>NC_090440.1:1803641757-1804911757 GCF_031143425.1 Pleurodeles waltl
GTTTGCTGTTTCTTATCCCAGCGCTTTTTCGCACCGTCAGGTTGCTGTTGCTTAGAATTATCCTTGTTATTTTTACCCTGCAATTGTGGCTTCTGCGGTCGAGCCCCTAGGCTATCACGACCAATACTAGAATATGTTTCAGCTATTATTCTCGGAAGTTCCCGCTCCTGATTAATCTGCGGAACGTCCCGAAGACACATTCGCACTGCTAGTGCTACAGCCTCCCCCTTGAGATTACTCAAAATAATAGAAGAAACCCCATCAAAATTACCCATCAATTGCATGCCTAAATCTAAGGCAGGGGCAGCCCCATATTCATCCTGAATTTGTTTAAGCACCTCCGGCAAATTAGCCAAAGTCGGTGTACCGTGTGCTGTAGTATAGAGTGCGGCAAACACCGTGCCCCAAGTATTACAAAGATCCACCGTAGGAACCATCCCATACGGCAAACACATCGTCAAAATTCTATGCTTATCCTGAGGTCCCGTATGGGGAAATACTGCTTCCAGCGTATTAATTTTTTGCGCCAGCCAAAATGGAGTTTCCTCACGTTTAGCCGGTACTTTGCCCATCACAGAGTGTACAGTGGCCGGATTGATTCCGCATGTGGGTGAGCTGGAGCAGCACGCGCTGCATTAGTATTTAATGTCTGCATCACAAACTGAACTAATCGTCTGTACGTTGCAGTTAATTCCATATATAAACGACGCACTTCAGCCACTGCCACATTTGCCACTCCAGGATATGGTGTATATGAGGCCAATAAAGGCCAGGTCGGACCATCATTACTTAACGGACCTAACCTTACTGGTGCTACTGAGTGTGGGAGGGCGCCATCAAGCCAATTATGGTGTTCTTGATAAGATAAAGGTATTTCTAAGTATGCATAAGCCCTGTATTGTCCAGGGACATTTGCAACAGTATATTCGTGAAAAGTATTTGTACCCCCATCAGCTGCTGGAAATACGACCCAAGAATAAAAAAGTTCTGTTCTATAGGCTGCATGGGCGTCCACCACAAAAGTGACCGGACCCCCCTGGACCGTCAGTCCGTGTGCTATCAGATGACCCGTGAGCAGAAATCGCATATTAAGCGGTATATTTACTACAACTGGATTTGCCATTAGTATAACAATAATAGCTCTAGGACAGAGAAGGCACACCAATATCGGGGTTTTTCCTTTCAAAGTTCAAGCTTGAACAACCAACCACTAAGTAATAGGATGTACCCAACCAGTGGTGGCGGAAACCCTAAGCCCCACAGACGTCTCCGCATACGGAACCGAGGAGTCAAAATATATACGAGACCGAGAGAGTCAGTCGGACCCAAACATTTGAGCCAGACCAAACGTTGGCGGCGCAATGTCGCGTGGGCTCTCATTATCCTAAATGAGACTACTGGATTTCTAGGCAGCAGGATCGCTAACGGTGTGGGGGACTGAGTCTGACCCACGTGTAAGGAACTCTGTCACCCTAAATCCGGTTGTTGCTCCGGCTAACAAGCAGTGCCTCATTTCTTCCACGGGGAAGAAATGATTGGGCAGCCGAGTGCATGACATCTTTGGAACTTCTCAGGGAAGTCGTGGTCACTCAGATCCAAATCAACTCTCTCATTCACAATATGGTCTCATATACAAATGACAAAGACAGTATAAGTTGTATATAATGTTTTAATAAAATGACTGTATTTTAGATATTAAGGCGTGAGCCGCAATAACCAGAACAATACAACATAGTAGGATTGATATAGTAACCAGGAGAGTAAAACATAAGAATAACGCTATCATAATTCCTAACCGTTTCTACTCTCCCTCTGCTTGTTCTATTTAGAGCACAGCATGTTAAGCTTCTAGCTTGCCTTTCTGTATCACTAGGGAGACGGACACACTCATACCTGAGCAAAGGCCTGTGATCTGGTTCAGCATCTGCAACGAGGCAGTCAGCGTCTAGTTGTGGTTCCCTGGTCGGAATCTCCCTCTTTTATGTATTGGGACAAGGAAGTGATTTTATAACTAACATGTAATCGTGATCACAAAATGTCCCTACGCAGGAATGGCAAGTCTAGACTCCTACCACGTCTATCGGCAATGTACCAGACTGTATCCTTGACTGAAGCACAGAGTGAATATGTTATGAAGAACTCCAGTGCTGTAGTAGGCAAAACAGTGTGATATGAATAAAAAACAACACCGTAGAACTGGCTATTCTGAAAAATAACAGTACGAAGCCTAATAAAAAGCATTTAGAATAAAGGGCACAGAGGCTCTAAGCTGTTAGTAAATGAATACAATATATTTAGGGCAAAGTGCACAGAGGCCTAAAGCCTGAAGCTAATGCGCAAAATATACGTAAAACTGACCACACTACAGGTTGATGATCTTGACTTGAGTGGCTCTTAAGGTGGATGGTTGGGTGGTACACACCACACTTGGGGAATGGTGGTTTAACTTGCCTTGGCAGGATTGTTGGCAGTGGGGTTTGGTCATGCACGTCTACACTTTAGCCAAGGTATGAGATTAGTCTGTAAAGTACTAGGCAGTTTAGGATGCACTTTAGAAAGTGGATGTACTTTAAAATGTTGCCCACCATCAGCACTTTTTATGTGTTTGTACTTTTGTGCTCTAGGTATTTCAGGCATTTAAGACACTTTCTGGACTTTTATCATGTTTTCTGTATCACGATTAATGCCTGGGAATAGAAGTCAGCTGTGATGTCTAAGAGCTCTTTGAAGGTGGTTTCATTTAATGTTAATGGGCTCAACAATAAGACAGCATTGTGTGCTATCGAAGCCTGGGTTACAGCGGAAAATCCTTCAGTGGTTTTATTGCAGTAAACTCATATACCTGCCGGAAAACTTTGGGAGTTTTCCATGTTTTAAGGTTAGGCCTGTTACAGAGGTTTCTCGTTGTCAAGGCTGTATACAGCTGTACTGCTATCTTTTTTGGCCAAGAGATCGAGGGCTGAAGGTCTTAAATTTGACAATGATAAATATGGTCATTGGTATTTTCCAGGCTGTTAACTTTTTTGAGCTTGCATGCCCCAGTGGAGGAACATGCTGGGCCTTTTGATCAACCGTTCCAATCGCTATTGCATGTCCCAGGGGATATTATAAAGGGTTGGGATTTTAATTTTTGCAGAACCCTAGAATAGATTAATCTGTAAAATTTAAGAAAAAGTTAAAGCTTAAAGTGGTGAAGGTGTTGCAGAACTATCAAAAAACTTCTCGTCTTATCGTTCTCTGGAGTTAGGCCTTTTCAACAAAAATAGAATGTACATGTCTATCAGGACGATTCCATAGATCTTCGTGTATTGTTTTTTCTTCAGTCTCTAAAGTTTTGATTTTTAAAGAACAACAGACGTTACCACATGGTTTTTCAGACAATGCAATACTTGTGCTGGAGATTTCTGTGGAGAAAGGTATTCCACAAGTTAGGAGATGGGTTTTTAATAACCTGTAATTAAAGGAGGTGGGATGGATCCAAAAAAAGATAGAAGAATTCCTGATTAGGAATCATAGGTCCACCCTACCAAGTGTTGTGTGGGAGACAATAAAAGTTTATGTAAGGGGGTGTGTTATAGCCAAGGATGTGGTTAATGTTATAAGTGCCAGAGAACAAAAACTGACTTTAGGAAGAACTGTTCAGGGTGTGCACGATAAATATCTAAGGCACCTGTTTGTTTTAAAGACCTGGAAAAGGCTAAACAGGCTTTAAGTGATTTGTATTATACTAAAAGTTCTGTTTCTAGTCAGGTTTACAGGCAGAAAGTCTATGAGGAGACTAATTTTTTGGGACCATTTTTAGCCTGACAGGCATGTGAACAAGCTGCTAGTAATGTGATCTATGCCTTGAGGTGTCGGGACACTGGGGTTAGATGTAAGGGGAAGGAGAAATTTGGCAAAATTCTGGTTGAACATTATAGGCAGATTTATAGTCAAAATCAATTAATTGATAAAGATGCTCTGGCTAACTTTCTGGAGGGGCTGAATATTCCCATTGTTTTTGAGGAAGACGTAGAGAATATAACTTATTCTAAAGCAGAGTTGATTGAGACCATGAAATGCCTCCTACACCATAAGTTATGTGGTCCTGATGGCTTTTCCGATGAATTTTATAAATCCCTTTTTAATGTATTAGTAGATCATCTCTCAGTGGTATTGGATGCAATGTGAGAGGATGACCCCATACAAGCCTCATTTAGTATGGGGCAATTTGGTCAGTTTTAAAAAAAAAAGAAAACGATGGTGAAGACAAGAATTTTTATTGTCCAATCACATTTTTAAATTCAGACTATAAGATCATCATGAAATTATTGGCTAATAGATTCAATTTGAAGCAGCACAATTGATCCATCAGAGTCAGAATGCGTTTATTGATGGTCAACAAATTAAATCAAACACATATTATTTAACTGAGGTGTTGGATTATCTTTCAGTTAATAACATCCCCGCCATAGTTGTCCTATTGGACGCAGAGAAGGTAGTCAATTTCATGATCTGGGAAACTCTCTTTTGTTAGACGTTTGTGCTTTAGACATGGCAAATGCTAAAAACAAAACAGATGCTAAGTTCTGCTCTAAGCCAAGTGTAAGCCGACTTTTTGGAAGATTTATTTTGTCTTAGTTTTGGTGCGTAATTAGCAGCTTGTTACCTCTCACCAGATATTGTCACTGGGGATGTGTTTTATTTTCCAGAAATATTACGATTTCATCTTAACTTCAATGAAAAATAATGAGGATGCATGCACAACAGGGACATTGAGGTGCCTGTAGTTGACATTTTCTTGTTGCAATTGACTATAAATAAATAAAATAGCACTTGTGGATAGTTGGATAAATGTGTTTTTTGGAATGCGTGTAACCTCAATATGTCTTTGTGACTAGCACATGATTCCTATAAAATATGTTGCTCGCAAATTATAAACCTGCCTCTGAATGTATCAAAACTCATTGTGAGGATTCTCTTTTAGAAAAACAGTGGATCCAAAAAAGAAAATAATGTGTTTGGAAACATCTTTCTTTCTTTCTGCGTGGAGGCCACACATTCAAATCCATCAGTTTTCTTTGTCAGAGACTGATCTCTTAATCAATCAATCAGTGTAAAGTATCTGACTCTCATTTTAGTTTAAATACAAAGAGGTTGCATACATTTTGGGCTTTTAGTTCCACTGCACAATGTATGTCATAGAAGAAAATATTGTTTTAAAAAAAAAGCTACATAACACTACACAGCTACAATTAGATCAGAATTTCCAAAGGAAAACCTTTTTGTGTTTTGCTAATAATTTGCTAATATCCTTTGTGCCAATTGACAAATCAGCACTAACCTTTCCAAATAAAGAGTAGTTACTTTACCTCAGTTCCTTCATGGAAGGTTTTCCAGTGATCCATCAAACAGAGGCTAAAAAATGGGGGTGGGAGAGGGTCCATTGATTTCCCATGTTAAATCCTATAGAAAACTTTGTTCTGCAATACAGAAACAAATGTCAGAGCAGAATTGCCCCAAATTTGCCAATATATTCCAACATTACTCGGAAAGTGGGATTTTTGTGAATTGAAGAACATCTGTTGTGACACATGAGTGTTTGAAAAGGGTCTCAGTTTCGACATAAAGACCCTCATTACAACCTTGGTGGTCGGTGTTAAAGCGGAGGTAACACCGCCAACAGGCCGGCAGTAAAAAAAATGGAATTATGACCATGGCGGAAACCTGTAATCATAGATAGCCACCTTAACACACTGACCGCCATGGCGGTAGCAAAAACACCGCAGCAGTCACCTTCAACAGACAGGTGGAAGACAATGTACCGCCCACTCTATTATGAGAGGCCAATCCGCCAGTTTTCCGGGGCAGTACCAACTACATCAAAACCATGGCAGAAACAGTACATCGAAGGGGAACCACTCACCTTTCGACACTCCACGAAGAACCAGGACCCCATGAAGCCCGAATTGCAGATTCTCCCCATGTTGGTGTATCTGCTCATAAACCAGGAAGTAGAAAGAATGCGGTGGCAGCGGGGACGACGTGAGTACTGCACCTATCACACAGGGGAGGGGGGAGTTAAAAGAAAGAGATACACAAACGTGGCACGCAACACCCCCACCTCACACTCTCACCCTCACCCACAACATCATACACACTAACATACCCAACAACATTACTGATACACCCCGTCACCCCCTTGAAGAACGCAAGGACTAAAGGAAATTAGTCTAACCAGTGTTAGATTGCAACATTCAGATATACCAATAGAAATTTAAATAATCAGTATATACATTTTTTTACATTATATACACAAGGCCGTACACTGTCCCTTGTAAATGTCCGTGGACCAGTTGTCCCAAAAAGCATGGGCGAAGCCCACACATAATACCTGCCTCAAAACGGAGAGAACATTGCACCTCAGGGGGAAGGGGAAGGGGGGCACCTCAGCTGGAAGATGGTACAACTCCACTGATCCTTGAGGGGGCTACATGCCCACTGCTTGGTCCTGGGGAGTGCAAAGCCACAGTCTCTCAAGTGAGTGGGTTGCCTACTGCTTGGTCCTGGGGAGTGCAAAGCCACAGTCTCTCAATTCTTTCTAGTGGGTGGGTTGCTCACTGCTTGGTCCGGGGGAGTGCAAAGCCACAGTCTCTCAAGTCTCACAAGTGGGTGGTTTGCCCACTGCTTGGTCCTGGGGAGTGCAAAGCCACAGTCTCTCAAGTCTCTCAAGTGGGTGGTATGCCCACTGTTTGGTCCTGGGGAGTGCAAAGCCACAGTCTCTCAAGTCTCTCAAGTGGGTGGTTTGCCCACTGTTTGGCCGGGGGAGTGCAAAGCCACAGTCTCTCTAGTGTGTGGTGTCTTCCACTGGTTCTGGAGGGCTCCTTGTGCCCAGAGTGCTTGATCCTGCCAAGGATAGGGTGAGTGGATGTATTTCTCCACTGGTTCTGGAGGGGGCCTTGTGCCCAGAGTGCTTGATCCTGCCAAGGATAGGGTGAGTGGATGTATTTCTCCACTGGTTCTGGAGGGGGCCTTGTGCCCAATGATGCTGCATCTGGGGTGTGGCAGTTCCCATTCCCTCACCTGGGTGTCTGAGCCACGAAATGTACTTGGAACAGGTAGTATGATACTCCATGGAGGCAGACCCACACTCCATCCTGTGGCGACTTATGCTGCAAACTGCTGGTAGTGCCAGTGCTGGTGGTGCCTCAAGTGGCATGTCCAGGGTCCTGGACATCACCTGCAGCCTCTGGCGGCTGCCCACTGGGGATGCTGCTGACATCCGATGTAGTGGCACTGGCTGGGCAGGTGGTGGTGCAGATGGTGGTGTAGGGGGCGGTGGCTGCTGCTGTGGCTGCGGCGGTGGCTGCGGCAGAGATGGTGCAGCTGACTGTAGTGGTGGACTGTCTCTGGAAGCCTCGGATAGCTGGTCCATGGGGAGGATGCTGCAGGCTGACATTGTGGCAGCGGCAGTGCAGGTGGCAGTGCATGCGGCGGTGCATGCGGCGGTGCAAGTGGCGGGGGCGACTGTGGTACATTTATCTCTGAGTAAATGGTGGTCACTAGTCCCTCACCAGGTGGCATTGTGCCCTGAGGTGACTTGCCCTTTGTCTTGTGTATCTTCCCCACCTTGGCAGTTGCTGCTGAAACCTTGGCACTGTCCTCTCTGTGTTTGGCTGAGGCCTTACTGGGTGGGTGGTGCGACTTTCCCCTGCTGGACCCTCGCCCCTTCTTGACCTTGGCAGGTGGCAGAATATGGTGGTCCTTCACATCTGTAGGTGGCACACTGGCAGCTCTGACGGGTTGCCCCTTCAATCCACCCGGACTTGCAGGGATCACAGCAGATGCAGATTTGGTGGCTGAGGTGATGGGCTGGGACCTATACATCCTGGCCCTAGGGGAAGCACAGGGGTGTAGGGAAGAGGTTAATGTTAGCTAGGAAAAGTTTTTTGACACACTTAGACGGAAAGATGGAGGAGGTGTGGGAGTGGAGGAAGAGGTAGTGGTTGTAGGAGGTGTACGTCTGCTGAGTTTGGGTGAAGGTGCATGGGCTGTAGGCTGTTGTGAGGTGGATGGCTGTTGAGTGGGTGTGTACCTGTGTTTGTGTACTTTGGGAGGAGGGCTCACAGACACACTGGGAGAGGGCACAGGGAACGTGTGAATGGTAGTGGAGGTTGTGATTGCTCGTGAGCGGTGTGTTGTGATGGGCGTGCTGGTGATGGAGGCAGTGGCTGATGATGTAGTGCATGCAGGTGTGAGTCGAGACGAGACTGGGAGGGAGGTGGAGGACGTGGAGGACGGGAACAAAGTGGAGGAAATGGATGTTGGTATGTGTGCATTGGTATGGTGCTTGTGTGAATGCCTGTGTGAGGATGTGTAGTGCTTATGTTTTCCTGAGCAACTTTTGTGTGTTGGCGTGTGTGCATGCTGGTCTGAAGGTGTGCTTGGGATAGGCTGAAGTAGAGGGGATTGGGTTGGGGTAGTGGAAGTTGTAGGGGGGAGGCTTGACACAGGGACAATTACTGCCATCAGTGCTGAGGACAGAGCCAGAAATGCTCTCTGTTAAGCCGCCACGCCAGATTGAATGCCCTCCAGGTATGCATTTGTTTGCTACAAATGCCCCTCAACACCCTGGATGGCATTCACAATGGTTGACAGCCCAACAGTGAGGGATCTCAGGAGGTCAATAGCCTCCTCACTGAGGGCAGCAGGGCTGACTGGGGCAGGGCCTGAGGTGCCTGGGGCGAAGGAGATGCCCACCCTCCTGGGTGACCGGGCATGGGATGCTGAGGGGCTGCTGGGAGGGCAGTGCTGGTAGGGGGGGTGGCGGCTGTACCTCTTGTTGGGGTGGGCACAGAGGTGTCCACTACTGCCAGGGAGCTTCCATCAGAGGAGGAGTCGCTGTCACTCTTATCCACTCCTGTCCCTGTTGTGGAGCTCCCCTTGCTCTCTGTCCCACTGGTGCCTTCACCCTCCGTGGATTCACCCTCATGGGCCATGTGGGATGCAGCTCCCTTGGTCGCCTGTGCCTCAGCCTCTCCGCCAGATGATGCTAATGTACACAAGGACAGGGTGACAAAACAAGAAGGGGGGGAAAGACAGAGGACACACATGGTCAATGCCAGCAACACCACTACCGAGGGCGGACACAACACACACTAAGCTGCCCTCTGCACTAGGCCATCCCCAACCACTCACTAAGGTAGTCACCACCCAATGGGGTACAATGCCTAATGCCAGCACATGCATACCTCACACCCACATGACCCTTCACAATTGTATCATTGGGGTAGGGGTGCTTCAGAGCCTGCAAACAAGGGACGTACCCTGGCATGATCACCCTGGCCTAGGGGCACCCACAGCCCACCCCCGCACCCAGCTAGTTCCTAAACCACGCAGAGTCAGCTTTCTGAAACTGTACTCACCCCCTTGTGGCTGCTGTGATGCCCTCAAGCACCCATCCAACTCCGGATAGGCCACCACCAGGATGTGGAACATCAGGGGGTCATGGTGTGACGGGCACCCCCTTCACGTTGGGAGGCCCTCCCATCTCTTGCGGCAGTGGGTGCTGCGTCTGTGATAGACCCCCAGGGTCTGCACTTCCTTGGCGATGGCATGCCAAATACCCTTCTTCTGGTGCTTGATGACCTAAAGGGTATACAGAGCAAACACATTTAATTACTCACCCGTCCGGACCGTCAAACTCATTGCCACCAGTTCCCATCCATGCCCTGACGCACATACACTGACCACGTCACATGCAGCACTCAGGCCACCCCTCAACATGTGTCTTCCATCCACACCACTCCAAACAGGCATTGCCCACGCATCATGCTCACAGTATGCTCACCTTTTTGTCTGGAGGAGAGTAGTGTGTACTGGGGGAGAACCCCATCCACCAGTTTGTCCAACTCCTCCGCAGTGAAGGCAGGGGCCCTTTCCCCAGACACTGTAACCATTGCCGCTTCCAGGCTCAGGTCACAGCAGCACTTGCAGTGTAGGTCCTCTCCTGTTGAAGGTCAGGTATCAAGTGAGTGAAGAGATAGAAAATGGCGGTGATGTCTGCGGCGATGCGTACCATCACCACCGGCGTACATCGCCATTGGCTCCTCGGACCCATAGGTCCCAATGATAACCAATTTGGAGTTGCGCGGCAGTCTTCGACCGCCTACCGCAACGCTGCACAACACCAGTGCAGTTACCTCATTTCCCCTTGTCGCTCCTCACAGGTCAGCCAGCCACCATTTCAGGGGGGCACATGGCATGGCACCTAACTGCGTCACAGCACATATTGGCACATATACGGACCCACGATTTCACACACGGATTCTGTAACATCAGTTCAGACACAGTAGTGCTATCTATGTGGTAAATGACCTTCTGCTCACCGTTCTCCTCCATGGGCTCCAACCGCTGAGGCAGCATTTGAGATGGCGGCATCGTAAGGTGCACAGACCCCTGGTGGACCTTTTGACAATGGAAGACAGACACATCATAATCACATACAGACTTGATTGTGCCACAATCCAAGAACTGTGGGCCCAATTGGAGCCAGACCTGATGTCAGCTATCCGCCAGCCCACAGGTATACTCCCTCCTGTGCAGGTCCTGTCAGTGCTCCATTTCCTGGCAAGTGGCTCCTTCCAAACTACAGTGGCCATGGAATCTGGGATGTCTCAGCCAATGTATTCAAACATGTTGAGCAGGGTGTTGTCTGCCCTGCTGAAACACATGCGCAGCTACATCGTGTTCCCCCAGGTGGAGGATTTGGCCACAGTGAAAGAGGACTTCTATGCCCTGGGACATATCCCCAACATCATTGGTGCCATTGATGGGACACATGTGGCATTTGTCCCCCCCAGAGAAATGAACAAGTGTACAGAAAAAGAAAAAGCTACCATTCGATTAATGTGCAAATGGTGTGTTTGGCGGACCAGTACATCTCCCATGTGAATGCAAAGTATCCTGGCTTTGTGCATGACGCCTATATCTTGAGGAACAGCAGCATCACTTATGTGATGGCCCAACTCCAGAGGCACCAGGGGTGGCTAATAGGTGAGCCCATGGTCCCCACACAGTATGAGTAGGTGTCTGGGTATGGGGTTATCCCTAAGGGTTAGTGTGTGTCTAACAGGTATCCCTCAAAATTTGCAGGTGACATCTCATGGCTACTGACCCCAGTGAGGAATGCAAGGACAAGGGCAATGGAATGCTAAAATGAGGCACATGGGATAACTAGGCGTATTATTGAGAGGACATTCGGCCTCCTGAAGGCCAGATTCTGGTGCCTCCATCTGACAGGTGGATCCCTGTACTACTCACTGAATAAAGTGTGCCAGATCATTGTGGCATGCTGTTTGGTGCACTACCTGGCATTGAGACACAAGGTGCCTTTTCTGCTGGAGGAAGAGCCTGGTGATGGTCTTGTGGCAGCGGTGGAGCCTGTGGATAGGGAGGAAGAGGAGGCAGAGGAAGAAGATATTGACAACAGAATAAACATCATCCTGCTGTACTTCCAGTGACACACAGGTAAGAGACTGTAACTCCTCTTCACATATCAGTTTACTTTAGGACATTGTACATGGCAGCCTCTTAACCTCTGTCTATGGACACTGACTGTTCCCTTTGGATTTACTTTATTCAGATCTGTGTACCCCATTCTGCCTTCTGCTATGCGTACTGTTGCCTAACAACTGTCATACATTGGTATGAGTAAATCAACAAATACCTTGCAATTTCTTGCTAATGTTGTAGTAATACATTTGTGAATCATCAGACTGACTCCAGATTGGTATGTTATTAAAGGGTGTTTATTTCGGTGCTAATGGGTATAGGGGTATGTGCATGGGGCTGGGGTGATGGTAGAGGAAGGTCCATGGTAGAGTACAGTCTCTTGCTATCACAGGTGCATTGTCCAATAAGGCATAGGAAGGGGAGTAATGTAAGTTCAAGGTGGACAGGGGAACAGAGTGGGACAGAAGGGTGACAATCAAGAGAGTCTTATTTCCTGGCGGGGTCTTGGCAATGTTCTCTGTCTTCTGCCTGGATCACAGAGACCATTTGCTGGGAGGTTCTCCTTCTGCAGGGGGTGGGGTGCTGGTGGCCTGTTGGTCTTGTGGGGGGGCCTCCTGTCCACTAGCGCCGGCGTAGGTGGAAGGCTGTTCCTCAGTTTGGCTAGTCTCACAGGCCCTTTTGTTGTAATTTAATAGCGATTAGATTAAGCATTAGCAGAAGACATCTTGTATTTAGCAACTATTGTGAACATTTCGAGGAATCCATTTTGTTTTCATGGCAGCCATTTTCTCTGCCATGTGCTCGCCATGTGCTCTGTCCTACCTTTCTGTTAACTACTCTTAAAAATCTGTCTAGTGACAAGTTATATTTAGCATCTCCCACTTTCGCACATGCCCAGTAAGATCTGCAGCTGTTAGTAATCAGTAACAGACAGTAATGTGTCAACTAGTACTTGAAAACTGTTAGCCCCTCCTACCTGTCGACTGTGCATTTCCATATTCCAAGTTAACTATGAATGCCCAAGTAGACAAATTAGCACGCACAAGCTTCATCACCTTAAAGACTTTACGACGCATCTTCCCCCACCTCGGATTTCCACACAAGGTGCAAGCTACCATCTCACTTGTACTATCCAAACTGGATTATGCCAATAGCCTCTACCATTAATCATCTATATCTGTTATGAAAAAACTACAACGTATCCAGAACTCCACAGCCAGGCTACTACTACATATAAAGGCCCAAGCCCACATCTCCCCTGCCTTGAGAGCACTACACTGGTTACCCGTTGCCAGAAGATGCACTTTCAAGCTGCTTTGTATCACCCACAAAGCTATACATGGAACAGGACCGCTTTTTATCAGAAAGAAAATGACCAAATACATCCAACAAAGAACCCTCCACTCAAGACTGGCACCCCGCCTTGGAACACCAACATACAAGAAAAAGACTATAGGTGGTACATCCTTCTCCGTCCAAGCAGCCAAACTATGGAATTCACTACCCCCAACTATAAGAGCCACAGATAACTTTCTTGTCTTCAGAAAACTACTCAAGAGTTGACTCTTTCCTTCATAACCACCTTTTTCAAACAACTATGAACTGCATATGCCTAGGTGGATAAATATTTTTTCAGATTATATGTATATTTCTATTTATTTATAGCTTCTTTGGAAAATATGTATTGCTACTATGTCATAACAATAAAATACACACACACTCTTCAAACCTGTCTGACTAAGTATTTTTTACCCATGTTTCTAATTATGTATTGTATGTGCATATGTGTGTGTGTGTATATATATATATATGTATATATATATACATATGTATATATATATATATATATGTGTGTACATGTGTATATATATATATATATATATATATATATATATATATATATATATATATATATATATATATATATGTGTATGTGTATATGTTGTTTCTGTGCTTGGCATGTTCGTGGATCATTGAATTCCTGCTCTCATCTTATCACACTTATCTACTCATCACTCTTATGTCATGTCTCTATCAAACTATCCTCCTTTCTCACTCTGACTCATCCCAAATCTCTTCTACCACTTTCATCTCCTAAATATATCTGCCTAAGCTCTTCCCTCCACATCTAACTCACCAAACCTCACTCTACCTCTGTGACCTCCCACACAACCCTACTAAATTCTCCTGCATTCATCTCACCCTGCTACTATGCTCTCCCTAACCCTTCCACATACTCTTCCCCCTCCACCCCCCTTTACTCATCCCAAGCCGTTGGGTTGAGTAAATGAAGGATATACTCCCAATTAACACCTCTGGATTTACTTCCTCCTGCACCCCTGCTTTACTCCAGTCTAACTAACAAACTCTCATATCCGCAGCTCAGATTAACTCATAATAATACTAAAACTGTACTCATTATTTAACAATACTAATCCATCACAAATTCTTGTTGGGTTCCGGAGTAGCGTGCTACTCATCGAAAAGCGCTTTGACGCCTCGTCAGGGGTAGTAAGCGCTATATAAATACGATTACAATTACAATTACAATTACAATATGACCTTACATGTATGTAAGTCTTGCTTCTATATTTGTACCACCTTCTTTTAGCCCCTGCGTGGGTATAAAAGGACCATGCTCTCTTAGTTCAGTGTGCTACTTCAAACATTACCGAAAGGTGCTGTTTGAACTGTGGTACCACCTCATGAGGTTTAATAAACGTTATCTTTTATTTCAGTTTCTGTGCCAACTTCTTCCTATATGGTCTGAGGACTTTGTGCAGAGAAGGGCGAACCCCTTGCACTAGTAGGCCTTGCTGAGGCTTACTTCGACAAATTGGCGCCCGAACAGGGACTCATCGGCAACTTGGACGCCCAACGGATTGGTCGCGACGAAGGATTGGGATCTCGCTGCGGATGATCAATGGCTGAGGAGACCTGAGTCTTAACAACCACGGCGTTTTTCCCTTCTTTCTGATTTGACCATCCAGGTGGTGCCGGTCCTCGACTGAGATCCTTTTTGTTCATTCGTCATGCAGTAACCATTTGGTTGATTTTAGAACTTGCCAGTTGGAACCTGGACGTCCTGTGATTGGTAAGAGCCGTTTTACGGCACTTGCTGTGGGTTTTGATGCCTTTGTCTGGTAATGAAGTTTAGCACCACTTACTGTGGCTCTTGTGTTTTGGGTTTTTAGTCAATTTGTGTCCTTTGAATTGCTATATAAATTGCACTTTATACAAGCAGGTAGTGAGGAGAATTTTCTCCAATTTAATTTTGATTTGACGGCACCTTAAGTGCTATTTTGATTATAATATTGCATATTCTGCACTATTTTTGGCATGCCTGTTTTTAGCACACTTCGTAGGATGTATTGCTTTTGTAATGGTACCAATTTGAGACTGGAAGAATCACAACCGGCACCCCCAGAGGGGACGACCAATAAAGATATGTATGTTAAACATGGTCTTTCTTCTACAATGTACAGCACATTATGGAATAAATATACTCGTGCGATTTTTGAGTTACGTTGGCCTATGCATGGGTCATTTGATTTGCGAAAGATTGAGTATGTGGAACAATGTATGTGTAAACAAAGGTCTAGGCAAGATATGTTTGACTGTGTACGAATGTGGGAGAAAGAAGTGCGTGGACGAGTGAAGCGTGAGCAAGCCTTGCTTGAGAAAGAGCAGCGGAAGAATGTATATGTGAAAGCATTGGAAATGAGAAAGAAAGAAATAAATGACTTAAAGAAGCTAGAAGAGAAAGAACGTAAATTACAGGTAACTGGCCAATACACTGTTGGGCAACCTCTCTATCCTAACCTTAATAAACCACACAATGATTTTTGGTTACTATATCGCCCTCCACCTCCGTATGTCGTTCCTTCTGCCCCTCATGAGTTAGCTGAGGTCTCCGGTTTGGAGCAACAGAAGATACAAGACAGTCGCTCTATGTTGCCTGCTGACCGTGCGTCTGAGCTTAGATCTATTGCTCGTAAAACAATTCGTAGCATTGTCTCTGCTTCTGAACTTTTAGACAATATGAAAGGGTGGACGGAAAAGGAGCAGCTATATTTTACTGAGTCATTTGGCACAGAAGTTATTGAACTATTTCGGAAATATTCTGATGAGTTAGAGCCCGATGATGTAGCAGCTGATCATAAGCAAATGCGTGATGGTCTTTTTGTTTTCTCCCAGGTGGCTGATGCAATCAGGCGTTTGGTGAAATTATGTGTTGTGGCAGTCCATTTGCAAGAGGAGAAAAGGGCCGTGGACGTAGTTGCATGGACATCTCAGACCGGCGGGGTGCAAGCTTCAATCTTCAGAACAGATCAGACTATGATAGTTCACGCAAAACCAATGCGGGAGGCCGTGCCTTTGTATGTTCCTCCTAAAGGATTGGGTACAAGTGATGATAAAACTTCTGTTGATGCTAAGAGTTATTTTATTTATATTTGGGTGTATAGTCCTTGGATTAGGGCAGATGTAATGGCACTTAAAACAGCATTACCTGACCCGCGGAAAACTCCAGCCACCTTTCATGAGGAAGTTGAGGGAGCAATTAGTTCTTGTACTATGACTTTGGCTGACATTGATTTATTTTTCGGATTGATATTACCGCCAGATATGTGGAGAACTGTTCGTAAAGTTGATGATCGTGTAGCTTTTGGGGTGTCATGGAAAGAATTAGAACAGATAGACGGGGATAGGGAACCTGCGAAAAAGCCATATCAGTTGATTCTAGATCTTCCCGCAGCCATATTAGTTAAGTTAAAAACGATTATTCCTCCTAAAAAGATAGATTGGACTGTTTTAGGGTCTTGTAAGCAAAAGGCGGATGAATCGGTCTCTGATTTCTTTACACGCTTTGAAGAAGCATTTCATGATTATGTTAGCGGCCAGTTATTGTCAGATGATACGGGCAGACATTTGTTTGTCGATAAATATGTCGCAAATCTGTTACCAGGAATAGCTAGTTGTCTAAAAGCTAGTGAAAGTTCATGGACTACCTCTACTCCGGTTTCTCTTTTGACTACGGCTCAGTATTATGAACGTCAGGAATTAGAAGCAAAAGGTAGCGAGGATAAAAAGATGAAACAATTAAAGACGAGGGTTATGTTGCCTCAAGCTTATGGTCCGGCTTTTAGAGGTAGTGATAGAGGTGGACGTGGATCTTATAGTTCTTCTTACACTCGTTCGAATTTGACTGTTGATCAGTGTGCGTATTGTGAGAAATTTCAGCATTGGGCTGCCGATTGTCCAGCACTACGTGTTCAGCAGTGTTCACGTGGTCAGGGACAAATGAGAAATCGCTCAGGATATTCAGGGCCTAGAAGAAGCACAAATGATCATGCTAGGGTTGATGCTAATGTACGAGGGCAGGATGGGTTTAACACTTTTGATAAACGGAACCAATACCAGATGTCTAATGATGTGCAGCCTGATTTCCAAGATTCTTCTTATGCATAGGATTGCCTAGGATGAGGTAAGGAATCAGTTGAAGTTCCAGTAGATCAAAGGGGTCCCTATGTTACAGCACATGTTTTGGGTTCTACTGATCAGTTTCTGGTTGATACAGGAGCTACTCATAGCGCCTTGTCTAAACAATTGTTTCCAAGGGCTCCCCTGTCTGGCTTAACCATTACATCGATAGGTTTCAATGGAACACCTTCCCCTAGCCCATTGTCACAACCACTTGCATTCCATGTTGATAAATTTACTGCTCCATGTCCATTTTTCCTTTCTCCAAATACACCAGACAATATTGTGGGTCTTGATATGCTCAAGTATTTCAGGGCTACAATACAATGCTCTCCTGAAGGGGTGCATGTTATTTTGAATGATAATCATCCTGTGATGGAAAGAGTTTGTCTTGTTAAAGAGGATATTGAATTAACTTCACTCCCTAGTACTTTGTGGGCTACTTCAGATACTGATGTGGGACAAATGATTATTCCACCGGTACATATTCGTGTCATGGAGGGAGGTGTACTGCCATGTTTGCCTCAATACAAAATTTCACAGGAGGGCGAAGAACTCACACGAATTGTGCATGATCTTATTGCAGTTGGAGTTGTTGAGGATGTTCCGTATAATGTTTGTAACAGTCTGATTCTTCCTATTCTGAAAAAGGATACTGATACTAGGATTTACCGATTCATTATTGATTTATGAGAAGTCAATAAGATTGTGGTAACACAATATCCTGTGGTATCTGACATCAGGACACTTCTTACTTTGGTTCCCCCGACAGCATCTACGTTCTCTGTGATAGACTTGAAGAATGCTTTCTTTTCGATCCCTATTCATCCTGACAGCCGCTATTTGTTTGGTTTTACTTTGAATAAACGATCATCTAGATTTTGCAGAGTTCATCAAGGCTATACTGAGAGTCCTAGTATTTATAGTCATGCATTAAAACGACAACTTGATTCTTTTGTTTTGCCTGAAGGTGTGGCTCTCATACAATATGTTGATGATATTTTGTTGGCAGCTGATACCCCTAAACAATGTGAAAAGTACACTTTGGGGGTCATTCCGACCCTGGCGGTCAGTGTTAAAGCGGCGGCCAACCCGCCAACAGGCTGGCGGTCAAAAAAATGGAATTCTGACCCTGGCGGGAACCGCCAACACAGGCCGCCGCATTAACACACCGACCGCCATGGCGGCACAAACAAACAGCGCGGTGGTCACCGCCAACAGGCAGGCGGCAGACAATGTACCGCCCACCCTATCACAACTCACCAATCCGCCACCTTTTCCGGGGCGGGAGCCCTGCCGATAAAAACACGGACATTTCCAATGGAAAACGCTTACCTCGACATACTCCACCCGGAATCGGGACAGCATGGAACCCGAACTCCACATCCTCCCAGCCATTGCCTTCCTGCTCTTCTTCCAGGATCACGAACCTCGCCGCAGACGACAACGGTGAGTACTGCACCTACGACACAGGGGAGGGGGAGGAGGAAAGGTTACGGGCACACACATACGGGACACACCCACCCCCACCCTCACCCCCACCGAAATACCTACACACCAATACAGTTAAAAAAGTCAGAGTGACACCCCCAAACCCCCCCAAAAAACAAGCAAAGACAAAAGCCAATGAATGTAAAAGTAGAACTATATTATTGCAACAATAAAGTATAGCGATCTTAGCAATATATAAAGAATTATTACACATCTAGAACTATATCCATACAAGTTGCAAAAGTCCGGCACAGTTTTTCAAAGTCCAAATGTCCGTGGGCCAATGTGCAGCAACACATGGGCAAAGCCCACACACGAGATCGAGTCCATTGGAGAGAACACTGCTGGGGCATCACAAAAATAAAAAAACAGGCACCTCAGGGGGAAGGGAAGGGGGGGCACCTCAGCCACATGAGTCCACAACGCCAGATCCACGAAGGGCCTCCATGCCCACTGTGCCATCCTGGGGAGTGCAAAGCCACAGTCTCTCAAGTCTCTACAGTGGGTGGCTTGCCCACTGTGCCATCGTGGGGAGTGCAAAGCCACAGTCCCTCAAGTCTCTACAGTCGGTGGATTGCCCACTGTGCCATCCTGGGGAGTGCAAAGCCACAGTCTCTCAAGTTGATAACAGTGGGTGGATTGCCCACTGTGCCATCCGGGGGAGTGCAAAGCCACAGTCTCTCAAGTTGATAACAGTGGGTGGCTTGCCCACTGTGCCATCCTGGGGAGTGCAAAGCCACAGTCCATCAGGTGGAGTACAGAGTCCACTGGTCATGGAGGAGGCATGGTGGGCAGAGTGCCTCGTGAAGCCCTGCCCGACACAGAACCGGGACTGCCAATGGGCCAGCGGTGCTTGAGACGGTGGTGCCCAGCGGAGCGGTGCTTGACAGGAAGGGCCCAGTGGAGCGGTGCTTGACAGGAAGGGCCCAGAGGAGCGGTGCTTGAGACGGCGGTGCCCAGCGGAGTGGTGCTTGACAGGAAGGGCCCAGCGGAGAGGTGCTTGACAGGAAGGGCCCAGCGGAGCGGTGCTTGACAGGAAGGGCCCAGCGGAGTGGTGCTTGAGACGGCGGTGCCCAGGTGAGCGGTGCTTGACAGGAAGGGCCCAGCGGAGCGGTGCTTGACAGGAAGGGCCCAGCGGAGCGGTGCTTGAGATGAAGGGCCCAGCAGAGCGGTGCTTGAGATGAAGGGCCCAGCGGAGCGGTGCTTCTCACGGCGGGGCCCTGTTCAGCGGTGCTCCTCACGGCGGGCCCTGTTCAGCTGTGCTTCTCAAGGCGGGGCCCTGTTCAGCGGTGCTCCTCACACCGGGGCCCTGTTCAGCGGTGCTCCTCACGGCGGGGCCCTGTTCAGCGGTGCTCCTCACGGCGGGGCCCTGTTCAGCGGTGCCTGTCTTGTGTTTCGAGTGAACCACATCTGGCCAATACTTGCCGCTAAGTCAGCATCGGACCTTTCCGTTGCGGGGCCCTCCTGTGATGGAGTCCCGGGGCCCTGGCTCTCCTCCGATAACCCCGGAATGGGGCTGGTGGGGCCTTCATGACCAGGTCGGCTGCTCCCTGCCTTTTGCTCTTTGCTGCACTTGCCCTCCTTGGCAGACTGTCGGTGGCCCATGGCTCCCTTACCCGATGTGGCAGGTGACGGTGCAAGGCTACCCTCCTTGGGCGCAGGCGTATCAGGCCTGTCGCGCCTGCCCTTCAGTTTTTTGCTCCTCTTCCGGGGGGGGGCTGGCTGTTCCTTTGCTGCTGGACGATGTCCCAGCCCAAGGAAAGGGCGGACTCCAAAAACCAGGCACGACGTTTTTGGGAGTTGCTGGGCTGGTGGTGGCTGAGGTGTTTGTGGAACTCTTACGGGATGGAGGGGGTGGGTCAGGTGAGGAAAAGAGGTCCAGTTTAGAGAGGAAATGTTTTTTGGGAGCCATGGGAAGGGAGCTTTAGTGGGTATGGGAGTGTAGGAGAGTCAAGTGTGCTGTCTTTGGGTGCAGGTGCTTGGGCTGGAGGCTGACGTGAGGTGGATGGCTGTTGGTTGGGTGCCTGCCTGCGTTTGTGTGGTTTGGAAGCGGGGGTGACAGACACACTGGGAGAGGACACAGGGGACGTGTACATGGCAGTGGGGGTGGTGACTGCACGTGTGCGGACTGGTCTGGAGGGTGTGCTGGTGATGGGTGTAATGGCTGATGGTGGTCTGCTTTCAGGTGTGACTGTAGACGTCACAGGGAGGGAGGAGGGAGACGAGGAGGTGGGGGACACAGAGGAGGTAGTGACTGTTGGCATGTCTGCATCTGTATGTTGCTTGGGTGAATGCTTGTGTGATCTGTGGTGCTTATGTCTGGATGAGCTTCCCTTGGGTGTTGAGGTGTGTGCAGGCTGATCTGTAGGTGTGGATGGGATAGGCAGAGGAACAGGGGAGTGGGACTGGGTGGAGGGAGTTAGAAGAGGGAGGCTGGAGACAGGGACAATCGCTGCCGTCAGTGCTGAGGCCAGAGAGTTGAACGATCGCTGCTGGGCAGCCTGACCCGAATGAAGGCCCTCCAGGTATGCATTGCTTTGATGCACCTCCCTCTCCACACCCTGGATGGCATTCAAAAGGGTAGACTGCCCAACAATGATGGTCCTCAGGAGGTCAATGACCTCCTCACTGAGGGCAGCAGGGGTGACTGGGGCAGGGCCTGAGGTGCCTGGGGCGAAGGAGATGGCCGGCTTCCTGGCCGTCCGGGCACGGGCCGAAGGCCGAGGGGCTGCTGGGAGGGCGGAGCTGGTGCGCTGGGTGGCGGCTGTACCTGTAGGATCGGTGGGCACGGATGTTGCTGCCACCGCAAGGGAGCTCCCATCCGAGGACGTGTCGGTGTCACTGACGTCTGCACGGGTCCCCGTGGTGGAGCCCCCCTCGCCCTCCGTCTCACTGGTCATGTCGTAGTCTGTTGCATGGCCCTCCGGGGCCATGTGAGATACAGCTCCCTCTTGCGCCGATGCCACTTCTCCTCTGCCTGATGATGCTAATGCACACATTCACAGAAAAAAAAAGAAAAGGGGGGGAAAACATAAAGACAAGTTGAGTGCTTGCATTGGGGACACCGTTGCCGGAGAGGACAGACACAGAAGCCCCCTGCACTACGCTGCGCACTTGGGGTACACTACTCATTCACTGGGACATGCCCTACAAGCCTATGGGCGACAACTGCCTACACAGAATACACGTGTTACTAGGCACCCTACAGAGGTGGGGGGCGGGGGCACAGGATCATACCTCACGGACGGGCCTATCCTACAGAAATCGCCCTGGCCTAGGGATACCCACAGCCCTCCTCCCCCACCCAGGCACCTCCACTGCGCACAAAATAGCTGAATGTGTTGGTACTCAACCCCTTGTGTCTGCTGTGGTGTCCTCAAGCGCCCATCTAAATCGGGGTAGGCCACCGCCAGGATCCGGGACATCAGGGGGGTCAAGGTACGACTGGCACCCCTCCTAGGTTGGGGAGGCCATCCCCAGCAGAGCCTCGGCGGTCTTCCTGCTCCCGCGGCGGATGTCCTCCCACCTCTTGCGGCAGTGGGTGCCCCGTCTGTTGTGGACCCCCAGGGCCCGGACGTCCTTGGCGATGGCACGCCAAATGTCGATCTTCTGATGGGCGCTGACCTATGTGACATGTACAGGGGGGGAAGAGAAACATCATCACTTTTCTGCATGCTCGATGTGAGTGGCCCCCCCTCCCCAAACTTGCCATGTGGCACATGCTCTCATCTGTCGTGCCATGCATTCGTCATTCGCTGCCCTCCCCTCCATCGTACATCCTACCCACTCATCACAGGCATAGCCCACTATGCATTGCCCCCGTGTACTCACCTGTTGGTCTGGAGGGCAGTAGAGTAGCGCATACTGGGGGAGGACCCCGTCCACGAGCTTCTCCAACTCTTCGGAACTGAAGGCAGGGGCCCTTTCCCCAGTCGCAGTAGCCATTGTCACTTCCAGATCGAGGTCACAGCAGCACTTGCAGTATAGGTCCTCTCCTGTGGATGCTCAGGTCTCGTGTGATTAAGCATAGAGAAAATGGCGGTTATGGCCGCGGCGGTGCGTACTGCGGCGGTGCGTACCGCGACCGCCGGCGCTCACCGCCATTGGCTCCTGAAACCCATAGGGTTCAATGTTGTCCAATGCGGCTTTGCGTCGCGGACTGCGACCGCCTACCGCCACGGTGTGCCACGCCAGCGCAATGACCTCACTTCACATTGTCCCCCTTCACAGGTCAGGCAGCCGCCATTTCAAGGGCCCACATGGCTCAATTCCTACTGCGTCACACATGGCTAGGCCTTGCACCGACAATCATACTAGCCATTCAATCCCGAGAGATTCGTGTTATGTGCATGCTGTGGGCACTTACCTGTGGGTTGCTTGACTCTGTGCTCCATGTTGTCCTTCCTAGGCACCGTCCGCTGGGACTTGCGAGGAGACGGAGGAATGTTCCTGTGTACAGACCGCTGGTGGACCTGTCGACAATGGAAGAACGACACGTCATCCTCACCTACAGACTCAACCGTGCCACTATACAGGAACTGTGTGTGCCCAGCTGGAGCCAGACCTGATGTCCCCCATCCACCAACCCACAGGGATTCCGCCTCTAGTGCAGGTGCTGTCAGTACTGCATTTTTTTGCCAGTGGATCATTTCAAACTACAGTGGCCATTTCATCTGGGATGTCTCAGCCTATGTTTTCAAAGGTGTTGTCCAGAGGTGTTGTCCAGAGTGTTGTCTGCCCTGATGAAATACATGCGGAGCTACATCGTTTTCCCTGAGGTGGGTGACTTGCCTACAGTGAAGGGTGATTTCTATGCCCTTGGACACATTCCCAATATCATTGGTGCCATTGATGGTACCCATGTGGCTTTGGTCCCCCCAAAAGACAATGAACAGGTGTACAGGAACCGAAAAAATTATCATTCGATGAATGTCCAGGTGGTCTGTTTGGCTGACCAGTACATCTCCCATTTAAATGCCAAGTTCCCAGGGTCAGTGCATGACGCGTACGTCATGCGAAATAGCAGCATACCTTATGTGATGGAACAGCTACAAAGACACCGTGTGTGGCTAATTGGTGATTCTGGTTACCCCAACCTGCCTTGGCTATTGACCCCAGTGAGGAATCCCAGGACCAGGGCAGAGGAACGGTACAATGAGGCCCATGGGCGTACTAGGAGGGTGATCGAGCGGACCTTCGGGCTCCTGAAGGCCAGGTTTAGGTTTCTGCATATGACAGGTGGATCCCTAATGTACTCACCAAAGAAGGTGTGTCATATCATCGTGGCCTGCTGCATGCTTCACAACCTGGCTTTGCGACGCCAGGTGCCTTTCCTGCAGGAGGATGGTCAGATGGTGGTGTTGAGGCCGCTGTGGAGCATGCGGAGAGTGAAGAGGAGGAAGACGAAGAGGACGACACAGACAACAGGGACAGAGTGATTCTGCAGTATTTCCAGTAACACACAGGTAAGAATCTACTCCTGCATTGTATTATATCTGTAACAGTACTGGCTCTCTACTGTTTGACCTTTCACCCCAATGTATGGTAACTTAGTTGTGTATTTCCCTTCTTATTTCAGTGATCTGGTCCCCACGGAGTGCCCTCTGGTTTATTTCCCCATGGACTACCGCTGTGTGACACTGGTATGTTGTCATCACAATGTAATTGGACATTTTTGGTTGGTTATATCGAATACATTTGGTTTAAAAAAAGAAATAGCAGACTCAAGATGGTTTTTGTGCAATAATTGTGTTTATTGAAGTGCAAAAATTGGTGTATAGTTCAAAAAGGGTGATGGGTGATGGTGGAGGCATGTCCATGGCAGAGTCCAGAGTCTCGTTCGCACAGGTGCATTGTCCATATGCCTGTGGAAGGTGGAGCAGGGGCAGTTCAAGGTTGGACAGGGTGAACAAGTGGGACAGTGGGATGACAACCGGGGGGATCCGTGCATGGCGGGGGTCTTGACATCCTTCTCTGTCTTCTTCCTAGGTCTCAGGCCTTTCTTGCGGGGTGGTTCATGTTCTGCAGGGGGTGGGGTCCGGGTGGCCCGTTGCTGTTGTGTCGGGGCCTCCTGACCACAAGCGCCGGTGGAGGTGGTGGGCTGTTCTTCCTCCATGCTAGTGGCAGGGGCCCTTTGGGGGGCCACATGGTCCCGCAATGTGGTGACAATCTGGTTGAGTGCCACCACAATTGTACCCATTGCGGAACTGATGCTGCGCAGTTCTTCCCGGAACCCCATGTACTGGCCCTCCTGCATGGCCTGGATCTCCTGGAACCTGGCCAGGACCGTCGCCATCGTCTCTTAGGAGTGGTGGTACGCTCCCATGATGGTGGTGAGGGCCTCTTGGACAGTGGGTTCCCTAGGCCTGTCCTCCCTCTGTCGCACAGCAGCCCTCCCAGTTCCCTTTTGTTCCTGGGCCTCTGTCCCCTGGCCGGTGTGCCCACTACCACTGCCCCCAGGTCCCTGTTGTTGTTGGGGTGGTGGGTTGCCCTGGGTGCCCTGTAGTGGTAGACACACCGCTGCTTGACCTGTCCTGGAGACAGAGGCATGGGCCCGCTGGGTGGGTGCTGTGCTGGGGTTTCCAGAGGGGGGTAGGTCTGCTGTGGCCTGTGGCTGCCTGAGGGGAACCGACTGTCTAGAGGTCCCCGATGGTCCGGGCTGGTCATCAGGTTCTAGGTCGACAGAGCTACTGTCATCACTGGGGGCCTGTTCTGGGGGTGGGATGAACATTTCTGGACCCTCCGGGCCGGTGTGTTGGCGTTCGGGCCCTGTAGGGGTAAAAGAGTATGGTTATTGCTTCTGTGTGTGCCATGGCGTGCGATTTGTGGGTGCCCTTGTCGCCCAGTGCTGGCATTCCCTTGTGGGAGGAGTTGTGAGGGTGGTTTGGGGGGGATGGGTATGTGCTTTGGTCATGCTTAGGTGATGGGTGTCGATGGTTTGTGTTGGCATTCAGTGGTTGGTGTTGGTTTGGGTGGGTGGTGCTGGTGAGACATTAGCAGGGAGGATATGTGCTGGGGGGTTGGGGGTGAGGGTGGGGGTGTAGGTTGGCATGCTGGTGGTTGGGGGGGGTGAAGTAGTTGAGATTAGACTTACCGGAGTCCATTCCTCCGCCTACTCCAGCGAGGCCCTCAGGATGCAGGATGTTCAAGACCTCTTGCTCCCATGCTGTGAATTCGGGTGGAGTGGGTGGGGGTCCGCCGCCAGTCTTCTGCACAGCGATGTTGTGTCTTGACACCATCGACCGCACCTTCCCCCGTAGGTCGTTCCAGCGCTTTCGGATGTCTTCCCGATTTCTGGGATGCTGTCCCACAGCGTTGACCCTGTCGACGATCCTTTGCCATAGCTTCACCTTCCTGGCTATTGTGGTGTGCTGCACCTGTGTGCCGAAGAGCTGGGGCTCTACCCTGAGTATTTCCTCCACCATGACCCTGAGTTCTTGGTCCGAGAACCTGGGGTGTCTTTGGGGTGCCATGGGGTGGTGTGGATGAGGTGTGCCGTGGTGTTTGTGGTGATGAGTGTAGTGGTGTGTGGTGTTTTGTGCGTAGATGTAGTGTGGGGGATGATGTTGGGTTCCTGTGTGTGTTGTGGTTTGCGTTCCCTGTGCTCTCTCTCTGTGTATTGCGCCTTGTCTCTGAATTTGGAATTGTGGGGGTTTGTGGGTGATGTGGGTGTGTGTTTTATATAGTGTTGGGTGTGTGGGAGTGTTGTTTGTATGTGTATCAGGTGTATGTATTTTGAATTGTCCAATGTGGTTGTGTTTTGTAAATGTGTGTGTATTTTGAGCGCGGCGGTGTGTACCGCCAATGGAATACCGCGGTTGAAAGACCGCCGCGTGGATTCGTGGGTCATAATGGCATGGGCGTATTTCTGTTGGCGTGACGGTGGAGGTTTGGTCATCTCCAGTTTATCGCTGGCCGCTGAAGTGGCGGCCTTCAGTGGAGGTCGGGTTTCTGGAGGTTTGGAAGTTGTGGGTCAGAATGACCGTGGCGGTTTACCGCGGCCGCGGCGGTGTTATGGCAGTCTTCTGACCGGCGGTAAGCGCCTTTTACCGCCGAGGCCAGAATGACCCCCTTTGTCCTTACTTTCTTTTCCTGCTTCACACCATCATAAAGTGTCACGAAAGAAATTGCAATATTGTAGACCAAAGGTAACCTATTTAGGTCACCTTTTGTCTAAGGAGGACCGTGCACTTACATCAGATCGTATTCATGCAATTTTAGACACACCAGTACCCTCTACTCAGAAAGATGTTCATGAATTCCTTGGTCTTACTACTTTTTGTAGGCAATGGATATTAAGGTTTTCACACATTGTCGAACCTTTGCTAGCACTTTTGACTAAAGATACTGCAATGCCTCTCCCAAGGACAGATGAATGTGAGACTGCTTTCAGGCAGCTACGACAAGCCCTTTGTTCAGCACCAGTGTTAAGGTACTCCAGATTGCACAAAGCCTTTTGCACTTTACGTACATGACAAAGATGGATGTGCATTGTCAGTTTTAGTACAGACACATGGCGATAAGCAGCGTCCCTGTGCATATTTTTCAGCAGTACTTGATCCTGTCGCTCAAGTGTTGCCTGGGTTTTTTTGTTCAGTTGCCGCAACAGCTGTGTCAATACGTCAGAGTGAAGGGATAGTTTTGTCACATAAGCTGTTGGTGTTAGTACCCCATGCGGTTGATGCTCTTTTAAATCAAACAAAGGCACAACATTTAACTAGCGCTCGCCTGACAGGATATGAATTAACATTGCTGGCTCCTCACATTACACTGAAGAGATGTGCAACACTAAATCCAGCCACTTTGTTGCCATATCCGGTGACTCAGCCTCAGTCACAAGAAACACATGATTGTATATTCCTTACCGAAGAACAGACAAAGGGTTGTATTGATTTAGAAGGTACGCCCTTTCCAGATGTAGACGGGAATTGTGGGTTGATGGGTCTTGTTTGAATTTGCCAGACGGTACGACTTCAGCTGCTTATGCAATCACCACAATACACACAGTAGTGGAGACAGCTCGTATACCACAGAAGTTAGCTCAAACAGCTGAACTAATAGCTTTGACACGAGCATGTGAGCGTAGTACTGACTTTTGTGTAAACATTTATACAGAAAGCCGCTATGCTTTTGGAGTGGCTCATGATTTTGGTTTGCTTTGGAAGGAGAGAGGCTTTCTCACATCCCACGGGATGCAGATAATGCACAGAGAATTAGTGCATAACCTCTTGACTGCATTGACATATCCAAAGAAACCAGCTATTGTGAAATATAGTGCACACAAGAAAGTGACCGATAAGATAGGGCAAGGTAATGCCCTTGCGGACCACGTAGCACGTGAGACTGCGATGCAGCAAAGTACTACTTCTATGTATGTAGTGAAGTCACAAGCTGAATGTTGGCATAATGCTAGACAAGACGTATTAGATATACAGAAATCTGCTTCTGTGAAAGAACGTGAGCAATGGTATGAAGAAGGAGAATTGGATGATGAGGGCTGTTGGCGGAATAAGCAGATGGATACATGAAAATTGCCTATAGCTTTTGTACAACCTATGCTTCAGATGGCACATGGGCTGGCACATGTTGGAGCTTCAACAATAACGAAGTTGCTTACGCAAGTTTGGGAGCATCCATAAATTTCCAGTACATCTAAGAGAGTAGTACAGTCTTGTTTGATCTGTTTACAATACAATCCTGGAAAAGGACACAAACTCCTGCGGGAGGGTTTGCTACCCCAACTGCACCTTTCAAAGCTCCACAAATGGATTATATTCAGCATGAACGCTGCAACAATTTAAAGTATGTCTTGGTGGTGGTATGTGCCTTCAGTAAATGGTTAGAGGCTTACCCCACAAAGGATAATACTGCAATTACCGCAGCGAAGGTGCTTTTGAAATAAGTTTTCCCAAGGTTTGGTGTTTGCAGACTTTTATGGAATGATAACGGACCTCATTTTGTTGGGGAAGTTATTAAGTATGTCCTGAAAGGATTAGGGATCAAACAGAAGTTCCATGCAGTTTTCCACCCACAATCAGCTGGGTTGGTGGAAAGGTATAAGGCTACTTTGAAGCTGAAGTTAGTTAAGATACAGGCTTCCACATCCTTAACTTGGCCGGATGCATTACCGTTGGCATTATTGTCTATTAGGTCAGTGCCGCACTCTCGAATAGGCATTACGCCCTACGAAACAGTGTTTGGAAGGCCAGAGAACATTTGGGGAGTTCCTAAGCCAAATTCTGTATATGATGTACCTTGTGTCCTGATGAATGATTATTTGGCACAGTTAACCAACAATTTGGTTTATATTCATCAACAGGTTCGAGAAGCACTTCCTGACAGATCTACAGGTGAAGGCCATGAACTCCGACTTGGTGACCAGGTGATGATTAAGTCCTTTGAAAGATCAAGCAGCTTGGAACCAAGGTGGCAAGGCCCAGAGCAGGTGCTCCTTGCGACAAGGACAGCAGTTTGAGTGACAAACCGAAAGAATTGGGTCCATAGTACTCACTGCAAGAGAGTGCTACCTACCTTGGTGGAACCTGCTGTGCCGACCGATCATCGAGAGATTTTGACTACGGAGAAAGGTCGTGCTCTATCACCTGACAAATCTCCGGAGTTCTTCCTGGACCATGCGATTTCTGGAGTGTGTCGATATAATTTGAGACCGAGGAAAGACCCCTTAGTGCTGGAGAAAACTGGTTGAGCTACCGCCCTGGGTTAGTGAAACGGAGAGCCAATGTGGCAAGAGGGGGGATCAGCCATGCATTAGAGTAGTGACACCCGTCTTGGCCCGTGGTGAAGAAATCAGCGACTGCCCAGGGATAAGAGCTCCAATGATTGTTTTTAATTAATTTCTGAAAGGGTTGATTATCACTGTTGCTAAAATGAATAACAAACTGATCATTAGTACTATGGGGTTTGTTGTTGTTTTGGTGGTTATAGCAATAATCACCTGGTTTGTTGAAAAGAAGGCTCCTGCTCGTGAGTTTTTTGTTGCCACTACTCCAGTACCAGAGGATCACTATTACTTTACGCTTCCCTATCAGGAGCAGAAGCACCGTCAATCGTACTTCAATAATACTTTCCTTCAGATGTTGCATCATACTCATAATGCTACAAATACTACTAACTGTTGGGTAAGTGGAATGATACCTGCGCATCAAAAGAAAGGAAGAACAACTTTCATTCCTCTTTCACACAATGGTTCTTGTCAAGCTTGGTGTACGCTTTTGTTTGCATCTGGAAAACGTACAGAGGGCGGACTTCTTTTTTGTCTTAATAAAGTATGCTACCAAGACAAAGATGGGTATCCCCAAGCCAAAGGAACTAAATGGGAATGGGAAGAGTATCAACCGGACAATGTTTCAATACCATATGTCTTCACAAATATAGGAGACTCTAACAAGAAAGAACAATTTGTGATTTCTGTTACAAAAACTAAAGCAGATTTATGTACACATAGCATTGGGCGAATTCCAGTGGGGACAAGCGATTGTACCTTGATTTTAACTATTGAGGGTGTAAATAATAGTAGTTTTACAGCTTCACATAATACATATTTTGTTTATGGTAAGTATGGATATTACCAACTACCTATTGGGTGGTCAGGTGTGTGTTAGGTATCTTTTCTATTACCCCCTGTGTTTTTGGCACCTGCATCATATCACCAAGATTTTAAACTGTTCAATGACATCATTAAAAATAGATATAAAAGGACAATAAGTACAAATGAGGTAGACCAAACGGACACTAGCCTGCAACAATATGTTGATTTTAATTTAGGGTTCTTCTCCATTGTGGGTGCTGCGTTAAACAGTAGGAAAGTGAGATGACTGACTAGGGTTGTGGAAGCTGTTACCAATCAGGCAGGTCTGGCACTTGGGAATATTACCGAGGAGCTCCAAATTGCGAGGATTGTAGCGCTCCAAAATCGTATGGTACTAGATGTGATATTAGCTGATCGAGGTGGTGCATGTTGCATCATCAGGAGTAGTTGCTGTGTTTTTATTCCAGATCACTCACCTTCAGTATATGATGCAATATCTAAATTGCATAAAATTGCTGCAGAAATCCACTCAGAGACTAGTACTTGGACTTTTTCTGGATGGTTTTGGGCTCTTGTTTCCACTTGGGACTGGAAACTACTGACTATCCTGTCTGTAATGATTGCAATATTTTTCATATGCTGTATCTGTATTCAGTGTGGTCCAGTGTTCTTCTCCATGTATATTACTGCTTGTATGCCTACCAAAAGAAATATCACAGAAATGAAAGCACAACACATGTTAGATAAGGAAATAGCTGAAATGATGAGCATAAATATACAAGATGAATATTTAGATTATCCCAGAAAGACGAATGTCTTCAGCTAATGCTGAAAGGGTGGTCTGTTGTAATTTAATAGCGATTAGATTAAGCATTAGCAGAAGACATCTTGTATTTAGCAACTATTGTGAACATTTCGCTGAATCCATTTTGTATTCATGGCAGCCATTTTCTATGCCATGTGCTCTGTCCTAGCTTTCTGTTAACTACTCTTGAAAATCTGTCTAGTGACAAGTTAGATTTAGCATCTCCCACTTTCGCACCTGCCCAGTAAGATCTGCAGCTGTTAGTAATCAGTAACAGACAGTAATGTGTCAACTAGTCCTTGAAAACTGTTAGCCCCTCCTACCTGCCGTCTGTGCATTTCCATATGACCTTATACGTATGTAAGTCTTGCTTCTATAATTGTACCACCTTCTTTTAGCCCCTGCGTGGGTATAAAAGGACCATGCTCTCTTAGTTCAGTGTGCTACTTCAAACATTACCGAAGGGTGCTGTTTGAACTGTAGTACCACCTCATGAGGTTTAATAAACGTTGTCTTTTATTTCAGTTTCTGTGCCAACTTCTTCCTGTATGGTCTGAGGACTTTGTGCAGAGAAGGGCGAACCCCTTGCACTAGTAGGCCTTTGCTGAGGCTTACTTAGACACTTTGTTGAGCCACTGCCTCCCTCATGGTCGTGCCCATATCAACCAGCACCCCTGCTATGGTAACTGGGATGGTGTAGATTTGTGTGAGGTCATCCCCATGCCCATCTTTTCCAGGGAATGGTGGTATGCTCCCATATCGAGGGACAACTGCTAGGCTCACACTAACTCTTAGGGCCCACACCATACCCATACATCAACATCCACTGGGTGGGAACATCCCCCTCTACTTATTAGTACTGAAATAAACACCATTTGAAAAAATGCAAGTATGGAGTCTGTCAAATTAATTAACTATGTATTTAATTGTACAGTATTGTATACGTAGGAATGACCTGCAGTTGGCTGCAGTCAACACACCAAGAGCGATAGTGGGGCACAAATATCATCAAATAGAGATGCCAAAGTCTACAGTAAGTGGCCATAGAAGTGGGAACATCAGCCTGCCAGTGACAATGTCAAAAACTAAACTGACAATGAATAGTGAAGTTACAGTGTCTTACCTGTGTGTCATTGGAAGTATTGTCGTATTATTGCACTTCTGTTGTCCTCATCCCCATCCTCTGCCTCCTCATCTTCACTGCCCACAGGGTCCACGGCTGCAACACGCCCATCTCCAGCCTCATCCTCCTGCAGAAAAGGTACCTGGCGACGTGAGGCAAGGTTGTGTAACATACAGCATGCCACGATTATCTGGCAGACCTTCTTCAGTAAGTAGTACAGGGATCCATCTGTTGGATGGAGGCAACAAAACCTGGACTTCAGGAGGCCAAATGTCCTCTCTATGATTCTTCTTGTTTGTCCATGTGCCTCATTGCAGCGTTCCTTTGCCCTTGTCCTGGGATTCCTCACAGGGGTCAGTAGCCATGAGATGTTGGGATAACCAGAGTCACCTGCAAATATCATGAGGGACAACTGCTAGCCACACACTAACTCTTAGGGTCCACACCATACCCATACACCAACATCCACTGGGTGGGAACCAGGGCTCACCTTTTAGCCACACCTGGTGCCTCTGGAGTTGAGCCATCACATATGGGATGCTGCTATTCCCCAGGATAAAGGCATCATGCACAAACCCCGGATACTTTATATTGACATGGGAGATGTACTGGTCCGCCAGGCACAATATCTGCACATTCATGGAGTGAAAGCTCTTTCGATTTCTGAACACCTGTTAATTTTTCCGGCGGGGGGACGAATGCTATATGAGTACCATCAATAACCCCAATAATGTTGGGGATATCTCCCATTGCATGGAAATCAGCTTTTACTGTAGCCAAGTCCTCCACCTGGGTGAAAACGATGTAGCTGTGCATGTGTTTAATCAGGGCAGACAACACTCTGGTCAGCACTATTGAGAACATTGGCTGAGGCATTCCTGTGCCAAGCCAACTGTCACTTGGAAGGAGCTACTTGCCAAGAAATGGAGCACAGATAGCACTTGCACAAGAGGGGGGATCCCGGTGGGCTGACGTCTAGCATATAGCAGGTCTGGCTCCAATTGGACACACAGCTCTGTGTGGCCCTGTCGAGTCTATGTCGAGTGCATGTTGTGACTGTACCAGTATATTGTTGGATAGGCCCAAATGGTGCCTATGTGTACTGTGACGCAGTTAGGTGCCATGGTCTGCCCCCCCAAATGGCGCCCGCCTGTCCTGTGTGGATGGACATGTGGAAATTAGGTCATTCCGCTGACGTTGTGTGCCGTTTCGGGAGGCGGTGGAGCACCGTCGTGCAACTCCTCATTGGATACCATTGTGACCTACTTGTTACAGTGGACAATGTTGATATACGCCGGCGGTGACGGTACGCACAACCACGGACGTGGCTGCCATTTTCTATCTGTTCACTCATTTGCTACCTGAACTTCAACAGGAGAGGACCTACACTGCAAGTGCTGCTGTGTCTGGAACCAACCATGGCTCATGTCACTGGAGAAAGGGCCCCTGCCTTCACTGCTGTGGAGTTGGAGAGACTGATGGATGGGGTCCTATCCCAGTACCGAATGCTGTATGGGCCTCCAGACCAACAGGTGAGTACACTGTGAGCACGATACATGGGGCAAGAATCCATGGAGTGCTGTGCATGAGGGCCTCATGTGGAGGGGTGTTGGTGGAAGGGCCCTGGGCGGCGTGCTGCATGTATGGTGGGCCATGTCTGTGTGTAAGGGATGTGAGGGCTATGGTAGCCCATGAGTGTAACAGGCAGGACGGTCTGACTGATACCTTTTCCTCTGTGTATTTCTCTGCAGGCCCATCAAAAAAAGGGTACATGGCGTGCCATTGCCAAGGATGTGCGGACCCTGGAGGCATAGGGCAGGAGGAGCACCCACTGTTGGAAACGGTGGGAGGACCTGAGACGCTGGGTATGGAAGATGGTAGAGGCCCAGCTGGGGACGGCCTCCCAACGAGGAAGGGGTGCCCGTCGACCCCTGACCCCCCTTATGGCCCGCATACTGGTGGTGGCCTATCCTGAGCTGGATGGGTGCATGGGGCATCACGAGGGGGTTAGTACAGTGCCCCAATATACTACTTGCGCGTGGTGGGGTGGCATCCGGGTGGGGGATGTGGGCCTGTGGGTGCCCCTAGGCCAGGCCGGACATTGCAGGGTTCCATGTTGGGCAGGATCTGATGTAAACCTTTTCCAACCAAGGTAGTAGGCATCCACTGCTGGGCAGCATTCCGTGGGTCTCAGTTATGGTGCAATTGGCGTTAGGTATCCCTGTCCATGGGCTGGTGACTAGCATTGTGACTGTTAGTGCATTGCCTAGTGCGTAGTGCTGTCTCCCGCATGTTTGTGTTGTGTACGCCAGCTCTTGGTGTTGTTGCCACCATTGACCAAGTGTATCCTTTGTCTCTCTCCCCCTTTTTGTTTTGTCACCCTGTCCTTTGTGCATTAGCATCATCTGGCAGAGGAGCAGAGGCACCGGGGACAGGGAGAGCTGCATCCCACAGGGCCCAGGAGGCCGAATCCACCGACGGTGAGGACACTAGTGGGACGGAGGTCGAGGGGAGCACCACAGTAGAGACTGGAGGGGACATTTCTGACAGTGATACCTCCTCCGATGGAAGCTCCCTGGTGGTGGCGGACACCTCTGTGCCCACCCCAACTACTGGTACAGCTGCCACCCCCGTATCTGCACCGCCCTCCTGGCAGACCCTCAGCATGTTTCCGAAGCCCGCTCACCCAGGAGGGTGGGCAGCTTCATCGCCCCAGGCACCTCAGGCCCTGGCCCAGTTAGCCCTGTTGCCCTGAGTGAGGATGCTATTGACCTCCTGTGATCCATCTCTGTTGGGCAGTCAACCATTGTAAATGCCATCCAGGGCCTGGCAGCCCATTTGCAACAAACAAATGCATTCCTGGAGGGCATTCACTTTGGCATGGTGGCCCAACAGACATCAATCCAGGCTCTGGCCTCTTCTCTGATGGCAGCCACTGTCCCTGTTTCTTGCCTCCCCCTCCAGCTTCTTCTACCCAGTTCCATTCCCCTCAACCCCAACCTATCCCAAGCACACAGCAGACCAGCATGCACCCAAGACAACACATATGACTGGCTCAGGCAAACACAAGCACCACACATCATCCCCCAGGCACTCACACACACACCATCCAGATGCAGACATATCAACATCCACTGCCTCCACTGTGTCCCCCTCCTCTTCGTCATCCCCCTCCCTCCCAGTAGCATCTACACTCACACCTGCATGCACTGCATCCTCATCCACTAGCTACATCACCAGCATATCTATCAGTGCACACCCCTCACTGGCAGTCACCACCCCCACATCCATGCTCATGTCCCCGTTTCCTCTCCCATTATGTCTGTGCCCCCTCCTCCCAAAGTACACAAACGCAAGCCCTCAGACACCCAAAAGCCATCCACCTCAAAACAGCATCCAGCCCATGCACCTGTACCCAAAGTCAGCAGACAGACACCTTCTACAACCACTTCCTCTTCCTCCACTCCTAAACCTTCGCCCTCTTGCCGCCCCAATGTACCTAAGAAGCTTTTCCTCTCCACCGTTGACCTCTTCCCTACCACTCTCCCCCGTCCTTCACGTTGGGCCAGGGTGGCCAGAACCCAGGTGAGCACCTCAGCGATCTAGTCCACAGCCACAGTAGTATTGACAGCTACTGCAGGTGGGAGAGGATCCCAGGCACCAGGCAGCCTCACAGGAAGGGTGCCTGCACCAGGTGCTTCAAGGAAGGGCAAGGAGGCACCACCAGCTGCAACAGGGAAGGGCAAGGAGGCATCACCAGCAGCATCTAGGAAGGGCAAGGAGGCACCACCCGCTGCTACAGGGAAGGGTAAGGAGGAGCCACCAGCAGCATCTAGGAAGGGCAAGGAGGCACCACCAGCTGCTACAGGGAAGGGCAAGGGGCAAACCCTGGCTGCTGATAGGAAGGGCAAAGTGCCTGCACCAGCAGGCAGGAAGGACAGGAGGCTTGGTGCTGGGACTCATTCGGAGCCCCCACCACTAACCACGGTGGTTCAACCGCCCGAGGCTGCAAGGGAAGGGCTGAGGCCTCCCCACACCACTGCCGGCACCACTACCTGAACCCCCACCAGCATCACTGCCAGCAGCAGCAGCCCCAATGGGCAGCCGTCCAAGGCTGCAACGGAAGAGCTGGAGCCAGCCCCAACCTCTGCCAGCACTGCCACCAGCACCACTGCCAGTAGCAGCAGCCCAAGTGGCCAGCTGTCCAAAGCTGCAGGGGATGGGCTGGAGCCTCCCCTACCACTGCCAGCTCAACCAGCAGCACCACTGCCAGCAGCAGCAGCTCCAGTAGGAAGCCGTCCGAGGCTGCAAGGGAAGGGATGGAGCCTCCCCCACCACTGCCAGCTCCGCCATCATCACCAGCACCACTACCAGCAGCAGTAGCCCCAGTGGTCAGCCGCCCAAGGCTGCAGGGGATGAGCTGGAGCCTCACTGCTAGCTCAACCAAAAGCACCACTACCAGCAGCCCCAGTGGGCAGCCATCCGAGGCTGCAAGGGATGTGCTGGAGCCTCCCCCACCACTGCCAGTTCAACCAGCAGCACCACTGCCAGCAGCAGCAGCCCTAGTGGGCAGCCGTCCAAGGATGCAGGGGATGGGCTGGAGCCTCCTCCACCACTGACAGCCCCGACACCAGCACTGCCACTGTGACCACTGAGCAGCCATCACCACCGGCGGACAGTGAGTAGTGCTGCCTCCATGGGCTGTTGTGCGGCCTGGCCCCTGGAAATCCTGTGGGTCTGACACCCAGATGAGAGACTGTGACCTTGCACTCCCCAAGATCTGCATCACAGGGCACAATGACCACTCCAGAACCTGTGGAAGAAGCCATCCACTCACCCCATCCTTGCCAGGATAAAGCACACTGGGCACAATGCCCCCTTCAGAATTAGTGGAAAATGCCATCCACTCACCCCATCCTTCCCAGGATGAAGCACACTGGGCACAATGCCCCCTCCAGAACCAGTGGAGAAGCCATCCACTCACCCCATCCTTCCCAGGATGAAGCACACTGGGCACTATGCACCCTCCAGAACCAGTTGAAGTAGCCACCCACTAGAGAGACTGTGGCCTTGCACTCACCTGGACAAGTCAGTGGGCAAATCACCCACTTGAGAGACTGTGGCCTTGCACTTCCCAGGACCAAGCAGTGGGCAAACCACCCACTTGAGAGACTGTGGGTTTGCACTCCCCAGGACAAGTCAGTATGCAAACCACCCACTTGAGAGACTGTGGCCTTGCACTCCCCAGGACCAAGCAGTGGGCAAACCACCCACTTGAGAGACTGTGGCCTTGCTCTCCCCAGGTCCAAGCAGTGGGCATGTAGCCCCATCCAGGACCAGCGGCGTTGTACCATCTTCCGGCTGAGGTGCCCCCCATTCCCGTCCCCCTGAGGTGCCTGTGTATTTTCGACCTGATGCCACTGCAGTGTTCTCTCCTTGTTGTTGCAGGAGTGAGGTGGGGCCTTGGCCTATGTGTTGTGGCTCTGTGGCCCACGGACATTGAGGACTGGGCAGTGTCCCAACATTTGTAAATATGTATATATGTTTGTATTTTGATGCACCTATTCATAGTATTTTATTGTGTTACACTTGCATTATTCCTGAGGGGTATGGAGTATGGGGTGAATATGTAATGTTTGTGCAGCTGTATATGTGTATGGTGTTGGGGGTGGGTGTTGTCATTCTCTTTCCCCCCACCCCCTTGTGTGATAGGCGGCGGTACTCACCATGGTCGTCTTCACCGGCGTTGATGTTCATAATGCAGCAGAAAGTAGACGAGCATCGGAAATATTTGCAGCTTGGGCTCCATGGCATTGTGGTTGTTCCCTGAGTCTCCACAGGTGAGTCCTCTGACTTCTGTGCAGTGATTCCACTAGGCTTTTGATATCGTTGGAACTGTTAACACGTCCCTTTTTGACTAATTTACTCACTCGGGGACTCGTTTTAGGCCAATGACTCTTTTGACCCTGATTGAAGACACCATAGGACGAGATAACTAATCAACATGTTAATCAATATGTCAGTAACGTCATCAATATTTACCATAATAAAACAATTCAGATTAGTCAAAGACATTAATAAAACTCAGAAACCACCATGACCTTGCAGTCATGAATAACCACACCAGTTTAGTACTATTATATGAAGTTTATTCCCTATTGATTACAATTCTACTAGTAAGTTTATTAGTCTCAAAATCAAGAAACACATTAGCATAGTCACAATATGGCAACTCTGATAAGATTTCATCAAAGCAAGAATCACGAATATTAGAATATAGCACGGCGTCAACATAGATTATCCTTAGCAGAGAATCATTATTACGTTATTCAACAAAGCATAGATTTAGTTATTTGTCTATTTGCATCTGTTTAGTGTACCCCTCATCAAACCTCAAATTAACATTGGCATGTTGGGCTTCATGCAAAACAATTTAGCAACACCAATTTAGAAAACATCTAACTAGGGTCTCTGTCAAAAGAAGCAGTTGGTACCTAGAAAGGAAAAGCAAACAGACAATTACAATTTCATTGTCATATAGTTACCCTCCGCATTGGATCAGCATACAGGTTTGGTCTTCGTCCTCAGAACATCAGTTGATTCGCCATCAGCCAGGAATTTAGCAGTTGGGTAAAAGGGACACTTCCCTCATAAGGAGGTAAAGTGTAAGTTGGCAATATAAGGGCAAGGATGGTTTGAAGAACCAAACGGCAAAGTCTCTCTACAGAGTGACAAAGTGTCTGGGTCATAACAAAATTCGCAACAGCATCTCCCCCTCCTCTATCTCCTAGTCTTCTGTTCTGATTTACTTCCTTGTGTCAAGGATTTTTATCCCTTTTCTGTTGTACAATGCCCTAAGTTTTAATTGGTTGGGGTCAGCACCCCACTATCTCCCTCCAATAGGGTTTCAATGACTTCATTAAATTTGTCACCCCATAACAGTTCTCACGTAGTTTATTGGTCCTTATGATTGACGTCTTCAGCGGGTAGAATGTCCGATATGATTTCATACTCTTGTGGTCCTCTTTGCATCTTCAGTCAGTAGTTCCATTGTCTGTACCGGTTCAGGCGACCTTGTACCTGCGAGTAGTCTACACTGTTGCATTCAGCAAGAATATTTCACTAAGCAAGTTGAATTTCATGAGAACGGATCTACTACAGTTACATTCATTTTCTAGCTTTGGAAAAATATGAGTTCATACTGCATACTGCATACTGCACGTTAGAAAAACACATTAAACATGAAACCGGGCAGCTAGGCCTCTACTCATGCTAACTAAGGCCTAATAATTTATTAACAGAACTTTAACATTTAACCTTTTATTATTAGTGCTAAATCATGCTCTAACAGAACATTTCATCATTATTAATCAGTACCATTAGTCATTGTTTATATTGGCGGCCACTCCCCGTGGGCACGTTTCAAATGCACGTTTAGCAAAATACATTAATACATTTTCTATGTGGCATTATTACGCATTAGTTCATAAACATTTCATACTAATTGCTAAGTATATAAGCTGAGCTCTCTCAGTCCCTCCTCTGATGACACTTGTCATCACACAAAACCTTTCCCTTCACAACCTTTCATTTTCTTTAGGTTACACATCTCAATTTCTTCCGCCCTATGTGATCCCTCCCAAATATTTTTGAGCATTTTCTCTTTTTCTTTTTCTTCTCTTCTTTTATTACGTTTTGCCAAATCTCTTTTAATTCTTTTATTGATTTTGCATGATAATCTTAGTCCAAATAGACACGTCAGGACAATTAATATACCCTCTATTATTTTTGCAAGAACCCCATTCCAAATACTACTAAACCAATTCCCTACTTTAGTAATTCCTTTCCCAACATTTTCCCAAACTCCAGGTTCCTCCAGCTCCTTCAAATCTGCACTGTCTCTTGTTAGGTTAGTAAGCATACCTCTAATCTTTTTACTATTATCAGGAATGAATGCACAACAATGGCGCTCATTAAGCATCATATAGACTCTGCCACTCTTTGCTAAAAGAATGTCTAAAGCAAGCCGGCTTTGAAGACTCATAGCTCTTTCTGCAGCAAGTTCAGTATCCATCAGGAGTATAGCCCCTGTGAAGTTTGTCAACATGTTATCCACAATAGTAGACAGCTTTTGAATCTTCATGGAGTTTAAGATAACCCCTATAGAAGGAAGTATGGCTCCAAATATGTCACCAACGACAGCAGCGGGTGTCTCTCTCTTTTGTCTAGTATGTTGTAATTCAGACATTTTAGGAATTTGCTTTAAGTCACCAATCTGGTAGATCTTGGGAAAAACTATTCCCAAATAACATGTCCCATACCATCCCTTTGGAAGACCGTAATAAGCATTAAGTCCACATATATAATAGATACCAGGGATCGCTGGATCCTGTCCATTTAACATGAACGTCCATTTACTCTGAAACTAAAACACATGCCTGCACTCACTCGTTACCACAAATAAAGGGCCAGATGTATGAAACCTTTTTGCACTCGCAAACGGTGCGAATTGCAAAATTTGGCCGTTTGCGAGTGCAAAAAAAGTGGTCTGCGATGCATGAAAGGCATTCGTAGACCAAAAAGAAGAAATCACAAAAATTTTGATTTTTTGCGTTGCGACCTGGTTTTCCGAGTCGCAATTTGTGATTCAGTATTTCCAGTTGGAAATTGCGAGGCGCAAATTGCGAGTCGCAAAATCCAAGTCGCAAAGAGATGCATCAAAAAATTGCAAATTGCGATTTTTCGCCGAATGGCATTTTGCACATGCAAAATACCACTAAGTGAAACCAGGTGGTAACCAGGTGCAACCTTTATAAAGAGGCCCAGAATGCCTCAGACTCTTTTCCACAATAGCTGCACTCTACGTCATGGCGAGGAGGATGAGGATCTTGGCAGGTTTGATGAGAAGGAGGAGGAGACAGGAGCGCATTTGCAGAGTGCGCATTACACTTTTTAACCTGACAGAGGAGGAAATATATGAGAGGTATAGGTTGAACTCAGCCATGATACTTGATCTGATAGCTGAGCTACAACCCATACTGCAGCGCAGAACACTAAGGACTCACAGCATTCCCACCCATGAGCAGGTATTATGCTCCCTCCACCTACTCGCCTCAGGGAGCTATCAAGGAGTCATAGCAGCAGCTGAAGGGGTCTCACAGAGTACCCTCTCCAGATTTTTCAATGCATTTATCAACGCCATGCTGAGCAAACTACACCAGTACATCAGATTCCCCCACACCCCACAGGAAATACAGCAGACAAAAATTGAATTTTACCAGATAGCACAGTTCCCCCACGTCCTAGGTGCTATAGATGGGACACATGTGGCAATCTGTCCACCATCCGCCATAGAGTATGTGTACCGCAACAGGAAATACCAACATTCAATGAATATCCAGGTGATATGCAATGCCTCCTACATCATTACTGATCTCATGGCCAGGTACCCAGGGAGCACACATGATTCGTACATCTTTCGCCACAGCGGGATTCACACAAGACTGCTAGCTGGGGAGTTTGGTGAAGGATATCTACTAGGTATTGTCCCTCTATACAATGGCGCATTGATGGTGTACTGATGTCAGATGGCCCACTTCTTATCATACTCTCTTTCCCTTCCAAGAGACAGTGCTTACGCAGTGCGCACCTACATGATGATGCCCTACCTCAATCCTGCAACACCAGCTGAACGGAGATACAATGCAGCACACAGGGCAACCCGCAATGTGGTGGAGTGCACCTTTGGACTGCTGAAGAGTCGCTTCCGGTGCCTCCACAAACGTGGAGGGGCACTACAGTACAGTCCAGAGACGACATGTAGAATAGTGGCTACCTGTGCTATCTTGCACAATATAGCTACCACCAGGGGCATACCTGTAGAAATATGTGATACTGAATCTGATGAGGATGATGATCCCACACCACCCCTACATCCAGCAGACAGGACAGTGCAGCAGAGGGAAGGCAAAGGCGTGCCGACATCACACACAACCATTTCAGACATGAGTATAATTGACACAAATCCTCTCACAACTGTACCTGTAGTGAAATAAATGTATTACCTTAAGTCAGGTAATGTTCGTGTGAGGAATAACAAAAAAAGGTTAAGTGAGAAACTCAAAACAATGAAGGACCTGAGTAATGCACTATTACTTCATAGTGAAAACATAAGCCCACTGGCAGCTACAGTCATTTTTTGCGGTTTTGTGGCCACACACACCACTCGGGTGCCCAGTTACCTCACTAGCACCTCTATTGTCCGCCTCAGTAGCAGTGCTGTGCCTGGCACTGCGCCGTCTGGTGTTCAATGCTGGTACAGCTACACTGTTGAGGCTGGAACTGTCTTCAGTGTCCCCCAGTGCAAGCTCACTCAGAGTGGCTGATCTCGGTCCCATAATGTGTTCGATCACATTGGTGATCTGCACCAGTCCATTCACAACATCCCTGCTGCTGTGTGCTGCCTCCACTTGCGCAGCCACTGCACGACGGGCAATCAGTGCAGTTGAATTTGCCACCCTGTTAGAAGAACGACAGAAGCTGCCAAACATGTTCCTAAATCTGTGCTCCTGTCTGCACTGGCTCACCCTCTCATGGCGCAGCTCCTGGCAGAGTTCACGGACAGCAATTGTGAGGTCTCTGGTGTCCTGTGATGCCTGCACCTGTCACTCACGCAGCTGTTCTATGTTGTTATTGAGGGAGTCAAGTTGGCAATGCAGGCCCACCATGCTGCGGTTATGTTTGCGCAAATTATTTTCTAATCCCAGGATCCTCTTATTTTGTAGGTGCTGCTGCTGCAACATAGCAACTTCCAGCCCACCAAATAAGGAGGGACCCTCACCTGCCTCATGCGGCTGTGCCCCGGAATTTGTCGCCATCCTGCGTGGTGCTGTGGTCTGCTGACACCTGACCTCCTGCATCTGGCTGCGCCTGCCTGTTGCTGATGGGTAAATTGGCCCTTCCAGCTGCTCATCTGAGCCGTTGCTGAGCTCTGGCAGTGGCAGTGCCCTGGGCCTGCGTCGGACAGTCGCAATGTTGAGAGACCCACTGGTGTTTGAATTGGAGGCCAGATGGGTGTCAGTCTTGCCTACCCGTGCTGATGTTGTGGCTGCTGGGCCTGGCCCACCTGCAACGACAATATGCAGCATGTCAGTTATGTTTGTTACATTTACGGTCAGACAATGGTAATAAAGGTACAGGTACTTCTCTACACTGTGTTGTGTGTGTTGTGTTCCTCTGGGTGTCAGTCTACTTAAATACATTGTATGTGCTACTTTCAGCTCTGGGTTGTGGACTGCCACTCCCAGAATGCATTGTTGTGCTGTTTCTAAGATGTGGCCTGGACTACTTCTCACAATGTTTAACATTACTTGCTAATTCCTAAGGGGCTTTTGTGCATACACATATGGGGTTACAAATCAATATTGCATTTACCTTGGCTGGTACTTGGTGTGCTGGAGGTGTCGATCTCTGTGACCCCTGTCACAGCTTCAGGGAGGAGTGTGGACTCGACTAGGTCCTCTAATGGTGTGGATGGTGCCTCTGTGGGTGGACCGCCTCCTGTGCCCCTGGCCTCCTGGAGTTTCCTTGCCACCCTCTCCTTCGCACGGGACCGCAGGTCATACCACCTCTTCTTAATTTCTTCTACGGAGCACTGTGCCTCTCCAATTGCGCAGATTTTTGATTGTATATCCGCCCATAGTCTCCTTTTCTTACTCTCAGACACTTGGAGTGAGCTTTTTCCAAAAAGGCGGTCATGGCTCCTGACCACCTCCTCAGTCAGCACCTCAAGCTCCTGCTCGCTGAATTTTAGCTTGTGCTTTCTTTCTCCCTTCTCCTGTGCTTGGCCTGGGGTGTCCATCCTTGCTCAGGTGTGCTGGCTCCTTCTGAGTGCTGCTATGTGTGGCTGGGCTGCTCTCTCTCAGGATGCTGGTTTGGGTGTGGCACCTGAAACTGCCTGGGATGACTCATTTCCTGCGTGTGATGTCATCAGGCTCCTCCAGGTGTAATGTCTCGAAATTTCTCAATTTGCGATTTTTTACTGAATCTCAAAAAAATCACAATTTGCAAAAATGCAAATTGCGATTCGGTAAATGGGCCTCGCAAACCACAAATAGCGATTTTTAAGAAATTGCTAATTCCGAATCGCAATTTTGTTACATGGCCAATTGCGACTCGGAAATAGCGATTTCTTAAAAATCGCTATTTGCGATTCGCAAGGCCATTTTTTCATACATATGGCCCAAAGTGTCATGCTCAGATTTCGGCCTATATATACAAAGCCTTCCTACGTGTAATGCATCTATAGCTAACTTGCCCTGTGTCTTTATTGCAGTGTAAGCACAATCATTTGCAAGCGTGCATTTTTCTAATCCCTTTTCTAGCCTTTCCTTTAATGATTTCCGTCTATCATCAGTGTTATCTAAGAAGCTCTTTTCTACAGGTGTTAGTAGGCAGGTTAGATTATTGTGGTGCGCATAAGCTGTCCCAAATGTCAGTGTTGGTTCAAAGCAACTAATTTTATGCTGTGTTCTTTAGCTAATTTATTTAGAAACTCAATCACAGGCACAAAGGAAAACACTACATCTAAGTTAGAATAGAAGTATTGAACATGTTCTTGATCATAGAATCTTGTTAACAGCAAACTAGAGCTTATCCCGTAGGTAAGTGGCAGACTATGATAAGTAACCCCTTCTTGAACTGATGAAGGAATCTTTGTGCACACATAGCTGTTCTTCGCATCCATTGTGTCAACATACTAATTCAGCAAGTGATAGAAAACATTAGTAGATAGTTCCCCTTTTGAATTAGTTCCCTCATGCAAGTATGTAGTATCCTGCTCAAACTTCTCCCACGGTGTTAGTGTAGCAGTCTTAGGATTTGAAGCATTGTTAGTCACTTTCTTATCCACCAATGGCATTCCCACAATCACAGCTATTATCACCACCGCACCCATAACTCCCACACCAACAACCAAACATGCATACGTCCTACCCCTATTACTATTATCTCTAGTGTAACTCATTATCTGTAAAGAATCAGATAGCAGAATAATACAAAGCAAACAATCAACTTGAGGACGATTTAAAAGCTCCTCTTTTTTTTTTTGTGCCAAGTTTCTCTCTTTCTCTGCGAGTATTTACAGTGTTTCACTCACTCCAGGACCCCTTTGCTAAATCAGGTTAGCAGCTTGTCATAATCGGTTTTTCAGAGTCAATTCAGGTTAACAGTGTCACATCCGGTAATTTATCAGTCTCTTTTCTCAGCTTTTCAGCTTTCAATTTCAATTTCAATTTAACACAGTCTCTTTCTAAAGTTTAATTCAGGTGCTGTAGTATTGACCTGGAACCTCTTGATCAAAACAGAATGCCAAGAATTCTTGTTGCCATTCAGCTGATGTGGCATACGCCCATTCAGGACCTGTGTACCTTCTGTTTGCAACTCTCTTGCTTTTCAGTTTGCGATTACCTTGCAACTTTCCTTCACTAAGATCTTCATTCCTGGTTGTGTCAACTTCTTCCTCTATCACTTTCTCTCCTGCAGCTTGTGGCTCTGGCCAATTATCCCCTTTAAGTGTTTTCTTTCTGCTTGGCCTTCCAGGACGTTGAACAGCGCCCTCCTCTTGTGCTATGGTGTTTTCTCTTGATGGTTCTGCAAGTGGCTCAGGAGGAGTGAGAACACCTTGACTTCCTTCTGCCTCACTCACTTCGCCCTCAGGGTCAGTTATGGGCTCAGTTTCAAACCTGTATCCATCTGCTTCTGGGAGAACCTCTCTTTGTGTCGGTTCCCCTGATGCCCCAGCTGAGATAGGCTCACTGTCACTCCTCTGGATCTCGTTTACGGTTTGAGTGATTAATCCGTCCTCAGCAGGCTCTCCTTCAGTCTCAGTTCCCCTTTGAATACTCTCCAGCCCTGAGACTTCCTTCTCTGCAGCTGTTGTTTTGGACACTTCAAGTTCCCATCAGTTGGACATGTCACCTTCTTTGTGTGACAGGCATGTATCCAATTTGGAAGACCTGCACATTTCACAGCAGTAGTAGTTGTCAGTATTACTTGATATGGCCCCTTCCAATGTGGCTCCAAACACGACTTCCTCACGTGTTTCTTGACAACCACCCAGTCACCGGCTTTCAGGGTGTGACCTGGATCACTTATCGGTGGGAACGTGGTAGCCTCCACCTGGTGAGAAAAAGAGCGGACCACGCCAGCCAGACCCTTGCAGTAGTCCAACACCATATCATACGTGATATTCACAAGATCATTTGCAGGTACTGCGGGCAATCGCAGAGCTTGTCCCATGAGAATTTCATGAGGAGACAGTCCTGTTTTCTTGTCAGGTGTGTTTCTCATTAAAATCAACACTAAGGGCAATGCATCTGGCCACTTCAAATTGGTAGCTGCACACGTTTTTGCCATTCTTGACTTCAAGTTATCATTCATCTACTCCACTAGTCCTGATGCTTCAGGGCGATAGCTACAATGCAACTTCTGCTCAATGTTTAATGCCGCACACAAGAGCTTAATCACCTCATTGTGGAAGTGTCTGCCCCTATCTGATTCTAAAGAGATCAGAAACCTGAAGCGTGGTATTAACTCCCTCAGCAGCAGTTTTGCTACTGTGAGACTGTCATTCCTACGTGTAGGGTAAGCTTCAATCCAGTGGCTGAAAATGCACACAATCACCAACACATACCTCAGACCTCCACACACCTGCATTTCAATAAAATCCATCTGCATTCTTCTAAATGGACCTCCTGCTCTCCCAACGTGGCTCATATTTACCACAGTCCCTTTTCCTGCATTCATTTGCTGACAGATGATGCACCTGTGACAGATATCCTCTGCAGCTTGTCTGAATTTTGGATTGAACCAATAGATTTTGAACAACCTGATCATTGCGTCTCTCCCAACATGTGCTTGACCATGGTAAAACCTTGCAAACTGTGACAAAAGACTGTTTGGCAAAACCATTTTCCCCTCTTCTGAAACCCATAAGTCATCCGATCTCTGTATACATTGCATTCTCTGCCAGGAACGTTTCTCCTCCTTGCTAGCACAACACTGCAGTGATTTTAGCTCATCCAATGTGTCAACCACACTTAATGCAAAGTTTAAGCATGTTTCATTTTCAGTTTCAGGTAACAATTCCCACTGATCTCGGAATGATATACAGTTCAATGCACAAAACCTTGCGACTTAATCTGCATAGCCGTTTCCCACTGACACAAAATCGTGTGACTTAACATGAGCATTGCATTTCACCACGGCAATTTCAAGAGGCAACTGAATTGCGTGCAACAAATCATTCATCTTTTCACCATTTTTCACTGGAGAACCAGAAGAGGTCATGAAACCCCCTCTGTGACCATAACTGGCAAAATCATATACAATTCCAAATCCGTATCTGCTGTCAGTATAGATAGTGACTTTCAGGTTTTCAGCTGTGTGGCATGCCCTTGTAAGAGCAATTAATTCAGCCACTGGAGCAGAGTACACTATTTCGAGCCAGGAAGCTTCTAGGATACCAGTGATTGTACACACGGCATACCCAGCTCTCAGTACTCCTACTGCGTCTCTTAGGCATGAACCATAAACAAAGATAATGTAATCATTTTCTTCAAGTTGGGTATCTTTAATATCAGGCCGTGGTTTGGTGCACAGATCTGTTACCTCAAGACAATTATGTTCTACCTCCTTGGCATCATCAATGTCTGCATTTTCAACAGGAAGTAAAGTTGCCGGGTTCAATACAGTACATCTCTTAAGGAATACATTAGGTGACCCCAGTATAATTGTTTCATATTTTGTTAACCTCACATTTGTCATGTGCTGCGTCTTGGTTCGGGTTAACAAGATTTCAACTGAATGGGGGACTATTACTGTTAAAAGATGTCCCATCACTATTCCTTCACACTGTGTGAGGCTTTGACCAACTGCTGCAACTGCACGCAAACAACCCGGTAAGGCTGCTGCGACTGGGTCTAAAGTAGCTGAAAAATATGGTAGTGGGCGGTTTGCACCTCCATGGACCTGTGTCAGGACAGACAAAGAACAAGCATCACGTTCATGACAAAACAGTACAAAAGGCTTTGTGTAATCAGGCATACCTAAAGCTGGTGCCCTACACATACTTTCCCTCAATTCCATGAATGCCTTCATTTCTTTCTCGGACATGGTTATGGCACCCAGGCCATCCTGAACTTCTTTGACAGTCAGTCTTACCAAGGGTTTAGAGGTAATCGAGAAGTTGGGGATCCACTGACGACAGTAGCCCACCGTTCCCAAAAATATTCTGACGTCTCTTTTTGTTGTTGGGGGATTCATCTGCAGTATGGCTGTCACTCTTTCCTTGGATATTTTTCTTGACCCTTTCTCAATCAGGTGACCTGATTCACTTCTTTCTGACAGTATTGCAGCTTCTTTGGGGACACTTTATGTCCATTCTTTCCCAAATGGTTCAGTAAGGCAATTGTGTCATACCTGCAGTCATCTCTTGTTTTGGACGCAATCAACAAATCATCAATATACTGCACTAGGGTTGAACTGAAAGACAGTTCTAATGATTCCAAATCCTTCTTCAAAATCTGATTGAAGATGGAAGGTGACTCAGAAAACCCTTGAGGAATTCTGCACCAACTGTAGACCTTATCCAGGAATTTGAAACTGAAAAGAAATTGGCTATCCTCATGAAGAGGCACCGAAAAGAATGCTTGAGACAAGTTCACAACGGTGAACCACTCTGCATCACACGGAACCTGAAACATGTTCACAGCTGGGTTTGGCACTATGGGACAACACTTTACCACAATCTCATTTATTTTCCTCAGGTCTTGAACAATTCGAACTTTCCCACAAGGCTTTTTCAGACCCATTATTGGTGAATTACATGGGCTACTCAGCACTTCTTTCAGAACCCCTTGATTCACAAAGTCTGCAATTATCTGCGCTACGTGAATAAGGACATCTTGTGCCATGTGGTATTGCGGTATTGTATTTATTTGCTACTCCTACCACCCTTATGGTACGCCCCGAAAGCGGTAATTTCAGATCTTCTGCACTTCTGACTGTAGAGCGTGTAGCTCCCATATCAACTAGGAACGAAACCTTATGAAACATCACCTTCCCCTCTACATAGGGTCCCCTCTGGTCTACTTCTAGGGACGCTGCAAACCTGCACTCCTCACTGTCTGAACAATCATCCGACCATTCATCCTTTATTCCATCCTCACCACGCAATGGGAATTGTTGTACTGTGTTATTTTGATTCATTGTTTGACCTGTGACCTGTTGAGGAAGCATCACCTGTTGCTGTCCCATTGGAGCCAATGGCATCTGCATTTGCTGTCTAGGTATCATAGGAATCTGCTGTTGTGCCTGCTGCATTTGTGCTGGTTGAACACGTGGCATTTGCATCTGTTGCACAGGTTGGAGACCCTGCATCTGCACCATTTTATTCTGAAAGTTTGGATTTTGACCCCTCAATTTTGGTCCCTTCACGTTTTTAAATGTATCAACATCATTGCTTTGTTGAACAACACCATCCTGCACCACCATTGGGTGACATGGTGACACCTTTTTCATCCCCTGCACATCATTTTGGACCACAACAGTATTTACATCTGGACCACGGTTCACAAAACCTCCTCGTCCTCGGCCTCTTGGTTGTGCCTGAAACGTTCCATTCCCCTGCGGTTGCTGCTGTATCACCTGCTGTATTCCATTTCCCTGCATCCCTGCTTGCACTGCCTTAATCTGCATCACCACCACCTTCTCTTTCAACTTTCTCTGTTTCAACTCAATCTTGTCACTACAGTATTTAGCATACTGCAACACCTCATCAATTGGCTTCCCTTGCCAACCGATCAAACGATTTTTAAGCATCTGGCTAATTTCTGGTCTCAGCCCTTCAACAAACCTGAACACAAGATGATTCACGTCTTTCGGCTCAATGACCTCAGTGCCACTGTAATGCTTGAATGCTTTCAACAATCACTCATAGTAAGCATCAATCGACTATTCGGTTTCCTGTGATGTTCGATCAATTTTCTGCCAATCAGTCACTTTCGGCAACACTTTCTTCTTCAAAAACTCAATCACTTTATGATAATACCTCATCACTTCTGCGGATGGTGCTCCAGTAACCTTATCCCTTGCTGACTCCTCTGTCGACCATTGTAAGCCCCTCTTGCACTCAAGCCATAAGTCAGGTGGAACTATAATTTCAAACAGGGTATTCAAGTCCTCCCAGAGACATTTTGCAAGCTTCACAAATCTATCCGTCTGCTGGTACCACTCTATCAGCTTCTCTCTCAACCTGGGGTAGTCATTTGTGAATGACAGAATGTCACCTCTAGACCACGGTACATGGACTAGAACCCCTCTGGCTGTCTCTCTCATTGGTAACATTTTTATTGTCCCCGTGTCCAGTGCGGCTTTAGCCTGCTTTGGTTCCGGACCATCACCTTTCTCCTTATCTCTCTTCTTTGCCCATCTGCCTTCCCATTTCTCTAAGGCTCCCCAAATTTCAGCACTCTGCAATATTTCTTTAAGGTGTGCCTTCATTCCGGTAGACCTCATGTGCTCAAAATCTTTAGGCTCGAAGTCTAATCTGTAGCTTCTTTTCAAATGTTTAGTACTCTCAATGTCTATGCTGTATTTATATGCCAGGTTTGCTAACCTCTGATGCACCTTGCTCACTTCTCTAGTTATTTTGGGGCACAGATGCCTCAATTCTGCTTCCCTGTATGTCTCTAGTCTGTTCACCCCCATTGTTCCTTCCACTAGTTCCATGGCTTCTACACCCAATCTCACAAAATTCAGTTATTCTTCCCTTTCTGACCTCTCTGTGGTCACTGCAGTAGTCTGCGGAGTGTTGAGTTTGTCTAACCACTCGTTCAATTGTTGCGCTGTTAAGCCGTGCAACAAAATATTTCCAGACAGCACCATTTGTGTCTGTGTCGTATTTGTACTCATTAAATGTGGGGTTAGTGCTCCCAACCCTGCTTGCCTCATTGTCTCCAAAGGAACCCCAATTGGACTAAAGTCTCCCTGCAGGTGTCCTATGGACCCTCCTCTTATTGCCTCTTGGGTCATTACTCCCTGATCACATACGCCAGACTTACCTTGCGCATATAGCGGTACTGGTGGACCGACAGTAATTGGCAATGATATTGCAGCTGGTGTCTGACCAAGTCCCAAACCCTGTGGAGCATTAACTCCCACAGCTTGATTCATCATGGGTGCTGTAGCTACTGACTGCGGTTCTGCAACTGAAGTGTAACTCAGAACCAGCTGTTGCTGCGGCTGGGGCAGCAATTGCACAGTTGGCTCAATCTGCACTAACTTTGATCTCATGTATACCGGATCAGGCGGCACCATCAGACTCATAGTTGTTTCTAATACTGGAACATCAGGATAAAGCCTCTGAATCTGCGGTGGCTGCAACTGTATCTGTGTGTCTGGCACAGTGGGTACACTGACACCATTCTGTATCAAAGCTGTATCACTTGTCTGCACTGTACTTGTGATGCCCTTATTTTGTGCCGGGTCTTCAGAACCCACACTAGTGCTCTGTATGTTATCATTTATGGCATTTGGTGGCGGGTGATCATGTAACAACTGATTAAGAAACTCTTCATTTTCTGAATCATCTGCGTCTGCCCAAGACCTCAGAGTCTCCTTTGGCTTACTAGAGCCTTTGTCTGTCTTACAAGTGGCTTTCTTTCCCTGTGTACCGTCTTCTTGTGTTATTGGCGGAAACATTTTAAGTCAGTCAACTACTCCCCTTCTCCACATCCTGCTCTCATTATCCCATCTAGTCTCAGCTAAAGTCTTTTCTGCTCTTTTTATTCTCCTTTCAAATTTCTGCTGTCTCTGTCGTATGGCTATCAAATCCCAGATTGATAATGCCTCATACTGAGCTGGTCTCAGAGGTGGTTTTTGCACACCTAACATCATTCGCAAATTTTCCAACATTCTTACATTAAACGTCCCGTATTCCGAAAACGCGAAACATCCCTCCTTCTCTGTCAATTTGCACCACTGTTTTAACCAAAGACATGGCGCAACTCCCTTCTCTTCCATTACAATATAAGCTGGAGTACCCTCAGGCGGTGTAGGCTCCCACACACTCGCTGTAATGTATGTGTCTCCCCTCAAAGCACTCTTTAGAGCCTTGAAAAACTTAATTTTGGCGTCTTTTATTCAGCATTAGAATCTAATCAGGAAGTGAATTTAATTCCCAGAACACTCTTCACCCACCTTTCTCAACCAATTGCCTCTCACGGACTGTTGCCAATCCGTGTGCAGCCCCTCTCAGCAACCGACCTATCCCAGCATGGCTCAAATGATGTCACACTCACACACTGCAGCTGACAAAGTCTTGCAGCTTGTCCTCCTCACTCAAAACTAATGCAATATATTGCGAGCACCTTTAACAACAAAACCCACATTTGCCAGTTTACGACAGGAAGGGTAACACAATCGCTTCAGAACTTTACAGTGATTTCACTTGAAGCTTCGGGCGCTACTCTCTCCTTCTCAGCTCCCACACTCACAAGCAGAATTCGACCCCAAATCCTACGCTCGACTTGTCAATGGTTTGTTCTAGTGCACTTTAGAACTTGCCAAATCTCCATCGAAGGTTTCAATCACACAATTTGACTCAAACTCGACTTGTCAACCACGCCCGATTGACCTAATAAACCACACAAATTACAACATAAACCTGTGTCTCCTACACTTGTCAATATACTCCAGAGTCTTAGACCACAACGGTTCCGTACATCACCAACAACCACGTGGATAATTTTTTAGCACAAAGCGCCACACTCACATGAAGTTCACCAACTTCCTTTCACTCATACTGCGGAGTATGCCCACTCCTACTAAAACAAAATTACCTGACCTAAATCCACACAAACTTCACAAATCACCTGCAATATGCATAAGCTAAGCAAGCGCAAATTCTACACCACACATGCTAGAATGCCGAGAACATACCCAACTCACTTAAGTGAGCTCCGAGATTCCGGGAAAGTCATGGGGAATTTAGAAACGCATCAAACCTCCAATTAGCATTATCTCGAAAAAACACTTTTAAACAATGGTCTCTCGTACTAGGGCCCCAAAGGGACTAAACCGTCGCTCTGCTACCAGAACTGTTGACGCGTCCCTTTTTGACTAATTTACTCACTCAGGGACTCATTTTAGGCCAATGAATCTTTTGACCCGGATTGAAGACACCTTAGGACGAGATAACTAATCAACATGTCAATCAATATGTCAATAACGTCATCAATATTTACCATAATAAAACAATTCAGATTAGTCAAAGACATTAATAAAACTCAGAAACCACCATGACCTTGCAGTCATGAATAACCACACCAGTCTAGTACTATTATATGAAGTTTATTCCCTATTGATTACAATTCTACTAATAAGTTTATTAGTCTCAAAACCAAGAAACACATTAGCATAGTCACAATATGGCAACTCTGATAAGATTTCATCAAAGCAAGAATCACAAATATTAGAATATATCATGGCGTCAACATAGATTATACTTAGCAGAGTATCATTATTACGTTATTCAACAAAGCATAGATTCAGTTATTTGTCTATTTGCGTCTGTTTAGTGTACCCCTCATCTAACCTCGAATTAGCATTGGCATGTTGGGCTTCATGCAAAACAATTTAGCAACACCAATTTAGAAAACATCTAACTAGGGTCTCTGTCAAAAGAAGCAGTTGGTACCTAGAAAGGAAAAGCAAACAGACAATTACAATTTCATTGTCATATATTTACCCTCCAAATTGGGTCAGCATACAGGTTCAGTCTTTGTCCTCAGAACATCAGTTGATTCGCCATCAGCCAGGAATTCAGAAGTCGGGTAAAAGGGACACTTCCCTCATAAGGAGGTAAAGTGTAAGTTGGCAATTTAAGGGCAAGGATGGTTTGAAGACCCAAACAGCAAAGTTCCTATGCAGAGTGACAAAGTGTCTGGGTCATAGCAAAATTCGCAACACATTTCCCCCTCCTCTATATCCTAGTCTCTTATTCTGGTTTACTTCTTTGTGTCAAGGGTTTTTATCCCTTTTCTGTTGTACAATACCCTAAGTTTTAATTGGTTGGGGTCAGCACCCCACTATCTCCCTCCAATAGAGTTTTGATTACTTCATTAAATTTGTCACCCCATAACAGTTCTCATGTAGTTTACTGGTCCTTATGATTGACGTCTTCAGCGGGTAGAATGTCCGGTACGATTTCATACTCTCGTGGTCCTCTTTGCATCTTCAGTCAGTAGTTCCATTGTCTGTACCGGTTCAGGCGACCTTGTACCTGCGAGTAGTCTACACTGTTGCATTCAGCAAGAATGTTTCACTAAGCAAGTTGAATTTCATGAGAACGGATCTACTACAGTCACATTCATCTTCTAGCTTTGGAAAAATATGAGTTCATGTCCTTCAGCAAGTCAGCACACTGCACGTTAGAAAAGCACATTTAATATGAAACCGGGCAGCTAGGCCTCGACTCATGCTAACTAAGGCCTAATGATTTATTAGCAGAACTTTAACTAAAACCTTTTATTATTAGTGCAAAATCATACTCTAACATAACATGTCACCATTATTAATCAGTTCCATTAGTCATAGTATATATTGACGGCCACTCCCCGTGGGCACATTTCAAACGCACGTTTAGCAAAATACATTAATACATTTTCTATGCTGCATTATTACGCATTAGTTCATAAACATTTCATACTAATTTCTAAGTATACAAGCTGCGCTCTCTCAGTACCGCCCTGGAAAAGGGGGCAGATAGGCCGGTCATATAGGTTTGGGCGGTACATAGTCTTCCACCTGGCTGTTGGCGGTTACTGCTGTGGTGCTTGTTGATTCCGCTGTGGCGAGTGGCATTTTAAAGTGCCTGTCTGTCTGAGCGGTTTCCGACGTAGTCATAATTCCATTTTGGTTATCGCAGGCCTGTTAACATTATTACTGCCGCTTTATCAGCGACCACCAGGTTTGTAATCAGGGCCTAAGTGTTGCACTGAATGGGGAGTGCCACTTTGTAAACATGGCACTGTGTTTTTTGCCTTCTTGGCCCACAAAAGTATGTGTAAAACTAGGCTAATGCGGTGCAAGGAGGTTCTAGGTCCTCTTAAATTTGGGGCACAGGCTCTAATGTAGACAACACCACACATATTTGGCATGTGTGAACTGTCTGACAAGATTTCCAATTACAATCACCCGGTAATTGAGGTACAACCCATAATAGGAAAGTGCACTTCCACTCACCTTTGCAACCATCCATCCAAGTCGGAACACTCACAATACCAGATGCAACTCTGATTCACCACTTCAATCAAAATAAATATATGCCATGGCACCTAGCAAATAAGTAATATGCATGACTGACACATGTTCACGCATTCATTTGCAACGGACCAAGGTCACGGCATCCAGCCATGGGTCATGACACCTTTTGGAAATTCTACAGCGGATACAGGCAGGAATTTATTGAAGGTCACAGGAGCACCAGAAATGTGGTGGAGAGGACATTTGACCACCTTAAATCAAGGTTCAGGTGCCTACATCTTACATGAGGAGGACAGTCATATGCACCACCCTTTGTGTGCAAAATGATCCTTGTGTATGCCATGTTGCATAACATTTGTCTATGCACAAATGTCCCCTGGGATGAACAGGTAGATGTTGCCAGCTAAGAGGATGACAAGAATGGTGTACAACTGAAGGAGGGGGAACAACTAAATACTGCTGCTGGAGTAAGCAGAAGAGAACAAATTGTGCAAATCTTTTTCACATAGAATTGTACTCCAAGAATAACCATGTAAATAATGCTATAAAATCACATAAACTCAGAATGCTTATGGTGTATTCATTTACACCATCATATACTATTTGTATGCTGCCCATAACTCAGTGAGCATGACTACACAACAACAGTGTTAAATAACTTTGGAACATAGGCCCAGATGGAAGAAGGCCTAGTGCATCCTTGTGCAATATTAGCGTCATACATCTTACGCCAATGTGTTCCAACAATGCCAAAATCTAAGCAGCAGAAACTGATGGTGGCGCAATGCATGCATTGTGTCACTTTGTAACACCTTTTGTCACAATAGGCCTGTGACCGGCATTAAGTATGCAAGGGGGGTGTACAGATGGTAGGTGAGATGCAAAATAGTGCAGTGGTAAATAAGAAAATCAACTGTGTCATATTTTGCTGATACCTTTAATACATGCTCTGAGCAGCTGTTTAAGGGGGCCATACCATTGGTATCAATGGGCCATTAAGTACTGTTCAGGGTTAGGGCCTAAATGTTAGTTCTAATCCTGAACAGTACATCAATTGTGTCAAATACGTTGATGCAATTGGCCCTTATCCTGTGCCATGGTGTGCAGTCTTTAAAATACTGCACACACATGGTGGCAGTAGGGGGGTGATAAGGGCTGAAAGAAAAGTGTCCTTGCACTGGCTGTAGTGCCAATTTTCTTGAATCTGCCCATAGTCGGGAACAAAATACAATTTAAAAGAATTCACTACCACATGAATGTGTGGGTGGAATGTAAACATAGGCTGTAGCAAATACATGTTACATTGTCACACACATATCACACAAGTGTGTTGGTTTGACATATGCCTATAGCAATCCTTGAAATATATATGAAGACTGCTGTACAGATGTATGGGGAAGGGAGGAAAAGGCTAGCAATTACCTGCAATGGCAGATTTTTGTCTGCTATGTAACCCAGCAAAGTCTGAATGTCAATATCACATGGGAGTATTGAGAATATACTTCTCAGTGCCACTCCCATGTTTTAGCAAGAGATTGACATACAGAGATCAATACAAATAACTGTTTAGGTGTATCACACCCAAATCATTTAGGAATGTGCATGTAAGTGAAGCAATATACAAACAAGTCATAGTACATTGGCAAATCGTATGTGTGAAGAATGACACAGAAAGGTTGATTGTGTCATGCCTTCTACTCATAGCTGACATGAGTAATCACAGTACCAAAATACACTCATTGTGAATGTGACATAGATTGTGGAATGCAAATTTGAGTATGTGGCCATGTATAACAAATGATGTGAAGCTGCAGTAGAACAGCTGAGATAGACTTTGGAATACTTGGAGGGCTGGTCCTGCTAAAATAATGTGTGGATACCAAGGGCCCAGCCATAGACCTGTTCGTGGAAGATCTCATCCTGAAACAGTTGCAAACACATGGACTTTCCAAAAACCTTTAGGGCGAGTGAGCCCACTGCATACCAGGTGCACCATCAAAGCCTGGAGCACACCTTCATCCCATCATAGCAAGACTCATCAGCTTCGGAAACTGGGATGTGATTCTCCAAGCAGCTCGAAGTTCCTCTCCAATGCTTATGGATAATGCTTGGATAACCTTCTTCCACAATTTCAGTCTTTGGGCCAGAGGCTGCGCCATAGTTTTCTCTAGGTAAAGAAGGTTCTGAGGGAATGGGACCACTAGTATTCAGTGATTTATCCAGGGCAGCTTTGATGAGCTGCAGTGTGCAAAACTTACTTTCTATCAAGGCCAGAAGGTGGTCGGGATTGGATGGATGGATGACAGATGGCAGCAGGGTCAAGACACTGCGCCCACCCTCAGAAGCACCGGGATGGCAGCACTGCAGGGTAAAAAAATGTGGGCTAGCCCAGGCGTCATCCTGATCCCTGGAACGGATCTTGGGACCCATGGGGAGCTGAGAAGGGCTCATGAGATTGTAAATGTGGCAATGGAGATGTACACAGAGCGTCTTGTGGGTGGACTGGGAGCTGCTCTTGATGGTCCTAAATCAGTGATTTGTGGCAATATTGAGACAGAGGAAAAGCTATTTCAGTAAGGGGCTGGGTGGGGGCCAGAAGGCAGTATTCATGCTTCCTAGTTAGCAGTATGTTTAGTTGGGGCAACAGGTGCTATGCACAGTTGGGGAGTTGGGCAGTTTGGATTCCACAGTGCATTGTGGCAGGGAGGGGGCATTCATGATTGAAGAGAGGCAATGAGTCTATTGTTGTAATATATGTTGACGCAAGAGACATACAGCCAGTCAACATAGCTGAGTCACACAGGACATTCACTCTCATAGCCTAAACCCTACCTAGCATTGGTCCGGCACCCCCGGGTGTGGTGCACTGACCATACAGTGGGATGTCCAAAGTTAGTATGTCAACCATAAGGATACTATCCTAGAACGTCAGTGGCCTAGGCAACAAAGTAAAATGGGGTGCTCCAGTACATCAAACCAGACTCCCCTGATATCGTTCACCTACAAGATACTCACCTCCTAGGTAAAAGGTGTCATGCCCAGGGCTACTGGGGGTTTAGAAATGCTTCTCAAGTGGACCATACCACCTCCTCTGGAGGAGTAGTAATCTTGGTGTGGAGAACGCTGCCTATGGTCATTTGGCAAATATGGCCCGATCAGCTGGGTTGCTATGTGGTGCTCTCTGGGACCTTGTAGGGGGGCATCTTAAACATGCTTGCAGTATTTATCCTAATATGGCTTCACGACTCGGTACTACCAGCCCTGACCACTGTGATACACAGTCTTCCAGATGGTGAATTGATAATCTGAGGGGACTGTTAGGAATAGGGTCTTTGGTTGGCAGTTAGGTTACCTCCTGTCCAAGCAAGGACCTTCACTCTACTCAGGGAAAAGGAGAAACACACCTGGTTAACCCCTACTCATCCCCTTCATAGCTTGGCATAAGAAGAAAAGTTTAACCAAGAAAAAATTTGTAGAGTATTTGACCAACACATACAGTAATACAGGGAAAACACTACAAAATGAACACCACACCTGTTTAGAAAAATAGGTAATATGAATCTAAATCAAACAAGACAAAAACAACAAAAATCCAACATACACAAGTCAAGATATGAATTTTCAAAATAATAAGAGCCTTACTCCGTAGAAAAAAGGGAAATGTTGATTTTACACAGAGTACCTGGTTTGTGTAAAAAATAAAGCCTCATGGGGGCGAGCATGCGTCAGAAAAGTCAGGGGAGCATCAAATCCTTACTTGCAAGTGAGGCCGTGCGTCATTTCTCCTCCAAGCTGGCTAGGCAATGCGTCCTTTTTCTCCCTCGCAAGAGAGTGATGCGTCAATTTCTAGACAGGGCACAGACTGCCCAAGTGTGTTGCAATGGAATTGTGGGTCTTAGGAAAAGGTAATTATGCTCACAAACACAGTGATAGCAGTCAAGATAAGTGTCAGAGGTGCTGTTTTTTAAAAGTGCATGGATGTTTTCAACATATTTGTCAAAGCACATGTTGCTGCTCTGTTTGCAACAAGTCGCACTAATTTACCCTGGACAAGGTACAATTTATGTACATGTATTGAGATCTCTAAGGGGCTTATCAAAGAGATACTTGCACAACTGGTGCTTCACTACTCTTCAAAAATGAAGTGAGGCATCAGCCGAGCAAGGAGCTTTTTGTGATGGGCTACAGTCAGTTGAGCACACATAGAGATTTCAGTTCTTCTCCAGATGTATGTGGGACATGTCTATGGATTGTAGCAAACAAGATATGTGCACATTAACCTACATGTTCTACCATTATGATAATTGTGAGCAAGCATGGTCATATCACATGTGTATAAGATGTGTACGATGAGTGTTTACCTGGTACTTAGATGTAAAAAGCCATGTGCACAGATAGTTAAACATTTTAGAAAAGTGACAGTGTATTCAGTGCAGCACCACTTTTCCTGTGCCCCTTAGTGCACCCCTACTGCCACCATGTATACAACACATTTAAAATTCGGCACACTGTGCCACAGGTTAGGGGGCAATAGGGTAAAATATGTATATGCTATTGATGTACTGTTCAGGCTTAGTGCAAAATATATTGGCACTAACCGTGAACAGAACATAGGGGCTCATTGTACCCAAATATGTGCCCCCTTGTAATGCCTGCTCTATGCAGGTGTTAAAAGAAGAAAAAATAAATGATGCTGTGTAATCTCTTAGAATCACCAGCACCATTTTTCCAGGCCCCCCTACTGGGTGAACTCCACCTTGCATACATGACGCCTGGCCAAGGCATGATGTAACGCGAGGGGTGACAAAGTGGTGAAATTCATGCATTGCACTACTGTGTTACTATGGCACAGAAATTTGGGCTTTTTGGGCTACACAGCCTCACAATAATAATGGCGCTAATGTGGTGCGAGGAGGTGCAAATCCAACTTAATTCTGGGCCCTAATGTGCAACATTAGATAGCCATTATCCTTGTGACATGAACCTGTTACCGTGGATGACTGGTAGGCAGGTTTGTGTAGATTTGGATCTTGACATTGTTGTGGTATGTCTGGTGAACGACAAGTGTCATCTAAAGATGATGTATACTTTTCATGGTTGTTCTTCCTCAGCCCAATGCAGTTTTTGATGTCAGGTTCTCCTCATGTTTTAGCAGCCACAATTACCCCAACACGGAAGCATGCATTCGAGAAGAGGGTTGAGCCTTTCCACCACATATTGGCAGTGCAAGCAGGTTACCGCAAGATGGGCAAGAGATATTGCAGTGAGAAGTCATTGCGGTCTTGGCTGGCATTCCCACATGGAGGAGCATCTCAACAGACAACAACCAGCAGCAAAAAAATCTCAAGCTCAACGCCAAGGGTCAGGGGTGCTCTAGCAGGTCCCAACCCCTCCACACCCACTGCACAAACTTTGACAGCAGCCCAGCAACAGCCACCACTAGCAGCCACAGTCTTCACTTTTGAGGCTGACATGAGAAGGGACATTTCTGATGTAAAGGACAGGTTGGCAAAAGTGGAGCAAAGCAATGCCCGCAACTACAAACGTTTAACCCCTTCGCTGCCAGGCCTTTTTCCCCTCCTGTGCCAAGCCTTTTTTTGCTATTTGGGATAGTTCGCACTTACGCTCCCATAACTTTTTGTCCACATAAGCTATCAATGCCAAATTTGCCTCCTTTTTTACCAACATCCTGGAGATTCTAAAGGTACCCAAAGTTTGTGGCTTTCCCTGATGGAGACCAAGAAATTAGCCAAAATACAGCTAAAATTTGGAGTTTGGGGGAAAATTTAGAAAAAAGTGCTGCAGAAGAATCTGGTTATTTCCCAGCAAATGGCATCAACTAATGATTTGCCATGCTAAATTCACCATCTCCCCAGCTTTCAGGAACAGGCAGACTAGAATCATAAAACAACATTTTTCAACACAGTTTTGGCATTTTATTGGGACATAGCCAATTTTTCCTATTTTTTGTGCTTTCAACCTTCTTCCAGTTAGCAATAGATATGGGTCTGAAAACAGTGGTGGATCCCAGGAAACTATCTCTCTTGTGTGGGTGCCCAAAGCAGTGTCAGCCTAAGCACATTTGAGAAATTGCGCTTATCATCTCACTGTGATATCCCCTCAATCTGTCCACATTTTTTGGCCAATCCCTGTTGCAGGCGCTTGGCCCACCCACACAAAATGAGGTATCATTTTACTCAGGAGACCGAGGGTAATGCTGGGTGTTAGGAAATTTGTGCTGGCAAGGTCATCCCAGCCAGAAATGTGAGAAAAGCCTGATTTTTGTAGCTAAATTTGAGGTTTGCTGTATTTAGAGAGCCCCAACCAGATCCCAGGCCCCTGCCGGGCCCTGGGGCAGGCGCTCCCTTGCTCCAGCCTGCCGTACCCTGAACGGACGAGGTCTGGGAGTCCACCAGGCCCAGGGAGGCTTCCCCTTCTGGTTCGAATTCAGGGGCCCTGGCCGGGCCCCAGGCCAGGTCTCTGGCAGGTCCCAGTTTGGGAACCTCTATCCTAGGCTTTGTCCTTTGGCCCTCCATGTGGCAAGGCACCTGGGACAGGGTCCCGGAAGGTTCTCCCCTGCGTGGCAGTATTCAGAGAGCCCCTGCTGGGCCTGGGCCTCCACTGGGCCCTGGGGTGGGCACTCCCTTCCTCCAGCCTGTCGTACCCTGAGGGGCCCAGATCTGGGATTCCACCGGGCCTGGGGAGGCTTCCCCTGCCAGTTTGGGTTCAGGGGCCCCGGCCGGGCCACCAGCAGGCCATGGGACAGGTGCTCCCTTGCTCCAGCCTGCCATACCCCGAGGGGCCCAGACCTGGGAGTCCACTGGGCCTGGAGAGGCTTCCCCTGTCAGTTTGGGTTCAGGGGCCCCGCCGGGACCCCACTGGGCCCTGGGGCGGGTGCTCCCTTCCTCCAGCCTGTTGTACACTGAGGGGCCCAGACCTGGGAGTCCACCAGGCCCGGGAAGGCTTCCCCTGTCAGTTTGGGATCAGGGGCCCCACTGGGCCCCCACCGGGCCCTGGGGCGGGCACTCCCTTGCTACAGCCTGCCGTACCCTGAGGGGCCCAGACCTGGGAGTCCACCGGGCCCGGGAGGCTTCCCCTGTCAGTTCAGGTTATGGGAGCCCCGCTGGGCCCCCACTGGGCCATGGGGTGGGCGCTCCCTTCCTTCAGCCTGCCGTACCCTGAGGGGCCCAGGCCTGGGAGTCCACAGGGTCTAGGCAGGCTTCCCCTGCCAGTTCGTGTTCAGGGGCCCTGGCAGGGCCCCCACCGGGCCCTGGGGTGAGCGCTCCCTTGCTCCAGCCTGCCGTACCCTGAGGGGCCCAGACCTGGGAGCCCACAGGGACCCGGGGAGTCTTCCCCTGTCAGTTTGGGTTCAGGGGCCCTGCCGGGCCCCCACCAGGCCCCCACTGGGCCCTGGGGCGGGCGCTCCCTTGCTCCAGCCTGCCACTCCCTGAGGGGCCCAGACCTTGGAGTCCACCTGCCCGGAGATTATTCCCCTGTCAGTTCGGGTTCAGGGACCTCACCAGGCCCTGGGATGGGTGCTCCTTTGCTCCAGCCTGCCATACCCTGAGAGGCCCAGACCTGGGAGTCCACCATGCTCGGAGAGGCTTCCCCTGCCAGTTTGGGTTCAGGGGCCCCTGTCGGGTCACCACCAGGCCATGGGGCGGGCGCTCCCTTCCTCCAGCCTGCCATACCTTGAGGGGCCCAAGCCTGAGAGTCAACAGGGGCATGGGAGGCTTCCCCTGCCAGTTTGGGTTCAGGGGCCCCACCCAGGCCTCCACCAGACCCTGCAGCGGGCGCTCTCTTCCTCCAGCCTGCCATACCCTGAGGGCCCAGACCTGGGAGTCCACCAAGCCCGGAGACGCTTCCCCTGCCAGTTTGGCTTCAGGGGCCCGAGCCGGGCCCCCAGGCCCTGAGGCGGGCTCTCCCTTCCTCCAGCCTGCCGTACCCTGTGGGGGCCAACACCTGGGAATCCACTGGGCCCGGGGAGGCTTCCCCTGTCTGTTCGGGTTCAGGGGCCCCAGCCCGGCCCCCACCAGGCCCTGGGGTGGGCGATCCCTTTCTCCAGCCTGCCGTACCTCAAGTGGCCCGGGCCTGGAAGTCCACCGGGCCCGGGAAGGCTTCCCCTGCCTGTTCCGGTTCTGGGGCCCCAGCCCCCCCAACCAGGCCCTGGAGCAGGCGATCCCATGCTCCAGCCTGCTGTACCCCAAGGGGCCCGGGCCTGGGAGTCTGCTGGGCCCGGGGAGGCTTCCCCTTCCAGTCTGAGTTCAGGGGAACCGGCCGGGTACCAGGCCAGGGCTCTGGCAGGCCAGGGGTGGGAGCCCCCGTACCGGTCTTTGCCAGGGCTCCAGGGTCATCTGGTTGCACCCCATGCATTCCTATGGCACGTCTAGATGGCCAGATTGCCCAGATGTCCCGATGGGGGCTCATTTGCTTCCTCAAACCCATCCAGGGCTCCACGAGGTTGGGTGCGTTCTCGGTGACGGTCCCCTCTGTCCCTCGGTGTGCACAGAGTACCAGAAAGGGGGATAGCCTTCCTCTGGATTACTAGGGGGAGAGGCAACTCTGTGGTTCCAGGACTGGGCTCCGCAAGGGCCTAGGCCGACCTCCCCTGGGAGGGGGCACCGGGATGTGGGGCCGCCTTGCAGCCCTGTCCGATGGGTTGCTCCTCCAAACCTGGCTTCTCACAGAGCTAACTGGTGTCCTAGAGCCTGGAGTGGGTGCTCCCATCCTGCAGCCTGCTGCACCCTGGCGGGCCTTGGCATTCACTGGGCCAAGGTGCAGGCATCCCCTGCTGGTTTGTGTTCAGGGGCCCCAGGGCTGTGGCAAGACCCAGGGTGGGAACCCCTTGCCTAGGCTTTGTCCTCTGCCCCTGCTGGGTGGCACATAGCCTGGGGTGGGGTCCCGCAGGCCATGGTAGGGGTTTCCTGGCATGCAAAGAGGCCTCGGGGTCCCGGGTCGGAGGTTGGTTTCCGTGACAGCGATGATACATTTGGATGTCTGCCCTATCAACTTTTGATGGTACTTTCTGTGCCTACAATGGTGACCACGGGTAACGGGGAATCAAGGTTCGATTCCGGAGAGGGTACCTGAGAAACGGCTACCACATCCAAGGAAGGCAGCAGGTGCACACATTTCCCACTCCTGGGAGGTAGTGACGAAAAATAACAATACTTTTGAGGCCCTGTAATTGGAATGAGTACACTCTAAATCCTTTAACGAGGATCCATTGGAGGGCAAGTCTGGTGCCAGCATCAATGGTAATTCCAGCTCCAATCGAAGATATTAAAGTTGCTGCAGTTAAAAAGCTCATAGTTGGATCTTGGGATCGAGCTGGTGGTTTGCTGTGAGGTAAGATACTGCCTGTCCCAGCCCCTGTCTCTCGGTGCCCCCTTGATGCTCTTGACTGAGTGTACTGGGGGTCCGAAGCGTTTACTTTTTAAAACATTAGAGTGTTCAAAGCAGGCCGGAGGCCTAAATACTTCAGCTAGGAATAATGGAATAGGACTCCAGTTCTATTTTGTTGGTTTTTGGAACTGGGGCCATGATTCAGAGGGATGGCTGGGGGCATTTGTATTGTGCCACTAGAGGTGAAATTCTTGGGCCGGCGTAAGACGAACCAAAGCGAAAGCATTTCCCAAAAATGTTTTCATCAATCAAGACCGAAAGTCGGAGGTTCGAAGACGATCAGGTACCGTCATAGTTCTGACCATAAAGGATGCAGACCAGTGATCCGGTGGTGTTATTCCCATGACCCGCCGAGCAGCTTCTGGGAAACCAAAGACTTTGGTTTCAGGGGAGAGTATGGTTGCAAAGCTGAAACTTGAAGGAATTGATGGAAGGGCACCACCAGGAATGGAGCCTGTGGCTTAATTTGACTCAACACAGGAAACTTCACCTGGCCCGGGGCACGGAAAGGATTGCCAGATTGATAGCTCTTTCTTGAATCTGCGGGTAGTGGTGGTGCATGGCCGTTCTTAGTTGGTAGAGCAATTTGTCTGGATAATTCTGATAACGAGCAAGACTCCTCAATGCAAACTACAGTAGTTACGCGACCCCAGTGGCCGGTGTCCAACTTCAGCCACACGAGATTGAGCAATAACAGGTCTGTGATGCCCTTAGATGTCCGGGGCTCCACTGAGTGGATCAGCATATGTCTACCCTTTGCCGACAGGTACGGGTAACCCACTGAACCCCGTTCATGATGGAGATTGCACTTATTTGCCATGAGCGAGGAATTCCCAGTAAGTGTGGGTCATAAGCTTGCATTGATCAAGTCCCTGCTCTTTGTACACACCGCCCTCTCTACTACCGATTGGATGGTTTAGTGAGGTTCTTGGATCTGCCCTGCTGGTGTCGGCAATGGCGCTGGTGGAGCACCGAGAAGATGATCAAACTTGACTATCTAGATGAAGTAAAAGTCATAAAAAGGTTTCCACAGGTGAACCTACGGAAGGATTATTAATGGCAGAGCGGCCTGAGAGACCGATGGTGCCAGCCTGAAGCCCTTGGTCGCCCCCCAAGAATGGAACACCCATAGGCACAGGCTCTGGACCTCCTCTCGTGCTTCCTGGCTGACGGAGTGGTCCGAAGCCACTGGGGTGCTTGGGGACGGATCCTCTGCCTGGGAGGACTTGACCCTCTTATGCCAGGAGTGGCAAGATGGAAAGCCCCTCCTGAGATAGAACCCACCCTCACCCAGCATGACCCTGGGAGGGAAACCGAATTGAAGTGCCTCCCCGGGCTGGGACCATCCGCCTTAAAGCCCTGCTGCCTGGGCTCTCCCATGCCTGATGCCCGGCCTGCCTGGGCTTCGGGTGACTGAAGAGTGGCCCTTCTTGGGTGGCAGGGTGGCCTGGATGAGGAGGATCTGAGGTTGTGAGGGAACCCTGTCTCCCCTCAGTGGGGTGTGCTGGAGGAGGGGCGTCTCTTACCTTCTGGCGCCACTATCCAGGGCAGTGGGGGAGGGCTATCCCCCAGCCCGCTGGCATTTCTTGGGCTGCCGCCTTAAGCCAGTAACTGTTGACATGAAGGGGTTGAGATCTGGTGGCAAATAGCTGGTGTGCAGGTGGGGCGATCCTCCCTTGTTGCCAGGTACCTGGCTTGCCCTGGTCCCGTGTGGCTGGGCTAAGGGTTGAAGACTTGTGTGGTCATTCCTGGTCCTCTGGGAGGGACCTGTGGTGGTGGGGCTGCCTGGCCCCTGTGCTGCTCTGGGAGCCCCCCCTTCCCGTGGAGGGGCTTCTGGGCTGAGTGCCTGGTAATGGTCTTTGAGTCATGGAGATTGACTCCCAGAGGGGAAGTCTGATGGGGTGCCCAGCCGTCGTTCTGTGTGCCTGGCGAACGGGTGGTGCTGCCTTCCTCATGCCTCTGCTTCACAGCAGGACACTGATCATTGACACTTTGAACGCACCTTGCTGCCCCAGGTTATGCCCGTGGCTACGTCTGTCTGAGGGTTGCTTGAATGTCAATCACGCTGGGGCTTTCCCAGGGCGCGGCTGGGGCTGTTGAAGGGTAGCTCTCCTACCTTTGTCCATCATCCAAGGTCAGACCCCTCTGATTGCCTGCAGCAGGAGCCCACCCTTGGTCCTGTCATGGAGGTATGCTGCAGGTGCACCTAGCCTTGCCACCCCGTCTTGGCGGAGTGTGGGCAGGGGACCCGTCTACCCTGGGCATGTCCTGGGGCACCTGGCTGCATGTGATTGTCTGAGGTGTATCATGGCTGCCTGTGCACATAGCCTTGGGTGCACACCTCTGTGGCTGGTACCCCGGGGGGGGAGAGGAGGATTTGGGCCAACTGCTGGCCTTGGGCTTCAATCCAGAGGAAAGGGTGTGCTGCCATGGCCCCCTATCCTCTGCAGCACAGGGGATGGTGGTCCTGGCTTCCCCTACTGCTTTGGCATCTGACCATGACCTCAGATCAGGCATGGCCACCTGCTGAATGTAAGCAGATGTGGACAGAAGGGGGCCGCCTCAAAACGCCCTTACTGCACTGCATGTTCATTGGGCACCCAGTGCTAAATCATTTGTAAGTGACCTGATTCAGGTTCAGGGTTTCTTGAGTAGCATAGCAGCTACCTTGCTGTGATCTATTGAAAGTCATCCTAACCCAAACTTTTGTCTCCGTCTGTGGGTGCCCGTATCCCCCCACCACCACACATAGGGGGGGTGGTCGTCCCTCTGCCGCTAGGCGAGGTGGGGAAGGAGGGGCTGTGGGCCCGTGGGAGGCTGACTCCACCATGTGCCACCCAGCATAGGGGCCTCCCATTTCCGCCCTGTGCCACTGGGTGCAGGGATGGGGGCCAAAATCCCTTGCAAGTCAGCAGGGCGACCAGATGGTCAGGGTGGGAATCCCTGGTCCGCACAAGTCACCGGGAGGCAAGCAGCCTTTCAGGGTGCACAGCTGCTCTTGTCTTTGCCGTGGTGACTGCCATGGTGCGTAGGTCATCCCAAGCCATCTGGTCACCAAGTTGTCCTGGACCAACCGGATGGCCTGCCGGCTAGGCGACCAGATGGCCGGCGGGCCGGGCCACTGGGCTAACTCAGACTTTTGTCTCCACCCAGGGTTCTGTAAGCCCCCACATTGTGAGGGCTTAATAGTCAAGGAAAATGGGCATGCTAATGGGGAGAGGGTGTGGGGCAGTCCGGGCTTGAGCCTCCTGGTCTCCCCGTGCCTGGGCTGAAGGAAGGTGGAAGGCACGCACCCCCACGGTATGGTGGAGGCAGTCACTACACAGGGCAGGGTGGCTGCAGACCAGAGAGGACTCTTGTGCTCCCCCACCAGGTTCAGGCATAGAGCAGTGTCTATCCCTGCAGGAAGGCCTCTGGCCCATTTCCAGCACCAGTTTTAGTGATAATTGTAACATTTTGAGTTTTTCTGGTTCTAGGGGGCAAAGTCACTCCTTCTACCCAGGACTACGGACCTCCAAGTCGGGTACGCTTTCAGGTTTTCCCCTTAGATGGAAGTGAACAAAATAAAAACCACGCCACATGGTCCAAAAGGTATACAAGCTCTTTCCCAATGTCAGTTCGGTGCCTCTGGTCCCTTTCTAGCCTCCCAGCACCAGTTTCTGTGATAATTTCAATTTTTTTTGTTTTTCTGGTTTTAGGGGGCAAAGTCACTCCTTCTACCCAGGGCTACGGAGCTCCAAGTCGGGTACGATTTCAGGTTTTTCCCTTAGATGGAAGTGAACAAAAAAAAAACACGCCCCATGGTCCAAAAGGTATATGAACTCCTTCCCAATGTCAGTTAAGTGCCTCTGGCCCCTTTCTAACCTCCCAGCACCAGTTTTAGTGATAATATCGACATTTTTAGTTTTTCTGGTTCTAGGGGGCAAAGTCACTACTTCTACTCAGGGCTAAAGAGCTCCAAGTCGGGCACGATTTCAGGTTTTTCCCTTAGATGGAAGTGAACAAAAAAAAAAACATGCCACATGGTCCAAAAGTTATACAAACTCCTTCCCAATGTCAGTTCTGTGTCTCTGGCCCCTCCCTAGCCTCCCAGCACCACTTTTAGTGATATTTTGGTCATTTTTAGTTTTTCTGGTTCCAGGGGGCAAAGTCACTCCACCCACCCAGGGCTACGGAGCTCCAAGTCGGGTACGATTTCAGGTTTTCCCGTTAAATGGAAGTGAACAAAAAAAAACACGCCACATGGTCTAAAAGGTATACAAGCTCCTTTCCAATGTCAGTTCAGTGCCTCTGGCCCCTTTCTAACCTCCCAGCACCAGTTTTAGTGATATTTTGGTCATTTTGAGTTTTTCTTGTTCTAGGGGGCAAAGTCCCTCCTTCTACCCACGGCTACAGAGCTCCAAGTCGGGTAAGATTTCAGGGTTTTCCCTTAGATGGAAGGGAACAAAAAAAAACACGTCACATGGTCCAAAAGGTATATAAACTCCTTCCCAATGGCAGTTCAGTGCTTCTAGCCCCTTTCTAGCCTCCCAGCACCAGTTTTAGTGATAATTTGGTCATTTTGAGTTTTTCTGGTTCTAGGGGGCAAAGTCACTCCTTCTACCCAGAGCTACAGAGCTCCAAGTCGGGTAAGGTTTCAGGTTTTTCCCTTAGATGGAGGTGAAAAAAAAAAAAACACGCCACATGGTCCAAAAGGCATACAAACTCCTTCCCAATGCCAGTTCTGAGCCTACACTGCCTCTCCAGCCTCCCAGCACCAGTTTTAGTGATATTTTTGATTGTTTCAGGTACAAGGGGGCAAATTCACTCCTTCTACCCGAGGTTACGGAGCTCAGGGTATGGTAAGATATCCGTTTTTCCCTTGGATGGAGGTGAACAAAAGAAAAAAGACACCAAGGAAAACAAAACAAAAAAAACAGACACTTCAAGTAGTCCAAAAGGTACACAAACTCCTTCCCAGTGTCAGTTGTGAGTCTTCAGTGCCTCTGGCTGGGTCTGGAAGCTATGACTGGGCCTGGCTGGGTGGGGAAGGTATGACCGGGCATCGGTTGAGAGCTCAGGCTGGCCGTTTGTGGAAGCTCCACTCCAGTCTGCCAATCCGAAAATGTAAATAAAATATTTACAAGTACTTCTAGGTACGTAAACCTTATGGATCCACACAAAATACACCACATATTATTCCCTTAGTGACTAGTTTCCAAAAAGATGTGACGGCAAGGTGTTCGCTACGGAGAGAGTATGCATGGACGCTAAAAAGCAAAGATAAACACCAAAACATTATTACACACCCACCCACTAGTCCATATCAGGCATACTGGTTGGATTTGGCATAAGGGTAAGTAAATGGTTAAAACAAAAAAAAAAAATTACCAATCCCTAAATATCATTGATAAATCAACCATTTAGAAGTGCTTTTAGGTAAGTAAACCTTATGGGAGCCACGTAAAACACATCACATATCATTCCCTGCTGTGATGACTTGGGCGTACAGTGAGCGCATTGAAATCATCAAATCGCCAAGGGGGGTCAGGGGTGGCGGCGGAAGGTATTCCCCGGTGGGGGGCTGTGGGTGGGTGGCCCAAGGGAGGAGCACCAGCGCTTTCCCCATGGGTTGGTCCCAGGACGTAATGGTTACGTCCTTGGCACAGAAGCGCTGTAGCCGAGGACGTAACAATTACATCCTGGGCACAGAAGGGGTTAAAGTACATTAAGAAAACACTGAAAAAGCTATGAATTTGAAATTGGTATGCATACAAATTATTTGACAGATAATAATGCAACATCAATTGTAATCACTCAGGTCTGTAACAATCATTTTTGAAAGGTTTAGCACATTAAATGTAACCTTATTTTGGGAATGGATACTGGCACACTAACATCTGCTCCTCACAGTCTTACATATGCCTCTTCTGTTTCTCACATATTTGTTGTACAAGCACAATCATCAGGGTAATTTTCAGTCACTTGTGTTCTGAGCCACAGATGCCATATGTCAACTTGCATGGATTTCTGTTTGATACATGCTTTGAAGCCTCAGATAGTTGGTTGTAGTCCACCTTTATGATGTTTGAGTACTAGTGTGTTCCTTTGTGTCTAACAGTAAGCCACACATGTCATTTGGTTCTCTACTCATTGACATAACTTCACACAATGCATACATTCATAGGTGTAGATGGAATACTGAAAAAAAGCAGGGCGCATTATGGTGATTTATGTATAAGTTTTGTTTCTATTGATGTCCAATGTACTGTTTACTGACCCCATTGAATGTTATTGAATGTTCAGTCAGAGTCCAAAGGTGAGGGACATGTTATGAGACATGTGTAGGAGAAGTGTGCATTAGTGAGAAACTGACAATAGGTACGAATTGAGACAATGACGGTCCGTAAATGATAAGACAACACTGGTAGAGTGAAGAGGGCGCATTGCCAGCTGTCACAACACTAGCATGATCTTAAGCATATAACTAAAGAGATATTGTCCATGTGGAACAGACTTGAGATACTGGGTGGTTCTTTGTGTGAATGTTGTTTCCTCCACATCTTCATCCTCTGATGTGTGTGGTACCTCCTGCTCCATGGGTGGTGCTGTTGTTGAAGTTGAGGGGGGAACACACACATCAGGAGATAGAGATGTGGAATCAAAGTCCCCGGCAGTTGCCATTTGTGGGAATGCATAAGGCATAACTGCAGCAAGAGGAACTGCTGATTTAGCAACACAGCTGCTACATTACGGTGTTATGCAGCCATGTTTTCACTGAGGGAGGCCACATCCGCCTGTATGAACTCCAGGGCATTTTGTACAGCTCCATACTGGTATCGATCATGCTGCTAACACTTTTGGAGGGCACTTGGTCAAGCCTCTGCCTCATGACAGCAGTTATGTCAGCCAGGACTGCTGGAGTCCACATATCGGGGAGTAGGTGCCTCTGATGGCAGCAGAGTTGTCCTTATTCAGACTGAGGCACCTCTGCACTCCCACTAGGCTGCCTGCCATGGTCTACATACCCACCTGCACCTGCTGTGCCAGCTTTCACTGGACTCTTACCACTGACCTCTGAAAGGTAATGTCTGGGTCATCCAGTCCAGGCAGTGGCAGGACCGGTTGGTGCTGTGTGTTAGTAGTTGGGTGGTTCTTGTGGAGACCCTGCAATGCTGTGTGTCCTCCCTGCGACTGGAGGTGGTGTCTGGAAGAAACCCAGAACATCCTGGAGAGTATCAGCATTGATGGTCGGTAGCTGGTCATACATATTATCTGTAGAATAAAGGACAGGCTGGTCCACAGGAACTAAGATACCATCCTCTGCGATGGGATAGTGAAAGGTCAATATTTGACTGTAGTGGCTGTTGACATGGCTCATTATTTATTTGCTACTGGTGGCTCTGTGACATGGATAGACCCCCACATCAAGGCACACATTTGTGGGCACCTTATGGCACACTGCCACCTGAACATCCTTTGTGTGTAATCACCATTTGCACATCTGCCAGTACCCAGTTCCCAGTGTGTTACACCCACCTTGATAGTTTGATCATGGTCTTTGACCTATGCACGCCTTTGATTGACTTGACTGTGTTTGCTTTGCAAGCCATGGAAGATATTCCAGATGTGTGCTCACATCTCAACCGGAGATGTACAAAAATACTTGGAAATTGTTATTAGAGATATTCAAATAAGTAACTGAGTCATCTGCCACCCTATGTGTGTTGTTGGAGTGATGGTAGGGAGTGAGCTGTCCACATGCATCCTCATAGCCACTTTGACTGGTGTGTCCAGCATCCTGCACCACCCATTGTGAGATTTAACCACATTGTGCGTATGTGAGCAAACAGGATTTTCTCCCTTCCTGCAGTACAACACTTATCCGTGCATCTCAGGTTTCCTTGTTGCATAGCTGAAAGGATGGCTGCATTGCTGGACTGAGTGTTGTTTTGGTGGAAGGTAGGCCTTCCTGTTTGCACACATACACATAAGATGGTCCATTGTTTTGCTGTGTGGTGTAGCATGCAGAACATATTACTCTAGGGCCAGATTTACAATCACGCCTGGAGGGTCACTTTTTGCACTGTTCTAGTGCAGTTTTCACTGTTCCATCTTTACAAGGACTGTATTTCTACTTTTTGTGGTGTTATGCCTCCTTGTAAATATGGGACCCTCCGACACAGTTTTCGGTATCAGGGGGGCATGTAATGGGTGTTAAAGTGGTCAGTCCACCACAAACTCCATTGCTTTTGTTGCTGCCCAAAAATTGTACATCTTTGGCAGCTGCAAATTACTAAGGTCACCACAGTGGTGGCGTTAGCATGGCAAAATGAGGAGGAATGCTTTTGTTCCTTGTTGTTTTTTGCTTTTTCTATGTATGCTGCATTTTGAAGCACACATAGGATTAGCAAAATGCCACCAATGATTGTTTCTGTACCCAAAGGTGTCCCTTCCTGCACATGAACAATCTATCTCCTCACTGCAGATACCCTTGCACTATGGTGCATGCAGCTTCATTCAGTGCAAGCACAGTGGGAAAAGCAGGGGTGAGCCCCAGTATCTCTAGTGAGAGTGTGCTTCATCCTGGGAAGGATAGGGTGAGTAGATGGCTTATCCACTGGTTCTGGAGGGAGCATTGTGCCCAGTGTCCTTCATCCTGGGCAGGATGAGGTGAGTGGATGGCTTCTCCACTGGTTTTGGAGGGGCCATTGTGCCCAGTGCGTTTCATCCCGGGAAGGATGGGGTGAGTGGATGGCTTCTCCACTGGTTCTGGAGGGGGCATTGCGCCCTGTGATGCAGATCTTGGGGAGTGCAAGGTCACAGTCTCTCACCTGGGTGTCAGACCCACTGGATTTGCAGGGTCCAGGACGCACAACAGCCCATGGAGGCAGGACTACACACTGTCTGCCGGTGGTGATGGCTGCTCAGTGGTGGCAGTGGCGGTGCTGGTGTCAGTGCTGGCAGTGGTGGGGGAAGGCTCCAGCCCATCCCATGCAGCCTCGGATGGCTGCCCTCTGGGGCTGCTGCTGCTGGCAGTGGTGCTGGTGGCAGTGCTTGTGGCAGTGCTGACAGTGATCGGGGGAGGCTCCAGCCCATCCCCTGCAGCCTTGGACGGCTGCTCACTCACCTATAGACTGGACAGGTCCACAATCACAGAGCTGTGTGCCCAATTGGAACCTGATACCTGCTATCCATCAGCCCACCGGGATCTCCCCTCTTGTGCAAGTCCTATCTGTGCTCCATTTCCTGCCAAGTGGCTCCTTTTAAGTGACATTGGGCTATGCAGCAGGAATGTCTCAGGCAATGTTCTTAATAGTGCTGACCAGAGTATTGTCTGCCCTGATTAAACACATGCACAGCTACATTGTTTTCCCCGAGGTGGAGGATTTGGCCATAGCGAATGCTGATTTCTATGCAATGGGACGTATCCCCAACATTATTGGGGATATTGATGGTACACATATTTCATTTGTACCACCCTGGAGAAATGAACAGGTGTTCAGAAATCAAAAGAGTTTTCACTCCATGAATGTGCAGATAGTGTGCCTGGCGGACCAGTACATCTGCCATATCAATGCAAAGTATCCTGGGTCTGTGCATGATGCCTTTATCCTGAGGAATAGCAGCATCCCATATGTGACGGCTCAACTCCAGAGGCACCGGGTGTGGCTAACAGGTGAGTCCTGGTTCCCACCAAGGGGTTGTTGGTGTATGGGTATGGTGTGGGCCCTAAGGGTTAGTGTGTGTCTAACAGTTGTCCCTTGATATTTTCAGGTGACTCTGGTTAACCCCACCTCTCATGGCTACTGACCCCTGTGCGGAATCCCAGGACAAGGGCATAGGAACATTACAATGAGGCACATGGGCAAACAAGAAGAATTATAGAAAGGACAATCGGCCTCCTTTTTGTTGCCTCCATCTAACAGGTGGATCCCTGTACTACTCACCCAAGAAGGTGTGCCAGATCATCATGGCATGCTCTATGTTGCACAACCTTGCCTTACGTCACCAGGTGCCTTTTCTGCAGGAGGATGAGGCTGGAGATGGGCGTGTGCAGCAGTGGACCCTGTGGATAGTGAAGATGAGGAGGCAGAGGAGGAGGATGAGGACAACAGAAGAGCAATAATGTGACAGTACTTCCAATGACACACAGTTAAGACACTATGGCCCTCATTCTGACCCTGGCGGTCTTTGACCGCCAGGGCGGAGGACCGCGGGAGCACCGCCGACAAGCCGGCGGTGCTCCAATGGGGATTCCGACCGCGGCGGTAAAGCCGCGGTCGGACCGGCACCACTGGCGGGGTCCCGCCAGTGTACCGCGGCCCCATTGAATCCTCCGCGGCGGCGCAGCTTGCTGCACCGCCGCGGGGATTCTGACCCCCCCTACCGCCATCCAGATCCCGGCGGTCGGACCGCCGAGATCCGGATGGCGGTAGGGGGGGTCGCGGGGCCCCTGGGGGCCCCTGCAGTGCCCATGCCACTGGCATGGGCATTGCAGGGGCCCCCGTAAGAGGGCCCCTACATGTATTTCACTGTCTGCTGCGCAGACAGTGAAATACGCGACGGGTGCAACTGCACCCGTCGCACAGCTTCCACTCCGCCGGCTCGATTCCGAGCCGGCTTCATCGTGGAAGCCTCTTTCCCGCTGGGCTGGCTGGCGGTCTGAAGGAGACCGCCCGCCAGCCCAGCGGGAAAGTCAGAATTACCGCCGCGGTCTTTCGACCGCGGAACGGTAACCTGACGGCGGGACTTTGGCGGGCGGCCTCCGCCGCCCGCCAAGGTCAGAATGAGGGCCTATGGCCCTCATTCTGACCCTGGCGGTCTTTGACCGCCAGGGCGGAGGACCGCGGGAGCACCGCCGACAAGCCGGCGGTGCTTCAATGGGGATTCCGACCGCGGCGGTAAAGCCGCGGTCGGACCGGCACCACTGGCGGGGTCCCGCCAGTGTACCGCGGCCCCATTGAATCCTCCGCGGCGGCGCAGCTTGCTGCACCGCCGCGGGGATTCTGACCCCCCCTACCGCCATCCAGATCCCGGCGGTCGGACCGCCGAGATCCGGATGGCGGTAGGGGGGGTCGCGGGGCCCCTGGGGGCCCCTGCAGTGCCCATGCCACTGGCATGGGCATTGCAGGGGCCCCCGTAAGAGGGCCCCTACATGTATTTCACTGTCTGCTGCGCAGACAGTGAAATACGCGACGGGTGCAACTGCACCCGTCGCACAGCTTCCACTCCGCCGGCTCGATTCCGAGCCGGCTTCATCGTGGAGGCCTCTTTCCCGCTGGGCTGGCTGGCGGTCTGAACGAGACCGCCCGCCAGCCCAGCGGGAAAGTCAGAATTACCGCCGCGGTCTTTCGACCGCGGAACGGTAACCTGACGGCGGGACTTTGGCGGGCGGCCTCCGCCGCCCGCCAAGGTCAGAATGAGGGCCTATAATTACATTTTACATTGACAGTTTTGTATTTGACATTGTCACTGGCACAATGATTTTCCCACTTCTATGGCCACTTACTGTACCCTTTGACATCACTATTTCAGATATTTGTGCCCAACTATCGCTCCTGGTGTGTTGACTGCAGCCAACTACAGGTCATTCCTATGCATACATTACTGTACAATTATACTGCAGTGTTTAAAGATTATTAAAAAAATACATGATTGAATGATTTTACAGACTCCATACTTGTATTTATTCAAATGCAATGGGACATATCCCCAACATTAAGTTGAACATTATTTAAGTGCTAATGATTAGAGGGGAATGTGCAGTGGGCTGGGGTGATGATGGAGGAAAGTCCAGGATAGAGTCCAGTCTATTTGTATCACAGGTGCATTGTCCAAGGGGGCATAAGAAGGGGAGAAATGGCTGTTCAAGGTGGACAGGGTGACGGAGTGGGACACAAGGGTGACATACAGGAGAGACTTATTTCCTGGCGGGGGTCTTGGCAATGTTCTCTGGCTGCTGCCTGGATCGCAGGGACCGTTTGCAGGCGGGTTCTCCATCTGCAGGGGGTGGGATGCTGGTGGCCTGTTATTCCTGTGGCGGGTCCTCCTGTCCACTAGCGGCAGCTGAGGTGGAAGGCTGTTCATCGGTTTGGCTAGTGTCAGAGGCTCGGTGGTGTGTCACTGCCTCCCTCATGGTGTTGGCCATGTCTCCCAGCATCCCTGCAATGGAGACCAGGGTGGTGTTGATGTCCTTCAAGTCCTCCCTGATCCCCAGGTGCTGTCCCTCCTGCAGCCGCTGGATCTCCTGAAACTTGTCCAGTATCTGGCCCATCGTCTCCTGGGAATGGTGGTACGCTCCCAGGATGTTGGTGAGTTCCCCTGTCACACAGCAGTCCTCTCAGCTTCCCTGTTGTCCTGTGCCCCTGTCCCCTGAACCGTGTGCCCACTGCCACTGACACCAGGTCATGGATCTTCCTCTGTTTGTGGGGTGGCCTGGGGTTCCTGTAGTAGTGGACACATTACAGATTGACGTGTCCTGGGGACAGAGGTATGGGCCCGCTGGGTGGGTGCTGTGGTGGTGTTTCCTGAGGGGGGAGGCTCTGTGGTGGTATGGGACTGTGCCTGGGTTTCCGACTGTCTGGAGATCCCTGATGGGCCAAGTTGGTCATCCAGATCCAGGCACCTAGAGCTGCTGTCATCACTGTGGGCCTCTTCTGGAGGTGTACTGGAAGATTGTGGCACCTCATCTCTGGTGACGTTGGGTGGGGGACCTGTGGGGATGTAAATGCAGTGTTATTGTTTCTGTGTGTGTCATCCTGTGCATGGGTGTGTTGCCCTGTATGGTTGTTATAGCCATGACAGCTTTTCCTTGTGTGAGTAGTGATTTTGTGGGCTAGGCGATTCTCTCTAATGTGCATGCTTTAGTGATGGGTGTCCCTGCAGGTCTGTGAGGGGTGTCCATGCATTGGTGTTGCATGCAGGGCGTGGTATTGGGATGAGTGGGTTGTGATGGTTGGATATGTGGGAGGTGGTGAAGTGATGGGAGTAAGGGTAAGGGTGGGGGTTTGTGATGGCATGCAGGTAGGGGTGGTGACAGTAATAGGGATTTGACTTACCAGAGTCCAGTCCTCCCCATACTCCTGCCAGGCCCTCAAGATGTATGATTGCCAAGACTTGCTCCTCCCATGTTGTTAGTTGTGGGGGAGGAGGTAGGGGTCCACTGCCAGTCCTCTGTGCAGCTATTTGGTATCTTGCTGCTGTGGAACGTACCTTCCCCCATAGGTCGTTCCACCTCTTCCTGATGTCATCCCTTGTTCTGGGGTGCTGTCCCATGGCATTAACCCTGTCCATGATTCACCTCCATAGCTCCATCTTCCTAGCAATGGACGTCTGCTGCACCTGTGATCCCAATAGATATGGCTCTACCCGGATGATTTCCTCCACCATGACCCTTAGCTCCTCCTCAGAGAACCTAGGGTGTTGTTACGGTGCCATGGGTGTATTGTGAGTGGTGTGGGTGAGGGTGTGTGTGGTGCTGTGTTGGGGTGTGTGATGTAAGGTGCGTGGATGGTGTATAGGTGATGGTAGTGTGTGTCTGTGGTCTTGCTATCTCTCTTGTCTTACTTGTTTGTATTGGTAAAGGGTTGTGGGTAATGTGGGTGTGTGTTTTATAGCGGTGTCGGTGTATGGGTGTGGTGTGTGTGTCAGGTGTGTGTAGTTTGAATTGTCCAATATGGTGTAGTTTTGTTAGTTTGTGTGTATTTTGAGTGCGGCGGTATGTACCGCCAATGGTTTATTGCCATTGAAAGTCCGCCGTGGTGATTTGTGGTCAAAATGCTGTGGGCGTAGTTCTGTTGGAGTAACAGTGTGGGTTTTGCTACCGATAGTTTATCACTGACCTTTGGTCTGGTGGACTTGTGTGTGTGGCTGTATAGTGACGGATTGCTATGTGTGAGTCATAATATGGGTGGGAGTAATCTGCTGCGGCGGTATGTTGGCTGCAGTCAGCAAGGCGGTAAGCGGTACTTACCGCCAATGTCATAATGAGGGCCATAGTAATGCAAGGATGTACAAAGTGGATCAATGCATGCATTATGTGACTTTGTTGATGTTGCACAAGGGGAATGGGCAGCTTGTCTATACACTGGCAACAATTTGCATAATGCTAATGTTGCATGAAGGACTTGCACAATTTTGACCTAGTGCATCATTGATACCACTTGTAGCTGTCGCCATGCACGCATAAAGGTGTCCCTTTGTGCACAATACCAACCATTCCCACAACACAGGTAACCTTGCTACATAGTGAAGTGGAGCTACTTATACAGCAGCACAAATGCTCACCACAGACATGCCCCATATGTTGTATATGTTTACTTTTGTGCCCATTCTCAAATGATGCATGGAGTTGTGTGGCAGTTCTCGTTGGGCCTCCGTGTGCAACAAGCGTACAACATGTTGCCAACTCAGTTATACACATGGGCAGGTGGATCAGTGGCAACAGTGAAGAGATTGCTTGGATGGTTGAGAAATGGTTGGTGCATGTAGGAGGGAAGGTGTGTGCACATCTGAAGTGTTTGGCCATTATGTCCCAAGTTTCAGGGAAAATGATGGAGCACAATGCTGCACCACCTTTGGAAGCGCCACACTCCATCAATTTCAATACGCAGGAATGCACCATTTTAAACCATATACAGCACACCCCTGTATTAGCCCCTGCACTTTTTTTTGCAGCAGAGCCCCAATGCAGACAACCTTGCGCCATGGTGCAAGGATGGCTGCATTGTGGGAGACATTGTTTTTGAGCAGGAAGGGACATCTTCCTGCACAAAAACAATCTTTTATGACCATTTGTACTTTCAATGTGTGCTGCTGGATACAGCACAGATGGGAAGAGCAAAAACATGAGGAGGAATGAAAGCATTTCTCCTCATTGTGCAACGCTAACGACACCCCTGTGGCGTTGTTAGATTTTGGCACAGCCTCAGGTGCACATGAACACGTAAATCTGGGGCAACGTCAAAATGCAATGGCTGGTGTTGTGGCATATGCACAGCATTAGCAATTGCTCATCCCTTCCAAGCAAAGTGCTGCATTTGAAGGGTCCATATTTACATGGTGGTGTTAAGTCACAAAACGTGGCCTAAATGCCACCTTGTATGTATAGCAGAATGCATAGCCTCACAGGAGCATCATTAACAGTGATGCCCCAGTGGTGATAGGGCCTTTTGATTCTGGCTCTATGTGTACCAATGCAACCCTTTTGCATGCATTCAGTATGTCCTATGTGTTTCCTCCTTCTGCCATTTGTAAATTTCCAGAATGTCCCCCCACTACAGCTTACCGTGCATTTGTGGTAGGTCCTGGGAGTCTGTCCTGTCCTGTCATGCAATTCCAGTGACCAGCTCCTCCGGCATGACAGCTGCCACCATCTCCTCCCAGTCCAATTCCTCCTGGGCTACTGGACTTCCACCTCCAGTCTGCAGTGCTCCCTTTCGGTTCCTGGCCAGTTTCTTTTGCGTTTTTGCTTGCAGTCTTGCATGCACTTCTTACAATTGTTGACAGTCCTCTTCACCTCTGCCACACGGTTGACTTTATCTGCTATTTTCTGCCATATGGCCTCCCTACCTATTGGCAATTTGGAGATGATGAAAAGCTGGTGTTAGTGCTTTAACATCTCTCTGACCATGCTAAAGCAGCACTTCCGCTTCCTTTTCTCCTTCTCCTGGGATTTTCCTGCTTCATCCTGACTTGTACTGGGATGATGGGACCTCTATAGGGTCTCTCCTGACCGTCATTCTCCATCTTGGCTCAATTTTTGTTTTGTTTTTCTTGCAGATCTTTTTTTACGCTCATGCTGCAAATATAGCACTAACACTATTAGTGTCAAATAACATGCTGCTAATCATGCTACTGCCACTTTTGCAGCATTAGTGTTGCTTTTCCTTACGACGTATCGCTAAGGTTAGCGCCATTTTTTATGCTAACCTTTCCTTTGTGCCATGGTGTGTCATTTTCTAAACGCGACACACGGATGATGCAAATAAATGTTAGCAGTACTCCCCCTGACTATGTTTACCCAGCAGTCTCGGGCCGGCCAAACACAGATGCACAGTGTGCTCTCTCCAGCCCAGCAACACAATTGCCGGGCTGGAGAGAGCCTGCAGAGGCTCCCAGTCTCCCTGGTGCTGGGCGCTCCCAGCCAATCCTGATGTTGCTTTGAGCAGCGTTAGGATTGGCTGCAGGGCAGGCTGGGAGCCCGTGCCTGGAGCCTGGAGTGATGAGGGACAGAGTATTGAAGTGCAGTGAAGAAGATAAGTTTTATTTAAAATTTAATAAATGTGTTTATTTTCTCCCTCCTGTGTGCCGCCCCACCCCTTCCATGCCCTACAAGCCGCTGCTGGCCACCGCTCTTTGAGGCTCAGCAGAGCAGGAGAATTAATCCTGTAATTATCTGGGTCCAGGAGCCACCTTTCATAGAATCCAGGTGAGACCGAAGCCGGTAATCCAGCAGAAATAGAACGGAGGCAAAACCATTGGAGGGTCATGGCCAGAGAGACAGAAAAAGCATGTGCCGAGCTTGAAGGGGGCAGGCCTTGTAAGCCTAGCGGAAGAGCGGGTCCTGCCACGTGGCACTAGCCTACTCCGACATTGCCCCTGAGTTGCTGCGGGGGCCCAGAGTGACGGGGGCTGACCCTATGGCTACCTGTAGTGAGAGAGAGATGCACCCACCGACCCAAAATCTGGCCTTGCTGTAGACTCGGAGTGCATGGAGGCCTGGTAAAAGACCCGGCCGCAAGGAAATCTCTGGCACTAGAGCCTGGGGGTGGGTGCACTGCCGTGATTGGCGCCTGTTCTGGGGCTGCAAGTTGAGCTGTCTGAGCGACCGGACAAGACTTCGGGCTACAGGGGGCCTGGTGGCCTTGTGCCCAGCCTGCCCTGAGGTGCTGGTGGAGGACATCCATAAACTACAGCTGGGAGTGGAGGTAGAGCTCTTGGCAAGATGAGAAGTGGCAGCAGGAGAAGACATCTGGCCCTGCAGCTGGTGGTTGGACAATTAAAGTGCTTGGCTGGGGGGGGCACCCTATCCTGTCAGATGGACTTGGGTGGAATGCCATCCCAGAGCCATGACGGTGAGCTCACAGGTTGGGGGTAAAGGGTGCCCCCAGCTATGACCCAGCAGAGTCCCAGGTGGGGGCTGCAGAGTGCAGCGGGTGCAGAAGGGGTGCAAGAACTGTGGATCTAGCCCGGGAGCATGGGACCCTGTATCACCATGGCTCATCTGGCTGGCTGGGTGCCAGCCAATCCCAGGAGGGCCCGCACTGGAGGATGTGGATAACTGTAGGCCCTCAGAGAGGAAAAAGAGCCCTGAAGGGTGAGCTGTGCTGGAGACCTGTGGTCCCTTGAGATCGGCTGGGGGGAGCCGAATCCCCACAGGAGGTCTATAACATGGAAGTCGCCCTGACATTACAGCAGGAACCACACTGTATCGGCCCCTGGGAACTGCAGCCACCCTGGCAAGGCCCTGAAGGGGTGAAGACTGAGTCAGAGAGGTGGGCTGGTGCTTAAACAGCATGAAGAACAAGAACTGAGCTAAAGACTCATGGTGGGCACTGTGAAGTCGCAGATACCACAGGGGGTGGCATCGTGCAGCAGAGAAGGTGGGGGTAGTCGCCTCGGGGGAGCCCCAGGGTGGCTGCATCGCTGAGTCCACTGCTGGACACACTGCAGTGGTCTGCTTGACACCCAGGTGGGAGGACAGTCGAAGCTGCACAGGTAATATGGGGAAGGATGACCACAGACAAGCTAAACTCTCTTTTGAGAGCAAGAGGAAGGCTGGGCCAGTGAGCAGGTCAGCAGAGGAGGCAGGTGGCATGGAGCAGCTTCAGGAATGCAATGTATAGTCACCCTCAAAACAAGCTATGTTTATGGACCTATAGCAAAGCCTGGCAAGCATAGATGCTACATTAGACCACCTCACACACCAAATGGACCACCTGAAGGACAGAGTAGATGACCACAACACCCGCCTAGTCCAGGTGGAGTCTCGTACCTCAGACTTGGAGGATGGACGATGCACCGAGGATGAATGCCTCCTTTGGATGGAGAGTGTTTTGGAGCTGATCTATAACAAAGATGAAGACCCCGAAGCCTGGTCACAAAGAAACAATCTCCGCATCCAGGGAGTCCCCAAATTGACAGACATGGGTCTCATGGAAGACTATGTGGAAACTATGCTGATGGCGCTCTTCACAGGTGAGCTCTCCCCAGTGCTGGTGGTGGAGCGGGTACATAGATCATTGGGCCCTAAACTACCTCCTGGGACCCCTGTCCGACCCATTATAGCACACCTACTAAATTGTTGAGACACTGTACTATGATTGGCCCAGCATCTACAACAATTACAAGGTCAGCATTTTGCCGGACTGTACCCTGGGTGCGCAGGTGGCATGCTGGGCATTTATGCCAGTAAAATGTACCATGAACCAAACAGAAGCAAAACACTCCTTATCTACCCAGCCAAGTTGAGAATCCATCATAACGGTAAACTGAGCTTTTTTACAGTCCTGAAGTAGGCCACAAAGTTCTCAAAGACACTTCCCAAGAAAGTGTACCTGGTTCTACAACACAACAATGAAGAGGAGGGCCACCTCAATGACAATGACTAAGTTATACAGTTACTTTTGAGTAGGTATCATAATGCTGGGGGTCCCCGGGCCTGGAGCGAGAGGAACATACCTCTAGGCAAGGCGACTCCTGGCACAACCAACTCACCTTGTTACTGTATCTCCTGCCAGCCACCCATTCCGGGGTGGGCCTACAGCCACACCAATGCCCGGTTGGATGAGTTCAAGAAAATGGTTACACATTTGGGGTGGGGTATCATATGAAGGATTGTTTAGGGCAGGAAAGGGTATTTCGGCCTCATTGTGGGGCCAACATGGACGGTGGGTGGATTGAGATATGTTGGTTAGAATGTTTGCACTTATTTCCTTGAAGTCCTGTCCTCACACTCAGTGCTAGTAGGCGCTATAGTGGCGGAAGTCGCTGCTTATGCGAGATGGGAATAGCTGCTTGAAAGATCATAGTAAATATGCTACAGTGAGATGTTTGTCTTAGAATTTAAGGGGACTGAATGAGGCGCGCAACATGCGATTAATATCGGCATATCTACGGTGTCATGTAATTGATGTCTGCATGCTGCAGGAAGTCCACTCACCTGCTGAAACAAGGTCGCAGCTGTGAGCAGGATGGGGGATGCTATATTGCAGCATACGCTGACTATGCACGTGGGGTGGCAATAACCATACGCTATTGACTGCAGTGGCACACTGTGAAGGCGCTCTGTGATCTGAACAACGCTAAGTAATGCTGTCAGGAATGCTTCATGACCGCACTGTCAGTTGCTGTTGCTGTATGGCCCTAATGTGGATGATCCAGAGTTTTTTGCAGAGAGCTGGTGCCTGGTTTGTTTGATGGGAACTGGGCCCCTGTTGTGGGACAATGATTTTAACATAGTGCTCAACCTGCTGTTAACCGGGACAGCCGCACGTAACAAACGTTTTGACTAATATTAAGACAGACCATGCCTTAGTAGATATCTGGCGGGCGAGACATGGCATGTGCAGGGAGGGACTCTGTATTAACACAGAGCACAATAGCTGGTCGTGCATAGATATGTGGCTTGGGACCAGAGATGTAGTGCACTGGTCTGCGGAGGTTGAGCACTTGCCACAAACACTATTGGATCATGCTCCAGTGCTCCTCAAGCTGTGGATCCCCGGGAGTGGCCATCGGGAGTTTGCCTGGTGCCTTCCTAGTGGGGCACTGTGAGATCAGTCATTTAGGGAGGAAGTTTGGGTGGCAGCTGTGGATGACTTTGCCCATAACCGGGGCTCATTATCATACCCTAGAGTGCTCCCGGAAGCCTTTAAGGTGGTGATTTGCGGAATTTGCCTTGACAAGCAGCACGGGGTGCTCCGGGTGGTGTGCCACGAGTTAGCTGATTTGGAGTCCCAGATGACATCCCTGGAGCATCGCTACTGCGAAAGTATGGATGGTGCCCTCCTGGGAGAAGCAAGAAAAAAGTTGTCTCAGTATGATGAAGCAGCGAAGTGTGAAGTTTGCTTTTTGGGGAGAGAGGCAACAGTGAGGTGATATGGGGTGGGTGAGAGAGCTGGTAAGATGCTTGTGGCAATTTTACGCAAACCATGGGCAAGCAACTACATTTTTGAACTTAAAGATGTCGGTGGGGAGCACTTTGCTGGAACAGTGGAAGTCCACAGATTGATGGCATATTTTTATGCCTCTTTATACTCCGCATCGGAGGAGCCAGTCCATGTGCAGCACACTGAATATTTGGACACCTCTCATGGCTGGGGGCTCACACAGACAATATCTAGAGTTTCCATTTTTGGTTGAAGATGTCACTTGGGCCATCCGCGATCTTCCAGGGTTTAAGGCACCAGGTATGGATGGGCTCACAGGGCCTTCAATAAAATGTATGTGGGCTTATTAGTGCCACATCTGTTAGAAATGTGCGCAGAGTCCCAGGAGGAGAGCACACTTCCCCCTTTGCTTCGCAAAGCCCTCATAGTCACTATACTGAAGTCCATGAAGGACCCCTGTCTATGTGATTCATACAGACTGCTGTCGCCTATTAATGTTGACAATAAGATCAATCCTATATAATCTGCTGCTATTTATTGCGGCGGCCCAGATGGTAGACCCAGAGGATCGCGTTGTGGCGATATTCTTGGATTGCATGAAGGCCATTGATTCGCTCGCTTGGCCTTACTTGTTTTGCCTACTTGCACAATTGGGGCTAAGCCCTAGATTTATCCAATAAATTTGTCTCCTGTACATGAACCCAACAGCCAGATTGAGAATCAGTGGAAGCATTACGGACCCCTTCTGAGTCTCGAGGGACACCAGGCAGGGATGCCCCCTTTCACCACTGCTGTTTGCAGTAGCGGTGAAGCCGCTGGCGGCCCATCTGAGGCAGCACCACAATGACTAGGGACTGGTGTTCCGGCAACATCCAATTCTAGTATTGATGTATGCTGATGACGTTGCCTTATACGGGCAAGACCCGCAGTTTCACTCAGACCCCATCATAGAAGAATTTGTCTGATTTGGATACCTCTTCGGCATCACAATAAATTGGGACAAGTCAGTGGTGCTCACATTGGCGGATGTCACAACCCCACAGCTCTTGGATTACCCTCTACGTTGGGCACCCGAGTAGTCCATTACTTAGGGATCTGGCTTAGGAGAGATGTAAATGACCTTTGAGTTGAGAATTATGGCAAGGTGATTATGTGGTCACAGCCTGGTGCTCTTTCCAACTCTCACATACTAGCTGAATAGCTATCAACAAGATGGTAATTTTGCCCAAATGATTTTACTTATTCATCAATATCCCTCTCGCACTCACAGCCAGCTTCAAGAAGTGACTTATGGCCAGATGTAGCAAAGGGTTTTACCCATTCTGTGTCTATGGGAAAATTCGTTGGTATATATGGCCCTTAGATCTTTACTAGTGTGGCTGGTCTCGGCAGGCAAGCTGCCTAGAATTTTGTGGGAAATGCTAATTCAACCCTTCAAAATGGGGGGATTAGCGTCCCCCGACCTGAAACTCTATTACAATTTTGCACAGGCACATTATGGACACTTCTGGATCCACCCCTTAAGATGCCTACCACATTTGGCCCCCAAGCACGATTCCATATAGGCATAGGTAATGAGTATAGATACCAGATGCAGACTTTTTGCGCTCTACTTGCAGCAGGATACAGGACTTTTGGCGGGAGCTTCTGGATGCGATTGATGAAATGACTGGGCTGACAACCCTGTGTACCCCCTTGGTTGCACTCTTAGGTATGTAAAGGATACGGAGCCTGCGTCAAGGAAGTTCGTTGGCTTGCTTCTGATATTGGTGAAGCGTGAAGTTGCAATGTATTGGATGAGAAATCATGCACCACGCAAGGCCGATTGGCTGAAAGATGCAGCATATTGTCAAGAACACCTAACGGCCTACTGGGATTTGATGCTGACCCATGACCGGCCTGTGGACTTTTGGGCCCCCCTTCAGACATATTTCATGCTTAAGAGCCAGGAACCATGGTACAGCTGCTTAGCGCTTTGGTAAGCTGGACCGCCTCACATTACACCTCCTGTGGGGCTGGGACCTGGTGAACCTTGCCCCCAGAAGGCAACAGCAGAGTGTGTGGATTCCTTCTCCCAACCATAAATGGTCTTTCCAGGTTGAAGATAATACTGTCAGTCTGGATGGCTGGTCCTATGCTATACAAGGAATTGTGATTATTGTACCTAGCATTTAGCCCTGTTACAGACACATGTAGAAAGATGATGCACATGATGGAACTGGTTTGGGCTTGATGATAATGGAACATGTTCTCTGTCCATTTGGTCATTCATTGTTGTTAAGCAAAATGTAATAAATAAAAAATGGGGATACCATTTGTCAAGTGTTGGGAAGCAGAGGGAATGACCTGACTGCAACTCCCAGCAGACCCTTTTTCTGTAACTCTGGCCCCCAACACAGTGTTCACTTGCAAATATAGCCCTGTTTGTTAACTCTCCAATGAAGTTTACTCATCTGGGAGGATACCATCTGTCAAGTGCTGGGAAGTAGAAGGAGTGACCTGACTGCACCTCCCAGTAGGCCCTGTTTCTATAACTCCAACCGCTAGCACAGTGTTTACTTGCCCATATACCAATTTGTTAACTCTCCAATTAAGTTTACTCAACTATGAGGATACCATTTGTCAAGTGTTGGGAAGCTGAGGGAGTGACCTGTCTAACTCGCAGCAGGCCTTGTTTCTGTAACTCCAACCACCAGCACAGAGGTCACATGCCTCCTCAGTACATCTGTTTGATAACTCTCAAATATAGTTCACTTACTTGGGGGATAACATTGGTCCAGTGTGTGTAGTAGAGAGAATGACCTGACTGTGTCACATGCACCGATACAGCTGTTTGTCAATTCTCAAATGAAGTTTAATCACCTGGGGGGATAACATTGGTCAAGTGTGTGTAGTAGGGAGAGTAACCTGACTGCAACTCCCAGCAGGCCCTGTTTCTTTAACTCCAACCACCAGCACAGTGTTCACATGCCCCAAAGCATCTGTTTGTCAGCTCTCAAATGACGTTCACTCACCTGGGGGGGATAACTTTGCTCAAGTGTGTCCAATAGAGAATGACCTGACCTCAAGTCCCAGCAGGCCCTGTTTTTGTAACTCCTACCGCCAGCACAGTGTTCTCTTGTCCAAAGACTCATGTTTGTCAGCTCCCAAATGAAGTTTACTCACCTGGGGGGTAACATTGTTTATGTGTGTGTAGTAGAGAGAGTGACCTGACAGCAACTCCCAGCAGGCCTTGTGTCAGTACCTCCAACCACCAGCCCAGTGTTCTCTTGTCCAAAGACTCTTGTTGTCAATTCACAAATTAACCCAAGATTAAACTATTGAGAACAGGAATGGCAACCTACCCAGTGTGTTCAACAAGTCAAGTTGCATCACCAGATTGGCAGCAGAGCAGACGCATTGACACAGCACTGTGCACACGATGACTCCAGTCACATCTGCAACAAAGTCCTGGGTCTGCCTGCATCCCACTCAACTAGGCCTCCAAATAGTCAATGTCATATCTTGCCTTTCCACTGTTCTGGCTGTACTGGTGGCAAGATGTAATTTTTAGGCAATACTCCAAAGTGCAACTGATCTATATATCTTTGCAGGTCTCTGCTTACTGTAACTCTAAACTGTTGGAGGTAGATGTCACAATACAACCAGTAACAATGTATGTTTTATATCTGCCACTGGGTACACTGATGCCATGGAACAGACTGCCACTACCACCCTGAATGATGCCTTAAGAGACAACACTCCTGGATGTCTAGAGGTGGAGGAAGGTTCTGGCCTAACCTGGTCAGACAGCAACAGTGAGTTTTGCTGTTCCCACAACGTCACCTCCCAGCCCTGTTGATTCAACATCGCAGGTAGCCATTCACCCCCTCAGGTCTCTGTCCGTAGCACAGTGTCTATCATCGAATGCCCCGAGTCCTGGATCCTGATTGCAGCACAATGGTTCAGACAATGAGTGTACAGGAACAAGTTGAATAGGCCACCCTGTGGCAAGGGCATGGGCCTGTGGAAATAGGGTGCGTGGGAGAGATGCCCTGGGCCAGTAGGGTGAGGCCACTAGGGCTGCTCATGGCCAGGACTCCATCAGCCGCATTTGGGGGGTCTAGCAGGAGCCCCAAGGCATGATGGGCCTGTTGTTGACCAAACTGCGGAAAATCAAGCAGCTACAGAGGAACATGCAGGAACAGATGGAGGCCCACAATACTAACATGGCCTCCCTAATAGCAGTGTTGAGGGACATACACACCACCCTGACCAGGGCTCTTCGATACCAGTCTAACCCACCCTTTGGTTCATCAACATCGGGCCCATCAACATTGATGCCAGCTACTGGATGAGAGGCCCTGCCAGGGGGACAAAAAGCCCCAGACACTCCTGCCTCTGTAGCTGCAGATCTCCCCCATGCAAGTCGGGACATTTAGCAAAGAAAACAGGAGGTGCATTTGGCAAGACCCTCACCATTGCCAGTAATAACCTTCTTCTTTAAGAACCTCCTTTGTTTGTTACACATTCACTCTGGACTGATCCTGAACCATCTACCACTTCCACTGGGAGGAGTGCTCTGGACTTTGGAATCCCAATGTTGTGACATCTACTCCAATGATTAGATTCACCATGACTGACCCCTTCATATTTGAATTTTTGTTGAGTTATGTCACATATAATTTCTGTTAGTCATAGAAGCACAATAAAATTATAATTCACTGACTCTTTATCCACTGATTGTGATCTCATGTTTAGCCATGTAGATATGTCAGGCCATGTGAAGCGTACAATGATCAGCCAAGGTACTTGTTTAAAATGGGATATGTTGCATGTGCACGGTGTCCAGCTCAGGATTACAACCCTCCCAAATACATACATACAAGTGTCTGCTCAAAGTAAAAAATGTATTACATTGTTCAGCACATAGGCTGTCAATATGTCTAAGCTATTAGTAATCAAGAATGATTGATTCATACTGAGTAAATGAACATAATGACAGGTGCAGACCCCAGACCATGAAAGGAAGGGATTTGTCAGACATTGTCTTGTAGAATAAGCAAACATTGATGGGGTTGATGTCAGCAGCTTGGGCTGTGTCACATACCATATCAAAGTAATCCAACATCACATAATCCAAGACACAGACAGAAGGAGGTACAACAGTCCCTGATCACAGGGCTATCATAATCCAATATCCATGCATCTGGTGGTATCAGACAAATATATGGCAGTGCTGTGGTACAGGTCCCATGGTCTACAATGATGAAGCACATCTACAGTGTCAGACTTTTAATCCTTGGCATGGTCTCCCTTAACATTTTGCCTCTGTTTCCCAGTTTGTTGATGTGTGCTGGACTCTGTTTTTTTCAGTTTTTGTTACTCTGGGCACTTTACCACTGTTAACCAGTGCCCAAGTGCAAGTGCTCTTATACAAAATGTGTATGTAATTGGTTCATCCATGATTGGCATATTTGATATACTGGTAAGTCCGTAGTATAGTGGTCTAGAGGTGCCCAGGGCGTGTAAATCAAATGCTAGTAGTGGGCCTGCAGCACTGGTTGTGCCACCCACAATAGTAGCTCTGTAAACGTGGCTCAGAGCTGCCACTGCAGTGTCTGTGTGTGTAGTTTTAAACTGCCAATTCGACTTGACAAGTGTACCCACTTGCTAGGCCTAATCCTGCCCTTTTCCTACACGTAAGACACTCCTAAAGTAGGCCCTAGGTAGCCCCATGGGCAGGGTGCAGTGTATGTTTAAGATAGGACATATACTAATGTGTTTCATATATCCTAACAGTGAAATACTGCTAAGTTTGTTTTTCACTGTTGCAAGGCCTATCCCTCTCATAGGTTTAAATATGATTAAAGTGTAGATTCCCTTTGGGAACGGATAGACATGAGGAGTTTGGGGTCTCTGAACTCACAATTTAAAAATACATCTTTTAGTAAAGTTGATTTGAGATTGTGGGCCTGATTACAACTTTGGAGGAGGTGTTAATCCGTCCCAAAAATGACAGATATACCACCAGCCGTATTACGAGTCTATTATATCCTATGGAACTCGTAATATGGCTGGTGGTATATCCGTCACATATGGGACAGATTAACACCTCCTCCAAAGTTGTAATCAGGCCCTAGGTGTTTGAAAATGCCACTTTTAGAAAGTGAGCATTTTCTTGCTTAAACTATTCTGTGACTCTGCCTGTTTGTGGTTTCCCTGTCTGCGTCAGTTTGACAGTCGGGCTGTTTGCATCTCTATCTAGACAGTGACACGAAGGGAGCTGGGGTGTAGCCTGCATATCCTGCTGAGCCATCTGTGCTAGGAGGGAGGAGTGGTCACTCACACCTGAAAGGGCTGTGTCTGCCCTCACACAACCCCCTGGTGTGTGTCAGGGGCCTGGCCTGGGCAAGGCAGGATTTCACAATCAAGAGAGACTTTTCTTTGAATTAAGCGTACTTCAAAGGGTAAAATGGGTATAAATAGGGCACCCAAAACCACAGACTTTAGAACACTTCTGGAAACCAAGAGGAACCTCTGCCTGGAGAAGAGCTGAAGAACTGAGGAAGAAGAGCTGCCCAGCTTATGTCTGTGCTTTGTGGAGATATCCTGCAGTTGTTGCTTCAGCCTGTGCAAGAGGACAAAGACTGGACTTTGTGTGTGTTCCATCTGGTGAAAAACTCTCCAAGGGCTTGAAAGTGAACTTGCCTCCTATTGTTGACATTTCAGGGACAGCAAGGACTTCTTTCTGCCCTCACCTGGAGCCTCTGCTGAGACTCCTACCCTGTCAAGTTGTGCCCATCCAGTTCCTGGGACCCTGAAAGGAGAAGCTGGCAGACCAAGAGTAAGAAATCCACAGCGTGCGGTGAAAAGATTGAAGCAACTCTGAAATGCGGCAGAAAAATCGATGTGCTGCCGGCTTTGCAGCTGAAATCGACGCGCACCTGCAGTGCTGCTGGAAGATCGACAGATGTGGGTGGAGAAACGATGCGCATAGCTGAGGGAGGTTGGTGAGATAGCAACCAGTGCTGCGTGGTTTTTGTATCATCGGGCAGCAGGATTTCTGACGCAAACATCACTGGGCATGTAAAAACGACGCAAGACCTGCCCGGAGCCGAGAGTGCTGTTCGGACAGAGGCATCAATTTCCTGCAGAGAGAAGAAATTACACACGCCGACCCGAATGAAGGAGAAACGAAGCACGGTCTTGCTCGTGAGTTACATCGACGCATCGCAAGCCCCTTTTGATGCACACTCGCCCTTGCGGGGTTATTTTTGACGCGCCCAGGTACATTTCCAGGCTAACAGCATTAGCGCTGTGTTTAAAATCACATGAAGACTCTTTTTGTTTTTTAATTGATAACTTGACTTGTGTACTATGGATTTTTGTTGTTTGGTCTTCTTTTGTTTTGAGAAATATTCTCTATTTTTCTAAACCTGTGTTGTGTCATTTTGTAGTGTTTTCATTAAGTTACTCTGTGTGTTGGTACAAATACTTTTCACCTAGCACTCTGAAGCTAAGCCTACCTGCTCGTGCCAAGCTTCCAAGAGGGTGAGCGGGGGCTAGCTGAGGGTGATTCTCTTTTACCCTGACTATAGTGAGGGTCCTTGCTTGGACAGGGGGTAACCTGACCGGCAACCAAAGACCCCATTTCTAACATACAGCTACATACAGGTCATACAAAATTGTCCAGCAAATAAAGAAAAATGTCTTGGTCATAAACTAGGACTACATACTTGATAACCACACGATGATGCACATGAATGGTGTATCAGGCTCACCACAGCACACAAAACAAGTCCAATGGGCATTTCTGGACCTCCTCCCAAACACTGTTCACTGTCTTGCACAGGTCTCATACACCCAAACTCTCTAACCTTCATTACCTGGAACAATCCTAGTCCTATGTCAGAACAGCATCACATACCTGTCAATGTCACAACTCTGAAATGCCCACATGAAGATGTCATGGTGAACGTACCATTCCAAAGAACAAAACAAGGACTATAGGCTTGAAACTATACATATGACACAAGTCATATAGCAAGCATCTGGGAAAATAAAGTACTGAATGTTGCTGAGTATCACCTCCCTAGCTGTTTCCAAAACACTCAACTCAACACATTCTCACAGCTACAGTTGATTGTACTGTCACATTCAAGATACCACATGACATACTTACACTCATGAGAAGTAGCTGTGGATGGGATCTTCTCACAAGTCAGCTCCTTCCTCGTCACCACTGTTCTGCTCAGTTGGCATTTCAGGATTCTCACCCTGTAGCACTTCAGGCTCGACCTCCTTTAGGATGTATGGAATATTCCTTCAGAAGGTGATGTTGTTGAGCATGCAGCAGGTCACAGTGATCTAACACACTTTCCCGAGTGAGTAGAAGAGGGCTCCACCAGTCCTGTCCACCCACCAAAATCTAGCCTTTAGGAGCCCAAAAGCCTGCTCCACTGCCTGCCGTGTTCTTCCGTGGGCCTCATTGAAGTGGACTTCCCCTGGCATAGTTTGATTCCTCAGCGGCATCAAAAACCAAGGAAGATTTGGATATGCTGAGTCTCATGTTAAGGAATGGGACATAAGTGCAACAATAAGTCTCTCACTTCATGAGTGTAGCACCTGACATTGCTTACACACAATCAGGATTGATGTGACTTACCAACCAGCCAGGCCCTCTCTGGGTGCAGTTGTGACATCAGCTGGGGTATGGTGCTGTTCCGCATTATGCAGGAATTATGGGCCGATCCAGGATAACGGGCATACACATTTGAGATGTAGACAGCTGCCAAACAGAAAACTTAAACATTGAAGGAATGGAAGTTCTTTCTGTTGCAATAGACCTGTTCAGTGGCCTGCAATGGCACCAGCCCATCATATGAGCCAATCTTTGCCCCCACCATATGTGGGAGATGGGCAAAACCATAAAGTCAGCCTTCACATTGGCTAAATCCTCACGTCAGGGGAACCTGATACAGCTGTCAATGTATTTCCCCATTGCTGAGAGGAAATCCTTCAACACCAGACTGAGCATAGGTTGGGACTAACCAGCAGATAGGGAAACTGTGTGTGGGACCCTGAAACTAGGAAGTGCAAAACTGACATGACTTGCACAATGGGTGGTATGCAGGAAGGATTACTGTTATCTGGCATCAGATCTGGCTCCAAATGACAGCATAAGTCCATTATTGTTTGCCTATTCAGATGGTATAACTGTATGATGTGGAGTTCTTCCATGGTCTGAAGGTCTGACAATGGATGGTAGACAGTAGGTTGTTGCATCCTCCCTCTCCCAAGGTATCGATGTGTGACAAGACATGATTTGTGACATTAGTCAGTGTGTTTACAGCAACATACATGATGCATGCCAACAATATCACGTGACAAATCATTTCTGACTGGATAAGCATGACACACTTTACACATCCCAATTGCAAGTACACAAGGTCACATGTGACCCCCATGATTGTTAGCTCATGAATCCACAACAAGGATTTGGGCGAAACCCAAATATCTGCTACCCCATTGCCTCTTGAAATGTGACTGTATTTTCCGACCACCAAAAATACTGTTGGCGGTGGTGGCCCATGCACCGCCTTCATATGCCGTGTGTACCCTGCAACACACTACACTGGTGGTTATGCAGTAGGACCTACATAACAGGACAGACTAAGGATGTTTGTGGTAATCCTACACATATATTGTAGGTGTGCCACATTTTACAGAGCCAAATACAGTATTTCCAACCACCAAAATGGTGGATGCCTGACCTACTCCACAACCGCTGGCTGAAGTCGCCTGCGGGGTAGATGATTCCAACTGAGTTGTACATAGCCATAGGCTAACGCTGTTGATTGTGGTGGTTGCGGGCCAATGACTGTGTCCATTATTGGTGACGACTGCCTACGTGGCATATGTGTCTGCCATTTTCTGCAAAATGCGTCACTTGACACCTGATACTGCTGCCAGCAACACCTCCTCTACTTCAGTTACTGTATGGCACCTCTGGGAGCAATACTGCCACGTCCAGCAGGTGAAAGGGGCCCTGCTTTCTCTCTCTTGAAGAGATGGAGAGGCTTGTGAATGAGGTCCTTCCCCTGGACAACTCTATGGCTCACCAGAGGAGGAGGTGAATACTTCATATGCACAATTGACTCTGTTGAACACCATCCGTTCCCTCCTCACAGGCTACATTGTGCCCCTGTGTGCCAATCAGACTTCTTGTGTGCCTGTTGTTGCAGTCTGGTGTGGCATCAATGGGATGTACATGGTGCAGTTATTGGGGACCAGTACTATATGTTGTGTTCATTCACTTTTTGTTGTGTGATGTTTTTTGCGATCCTAGATCTTCCTTTTGTTGGATGCACATAACTAGGCAAAGAGAATTTACTACCACCAATAACAGGTCTTTCTTTATGATGGTTGTAAATGTTAGACAACATGGCTGTTCATGATTGCATATGAGCTGTGTATGCATCTTGTCTAAGGCATTTGGATATATTGTAAGTAATGTATATATTGCCAGTGATTTTTCACCTAACATATGGCTTTGCCAAACAGTTTTCTGGAAGGCATATCATAACTCACTGTGCCCTTCAGGTTGAAACACAAGCCATGAGCCACATTGATGATGGCCACATGATATACTGTTATGTATGGAAGTGATGGAAATGTGAGTGTCATTTATCTTCTGTTTGCTAAGCCTGCAGATACAAGGGTCTGTCAAATGTATCTTTCAGTATAGGACATCCTCCGGGCTGTGGGAGAGTTACTGTGGCTATGCAACTGTGGCATTGGGCCCACTCCCTTTACAACAGCAGATCCTGTCATGTGGCTAATTTGAGGCTTTAGTTGCAACACTTGCCCTAAATGTCTCAGTTCATTGCCTATAAGGAATGGGCATTGAGATAAATCCCTGAACTACTGTATATGTGCATTTTGCACCATTGTGAATGTGTGTTCCTGGCTCGTGACAGGTCCCTTACTCCCACAACTTTATTGTCACCTTCACAGAAGTCATATTTGTCCTGTACAGGCTTATTACATAAATGACAGAACCACAGTGTAGACAGAGTGTAGATTCGTAGTCGGCCATGACACATGACTCAGTAGCTTGGTAACATAGCAGACATTGTACAATGCATACTTTTATATGTTGGATGCCATCTCTGTAGTTTAGACAAATATGTAAAAAGGCGTTTTCTGTGCTACAGGTACATACCACAACCCTTCCTCCCCCTAAGTGCCATGTTTCTCCATTTGGTAGGCCACATGTCCACACATGCACAGGAAAGAAATGTCCTGTACTCACCAGGCCAGCCCTTTCATTGTAACTCAAGTGTAAGGATGAAGTCTGTACTATGGAAGTTACCTGTAGGGACTGTATGAAGTGAGGCAATTTCACAGAGTGTAAATGTGTTGGCCCAGTCAGGCCTAAGGAGTTTACCCTTCAGAAGCTACATAGATGTGTGTAGTGTTTCATTGTGACTCACATCACAGTACATGTTGCTGGAGCACGGGCTACCTGATGTCAACAGGCTTTCTTAGTCAATGTAGCCCATGAGCAGTGTAGTGGGCTCGTCTGCAGATGGAAAAAAAATTGTGTAGTCATGTCCCTGTACTTACTGACGTGGGTGATTTAGGCTTGTGGTGTGTTGACAAATTTCCATTTTTTGCTTGGTGTTTCTGACAAGTGTTTGACACAACAATTTTGTCAAAAACTTGGGTTTGTTACCATTTGATTTGTCTGTTGCCTCCATATAGGTAAACGCCCATTAGATGAAGGAGATATGGAGAGCCATTGCACGCAAGGTGTGGACCCAGATGGGGGATAAGAGAGTCTTTTCTAAAAATAAAAACATTATGGCCCTCAATACAACCCTGGTGGTGGGTTTTAAAGTGGCGGTAATACCACCAACAGGCCGGCGGTAAAAAAAAATGTGATCACGACCACGGCGGAAACCGCCAGCACAGACAGCCACTTTCACACTCCGACCGTCACGGTGGGAGCAATAAGCACAGCAGCAGTAACCGACAGGCGGAAGTCAATGTACCGCCCACCCCATCAAAACCCACCCATCTGCCAGCTCTTCCGGGGCGGTACCAACGCCATCAAAAGCACGGTGGAAACAGGACTTGGAAGGGAAACAACTCACCTCTTGACCCTCAGCGAAGAACCAGGATGCCCTGGAGCCAAAGTTGCAGGTCCTGTCCATGCTGGTCTACCTTCTCATCTACCAGGAGTACGAACGGCGGCGGTGGCGACCACGGTTAGTACTGCACCTAGTACACAGGGGAGGGAGGAGGAAAAAGAGAGTGACACACACATGCAACATGGAACATCCCCATTCCCAACCTCACCCACAACACTATACACACAAACGCATGCAACAACATTACATTTACACCCTGTAACCCCCTGGAAGAATGCAAGGACAAAATGAATAGAGTCAAATCAGTGATATATCAGAAATAGTCAGATATGCGTAACAATTTTAAAAATAGTTTTTACAAAGATATACGATATGTACATAAGGCCGTACATTGTCCACTCAAAATGTCCGTGGACCACTGGGCCAAAACTCATAGGCCAAGCCCACACTTGACTCCTGCCTCAATACGGAGAGAACACCTCAGGAGCATCAGGTCGAAAACACACAGGCACCTCAGGGGGAGGTTGAAGGGGGGGCACCTCAGCCTGAAGATGATAAAACGGCACTGCTCCTCAAGGGAGCTCCATGCCGACCGAGATATCCTGGGGAGTGCAAGGCCACAGTCTCTCAAGTGGGTGGTTTGCCCACTGCTTGGTTCTGGGGACTGCAAAGCCACAGTCTCTCAAGTGGGTGGTTTTCCCACTGCTTGGTCCTGGGGAGTGCAAAGCCACAGTCTCTCAAGTGGGTGGTTTGCCCTCTGCTTGGTCCTGGGGAGTGCAAAGCCACAGTCTCTCAAATGGGTGGTTTCCCACTGCTTGGTCCTGGGGAATGCAAGGCCACAGTCTTACAAGTGGGGGTTTGCCCACTGCTTGTTCCTGGGGAGTGCAAAGCCACAGTCTCTCAAATGGGTGGTTTCCCACTGCTTGGTCCTGGGGAGTGCAAAGCCACAGTCTCTCTAGTGGATGCCTTCTTCCACTGGTTCTGGAGTGGGCTTTGTGCCCATTGTGCTTCATCCTGCCAAGGATAGGGTGAGTGGATGCCTTTCTCCACTGATTCTGGAGGGGGCTTTGTGCCCATTGTGGTTCATCCTGCCAAGGATAGGCTGAGTGGATGCCTGTGAGAAAGTAGCCTCTTTCTAGCCTTGTTACCCCCACTTTTAGCCTGTTTGTGAGTATATGTCAGGGTGTTTTCACTGTCTCACTGGGATCCTGCTAGCCAGGGCCCAGTGCTCATAGTGAAAACCCTATGTTTTCAGTACGTTTGTTATGTGTCACTGGGACCCTACTAGCCAGGACCCCAGTGCTCATAAGTTTGTGGCCTATATGTATGTGTTCCCTGTGTGATGCCTAACTGTCTCACTGAGGCTCTGCTAACCAGAACCTCAGTGGTTATGCTTTCTCTTTACAAATTGTCACTAACAGGCTAGTGACCAATTTCACCAATTCATTTTGGCTTACTGGAACACCCTTAAAATTCCCTAGTATATGGTACTGAGGTACCAAGGTTAGTGGGGTTCCAGGAGATCCCTATGGGCTGCAGCATTTCTTTTGCCACCAATAGGGAGCTCTGACAATTCTTACGCAGGCCTGCCACTGCAGCCTGAGTGAAATAACGTCCATGTTATTTCACAACCATTTACCACTGCACTTAAGTAACTTATAAGTCACCTATATGTCTAACCTTTACCTGGTAAAGGTTGGGTGCTAAGTTACTTAGGCCCTCATTCTGACCTTGGCGGGCGGCGGAGGCCGACCGCCAAAGTCCCGCCGTCAGGTTACCGTTCCGCGGTCGAAAGACCGCGGCGGTAATTCTGACTTTCCCGCTGGGCTGGCGGGCGGTCGCCTTCAGACCGCCAGCCAGCCCAGCGGGAAAGAGGCTTCCACGATGAAGCCGGCTCGGAATCGAGCCGGCGGAGTGGAAGCAGTGCGACGGGTGCAGTTGCACCCGTCGCGTATTTCACTGTCTGCACAGCAGACAGTGAAATACATTTAGGGGCCCTCTTACGGGGGCCCCTGCAATGCCCATGCCAGTGGCATGGGCACTGCAGGGGCCCCCAGGGGCCCCGCGACCCCCCCTACCGCCATCCGGATCTCGGCGGTCCGACCGCCGGGATCTGGATGGCGGTAGGGGGGGTCGGAATCCCCGCGGCGGTGCAGCAAGCTGCGCCGCCGCGGAGGATTCAATGGGGCCGCGGTACACTGGCGGGACCCCGCCAGTGGTGCCGGTCCGACCGCGGCTTTACCGCCGCGGTCGGAATCCCCATTGGAGCACCGCCGGCCTGTCGGCGGTGCTCCCGCGGTCCTCCGCCCTGGCGGTCAAAGACCGCCAGGGTCAGAATGACCACCTTAGTGTGTTGGCACACTGGCACTAGCCAAGGTGCCCCCACATCGTTCAGGGAAAATTCCCCGGACTTTGTGAGTGTGGGGACACCATTGCACGCGTGCACTGTACATAGGTCACCACCTATGTACAGCGTCACAATGGTAACTCCGAACATGGCCATGTAACATGTCTAAGATCATGGAATTGTCACCCCAATGCCATTCTGGCATTGGGGAGACAATTCCATGATCCTCCGAGTCTCTAGCACAGACCCAGGTACTGCCAAACTACCTTTCCCGGTGTTTCACTGCAGCTGCTGCTGCTGCCAACCCCTCAGACAGGTTTCTTCCCTCCTGGGGTCCAGCCAGGCTTGGCCCAGGAAGGCAGATCAAAGGACTTCCTCAGACAGCGGGTGTTACACCCTCTCCCTTTTGAAAAAGATTTCAGGGCTGGGGAGGAGTAGCCTCCCCCAGCCTCTGGAAATGCTTTGATGGGCACAGATGGTGCCCATCTCTGCATAAGCCAGTCTACACCAGTTCAGGGATCCCCCAGCCCTGCTCTGGCATGAAACTGGACAAAGGAAAGGGGAGTGACCACTCCCCTGACCTGCACCTCCCAGGGGAGGTGCCCAGAGCTCCTCCAGTGTGCTCCAGACCTCTGCCATCTTGGAAACAGAGGTGCTGCTGGCACACTAGACTGCTCTGAGTGGCCAGTGCCGGCAGGTGACGTCAGAGACTCCTTCTGATAGGCTCTTACCTGTGTTGCTAGCCTATCCTCCTTTCTAGGTAGCCAAACCTCCTTTTCTGGCTATTTAGGGTCTCTGCTTTGGGGAATTCGGTAGATAACGAATGCAAGTGTTCATCAGAGTTCCTCTGCATCTCTCTCTTCACCTTCTGCCAAAGGATCAAACACTGACTGCTCAGGACGCCTGCAAAACCGCAACAAAGTAGCAAAGTCGACTACTGCAACCTTGTATCGCTGATCCTGCCGCCTTCTCGACTGTTTTCCTGGTGGTGCATGCTCTGGGTGTAGCCTGCCTCCTTCTTGCACCAGGAGCTCTGAAGAAATCTCCCGTGGGTCGACGGAATCTTACCACTGCAACCGCAGGCAACAAAAGACTGCATCACCGGTCCTCTGGGTCCCCTCTCAGCACAACTAGCGTGGTCCCTGGAACTCAGCAACTCTGTCCAAATGACTCCCACAGTCCAGTGACTCTTCAGTCCAAGTTTGGTGGAGGTAAGTCCTTGCCTCCCCACGCTAGACTGCATTGCTGTGTACCGCGTGATTTGCAGCTGTTCCGGCTCCTGTGCACTCTTCCAGGATTTCCTTCATGCACAGCCAAGCCTGGGTCCCCGACACTCTAACCTGCAGTGCACAACATCCTGAGTTGTCCTCCGGCATCGTGGGACTCCCTTTTGTGTCTTCGGGTGAGCTCCGGTTCACTCCTCTTCCAAGTGCCTGTTCTGGTACTTCTGTGGGTGCTGTCTGCTTCTGTGAGGGCTCCCTGACTTGCTGGGCGCCTCCTCTGTCTCCTCATCCAAGTGGTGACATCCTGGTCCCTCCTGGGCCACAGCAGCATCCAAAAAACCTAACTGCAACCCTTGCAGCTAGCAAGGCTTGTTTGAGGTCTTTCTGCATGGGAACACCTCTGCAAGCTTCATCGCGACGTGCAACATCCATCCTCCAAAGGAGAAGTTCCTAGTCCTCTTCTTTGTTGTAGAACTCCAAGCTTCTTCCAACAGGTGGCAGCTTCCTTGCACCCTCAGCTGGTATTTCCTGGGCTCCTGCCCACTCTCGACACTGTCGCGACTATTTGACTTGGTCCCCTTGTCTTACAGGTACTCTCGTCCGGAAATCCACTTTGGTTTCATTGCTGGTGTTGGTCTTCCTTGCAGAATTCCCCTATCACGACTTCTGTGCTCTCTTGGGAATATAGGTGCACTTTCCACCTACTTTTCAGGGTCTTGGGGTGGGCTATTTTTCTAACCCTCACTCTTTTCTTACAGTCCCAGCGACCCTCTACAAGCTCACATAGGTTCGGGGTCCATTCGTGGTTCGCATTCCACTTTTGGAGTATATGGTTTGTGTTGCCCCTATACCTATGTGCTCCTATTGCAATCTACTGTATACATTGCTTGCATTACTTCCTTTTGCTAATACTGCATATTTTTGGTATTGTGTACATATATCTTGTGTATATTTGGCATCCTCATACTGAGGGTACTCACTGAGATACTTTTGGCATATTGACATAAAAATAAAGTACCTTTATTTTTAGTATATCTGTGTATTGTGTTTTCTTATGATATTGTGCATATGACACCAGTGGTATAGTAGGAGCTTTGCATGTCTCCTAGTTCAGCCTAAGCTGCTCTGCTAGAGCTACCTTCTATCAGCCTAAGCTGCTAGAAACACCTCTTCTACACTAATAAGGGATAACTGGACCTGGTACAGAGTGTAAGTACCCCTTGGTACCCACCACAAGCCAGGCCAGCCTCCTACAATGGCTTTCTCAACTGCTTCTGGCGGGGGCTTTGCGCCCAGTGTTCTTAATCCTGCCAAGGATATGGTGAGTGGATGCCTTCTTCCACTGGTTCAGGAGGGGGCTTTGTGCCCAGTGATGCAGCACTTGAGGTGTGGCAGTTCACAGTCCCTCACCTGGGTGTCTGAGGCACAGGTTTTGCAGGGACCAGGTTGCATGATAGTCCATGGAGGCAGGGCTAGAATCCACCCTGCGATGGCTACGGCAGCAAACTGGTGGTAGTGTTGGTGCTGGTGGCGGTGCTGCAGTGGTGGGGGGAGGCTCCAGCCCTTCTCCTGCAGCCTTGGACGACTGCCCACTAGGGATGCTGCTGCTGGTAGTGGTGCTACTGTGAGCGGTGCAGGTGGTGGTGCTTGCGGCGGGCCTGTGGCACTGCTAGAGGCGGTGCAGGTGACGGTGCTGGCTGTGGTGCAGGTGCTGGTGCTGCCAGTGGTGGAGGGAGGTTACAGCTCTTCTCCTGCAGCGTTGGACGGCTGGCCACTTGGGCTGCTGCTGCTGACAGTAGTGGTACTAGCGGTGGTGCAGGTGGAGGTGCGAGCGGCGGGGCTGCCGGCGGTGCTGGCCGCGGTGCAGTTGGCGGTGCTGGCGGTTTTGCTGGTAGCCACCAGGCCTTCACCTGCGGCCTCAGACGGCTGAATTGCCTTGCCTGATGTTTTGTGCCCCTTCCTCACCTTGGCAGTTGGTGGTATGAGCTTGGGTCTGGCAGCTGGAGTCTTTGAGGTGGCCTTGATGGGTGGTTGTGGCTCCTTACCCTTGCTCGATGCTGTCCCCCTCTTCACCTTGCCAAGTGGTGGAATGGTTTTGGCCTTGGCAGGGGTTGGTGGCACACTGGCTTGGCTGACAGGTGCCCCGTTTGAGCCTCTGATAGCTGCAGGAACCACAGCGGATGTCGACTTTGTGGCTGAGGTGCTGGGCTGGGATCTTGCATCTCTGGCCCGAGGGGAAGGACGGGGGGGAAGGGTAGGGAAGAGGTCAATGTTTGCCAGGAAAAGCTTTTTTGAGACACTGGGGCGGGAGAGGGAGAGGGTTTGGGAGTGGAGGAAGAGGGAGTGGTTGTAGGAGGTGAGTGTCTGCTGAGTGTGGGTGCAGGTGCATAGGCTGGACGCTGTTGTGAGGTGGATGGCTGTTAGGTGGGTAGGTGCTTGTGTTTGTGTACTTTGGGAGGAGGGGTCACAGACACACAGGGTGAGGAGACAGGGGACGTGTGCATGGATATGGGGGTGGTGAATGTCAGTGAGGGGTTTATTGTGATGGGCGTGCTGGTGATGGAGGTAGTGGATGAGGATGTAGTGCATGCAGGTGTGAGTGGAGACGCTACTAGGAGGAAGGTGGACGAGGAGGAGGAGGGGGACACAGTGGAGGCAGTGGATGTTGGTGTGTCTGCATGGGGATGGTGCTTGTGTGAGTGCCTGTGAGATGAAGTGTGGTGCTTGTATTTGCCTGAGCCACTTCTGGGTGTGATTTAGGTGAATGCTGGTCTGAAGGTGTGCTTGGGATAACCTCCGGTTGAGAGGATTGGGACTGGGTAGAGGAAGTTGGAGGTCAGAGGCTAGAGACAGGGACAAGGGCTGCCATCAGGGAGGAGGCCAGAGCCTGAAATGCTCTCTATTGGGCCACCACACCTGAGTGAATGCCCTCCAGGTATGCATTTATTTGTTGCAAATGCCTCTCAACACCCTGGATGGCATGCAGGATGGTTGACTGCCCAACAGTGAGGGATCTCAGTAGGTCAATAGACTCCTCACTGAGGGCGGCAGGGCTGACTGGGGCAGGGCCTGAAGTGCCTGGGGCAAAGGAGATGCCCATGCTCCTGAGTGAGCGGGCAAGGGAAACAAGCTGAGGGGCTGCTGGGAGGGCAGTGCTGGTGGGGGGGAGGCTATACCAGTTGTTGGGGTTGGCACAGTAGTGTCCGCCACTGCCAGGGACCTTCCATCGGAGGAGGAGTTGCTGTCTGTGGTGTCCACTCCAGTCCCTGTCGTGGTGCTCCCCTCGACCTCCGTCCCACTGGTGCCCTCACCGTTGGTGGATTCGGCCTCCAGGCCCATGTGGGATGCAGCTCCCTCCGTCTGTGCCTCTGCTCCTCCGCCAGATGATGCTAATGCACACAAGGATAGGGTGACAAAACAAAAGGGGGGAGAGACAGAGGATACACTTGGTCAATGCCAGCAACACCACTACCGTTGGGCTACACAACACACAGGGAGCAGCCCTATGCACTAGGCCATGAACTTCCAGTTACTAAGATAGTCACCACCCCATGGGGTACAATGCCTACCGCCATTAGCTGCACACCTGAAACCCACAGGACCCTGCCCAGTAGTTGATGCCCTCTAACACTATTGGGGTAGGAGAGCTTCAGAGCCTGCCCAAAAAGTGACCTACCCTGCCATGTTCGCCCTGGCATAGGGGTATCAACAGCCCACATGCCCATCCCAGGTAAACCTTAAATCGCGCACAGTCATGATTCTGAATCTGTACTTACCCCCTTGTGGCTGCTGCTGTGATGCCTTCAAGTGCCCATCGAACTCCGGATAGGCCACCGCCAGGATGCGGAACATCAGGGGGTCAGGGTACAACAGGCACCCCTTCCTCGTTGGGAGGTCAGCCACAGCTGGGCCTCTGCCGTCTTCCTTGCTCCGCCTGTCAAAGATCCCAAGGATCCGCACCTCCTTGGCAGGCCAAATACCCTTTTTCTGGTGGGGGCTGACCTGCAGGAAAAGACAGTAGAAAAGGGAATTAGTTAACCGTCCACACCATCAGAATCATGGCCCACCAGATCCCTCCCATCTCCTGCCGCACATACATTGACCACCATACATGCAGCACTCTGGCCAGGACGCCTCATCCCCCCTTTCATGAGGCTTACACACACAGCAATCCATACATTTATGGCCCACTCATCATGCTCACAGTTTACTACCCTGTTTGTCTGGAGCACCGTAGAGTAACGTGTACTGGAGTAGGACCCCATCCACCAGTTTCTCCAACTTCTTCGCAGTGAAGGCAGGGGCCCTTTCCCAAGACACATGAGCCATTGTCGCTTCCAGACACAGGTCACAGCATCACTTGCAGTGTAGGTCCTCTCCTGTTGAAGGTCAGGTAGCAAGTGAGTGAACAGACTGAAAATGGCGGTCATGTCCACGGCGGTGCATACCGTCACCGCCGGCATACATCGCCATTGGCTGCTGGAACCTAAAGGGCCCAATGATAACCAATGCAAAGTTGCACAGCAGTCATCGACCACCTACCGCAATGGCGCACAACGCCAGTGGAATTACCTCATTTCCACTTGTTCCTCCTCAGAGGTCAGGCAGCTGCAATTTCAGGGGGGCACAGGGCATGGCACCTAACTGCGTCACAGCAGACATTGGCACAGCAACTGACTCTTGGATTCACATACTGGTTCTGTAAAGTAAAAGATGCATCAATATTGCTATATATGTGTGAATATGACCCTCTGCTCACTGTTTTCTTCCAAAGGCTTCAACCGCTGAGGCTGAATATGAGATGGCGACATCCTCCAGTGTACAGACCCCCAGTGGACCGTGCGACAATGGAGGACAGACATATTATCTTGACATACAGGCTTGATCGAGCCACAATCCTGGAACTGTGTGCCCAATTGGAGCCAGACCTGATGTCTGCTATCCGTCAACCCACAGGTATCCCCCCTCTAGTGCAAGTCCTGTCAGTGCTCCATTTCCTGGCAAGTGGTTCCTTCCAAACAACAGTGCCCATGGCATCAGGGATGTCTCAGCCAATGTTCTCCAATGTGTTGACCAGAGTGTTGTCAGCCCTGCTGAAACACATGCACAGCTACATCGTATTCCTCCAGGTGGAGAATTTGGCCACAATGAAAGCTGACTTTTATGCCCTGGGACTTATCCCCAACATCATTGGTGTCATTGATGGTACACATGTGGCATTTGTTCCCCCCGGAGAAATGAACAAGTGTTCAGGAATAGAAAAAGCTATCACTCTATGAATCTGCAGATGGTGTGTTTGGCATACCAGTACATCTCCCATGTGAATGCCAAGTATCCTGGCTCCGTGCTTGATGCCTTTATCTTGAGGAATAGCAGCATCCCACATGTGATGGGCCAACTCCAGAGGCACCGGGTGTGGCTAATAGGTAAGCTCAAGGTCCCCACCCAGTATAAGTAGGTGTCTGGGTATGGGGTTGTCCCTAAGGGTTAGTGTGTGTCTAACAGTTGTCTCTCGATATTTGCAGGTGACTCTGGTCACCCCAACCTCTCATGGCTACTGACCCCAGTGAGGAATCCCAGGACAAGGGCAGATGAACGTTACAATGAGGCACATGGGCCAACAAGGAGGATAATTGAAAGAACCTTCGGCCTCCTGAAGGCCAGGTTCAGGTGCCACCATCTGACAGGTGGATCCCTGTACTACTCGGCCAAGGTGTGCCAGATCATTGTTGCATGTTGCATGTTGCATGTTGCACAACCTGGCCTTGAGATGCTAGGTGCCTTTTCTGCAGTAGGATAAGCCTGGAGATGGTCTTCTGTCAGCGGTGGAGCCTGTGGACAGTGAGGAAGAGGAGGCAGAGGAACAAGATGTTGACAACAGAAGTAATATAATACAACAGTACTTCCAGTGACACACAGGTAAGAGACTGTAACTTCACTTTACTTTTCAGTTTCCCCGTTGGACATTGTACATGGCAGTCTGAATTCCCTATGTCTATGGCCACTTACTGTACCCTTTGGCATCTCTATTTTCAGATCTTTGTGGCCCACTGTGGCTCCTGTTATGTTTACTGCTGCCCACTAAAGGTCATGTTATTGTAAATTTAACTGTACATATGAGTTGCAATGCTTTGATAATGTTGTACTAATACATATTTGAATCATTTGACAGACCCCAGATTTGTATTTGTTCCAAGGGTGTTTATTTAAGTGCTCATAAGTAGAGGGGGATGTGCAATGGGCTGGGGTGATAGTGGAGGAATGTCCAGTTAGAGTCCAGTCTTCTGGTATCACAGTTGCATTGTCCAAGGGGGCATAGGAAGCGGAGTAATGACAGTTCACGGTGGACAGGGTGACATAGTGGGACAGAAGGATGACAATCAGGAGTCTTATTTCCTGGTGGGGGTCTTAGCAATGTTCTCTGGCTTCTGCCTGGATTGCAGGTACCATTTGCGGGGTGGTTCTCCTTCTGCAGGGGGTGGGGTGCTGGTGGCTTGTTGTTCCTGTGGCGGGACTTCCTGTCCACTAGCGCCAGCGAAGGTGGAGGGCTGTTCATCAGTGTGGCCAGTGTCAGGGGCCCATTGGTGTGCCACTGCCTCCCTCATGGTGTTGGCCATGTCAGCCAGCACCCCTGCAATGGTGACCAGGATAGTGTAAATGTGTTTGAGGTCCTCCCTGATCCCCAGGTACTGTTCCTCCTGCAGCCGCTGGGTCTCCTGCAACTTGGCCAGTATCTGGCCCATGGTCTCCTGGGAATGGTGGTATGCTCCCAGGATGTTGGTGCGTGCCTCCTGGAGAGTGGGTTCCCTAGGCCTGTCCTCCTCCTCCTGTCGCACAGCAGTCCTCCCAGCTTCCCAGTTGTCCTGTGCCTCTGTCACCTGAACCGTGTGCACACTGCCACCTACCCCAGGTCCCTGATTGTCCTGGGTTTGTGGGGTTGCCTGGGGTCCCTGTAGTGGTGGGCACACTGCTGATTGACGTGTCCTGGGAACAGTGGCATGGGCCCGCTGGGTAAGTCCTGTGCTGGTGTTTCCTGAGGGGGAGGCTCTGTGGTGGGTTGGGGATGTGGCAGGGTAACCAACTGTCCAGAGGTCCCTGATGGGCCAGGTTGGTCATCGTGATCCGGTGACGTTGAGTAGGGGTCCTGTGGGGATGCAAATGCAGTGTTATTGTATCTGCTTGTGCCATCTTGTGCATGGGTGTGTTTCCCTGTATGGTTGTGATTTCCCTGTCAGCTTTGCCTTGGGTGCGTGGTGATTGTGTGAGCTGGGTGATTCTCTCCACTGGGCATGCTGTGGAGATGGGTGTCCATGCAGGTCTGTGATGGGGTTCCATGGATTGTTGTGGCATGCAGGGCTTGGTATTGGGATGGGTGGGTTGTGATAGTGGGGTATGTGTGAGGTGTTGGAGTGATGGGAGTGAGGGTGAGGGTGAGGGTGGGGGTATGTGATGACATGCAGGTAGGGTGGGAGATATAGTAGTTAAGATTTGACTTACCAGAGTCCAGTCCTCCTGCTACTCCTGCCAGGCCCTCAGGATGCATTATTGCCAAGACTTGCTCCTCCCATGTTGTTAGTTGTGGGGGAGGAGGTGGGGATCCACCACCAGTCCTCTGTACGGCTACCTGGTGTCTTGCAACCACGGAACGAACCTTTCCCCGTAGGTCGTTCCACCTCTTCCTGATGTCGTCCCTTGTTCTGGGCTGCTGTTCCACGGTGTTGACCCTGTACACAATTCTCCACCATAGTTCCATCTTCCTTGCAATGGACTTCTGCACCTGTGATCCGAATAGCTGTGTCTCTACCCAGATGACTTCCTCCACCATGACCCTTAACTCCGCCTCTGAAAACCTGGGGTGTCTTTGAGGTGCCATGGATGTGGTGTGAGTGATATGTGTGAGGGTGTGTGGGATGATGTGTTGGGGTTTGTGGTGTGAGGTGCGTAGATGGTGTATGGGTGATGATGTTTTGTGCTTCTGATTGAGTGGATGCTCCTGGCTTGTTTCTCCTTGCTTGCTATCTTTTTTGTTGTTGTATGGGGCTGTGGGTATTGTGGGTATATGTTTTATATTGGATTGGGTGTGTGGGTGTGGTGTGTGTATGTGTGGCAGGTGTGTGTAGGTTGAATTGTCCAATGTAGTGTAGTTTTATAAGTATGTGTGTATTTTGAGCAATGGTTTACCACGACTGAAAGACCGCCATGGTGATTCATGGGTTGTGATACTGTGGGCGTATTTCTGTTGGTGTAACAGTGTTGGGTTTGGTACCGTCAAAAACAATGCCTGGTGGGGGTACAAATTATAGTTGGCTCAGTAAACTACACTTGATTAATTTCAATGTTTCTTTTGGTTTTTTAAAGAGCAGTTTTTATTTTATTTCAACACCTAATTGTCACATAATTTTAACCTGTGTTTCTTCTGTAAATAAATATATACCTATGTATTTATGTATGTATGCATGTCTGTATGCAACTTCCTAACCACAAGCTTGTACTGAACTGTTCTGTTCTGATCTGTTCTGTACTGTACTGTACTGTACTGTACTGTTCTGTTCTGTACTGAAGCAGGCATTTCCTGGCTCGTTCACCTGTCACACTGTCTGTCACATAAACCAATAAGTATCAAAATCCATATCTTTTCAACATCCTAGGGAAGAGTTTGTCAGACAGGTTCTTGTGTAATGGATAATGTTACTGACATCTGCTATAAAATACAGGTAAACTGTTCAACACATACCACGAATCACAGACTATGAGTAATGAAACAGTTCACTGTTTTCTATTTCACTTCTGTGTTTTCAGGCTTTGCGGTTTAACTCCTTGCTTGTTTTATGAGATGGTGTTTTTCTTATAATAGTACTGGCCCTTGTATAGAAGATGTTAGATTTCAGATTTTGAATACAGGCACTTTGTTTTATTGAATCTTCATAACATATATCACAAAGATGCCAATTTCTAAATAAAACTTCACCAATATCTTGCTCCATGGTGTGCTGTGTCTTTTATTAATGACTGGGAGACATATTGGGAATATCAGAGAATTGTATGCATTGCAGATTTGTATTTTTGACATATGGGAGTTTTAAATATCGAAGTGTTTTCAGAGCGTTAGTTCTTATAATTCCCTTTCCAGGACACGTCATGCAGTTTGGCTTTGCTGGTGTAGGGATTGGGCCTTAGGACTCACTTTGTTTATCCATCAGCTAACACTAATACATCTTGGGCCATATGTATCATAATTACAAATTGTGATTAACTAATTGTGATTCTCTGCAAATTGCAATTAGGTAATCAGTATTTGAATGTATGAAACTCCGTGAGTTTCATTTAGCTTTTCCCAATGGGTCGCAAATCGACCTACCACATTAATATTATTTAGACAGCTCGCAATTTGCAGCCCATTAGGAAATGCAAAAAAACACAGCAAATCTACTGTGTAGATTCCTTCTACCTTTTGTGGAATGTTTGCTTCTTTGACATAGGACTTTACCACTTCTACCCAGTGTCAACATGCTTGTGCTCACCCCCTAAACATGGTTTGATTGGCATATACCTGACTGGCATATTTACTTTACTTGTAAGTCCCTTGTATGGTGGTATACCATATACCCAGGGCATTCAAATGAAATGCTGCCAGTGGGCCTGCAGCACTTATTGAGCCACCCACCTAAGCAGCCCTTCAAAACTAGTCCCAGGCCAGCCTGAATGCAGTGTTGCACTGCCATGTCAAGTTAGCATTTGCCCCTTCCCAAGTATTACACACCTCTTTCATTACATTTAAGTCACCCCTAAGGTAGGCTCTAATAGCCCTTAGGGCACAGTGCTGTGTAATTAAAAGGTAGGACTTGAATCTTTAAGTTTTACATGTCCACCTACTGAAAAAACTCTCCAATTAGTGTTTCACTAATGGGAAGCTTACCGTTCACATAGGATAACATTGGGGATTTCCTATTACATTGAATAAGCTGTAATTCCTAACTGAAAGGCAGTAGATAAATCATGTTTGGTATTTATGAACTGGTAATGATAAACCCTATTTAATGGTAAAGTTGAAGTTATCATTACAAGTTTGAAATGCCACTTTTAGAAAGTTGCCTTTTTTCCAACCCTTAGGCCCCTGTACCAACAGGCTGCCCAAGCTCACATGACTTAGCATAACTGACAGTAAGGACTTTGGGAATTCACTTCAGGCAGTCACACAAGTGTAGGATTAGCATCCTGAATGACCCATCAACTAGCAGGATGGGGGCAGAGCTGATGACAGCCCCTCTTACATCTGAATAGGCTGTAGCTTGACTCATCATAATAGGCTTAACAAGCCTGTAATATTATTGCAGCTAGCTTGGAGCCAGGGCAGGGGAGACTTTAAAGAACCTTTCTAGAAACATCTACCATCTTCTAGGAGCAGGTACAGAGCCACACGGTGTTACCAGCTCCCACCATCTTGAACCTGTACCTGTTCCCAGCCTGAGTGTGCCCAGAACCTCCAAGAGGTCTCCTGCACCCTTGGTTTTAATGCTAAGTTTGCCCAGATGGGCAATTTGAAAAACTGAGGACTTAGACAAAATGTAGATAAAAAGTGCTTTGAGAACCAGGAGGAGGTGGGGGCTAACCTTCTCACCTCTCTGTCTGAGGTGCCCTGCCAGTTGGATTGACTTTGTGGCTTCTCCCTCTACATTCTAATCCGCAGCCGCAAATCCATTTCAGCAGTTCATCACAAAAGGGGTATCTGACCTCATGGAACTGTCTTCAACGACAACCTTCTGTCATGCCTCACTGGAGATTTTCAAATTCCATCTCTACCACAATGTCTGAAGGTAAAAAAATTCTCTTCAGTTTCACTCCACCGCTATCCGAGGCTCCCTCCTTGGACATTCCTGCAGCCTTTCCCCATTGAAGTTCTACCTGTAGAAAGTTGGCATTTTCTTCTCCCAACCATTTGGTGCCTACAGCCTGTTCGTGGGTCACATGGCAAATTGTGAGTGGTAGTTGGCCTTTTTATATACCACCAGACCGATACCGAATAGAGGGAGTAGGTGTGCCTGAATGGGCCATCTCAGGCTCGATGGGGCATTTAACTGTGCACAGCCCTACTTGCACTTCAAGAGACTGTGCCCAACTCTCACATAAATGAATTCACACCAGCCACTTGTGCCTGTAGACACAGTGGTGCTAGGGCAGGTTCGCAAGAAATTCCAGACACATTTGAGAGGAAAATTCCCCAGTAGTTCTCCCTCTTCAAAGGAGACACCAGGTATAAAACTGGGACCCTCAGACCCATTTTTCAGTTCACTCTTTGACCCGCTGAAGAACTGTCTGCTTTTGTGGCCTGCTGTGCACTTCAGAAGGTCAGCCAGCAGACTGTCCTACTGCTTGAGCTCTGCTCTTCTCCATGAATTCAGGACTTCCCGAACTGACTTCAAGGGCTAGTTGGCTGACCTCCTGATCTGAGCCTCAGGGACAGAAAATGCTTCAACCATCTTGAACCTGCACCCTGAATGAGCCCTTATGCTTCCTGAGCTCTTGGAAGTGGTGCTAAAGGTGCCCATATAGCCTACACCCAAACTTGAACTTGGAAAAATTTGGACCAGAAAAGTAGTCTGATGACCGAGAGAAGACTTCGACCTAGCTGCTCGTTGATCCACCCAAGGTGCATCTTCAGCTGGCAGCTCCTGCTATGTTCTTCTCTACAGCAGCAAATTCTGTTCAACTGTTTCTCGCAGAAGGAGTATCCAGCCTCGTGGAGTCCTTATCAGCTACAGCCTGTAGCTTTGGTCCCCTTTTGATTTGAGACTACGGCCCTCATTATAACATTGGCGGTGTATACCACCTACCGCCGCGGCGACGGCCGCCAAAAGACCGTTGCCGCGGCTATCAGCCATCAGCCGTATTATGACAGCACCCTGATTTTTGCCAGAAGGATGGTGGAAATCCAGCTGCGGCCATGCCGGCAGATGGCGGTTAGCCCCTGGACCCATGTAAGTCGGGTGCTCCAGGGGAGGGGGAATGGGGGGTGTTGTGTGTCTATGTGTGTGTATGTCAGTGCAGGGATGAAGCGGGTGTGTGATGCGTGTTTTCTGTATGTGCATATATGCATGTGTGAATGCGTGTATGTTGTTTTGTGTGCATGCGTGTGTGCACATATGTATGTCAATGTGTGTGGATGTGTGTGCGAATGGATGCATGCTTATGTGGATGAATGTGGGTATGAGTGTGTGTATGCGTGTGATCGTTGGTGAGTGAAGGTGCATGTATGCCGTGGGGGGGTCTTGAGAGGGAGGGGGTGGGGGAAACCTGGGGAGGAGGAGGGGTAGGGGAAGACCCCTATCAGTGACAGGGAAGGAATTCCCTGTCACTGATAGTGCCCACCGCCATGGTTTTTGTGGCGGTAGGGAAGCCACGAAAACCATGGTGGTAGGTGGGGTCATAATCCCCCAGGCGGGCTAGTGATGGCCGCCGGACTGAAGTCTCCAGCCCGGCAGTCATTACCACGGTGAAGGACGGTGTGATACATTGGCGGTTTGGCTTGATCTTGACAGAGTTGTTTCCTCCATCACAAATGTGGCGGATATCCTGTCCGCCGTATTATGATCCCATTATATTTAATGAGGGCCGTAATATGAGAGACGGGATATCCGTCACATTTGTGATGGAGGAAACTCCTCCGTCAAGGTCGTAATAAGGCCCTAAGTCTAAACAGAGGAATCTACACACTGAATTTATCTAGCAGCTGCCTGACGATGACGCTTTCTCCTGGGACACTGACAGCTGCCTTGCTCCGCTGAACTTTACCTTCTCAGACATTTTCCTTTAAAATGTTTCTAACCGCAAAAGTAAGCGGTCACTGGGCCCAATCCACTTTGTGTATTCAAACCATACTCCTTTGTTTTAGGTCAAAACTTTAGATTTTCCCCCAGTCTCATACGACTAGATTTCTGAAGTTGCACTTCGATCTTTTCACCACTTTTTTCTACTTTATAGTTTAAAAACTCATAATTGAGGCTCTACCGACTGGATTTTTTGTGTCAAATATTTTATTAACATTTACTCTATTTTTGGCTATTTTCTTGTGCTGTGTTTTAACTTTATTACTGTTTGTGTATGGCATAAACTCTTTATACATTTTCCCTAAGTTAAGCCTGGCTTGCTTTTGTGCCAAGCTACCAGAGGGTTAAGCACCGGTTATTTTATTTACTTCTTGTAGTTCACCCTGACGAGGATTGTGGCTCTTGATTGAGTAAGGTTTCACCATCCTCAACCAACAACCCAATTTCTCACAGTGCCATCTTAGAATGTTTATTATTATAAGAGCTGTAATATGTGTAATGTGCTCCTATCCAGCCTATGGGTAGCTACATCTTAGCAAATGCATTAGCAATATCCATATGCAGTGACTTTAAAAACAGGACATTGACAAACAATATTTTTTGTATTTTACGCTTTCTCTACAAATGTCAGTTTAAAAACAATTCTCAGTGATATCTTTTTTCCACCCACTAGTGTGGTCATTCCTAGAGAAGAATTCACTTTGGGTCATAAAATGGGAAGAACTGACATTATGAACTCAGTGAGTTGAAGCATGTCATAATTTGTGTGGTGGAATAGGACTGATTGCCGTTGTTACTGTGCAGTATGTGCTGGAGGAACATAAAACGAGTATTTGCAATAGTTGAATGCATTATTTACAGAAACAGTATTTTTATATGCCTGTGATATGCATGCTTTGTTATATGAAAGCCACAGCTACTTACTTTGCCAAAGTTTGTTTAAATTAGTAAACTCGGTCTGTTAAAAAACTGCACACTTGGCCTTACATTTGCCTAATACATGATTAATTCTACCTTGCACAACACCGATTTCTACTTTTTAACACCAGCAGCAACAAATCACCTTATTTGATATTGCCATTATTCCTGCTTTACAGTTGCCTCCACAGATCTGTTGTTTTCTGCATCAGGAGCAGGTTTCACATGAGCCTCTCTTTGGCCATCAACACAAGCGGCAAAGTTTCAGCATGAATGACCCTTATGTGATCACAAGGAACCGGGGGGCACCTCTTGTGAATCAGGAACTCACTCCACCAAAGGTAAGCAGCAAGGCTCGGCAGGTCTAGTAGGATCCATTTGCATCAGTTAACTTGGGCAGTTGCAGACAGGTCTCTGATGCTTGCTGTTTGTCTGTAGCTCACGAAGGTGGTGCAACCAACAGACCCTTGGAGTCATTCTGGGTAGCCTGGGATGAAGGCAGGCAGATCCAATCGTCTTTCCCCCGACATCAAGGCAGTCCTTCAAGCAGCAGGGCAGTCCTTTCTCAGTAACTTCCATGGTTCCAGGAATGCTCTGATAAGTGGCTCTGGAGTTCCAATATTTATACCTTTGCTACCCTTTTGTAAGGGGATTCCCTGTCCTACCCGAACATCTAGTTCTGGAAAGTTTTTGCACTGCCCCTTTCAAAGGCTCCAAGACTCCAAACTTTCTGGGGTCTGGGAAAAGGCAAGGCAGGCCTGGTGTCAGGCTCCTTTGTGTCTGCAGGAAGCAAATCCCTTTAAAGTGTAAATGGGGCAGAGGATAGCCCTTCCCCAGTCATCCTGCCAGAATGGCCCATCCTGTCAAAACCTAAACCCCTTTTGTGTTACTGTTTGAAAGCAATCCACACACCTCAACATCAAAGCCATTCACAGTAATGTGACACAGGACACAGGCAGAAGGCATAAATGGTTGTTGCAAGAAAATGCTTATTTTCTAAAAGTGGCATTGTCAAAGTTCTAACTCAAAATGTGACTTTACCGTTACAGAGGGTTTTAACTTACAAATAATTTGGCCATAAATATTATATCTCTATCTGATCCCAATCTAAAGTTAGCAATTATTAAATGTAATAAGAGAACCCGGTGTTTTCATTGGAAGGGAAAGGCCGTACAATAGTAAAAAGGGACTTTAGGAGATTTTCACAACTAAGACATTTAAAACTTAAACACACTTGCCCTGTCTTTTAAATACAACACCCCCTTCCCTATGAGTCTTTAGGGCCTACCTTAAGAGTGATTTATAAGTATTATAAAGGATGTTTTGGGCTAGGCAAAAGGTTGATCTTGCCTTGTCAAAATGGTAGTTTAAGACTGCACCACGGGCTGCCATTGCAGAACTGAGACATGTTTAAAACTGCTACTTTACTGGGTGGCACAATGAGTACTGCAGGCCCACTAGTAGAATTTAATTTACAGTCCCTGTGTAAATGCAATACTATTTACAAGCGTTAGAAATTGGGTTTCTGATTGTCAGAGGTATTCACCCTGTCCAAGCAGGAACCACAATCCTAGTCAGGATAAGTCAGATACACACCTTAAATGAACCTATGTTCATCCCCTGGTAGCTTGGCAGAGAGCAGGCAAGCTTAACTTAGGGAGCAACGTGTAAAGAATGTCTGCAACACTTAAAACAGTAAAACTGTGAAAACACTACACAAAAATAATTCACACGATGTTAGAAAAATAGATCCTAAGTAAATGGAAAAACAAGACGGACATATCAAAAATCTACTAAGTAGAAGTCGAGATATGTATTTTTAAAGAATATCTGCAATTATCGTGTTTAAAAGCTTAAAGTGTCAACCGGGGCTACCTGGTCGCACTAGATCAGTGTAAATTTCAGGCTGACCACAAAGGAGTGTGGCGCAGCAACATGGACCGACTGTGTCCCACTGAAAAAGGACCTTGTTTGGAGGGTTGCATTGATGTCGAAGATCCAATGCAAAGAGCAGAAGAGACAAAGAGAAAGTTACACGTCAGTTCCAATCTGCAGTCAGGGGATGTGTTATTATTGAGCCACGCAGTTGTCAATGTTCGAGGGGGATGCAGCACGGAACACGTTGCAGTGAAGGCAATGCGTCTTCAAGTCATGCAGTCGGTGATGTGAAAGTGTTGATCCGGGCTGATGGTGATGCCTTGATCCTGAACTGCACACTCAGGGATGCAAAGTCCTCATCCGAAGCAGCGATGTGTCAGCGTTGAGGAGAGATGCGGCAGCTCCAATCTGCGCACTGATGGCAATGTGTAGATTTTCTCAGAACACAGCTGCAAAACCCACTTCCAAGGGCCCAGGACTGGATTAGCACCACTTGGCAGGATAGGATTCACAGTTGGCACAGTCCGCAACCTGTAGCAGAGATAAGTGAAGTCTTTGATGTCTTGGATGTCCCTGTGGCTTCTAATGAAGGTATCTAGTACCTCATGTTGGTATCTAGCCCTGGTGATTCACGTATGTCTGGGTTGTGTATGTGTTGTGGTGCATAGCACGACCTAGGCGTGGGTACGTGTTGCTTATGTTTGAATAGTGAACTTGATTCATAGGCAATGTGTTCCGCTGCACTCCTATCACATGCATTGAGTGTGTCCTATGTGCATCCCCCTTCTAGAATTTTCTAAATTGGCATTTATTCCCCCCATGCAATGTACCCTGCATTTGTGGTGCTTGTTGGAAGTCTGCGCTGTCCTGTCCTTGAATTCCTGTGACCAGCTCTTCCAGGATGACCACTGCAACCATCTCCTCCATCTCATCAAGGCCCTCCTGTGGTACAGGACTTCCACCTTCAATTTGCAGTACTGCCTTTCTGCTCCTGGCCATTTTCTCCTTAGTTCTTCGCTTACAATCATGCCAGCGTTTCTTGCACTCGGGAACAGTTCGCTTCACCTCTGCCACACTGTTGATTTTGTCCATGATTTGCCACCATATTGCCTCTCTCTTGCCAATTGGCAATTTGGAGGTGACGAATAACTGGTGTTGGTGCTCCACCACCTCTCTCACAAGGATCTCATGCTCCTTCTCACTAAACTGGCACTTGCGCTTTTTCTTTCCCTTCCCCTGGGACTTCTGTGTCTCCTCCTGGCTGGTTCCTGGGTATAGGGGGTCACCCTGGGGTCTCTCCTGGCCTGCTGCTTCCTGCTTCTGTCTGCTTTGCCACCTTTCCTACTTTAGCATCAAAAGTTGAATCAAATGTGGGGTTTAAATGGTGCATATCCGTTGGTTAGAGTCAGTTTTGCAGCATTAACATCGATTTACCTTACAACAGGGCGCAAGAGTTTATGTCAATTTTTTTTACACTAACCATTTTTTAGCACCATAGAATAAATATGATGCCCTGATGGTGCAAAAAAATGGTGCATGCCAGCACTAAATTTTTTGATGCAAAAGTGCGTTTGCACAGTTTTGTGTCAAAAAGTATAAATATGGGCCACAGTATCTGCCATTAGGCTGCTTTCCTTTCACCAAACCTGAGGTCAAATACACCGCCCTCCCCAGTCCCTATAACCCTTTAATTGACTGTTGTCTCTGTCGGACCTGGAGCTCATCACTTTATCGGCTTCTTCTAAAGGTGTGTTTTGTTTTGCATCAGCGTATAGAAGTCTCATTTAAAAGTTGCAGGGTTATCTTCTTTCTTTCGTGACTAATGATTCCATTGTCATTTATCATTAACAGTGACACAAGAAACTGAATACCAAATCAGTCTCTTCTCGAAGTCTGCCTGTACAGCAACTTCTGAATCTAGATTCTGCCAGACAGTGGAACCCGAAAAAAAGGAAATTGTTTGCCTTTTTTAGCCTGTCATTTTTAACGAATCCACAATCTCTGTTAAAGTTGAAAAGCAATACAAAGTACTGGGGTCATTATACAACTATGATTGAGGCATGCAGAAGTATTGCACGGGCCATCAGGGGAATCAAATTGATTGGTTTGCTAAAATACTATCAAAGAACGACGGTAATGAGTTCAAAGCATATTCCTTTAATGCTGTTCCTTTGAATTAGCTTCCATGTTCCACCTCTCATCCACGGCAAGGCCGTATATGACAACAATCCCAAAACAGTGAGTATTTCACCAAAAGAAGAAATTAAAATGAGATTTTCCTTATGAGATCGCATTTTTGTCGACGTTGTTACAGTGTTTGGGTGTCAGGGTTCGGTCACACTTCAATGCGCTCATCACGTGTTATTCACATGGTTGTATGTAGGTTTTTCAAACAGAAGCTGGTTGGATATGTAATCTGGGGTTTATAGTCCATGCGTGAAACTAAATTGCAATGACGAATTTTCAATCTGTAGTAGAACTGTCTTCGTTTAGATGCTAACATAGCTGAGTATAATATCTAAATAAAGAAAATAGATTGGTCATTCACGACAGATTTACATACCGTCATTGCTGAGCAAACCATTTTCGTGAAGTGGCACTTGTAATTCATTATTCCCATCACTCCCCATAACATGACGGTTAGTAAGTAGTGTGATGCTCCTGTGGTAATATAACAGCACTTCACAATGAAGCGGCAACTTTTTCCAGGTTTGGTTATCGTGTCCCAAACACACATCTGCAAGCAACAAAATCTGCTTTACAATAATCTGGAAATCCTCAGGACTGCGCTGCAAGTATTCACATCTGCGTCACAGTATCTTGTGCCTGCGTGACTTTGGGAATGTATGACCAGAGTCAGCAGCCAAGGATTTAAAATGTATGCCCTGTCACCTCCATTAGAAGAGCACCCTCCATAGTTGTATCTGTGCATTCGGTTCACAAAGTGAACCTATGTGATACTCAAAACATTTCATACAACTCAATATCCAATTCCGTTTAATTTGTAGGTGTAATACTGTGATGACAGAAAAGACGATTTTTTCAAACAACTTTTTTTATTTTTTTGAGTACTTATGACAGGTATTCGTAAATTATTGCATTGCTTCTTGTTAAACACGTTTCTCATCTATAACAATGTTACAACTTCCAATTACTCAATTTTTGCTGAAAAAATAGTGTCCCTGTATACAATTAGAACACGGAGTCTCCTTGAGGGAGGAGAATGGTTGCTTATTTTCCGTTTTAGTATGGTGCTCTTAGAGACGAGACCTGATGTTAATCTACTTGAGTTAAGTCTTAAGCAGAGACAGGTTAATTTGTACGATGGGATGATAGGATGATTATGAAGTATGTATGGTAGATCATAAGGCGATTTAATTAATAGATGGGTCACTTACAGGCCTGGGAAGAGGAGAGCTACCATTAACTACAGGTCTCCTGCCGTACTGAACTTGCCTTCGCCCGTCTCATTTAGAGGTAGACGAATCTGCAGGGTCTTAGTCAGCTGAGCCTCAGCTGGCTCTGCAATCAGAGATGGCACCTGTCAGCATAAACACCACAGGATCGCAGTTGTAACTGCTCCACCCCATCTAGGTTGGGCCAAAATGGACACATATGTTGCTGTGCAGTGGAAGGGTCTTTGCAAAGGTTGTCTGGTCACCTTTCTGTTGCTTATTTCTGTATTTGGTTGTCAAAGTCTACTAATGAGGTGAAACCTCAGCCCAGAAAGTTTTAATGTGCAAAAATGCTAAAATAACAATGTAGTACTAACACAAAGTGTACTACATTATGCTGCATAATTTCCGTTTCTTGCTGCGTAATTCAGTAAAGTCAGCCATATAATGTGGCCCTTGTCTGAAGAATAATTCTAGTGAGTCTGGTTATACTTAGGTGCTCGGCCTGGGCAGCTAATACACCCAAAAACACAGAGCTGATTTAGTCCTGGGGTTGATTGGCTACTTGAGACTGGTATTTGATGTGCAGGTGGTGGGGTGTTGCAAGTTAGGGCGGAGTCGGGGGATCATGATACCATGAAGTTCATTCCTTTGAACTCTTCCAACTCACTTTGAAGAAAAATGGGCTTAATAATATCACAATTGGTTAGTACGTGTTTTGCTTTCACAAAAATATGTGTCCGACCTAGTAAGCTCTTATCCTGTACAATAAAATATTTCAAATCCAGAGAACATGTATAAATAAAAAAATGAAATTACAGTATAAAAGGACTTTTCAAAAATATTCCGAAGCGTATTACTCAGGGACACTCCTGCCAGCAGCTAACCATTCCCTTCCGCAAGCACTTGTCAGATCTCATTACAAAGCAATTATGGTGATAAGTACCAATGCAGCATGGGGGAAAATTAGAAAAAATGCAAATGAAGGCAGACAAATCTTAAACGGTGGGGGTGTTCGCTAATCCAAATGCATCCTGCTGCACGTACATGTTCATCACAGGCCAATTCTTGCTAGGATAATGCAGCATAGTTGAACCTATCGCATGTGTTTAAATTAGTTCGAGTGCTGAACAGTGTTCACGTGTGGTTCACAAGCAAGCTGTGTATAATAGATTGGAGGGTACTAGTTAATTCGACATGAGGAACAATAAAAGAGAGACCCACCTAACCTTGCTTTGGCTGTTTAATATTGCTGCGCTGTCAAACTGAATGGAATCAATGCTTAAGACGTGCCGTCCATGTAAAGCACTTTGCGCTGTTTAAAAAAGGTTCAAAGACGTTTTACATTCCGTTCTCACAATTAATTCAGTCATTTAATAGGTGACTCACTGAGCCTGTATTTAGGAAAAATTAGTATGAGACGAGTGACTTCACATAGTGACAGGGACACATTACCTAATTTGACTGGCACATGACACTGAGGCCCATATTCTCAAAAGTTTAGCATTGGGTTAGTGTTACTTTTGTAACCCCACCAAAACTTTTTTTTTGGTATTCACAAACCAAAGCAAATTGGTATTTGTGCTGATTTGTGTGGCAAAGTAACACCAAAAGGCTGCTTTGCATTATTTTGCGCCAAGGGGTAGTTACAGCGGTGGTACATGGGCAAACCTGTGCTTTTTGGTGCTAAACCCTATTCTGAAACATCAGAAGAAATGGTTTGGTGCCAAAAAGTAATGCCACAGCAAAGCAGGCATTAAATGGATAAATGTTTTTAATTCTCCCTGCTTTTCTGACTTTTCATGTGTGCTGCACTGTTTAGCAAACAACAAAATGGGAAAAGCATTTCCACTTCTCTAGGCATTGTATTTTGTACAGGAAGGCTACCTTTCCTGTACCAAACTTAAGCTAGACTCACACACACACCCTAAAACTATGGCGTTAAGGTGTGCGCGTGGCGCACAGAAGCTGAAATCAGCGCTAGGGAGAGGGGAGAAAAGTGACATATTTATGTGAATATTATGCTTTTCTGTTCACACCTTACACAGAGCAGCACAGCATTTTTGGCTGCTGCACTGCGCTGCGGGACACGTTTCAGAATCTAGGCCTGAATCTGCTATGAAGTTACCATTCCCTCAATAGACAGAGAAAGGCTGTATGTAGATTATCCGAGATTCTCTGTTGTATCATCAAAATGAAAGCTGGCAAAAAAATTATGAATCATTTTTGAACTCGTAGTAAGCTGTGAACTTAATTAAGACACTTGTATCAGTTATTATATTGCACAGATAAAAAATGTCACGAGCATCAGTCTTGATCAAAAAGTAATATGTTGAATCCTTTAACCTTGATTGTTGTGAGGACTTTTATCTTGATTATGGGGAGACTGGTGGTTATTGGGTAATACCCATGGTGGGTATTGTTGACTACTAGAGATCAAGACTAAGGATCTATTGCACTTCAGTTGAACAACCACTTTGATCCCTTTCTATACCCACATTCTCAGTTCGGTTTACAAGTCACCTCTTAGCCCCGTAGTGATTGATAAGGGGTTTGAAAGCTACATACAGTGTGATAAAAGACTAGCACACAGAACCTTCAATGTCCAGACTGAATTGTTTTCTGTAAAACAAATAGGCCATTATTTACATATTGAACATTTAGAAAACATAGGGCCCCTATTGATTTGATTTTTGAAAATTAGATATGTTTGATTGGAATAGCCCTGTACCTGTTACCAGAATTAATCATACAATTTGAACATGGAGCATGGTGTACTAAATACTGCTTTAAAAACACTGGTCACAAATTGAGATCAGCATTTTTGCAATGGGAATAGAATTTTACTATGTCCTAATAGGTCGGCTGGTAAAATTCTAGCTCAGAACAGGCCATAATTTGACCTTCCTTATGAATTTTAATGAGGTAGTACACAGAGTGCAGTGGGCAACAGACCATTATATCTGTTATTGCCTTTAAATTAAGTAAATGTGTTTTTATATGCAGCCCATTTTTCCTTAAGGAAACAGCTCTCCATTTCAAGAAACAGTTTACTTTCTTAAAGTCTGTTTCAGAGTTAGTAGAGGACACTAGGACCACCTGCGCCTCCACAACATGTTTATTACTTTACATTTTCAAAGTGAAAATGGGCCCTTCTCTTTCATAAATGGCTTGCCAGCCAAAATTCAGGAGTTGGTAATTTTTCTGTGTTTCACAACCAGATTTCAGTCGCAAAACATTTATACATTTTATCTTTATTAGGTATTTGGATGAAATGCTTACAATACGCCCCGTCCAAGTACCGAATCAATATGTTTTCAAGCATCAAATCAGAATGTGGTTGCAATCCCATTTTATGAGTCAGTAAAAGTTCACTAACTCCTAAAATGGCATTGGCACATTTACAATTGCATGTGTGTCATTGCAATCTGGCCTTAAGTTAATAGCAGTGAGGGTTTACACTTCTCCCCTTCCTGTTAGTATTTTTGTTCCAAGGATGAAAGGCGTGTCTAATTACTGTGCCTGTGGCTGTGTCATCACAAAACCTCTTGCAGGCAGTCAAGCCTACCCTTCCCACACAACTGAGACATCATAGACTAGGAAGTCAGTCAATACCATTCCTGGGGTAATGTCATTGTGGTGTCTCTTTCAGAAACACTTTGCAACTGCCATGTCCCATTGCAAAAACACATGTGTGCTGGATCTTACAGCACACATTAAAATGGCACCTTAGCTAACATTACCCAGACATGTGCAGGAAACAACACCACCCCACACATAAACAACATATCCTCATAAGGCAGTCACTTCTCCATCATGCTGCAACAATGCCTGTCTGGGTGCAGGGAAAACTAATCTGTGCTGCTGTTGTGTTAATTGCCGGGTGGTCCTGTATCATAGGAAACATGGCACCACCCTTTCTAACTAACCTGGTGCAGTGTGAAGCCACACATATAGACGCTGATCAGAACTGTGCCACTAGAGAACATATGCACTACAGATTGCAATCTGTAGAGCACAACAGATACAGGCTGAGCCCACAACAACTCTGACACAATCATGTGAGCCACATAGGAATGGGGAAACAATCACACAAACACAACATATGGTGCTAGTGCAGTTTACCTTTGTGGTTTGCAGTATCAGTTACATGCTGGGATGGTGGTGAAAATCTGTCTGCTCATTTCAGCTCCGTGGGGCAGTTACCACAACATTGTTGCAGGATGAAATAGAGACACCGCCAATCTTGGGGTACATTGGGTGTGACAGCACATATTGCACTTGTCACTGCAAATCAGGCAGTGGAAAGTGCAAAGGGTTTGGCCATGCGGCCCCCTGCACTGCCCATGCCAGGTGCATTGGATGTGCAAGGGCACCCAGGGGCACACTACACCAGATTGCCACCAACCTTTGCATGGGGGTTGGATGCCATGCAAAGGCTGGCGGTAAAGCAGTAACATACATGGAGGGTAGTGCTGATTGCAATGCTAGGCTGGTGTTACAAGACAGGTGGCATTGCCAGTCTGTAAGCTGGGGGCAACCTGCCAGTGCCAAGCCTTTGGCCCATGGGCATTCCCCTTGGTCAACATGTGCCACTTCCACCTACACTGTTGGTGGTGGTCATATTACCAATGGCAGTCTCGTGGTCATAGGACTGCCAGACTTGTAATGAGGGTACATATATGTACCAGTACAACTAGCTGCCAGATCTCCATTAAACTAGCTTGAGGCCCTGATCAAAGTTGAAAATGAGTCAACTGGTTTTGTCCAAAATTTGGTGGCATCAGGCACTGTCATGTAGAAAATAATGTTCAGATCAACAAATGATACCCATGCTGGCCATCCCTGAGTCCACCCCTGTGCCAGTGTTAAATTAGCTGCACTGCCACAATGCTACATCCCTTGCACCATAGTGCAGCTTTGGCTGCATTGAGGGGGAGACATTAGTAATGTGGGAGGAGCATGTTCCAGCACAGCAAACACTGAAATTGTATCTGCTAGGTCCATGTGTGCTGCGGAATATAGCACCCATACACATACATCAACATGAGGAGCAATCAAAGGAAACAACAATATTGCGCTTTGGTAATGCCATCCGTGGGGTGGTGTAAGGTTTTGGTGCGGCCCTGGTGTATGAAAAATGTGTAAAACTGGGACAGAGGCAAATTACAATATGTATTGGTGTAGCTTGATCACTGCAACACCCATTGCAAGTCCCTACCATGCAAATTGATGCATAGGAAGGGGTACTATAACAAGATGGTGTCAATCCACCAAAAGGAAATACATCACACCTTGTAGACCTTTACGTGACACTCAGGTGGGGCAAGGGGCTGATAAACTGCACCAATAATATACAAGAACAATGTCGTCTGGGGTGCAAATTGTCACTGAGCCTCCAATAGAAAATCAACGACGTGACATGTCAACTGACACAACATAGAAAGACTGATTTTACACCATCTCATTGCAGAGGATGATGGCTCTCCTGCTGATCTGCCTGTCCTGGAGTTCTCCGCTGACCTGAATGACCAGATGACAACCATCAGCCAGCAGACACTCTCTCCAGACACCACCTCCAGTTGCAAGGAGGACAACCAATGTAGCGGCCATCCCAGGTGACGCAACCAACACCCAAAATTTACAACCTGCCAGCACAAACACAGCACATGGACTCCAAGAACCCAGGGGCAAGCTTCCAGAGAACGGGGAGGTGGCCAAGCAGGTGTGGGTGGGGATGGAGGCCGTGGCAGCCAGCCTAGAGGGGATGCGCATGTGCCTCGTGACAGCTAATGAATACACAGCTGCTAACCAAGGCACACACTCCACACTGTGTGGAGTCCACCAGTGTCTGAAGGACATACTGCTGCCATGAGGGAGATGCTATAACAACTGCCCTCCCAAACTGGGAGCAGCATGAACAAGCTGGACTCCATTCAGCGTGAAGTGGCCTCCCTCAGCGCACACACGGCTGCTTACTACCGGGATGTTGCTCCTATCCTGAAAAATCAGCAGTTCCTCCTTGCTGCAGTTATGCCATATCTTATACCACAAATGGCAGCTACTGGGAATTGGGACTCCACATCTTCAACCACTGAAGTGTGTGCCCCCCTACCTCCTCACCACCACCACCAATGGCACAGGAAACACCACGCACATTGGAGGATGAAGATGTGAACAGATCATCTTTACTCAGAAGAGTACCCAGTTGCACCAGTCTATGCAAAATAGGCAGTGCTCTCCTTAGTTCTGCGCTAAAGATCATGCCAGTGTTGTCACAGTAGGATAGGTGAACTCTTCATCCACACACTGTTGACCTGTCTGCCCTGGAATGTCATTGTCTCTCATTTACCAATTGGCAAATATTGTTCCTTAACACTTATCAACACTACTCCGAAGCATGTCCCATAACATGTCCCTCAACCCTGGACTTGTATTGTGTCACAAATATAAGGATTTCACAAATGGGGTCACTAAACTCAATATTGTAAATATGTCCCTACAACACTACTACTTGTAAATAAACACCTTGTGCAGAATTTGCATGTCTACGTCTATTGTGATCCATCAACTCCGCTATGTGATTGGTCACAGAATATTAGTACAGGAGTGCTATTAGTACATGAGTGCAGTACTGTGGGGACACAAAGCTATACACAAGGATCCTAACATGACAAATGTGTATGCTGGTCTCATCACCTACAAGCAATTCACAGAGTATGTCACAAATGAAGGACACATATATAGTTCCCTCACCATATATGGTAGGTGTGGTGGAAAAGCAGGTCTAGGGCAATATCATCAACTGGGAGTACCAGAAGAACTCATTGATATGACACAGAGATAGCTAACCTCATTGGTGATGGCCACTGGTCAGTCTTGCAGGATAGAGTTCCAATTGTGACTGTTGCAAGATGTGTCACAGTTCCCAACATTCCTACAACAGGACTCCAACACTGGCAGCTGAAGTACCAGACCTACCTGCCCAATACAAAGTATACATAGTCATCATGAGTGATGGGTACACTGGATGGCAGATGCATAGACTAGTAGATGTGATGTTTCAGTCAATGTGACAGCTCCCTTGTCAATATTGATAACACATGGTAAATGAGGCTTTTGTAGACAGGACGGACTCCCTAGGCCATATCCCCAGTTTGGCGAGTACAGTCGTGGGGAGAATTCTGAGACATACACTAATTACAAATATTGTTTGCAATGATACAAGATATTTATTATAAAAATGATCTACCCCAAAACAACTAAAACCTACCCTATCCTAAACTAACTTATAATAACTATAATTATCATACAACTAAATCTATCTAACCTATGCTAAACTTAAGTTACACATAAAACACCACATTCTAAACATTGGCTCCCCCACCCCCTTAAAAAAAAAAGAAACAAGTAGGACAACAATTACTAAAACTACACACATACTAACTAATCCTATGGCCTAAACAAATATATATATATATATATATATATATCCCACCAATAGAAACTTAAGATTAGAAACTCACCCCCAACTACACTTATTCTAAGTAATGGCTACACTACACTAACCTACCACTAACTGCATAAAACCCAACTAAAATATGGTCTAACTTTAAAAGGGAGGGAAAGGAACTGGGAGGTAGTCCATCACAGTCCAAGTTCATTTCTGTGACTTTTTAACCTTCTTTTTAATATACTTGAGGAGTTTGTAGTCCCCTGCCAGAGCCTCCTCCAACTTGTCGAAATGCTGGAGTATAGGGTTGATGTCACGGCATAAGTCCTGTTCCAATTGTGATGGCCCAGCAGCTGGTAGTGGCAAAACTGGTGTGAGGGTGGTGACTGGTGCTGCAGAATGGATTAGGTAGGTGCAGCTGGGAGCCCCTGCATTGTTGATGTTCCTGCTCCATCCTTGTCTTGGGTGGGTGAGTGTGTCCCCCGTGTGGGAATGCACGCCATTCCCCAGATGCTTTCTTAGAACAGAAATGGCGTGCCATGCGGCGGTAACCTGAGTGCACCGCAGGATGTGGAGGTAGCATTCGGCTCTCCGATTGAAACTGGTGCCTTTCATCAATGGTCATGTTGGCAGCTGCAAAATGAGGACAAGCAACCATCAGTGTCAGCATTGGGTGGAGTATGTACAGATTTGTAACTTGCACTGCTACAGCTGATAACCCATACAGTCCTACACACATGCCTCAAAAAACTGAATTGTACCTCATCTGCTTCTATATCCAACCATACATCACCAGTATCTTGTACATGTCAGTGGGATGACGTCAATCCTTTGTAAATCAAGAGGGACCACAGCTGATAGGAACTAACAATGGACCGCTCAATATCACTCACATCTACACTTTGAGCATTACATGTCTCAAGAAGGTTGAATTTCCTGTCTTCCTGAGCAGAAGGGGGGTTGGGTATGCAATCCATCAGCTCAACATCCCTTGTGATGTCCCAAGACCTGAACACTCATCATGGAGTGTAGGAGTGGGCCAATTGTTAGGGGGCTGCCAAATACAAAGCTGGTATTCTATGTTGTAGTCGATGTACATTCATGTGTGCAGGTGTAAAGCCTGGCCTGAGCCTACATAACTGGGGTCCAGTTGCATTTCCCATGCTGCGGCCACATGTACAACTGATGCTACCTTGATATGAGAAAGGTTGGGCAAACCCTGACCTGCACAATCACTGTTGTTAAGACATTATAGCACCAGTGCCCACTACCCTGTGCCATGTAGTCCTACGTGTGTTCAATAGCATGCACATAGTTGATATATGGGTGCCCTGAAGGCCACACCAATTGTGTCACAGCTTTGTGCACTGCAACTGTATCCGGGAGTGTCTCACATCATCAGCAGATGCATGTCAGATATCCGCACAGCACCAGCTACACACACAGCATTGCCTTCTTATGCATCTGTGATGTGACCTACCTCAGTCAGAATTTACATGGTGGCTGCACCATATTGGTTACATTGCTGACATCTGGTTTTAGGAGATTAATAGACTTTGACCTGAAACATCTTGAGCAGAGTTCTCCATGCACTGTGCACACTGATTATTGCAGTTAAGGATATTGTTAGACTTTTCATCCTTGGCGTGTTCTCCCTTAACATTTTGCCTTTGTTCCACAGGTTGCTGATGTGTGCTGGACTCTGATTTTACTGTTTTTGTTACATTGGGCACTTTACCACTGCTAACCAGTGCTAAAGTGCAAGTGCTCCTTTACAAAATGTGTATGTAATTTGCTTATCCATGACTGCCATATTTGATTTATCAGTAAGTCCCTATTACAGTGCAGTAGAGGTTCCCATGGCCTTTAAATCAAATGCTACTAGTGGGCCTGCAGCACTGATTGTGCCACCCACATAAGTAGCTCTGTAATCATGTCTCAGACCTGCTGTTGCAGTGTCTGTGTGTGCAGTTTTAACTGTAAATTCGACTTGGCAAGTGTACCCACTGGCCAGGCCTAAACCTTCCCTTTTCTTACATGTAAGACACCCCTAAGGTAAGCCCAAGGTAGCCCAAGGGCAGGGTGCAATGTATGGTTAAGGTAGGACATATAGGAATGTGTTTTATACGTCCTGACAGTGAAATATTGCTAAATTCGTTTTTCACTGTTGCAAGGCCTGTCTCTCTTATAGGTTAACATGGGGCCTACCTTTAAATCTGATAAAAGTGTAGATTCCCTTTGGGAGTGGATGGACATGTGGAGTTTGGGGTCCCTGAGTTCACAATTTAAAACTACATCTTTTAATAACGTTGATTTTGAGATTGTTTGAATATGCCACTTTTAGAAAGTGGGCATTTTCTTGCTTATACCATTTCTGTGACTCTACCTGTTTGTGGATTTCCTGTCTGGGTCAGTTTGACAGTTGGGCTGGTTGCACCTCTGTAGGAAAGTACCATCGTGCCTGGCATGTTACCCCCATTTTTACTTGTGTGTCAGTTTGTTTTTGCCTGTGTCCCTGGGATCCTGCTCTCAAGACCCCAGTGCTCATAGTTGGTGGCCTATATGTGTTTCCTGTGTGGTGCCTGTTAGAAATGGGGTTTTTGGTTGGCAGTCAGGTTGCCCTCTGTCCAAGCAAGAACCCTCACTCTAGTCAGGGTAGGTCACACACAATCCAAAATCAGCCTGTGCTCACCCTCCGGTAGCTTGGCACGAGCAGTCAGGCTTAACTTAGAAGGCAATGTGTAAAGCATTTGTGCAATAAATCATACAACACCATAGCATAACACCACAAAAATACACCACACAGTGTTTAGAAAAATATATAATATTTTTCTGGGTATCTTCAGGTCAAAACGATCAAAGTTGCAATACGAATTTGTAAAGATATCACTGAAAAGTGATAGAGAGTGTCTTAAGTCTTTAGAAAGTAAACAAAGTCTCTTTCAAACACAAAGTACCTGGTTTCTGGTGGAAAATCTCCTCAGAGGGCCACAGGAGAAGAGGTGCGTGGAAAACTGGTGTGTGCGTCGATTTCTCCTCAGCACACACGGACTTGTGTCGTTATTTTCCATGCGGGGAGTCGGGCGTCGTCTTCCGGCGCGCGGACAGTCTCTTACTGTGGTTTGCGGGGAGTACCAGATGTCCCGGGTCTGTGCGTGGATTTTCCTGCTTGTTTTCCGGCTGCGCGTCGTTCTGCGGGGCTGCGCGTCGAAGTTTCGATCTCACGGCAGGCGTCGCGTCGATTTCTCCGGCGGAGTCGGGCGGCGTTGTCCTTGCGAGGCCGTGCGTCAAAGTTTTGATCTCACGGCAGGCGTCGCGTCGATTTCTCCTGGAAAGTCGGGCGGCGTTGTCCTTGCGAGGCCGTGCGTCAAAGTTTCGATCTCACAGCAGGCATCGCGTCGATTTCTCCTGCGGAGTCGGGCGGCGTTGTCCTTGCGAGGCCGTGCGTCAAAGTTTTGATCTCACAGCAGGCGTCGCGTCGATTTCTCCCGGGAAGTCGGGCGCCGTTGTCCTTGCGAGGCTGTGCGTCAAAGTTTCGGTTGTCCCGAAGACGTCGCGTTGATCAGCGTCGGTGTGCAGCGTTTTTCTTGCCGCGGAACAAGCTGTGCGTCGAAAAGTTCGGCGCACGGAGCATCCAAGAGGAAGAGAGAAGTCTTTTTGGTCCTGAGACTTCAGGGAACAGGAGGCAAGCTCTATCCAAGCCCTTGGAGAGCACTTTTAAAGCCAGGCAAGAGTTCAGTAAGGCAGCAGGCCAACAACAAGGCAGCAGTCCTTTGTAGAAAAGCAGACAGGTGAGTCCTTTGAGCAGCCAGGCAGTTCTTCTTGGCAGGATGTAGTTTCTGGTTCAGGTTTCTTCTCCAGCAAGTGTCTGATGAGGTAGGGCAGAGGCCCTGTTTTATACTAAGTTGTGCCTTTGAAGTGGGGGTGACTTCAAAGAGTCTCTAAGAAATGCACCAAGCCCCCTTTCAGTTCAATCCTGTCTGCCAGAGTCCCAGTAGGGGGTGTGGCAGTCCTTTGTGTGAGGGCAGGCCCTCCACCCTCCCAGCCCAGGAAGACCCATTCAAAATGCAGATGTATGCAAGTGAGGCTGAGTACCCTGTGTTTGGGGTGTGTCTGAGTGAATGCACAAGGAGCTGTCAACTAAACCTAGCCAGACGTGGATTGAAGGGCACAACAAGATTTTAGTGCAAAGAAATGCTCACTTTCTAAAAGTGACATTTCTAGAATAGTAATATTAAATCCGACTTCACCAGTCAGCAGGATTTTGTATTACCATTCTGGCCATACTAAATATGACCTTCCTGCTCCTTTTAGATCAGCAGCTGCCACTTCAACAGTGTATGAGGGCAGCCCCAATGTTAGCCTGTGAAAGGAGCAGGCCTCACAGTAGCGTAAAAATTAATTTAGGAGTTTTACACTACCAGGACATATAACTACACAGGTACATGTCCTGCCTTTTACCTACACAGCACCCTGCTCTAGGGGTTACCTAGGGCACACATTAGGGATGACTTATATGTAGTAAAAGGGGAGTTCTAGGCTTGGCAAGTACTTTTAAATGCCAAGTCGAAGTGGCAGTGAAACTGCACACACAGGCCTTGCAATGGCAGGCCTGAGACAGGGTTAAGGGGCTACTGAGGTGTGTAGCACAACCAGTGCTGCAGGCCCACTAGTAGCATTTAATCTACCTGCCCAAGGCACATGTAGTGCACTCTACCAGGGACTTACAAGTAAATTAAATAGTCAATCATGGATAAACCAATCAGTAGTACAATTTACCCAGAGAGCATATGCACTTCAGCACTGGTTAGCAGTGGTAAAGTGCCCAGAGGTCAAAAGCCAACAACAACAGGTCAGAAAAAATAGGAGGAAGGAGGCAAAAAGTTTGGGGATGTCCCTGTCAAAAAGCCAGGTCCAACATGACCCCCTACCAGCCTAAAGCCAGGGAAGAACAATCACTATCCTGATGTACTTCCCTGTTTGAGGCGACAGAACAAGGACCCAGGCCCACAACAGCAGGGGCATGCTCCAGTTCTTCGCCTTCCTGACTCCAATTGGATCACTCTGTCCATACTCTCAGGGCCCACTAAGCCAACCCATGGGGAACCTTTCTCCTTACCTGCGGATCCCATCTGTGCAGCACCTAACCTTACTTTGCTCACAGATGTATCCCAGGAGCAGGATAGTACCACCATGACCAACACAGTGGTGTTGCTCACTCTACCCCCGGGGTGTGACACTTGTCCCCTCCCCAGGGATAACTCTGTCCACCCGGACAGCAAGCCACAGTGATTACTGACAGCTGCCAGGGATGAGACCCAGGCCCCAGGCCTCTCAAAGCTCTCCAACCACTGTGGCTGTGGAGAGTGGGGGGCGGTAGCCCCAGGTGCTGGGCACCCTTTAACCACTCTCCCTTCCACCAGGTCAGGGATGACAGCCTGAACCTGGTCCTCCCCTCTGGGGCTCTGTACCCTCCCTCCTGGAGCGGTACCCCCAGAGTCCAACATGGTCAGGGTGCTTACAGAAGTCGCCCTGTACCATTCCTCCACCAGTGCAGGGCTGTTAACCTGCAACTGGCCCTCCAACCTGGGGCCTGTACCTTCAGGTTGGACTATGGCCCGGGGTGAGGCTTCCCTCCCCCTGCCCTCCCTTCTGGAGTCCAGAACCCTCCAACTAGGAGTGGCCTCCTCAGAAGACAACATGGTAGGGGCACTGTTATCAGTAGCCCCTCCCTCCAGGTCCGGGGGGACACCCTGAACCTGGTCTTCCAACCCAGGGTATGTACCCTCAGACTGGATCACTGCCTGGCAAACCAGGACTTCCTGGGAGGCACACCTACCCCCCACCAGGTCAGAGTTTAACCTCTGCACCTGACCATTCAACTCAGAGTCACCACCCTGAAGTTGAACAATTGCCTGGCACGCCAGGACTTCCTGGAGGGCACACTGACCCTCCACCAGGTCAGAGTTTAACCTCTGAACTTGGCCATTCAACTCAGAGTCACCACCCTGAAGTTGAACAATTGCCTGGCACGCCAGGACTTCCTGGAGGGCACACTGACCCTCCACCAGGTCAGAGTTTAACCTCTGAACTGGGCCATTCAACTCAGAGTCACCACCCTGAAGTTGAACAATTGCCTGGCGCACCAGGACTTTCTGGGAGGCACACCTACCTCCCACCAGGTCAGAGTTTAACCTCTGAGCCTGGTTCCCCAACCCAGGGTCACCACCCTGAGGTTGGGCAATTGCCTTGCACGCCAGGACTTTCTGGGGGGCACACCTACCCCCCACCAGGTCAGAGTTTAACCTCTCAACCTGGTCATCCAACCCAGAGTCAACACCCTGAGGTTGGACAATTGCCTGGCACAGCAGGACTTCTTGGGAGGCACACCTACCTCCCACCAGGTCAGAGTTTAACCTCTGAACCTGGGTATCCAACCCAGGGTCACCACCCTGAGGTTGAACAATTGCCTGGCACGCCAGGACTTTCTGGGGGGCACACCTACCCCCCACCAGGTCAGAGTTTAACCTCTGAACCTGGTTATCCAACCCAGAGTCAGCACTCTGAGGTTGGACCACTGCCTGGTACACCAGGACTTTCTGGGGGGCACGCCTACACCCCAACAGGTCAGAGCTTATCCCCTGAACCTGGTTAGCCAACCCAGAGTCACCACCCTGAGGTTGAACCATTGCCTGGCAGGCCAGGACTTCCAGGGAGGCACACCTACCTCCCACCAGGTCAGAGTTTAACCTCTGAGCCTGGTTCCCTAACCCAGGGTCACCACCCTGAGGTTTGGCAATTGCCTGGCACGCCAGGACTTTCTGGGGGGCACACCTACCCCCCACCAGGTCAGAGTTTAACCTCTGAACCTGGTCATCCAACCCAGAGTCAACACCCTGAGGTTGGACAATTGCCTGGCACAGCAGGACTTCTTGGGAGGCACATCTACCTCCCACCAGGTCAGAGTTTAACCTCGAACCTGGGTATCCAACCCAGAGTCACCACCCTGAGGTTGAATCTTTGCCTGGCATGCCAGGACTTCCTGGGGGGCACTCTCACCCCCCACAAGGGACACACCGTCCCCAAGGGCCACACAAGAGTCTGGTTGGCGCAGGTCTCCCGACCTCTGCCCATCCGGCAGAGTCTGGGTTTCCCCCAAACCAGAAACGGTTTCACCTGGGTCATTCCTGGGGGGCTCTGCTCTCAGAGCTGTCCCCTGACTCTCAAGGTCCTCCACTGGGGTCTGCAACCCCCTCTCAACCCTATGTCTGGACTTCTGCACCCCCTCACTAGGAGGGGTACTGCCAGACACCAGAACTGTTGGGATGCTGGCTACAGTCACCCCCCCAAGTTCTTCTGACACTGCGGGGCTTCCCTCAAAAGGTGGCCCTACGGTACAGGCTAGGCTTCCCTCCTGGTGTTCCCTCATGGAACCCTCTAGGACCTGGGACCTACCTGGGACACTACAATCCTTTCCCACCACACTTGGTTGGGAACCACCTAGACCACTCCCTTCAGGAGCACCACCAAATGCCTCTTCAGACTCTCTGGTACTCACCCAGAAGTCTGCCTCCATTGTAAGTTCCCTGGGGTCAGAGAACTCACACTCCACCTGGTGTTGGCGTAGCTCTGGAAAATAAGGACCAGACATATGCTCTCCAGCAATTACATCACTCTGCCCTTCACATGTATTAACCACAGTACCCTTTACCCAACCACCCAGTAACTCAACCTTGGAAAAGCACTCTACTTCACCCTCCTGAGACTGGTGAGACAGTATCTGTCTGTCCCTGACACTCAACCCATACTCTTCTGGGATGTCTCTACACTCTATATCCAGGACGTCCACCAGGGGGGAACCCTTTTCTCTGTCACTCTCTGCTAGAGTCAGTAAAGTGTCCCTCCCCCCAGTAGGAATATGACTCCCTGTGCCAGTTCCCCAATCCTTCTCAGGGACCCTGTGCATAACGGGAACTACCTCATACCCTTGAACCGCCTGGGGTGTGTCAACTCCCTTCTTCAAGTTGGGCACCACATCTCTGGGCTTGTGCCCTTCTTCAGCAGTACTAGATGCAAGATTTTTGCTGCCACCATCTGAACTGGACTCAGCCCTTCCGGCCTCCAGTTTCAGCTCTTTACAGCTCAGCTCTTGAGCTGCAATCTTTTCTTCTTCCAGGGCTAAGAGTCTTTTTGCCTCAACCTCTGCAAGATACTCCTCTAATTGTTGCTCCTGTCGCCTTTGACCTCGGAGCCATTCATCTATTTCTGGGTCACTGTCCAACTCTGAGTAGTCTTCCTCCTCATGTGAGCAGTCTTCCTCCTCATGTGCGTAGTCCTCCTCCTCATCTGAGGGGTACTTAGTCATTTGGTTTCTTGCTGCCTCTCTCTCTGCCCATCTTTCCTCCCCCCAGCCTATGTAGTGATGGAGCATCTCCGCCTTAGTAGATCTCCTTGCTACAGGAAGGCCCCATTTTCAGCAAAGCTTCCTTAGGTCAGCCTTAGTGAGGTGGTCAGTACGAACAAAGAATGAGTAGGTACACAATCCCATTCTGATAAGATCTTATCAGCAAAAACCAAAATCCAAAGTCCAAAATATCAATAGTATATCCAGGAGGACATCAGAGAACCAAAAGCCAAAAAAGATGAAAAATCAAGTTGACCTTCAACTGTGGGTAGGTAGTGAAATACTTAGCTACTGTATGTCACTGCACAAACACAAGTCCTATCCTCACCGCTGATCACCAATGTTAGAAATTGGGTTTTTGGTTGGCAGTCAGGTTGCCCTCTGTCCAAGCAAGAACCCTCACTCTAGTCAGGGTAAGTCACACATAATCCAAAATCAGCCTGTGCTCACCCTCCGGTAGCTTGGCACGAGCAGTCAGGCTTAACTTAGAAGGCAATGTGTAAAGCATTTGTGCAATAAATCATACAACAGCATAGCATAACACCACAAAAATACTCCACACAGTGTTTAGAAAAATATATAATATTTATCTGGGTATCTTCAGGTCAAAACGATCAAAGTTGCAATACGAATTTGTAAAGATATCACTGAAAAGTGATAGAGAGTGTCTTAAGTCTTTAGAAAGTAAACAAAGTCTCTTTCAAACACAAAGTACCTGGTTTCTGGTGGAAAATCTCCTCAGAGGGCCACAGGAGAAGAGGTGCGTGGAAAACTGGTGTGTGCGTCGATTTCTCCTCAGCACACACGGACTTGCGTCGTTATTTTCCACGCGGGCAGTCGGGCGTCGTCTTCCGGCGCGCGGACAGTCTCTTACTGTGGTTTGCGGGGAGTACCAGATGTCCCGGGTCTGTGCGTGGATTTTCCTGCTTGTTTTCCGGCTGCGCGTCGTTCTGCGGGGCTGCGCGTCGAAGTTTCGATCTCACGGCAGGCGTTGTGTCGATTTCTCCGGCGGAGTCGGGCGGCGTTGTCCTTGCGAGGCCGTGCGTCAAAGTTTTGATCTCACGGCAGGCGTCGATTTCTCCTGGAAAGTCGGGCGGCGTTGTCCTTGCGAGGCCGTGCGTCAAAGTTTCGATCTCACGGCAGGCGTCGCGTCGATTTCTCCTGCGGAGTCGGGCGGCGTTGTCCTTGCGAGGCCGTGCGTCAAAGTTTTGATCTTACGGCAGGCGTGGCGTCGATTTCTCCCGAGAAGTCGGGCGGCGTTGTCCTTGCGAGGCCGTGCGTCAAAGTTTCGGTCGTCCCGAAGACATCGCGTTGATCAGCGTCGGTGTGCGGCGTTTTTCTTGCCGCGGAACAAGCTGTGCATCGAAAAGTTCGGCGCACGCAGCGTCCAAGAGGAAGAGAGAAGTCTTTTTGGTCCTGAGACTTCAGGGAACAGGAGGCAAGCTCTATCCAAGCCCTTGGAGAGTACTTTTACAGCCAGGCAAGAGTTCAGCAAGGCAGCAGGCCAACAACAAGGCAGCAGTCCTTTGTAGAAAAGCAGACAGGTGAGTCCTTTGAGCAGCCAGGCAGTTCTTCTTGGCAGGATGTAGTTTCTGGTTCAGGTTTCCTCTCCAGCAAGTGTCTGATGAGGTAGGGCAGAGGCCCTGTTTTATATTAAGTTGTGCCTTTGAAGTGGGGGTGACTTCAAAGAGTCTCTAAGAAATGCACCAAGCCCCCTTTCAGTTCAATCCTGTCTGCCAGAGTCCCAGTAGGGGGTGTGGCAGTCCTTTGTGTGAGGGCAGGCCCTCCACCCTCCCAGCCCAGGAAGACCCATTCAAAATGCAGATGTATGCAAGTGAGGCTGAGTACCCTGTGTTTGGGGTGTGTCTGAGTGAATGCACAAGGAGCTGTCAACTAAACCTAGCCAGACGTGGATTGAAGGGCACAACAAGATTTTAGTGCAAAGAAACTCTCTCTTTCTAAAAGTGGCATTTCTAGAATAGTAATATTAAATCCGACTTCACCAGTCAGCAGGATTTTGTATTACCATTCTGGCCATACTAAATATGACCTTCCTGCTCCTTTTAGATCAGCAGCTACCACTTCAACAGTGTATGAGGGCAGCCCCAATGTTAGCCTATGAAAGGAGCAGGCCTCACAGTAGTGTAAAAACGAATTTAGGAGTTTTACACTACCAGGACATATAACTACACAGGTACATGTCCTGCCTTTTACCTACACAGCACCCTGCTCTAGGGGTTACGTAGGGCACACATTAGGGATGACTTATATGTAGTAAAAGGGGAGTTCTAGGCTTGGCAAGTACTTTTAAATGCCAAGTCGAAGTGGCAGTGAAACTGCACACACAGGCCTTGCAATGACAGGCCTGAGACAGGGTTAAGGGGCTACTGAGGTGGGTGGCACAACCAGTGCTGCAGGCCCACTAGTAGCATTTAATCTACCTGCCCTAGGCACATGTAGTGCACTCTACCAGAGACTTACAAGTAAATTAAATAGTCAATCATGGATAAACCAATTAGTAGTACAATTTACCCAGAGAGCATATGCACTTCAGCACTGGTTAGCAGTGGTAAAGTGCCCAGAGGTCAAAAGCCAACAACAACAGGTCAGAAAAAATAGGAGGAAGGAGGCAAAAAGTTTGGGGATGTCCCTGTCAAAAAGCCAGGTCCAACAGTGCCTAACTGTGTCACTGAGGCTCTGCTATCCAGAACCTCAGTGCTTAAGCTCTCTCTGTCTTTTAAATTGTCACTGCAGGCTAGTGACCATTTTTACCAATTCTGATTGGCACACTGGAACACCCTTATAATTCCCTAGTATATGGTACCTAGGTACCCAGGGTATTGAGGTTCTAGGAGATCCCTATGGGCTGCATCATTTCTTTTGCCACCCATAGGAAGCTCAGACAATTCTTACACAGGACTGCCAATGCAGCCTGAGTGAAATAACGTCCACATTATTTCACAGTCATTTTACCCTGCTGCTGTCAACCCTCAGACAGGTTTTTGCCCTCCTGGGGTCTGGGCAGCCTAGTCCCAGGAAGGCAGAACAAAGGATTTCCTCTGAGAGAGGTTGTTACACCCTCTCCTTTTAGAAATAGGTGTTAAGAGCCTGGGAGGAGTAGCCTCCCCCAGCCTCTGGAAATGCTTTGAAGGGCACAGATGGTGCCCTCCTTGCATAAGCCAGTCTACACCGGTTCAGGATCCCCCAGCCCCTGCTCTGGCATGAAACTGGACAAAAGGAAAGGGGAGTGACCACTCCCCTGTCCATCATCACCCCAGGGGTGGTGCCCAGAGCTCCTCCAGTGTGTCCCAGACCTCTGCCATGTTGAATGCAGAGGTGCGAGGGCACAATGGAGGCCTCTGAGTGGCCAGTGCCAGAAGGTGACGTCAGAGACCCTCCTGATAGGCTCTTACCTGGTTAGGTAGCTAATCCTCTTCTGAGGGCAATTTAGGATCTCTCCTGTGGGTTTCTCTTCAGATAACGAATGCAAGAGGTCACCAGAGTTCCTCTGCACCTCCCTCTTCAACTTCTGCCAGGGATCGACTCCTGTTCAAGTGCTTCTGCGGGTGCTGCCTGCTTCTGCGTGGGCTTTCTCTGTTGCTGAGCGCCCCCTCTGTCTCATCCTCCAAGGGGCGACCTCCTGGTCCTTCCTGGGCCCGGGCAGCACCCTTTATCTTCAACTTCAACTCTTGCAGCTAGCAAGGCACGACTACGGTCTTTCTGCATGGAAACAGCTCTGCATCCTCCAGCACGCCGTGGGACATCTTCTGACCAAAGGAGAAGTTCCTGGCACCTTCTGTTGTTACAGAATCTTCAGCTTCTTCCACCCGTAGGCAGCCATTTTGCACCTTCATCCGGGGTTTAGTGGGCTCCTGCCCCCCCCTGGACACTTGCGTGACTCTTGCAATTGGTCCCCTTCCTTTGCAGGTCCTCAGGTCCAAGAATCCATCTTCAGTGCTTTGCAGTCAGTTGTTGCCTTTGCCGAATCCCCTATCTCAACTTTACTGTCTTTCTGGGGTAGTAGGGTAACTTTACTCCTACTTTTCAGGGTCTTGTGGTGGGGTATCTTCAACACCCTTAGTGTTTTCTCTCACTCCCAGTGACTCTCTACACACTACACTAGGCCTGGGGTTCATTTGTGGTTCGCATTCCACTTTTGGAGTATATGGTTTGTGTTGCCCATATGCCTATTGTCTCCTATTGCATCCTATTGTATTCTACAGTGTTTGCATTACTTTTCTAACTGTTTACTTACCTGATTTTGGTTTGTGTGTATATTTTGTGTATATTACTTACCTCCTAAGGGAGTATATCCTCTGAGATACTTTTGGCATATTGGGCCTGATTCTGACTATGGCGGGCGGCGGAGGCCGCCCGCCGTAGTCCCGCAGACAAATGACCGCACCGCGGTCAAAAGACCGCGGCGGCCATTCTTACATTTCCGCTGGGCCGGCGGGCGCTCTCCAAAAGAGCGCCCGCCGGCCCAGCGGAAATGCCCCTGCAACGAGGATGCCGGCTCCGAATGGAGCCGGCGGAGTTGCAGGGGTGCAACGGGTGCAGTGGCACCCGTCGCGTATTTCAGTGTCTGGATGGCAGACACTGAAATACTTTGTGGGGCCCTCTTACGGGGGCCCCTGCAGTGCCCATGCCATTGGCATTGGCATGGGCACTGCAGGGGCCCCCATGGGCCCCGCGGCACCCCCTACCGCCATCCTGTTCCTGGCGGGAGACCCGCCAAGAACAGGATGGCGGTAGGGGGTGTCAGAATCCCCATGGCGGCGGAGCGCGCTCTGCCGCCATGGAGGATTCTCCCGAGCAGCGGAAAGTCGGCGGGAGACCGCCGACTTTCCGTTTCTGACCGCGGCTGAACCGCCACGGTCAGAATGCTCGACGGGGCACCGCCAGCCTGTTGGCGGTGCTCCTGTGGTCGGTGACCCTGGCGGTCACCGACCACCAGGGTCAGAATGACCCCCATTGTCACTAAATTAAAGTAGCTTTATTTTTAGTAATTCCGAGCATTGTGTTTTTTGTGATATAGTGCTATATGATATAAGTGGTGTAGTAGGAGCTTTGCATTTCAACTAGTTCAGCCTAAGCTGCTCTGCTATAGCTACCTCTGTCAGCCTAAGCTGCTAGAATACTACTAATCTACTAATAAGGGATAACTGGACCTGACACAAGGTGTAAGTACCATCAGGTACCCACTATAAGCCAGGCCAGCCTCCTACAACCTCACACTAGACAGTGACACAAAGGGAGCTGGGGTGTAGCCTGCATATCCTGATGAGCCATCTCTGCCAGGAGGGAGGGGAGGAGTGGTCACTCACACCTGAAAGGGCTGTGCCTGCCCTAACACAATGCAGTCTCCAACCCCCTGGTGAGTGTCTGGGCGAGGCAGGATTTCACATTCAAAAGAGACTTTACTTTGTAGTAGGCCTACTGCAAAGGAGAAATTGGGTATAAGAAGGGCACCCAAAACGACAGACTTTAGAAACACTTCTGGAAACAAGAGGAACCTCTGCCTGGAGAAGAGCTGGAGAGCTGAGGAAGAAGAGCTGCCCTGCCTGTGACTGTGCTTTGTGGAGCTATCCTGCAGTTGCTGCTTCTGCCAGAGTAAGAGGGCAAAGACTGGATTTTGTGTGCCTTCCATCTTGAGAAGAAATCTCCAAGGGCCTGATTTAGAGCTTGCCTCCTGTTGTTTGAAGTCTCAGGGACAGCAAAGACTTCTCTCTGCCAGCACCTGGAGTCTCTGGAGAGACTCCTACTCTGCCCTGTGGTGCCCATCCAGTTCCTGGGACCCTGAAAGGAGAAGCTGGCAGTCTAAAGACAAGGAAATCCACGCACAGATTGGCATGCGGGGAAAAGATCGACGTGACTCCGATCTGCGGCTGAAGAAACGACGCACCGCTGGCTCCGCAGCTTAGAAACAACGCTAGCAGGGAACGTGACCGAAGAATCGATGCATGGAGCAGAAGAAATGACACGCAGCAACGCTGCCGGAGGCTGGGAGATCCAAACCCGCGGGTTTTCAGATCAACGTGCAGCTGGATTTCCACCTCAAGTACTGCTGTAGGTGGAAAAACAATGCAAGGCCTGTCCGGACCCGAGCGTGCTGACGGGATCGATGCATCGCTCTCCTGTGAAGAGAAGAAAAGACGCGCCCGACCCGGCGAAAGGAGAAACGACACACAGTCCCTCTCGTGAGTGGAATCAACACATCGCAAAGCCTTTTTGATGAGCACTCGCCCGTGCAGGGTTATTTTTGACGCGCCCAAGGTACTTTTTCACGCTGTCAGCGTTAGTGTGTGTTTGAAACTACTTAAAGACTCTTTTTGATTTTTAATTGATAACTTGACTTGTGAATTGTGGATTTTTGTCGTTTTGGTCTTGTTTTGTTTAGATAAATATTTCCTATTTTTCTAAACCTGTGTTGTGTCATTTTGCAGTGTTTTCATTAAGTTACTGTGTGTGTTGGTACAAATAACTTTACACCTAGCATTCTGAAGTTAAGCCTACTGCTCTGCCAAGCTACCAAGGGGGTAAGCAGGGGTTAGCTGAGGGTGATTCTATTTTACCCAGACTATAGTGAGGGTCTTTGCTTGAACAGGGGGTAACCTGACTGTCAACCAAAGACCCCATTTCTAACAGATATTATGACTCCTTGCTGTACAACTATCTCCTCATCTCTGGAGGGTACTCTGGCACCTGTGGTGTGTGTATGTCTCCTACAGAATCCTCCTAGAGAGTAATGCAGTTGTAGCCCTACATCTGTGCCAGCTTGTCATGAAGTGTGAGCTATGTGTGGCACACATTGCAGATTATGGTGCTGTGATAAGGTTGTTTACAACAGGCATACTATGTACATATACAGCTGTCATGTGACCTATGATGGCAGACATCCATAGATTTGGGGTCAGCCATTACTAATCTTTTTACACACAATTCCATGCAAGCACATGTTGCCCTTAGAACTACATTTGAGACAATCTCATTGCACAACCCCACAACATACATGATGGGAATGTGACGGAGCACCATGCAGATGGACAATTGGCAGTGCAGCACTCTCCCAAATTGACAATGCAGGGATGCACCGTATTGAATAGGAGAGGGCACATCACTGTGTTGTCACCTACGCCAGCGCTAATCTTGCTTCCAGTACTTGACCCAGACACCCTTACCCCATGGTGCTTAGTTGGCTGCATTGAGGCGGAGATAGACATTGTGCAAGGAGGGACACATTCCTACACAAACAATATCTTCAAATGGTCTTTGCACTTTCGACCTGCGGTGCCAAATCCAGTACCCACTGAAAGAGCAAAGTATGGAAGGCACAACAACATATATGTTAGCTTGTTGTGGCGTGCTAAAGCCACACCTTGGTGTGTTTTCAGGAATTACTGCAGCCTCTAGTGTAAGAAAATGTGTAGATTTGGGACACATCTAATTGCTATGGTGTTGCTATGGTACAGCCACTGCAACACCCATTGCATGCTCTTTCCACGCAAAGTACTGCATGTGAAGGGGCCATATTGAGAAGTTAATGTGTAGTCACAAAATGTGTCCTAAGCCCACTATGTATACATGGTGCAGGGCTTAGCGTCCCCGGAGCCTCTCAAACATAGAGGATCCGGTGGTGCTTGGGACTCTTACACATGCCTCATGATGTCACTATCCATCCACCTATGATTTCTGATCATTGGTCCAGAAAACTACATCACGCATTGCATTCCACTCTTCTGACTGACTCACACCACACCCTGGAGGAGCTAACAGAAGCCACAATATGGCACTTACTTGACGCATTGGGGTCTTCAAATCTCGCCACCTCTCCGAGGGTGTAAGGGGCAAGTCCACCTGCAAGACATGCATGCTGAACATTGATTAGTGTAATTCCTAGTTAATGCAAATGGACAACATAGTTGGGTGTATTAGGCTGACTCTGATACAGAATGCACAGGTCAAATGGAACTGCCAGTAGTCTGGACCCAGTGCATGGTCCGGCTCTCTAACAAAACCTTGCATAATGACACCAAGAGGCCGATAGGACTACAGTATTGCATCACCTATTGCATCTTTACTGTCCTTGTGGGCATTAGTGCTCCTGTTACTCAAATCCATATTTGTGCTTAGTCATTATTAAGTCACAGCATGATGGCAGTGTGGGCCAACATCATGTATACATATGAAGGCCAATGATGCACTCAGCAGGAGATGCTACAGATCATGGAAACTTCTGCTGTGTACATAGGGGCCATTCTCAAACATTTCTATGCACAGTTTTCACACCTTCACTCAGCAGCCCTACAGAGTGTTTGGAATTCATACTCTGGAACATTTGTTATGACAGTGAGGTCTCGATTTTGCCCTCCCTAACTCATTTTTACACACCCTTTCATGCCTGTTTCCTAGCACAAGGGTCAATCATAGCTGTATAGTTACAAAGTTAAACTGTGGCTGCATCACTACACTTGGGGCCATATACAGGGAAGTGGTGCAGAACCTAGTTCTAGGCCTGTTGAAGTGGGGACCCTAGCACACTCCTGATACCACCATGTGTGCGCTGTCTCCAATAGACTGTGTACCATGGTGGTAGTTAGGGGGAGTCGCCCGCCAGCCCAGCGGGAAACACAGAATCACTGCGGCGGTCTTCAGACCGCTCCGCGGTGTTCTGTCGGGGGAACTCTGGCGGGCGGCCTCCGCCGCCCGCCAGAGTTAGAATGACCCCCTATATGTCCTACCTTAACCATACACTGCACCCTGTCTATGGGGCAACCTAGGGCCTACTTTAGGGGTGTCTTACATGTCAGAAAAGTGAAGGTTTAGGCCTGGCAAGTGAGGACACTTGCCAAGTCGAATTTAAAGTTTACAATTGCACACACAGATACTGCAGTCAGGGAGGGGGAGAGGATCACTCCCTCCACAGACCCATCTTTTTCTCCTGCAGACAGGAAGTCAGGAAGAGGCACACTCTCCTCCTCCACCCCATCATCTGTTGCAAGGAGCTTGGGCAGTTTAGTCCGCTCAAAACGGGGCTTGAGGCGGTTAACATGCAGGACCCTTAAAGGGTTCCTTGAGAACTGCAAGTCCACCAGGTAGGTGACTTCACTCTTGCGCTGCATCACCTCAAATGGCTCGGGCCACTTATCCTAGAGCGCCCTAGGTTCCACTGGCGCCATCACCCATACTTTTTGACCAGGTTGAAACTTGACCAGAGTGGCATTCTAGTCATACCACCATTTCATATCCTCCTGGCTTGCTTCTAGGTTCTCCTGTGTGAGACCCCTGAAGCGGGCAGTCTGGTTTCTCAAAACCAGCATGTAACCAAATACATACTAGGGGGGTTTACTATGAGCTTTCTCCAAAGCCTCCTTCACCAGACTTAAAGGTCCCCTCACAGGGTGGCCATAGATCTGCTCAAAGGGGCTAAACTCAAGTCTCTTCTGAGGCACCTCCCTGTAAGCGAATAGAAGGCATGGCAAGAGGATGTCCCACTTCTGCCTTAAGGACTCCAACAGGCCCTGAATAAATGCCTTTCAAGGTGCGGTTTAATCTCTCAACCAGACCATTACTTTGAGGGTGGTAAAGTGTGGTGGACTTGTAGGTTACCCCACACACCTTCCACAGAGACTTCACATAAGTTGATATGAAGTTGGTACCCCTATCAGAAACCACTTCCTTGTGGAACCCCATGCGGGTAAAAAACCCCATCAGTGCATGACCCACTAAAGGGGAAATGACTGACATCAGAGGAATGGCTTCTGGGTACCAGGTGGCATGGTCCACCAAGACCAGGATTAACCTGTTGCCCATGGCTGTCTTGGGATCCTGCAGTGGCAGGTCTGAGCCATGTTTACAGAGCTACTAATGTGGGTGGCACAACCAGTGCTTCAGGCCCATTAGTAGCATTTGATTTACAGGCCCTGGGCACCTCTAGTGCACTGTACTAGGGACCTACTAGTAAATCAAATATGCCAATCATGGATGAACCAATTAGATACACATTTTGTATAGAAGCACTTGCACTTTAGCACTGGTTAGCAGTGGTAAAGTGTCCAGAGTAACATAAACAGCAAAAATAGAGTCCAGCACACATCAACAACCTAGGAGACAGAGGCAAAAAGTTAATGGAGACCACGCCAATGATGAAAAGTCTAACACGTGTTCCACCAGCTGAAAGTGGGGAGCAACTACCCAACCTCATGGGAGTTCTCATCACTAAGGCGGAAGAATCTACGCAGACCATCAGCATTGGCGTGACCTGTACCAGGGCAGTGTTCCACCGTAAAGCCCATCCACTGTAGGGAAATGCTCAACAGTTTTGAATTCTCACCCCTCATCTGCATTAACCATCTGAGGGACCTGTGGTCGGTCTGAACCCGGAAGTGAGCCCCAAACAAGTAGGGTCTTAGCTTCTTCAGTGCTCAGACCACAGCAAATGCTTCACATTCCTTGGTACTCCACCTCCATTCCCTGGGAAGTAACCTCCTGCTAATGAAGGCTACGGGTTGATTTAGGCCCTCTTCATTAAGCTGTGAGAGTACTGCTCCAATACCATGCTCTGAGATGTCTGTTTACACAACAAACACCTTGGAGTAGTCAGGTGTGTTCAGCACAGGTGCTGTGCTCATAGCAGCCTTCAGGGCATCAAAAGCAGTCTGGCAAGCCTCTGTCCAGAACTCCTAGCTTGGTAGTTTCTTAGAGGTCATCTCAGTCAATGGGGTCACAATGGTACCATACCCCTTGACAAACCTCCTTTAATAGCCAGTGAGGCCTAAAAAGGCCATCACCTCAGTTTGGGTCTTGGGAGGCTCCCAAGCCAGAATGGTGTCAATTTTCGGGTGTAGGGGTGCCACCTGGCCACTCCCTACCTGGTGTCCCAAGTACACCACAGAACCCTGCCCTATTAGGCACTTGCTTCCCTTAATAGTGAAGCCTGCCTTCTACAGGACCTCTAACACTCTCCAGAGGTGTTGCAGGTGTTCCTCCCATGTGGAACTAGAAAGAGCAATATCATCCAGGTAGGCGGCACTGAACTCATCCAGCCCAGCCAACACCTGGTTGACTAACCTCTGAAAGGTGGCAGAGGCATTTTTCATCACAAAGACCATCACCTTGAATTGAAAGTGCCCATCTGGTGTAGAAAATGCAGACCTCTCCTTGGGCCCCTCAGTCAAGGCAATCTGCCAGTACCCAGAAGTTCAGGTTAAGTCAAACGTGCTGAGGTACTTGGCAGCTCCCATCCAGTCGTTGAGCTCATCAGCTTGGGGGATGGGGAATGCGTCAGTCTTGCTGGCCGCATTGAGTTCCAGGTAGTCCACACAGAACCTGAGTTCTGGAGTAGCACCAGGTGCAGCAGCCTTTGGGACCAATACCACTGGGCTGTCCCAAGGACTGCTGGAATGCTCAATAACCCCTAGGGTTAACATCTTGGATACCTCAACCTTAATGCTAGCCCTGACCCTGTCAGTCACCCTGTAAACTTTCTGTTTAATGGGTGGACTGTCCCCAGTGTCCACATCATTTGTGCACAAGTGTGCAACCCCTGGGATCTGGGAAAACAGTGAAGCAAACTGTCCCAACACATGGCGGCAGTCTCTCTGCTGCTCTGCAGTCAGGGAGGGGAGAGGATCACTCCCTCCATAGACCCATCTTTTTCTCCTGCAAACAGGAAGTCAGGAAGAGGCTCACTCTCCTCCTCCACCCCATCATCTGTTGCAAGGAGCATGGACAGTTCAGTCCACTCAAAGTGGGGCTTGAGGAGGTTAACATGCAGGACCCTTAAAGGGTTCCTTGAGAACTGCAAGTCCACCAGGTAGGGGACTTCACTCTTGCACTGCATCACCTCAAATGGCCCAGTCCACTTATCCTGGAGTGCCCTAGGCTCCACTGGGACCATCACCCATACTTTCTGACCAGGTTGAAACTCGACCAGAGTGGTATTCTGGTCATACCACCATTTCATATTCTCCTGGCTTGGTTCTAGGTTCTCCAGTGCGAGACCCCTGAAGCAGACAGTCTGGTTTCTCAAAACCAGCATGTTACTAAATACATACTGGGGGTGGGGGGTTCCTAGGAGCTTTCTCCAAAGCCTTCGTCACCAGACTTAAAGGTCCCCTTACAGGGTAGCAATAGATTAGCTCAAAGGGACTAAACTCAAGTCTCTTCTGAGGCACCTCCCTGTAAGCGAATAGAAGGAATGGCAAGAGGACGTCCCACTTCTGCCTTAAGGACTCCAACAGGCCCTGAATCATGCCTTTCAAGGTGCGGTTTAATATCTCAACCAGACCATTACTTTGGGGGTGGTAAGGTGTGGTGAACTTGTAGGTTACCCCACAGGCCTTCCACAGAGACTTCATATAAGTCCACATGAAGTTGGTACCCCTATCAGATACCACTTCCTTGGGGAACCCTATGCGGGTTGAAACCCCCATCAGTGCACGACCCACTACAGGGGAAATGACTGAAATCAGAGGAATGGGTTCTGGGTACCAGGTGGCATGGTCCACCAAGACCAGGATTAACCTGTTGCCCATGGCTGTCTTGGGATCCAGAGGCCCCCCAATGTCAATACCTACCCTTTCAAAGGGAGTACTAACAACAGATAAAGGTTGGAAGGGAGCCTTACATTTCCCTCCACTCTTGCCTCTTGCCTGACAAGTTGGGCAAGACCTACAGTGTGCAGCAGAATGCTTGTGCATCTGGGACCAACATGTTAAATGGTAGCAGCAGTTTCAGTCGATAACCTTTCAAGTATTGCCCGGCGGTAATCGCCTCTCATACCATTCGATGATTAACCAACAAAAGAGGCAGGCGCCGGAGACTGGAAGGCAGGAAACAAAGTTTTATTCCGTCGGAGCAGAACACGTCAGATCGGACAGCAAGGTATCGTCTCGAGGTGCTCTGCTCGCATCTCTGAGACCTCGTCTCTTATACACACATTTTTGACTTTATTACCGGTTTATTGTACATGGCACATTCTTGAGATTGCTTTGATACATGAAAGAACATCCTCGGAATCCCCGGCTCGGATCCGCTCCCACACATAACTACAGTGGAAGTCCCCACCCCACCCACAGTAGGAGATGGCTATCACACAGCTGGACATTCCGCCAATTCCCAGGGGTGTGTGCGACTGGTCGGGTCTCAGGGGGTGGGGGCCTTGATCTACTGCAATCCTTTTGATGTGAGGTGTTTCCCTTACAGTAGGGGCAATAAACTGCAACCGCAGGGCTAGGTGATGGCCTGGGATCGGTTCGGACAATCGGGCGCAGAGGAAGGGGGTTATCAGAAGGATGTATGACCATGTATGGGATCAAAGGGGGTGTTGGTCAGGCGCGGGATGTGGTTCCATGGCAGGGTCGCGCAGAAGGAGAGGGTTTTATGGCCCATGTATGAGAGAGCGGGGGGGCGGCGCGCAGGGGATGTTTGCGGCGCCTGGGGAGAGACAAGATGGCGCAGATAATGTTCAGATACGAACTAAATTTCCACAAACAGAGGTGGGAAACAAGCCACTTATAGGTCTTGTCCTGCCCCAGATGTCCTGCCAAAGGCACATCATAAGCCCACCCCAGTAGGAAGGCCCTGAAGCACTGGGGTACCACCAGCATACGTGCTGGCCCAGGCTCAGGAACCTTAGGCTCACTACACAGGAGGCCCTCCTCCCAATAGATCAAATGAGTACTGAGCTCCTTGCTAGCCACCTGGGCTTCAGCCTGCTGCTGCAGTCCCCTTATAGTAGGGCAAGTTTTCTGTGCCTCACAGAATGCCTCCCTCGTGGGTCCCCCTTCCTGCTGCCACTGCGATAGCTCAGGGACCTTCCCCAGTTCAGCCACTTGTTGCCCTGTAGACTCCAGGGCATCACCCTCTGCCTCTGCCTCCTCTCAGACTGTGGGATCTTCTGAGGCCGGTTTCCCACGCCACCTGCCCTTTCTCTTTTTCGCAGTCCCCTAGGCCACTGTTTCAGACTCCAGGGGCTTTTGACCACCCTGAGGGGCTGCCATTGACTGGTTGGATACGCATATCCACCAATTCAGACACAACATCTCCAAGTGAGACCTATGTTCCTCTGCCTTCCAAGGGGAATCCTCCAGGTCATTGCCTAGCAAACAATCTACAGGCATGGTTGGACTCACAGCTACCCCCCCCCCCCCATTCAAAAGGAACCTGCACCACTCTGTACAGGCGCTCTGAGTTGTCCACTGCAACTACTTGGTGAAGTATCTGGGGATCAATCTGCTCTTCAGACACCAGCTGACTCCTCATTGTAGTCACACTAGCTCCTGTGTCTCTCAGAGCCTCCACCCTCTGTCCATTAATGGTCACCCACTGCCTGTACTTTTTTGTGTTCTCAGGCACGAGGGTTCTCTGGACCATCTCACAGTCCCCTACTGAGACAAGGGTCATCTCCACTGGCTCCACCCACCTGGAACCAACTCCTCCCAAAGCGCTACACTTGTCAAACCCTGGGGCTGCACACCAGTGGGTACCGGTGTAATCTTGGGGCATTTGGGGTCCCCCTCACATGACCCACTTGGTCACATGCATGACGAATACGTGGGGGTCCCCCTGCCACTGGCTTCCCTTTGGAGAACCATGGCTTCTTCTCACTGAGGGGTTGGGAATCTTTACCCTGGGAATCAGTTTGGGGTCTTTTGGAGAGCTCCCCATGTTTACCCTTACCCCCCACTCTCTTTTGAGAGGGACCCTGCCCACCCTTGGCGTGGTGTCCCCCACACCTCTTTTGGACCTTGCTGCTTTCCCAGCGGTCTGCTTCCTGTGCAAGCATCCTGGGATCAGTCAGCTTGCTGTTAATCAGGTGCTGGTGCAGTTCTGGAAAAAATAAACTGTACAACTGCTCCCAAACAATCAGATTGTAAAGCCCCTTATACTTTGTTACCTTACTGCCCTTCACCCAACTATCCAATGACCTGCAAAAAGAATCAGCACATTCCAACCATGTTTGGGATTCCTTCTTCTTATAGAAACTAAACTTGCCCTGATACTGCTCAGGGGTGAGACCATATCTTGTGAGTAGGGCATCCTTCATGATAGTGCAGGTGAGATTCTGAGCATCCCCTAAATCTGTCAGTGTATCTCTCCCCTCTACCTCAAAGTGTTTCCACAGACCCGCCTCCCAATGATCTTCAGGGACCAGAGTCAAGTGGAGAGCAGAATCATACCCCTTGAACCACAGGTGTATGTCATCCTCCCTTTTGTAATCCTTCCCAAGATCTTTAGGAGTGTGCACCCTCCTCTCAGGCTGCACTGTGATGTGGCTGCCACCATCCCTACTAGACTGGCTCCTCTGCTCTCTTAAGCTATGCAATTGAGCCGACACAATCTTTTTCTCCTCTAGGGCCATCCTCATTTTCTCCAACTCCTTCTGATGCTCCCTCTCTGCCTGTCTGTCCTGCAATTCTTCAGGAGTCACACCCTTAGATGAGACACAGCTACCTGCCCTGGAGACCCTCCCCCTAGACAAAACAGGCACACTCACAATACCATTGTGTATGGACTGCTCTTCCTCCTCCTCATCCTCTATGTGCCCTTCAGTGTTGTTGGCTGTCACCCAGACCCTCATAACCTTTTGCAGCTCCTCCTTCTTGAATGAGCTCTTAATGGGACAGTCAAAACTTTTACAGAACTGCCTCAACTGAGCCACAGTATAGCTCTCTAATTTCTGTAGGTCAAAAGCAGCTCCCACTGATGTATCTCCAGATTGGGACATGATGAAAAGTCAACAAAAGTGCAAAGTTACAAAAGGCAGAAAAGAAATTCCCAATGAAGTTCAGAAGTCAATCAAAGATTACCACAAAAATGGATGTAGGGAAAAATTCAAGAAAAAGCAAAAATCACAAGAAAAGTAGTATGTGGTCACTAGTGGTCTGAACTCAAAACAGTAGTATACATTTAATCACTGTTTGTCAAGTTCAAATACAAGTCCACTCCCAACCGCTGATCACCAATGTTAGAAATGGGGTCTTTGGTTGGCAGTCAGGTTACCCCCTGTCCAAGCAAGGACCCTCACTCTAGTCAGGGTAAAAGAGAATCACCCTCAACTAACCCCCGGTCACCCCCTTGGTAGCTTGGCACGAGGAGGCAGGCTTAACTTCAGAGTGCTAGGTGTAAAGTATTTGTACCAACACACACAGTAACTTAATCGAAACACTACAAAATGACACAACACAGGTTTAGAACAATAGAAAATATTTATCTAAACAAAACAAGACCAAAACGACAAAAATCCACAATACACAAGTCAAGTTATTAATTAAAAACCAAAAGGAGTCTGCATGCAATTTTAAAAACAAAACTAACGCTGTTAGTGTGGAAATGCACCTGGGCACGTAAAAAATAACCCCGCATGGGTGAATGTGCGTCCAAAGGGGCTTGCAATGCGTCGATATCACTCTTGAGCGAGACCGTGTGTTGTTTCTCCTTGAGTCAAGTCGACGTGTGTCATTTCTTCTCTCCACAGGAGAGGGATGCATAGATTCAAACAGCAATCTCGGGTCTGGGCAGGCCTTGCGTTGTTTTTGCACACCCAGCGATGTTTGCGTCAGAAACCCTGCCGCACGATGATCCATAAGCGACTCAGAACGGTTTGCCATCTCATCAGCCTCCATCAGCTATGCTGTGCGTCGTTTCTCCAGGCCGTTCATCGATCTTCCAGCCGCGCTGCAGACGAGCATCGATTTTCAGCGGTGAAGCGTAGATTTCTTCACAAGAAGGAAGGCACACAAAGACGAGTCTTTGTCCTCTAGCACAGGCAGAAGCAGCACAACTCCACAAAGCACAGTCACAGGCAGGGAAGCTCTTCTTCTTCATCTCCTTCAGGCAGAGGTTCCTCTTGGTTTCCAGAAGTGTTCTAATGTCTGTGGTTTTGGGTGCCCTTCTTATACCCATTATCCCCTTTGAAGTAGGCTTACTTCAAAGAAAAGTCTCTCTTGTTTGTGAAATGCTGCCTTGCCCAGGCCAGGTCCCACAAACACACCAGGGGGTTGGAGACTGCATTGTGTGAGTGCAGGCACAGCCCTTTCAGGTGTGAATGACCAAACCTTCCTTACCTCCTAGCACAGAAGGCTCATCAGGATATGCAGGCTACACCCCAGCTCCCTTTTTTTCACTGTCTAGTGAGAGTTGCAACCAGCCCAACTGTCAAACTGACCCAGACAGGGAATCCACAAACAGGCAGAGTCACAGAAATGGTTTAAGAAAGAAAATGCTCACTTTCTAAAAGTGGCATTTTCAAACACACAATCTTAAAATAAACTTTACTAAAAGATGTACTTTTAAATTGTGAGCTCGGAGACCCCAAACTCCACAAGTCTATCCGCTCCCAAAGGGAATCTACACTTTAATCATATTTAAAGGTAGCCCCCATGTTAACCTATGACAGAGATAGACCTTGCAACAATGATAAACAAATGTAGCAGTATTTCACTGTCAGGACATATAAAACACATTACTATGGGGGTCATTCTGACCTCGGCGGTAAAAGTCGCTTTCCGCCAGCCAGAAGGCTGCCATAAAACCGCTGCGGCCGCGGTAAACCGCCACGGTCATTCTGACCCACAACTGGCAAACCGCCAAAAACCCGACATCCTCAAAAATGCGCCACACCAAAGGTCAGCGAAAAGATGGCGATGACCAAAACTCCACTGTCACGCCAACAGAAATACGCCCATACCATTCCGACCCACAAATCCACGCGGCGGTCTTTCAAATGCGGTATTCCATTGGCGGTACACACCGCCGCGGTCAAAATACACACACACACATAGAAAACTCAGCAACATTGTTCAGTTTGAAATACACACACCTGATACACATACTAACACCACTCCCACACACCCAACACAATATAAAACACACACCCACATCACACACAAGCCCCTACGACCCAAAATCATTGACGAAGGCTAGAGAGAGAGCACAGAATAGACAATCAAACAACACAGAGGCACACAACACCATCACCCACACAGAATCCACGTACCAAATACCACACACCACCACACGCACCACACACATCACCACAAACGCCACCCCACACCTCAACCACACCACCCCATGGCACCCCAAAGACACCCCAGGTTCAGTGACGCCGAACTCAGGGTCATGGTGGAGGAAATAGTCCGTGTAGAGCCCCAGCTCTTCGGGGCACAGGTGCAGCACACCACAATTGCCAGGAAGATGGAGCTATGGCAAAGGATAGTGGACAGGGTTAACGCGGTGGGACAGCATCCACGCAATCGGGAGGACATCAGGAAGAGATGGAACGACCTACGGGGGAAGGTGCGTTCCATGGTATCAAGGCACAACATTGCGGTTCACAAGACTGGCGGCGGACCCCCACCTACTCCCCCAGAATTTACCACGTGGGAGGAGGAAGTCTTGCACATCCTGCATCCTGAGGGCCTCGCAGGAGTAGGCGGAGGAATGGACTCTGGTAAGGCAAATCTTCACTACTGCTTCCCACCCCCACCCCACCTACATACCAAATCATACCCCCCTCCCTCACCCCCTCCCCCATCACACCAACCCCAAGCAAAAGGCTCACCATCACAACCGACCCATCCCAACACCAAGCCCTGCATGCGACCACAAAGCATGGACACCCATCACCAAAGCATGCCCACTGCACACACACATCACCCCCACAAGCCACCCTCACAAAAGCCCCCACAAGGAAATGCCTGCACATGAGTACACGGACACCCACCCATCACACGAAATGCCACACACAGAAGCAACAACCATACCTTTATACCCCTGCAGGACCCGAACGCCACCACACCGCCACGGAGGGTCCAGAGATGTCCATCCCACCCCCAGAAGAGGCCCCCAGCGATGACAGCAGCTCTGTCTCCCTGGAGCCAGACGACCAGCCCGGCCCATCGGGGACCTCTGGACAGTCGGTTCCCCACAGACAGCCACAGGCTACACCAGACCCAACCCCCTCTGGGAACACCAGCACAGCTCCCACCCAGCGGGCCCATGCCTCTGTCTCCAGGACACGTCAATCAGCGGTGTGTCCACCACTACAGGGCACCCAGGTTGACCCACCACCCCAACAACAACAGGGACCTGGGGGCAGTGGTAGTGGGCACACCGTCCAGGGGACAGAGGCCCAGGAACACAGGGGAACTGGGAGGGCTGCTGTGCGACAGGCGGGGACAGGCCCGGGGAACCCACTCTCCAAGAGGCCCTCTCCTCCATCATGGGAGCATACCACCGCTCCCAGGAGACGATGGCGACGGTACTGGCCCGGTTCCAGGAGATCCAGGAACTGCAGGAGGAACGGTACATGGGGTTCAGGGAGGAACTGAGGAACATCGGTTCCGCAATGGGGACCATCGTCCTGGCCCTTACCCAGATCGTCACCACATTGCGGGACCATGTGGCACCCCAAAGGGCCCCTGTCACTAGCCCAGGCCAGGAACAGCCTACCACCTCCGCCGGCGCTAGTGGACAGGAGGCCCCCACACAACGACAGGCCACCAGAACCCCACCTCCTGCAGAAGAAGAACCACCCCGCAAGCGGATCCTGAGATCTCACAAGAAGACAGAGTAGGATTGCAAGACCCCCGCCAGCCTAAGATACCCCCTGATGTCATCCCACTGCCCCACATTGTCACCCTGTCCAAGCTTGAACTGCCCTTGCTCCATCCTTCCACAGGCATATGGACAATGCACCTGTGCGACTGAGAACTGGACTCTGCCATGGACATTACTCCACCCCCACCCATCCCCGCTTCCCAATCATTTACCTATATGTAGCACTTAAAATAAATCACTTATTCCACATAAAAAAACAGGAGTCTGCTTGTATTCTTAACAAATGTATTACACATAACGGTGCAATAATGTCCAGTAACTTTGTGATGACAACATACCAATTTCAATAAGCTTTAGTCCATGGGCAAACAAAGCTGAAGTCAGGCAGTGGGTCATACAGCTCTGAAAAGGGAAGGGAAAGTCACAAATCAGTTAACAGGAACGGGGGGGAAACACAGACAGTGGAGACGCATGAGGCCTTAAGTAAATGTAAATTGGGGTGGCTGTTTCTTACCTGTGTGCTACTGAAAGTATTGTTGTATGACTGTATCCCTGTTGTCCATGTCATCCCCGTCGTCTTCCTCCTCTTCACTCTCCACAGGCTCCACAGCTGCAACAACACCACCATCTGGACCATCCTCCTGCAGAAAAGGCACCTGGCGTCGCAATGCAAGATTGTGAAGCATACAGCAGGCCACGATGATATGGCACACCTTCTTTGTTGAGTACATGAGGGATCCCCCTGTCATATGCAGGCACCTAAACCTGGCCTTCAGGACCCCAAAGGTCCTTTCTATGATCCTCCTAGTTCGCCCATGGGCCTCATTGTACCGTTCCTCTGCCCTGGTCCGGGGATTCCTTACTGGGGTCAGTAGCCACGACAGGTTGGGGTATCCAGAGTCACCAATTAGCCACACACGGTGTCTCTGTAGCTGTTCCATCACATAAGGGATGCTGCTATTTCGCATGACGTACGCGTCATGCACTGACCCAGGGAACTTGGCATTTACATGGGAGATGTACTGGTCAGCCAAACAGACCACCTGTACATTCATCGAATGATAACTTTTTCTGTTTCTGTACACCTGCTCACTTTCTTTGGGGAAACCAAAGCCACATGGGTCCCATCAATGGCACCAATGATGTTGGGGATATGTCCAAGGGCATAGAAATCACCCTTCACTGTGCCAATTCGCCCACCTCAGGGAAGATAATGTAGCTCCGCATGTATTTCATCAGGGCAGACAACACTCTGGACAAAACCTTAGAAAACATAGGCTGAGACATCCCAGATGATATGGCCACTGTTGTCTGAAAAGACCCACTTGCCAAAAAATGGAGTACTGACAGAACCTGCACCAGAGGGGGAATCCCCGTGGGTTGGCGGATGGGGGACATCAGGTCTGGCTCCAGCTGGGCACATAGTTCATGTATAGTTGCTCTGTCAAGCCGGTATGTAAGTATGATATGTCGTTCTTCCATTGTCGACAGGTCCACCAGCGGTCGGTACACAGGAGGATTCATCCTTCTCCTCGCAAGTCCCAGCGGACGGTGCCTAAGAAGGACAACATGGAGCACAGAGTCAAGCAACCCACAGGTTCGTTCACACAGCTTGCACAGTACACGAATCGCTATGCATGGAACGGCTTGTATGAGTGCCAATGCAAGGCCTAGGCCTCTGTGACGCAGTAGAAATCATGCCATGTGGGCCCTTGAAATGGCGGCTGCCTGACCTGTGAAGTGTGACAGTGGTATGTGAGGTCACTGCGCTGGCGTGGCACACCTTAGCGGTAGGCGGTCGAAGACCGCGGCGCAATGCTGCATTGGTTATCATTGGACCCTATGGGTCTCAGGAGCCAATGACGATGTGCGCCGGCGGTCGCGGTACGCACCGCTGCGGTATGCACCGCCGCGGGCGTGACCGCCATTTTCTATCTGATTAATCACTCGAGACCTGATCATCCACAGGAGAGGACCTATACTGCAAGTGCTGCAGTGACCTCGGTCTGGGAGATACAATGGCTGCTGCAACTGGGGAAAGGGCCCCTGCCTTCACTGCCGAAGAATTGGAGAAACTTGTTGATGGGGTCCTCCCCCAGTATGCGCTACTCTATGGTCCTCCAGACCAACAGGTTAGTACACAGGGTGCACGTTGAATGGGCTATGCCTGTGTTGAGTGGGGTGTATGTAAGATGGTGGGGAGGGGAGCGAATGAGGAGTGCAACGCACGAAAGATGAGAGCATGTGCCACATGGCAAGGTTGGGGAGGGGGGGGCCACTCACATTGACCAGGCAGAAAACTGATGCGATTTCCTTTACCACCCTGTACATGTCACATAGGTCAGCGCCCATCAGAAGATCGACATTTGGCGTGCCATCGCCAAGGACGTCCGGGCCCTGGGGGTCCACAACAGACAGGGCACCCACTGCCGAAAGAGGTGGGAGGACATCCGCCGTGGGACCAGAAAGACCGCTGAGTCTCTGCTGGGGATGGCCTCCCAACGTAGGAGGGTTGCCAGCCGCCAATTGACCCCCCTGATGTCCCGGATCCTGGCGGTGGCCTACCCCGATTTGGATGGGCGCGTGAGGACATCACAGCAGACACAAGGGGGTAAGTATCAGCACATTCTGTAATCTATGCGCGCAGTGAAGGTGTCTGGGTGGGGGAGGAGGGCTGTGGCTATCTCCAGGCCAGGGTGATTTCTGTAGGCTAGGGCCCTCCATTAGACACGGCCCTGTGCCCCCGCCCCCACCTCTGTAGGGTGCCAAGTCCAGCTCTCCATGGTCCGGCCTCACCCATGTGTGCATTTGTCGTCCATAGACCCGTAGGCCTAGTCACAATAACTGAGTAGTGTACCCCCATTGCGCGGCCTAGTTCAGGGGGCTTCTGTGTCTGTCCTCTCCGACAATGGTGTTGCCAATGCATGCACTCAACCTGTCTTCATTTCTCCCCCCCCTTTTCTTTGTCTTCCTGTTCATGTGTGCATTAGCATCATCAGGCGGAGGAGAAGTGGCATTGGCGCACGAGGAAGCTGCATCTCACATGGCCCCGGAGGGCCATACAACAGACTCTGAGTACACCACTGAAACGGAGGGCGAGGGGAGCTCCACAACGGGGACCCGTGGAGACGTCAGCGACGTCCTCGGAAGGGAGCTCCCTAGCGGTGGCGGCAACATCCGTGCCCACCGCCACAACAGGTACAGCCGCCACCCAGCGCACCAGCCCCGCCCTCCCAGCAGCCCCTCAGCCTTCGCTCCATGCCCGCTCGCCCAGGAAGGCGGGCATCTCTTTCGCCCCAGGCACCTCAGGCCCTGCCCCAGTTACCCCTCCTGCCCTCAGTGAGGAGGTCATTGACCTCCTCAGGACACTCATTGTTGGGCAGTCTACCCTTTTGAATGCCATCCAGGGTGTAGAAAGGGAGGTGCATCGGAGCAATGCATACCTGGAGGGCATTCATTCAGGTCAGGCTGCCCATCAGCGATCGTTCAACGCTCTGGCCTCAGCACTGACGGCAGCCATTGTCCCTGTCTCCAGCCTCCCTCTTCTGATTCCCTCCACCCAGTCCCAGTCTCCTGTTCCTCTGCCTATCCCATCCACACCATCAGACCAGCCTGCACACACCTCTACACCCAAGGGCAGCTCATCCAGACATAAGCACCACAGATCCCACAAGCATTCACCCAAGCAACATCCAGATGCAGACATGCCAACAGTCACTACCACCTCTGTGTCCCCCAACTCCTCATCTCCCTCCTCCCTCCCTGTGACATCTCCACTCACACCTGCATGCACACCACCATCAGCCAGTACTTCCATCACCAGCACACCCTCCATTACAGTCCGCACACGTGCAGTCACCACCCCCACTGCCATTTACACGTCCCCTGTGTCCTCTCCCAGTGTGTCTGTCACCCCCTCTTCCAAAGCACACAAACGCAGGCAGCCGCCCACCCAACAGCCTTCCACCTCACGACAGCCTCCGTCACAAGCACCTGCACTCAAAGACAGCACACTTGACTCTCCTACAACCACATCCTCTTCCTCCACTCCCATACCCACTACACCTACCCGTCCCTGTCCTTCCCAAGTCCTTTTCCTTTCCAACCTTGAGCTCGTTCCAATCACTGACCCACCCCCTCTATCTGGGAAGACTAAAAAAAGCACCTCAGCCACCACCAGCCCTGCATCTACTGTGACCATAGTGCAGGGCTATTGGAGTCCAACAGATCCTAGGGCAGGAACATCGTCCAGCAGCAAGGGGACAGCCAGCCCCCCCCCCCTGGGAAGAGGACAAAAAAGAAAAAGGCCCAGCGCGACAAGCCTGAGAAGGCTGCCACCAAGGACAGTAGCCTTGCCCGTCACCTGCCACATCATCCAAGGGAGGCAAGGGCCACAGAGCTCCAGCGAAGGAGGGCAAGGGCAGCAGGGTGGAGAAGTTAGGCAGCAGGCGAGCTGCCCAGGAGGGCCCCACCAGCCCCATTCCGGGTGTGACGGACGACACCCACGGGCCCAGGACTCCATCACAGGAGGGCGCTGCGACCGCAAGTTCGGATGGTGAATGAGCGGGAAGTCTTGCCCAGGTCTGGCTCCCTAGACACACAGGACAAGCACCGCTAAACAGGGCCCCCGCCGGGACAAGAACCGCTGAACAGGGCCCCGCCGGGATAAGAACCGCTGAACAGGGCCCCGCCGGGATGAGCACCGCTGAACAGGGCCCATCCGGGAGGAGCACCGCTGAACAGGGCCCCGCCGGGACAAGAACCGATGAACAGGGCACCGCCGGGACAAGAACCACTGAACAGGGCCCCGCCGGGAGGAGCACCGCTGAACAGGGCCCCGCCGTCTCAAGCACCGCTCCGCTGGGCCCTTCATCTCAAGCATCGCTCCGCTGGGCCCCGCCGTCTCAAGAACCGCTCCGCTGGGCCCCGCCGTCTCAAGCACCGCTCCGCTGGGCCCTTCATCTCAAGCACCGCTCCGCTGGGCCCCACCGTCTCAAGCACCGCTCCGCTGGGCCCTTCATCTCAGGCACCGCTCCGCTGGGCCCTTCATCTCAAGCACCGCTCCGCTGGGCCCCGTCGTCTCAAGCACTGGTCCGCTGGGCCCCGCCGTCTCAAGCACCGCACCGATGGGCCCGCCGTCTCAAGCACCGCTCCGCTGGGCCCTTCATCTCAAGCACCGCTCCGCTGGGCCCCGCCGTCTCAAGCACCGCTCTGCTGGGCCCTTCATCTCAAGCACCGCTCCGCTGGGCCCCGCCGTCTCAAGCACCGCTCCGCTGGGCCCTTCATCTCAAGCACCGCTCCGCTGGGCCCCGCCGTCTCAAGCACCGCTCCGCTGGGCCCTTCATCTCAAGCACCGCTCCGCTGGGCCCCGCTGTCTCAAGCACCGCTCCGCTGGGCCCTTCATCTCAAGCACCGCTCTGCTGGGCCCTTCATCTCAAGCACCGCTCCGCTGGGCCCCGCCGTCTCAAGCACCGCTCCGCTGGGCCCTTCATCTCAAGCACCGCTCCGCTGGGCCCTTCATCTCAAGCACCGCTCCACTGGGCCCCGCCGTCTCAAGCACCACTCCGCTGGGCCCTTCATCTCAAGCACCGCTCCGCTGGGCCCCGCCGTCTCAAGCACCGCTCCGCTGGACCCTTCATCTCAAGCACCGCTCCGCTGGGCCCTTCCTGTCAAGCACCGCTCCGCTGGGCCCTTCATCTCAAGCACCGCTCCGCTGGGCCCTTCCAGTCAAGCACCGCTCCTCTGGGCCCCGCCGTCTCAAGCACCGCTCCGCTGGGCCCTTCATCTCAAGCACCGCTGGCCCATTGACAGTGCCGGTTCTGTGTCGAGCAGGGCTTCAGGAAGCACTCTGGGCACCATGCCTCCTCCAATAACAGTGGAGTCGGTAATCCTCTGATGGACTGTGGCTTTGCACTCCCCAGGATGGTCCAGTGGGCAAGCCTCCCACTGTAGAGACTTGTGAGACTGTGACTTTGCACTCCCCAGGATGGCACAGTGGGCAATCCACCCACTGTAGAGACTTGTGGGACTGTGGCTTTGCACTCCCCAGGATGGGACAGTGGGCATGGAGGCCCCTCGTGGATCTGGCGTCGTGGACTCATGTGGCTGAGGTGCCCCTCCTTCCCTTCCCCCTGAGGTGCCTGTAGTTTTATCATCTGATGCCCCTGCAGTGTTCTCTCCAATGGTATCTGGTCTCCTGTGTGGGCTTTGCCCATGTCTTTGTGCACATTGGCCCACGGACTATGGAACTTTGACGGAATGTGCTGGACTTTTTGCCTATGAATATATTGTGGACTATGCTCATTCCTTATTTTTGTATCTTTTATATGGCATATTTCCCATGACTTCAATGGAGCGATTTATACATATATTTTATAGTTCATTTAAATTGTGTCTTTGCATTAAGCCGGGGGGTTTGTGTGGTGTCACTCTGACTAGTTGCTCGGCATTGTGGTGTAGGTATTTGTGGTGGGGGGGTGGGTGTATGGCGCATGTGTGTGTGCCCGTAAGCTTTCCTCCTCCCCCCTCGCCTGTGTCGTAGGTGCAATACTCACCGTTGTCGTCTGCGCCGGCGTTCGTACTCCTGGTAGATGAGCAGGTAGACAATAGCTGGTAGGATGTGTAATTCGGGCTCCATGCTGTCCTCCTTCCTCGTGGAGTGTGTATAGGTGGGCGTTTTCCCGTTCGTAGTCTGTTTCCGCCGTGTTTTTATCGGCGGGGCTCCCGCCCCGGAAAAGGTGGGGGATTGGTGAGTTGTGATAGGGTGGGCGGTACATTGTCTGGCGCCTGCCTGTTGGCGGTGACCGCCGCGCTGTTTGTCGGTCCCGCCATGGCGGTCGGAGTGTTAAAGTGGCTGGCTGTGTTGACGGTTCCCGCCAGGGTTAGAATTCAATTTTTTTGACCGCCTGCCTGTTGGCGGGTTGGCCGCCGCTTTCTCACCGACCGCCAGGGTCAGAATGACCCCCTATATGTCCTACCTTAACCATACACTGCATACTGCCCTTGGGGCTACCTAGGGCCTACCTTAGGGGTGTTTTACATGTAAGAAAAAGAAAGGTTTAGGCCTGGCAAGTGGGTACATGTGCCAAGTCGAATTTCCAGTTTAAAACTGCACACACAGGCACTGCGGTGTCAGGTCTTAGCCATGTTTACAGAGCTTCTAATGTGGGTGGCACACCCAGTGCTGCCGGCCCACTAGTAGCATTTGATTTACAGACCCTGTGCACCTCTAGTGCACTGTTCTAGGGACTTACTAGTAAATCAAATATGGCAATCATGGAAAGTCAATTACACACACATTTTAAATAGGAGCACTTGCACTTTAGCTCTGGATAGCAGTGGTAAAGTGTCCAGAATAACAAAAACAGAAAAACAGAGCCCAGCACACCTCAACAACCTGGGAAACAGAGGCAAAATGCTAGGGGAGACCACCCCAAGGATGCCAAGTCTAACATATACCAGCTCCCATTTGTGCCTGCTTTACCTTTTACCTTCTCAATAGACCCCGTTGACCAGTAAAGCCTTCTGAAGTTGGTGGTGGAAATTGTGCCTATGTCTGGCACGGCCTGGTCATGCATTGAACAATGTGAGTGTAGCAGGATCCTTTGAGGTTGATGGTTGCTATCCATCAGGCTTCCCAGTCAGTAGTGAGTAACCATATGAAACAGAGCAAGAGAAACAGAGGTGTAATCAATAATTGAGTTGGAAGTTGCCGAGCGATAGGTTGTCTGAGCCAGAATATCTGGGTTAATGCGACCGTTCAAGGCTCTCAGACCCAGGTACTCCACGTCAATTACAAATAGTCACCCCCTTGGCATCCTTTCTCTGCGTGTCTGGTTGAAATGAAGGTATGGACCAAATCTGTTCAATTTTTTTTATTTGGTCTTGTTTTGTAGCCTGCAGTAAGTTCATGTTAAAGGTGCTAATCATTAGAATGAGCAGAGCTGGGTTTATAGTAGTTTTAGCTGTAATAATGGCAAATATAATGTCAATTGTTACTTGCTTCTTAGCAAGCGATGGATATAAACGTTTACAATCAACAGGAGAAGAGCACCCGTTGGCAAGCATTTCAAGAGTTTGGAGCATGCAAATTAGGATGGTCGATGTTGATCGCCTCTACTTTTTAATTGAGTTCCTCCACTACATAGATGGCAAGACCCCCCCCTGCATGTCACATATGAGTTTTAACAGCCTGTTTGCTGAAACTCATGAATGCTGGGAGTTATAGAGCCGCTAGCGACCAAGTTTCTTGGAAGATCGCCAAGTAGAAGCTTTTATTATAAGTTAAAATGTGCTCATTCTCAATTTTGCTAGGCAGTTCATCTATGTTCAAGGCACAAAATGAAACAATTTCCTTTGGGAGCAACTAGCAGGATGGTTACATTGTCAATTCGTCTGGTGCCCATCTGATAGCGTGGTGCCCAGAAGGCAAGCCTAATCAGCTGTATCATGGTGACGTTCACTGTGTGGCCGCATAGCCTTGACATATCTATTTGTGTCGGAGTCTTGACCACAAATGATTGACACCTAGTGGCTCTGAAGCCCTCTAAAATCTGATGTTGGCTGCATTTGATCCTTGGCTTCTAGCCCCCTAGTTTGCTGTTGTTTGCCCTGTTTTCCTGTATGAACTGGAGGAGAATGGCCTTACCAGGGGCTGTGAGGGATTAAAAATTGGGGTTAAGCTTCAACCACCTTATAGAAGATTTTGATAACCCAATGCCTGCTCCATGAGATGGCCAGTGGCCCAAGTGGTGATTGTAGGGTCTTCCCTGGCGGGGTTTGAGGAGCTTAAAAAGGTGACTGAGTGCATGTCAGATGATTTAATGTGCCTTAAAAGATGGATTTCCTGCATAATGTGAAGCATAGTGCCTCTTTTGATTTTATCAATTTGTCCCCTTGATTTGTATTTTGGTGTAAAGATAAATATGGAGGGTTCATTAGGGAGACAGACAACCTTTATCGTTGATCGCTTTTAGGTGATTAACTAAGATTTAAAGGATAATCCTCTTTGATAGTAACCTGAGGGGTGGGTCTTGCATTGTTGCCTGGGCCAGGTGATAGGTAGTTAAGCTGTTAGTTAGGTCTCTGGCCTTCTGTATAGATTGTTTGGGAGTGGTTTGTTGACCCTGTTACTCCCAAAGTAAGTGGTAGTTGTTCTAATTTGATGATCTGATTGACTGCCTAGTTAGCTTCATTAGTTGCTGGGCAATTGTCTGGGAAGGTTCCCTCTCTTGTGATCAGTTCACAAACTAAGTTGGTCGACAGGTGATGACTCCATATATGTGTAAGAACAGTTACAATTTGCAGTGTGAGTTTGGCATTCTCTGAGTTGTTGGCTTCTCTGGCAATATTTGATCCTCTGGGCAACACCTCTTCTTCTAAGGGGTCATTGGTCACTTCTTGGGACTTGGTGGATGGTCTGAAGATGGAATAGGCTTGTTTCATCTGTGCTGAGGGAGGACCTTTGACAGTTTGTTTTTTATGGGATTTTATGAGCCTCTTACACTAAATTTCCGTAGGTTGAATTATTCCAGCAGGGTGTTTTTTTTAGCGAGACCAGGACTAGAAGCAGACTTGCTGAACAACAGTTAAATAGTTGAGCTGGTTTGATGATCAATGATTGTTCTTGCCCATAACCTAGAACAGGCATGCTAGTGAAGGGCTGAGAAGTGGTGCTGCTCTGTTGGATGATGTTTCCGCTTCTCTGTTGGTCAGCATTCCTTGGGTCCCCCATTGTTAGTAGGCTAGTGTTGGAGCTTGCTGTGGTTAACTAGCAGGTTGCTAGGGATTGTGTGTTAATGTTCATATATTGTGGAGCAATTGGCAGGCTTTGTAAGTGTGGAGTTTTGAGCAGCTGGCGGATCAAGCTCGAACTGCAATTTTATGTATGTTTCAACCAAATCTAGGGTGCCCGGAAGCCATGTCAGCTTGCCAGGATTTGGTCGCAATGACAAAATGGAACTGGTTGAGCTGCATCTGCTTGGGCACGCTGTGTCTATGCATTTAATGCTTTGATTTTTTATTCAATAGCCATGACATAAACTGCCATGGTGTTAAGGAGCTCCACCTGCAAATCTAAGTTGCTTGACTGGCATATTAAAGTGTTTACAACAGAACGGAATGAGAGAAGCAGTATGTCCCAGGTATCACTTGTGTCACCTTCCTTCTGAGAACTTGAGCACTGGAGGGTGTTCGAATGGCAGCTTTGAGTAGAGATATTTGGTCTTGCTGATAAATGTGAGCCTACTGAAAGTTGCTTTGGTCCAAAAGATGCAAGAATCTCAACCTGAGAAGGAAAAGCCTTGTCTAACAGTTCCAAAGAGAGAGATCTACTTCTTTGCTAAAATGGGGCTGCTGTGTTTTTAATCGCAGACTGAGCTGAGAGCAAGGGTGTTTTCGCTGTATCAGACTCTTCATTTTCATGTTTGGGTAAGGAAGGAAACAGATGGTCATGGAATAAAATATGACAGTACTTTATTCCGTTCCTAATAAAGTACTGTCTATGCAGAACTTTTCCTTCCATCATTAGAGCTGGAAGAAAAACTGATGACTTGAAAACCCTTCCTTTTGCCAGAGGATTTGTTAGTACACACAATGCCGTTAGTAGGCTGTTTCAGAGATGCCTTGGCCTTGTTAATCTATGTTGTCTGGCATAGAAGTCTGCAGAGATTCCAAGCCCATCTTTCAATTGGGGTTACCTATTGACTGGATTGGCCTATTTTCCCTTGCTTCCAGACTATTTTTTTGCCCATTCCTCCCAGTGAAAGGAGGCCTTTTTCCTTAGCTCTGCTCGGATTTGAGGCCCAGAGCTGCCATACATTTTTACCGGCCGGTTGGGTGGGCGATTGTGGCTGTATGGGCGTTTGGATGCCTTGTGCATTTTTATTGTGAGAGAGCAATGCAACCCCCACTTATCTAGCTGACAAGCTCAGAGGTGCGTATAAGGTCTCCATAACCCTCTGTCCCCTTAAGCAGAGTAGTGGCCACAGAAAATAGCACACCACTCACCAGGAGGCCAGCTCTCTGTGGGGGTGTGGAAATTATGGGGGTCATTCTGACCTTGGCGGTCATGGACCACCAGGGCCAACGACCGCGGGAGCACCGCCAACAGGCTGGCGGTGCTCCCATGGGCATTCTGACCGCGGCGGTACAGCTGCGGTCAGAAACGGGAAACCGGCGGTGTCCCGCCAGTTTCCCACTGCCCAAGGAAATCCTCCATGGCGGCGCTGCTTGCATGGGGATTCTGACCCCCTTACCGCCAGCCTGGTTCTGGCGGTTTTAACCGCCAGAACCTGGCTGGCGGTAACGGGTGTTGTGGGGCCCCTGGGGGCCCCTGCAGTGCCTATGCCAATGGCATGGGCACTGCAGGGGCCCCCTAACAGGGCCCCACCAAGATTTTCAGTGTCTGCCAAGCAGACACTGAAAATCGCAACGGGTGCAACTGCACCCGTCGCACCCCTTCCATTCCGCCGGCTCCATTCGGAGCCGGCATCCTCATGGAAGGGGGTTTCCCGCTGGGCTGGCGGGCGGCCTTCTGGCGGTCGCCCGCCAGCCCAGCGGGAAACTCAGAATTACCGCGGCGGTCTTTTGACCGCGCAGTGGTATTCTGCCGGCGGGACTTTGGCGGGCGGCCTCCGCCGCCCGTCAAAGTCAGAATGACCCCCTATATGTGCAACTGCCTCGGAAGTGCTAGAAGTCTCCCTGAAGGTCCAGGAAAGAGAAGCTGAGCATCCAGACAACTGAAAAGACAGAATGCAGAGTTAACCGATGTGACGTGGATGACAGTGAAGACAGGCACAGAAACATACAGCCCCTGGCCTAGAAGCTGGGTTGCTCGTGCAGGTCAGTCCAATGGAGCACCTGCTTCTAGGACTGCCCAGGAGTGAATTTAAATAATTACTGTAGATAGTCTTCCAACCTTTTGATACAGTCTAGCTTGCCAAAAGGCAGGCCTATGCAATTAAAACTCCAGAACACAGAAAAAGAATAGGAATCGGAGATAACTAACTCGCATGTTGGCATGATTTCAGGTGGCACATGGGGGGTGGGAGGGCTCCAGCTTCAGAAGAAAAAAGTGACAAGCAGGACAAAATTCTGTATGCTTTAGTACATGGATACTCAAAGTACGGCCCCCGGGCCTCAGGCGGCCCCTCTGACCTTTGCATTCGGCCCTTCGAGCAACAGGAGCACTGGGCAGCTGTTTTCTTGACTCTGCACTAACAATAAAAATATGAAATACACGCACAATCATTTATTTCAAGCTCAATTGGTGTTAAAGAAAGGAAGTAACTAGGGACTCCTGCACTTAACTTTAGAAACGCCTTCATTTTTAGAGACATCTTGCAACACAAGTGTAAAACTAAGACAGCCTCTTCAAAATTAAAAAAGTGTATTTAGTTAACATGCAGAACCTTTTCGCCTTAGTACAATTTATTTTACCAGTGCATTGAGATGTATCCATTTAAAAGTGATAGTTTTCAAACATAAATTTGGAAACATACATTTGGAAACATTAATTATTTCCCTTACCCTGAGAACACCACCAATAATAAATTAAAGAGACAAGTCACTTGGGGGGTTATTACAACTTTGGAGGAGGTGTTAATCCGTCCCAAAAGTGACGGTAAAGTGACGGATATACCACGAGCCGTATTACGAGTTCCATAGGATATAATGGACTCGTAATACGGCTGGTGGTATATCCGTCACTTTACCGTCACTTTTGGGACGGATTAACACCTCCTCCAAAGTTGTAATAACCCCCTTGGTGTGTGCGCTTTATGGGTGGCCTGGGTTCCTATCATACATGAACAACATTACACTTTAATAAATCAAACATAGAAGCAGGTTTTGTGCAGCGCACACCATGAATCATGTATTTCAAGGTCATCTCAAATGTGAGAATACAGAAAAAGGAGGGAAAGTGAGACTAAACAATTGCTTAGGATCATACAATTTGGAAAAGTGGGTAAGCCGGGATTAGTTCCAGGTTTTCTGGTTTACCATTGTTTATTTCAGCCACTATATGTATATAATTTGCTTCTCCTACACCTACCTTGCCACCAATCCCCCCAGCCACCCCACTCGACCGCCACTGCCCTGGCATCAATGGGGCCCCCATACACGTTACAGGCCAAACTTTTTGGCCCCTGGGAAAATGTTTGCGAGTACCCATGCTTTATTAGTATAAGGAGGGGTGCTCAAGCGTCAAAATGATGCGGTAGTAACTAACGGATGTAGGCCTTCTACTAAATGATCAGAGAAAGACCGCAACCAGAAGAAAAGAGAATGATAAATAAAGCACTGCAGCGAGGCACAGAAATGCAACCCAAATTAGTGACTGACCTCACAGGGAGATCGTGGGTCTTGGAGTAGTGAGCCGTAGACTGTGAAGGAGGAGTCATGTATGTGTGTTGAACTATTGGAAGAATGGTTGTCCCAGACCATTGGACTGCATGGATTGTTAATTTTTTATGCATGTGCAAGAGCACAGCCTCGTGGCATTCCCAACATCCTAAGGTGCCCTTCAATGTCCAGTCATGGCACGAATACTTAGCATCAAAGACAAATACATTATTTTACAAAGTGCATGACATGAGGTTCATTTAACGTACAAACGTCACGGGCTTTCTGGGTTACATTACAGAGGTGCAGAAGCACCCCACCTCCTTTCCAGCATTTATGCGTAAACTGTGAGATATGGGCATACCACACATGCTGAAAGTGTTATGGAATGGCCAGTAATACCTTTTAACAGGTCCCTGGGATGCATGAGACTGGGCAGTAGAACATGAGCCCGGCCAAAAAGCTAAACAAACTGTTGAAGTGCACACTTCTAAGTGTAGGAGGTTTAGAAGACCTAAACCCCGCTAAATAAATACGCCTTCAACAGGAAAAACCCGAAAGGAGGTGGAGGCTGCAAATGAGGAGTTTGAGTAGCAATGACAATTAGATAACCAAGGGTGATTTCGAAGAGTACTCCACAGACGAGGGCTCTGCATCAGACTGAATTTCTGGTAAACGGAGTAAGCTGTCTAAATTATGGCCAGATCACTGGATGACCTGATCAAACCGATTTCACATGAAATCTTGCCTGTTATTCATGTTAATGGTTTATGCATTGACCTCCATCGTAACATTGCTCTTCCGAACTAGTAGGTTTATTGCACAATTAAATTAACTACAATCAATATACATATTGGAAAATACATTAAACACATTGGGTCTTAACATCAATACAAGTCTGAGATACTTGTGTTAGATACCGGGAGCTGGGTAACTTGCATCACTCTTACAAGGGCGCCTTCGATTTTATTTCACTCAATTATAATATAATTTTAAAAGGTGCCCATCGTTTGAAGGCCGGACGTCATATATAGGTCCTGATTAGTCACGACATGTCCACATGTTTGAAGATTGGAACTTTAGTCTTAACTCACATCTTCTTTCCCTAATCAAGCATTTACATTAAGTATGAAAAAGAGACACGTTTTGATGATTACACAGGCGGCATCTGATGTTTACTTTATCATTTAATTTGCTATATCTGAAGTCGTCGGAGTGTATCAGCTAAATTATGAATCCAGTTATCATGCGCTTTTGGGGTAACGTGAACGAATGCTTTAGAAATGGTCACTTTTATATTAGATTTTTATGTAACGCTCATCATCTACGTGTATTATATTGTCTTCAGTTTGAGGAAATACTTGTAGAAAGAGAGAAGTTTGGCTTGTTTCATTTATATTGTTCGGGTGCTTCAATAAGTCAATCAACTCGGCATTTTTTTTTTAACCAAAAAAAGTGTACTGGACTTTACATGCATAGAAGCACAGAAGGAGCAGCATCATTGTTTTTCCATCGGTGCGCAAATGCCACGAATTAACTCCAGTATGCTAGGGTCAACATTTTGCTTTTTATGTCCTATATATCAAGTATTTTTGCCAATATGCCAATACCAATATTTTATTACATGTGCCTGTCCAGAATGGTCGCTAGTATGCCAGTGCTGGTATTTTTAACAAGGGCACCTCTGTAAGTCAAGAATACCCACATATGCCTGAGTCTTAGCAGACGCAAAGGCATGACACTAAATTCTCATTCATGCTTACATACATTCTCTCATTCACAATCATTCTCAATTGTTTCTTCTCACTCCGTTGCACTCACTCATTATTAGTCATACACACTCAGTCTTACTCTGACTCACACATGCTTTGTCACTCAGGCTCACTTGCATTCACTCGTACTTTCACTCACTTTGACTCAGTCCCATTTTTTCAGTCACTCACTGCCACTCACTCTTGCATCCTTTCACTCATTCTCACTCAGTTACAGTCACTCATTGTCAATCATTCTCATATCATGAGGCTTAGGCTTGACTTGACCCTCACCAACATTAAAATTGTTTTATCCTGAACATTCACATATACAAGTGCCTTACACTGGTATTTATATTTAGGGTTTCAGTAACACCTTTAGATATGGAATCAATAAGCCTTATTATCTCAGGTTCAGAGATGATTGGAGAGAATATCAATGTAAATCCTGAGACTGTAATTTGACGACCAGCCTTCATCACATCTCTGCCTTTAGAGGCCAACTGAGCTCCTCTGTTGGCAAAAGGATGACAAATTGGAGGTCACAGTTGTGCATGACAATGGATTAAGGTTTTGAGAAAGCTTATTTGATTATCATGAATACAGTGAGTATCCACCATATAATTATCATATGTCAAATATAGCAAAACAATCTGAGGCATTATGTGTCAGTGCATTTCCCCACAAACGCCGAATGCAGTGTGTTTCCCTATGCCATCAATGATAGTCGGGAAACACTAGTTACGGCTCACTCATGTCACTTTAATTTCCTCCTGTTGAAAGTGTCATGGGCAGTTTAGCAGTGGGGAAAGCCTGAATGATGCCACATAGAAAAATTACAAATAAACAGCAGCCAGTTTCTGGTGCTGTGAATAGCTCACTTCTAGTCAAAATTCCATTTCTTTTTAAACTTTGTTGACCTATGTTATTAAGCTACTTTGTCTACAGCTTTTCCCACCCCAGTTTTAATTCCTGATGTTTTTTTAAGACAAAAAGATTTAGACCAAGATTGTTCTAGAAGAAGCAGGGGGCTGTACACTTTTGTACCTAGGTATTTTACCATAGACTCAGAATAGGTAAAACTCCTTTAATTATTGGTCATAATTAATTCCTCACATTTCCAAAATTGGAAAAATAAATGTACTGGCACATAAATTTCGTAATGATAGTTAATTAAATATTAAATAAGGTAATAATTCGTACACTTGCAATGTGTACTTTGTTCTAGTGAGAGATTATCTGAATTGCTTTGGATTAGTGGCACTATGATATGATATGCCGGTTGGGACTAATATAAAAGACAAAGGAATGTTAGCAGGCTTATCAAAATAGCACTTATTTGTTATAAATTGACAACACAATGCTCAAGCATCTCCTCTTATAAGGTAATATACTGCCGCTGACACAACAGACGGCTTTTAACAAACCTAAATAGCACCATAAGAAAAGCAATGTTAGCAGAGTAGGAAAATGAAGAACACTATAAGGAGAACTCTTCAACAGTATATTTCATCTCAGATTTTTTTTCGCTTTTAATTGACATCTTATCCCAGGTCTTCAGATTGCCCCTCTACCTTCCAATAACACAAGTTTGAGCATTGATCATGTCCTTTTTTTATTGTCTGTCTTCAAACACACCATTCCAAGTTGGTTCAATTAGGTCCGGGTGCCGAAGCATCCTTTGCCATTCTCTATGATATTGTTCACTTCTCTCCAACTGTGATGACTCAGGATGCTTGACTCTGAGGAGAGGTCAGGCATTGGGTGAGGAGGTGACCAAAATCATTTTCTTCATCATATGACATTTGGAGGCAGTGAGCCATTAGGTGATGATGCCCTGAATGATATGCTGCAAACGGAATTTTAGAATAGCAGGGTTGCCTCTCATTTTCAGGGCAATTTTAAGGTTCAGCTGAATTTCTCTGTCTCCAGGGACTACATTGTTCCTTTAGCTTCAACCCCCCATTATATGTGAACGCTTACATCTGATCGATTGCTGAAATTTCACATGACTTGAAAAATGTGCCCACTTGAGTGGCCGTGATTACTAAATAAACTTTAAATAAATGCATACTAATGTTCATTCAGAAGCATATATGTAAAATAAATTGTATTAGTTTGTTATATTAACGATTTAATGTTATATATTTGCTTATTGATAACAGGCCTTAAGTTAGCGAGGTTTGGGCCTAGTTGGTACAGCCTCATATTAAACTGCAATGTCTCAATATAAAATTGTGAATTCATGTTTAGAAAATAAAGATGTATTGTTCACAATGAGTTGACCAAATGTTAGCAGAATTCTTTAACTTTCTCATGAGAACTGCTTGCTAATGTGTTCTGTATTAGTAATTGCTACAATGTTAACTTGATGCGTGAGGCAGTGATTTTTCCAGCAACCAACAATGGATGCACTGACTAGAGTATGGATGGATACAAGAAAGTTACCTGACGAGCCTGACGATGGGGACAGCTGAAGAGGAGACAATCATCAATGTGTAAAAGCCAGTTTAGTTATATCATAGATTTGGAGTTTAATTCTTATTGGATTGACTGTAAGCATACCATTTTCTGACCAATGTTAATGTGGGAAGTTCTTTAGGTGATTCTAATTTAGCCCGACTTCACAGAGGAGAAGCGCTCATTCTATTCTGTTTGGGAGCTGAGCAGTTGCTAATGACTTTATTCTTAACTTTAACTTTGAAGCTTGATGGCTAAATGATTTGATGCTGCACCTTAGAGATTGCTTCATAAATGTTTCAGATTGCGTAGATACCCTTGTGTATGAGATATTTCCTTTCATTGTCCCTATGCTGAAGAGGACCAGACGCATTTCCAACTGACAAAGAGAATCACAGTTGCCGATCCATATTGAGGAGAAGTTTAGCAATATGCTATTGTCTTGGTTATAGATTTTATTAGTTGTTTTATGTACCAACCGCTATTTTGTTAAAACCATAGTTAGATGTTTTTCCAAATGAACTAAGCTGTTTTTACATGAAGCCCAAATATGGTATTCTAATCTGATGGTAGAGAGGGAGACACAGAAAATGCTAACAGAACATTGTTAAAAGAATTTATGTTGCTCATTTGATGAATCTAAATCTATGCTATTTCTAACGCACAGTTATTCTTGTTGTTGATTTGTACCTTGATTTTAGAGTGTTTGACAGTCAATGCCTTAGCTAAATTGAGATTCTTTAGAAGATTTGGTCAACCAGTGTTATTTGTGTATGTATATCAGTTTATTTTGAGATTGACTGACGTGATCTTACCATTGCTAATATAGGGAAATAAACTTTCTAACTTTTACAAAATGGTGTGGTTATTCATGACCAAGTTGGTCATGGTGTGTGACAATTAATGAGTCTTAAGAGATTTTGTCAGTGTTTTTTGATTGCGTTGAATTTAGGGACTTATGGTGGAATCACTCTCAGCATAGTCAAAAGGTTCATCAACCTCTAACTCATCCCCTTATCTATTTACATAAAGACCAAATAAGGACTGATGCGCAAACAATGGTTAAATTACTGCCTGTTGATAATAGGGGAAAGTTCACAGAAGTAGCCAGCTGATCTTTAGCCTTTGCAGCTTTATCGTTCCTCATTCTTAGTAGCTGAAATTAAGAATTGTAGTCTCATGCTTGAGCCAATTGTTTCTTTCTACAGCAAATCTAGAAGGTCCGGTCCATAGGCATTGCTCAGGGAGAGATAATGAGAATAATCTGCCACTTTCTGCCTATGGAAAGATTTGTACATGTGATAGGTTCCTGTGTTAAAGCCCACCTGTACTATAGGCATGCCCTGTATCTAGACACCCCCTCAGAAACCAGCAGCTTCAAAATATGGCAGTGAGATTGTTGAATGTCTCAAGAAGTTCGATCGCATCTTGCTGAGGCGACACAACCTGAAGTAGCTTCTGGTAAAAACAAAGGATTCAAAAGAAAGTCTGCTTGATAACACAGTGTTCTTTAATACTGGCCCTGGTTTTCCATCCGTCTGGGAGCCCTGTGGTGACTTTTATCACTATGGTATTCTTCCTCCATCCTCTTGGTAAAGATCTGATTCAAATGCATGCAGTTTGGCAGTGGTGCATTCAGGGTGATGGAGCGTAACCTGTGAAACGACCTCTTACTATGTCCTTGATATATATTTCCAACTTCTCAGCCTTGAAACTTACAGTAAAGTCTCACTCATATGTGCATTTGTTAGGCCCCTCCCCTCCAGAACTTGATTAGGCAGTCGTGTTCACTTCCTTTTCTCCATATTTTTGTGTTTGTAGCACCAAGATGCTTCAGCGAATACAAATAATTATAACAATTGGACTTATATTCAATACTAAAGGTAACTGAGGATTTTTCACTATGTTTCACAACTAGATAGCCTTACAAAGTGACCTTAATACTTCTTTGTCCATGTTCTATTAATCGCTATTTTTTAATAGTGATGATTCAGTTGACTTCACATGACTAACATTTATTGAATATCACCAGTGTTTTCTAGCTTTAAATAATTCCATTTTGATGCATTTTGGTTAAGGAACATACATTTTGATGACTAGGTGACATAATGTTTTCTCATGTGGAATCCGCACTGCAAATAGTTCTGCCAAATATAAGGATAATAAGCACTTTAAAAAAAGATTAATGTTAGCATCCCTAAAGCAGTTTTCAGGCCCTTGCTCCCAAACACTGTCTGAAAAGCATCCTCTTGCATCAAACACTATTTCCGTTAGATGTCCTTTCCATGGTTTCAATATGAAACCTCAGCATCTGATCTATTACTAGATTCAGATGGATCCAAAAGATATATGAAAAGGATATATTGAATACAGTTTCCATGTCCATTTTTATATACAATATGCTGATAAAATATTAATAACAAAAACAAACATCTTAACGGATATTCAGATTTCACTTTATTTATACAGCAATTTTTCCGTGAAATCTGGATCCTTGAGAGAAAGGGTAAAATGACCCTCCATGGACTATAACGTGTCCCTTACTTCCTTCCTTATCTTTTTAGGTCTACCTACAGATGGCTTCAGTGAACTGGTGACTTCATGTTACCAATACTTTGATCAAGTAGTACAAAATCCTGTATTAAGAAAAGATGCAAGCGCAGTAACAGTATTGCCTTTCGATTATTTCCAATGTAAAACTAGCACTAAACACGTTTTACAACTACAATGTGTAAGAATATAGGGGAGTACTTTGAATCTGGAGGATGGGCATCAAGAGAAAATGGTTGTGTCGGAACAATGCAGGCATTTATGCCTGCCTTAAGAATTTGGCCCGGTCCACGAATGCATCTCTTCAACGAATTCCTTTACCATGCAAGTCATTACAATGACTTGCCTTGGTTAAAGCGCTGGAGTTTGGAATAGTATCATTTACTTTTCCAACTCCAGTCTGCACCACAGTAGGGAAAGTGTTGGACTTAAAGTGCAAAATCAGTCCAACAACGCTTAGACAAGTTATTGTAATGCCTTGCGTGGTAAAGGGATGCGTTGTAAAGATGCATTCGTGGTTCAGGCCATGCTTTAAAGGCACAGCATGGTTTGAGCCGCGTTGTTGAAGCTGTTTCCCAGTGAATATGTACAGACTTTAAATAAGGCTTGTAAGACATCTGACAATCTTTGTCAGGTGGCTCCCATCAACCAAACTGTAAATATCCACTATAATATATTTGTATTCCCACTGGCCATATACACTCATCACCAAGTATCTGCATATACCAATTGATGCACCACTCACACTCGTACTAACCTTTTCATAATGCTCAATTATGCATTCACTCACTATCTCACAATAAACATAGCTGATAATTATTACTTTAAGAAACACAATCCTGCATTCACCAGAGTGTAGATTCGGGAGAGGGGGGTGTTTGGGGTGTTTCACCCCACTAATAAATGTTTTTTCTGATGAATAGTTGGGTACAGTTTCTTACAGTTGGGTATGGTGAGGTGTCTCTCATATTAAATCTGGCATTTATGCATGCACACACGGAAAAAATCACACACACTCTTTATCATGTCTGTTTTGAAAGCCCTAAAAAATGTTAATTATTTCACAAAATATCATCTTTCTCTCACTTAGTACTCCTCCCAATTTGCATACTCTCCCTTTCCACTACCTCTTAAGCTCCTCACATGCACCCTTCATGTTATATGATGTATTTTTTTTTAATAACCACATTTGACATATAGGGGGTCATTACGACTCCCGCCGGACGCGGTGACCGCGCGCCTGGTGGGAGCCGCCAAAATACCGTACCGCGGTAGCAAGACCGCGGCGGGTATTTTGAGTTTTCCCCTGGGCTGGCGGGCGGCCTTCAAAAGGCCGCCCGCCAGCCCAGGGGAAAACGACCTTCCCACCATGAAGCCGGCTCGTAATCGAGCCGGCGGAGTGGGAAGGTGCGACGGGTGCTACTGCACCCGTCGCGTATTTCACTGTCTGCTATGCAGACAGTGAAATACAAGCGGGGCCCTCTTATGGGGGCCCCTGCAGTGCCCATGCCATTGGCATGGGCACTGCAGGGGCCCCCAGGGGCCCCGCGACACCCCCTACCGCCATCCTGTTCCTGGCGGGCGAACCGCCAGGAACAGGATGGCGGTAGGGGGTGTCAGAATCCCCAAGGCGGCGCAGCATGCTGCGCCGCCTTGGAGGATTCTGACGGGCAGCGGAAAACCGGCGGGAGACCGCCGGTTTTCCTGCACTGACCGCGGCCAAAGCGCCGCGGTCAGAATGCCCTAAGGGGCACCGCCAGGCTGTCTGCGGTGCTCCCGCCAACCGCGAGCCTGGCGGTCACAGACCGCCAGGCTCGTAATGAGGGCCATAATGTATTTGTAAGAAAGTACCCTCTTTCTTGGCATGGTTACCGCCATTTTCTGCCTTATGTCAGTGTGTTTGACTGTGTTCAATGGGATCCTGTTAACCAGGACCCTTATGATTCTGCCTGATCTCCCTCAAATTTGGTTGTTGGCTAAGGGTAATACAGTATTTCACTCACAATTGGCATACTGGTACCCCCTTATACGTCCCTAGTATATGGTACCTAGGTACCCAGGGCATTGGGGTTCCAGACGATCCCTATGGGCTGCAGCATATATTTTGCCACCCATAGGGAGCCCATGCAAAGGCTTCTGCAGGACTGCCCATGCAGCCTGCATGAAAAGGTGCAAGCACCCTTTCACTGCCATTTACACTGCATCAGTTCACTTATAAGTCACTCCTATGGCAGGCCCTCCAGCCCTGAGGGCAGGGTGCAAAGTACCTGCGTACTAGGGCTCCCCTGCACTAGCAGAGGTGCTCCCATGACCTCCAGGACCATTTTCCCAGGCTTCGTGCATGCGAGGACGCCATTTTACGCATGTGCTGGACATAGTTCACTACCTATGTCCAGCTACATAACAGTAACTCTGTACATAGGCATGTTTGGTATAAAACATGTTGGAATCATACCCCAAGGCTTTTGCAACCATTGGTTGTATGATTCCATGCACTTTGGGGGCTCCCTAGAGGACCCCTACTATTGCCATTTGAGCCTTCTGAGGTTTTCCAGGCAGCCTCAACTGCTGCTACTTCACAAACAGGTGTCTGCTCTCCTTTTGTTTGAAAAGCTTGAGCCCAGGAAGGCAGAACAAAGGATTTACTTTGGGAGAGGGGTGTTGCATCCTCTCCCTTTGGAAATAGGAGTGGCTATGGATGGGTAGGATTTAAAGGGCACATTTGGTGTCATCCTTGCATAAACCAGTCTATACCGGTTCAGGGACCCCAGTCCCTGCTCTGGTGCAAAACTGGACAAAGGAAAGGGGATTGACCACTCCCCTGTCCATCACCATCCCAGAGGTGGTGCTGAGAGCTCCTCCAGAGGGTTGCTGGGTTTTGCCATCTTGGCTTCCAAGTTGGCAGGGAACTCTGCAGGGCATCTTAGTGGCCAGTGTCAGGAGGTGACGTCAGAGCCCTCCCCTGATAGGTGCTTACCTGATTAGGTGACCAATTCTCCTTTCAGGGCTGTTTAGGGTCTCTCCTTTGGGTGGTTCCTCCGATTCGGACTGCAAGACTCCACCAGGAATCCTCTGCACTTGCCATTTTGACTTCTCACTGAAGAAACTGCATCTGGACCCTCCAGGAACTCTACAAGCTGCAACAAAGAAGCAAGATGCCTTCTTCAACATTGTATCCTCAGCGCCTGCCAGCAACTGCAACTGTTTCCCAGTCAAGCATCCTCTGAGGACAGCCTGTCTTCAGCCTGCACCAGAAGAGTGAAGGAATCTCCCCTGGGGTGGAGTCACTCCCCTGATTCAGCAGGCACCAGCCGCAACAACAACTGGCTGTGTGGATCTCCTCTCTTGCTGAGCTGCATGGATCCTGCATCACAGGTGATGGACTGAAGTAGTTCCAATGGTCCTCTCTTCCAACTGTCTCTCCTGCAAAGCACAGCTTCCTGAGTGGTTCTCCGGCCGTGAGTGTGCCTTTGTCTTAGTGGTGTGTGGGCCTCATCTGCAACTTTCTTGTCCCCATCCTGTGGGACTCCTGTGCATGCTGCCTGGTCTTCTGTGGGCTCTCTGAGTTGGTGAGAGCCCCCTATGGCTTCCCCTCCTGGGGAAAGTCCACCTGGTACTTCCTGGTCTCAAGCAGTGCCATTTTCCGCTAACTGCAAGCTTTGCATATGCCAAGGATTGGACTCCAGTGATGCAAACTAGACTGCAATCCTCCATCCGGCGTGGGACTTCACTTGCATCTTCCAGGAACCCGACTTCGTCTTCTTGGGTGCAGTACTAACTGTTCTTCTTCACCAGTGGTCCTTCTTTTGCACCTTCATCAGGGTTAGCAGGGGCTCCAGTTCTTCCTGTACTCTTCTGTGCTTCTTGGACTTGATCCCCCTGTTCCACAGGTCTTCCTGTCCAGAAATCCACTGTTGGTGTCTTGCAATCTCTTCTGGTTCTTGCATTCTTCTTCTTTTTGTTTCTGTGTGTGTTCTAGGATACTTACTGTGATTTACTCCTGCTTTCCTGGCCACTGGGGTGGGTTCTAGTACTTACCTTTGGGGTTTTCTAGTACTCCCAGCTCCCCCCTACACACTACACTTGCCTAGGTGGGAGACCATCTTTCCCATTCCACTTTCTTAGTATATGGTTTATGCTACCCCTAGGCCCACTTCTAACTATGGTGATTTTAACTAATTAAACTGATTTCTAACTGTTGACTATGCCTATTTCTGCATACTAGTGTATATAATTTGTGTATTTCTTACCTCCTAAGGGAGTATAGCTCTATGGTATTTTTGATATTTGTGTCACCAAAATAAAGTGTCTTTATTTTTGTAACACCTAGTGCTGTCTTTCATGTGTTTCATGTTTCGAGCAGTAGCAGTCCCTCCCCCCCCTTTCAGCACCTTCAGATCCTAACCGGTGAGTAGTGCACTTTACAAATGATTGATTGATTGATTGATGTGTGTGACTACTGTGTGACTACAGTGCTATTGCATGAGTTTTGCATGTCTCCTAGAGAAGCCATGGCTGCTCATCCACAGCTACCTCTAGAGAGCATGGCTTCTAGACACTGCCCACATTTCACTAATAAAGGATAACTGGGCCTGGTATAAGGTGTAAGTACCATAGGTTCCCACTAAAAACCAGGTAAGCCTCCTACAGTATTTAAACATCATATGCCAGCGTGATTGTGGGGAAATATCACACCACCCCAATCTTACTGACCAAGCTACACAACTGGCATTCTCTCACCTTCTCACCAAGCCCATAATCATGACAGCTCACACAATGTACTCACTCATGACCTCACTCAAGTCCACCTACATGCATTCACTCTGTACATCCACTCATGCCAGCTCACACATGATCCCTACTCACTAACCTACCAGCCCCCATTGACACTATCTTCGTATAAGATCCTTACTCATTCACTCATTCTGCAAACTCATGAATTCACTTACGCTGTGTCACTGAGAACCAGTGTATACCAGCTCATCCAAGATCTTCAGTCATGCACTCACTCACACAGCTAATCTGTGTTGAGATAGAAAACCTCTTTGCTTGGACAATAAGCAATGATGGAGACGGATGTTTTAATCCACCTTCAAATTTCAGTCTCCAACTTGCGGATCATAAGCTCAAATTCCAGTAGAACACACTGGAGCAGGAACTTTCATGGGAGTCTGTCACTGTGATGCTATAGGGGACCACGTAAAGTTAGCTAAAAGATGGAATGGATTCTCAGCAGAGCATTTTTAATTGCATTACAAATAAGACTGGTTTGTATATGACTGTTCTCTGCAATGGTGTAACAAAACTTGAGGGCCCCCCCTGCAAAGTACATTGAGGGGCCCCTCCCCTTGGACCCAGTCAGAGTCCTGCTGCCCGTGCACAGTGTACTGTTCTGAGGGGGCCCTCTGAAGCTCAGCCCCTGCCCTACACCACGTGGGCTGCAGTGGCCTTTCTTATGCCGCTGTCTGTGTAGAATGTCATTTTGAGTGAAAAGTGATGAACTGTGAATGAATCCTATAGCACTCGCCAGTAGCTGAGATTAATTCAAGAATTCCATCCAAGACTTAGCCAGATTAGATGTCAAGTATCTCTGTCACAGGAAATACAAACTGCAGTCACTAAATACTTGCTGAAGAACACATGCTGTTTGGGTGGCTTCCTGGGTTTATTTATTTCAAGAGTTGTTGACTTAAAAAGGCAGAATAAGATCAAAAAGAGTTGCCTTTTTTTTTTTTTAACAAATGTTGATTGATGAGTAGTTTTGCCATAAGGTGCGGTTGACACCTGAAATGGCTTAATAGCAATCTGTGCGGGGTGCATGAAATAAATGCTTCTTTTTAAATGATTGAGTGGAGGGGCCCCTATTTTTTATCCTCTCGGCTCCTCTTCTTTTTGGGACATACTACAAAAAACAAGTAATCAGAAAAAAAATACATCTATTTTTTTTAAAAATGTGTTTTTGCATGTCATCTCTGAATGTGAAGGTAAATCCAGTTACAAAACGATTTGTGAGTTAGGAAAGATGTTGTTGTTTCCTGGCATGATTGACTTGTTTCATGCACTAAGTGCGAGATTCACAATAGTGAATAGCAAAAAACACTTCCTAAAGCCCAGTGTCACAGTTAGCTGCGTGGAAAATTAGCTTTTCATGTCCAATCAAATCAATCTTTATTTGGTTTTCGACAAATAATAAAAGGTAAAACAAGTTCAGACACTAACACTCTAGGAATTATAAAATAATTAAAAAAATAATTCAGAGCCACACATTCAAACCATACTTCATAAACTGCATTAACTTAATATTCAGACAACGTGCATTTTGTCTAGAATTTGACTGTCAATTGTGAGGGCTCATGACCCTCTATTGTTTACCTGCAATTTATTGCCGATTTAAAAAATAGAGCATACTCTAGAACACACATCTCGATTTCCTAAAAGATGTAGGTACAGTATGGTCAGTGTTTTAAGACTGGTTTAAGAAATGTGATCATATAGCTTCTGTAAATTTACAAAAAAAGTGCAGCAGTGATTTGGTGGAGGACCTATTGCAAGTGCAGGCAGGCTACCTAGGCTTCCATTGATAAGCATCCTGCTGCAAACATAAGAGTCTCAACACTGAACCTGCCCTAAGCAGAAGAGGAGCAATCTTTCCAATCTAGTCAGCTCGATAGTAAGATAAAATGCTAGATCTAACCATGCTGAAGTTACAAAATAATCCTTCACAGAACTTTTAGGACACTCTCTAACACTCGTTTGAGCTAAAAGACCTGAAACTGTTCTTCACTAACAATTTATCTGACTTAACTAAAGAGAGCAGTGCATGAAAAAGATGGATAAGCCTAATTTATTGAAAGACCTGTGAACGTAACTCAGTCGAGGGATCGAAAGACCTCTTTTAAATTGTAGATAATCTGAAATTAACTCTCTATTAAAACTAGCTTTGGTATTAGTCCAAACACTAACCCAAAACAGAAGAGGGGTTGTGGGGACGGACCTGAGCCTTTCAGAGATATACAATAACTTCTACTTTGAGTGTAAAATAAAACATGAGTTGGAGCACAACAGGTTAAAAAGTCACCTGCAGGTACGTTTTTCTTTGATCTGCAGAACCAATGGTTTTTGATAACCCCAAATCCCAGCGCCATAGATTGCTGCTGGGGTACTTTGCTGGCAATACATTTTTAAACAGATAAAAACGAGCCCTGAAAGGTTGTATGTGTAAGATTTAAAATGCCTGGCCGCCATAGTTAACTTGATACACAAAGGGGGTCATTCTGACCCTGGCGGCCGGTGGCCGCCAGGGCCACCGACCACGGGAGCACCGCCAACAGGCTGGCGGTGCTCCAACGAGCATTCTGACCGCGGCGGTTCAGCCGCGGTCAGAAGCGGAAAGTCAGCGGTCTCCCGCTGACTTTCCGCTGCTCGTTTGAATCCTCCATGGCTGCGGAGCGCGCTCCGCAGCCATGAGGATTCTGACCCCCCCTACCGCCATCCTGTTCATGGCGGGAAAGCCGCCATGAACAGGATGGCGGTAGGGGGGGTCGCGGGGCCCCTGGGGGCCCCTGCCTTGCCCATGCCAATGGCATGGGCACGGCAGGGGCCCCCGTAAGAGGGCCCGCAAAGTATTTCAGTGTCTGCCTTGCAGACACTGAAATACGCGACGGGTGCCACTGCACCCGTCGCACCTTCCCACTCCGCCGGCTCGATTACGAGTCGGCATCCTCGTGGGAAGGGAGTTTTTCCCTGGGCTGGCGGGCGGTTTTTTGGAGACCGCCCGCCAGCCCAGGGAAAAACTCATAATACCCTCCGCGGTCTTCTGACCACGGAGCGGTATAATGTGGGCGGAATTCTGGCGGGCGGCCTCCGCCGCCCGCCAGAATCAGAATCACCCCCAAAATATTAAGCTGTGGCGACCAGGAACAAACCCGACTTAAAAGTAATTTAAAGATAACAAAAATTGCTTCCACAGCTCAGGGACCTATCTCTGACTGTCAAGGTCACCATCATTTTCTTCCCTGGCCCACACACCATAATATGGGATTTCCCAAAATTAGTCCCTAAATCGAGACTACCCCATAAAAGAAAGAGGCTTCCTCTAAACTTCGCAAGACTTTCAGGGTCCTAGCCACCAGAACGGCATCATCGGCATACAATAATGCCAGAATATTTGGAATTTATGGGACATTAACAGTATCATCTCCCCGGTGGGGGCATAACCTGTTAATATATGAGATAAACAAAAAAGGTGCCAAAATGCAACCCTGGTGCACCACAAGGGCAAATAAAAAAGTATCTGAGGTTTCCTCAGCAGGGACATATTGCACTCTGTCTGATACTTTTTCGTGCAAAATATAAATAAAATTCACAACAGTGACCTCAACAGCCATGTTAAGCAGCTTTAATCAGAGCTTAGTCCTGTTGACTGCATTGAAAGCTGTGGACAAGTCCATAAATGCTAGGTACAGTGGACCTTGTCTAGCAATAATATATTTACCCAGTATTAGTTGTAAATTTAGCCACTGGTTCACTGTACCCAGCCCAGGGCAGAAACCATAATGCAAAGGGGATAAATGTTATTCTGACCAGACCAAGCTGTTATCAGTATGAAAATTACTCTGCCAGAAATCTTCACTGTGCTATCCATAAGGGATAAAGGACGATAGCATTTAGGCTGATTCTGATTGTCTTTCTTAAAGATGGGGACAATAATAGATAATGCCAGGGACCTAGGAATCGTAAAGCTAAAATAGTTATTAAATAGATTAGTTAGCAAGGGGCCCCAAAGATCCATATTATTTTTCAAAAGGTCCATGGGTACACTTTCAGGTCCTTGAGCTTTTACTCCCGGGCCTTGTTTTATCATATTCTCAACCTTATTTAGTGTAAGTTACAAGGGAGTAGAGCTGCACAGTCTAACTCTCAATAAATCCAGTAATGACGTACTTCCTCTAATTGATAGCCACAGCTAAAATGTGTGAGAGCCCTTCTTAATTGGCGGTTAGCCACTGAACAAGATCCATCAAACCATTGAGGACATTGCTGGACCAATCTTATAGACTTCATCAAATGCTTTCTAGTGCCTACACATAAAGAGTTGAAATGGGTACACAATAACGCCCTACTCCTTTCTTCTAGGTAACCCAAAAACAACTGAAATGACTTCAATATTAACCTGAGGGTAACCTTGGGTTCCTCAAGAACCATGTTAATCTTAAGTAATCTCCAGTGTGTTGGGATGTCTTCATGGTTGCTACCAGGAGATTAACCTTATGTACTGGAAAATTCCCAACAGCTATCAGTGCATTGTGATTACCCCAATTGAGTCTCTATTACTGGACTCCAAGAAAGCCAGGAAAGAAAATCTCTGTTGATAAAATTGTAATCGATGGTAGAGGCCCGTCTGTTCTGTCTATATGATGGTAGGGTGTGATCTTCTCTCTTAAAATAAGGGACTATATCCACCAGATCATTCTGCACAATTTGAAGATCCGACTCAACCCCCCTCCTGTCCCTGGGACCCTCACAATTAACAGTGCCCTTAGTTTCCAAATCCTCTGTGTTTGTATTAAATTTAGCATTAAAATCTCCACAGACAACATATTTAGGTTGTGCTAACTCTTCAGACAGTGATGAGACCAGGTTATTTAAAAAAACAAAACAATTCTCTAGATGAATACAGACAGTGTTAAAAAAAAACACATTATTATAAAAATTAATCAAATAAAAGTTAATGCGGCTTAAATTGTCCCTAATATGTAGAACTTGAAAAGAGGCACTGCCGGAGTCAGTCATGGTTACTTTTAGGTAAATATTTAGCTGAAACCAAACCAAAAGTCCACCCCTTTCTCTCCTTCATGTGGGTGGCACAGCAGTGCTGGAGTAACAAGCAAAACCATCACATGTGAATGGGGAAGTAGCCATGTCTCCTGAAATACAATAATAACACAATTATCTGTACAGTTAGGCTAGTCTGGGTCACACGCTTTTTCCTGTAAGCCTGCAACATTCCAGCTCAAAAGAGTGAAGAGATGCCCACCACTGATGAATTCTTTACATCCAGTTCTTGTGGAAACAACAGTTCCTTTGTTAGTTCCCTTTAACAGGGACAATAAAGACCTTACCTCTGGTCAATCATTGTCCGAAATGCATTCCTGCATGAGCTCAACTTATATTCTGATGTATCTGGCTATAAACTTTATATATACAAAACATTGGTCTTACCACTTAATGCTCATTGCACTGGCTCTGTATTCCTTGATGCAGGATTATCTTGGAATTTTTCTAAGATTATATGCCTAGGGGTATGGTACTGCACTACTCTCAAGGATACATTAAGGACTAATTTAGAAATCTTATCTGCAAAGCTTGTAGATCTCACACAGAAATGGTCTCCGTTTTATCTCACGGTGTGGGGACGCTTGGACACCATTAAGATGATGCTTCTTCCTATCAATAACTTCTTCCTTATGATGATTCCTATTAAGATACCTAAACTATTTTTTAGTTCGATTGATAAAATTCTATCCAAGTTCCTGTGGAAAGGTAAACAATCCAGAATCTCTCTCTCGAAATTAAAACTTCCTAAAGTACAAGGTGGAGTTAATTTCCCTGACTTTATAACTTATCAAACATCTTTTGGCATTAAGCAAATACACCCCTATTTATCTACACTCAATGATGCCCCTCAAAAGCTATGGTTCTCTTTGGAAGAAACATTTATTTCTCCCTTTTCCAATAAACACATTATATTTATGTCTAACCCCCCAAAATTCTTGTTGCCCAGCACTATCTCCCATTCAGTCAACTTACTGAAACCTTTTTTTATTTCACATCTTACCCCCATTAATCAATTCTTTAACAGTCCTATTTGGCACAGTAGTTCGCTTAGGAAACAAGGTAAAACCTTGTGTTGGAAGGCTTGGATGACTGAAGGTATTCTTCTCATTTCCCAATTATATCACAAAGACTCTCTCATCCCTTTTACTACTCTCTCAGCAATTTATAATCTCCCTATTCGCATGAAATCCCTATATATCATTCTTTCTACTCTAGTCCAAGAGGCCCTCAATAAACTTATACATCATAATCATTCTTCTCTTGCAACATTTCCACAACCGATTGTAACTTCTAATTATCCTAGGGCAGCTGGAATTCAGAAGCTTTTAAGAACGTCTGTTTCACCTAGACTCAAATCACCTATTGAGACATTGTGGGAATCAGATCTTGGTGTTGTTTGGCCAACTTCTTTATGGGATAGAATATGGTATAAGATACATTCCGCTGCACGCACTGCAAGCCTCACACAGACCCTATATTTTTTTTATAAAATACTTTTTTACACTCCTGTACGCCTTTACAAACTCAAACTTGCAAAAAATGACAATTGTTGGCGCTGCCACACTCAGCACGGTAGTGCCTTTCACATGTTTTTTTCCTGTCCATCCCTATCTACTTTTTGGTACTCAATATTGTCTCGCATTTCAGCAATAGCTCAGATCTCCTTACCAATGTCATATGAATTACTGTTTTTGGGTGGCATACACGATATCTGGAGTTCATTCAGGCCTCTTGGAAAATTGGTGGACCTTTTCCTTTCTATTGCAATCTCTATTATTACTTCTAAATGGAAATCTTCGGAGAACATTACTCTCAGAAAGTGGTGGAATTCCGTATGTTATCATCATAGACTTGACAGCTACAATCTTGGTTCAACAAGAACTTTCTTCAAATGTCATCAGCTATGGTTGCCATTAGGTAACTATCTCTCACGCACTGCAAAGGAAATTGATTTTTCTCCTCCTTTTTAAAAAATGTCAACATATTTCCTGGTTTTCTTCTTATATATACTTATTTAATCTTTCATTCGCTGTAACTAATGTCTATTACCTCTCTCTCCACATGGCTATCACTTGATTCCCTTTTCTATCCCTAGAGCTCATCTCCCTCTCCCTCTCTCTTTCTTCTTTCTTTATTCAAACTTGGAGTCTTTGATACTATATTGCTGTATATGCCTAATTCACGTACATGTTTAATATGCATTTATAAGTACATTATTCCTTATGCATATTTATTCACAACAGCATATCTCTGTCCTGGCAATGTTAAGTTAATGTTCTTGTATTTGATTCAATAAAAAACATATTTAAAAAAATAATAATAATCATTGTCCGAAAGGGCTTTAAACAGATTTTCAACTGGCACTGATAACTGGTACCTTTTACCATCCGAAGCAATGGCAGACAGCCCCAGTTGCTGTTCGGATAAAATCATGGTAGATGTATTCTGCAGAAATGTGATGCTTATCTACCCGCTGGACCAGACGTTGAAAGGGGGAAGACAAAGGCAGTTGAAGTTTATAAAAAAAAGCAAAGTAGCACCACGAAAATGGAACCCCTCTTATTATTCTTACTCAGGTCACCAAACAAAAGCCTCTGCACCAGCTGTGTGAATCTACAATTCTCTATGACAAAGTCCCCACTGGATTGTACAGGGCTTCGACAAATCCAGCCAATCCACCTAGTCAGCAAAATGTATCAGCCAGGTGAAATGGAAAACTCCTATGGTGAACAAGCCAATATGAGACTTTGTTAAACAAATTCTCATAAAACTCTGCTTAGTTTTCTCAGGAGGGGGTACTCCAAAGAGAACGGATACACATAGGCATGTTGCAGGCAGGAGGTTAATGCGCACTTGGCTCAGAACACATGACCTCTTTTCCTCTGAGCCAGCCCTGCCGTGTTGTTCTCATAACCATCCCACCTCACTACCCCAGCATGTTTGCTGGGCTAGCACTTGCCAGAGCCACTAATTAGAGTGGGAACAAGGCCCTGAGGTCCCATATTAGGTTGATTAATAGACAACAGGTTACATCTTGCCTCTCCTATATGCATCATGCTGCCTAGGTTGGGTTGGAATATTGACAATGCATGTATACCAGTGAGAACTACAACCTCAAATCTCCAGGGGGAGTCTCTGTGACATCAGAAGAGCGAGCTGTGATTCTATCACTTCTAAAGGATGGCATAAATGGAACAACCGACTCTGAAACAGTTCCTTAATTTTTGAAAAACAAACCTCTACAAGTTGCATACTGTCATTACAATCTGTTTGTGTGCTGGTCCCCACCATGTTGAACCTAATACCCGCTTTATTCTGTTATTATCAACTGTCTTTGCAGGGCTGCATAGGGTGGCTAGTGTTAGACTTCTAGATTGTGTTATGGCCAACTCAGATGAATCAATGAGAATACCAGAAGGTGGAAATGCCAAAGGTAAGGGTGCTCTCTATGCATTAAGTTAGTGTCTGACAGAGGCCCCCATGTCTCCAAGACTCCATGCAACTGTTATCAGAACTTGCATTAACCCTGAGCTCTCCAGACTGCTGGACCAGCCTATACAAAGTGAAGGACTAGAAGAGGGAGTCCTACTTGGTCAATCTCCAAACCCCTAGGAACCCGGCAAGGGTGCTTCATGTTAATAGACTAAAACCTCATTTTGAAAGGTTAAAAGTAAGCATGCTCCTTGTGACAGATGAGGGAGTGGAAGAGGAGAGTGAACCTCTCCCTTACATACTTTCTGCAGAGGAGCACAATGGATCAGTGGGGGAGATCAACCTCTCTTCCTCCCTAACCCCAGTTATTGGAATAGTTCACCTCTCTGTTCTCTCTCACCCCTAGACTCAGACACCTGTGCGTCCATGACATTGACACGGGGACAGTCCCCCTATAAAAAACAAAAATTTACAGGTTGTGAGATAAGATGAGGGCCAATATTAAGGAGGAGTTCTGCATGATTCTGGCATTAGGGGTGATTGAGCCCTTCAGTAGGCCCTGGTCCAGCCCTGTGACATCGGTATCAAAGACTGCCCCACCAGGTGCCACTCTAGGACTACAGGAGACTTAATTATGTTACTAAGACGGAGGCACAACCCATCCCCAGAGCCGATCAGCTCATTGACAGGCTGGGTGCTTTCAAATTCCTCTCTACTTTTGATTTGACATCTGGGTAATGGCAGATTGTTCTTATTGAGGGGGCTAAAAGAAAGCCAGAATTGTCAGCCTGTGAGGGTCACTTCCAGTTTGGATGATGCCCTTTGGTTTGAAGAATTCCTCTACCACCTTCCAAGGGTTGGTGAACAGGGTCCTTGCTGAAAAGTAGGTCTTTTGTGCCACCTACTTAGACGACATTGTTGTCTACCATTTCATGTGGAAGGAACACCTGCAACACCTCAGTGAGGTGCTTCAGGCACTGCAACAGGCAGGCCTAACCATCATGGCCAGTACGCGCCAGACTGGGAAGAGTTCTGTCGTGTGGGTCGGGCATGGTGCTGGACCTCCAGGCTAAGATTGAGACTATCATGGCCTGGAACCCCCATGACTCAGAAGTGAGGGCCCTCCTGGGTCACACAGGATACTATCAAAGGTTTGTTAAGGGATATGGCACCAATGCGGCACCCTTAACAGAGATGACCTTGAAGAAGCAGCCCAGACTGTTGATCTGGACAGAGGCCAGAGAGCCTTTGATACCTCAAAGAGGCCATTTGTATAGCACCTGTACACAAGGCTTCTCACTATTCCAAGGAATTCATCATGCAGAGAGACACTTCAGGGCATGATGTAGGGGAGGTTTTAGCATAGATGAATGAAGAAGTCCTATTCCAACCAGTAGCCATCATTGGAAGAAGGCTACCTCCAAGGAAACAGAGATGGGGTGGGATTGAAAGAGAAGTTGTTGCTGTGATCTGGGCACTGAAAAAGCTGAGGTCATACCTGTTTGGGACTCACTATCGGGTTCAGAGAGACCACAGTCTCCTCAAATCACTCATGCAGATGAGGGTTGAAAATCCCAAACTATTGAGGTGGTCCATCTCCCTACAGGGAATGGACTTTACAGTGGAGCACTGACTGCGGTCAGACCACACCAACACTGATGGTCTCTCCAGGTTCTCCCGTTATAGTGAAGAACACTCCCAAGGGGTTGGGTAGCTCTCCCCACTTTCAGCTGGGGGGGGCACATGTTGACCCTGACAGCCTTAGAGTGGTCTTCCTCACAAATGTTTGCTTGCCTCCTCCACTTTTTTTACCTTGTTTTCTGTTGGCTTTAGGACTCTATGCACCAGTGTTAAAGTGATTATGCTCTCTCCCTAAACATGGGAATAATGGCTTCACCCCAGTTGGCATATTTAATTTACTTTTAATTCCCTACTAAAGTGCACTACATGTGCCCTGAGCTTGTAAATTGAATGTGACTTGTCAGCCTGCAGCAATACTTTTGCCACCCATTTAAGTACCCCTTTAACTGTGTCGCAGGCTTGGCATTGCAGAGGATGTCTCTGAAGTTTCACACTGTCGACCTTGCCAAAGTAACTCTTTTGCCAGGCTCAAACCATCCCTTTTTCTACATATATGTTTCCTCTAGGCCCAGGACAGCCCAGAGTGCAATGTATTTATAAGGCAGAGCATGCAATTTTAAGTTTGATATGTCCTGGTAGTGAAAAACTTCCAAAGTAATTTTTCCTTACAGCAAAGCCTATCTCTTTCATAGGACAATATTGGGATTACCTTATTACATCTTGTTGTGTAATTCACAGTCTGGAAGAGACAAATGTTTCAAATTTGGTGTCTCTGGAATCACAATTTAAAATCACAGTTTATGGTGAAGTTGGATTTTAAATTGTAGTTCTGGAAATGCCACTTTAAAAAGTTAGCATTGTCTTACTTTATCCATTTGGTGCCTGCAGCCTATCCCTGATCACTTGCCTGTGGTAGGTGACAGATGGGCTTTGTGTATTCCTCCTTTAGAGCCAAACACAATGGGAGTTAATGTGTGACTTGATGGACCACCCTGGCAGGATGGGAGGAGGGAGCTGGTCACAGCCACACTTGCACGTGGATAAGTTGTCTCCTGTCCCCACACAAAGTGCTGCATAACCCACTGTAGTGAGTCTGGACCCAGGGCAGGAAGGGAAGGACCTCTGTAAACCCCAAAGGACTATCTTTGAAGCCTCCCCCCCTTTAAAGACTAAACTGGGTATGAGTACTAAACCTCTGACACCACAAACTCAGTATACTTCTGGACCAATGAATACTCTGCCAGGAAGAAGGACTGCTGTGATACTGAAGGACTGCCACTCTGCTTGACTGCTGCTTTACTGGACTCCTGCCTTGCTCTGTTTCCCTGCTGCCTACTGTTCCCCTGTCTGGGTGAGAAGGACCTGCATCACTTGAACCTAAAGTGTCTCCAAGGGCTAGTCGCCTCGCCTCCTGATCTGTAGTCTCAGGGACAGAACAGACATCCAACTACACTGCTCCTGCACCTGGACTCTGACATCTGTGGGTCTGACCTGCCAAATGGTGCCACCCCAGTCCCAGACCATTGAAAGTGGGTTGAAGGTGCTTGATCCAGTGAAACTAATGCATCCTCTGCTGTGGGCAAAGAAACTACATGTTGCCACCTCTGCATGTGGCAAATTGATGCATCACCTCTACTGTGCTATTTTAGAGTTTTAAATTTAAAAAATCATAACTCAAGGTAAACTTTTTAGATTTTTGTCATTTTAGTGTTCTTTTAGTTATTAAATCTTACTCTATTTTCTAAACTTATGTGGATTTATTTTGTGTGGCACTTTCACTGTTTTACTTACTGCCTCTAAGTTAAGCCTGACTCCTCTGTGCAAAGCTACCAGAGGGTGAGCAAAGGTTAACTGAGGGTTTGCCTGACACTTACCCGTACTAGAATTGTGGTTGCTATTTGACTAAGGTTTACACCTCAGTCAACCAACAACCCAATTTATAACAGCATCCATATACTTCCTTCCTGTGTTTTATTGTTTTTTGACACTTCTGCCTTCTCAGGGCTGGAGATATTTCCATACGAGCCAATGTGACCCCGAGACGCACCTGAGCCCTCTTCATTTGCTGTTGAGAAATTAACACAGTACGATTTTATGAAGACTGCTCTCTTTTACCAGGTCACATGGTGCTTTTTGCACCTAGATTGGGATGCCACCTGAGCATAGATGTGTGACCTCTACACTAGATTGTCTCTTCCAGGTACCCAGTTTTATGGGGATTATATTGTCAGTTTAAACTCAAAGTGACCTTATTGCAAATATTGCATGACTAAAGCTAGAACCACAACTTGGGCAGAAACCTATGTACACAACCTTTCTAAATTAGATAGTTTGGTAATGATTGCAGTGATTTTTAGATAATTTAGAAGGATGCTTATCTCGAGCACACTCTGGTTACACGACCCTTGGCTCACACACCAGCTTGCCAGTGCATGCCACTATTTTGACAGTCAACTTTCTTCCATGTATCATAAAGATGTAAGAACCAGTGTCATGTGGCCTAGAGAAGCGAGAGCTAGTGCAGAATGTGACTGCGAGGAAACAATTTCAAAGCAACAAGCATTTCTGGCAGTAACACTGACAAGAAGGGTGGGTCACAGATATAGCATCTTCCCAACAGAAGAGCATGGGATAAGGAGGAGAGCTGACCACATGTTTACATAGACACAAAATTGGATCATGTCTTGCTGTTCCCCTAGTTTAGACCACTGAAAGCATCAAGGAGTGCGGTATCACACTCCCAGGGATAAAGGGAAGGTACATAAAAACCTCAGGATGAAGTACTAGCGTAGAAATTCCATGGATGATACCACACTTCTCCCATGGAGCAGAAAGAAAAGTCTGTGAGCCCCAAAACTGCACAAGTACCCTCCAGATCCTCAATTAACCCTTTCTAAAATCCCTTGCAGCTTATCTGCATGCAAGTCGACAGTGTTTGTTGAATGTTCATCATTTTTCCCGGGATACACTTTACAGCCATTTGAATCATGAGGGAGATGGAAGTCCAAGCCTTCTTGGATCGATTTTATGTTTAATAGAACATGTAACTGCAAGGAGACACGATTAGTTCAGCAGGGATACATGATGCTTGCATGATGTGGTCAACAGAGGAAGTCGGGATTTACTGTCTGAGTGGTATGGTCACAGAGAGTGCCAGGATTTTGTGTTTGCTTGACGTGGTCAAAAGAGAGTGCTGGCATTTGATGTTTGCATGAAGAGGTCATCAGAGGGTTACAGGATTTGATGTTTGCATGCTGTGGCCAAATAAAGGTTCTAGGATTTGGTGTTTGCAGATTGGCCCCTGGCTCTCCCTTAACTCGCCCACATTTACGCTCTTCGCAGTTGTAAACAAACGCTGTAGACAGAGAACTTCAACCAACCCGTACCGGCTTCAGATCATCATGCAGTTGTGACTTTTTATTTTAAATCTTTTTTCATTACAGCACATTTCCCTTTTAAAAATTACGGGATAACAGAATGCAAGGCCATCACCTCCGACCTCACATAGGGCAAGAAGAGAACTCGGTTTTATATTGGCTGTGAGTGCACATGCATAAATACATGTCTGTATTGTTCCTCACCACCTTGGTTTTGGTGCAGTCAAAACTATTTACTTGGTATCTGAAGTGACTTTTTTGATGTGAAGCTTGGTAGGTTACAGTGGACATATTTGGGAAATTGAGATTAAAGTAGGACTTCAGGTATAATTCACAAGACATCCACAGTTAAAGTAAGTGTCCTCTTTCAAAGTAAACATTGAGACGTTTCAGGGGATATGTTTTCATATTTTGAAAGTTAAAAATAAAGTTGAAGTACTGGAGATAAAGTGAGAGGGCTACAGATTGGCTGTACAAGTCTAAGCCTCGGCGGAAGCCAGTGATCCATGACGTACATTTACCATCCATCAGGGTGATGTACTGAGGTCCCGGCTGCCGTCTGGGCTCTCCCATCCATTAGGTCTTTCAGCTCTGTATGCCCAGCCTTTACTGCTGTTTTAATGGCTCTGTCCTCTGCCTTGTTGCAGGTTAGATGCATTGTCTAAACGAGTATGAGTAACAGATTCTATTATATACACAAACTGAGTCACCTCACATCTCTAACTAAATCCAGCAAAATGTCAACAGCATCAGTATGCCTTGGGTTGCAGAACAAGCTAATTGCAGAAGGTGAGTCATCCACACAACCCAATCACCGCAAGGTGCTGCTGACACCCTTTCTGTATGTTGTTTAATGGGTGTTCATGTTGTGTGTTGTGATTTGTGCTTACATGACATCTTGCCCTATAGCTAAAGTTGTCCTTAGCTAGATCTGGATGTTATAGAGGCAAAGAAGGGTAGAGAGAATGAACTTTGGGTCCACTCACTTCAGTATTAACTTTAAAATTCTTGTCATTGTTTTCCTTTGATTACCATTGGTTAGATGAGCTGTTGATAAAGGTCACGCCGTTTTGGGTATGATTCAGTAAAAGTATTTGTTTTACCATTGCATTTTGGTGATGGTCGAAAAGTAGCCCTTTTACTAGACTGCAGAAGCGGTATGATGTGAACTGTGTGTCTGATTATTTTCGCTGATGCACTTAACTGACAGACATGATCACAATTTTTATCCGTGCTATGTGGATTTTTTTAGGAAGTGTATCCTGTCAGTTTTTATGAGAGACTAAAGCTATTCACTAATCACCTTTTCATTTTCCTTTGTTTTACTTTGCTGCATTAATAACGTTGCTTGATTTACAGCTTTCTTTGTTAAAGTAATGGTGCGGTCAGACAATCTTTCTTATATGGTGCGCACATAACGTGCAAGTCACTGCCCCCCACTTTATTGATATGAGAATACAAGACATAAGATCAGCAAAACAGCAATATTACGCAAGCAATACAGCATTCCATTACAGCGCAACACTTCCGAATGCAAAACTGCCAGAAGGCCCCTTATCCTCATCTATCCCCCACAGCTTCATCCAAGGGTATCCAGGGCATACCTTGGCAGCATCTTCCCCTGCATCACACAGAGGGATGGGCAATACCCCGAGTTCCATCCAACACATATCAGGGCACTGCATACTCCTCTGGCCTTGCCAGTGTACCTGCAACCAGGCAAATCCCCAAAATGTTGAATTCCTGGCATCCTGGCGTAGGCCCAGGACCACCAGCAGGTCAGTCCCCCTTCCTGTTTGCCCAGTGCCCACACAAATTCAACACTCCTCCAAGGTGTAAGGTCAGTAAATCAGTCCAAATTTGTGGGTAGCCTCATTTTTCTCACCAATTCCGTCTTCCTCCAGAGGTGGGTGGGTGGGTGGGTACATGATGCAGAGTATGGATACTGGTGTGCTGAGAAGAGAAAAGAGGCTGATGCTTTGCCTCACTATACCTTAAATGCTGCAGTTCTGGGTGCCACCCGATGACGTCACAGGCAGCCTTCCTTTGTGACAAAATGGATTAGGATCTCCTCACCATGGCTCCTGCCCGTAGAGCAACTAATGGCACCCTACCGTTGATTGCAGGGGGTGCCTTGACATAGTGTGCTCACAACATGCAAGTCACTGCCTCCCACTGAAACAACTTCCAAGGATATAGACAATCACAATTATGGTGATTCAACCTTTGCGTAGCCTTTAATTTGCATAGTCACATAGTATCCATGAGAAATGATAATGATAGTTAGGCAAACATTATTGCTATGAGAATACAGGACATATGATCAGCATAACAGCAATATTGTGCAAGCAGTACAAGAATCGTCTCCACCTTCTATTACAATGCCACACTTAAGAATGCAACAGTGCCAGTTGGCCCCTTTTCCTTATCCATCGCCCACCCTCTCGTCCAAGGGCATACGGGGCATACCTTAGTAGCAACTTCTCCTTCATCACACAGAGGTATGGGCAATACCCGCAGTTCCATACCAAGACATACCAGGGCACCGCATAGCACTTTGACCCTGTCGGGGTACCTGTCACCAGGCAAATCCCCAAAATGTTAAATTCCAGGCATCCCGGGGTAGGTCCAGGACCACCAGAAGGTCAGTCCCCCGTCCTGCCTGTCCAGTGCCCAGACAAATCAATACCCCTTCATGGTGTAAGTTCAGTAAATCAGTCAAAAAATGTTGGTAAGAAATTCCTCAACAAAGCGAAAAGGTCACTAGCGATCTCACCCTCCCACCTGCCACTGACGGAGTGCCTCAGTAACAGCCCCTAAGATTGTGCAATTGCCACATGCAGAGCTTGTGGCCCCTGAAATTACAAATGCACCGCATTCCTATGGGACAGCTCTCTATCCTTAGTACACTACTCTATGGGTGCTACCAAATATACTGCTCCCCCAGCTTCCCCATTGGGTACATTTTCGTTGGCTGACTGCACAAGCACCTTAACCTTAAAACTGTAGGCCCTTCTGCAACCTTAATGTCTGGCCACATCCCACCCCAAGTTGCATAGATTGATTTAAACTGGCACTGTGTATTCTAACTAATCTCAGTTTCCTCCCAAGTAGGAGGGGAGCATGCCCTTGGTCAACCACGTTGTCCAGGGATGGATGTACTCTACTGTGTCCCTTTTGCATCTTCATAACTTACCTGTCTCTATATCCCATGAAAGGATCCCTCTATTGAAGAATTGCTCCACCTTCCTGAAACCGTAGTCAGTTCCATGCCTGATGGTACCAATCGCTGAGACATGAATCAACATAATAGCTGTTTATTCAAGGAAAGAACCTAAGTGAATTAAGTGGCAGTCATAAAATGCTAGATGGAAAAGAAACAGAAACAAAGCATATTACACACAGATGGTACAGCAATAGACTGAAATAAATAAACCAAAACCCAGTTATCCAAGATTCCGCAGTCCAAAAATACACTGTTTACACCTGTATTGGAGCTATCAGCTTCTTTCCATATGCCTCCCTTGCAGGGGCAGGCAACAGGCATCCACAATTCTCATTTCCCACCCGGGATTCTGGGGAAAAATAATGTCATCAACATTTCTTTATACAAGCTTACCTCTGCACTATCCCTGCTGGGGTGCCTGTGACCTGATAAGCCTCCAGGCGAAGCTCTATTCATAAACAACTCCAGGCAAGACAGGGCCATGGTTTGAGAAAAGGTCCTCTGAGTCACAGAATTCACTTTACTTTGTGGCATGAACCACTTGGCGAAACTGACCTAGGTAGGATCACCAACTGGTCAGAATGTACATTGCAGGGGTTGGCTCAACACATCCCGCTAGTGCCTCACTAAATCCAATGTATAGGAAGATGGCCAAAACATGTATTTATTTATTTTTTAGAAGGTTAGTTGCTGTACCTCCCTTGACCACCATACATGAGCATCCCTACAGGTTCCTCAGAAGGTCATAAAAGGGACCATTGAACCCCAAAGGAGAGCAATTTGAGGGAAACTTCATTCAACCCATTATCCCAGTACAATCGCCATTGGGTCCACTTCTAGTGGACAACTGCAAACTAGCATGCCTAACGGGTGGCGAAAACCCCACCTCCTTGTATCTAGGCTAAGGTCGGTGTGGCTTACTTATTATTGTAATACCCTAAGTCAATGCAGAAGAGCTAGGTGGTCTCACGAAGAGTCGTGCAAAATGCATTTCTAGAACTGAGCTTCCACAGTGCCTAATAAGAATAGGTGCACGCCTGTACAAGGTGAGTAATCATGTGCCCTCTGGTAATGCTGCCCTCTGGTATCACTTGGTAGCCCCACCCCACCTTTCTGACCAGTGAGTACCAACCCTAGCTGACATGAGATGTACCCCTTGATGTATCACCTAACTAGACCCATTATTCGAGCAAAGAGACCTGTGGCCACCCCTCGTAAAGACATGGGATGCATGAAACACCAACAAATTAAAAGGTAAATAAGATGCCAGTCCTTTGGAAATAGAATATGTGTAGTAAATATTGGTGGCCTCAGGTCAGGTATCAGCAAGGAAGTGAACCAGTAAACCCAAAATGAGACTGACCTGACTGACAAAAGGTGACATGCCCGTAGTCCTCAGCAGCTACCTTCCCTGGCCCTCGAAGGTATCTGCCTCTTGTGTTGGAAATACCTCTCTATACCTTCCTAAAATACTGACCTATCCCAAAGCAAGGGTGGGTTTTCATATGGACCCAGACTTTGGCTGCTGGATTGACCAGCACAACACTCTTGATTAACTACCGTAGGTGTATTCTAAAATACTGTTGCGAGTAGCCTGATAAACATTCATAAGCCTGATGATAGGGCTGCAGTATAACACACCAGACCATGGGATCAGCCCAGAACACACTGTCTCATAAATGATGCAAGTATCAGTTAGTTCTGTGGGTCCATCTTCCATACAGGTAAACCCCAAGTTAAATTACAATGCTTCTGATGTGGAGGCAATCATAAACCAGAGAACCAAAGACACAGGAACTATGGAAGGGAATTACAATGATTTACTGTGATAGTGAGCAGCAGAAAGAACTTTAGCATGAGTAAGAACTTCCATCTTAAGTTGTGGATAAAGTAACGTAAAATTACCCAACAATGAATGCAGGAGCTACAATCGATTCATATTGGAACGCAGAAGCTGCACTAAAAAATAGCCTGTATAAATAGAACAGCATCAGACTGCCTGGTCTGTCCTGCCCTTGTTGCACAAGCTCCAAATTAAAATGTTGAAGTCTGAATTGCAACAGTTGCAAATTTATTAAATTGAAAATAGATTAGAGTTTTAACCATGAAGTCATATGCCTGCTTATGGAAGAGCAAACTAGTATTTAATTTAATTTACAATAGTGTGCATTCAATTTGTAGATTCTAATAGAAATGCCTTGTTCAGACATCAGATGAGATATCATGCCTTGCTCTTGCTACCCACTGCACCCACCACACCTGCATTGTTGTCATTTTTACTAATAACTACCACCATATATTGTTTTCTATGACCATATTGGGAGCTGTGTCACAAAGTTCCCTGTTTCTATTCTTACTCTTCATTTAAAGTCAAAGATCTTGAGTGCGCTTACTTCTATTGAACAGTTCTCTTTTGTTAGCTTGTTTTCTCATCCCATTACCACACTGCTTATGAGGTGCCCAAGCATCTGTTCATGGCTTCAGTTTATGTTTCTTGCTGTTGTCTTTTGAAGGGAGAGAGTGGTATCCATCTTGGGAGCCCACTACACTTCCACCGGTGCTGAGCATATATTGCATATTTAACCCAGCATAGAAGTGCTACTGATGTCCACGGCTGGAACCTCAGCCGCACGCCCAAAGTAAACCCATTTGCACATGTCCAAATACTGGCTGGACCCAAGTAGCGTCAATGTAAGCCCGTCTGTGCATGTCTGAACAATGACTGGACCCTGGTTCAGTCACATTTCACCAGATCCTTAGGCCTCTGTCCCCTACCACCATTCTCATACATCCAATGTAACAAGGCTGAACTCTTGTTTCGTGGCCTGAGCTTTTCTTTCTGGTAAGGGATGTAAACTTTCCTCCTGAATTATGATTTTTTTTTTTTTTAGTAACCTGAAACTTGGCTCGAGGAGTCCCCAGACTCTGATGCTGCTATACCATCATGCCTTGCTTATCATCAATTGTTGAGCCCATGTATAAGGCATTTATGGGGCCATGGGTAAGTGTCTACACCAGTGAGCCATAGGTCCAATATGTGCAAAAGCAGAGCAAACATTATTTGGGGATGTGAACCCTGGCATTAGCATCTGCCCTGCTTTGATTCTGACTTACTGTCCCCCCCTCCTGTCTCTAATTAGGGTCTGATTAAACTGTTATCATCGGACCCTTTGCCCCAAAGGCCTCCAGGTTCCTGCTATTAGTTGGCTTTAATATTTTTGCAGAGGAAAACACTCGTAATGAGGTCTGTGATTAAATGCCATTATTTACAACTAAATTATGGTAAATTAAATTAATATTGACGTGATTAGAACTGGAGATAAGACACACTACCAGCCAAACTAGCAACCAACCTACTGCCTTGACAGAGCAGCAAGCTGGGAAAATTAGGCGCCACAATCATCAAACCATGAGGCTCTAAAGCTTCGCACCAGCTTAAAAAAATGACAAAGGATTTAAACCATTGTGCTTTCTGTATAGAGACGTACAGGAATTTCAAAACAGGATACATGTCTAATAGCTACCACTTAACGCAATTATATAATCTGATGTACTAAGGCGAGATGCTTCTGCATGGAAAAGAAGTACCAGTACAAGGAGCCTGGCCATTTGCCATTGGATGTTGCTCTCCCTACAAAGCAACCATGCTTTTTATCATTTCAATTTGCAAGGGCTGAAAGCAAGGAAAGGATCTAGGCACCACTTCTGTGTTTTCTTTCCCTTCCTATCCTTGTAGTCAGAGATGGAGTGTGCCTTCAAAGGCCCGTGAGATAAAGGTGAGACCAGGGCCGGCTTTAGGGCAGTGCAAGTGGTGGGGCCTCACTGGGTGCTGACCTGGAATAGGGGACACTGACCTCAGGGGAGTGTTGTGTTTAGGAATGACTCTTGAAACTTGCCATTTAAAAGCACCTGCTGAAAAGTTCCATGTGTGTCCAACCTTCAGCAAACAATTAAAATGTCAAGATACCGCTTGTAATTAATGTTTCTGCTAGGGAGATAGACAAGAGGTTTGTCTAGCAGCAGATTTGACTAGCCATAAAATAGCAAAGAGGGTTTGTTGGAAATTGCCTTTCTGCACGGTTATCCCCAGACTTTTTGCCTTCCTCCTTCCCTTTTTCTGACCTCATTTTTGCTGGCTTTAGGACTCTGCACACTTTACCACTGCTAATCAGTGCTAAAGTGGATATGCTCTCTCCTTTAAACATGGTGACATTGGCTGATACCCAATTTGACTATTTAATGTACTTATATGTCCCTAGTACAGTGCACTATATGTGCCCAGGGCCTGTAGATTAAATAATACTAGTGGGCCTGCAGCACTGGTTGTGGCACCCACTTAAGTAGCTCCTTAACCTTGTCTCAGGCATGCCATTGCAAGGCCTGTGTGTGCAGTTTCACTGCCAATTCGACTTGGCATTTAAAAGTACTTGCCAAGCCTAAAACTCCCCTTTTTCTACACATAAGACACCTCTAAGGTATGCCCTAGGTAACCCATGAGGGTAGGGTGCTGTGTAGGCAAAAGGCAGGACATGTACCTGTTGGGGCTGCCCTCATACATTGATGAGTGGTAGCTGCTGATCTGAATGGATTGGGAAGGTCATATTGAGTATGGCCAGACTGGTGCTATAAAATCCTGCTGACTGGGGAAGTTGAATTTAATATTACTATTTTAGAAATGCCACTTTTAGAAAATGAGCATTTCTCTGCACTTAAATCCTTCTGTGCCTTCAAATCCACGTCGGGCTACGTTTAGTTGACAGCTCCCTTGTGCATTCACTCAGACACACCCCAAGCACTGGACACTCTGCCTCACTTGCATACATCTGCATTTTGAATGGGTCTTCCTGGGCTGGGAGGGTGGAGGGCTTGACACTTGCATGTCAAAGGACAGTAGCCTGCCCTTACACAAAGGAATGCCACAACTCCTACTGGGAGCCTGGCAGACAAGACTGAACTGAAAGGGGACCATGTGCACTTCTAAGCCAATCTTTAAAATCTCCCCCACTTCAAAGGCCCGTTTGGGTATTTTAGCAGGGTGTCTGACCCCACCAACTTAGACACTTCTTGGGGTAGACACTCTACCTCACAGACACTTCCTGGGGAAAAGAACCTGAACCAGAACCTGCATCCTGCCAAGAAGACCTGCCTGGCTGCTCAAAGGACTCACCTGTCTGCTTTCTGTGAAAGACTGCTGCCTTGCTGTTGCCCTCCTGCCTTGCTGCTCTCTGGCTGTGGGAAAGAAGTGCTCTCCATGGGCTTGGATAGAGCTTGCCTTCTGTTCCCTGAAGTCTACGGACCAAAAAGACTTAATCTCTACAAGAAGGACTCCTTGTACTGTGAAAATCAACGCACAGCTTGCCAGAAACGACGCACAGCCTGCATAGCAGTGAAAATTTCACCACATGCTGAACCGGAACGACGCAGCTGCAACAAGAAGATCGACACAGCGCCAGCGTAGCGATCGGAAATTCGACGCACAGCCTCACTGGATGACGTACAGCTTCAACAGAATGATGCAGCCCGACTCCCAGAGAGGAATCGACGCAGCACCTGCCATGCGGTAGAAAATTTGACTCAACGCCTACCATATCGATGCAGCTCCTGTGAACTTGTCCTAGCAGCGCTGGAAATCCACGCATCATCCCCGGAGCGTCTGAAAATCCCACAACCCAAAGAGGATCCACGACCGAGTGTCGGAAATCGACGCACAGCCATCCCTGTTTTGCTTTTAAAAGACTCAAGACACTTTGGGGCATATTTATACTATGTTTGCGCCGATTTTGACGCACAATCGGCACAAACCCTGCCCCATATTTTTACTTTGACGCCCGACCCCGCGGGCATCAAAATTCCACCATGTGCGTCATTTTTTGGAAGGGGGAACCAGCCTTGCGTTAATTATATGCAAGGTAGGCGTTCCCTTCCAAAAAATGACTTTAAGGCCTGTGCCCCTTATTTATACTCTGGCGTCATTTTGATGCACACGAGGAGGTGGGCCTTAAAAAATGGCGCACAGCCTGATGTGCGCCGTTTTTTAACGCCTGGGTCAGGGCTGGCGTTAAGGGACCTGTGGGCTCAGAAGGAGCCCAGAGGTGCCCTCCTCTGCCCTCAGGGACACCCCCTGCCACACTTGCCCACCCCAGGAGGACACCCAAGGATGGAAGGACCCATCCCAGGGAAGTAAAGGTAAGTTCGGGTAAGTATTTTTTTCCGATTTTTTTTGTGGCAATGGGGGGCCTGATTTGGGCCCCCCTACATGCCACTATGCCCAATGACCATGCCCAGGGGACATAAGTCCCCTGGGCATGGCCATTGGGCAAGGGGGCATGACTCCTGTCTTTGCTAAGACAGGAGTCATGTCAATGGAGGTTGGGCATAAAAACAAAATGGCGCAAATCCGGTTTGAGGCCTGAATTTTGCCTCAGACCTGACTTGTACCATTTTTTGACGCACAACCCTCATTTTCCCATACGCCGGCGCTGCCTGGTGTGAGTCATTTTTTTTAACGCACACCAGTCCGCAGCGCCGGCTAACGTCATTCCATTAATAAGGCGCACGCATGGCACGTTGGAATGGCGTTAGCCGGCGGTAAAATTTTTGACGCACAACTGCGTTGGCGCAGTTGTGCGTCAAAAAGTATAAATATGGGCCTTTATATCACTTTTCAGTGATATCTCAACATATACTTATTGCATTTTAATTGTTTTGACCTGCATCTTACCAGATAACAATTATATATTTTTTCTAAGCACTGTGTGGTGTAATTTTGTGGTACTATATTGTGTTATTGTATGTTTTATTGTACAATACACCCCCTTCACCCTCATCAAAGTCCTCCCCCACCCTACCACTCCCGACCCCCCAACATCCACACACCCACACACGCACACATACACACTCATACCCACATTCACCCATGCACACACACATACATACCCACAACCCGCAACACAGACTAACATACATTGCAGCACACATGCATTCACAACACACAACATACACGTACACTCACATTCATTCATTCATGCATGCATTCCACGCAACTCACACCTGCATGCATGCATATAAAAACAGACACACACCCCCACACACAACACCCCCACAAATGCACACAACACCCCCCTCTCCTGTCAGAGAACCCGACTGACCTGCTTGCGGGGGTCCTGTGGCAGGAGACGGGACGCAGCCCTGCTGCCAGCAGTAGCCTCCGCCAGCAAAACACTGCCAGGCCGTATCATGGCTAATGATACAGTAGGTGGTGTTTTGCTGGCTGACGGCTTACTGCCGTCCGCCACTGTGACCATCGACGGAATACCGCCAGCCTTCTAGCAGTATTCCTTCTATGGTCATAATGCGGTTGGCGGCTGGTAGCACGGCGACGGTATGTTAGCGCCCGTCCCCATGGCGGTAGGCGGCATTTACCGCCAATGTTATAATGAGGCCCTATAATTTATGTGTATAGCTGAGTGGATTAGTAAAGCCAGCCTTTACCGGCGCTTTAAAAAAAAATAATGTATGTGAAAGGGGGGCTATGGAGAGATGAGGGGCACATGTGAGTGAATCTGAGGAGGTGGTCATAGGAGAGGGTGCCAAGAAAGACTGTTGCACAGGGTGGCACCAGCACTGAAGCCAGCCCTGGATAAGACTTTAACTTGAAAGTCACAGACACAACGCCATAAGTGAAAGCTTAAATCCTACACATGGATTACTTATAAATTGAAGCAGCTGCTAAACTGAGCGCATCTTCGATCTTTCATGTCTTTACCTTCGGATTGATGGCGCTGCCCTGAGAGAAGGAAGCTGGGGAGAGGTTCCTCTCTAGCTTCCTACTTCAGGGGGTGCTCTGACCACTATCTAATATTAGTGTTATTTTAACCCCCCACACCTTCTATACCTCCAATAAGTCACCTGTTTCTGCTCTGTCTGCAATATTTGGAAAACAAGGCTGGCCAGCCAAAATGTTATGCCGCACTTGCTAGGATTAATTCATTAATCGGAAAAGGTGGCAAAACACTGCGCAAGAATCCCTCAGAAAGTGTTTTTCGGGATTGTTAATTATTCTCTGGGAACTCTCATCTAGCACTGGCAAATTGCATCAACAACTGCTTAAGGGCCGCTTCTGGAGCAGGCTGATAATAAACGTGTATATGACACAACGCAAATTTTCTCCCCTGCTACAGTTACTGTTGACACGACTGTGGAAGGCAAAAATAAAGCCATAATAATAAGGCACCTTCACCGATTATCTCACAGGTAGATAACCTTTTACTTCATATCTAGGAGAACTAAATTAAAACAGGTTTGGTAACTGCTGAGCATTATAATACCATCATCGACTTCCGATGGTCCTCTAACTCTGCTCAGTTCCTGGCCGCAAACCCTGTTGAGTTTAATAGACTGCAGTTTGTAGCCCAGGGTAACCATGGAGTTACGTTAACAACCCGTGACACTTTTCCAAAAGTTCCTGTTGTACAATGCGTTGAAACAGGCTGCCCATTCTCCGTATATGCCGGTCAACTTCTTGCGACCATGTTACCGCATTCTCAGCGAGGTGTGCCACTCCATTATCGCACACATAAAAGCGAAAAGAAAAACAAGCAATCAATGTTTGGTGCACTTCCTAAATTGATCTTATGCTACAAGCTTATTTTTGTTTTTATTATACTTGGTCGTTAGACTCGATGAGAATCACCCCGCCCCATGCAACCATGTATTACTCAACATATATTTTTATGTACATGAAGTTCAACTGTTTTCCTAGAATCACAAGATTGCCGAGGCCAGAATTTGAACCGTGGTCACCGTGCTCCAGAGTCGGCCGTTAACCCAGATTTCGCGCTACACTGACCCCAGTGTATGTATTACTTAAACAGTATCTGCGACTACGCTAACGGTAGCCCCCTCCATCTGTCGTGATCCTCTATAGTATCCTCGGCGCATGCGAAACCCAGGGGCTTGCGTGATGCAGACTATGGATGCTAATGTGCAGCAAAGAGAAACGACGCTGGCACTCTCCTCGCGGTGCCATAAATGCTGCTGTTCCGGTCACCACCTGATGTCGTCGGGAACCGGCCTTCCTTCCTGGCGCAACGGACGAAGAATTCCCCACCTTGGCTCCTGCAGGGGGTGCCTGGCAATAGGCACCACAAAATCCTGCCAATTACAATATTTGGCAAACCATACCTTTTAAGTTTACCACTTAAAAACAGACTTCATCCTTTGACTCCTTCTCATAATCTTTGAGGGACAGGTGGGAGCAACATACAAAGTCACTCAACTATTACCGTAAAACTTGCCCGAACAAAAAAGTTAGACCCTTTTGGCTTTTTCTTTACCGTCTTAAAAAACGAGACCTAATGACTATGCAAATGTTTGTTTCAAATTAGATGTCACACATATTCTTTTCCCTGCAAAGACATTCTGTAAGATAGAATTGGTGTTAGATGTAGCAAACTACGAAATGATTGGAGACATCTGATGAAGTATGTCACATTCAGATTTTTTCATTAAACTCATCCCGCAACTACTCATTTTCATCACTATTAATGCTGTAGTTAAATCTAACATCCGTTTCTATCATGATTGGTGTAATATATCGTCCTCATCTTTCAGCAAACAGTTGCTTGAAGGTGAGGCTCCTTATGTAATCTCTTGCTACCAACACAAACTAGTTAATTTTCACAGAGAACTTTAACATATCGAGCACAGCACCCATATTCTAAAATCCCAAGCCTTCTCCGACAGCTTTCCTGCTTTTTATCCTTCAGAATGCTAACATCCATGCCACCAACGATCTCATGCTCATCCAGAATAACTAAATCCAACATGGCAATTAGTAATTTTTACACGTTTCCTTTAGACAGATTGCTCTGACTACCCTTTTTAGGTCGTGGTTGTTCAGCAGAGCTATCAAACACACGTAGTGTGTCAAATATACCTATTGTTGCCTTTCGGTTCACCTTCTTCAACTATTGTTTTTTTTGTAGACGAGCCTCGTTTAACCATTGCCTTGAGAAATCGTCAGTCATAATTAGACTGAAAAACAGCTGTCAGGGCACCCATGAATATGTAAGTCAAAGTGAGTAATGTATCAATATGTAATGTATAATGGCATTAACACCATGGAGTGGACAGTACTTCATCCACCTGCGGGCAGATTTCCAGAAAAAAACACGTTCGAAAATAAATTCTGTCAAGGCATCTGTCTTCACACAATGTTTCTGAAAACTACCTCTTATTTGAAGGCCTGTGTTCTACATCGGACTAGCACATTTGGCCAATCGAGAGGCAGAAAAGGTTTGCACGCCCTGATGAAGTCCGTGAGAGTACTGTTCTCATAGGACATCATAGGATGCATGTGCTACATGGATACTGACTTCAATACTGTGTTTACTACATGAACACTGATGTCAAAGGACAATTCTGTGGTTACCATGATGAACTTTTCTGTTGAAGAATAAATTGAGCTTGAAACTCTCCATGGTGTTAATGCCATTATACATTACATATTGATACATTACTCACTTTGAATTACATATTCATGGGTGCCCTGACAGCTGTTTTTTTGTCATTGTGAGTTTCCCTGGAAACATTAGAGGAGTTGGGAAGATCCTCTTGCCAGGAGCACCATGTTAAGATTGGAATGTTAATGCTATTATGTTGACTCACTGTGAGAGCCCAAATCCTATGACTTGCTTCCTATGTGCTCTCCATAATTAGACTGAGTCCAGTGGAGTATAGCTCTCTTTCCATATGCTATTGTCTGCTTTGGGGCTTCTTTCACCTCGGATTCGGCGTATTTGAAATCATGAGGAAATATTTACAATTCAAAAGTACACTCAATGCATCACTTTGTCACATTGAAATATATCCTACTTGTAATCTATGCCCTTATCAGTCCATCTGCTTTTATTTTTAGTTCAGAAGGCTTTTTTTACATCTTGTGTCAAATATTCTTACAGGTGACTTTGGGTTCGCCTCCTGCATCCACTGGATTTTTCAACAAGCCACTTTCACCCATTAGCTTCAGACTTTGTAAATTACGTTTTGGCTCAGAACAACGGATTACATATCTTTTACATAATGCTATGGTTGTTTGGGTGCATCTTTCTACGTCCAATTGAGTACCATCCTGACAACAAAGGGGCTTTGGGATCACACTGCCTCAGATCCCGGCACAGTTTGACCCTTTGATTCCTAATAAATGCAGTACACAATTAGTGCTTACTTCAAAATAACCTGTAGTTTATCACCACAATTGGTTCAGACATTGCTGTATATCCCTAAACGTGTTTCTGTGTTTAGCCCATCATCAGTACAGAGGAGAAGCAGTAGAGAGCAAAGAAAAATAATCTGGTGTTGCTGGAAATGCTGCTAAATTACTCTCAGGTCAGAGTACCACTAATAGGCACAAAGGTGCATTTCCAAAACTTGTCAGCTTGCTGGCACAAGGGAGCCTTTTAAACAGAAGGCGGTTTGGCAGTGCACTTCCTCACATCCCGGCACAGTTCACCCTTTTGGATTCTTTTAAATACAGTACACAATTAGTGCTTCCTTCAATATTAGGTGTAGTTTTTCACCACAGTTGGTGCAGACATTGCTACATATCTCTAGACAGGTGTTTTTAGATTTGGCCCTTCATCAGTACAGAGCAGAAGCAGTGAATATCAAAGACAAATAGGGGGTCATTACGACCCTGGCGGATTTCCTCCGCCAGGGCCGTGGGACGCGGTGGCACCGCCGACAGGCCGGCGGTGCCCCGCGGGGCATTCTGACCGCGGCGGCTTAGCCGCGGTCAGTAAAGGGAAACCGGCGGTCTCCCGCCGGTTTCCCGCTGCCCCAGGAATCCTCCAAGCCGGCGCAGCTTGCTGCGCCGGCTTGGGGATTCCGACTCCCCCTCCCGCCATCCAGTTCCTGGCGGTTCTCCCGCCGGGAACCGGATGGCGGGAGGGGGAGTCGCGGGGCCCCTGGGGGCCCCTGCAGTGCCCATGCCAATGGCATGGGCACTGCAGGGGCCCCCGTAAGAGGGCCCCTACAAGTATTTCACTGTCTGCTTGGCAGACAGTGAAATACGCGACGGGTGCAAATGCACCCGTCGCACCTTCCCACTCCGCCGGCTCGATTACGAGCCGGCATCCTCGTGGGAAGGTCGTTTTCCCCTGGGCTGGCGGGCGGCCTTTTGGCGGCCGCCCGCCAGCCCAGGGGAAAACTTGAAATACCCGCCGCGGTCTTTTGACCGCGGCGCGGTATTTTGGAGGGCGGAATTCTGGCGGGGGGCCTCTGCCGCCCGCCAGAATCAGAATCAGGCCCATAATCTGGGATTGCAGAAAATGCTGCCAAATTCCTTACAGGTCACAGTACCTCTCACAGGAACACAGGTACATCTCTAAAGCTTGTCAGCTTGCTGGCTGAAGAGAGCCTTTTAAACAGAAGGGAGGTTGGGAGCACACTGCCTCACACTCCTGGACAGTTCACCTCTTTGCAGCCTGGTGAATCCAGTACACAATTAGTGGTTCCTTCAAAATTAGCTGTAGTTTTTCACAAAAGTTGGTGCAGACATTGCTGCATATATCTAGACTTGTGCTTCTGGGTTTAGCCCTTCATCAGTAGAGAGCAGAAGCAGTAGAGAGCAAAGAATAATAATCTGGATATTCTGGAAATGCTGCCAAATCCTCTAAGTTCACAGTGCCACTCACAGGCGCATAAGTGCATCTCCAAAGCTCGTCAGCTTGCTGGCTCAAGAAAGCCTTTTAAACTGAAGGGGAGATGAGAGCACACTGCCTCACATCCCGGCACAGTTCGTCCCTTTGCATCCTGGAAACATGCATTACACTTTTAGTGCTTACCGTTAGACTTAGCATCCATGGTGTGGTCTCCCCTAACTTTTTGCCTCTGTTCCCCAGGTTGTTGATGTGTGCTGGACTCTATTTTTTCAGTTTTTGTTACTATGGGCACTTTACCACTACTATCCAGTGCTAAAGTGCAAGTGCTCCTATATAAAATGTGTATGTATTTGGATTTCCATGATTAGCATATTTGATTTACTGGTACGTCCCTAGTACAGTGCACTAGAGGTGCCAGGGCCTGTTAAGCAAGTGCTACCAGCGGACCTGCAGCACTGGTTGTGCCACCCACATTAGTAGCCCTTTAAACATGGCTCAGATCTGCCACTGCAGTGTCTCTGTGTGCAGTTTTAAACTGCCAATTCGACTTGGCAAGTGTATCCACTTGCCAGGCCTAAACTAACCCTTTTCTTACATGTAAGACACCCCCAAGGTATGCCCTAGATAGCCCGATGGGCAGGGTGCAGTGTATGTTTAAGGTAGGACATATACTGATGTGTTTTATATGTCCTAACAGTGAAATACTGCCAAATTCGTTTTTCACTGTTGCAAGGCATATCTCTCTCATAGGTTAACATGGGGGCTGCCTTTAAATATGATTAAAGTGTAGATTCCCTTTGGGAGTGAATTGACATGTGGAGTTTGGGGTCTCTGATCTCATAATTTAAAAATACATCTTTTAGTAAAGTTAATTTTAAAATTGTGTGTTTGAAAATGCCACTTTTAGAAAGTGAGCAGTTTCTTGCTTAAACCATTGTGACTCTGCCTGTTTGTGGATTCCCTGTCTGGGTCAGTTTGACAGTTGGGCTGTTTGCACCTCTCTCTAGACAGTGACACAAAGGGAGCTGTGTTGTAGCCTGCATATCCCGATAGCCATCTGTGCTAGGAGGGGGGGAGGAGTGGTCACTCACACCTGCTGAAAGGGCTGTGCCTGCCTTCACACAATGCTATCTCCAATCCCCTGGTGTGTGTCTGGGGACTGGCCTGGGCAAGGTAGGATTTCACAAACAAGAGAGACTTTCCTTTGAAGTAAGCCTACTTCAAAGGCCAAAATGGGTATAAGAAGGGCACCCAAAACCACAGACTTTAGATCACTTCTGGACATCAAGAGGAACCTCTGCCTGGAGAAGAGCTGAAGAGCTGAGGAGAAGTGCTGCCCTGCCTGTGACTGTGCTTTGTGTCGCTATCCTGCGGTTGCTGCTTCCGCCTGGTGAAAGGGGACAAAGACTGGACTTTGTTGTGCATTCCTGCTTGTGAAGAAATCTCTCTGGGCTTGTCCTGAGCTTGCCTCCTGTTGCTGATGTCTCAGGGCCATCAAAAACTTCCACTGCCAGCACCTGGACTCTCTGCTGAGACTCCTGCCCTGCCAAGTGGTGCCCTATCCAGTTCCTGGGCCTTGACAGGTGAAGCTAGCAGACTAAGACTGAAAATCCACACACAGACCGCCTTGCAGGGAAATTTCCAATGAACCCTTCGAGATGCGGATGAAAACGATGCATCACACCGCTAACCGAGTCTGGTAACATCACAACCCACAAATCGCGGTTTTGTTGATACCGTGTAGCAGGATTTTTTACACAAACCTTGCTGGGCGTGGAAAAACGATGCAACGCCTGCCTGGACCCGAGTGCTTGCACAGATTGATGCATCGGCCTCCTGCAGAGAGGAAAAATTACACACGCCGACACGACTGGAGAAGGAGAAACGACGCACGGTCTAGCTTGCGGGTGAGAAATCGATGCATTGCTTACCTTTTTCGACGCACACTCACCCGTGTGTGTTATTTTGATACTACCCAGGTACCTTTCAATGCTAACAGTGTTTTTACTGTTTACAAACTGATTTAAGACGCTTTTGCTTTTAAAATTAATAACTTGACTTGTGTGTGTTGGATTTTTGTCATTTTGGTCTTGTTTTGTTTAGATAATGATTCTCCTTTACCCTGACAAGAGTGAGGGTCCTTGCTTGGACAGGGGGTAACCTGACTGCCAACCAAATACCCCATTTTTAACACTTACTCCATAAGTAGCTGTAGTTTTACACCAACGTTGGCACAAATATTACTGTATTTCTCTAAACACATGTTTTGGGGTTTAGCCCTTCATCAGTAGGTAGCAGAAGCAGTAGAGAGCAAAGAGAAATAATCTGGGTTTTCTGTAAATGCTGCCAAATTCCTCTCAGGTCACAGTACCACTAACAGGCACAGAGGTGCGTCTCCAAGGCTTGTCAGCTTGCTGGCTATAGGGAGCCTTTTAAACAGATGGGAGATTGGGAGCTCACTGCCTCACATCCCAGCACAGTTTGCCCCTTTGCATACTGGTAAATGCAGCACACAATTAGTGCTTACTTAAAAATTAGCTGTAGTTTTCAGTGAGCTCACCCGGGATGCGCCTGTGTGCCTGTGGAGTGGTATTGTGACCTGTGCAGACCTGTAACTAAGAAGAAAAAAAATCAACCTTCTCTCTTTCCCATCTGCTGCTCCTTTCTTCACTCCCTGTTTCTATGTGAAATGAAGGTTCTTTATAGTCCTTGATTTCTTCCAGGGAAAAGATGGCAAGGGTGCCTTCATTATGTATCATGCTCTGTTTCTCACGTTGTCTGCATTTGATGTTTAAGACTGTTTTGCCATACTTTAGTACATTAAAGCCAGACCTATTGGCTGTGCCAACTCTTGTTTCTCTCTGCACATCAAAATATCGACCCCAGTCTTTCTTTACAATCAGCACATCCCTGACTTGTCCCAACAGTTGAATCAATATGATAAACCAGATCCAAATAAATGCATAAATGCAGTTAAGATACATAGTAGACTGCAACCGCAAGACACATAAATAGGATAACAGGCAATCAGTCTCCCCAAAACATTTTCAAGGGACGTCCAACAACACAAAAACGGATTACCTCTAACCCCTGCAGGTTTCTCTTGTACAATAATTTCATACTTCATCCCCATTAACCAGGAAAGGCACTCAAAGACCTAGTCAAACCAAAAATAAACCTACAAAAATGCGAAAAAACAGCGTATGGTCCAACATTTTGCCTCACAAACGCTAGAAGGACTTGCATACAGCTATCATTATTTTGTTTGTCTAACAGATTATTGCTGTTTTTCAAGCTTACTCTGTAGCACAATTAGTTTAAACTTCCTCTTATTAAATAGCAAAGCCATTAAATCAGTACTTGTGATTTCATGAAATTTCTCATGCAGTTAGAACATGTCTTAAAAGGATACTGTGTTTAAGGTTTCCCTGATCATTTCCATATTCAATATCATGATAAAATATTACAAACAAAAACTAACAGCCTCTCGATTATTTGAGATTAATTTTGTTATGGATACAGCATGCATTTCTTTTAAGATGCTTTTCTGGATTTATAATAATTTATATCTATAAAAGACGTTTTATGGCATGGACAAAGTAGGCAATTACCCAAGGCCCTCACCTTCACAGGGACCCAATGGGAAAGTAAACCTTCTCACCTCTGTCTGTTTCTAAAGCTCATTGTTAGAAATGGGGTCTCTGATTGGCAGTCAGTTTGCACTCTGGTAAAGCAGGGACCCTCTCTCTAGTCAGAGTAGGGAGATACACACTTAAGATAACCTCTGCTCATCCCCTTGGTAGCTTGGCACAAGCAGTCAGGCTTATCTCAGAGGCTATGTGTAAAGTATTTGTACCAACACACACAGTAACAGTAAAAAGACCACAAAAGGACTCCACACCAGTTAGAACAATAGCTAATATTTATCTAAATCAAACAAGACCAAAACAACAAAAATCCAACAGACACAAGCAAAGATGTTCGTTTTTTAAATAAAAAGAGTCTTAGGGGGTCATTCTGACCCTGGCGGCCGGTGACCGCCAGGGTCACCGACCACGGGAGCACCGCCAACAGGCTGGCGGTGCTCCCGAGGGCATTCTGACCGCGGCGGTTCAGCCGCGGTCAGAAAGCGTAAACCGGCGGTCTCCCGCCGGTTTACCACTGCCCTACAGAATCCTCCATGGCTGCGGAGCGCGCTCCGCAGCCATGGGGATTCTGACACCCCCTACCGCCATCCTGTTCCTGGCGGGTCTCCCGCCAGGAACAGGATGGCGGTAGGGGGTGCCACGGGGCCCCCGTAAGAGGGCCCGCAAAGTATTTCAGTGTCTGCAAAGCAGACACTGAAACATGCGACGGGTGCAACTGCACCCGTCGCACCCCTGCAACTACGCCGGCTCAATTCTGAGCCGGCGTCCTCGTTGCAGGGGCATTTCCTCTGGGCCGGCGGGCGCTCTTTTGGAGAGCGCCCGCCGGCCCAGAGGAAATGTCTGAATGGCCGCCGCGGTCTTCTGACCGCAGTGCGGTCATTTGGCGGCGGTACCTTGGCGGACGGCGTCCGCCGTCCTCCAAGGTCATAATCAGGGCCTTAATCTTTAGAAACCAATGGATGCATTGTTTTAGCACCAAGTACCTGGTATGCACAAAAAATAAAGCTGCAAGTACGAGCGTGTGTCGGAAAAGTGAGCAATGCGTTGATTCCTTACTCACAAGTGAGGCAGTGTGGTGATTCTTTCTCCACCCAGTAAGTGATGCAGCAGTTTTCGGACCAGCAGCCTCAGCTCTGTGTGGTGATGTTGAAGATTGTGACGCCCAGGGGCCAGACGCACGGCAGTGATTAATCTGCGCTGAGCTGGCATTGCATCAATTTCATCGGCGCTGTGTTGATTTTTCAGCCGCGATGCAGGCCCTGTGTTGATTGTTCTGCTGCTGAGCTCCGGTGCATGGATTTTCACTCTGGTTCTGCCAGATTCTCCTTCCAAGGGCCTAGGCACTGCATACAACACCACTTGGCAAGTTGTTGGATCTCAGCAAGAGAGCCCAGGTGTTGGCGGATGAAGTCTTCGATATCCCTGAGACTTCTTAACAGGAGGAAAGCTTGGTCCAAGCCCTTGGAGAAACTTCACAAGCAGGATACACAGCAAAGTCGAGTCTTTGTCGTCTTTAAGGCAGAAGCATCAACTGCAGGCAAACCAAGCAAAGCACACACAGCAAAGGGGCCTTTTAAAGCTCTTCAGCACTTCTCCCTGGCAGAGGTTCCTCTTGATCCAGAAGTATAATAAATATCTACGGTTTTGGGTCCAGTACTTACACTCATGTCTCCCTTTGTAGAAGGCAAACTTCATTGAAAAGTCTCTGTTGTTCACAAGATACTGCCTTGCCGAGGCCTGGCCCCTGACACACTCCATGGGGTTTGAGACTGCATTGTGTAAGGATAGGCACAGCCCTTCCGGTGCAGGTGTCAGATCCTCCCTCTCTACTCTAGCCCAGGATATTCATCAGGATATGCAGGACACACTTCAGGTTCCTTTGTGTCACTGTCCAGATAGAATTCACAAACAGCCCAACTGTCATTCACACCCTGACATGGATTCCACAGGCAGGCAGGCAGAGGCACAAAATGGTTAAGCAAGAAAATGCCCAGTTTCTGTAAATGGCATTTCCAAACAGAAAATCTAAAAACAAACTCTACCAAAAGATGCATTTTTAAATTGTGAGTTCAGCAACCCCAAACTCCAAATCTCTATCTGCTCCCAATGGGAAACTAAATTTAAAAGGTATTTAAAGGGAGCCCCCATGTTAACATATGGGAGGGATAGGCCTTGCAATAGTGAAAAATTATTTTCGCAGTATTTCACTATCAGAAAATGTAAAACACACCAGTACATGTCATGTCCTACCTTTTAAATAAACTGCACCCTGCCCATGGGGCTACCTAGGGCCTACCTTAGTAAATGTGAAGGCTTGGGCCTGTCAAGTAGGTACGCTTGCCAGGTCGAATTGGCAGTGCATGACTGCACACACAAACACTGCAGTGGCAGGTCTGAGTCATGTTTACAGGGCTACTCAGTGCCCAATCAGTGCTACAGGCTCACTAGTAGCATTTGATTTACAGGCCCTGGGCACCTCTAGTGCACCTTACTAGGGACTTACCAGTAAATCAAATATGGCATTCAGGGATAACCAATCATAGTCACAATTTACACAGGGAGCACTTGCACTTTAGCTCTGGTCAGCAGTGGTAAAGTGCCCAGAGAACCAAAAAACAGCAAAAACAAAGTCCAGCACATGGTAAAAAATACAGGAAACAGAGGGAAAAGGACAGGAAAAACCACGCCAAGGATGCCAGGTCTAACACTCCCCCTCACTCCTTCATGATTCTCACTTCACCTCAAATTTTGACTTGGTCTCTCTTTGCCCAGTGTCATCTAAAGGATTTTCGGGGCCCCTAGAAAGATATCTTTCACCGGCTTTTGTCGGAACCGCATTCTTGAATGTTTTGTTTGGCTTTGTGTGGGCTTCAATTAAAAGAAATGGATACTAACATTTGAAGTTGTTGAAACCGGGGCCCCAAAAATCCTTAAGACAGCACTGAGTAGCCAATAGGAATTATGAAGCATGCAGGATCAACTTTATTTATTTCCATTTCATGTCCTTTCACATTAAGGGGAAGATTTACAAGCCATTTGTGAAGCCTTAATGCCGCCTTAGCCTCATTTTTGTGAGCTAAGGCAGCCTTAAGGTGGCCATTCCCCATTACATATTTACAAAGTGGCATAATGCATGCATTGCGCCACTTTGCAGCCCTTTGCGCCATATTATGTCTGTGCCAGGCATAATGTATGCAAGGGGGGTGTTGTCACCCAGGGAGGCCCGAAAATAATGGCTCAATGAAATTAACATTTCACTGCGCCATTTTTTCCGTCATTTTTAACGCCTGCTCAGGGCAGACGTTAAAGTGATGCACCCATTATAATCTATGGGCCTCCCTGTGCTTTGCTGCATTAGTACCAAAATGTTTGGCACTAGTGCAGCAAAGAGCCACAACAGTGACAAAGATGTCGATGCTGTTGTGATAACGAGTGCCATGGTGTGCCGTACTGTAAATATGGTGCAACTATGGTGTCTCTAGGGTGGGCAAGGGGGAGGAAATAAAAATGGCGTATCGGGACTGATGTGCCACTTTCTCATAAATATGCCCCTAAATCAACCGTGAACTATGAACAGATATACTTAAAGAAAAGGCAATGTATCGAAAACACAGGTTAGAACAATGTGATGCGATAATCAGTTATGGTAAGTAGGCATGTTCCACAAATGTTTTTGCAAAAAGCTTCGTATAATCGGAGTAAACACTGTATCATAAATGTGATTTAAGAAAGACGTGATTTGATTAGATTTTTTACACAGTGTGACAGTCATCAAACAAGAACTTTATGGTGACAAAAAACTAAGTCACACTCAAGCCTAGTCAAAAAACAAAAGCTACGAATTTCTGTCTCTAATAAAAGTGTTTACCTTCTTAAAGGATAGAATAGTTTGAGAAAAAGACTCACCGAATGCAGTACCCTGACCAGTGCTCATTGCGGTAGGTTGTTAGTTAGACCTGATGACTTGTATCAATAAAAAGGCTTATGAATGATGTAAAAACATTTCAAATGTGCAGTCTGGTCGATTGCCAGCTCGTGTAACCCCCTGTTGACCGCAGGTGCCATGTCATGCTTTTGCAATTGGAAAACAGTTCTTACTGCCAAGTTTTGGGCATGTTGTCCAAAAGTAAACTGTTAAAAAAATTGGAGTGTAGGTGAGATTACTTACAGGAGGCTAGACCATTGCATTGAACTGTCTTAGGACAAACACCAAGGGGCATATTTATACTCTGTTTGCGCCGGAATTGCGTCGTTTTTTTTTACGCAAATCCGACGCAAATCTAACTCCATATTTATACTTTGGCGTTAGACCCGTCTAGCGCCAAAGATCTTGGAGTTTGCGTCATTTTTTAGCGTGGACACCTACCTTGCGTTAATGATATGCAAGGTAGGTGTTCCCGTCTAAAAAATGACTCCAAGGCATGTGCGCCTTATTTAAACTCCCGTGCAAAAATGACGCACGGGAGTAGGCGGGTCAGAAAAAATGACGTCCAGCCACTTTTGCTTCATTTTTTAACGCCTGGTCAGGGCAGGCGTTAAGGGACCTGTGGGCTCGTAAGGAGCCCAGAGGTGCCCTCCCCTGCCCCCAGGGACACCCCCTGCCACCCTTGGCCACCCCAGGAGGACGCCCAAGGATGGAGGGACCCATCCCAGGGAACTTAAGGTAAGTTCAGGTAAGTATTTTTTTATTTATTTTTTTGTGGCATAGGGGGGCCTGATTTGTGCCCCCCTACATGCCACTATGCCCAATGACCATGCCCAGGGGACATAAGTCCCCTGGGCATGGCCATTGGGCAAGGGGGCATGACTTCTGTCTTTGCTAAGACAGGAGTCATTTCAATGGGGGTTGGGAGTCCCAAAAAATGGCGCAAATCGGGTTGAGGCCAATATTTTGCCTCAGACCTGACTTGCCCCATTTTTTGACGCCCATGCTCCATTTTCCCCTACGCCGGCGCTGCCTGGTGTGGGTCATTTTTTTTTACGCACACCAGTCAGCTGCGCCGGCTAACGTCATTCCATAAATAAGGCGCCCGCATGGCGCTTTGGAATGGCGTTAAAACTTTTGACGCACAACTGCGTTGGTGCAGTTGTGCGTCAAAAAGTATAAATATGGCCCCAAGTTTTTAAAGAGGAATCATAAAAGACTAAAGCAGAAACCAGAACCATGTTGATCTGCACTGCAAGGCAGGGACCTGGTCAAGAATAACAAATAAAGATTTTGCCTTAGGTGACGACTGGAGAGGAATTTCCATGTTAGATAGCCAAAAATCAGTATCACAGCTTATTTAGTTATTTTTGACAATTCGCAGCTTAGTCTTACTGGTGAAGAAAGCTGTCATTCATTGGATGGCAGCAAAGGAATTGCAGTTCAAAGCTGATGCGCTTTCTCCACAAACTAAATAAGAAATTTCATGTTTCAGCCAAATGACCTAATGATTGACATCTGCTTGGATGTAAAGTCAAAAGTGATAATGTCTGGTAGTACTTTCCAAACAAGATTAGAACCAGCTCATATAGTGTCAATGTAAGGAAATGCCTCCTTGGCATGGTTGCCCCCTGACTTTTTGCCTTTGCTGATGCTATGTTTACAATTGAAAGTGTGCTGAGGCCTGCTAACCAGGCCCCAGCACCGGTGTTCTTTCCCTAACCTGTACTTTTGTATCCACAATTGGCAGACCCTGGCATCCAGATAAGTCCCTTGTAACTGGTACTTCTAGTACCAAGGGCCCTGATGCCAAGGAAGGTCTCTAAGGGCTGCAGCATGTCTTATGCCACCCTGGAGACCTCTCACTCAGCACAGACACACTGCTTGCCAGCTTGTGTGTGCTAGTGAGAACAAAACGAGTAAGTCGACATGGCACTCCCCTCAGGGTGCCATGCCAGCCTCTCACTGCCTATGCAAGTATAGGTCAGTCACCCCTCTAGCAGGCCTTACAGCCCTAAGGCAGGGTGCACTATACCATAGGTGAGGGTACCAGTGCATGAGCATGGTACCCCTACAGTGTCTAAACAAAACCTTAGACATTGTAAGTGCAGGATAGCCATAAGAGTATATGGTCTGGGAGTTTGTCAAACACGAACTCCACAGCACCATAATGGCTACACTGAAAACTGGGAAGTTTGGTATCAAACTTCTCAGCACAATAAATGCACACTGATGACAGTGTACATTTTATTGCAAAATACACCCCAGAGGGCACCTTAGAGGTGCCCCCTGAAACTTAACCGACTGTCTGTGTAGGCTGACTAGTTCCAGCAGCCTGCCACACTAGAGACATGTTGCTGGCCCCATGGGGAGAGTGCCTTTGTCACTCTGAGGCCAGTAACAAAGCCTGCACTGGGTGGAGATGCTAACACCTCCCCCAGGCAGGAGCTGTAACACCTGGCGGTGAGCCTCAAAGGCTCACCCCTTTGTCACAGCCCAGCAGGGCACTCCAGCTTAGTGGAGTTGCCCGCCCCCTCCGGCCACGGCCCCCACTTTTGGCGGCAAGGCCGGAGGGAACAAAGAAAGCAACAAGGAGGAGTCACTGGCCAGTCAGGACAGCCCCTAAGGTGTCCTGAGCTGAGGTGACTCAAACTTTTAGAAATCCTCCATCTTGCAGATGGAGGATTCCCCCAATAGGGTTAGGATTGTGACCCCCTCCCCTTGGGAGGAGGCACAAAGAGGGTGTACCCACCCTCAGGGCTAGTAGCCATTGGCTACTAACCCCCCAGTCCTAAACACGCCCTTAAATTTAGTATTTAAGGGCTACCCTGAACGCTAGAAAATTAGATTCCTGCAACAACAAGAAGAAGGACTGCCTAGCTGAAAACCCCTGCAGAGGAAGACCAGAAGACAACAACTGCCTTGGCTCCAGAAACTCACCGGCCTGTCTCCTGCCTTCCAAAGAACTCTGCTCCAGCGACGCCTTCCAAAGGGACCAGCGACCTCTGAATCCTCTGAGGACTGCCCTGCTTCGACGACGACAAGAAACTCCCGAGGACAGCGGACCTGCTCCAAAAAGACTGCAACTTTATCCAAAGGAGCAGCTTTAAAGAACCCTGCAATCTCCCCGCAAGAAGCGTGAGACTTGCAACACTGCACCCGGCGACCCCGACTTGGCTGGTGGAGAACCAACACCTCAGGGAGGACCCCCGGACTACTCTACGACTGTGAGTACCAAAACCTGTCCCCCCTGAGCCCCCACAGCGCCGCCTGCAGAGGGAATCCCGAGGCTTCCCCTGACCGCGACTCTCTGAAACCTAAGTCCCGACGCCTGGAAAAGACCCTGCACCCGCAGCACCCAGGACCTGAAGGACCGGACTTTCACTGCTGAAGTGACCCCCAGGAGTCCCTCTCCCTTGCCCAAGTGGAGGTTTCCCCGAGGAAGCCCCCCCTTGCCTGCCTGCAGCGCTGAAGAGATCCCTTGATCTCTCATTGACTTCCATTGCGAACCCGACGCTTGTTCTAACACTGCACCCGGCCGCCCCCGCGCCGCTGAGGGTGAAATTTCTGTGTGGGCTTGTGTCCCCCCCCGGTGCCCTACAAAACCCTCCTGGTCTGCCCTCCGAGGACGCGGGTACTTACCTGCTGGCAGACTGGAACCGGGGCGCCCCCTTCTCTCCATTGAAGCCTATGCGTTTTGGGCACCACTTTGAACTCTGCACCTGACCGGCCCTGAGCTGCTGGTGTGGTAACTTTGGGGTTGCTCTGAACCCCCAACGGTGGGCTACCTTGGACCAAGAACTGAACCCTGTAAGTGTCGTACTTACCTGGTAAAACTAACAAAAACTTACCTCCCCCAGGAACTGTGAAAATTGCAGTGTCCACTTTTAAAATAGCTATTTGTGAATAACTTGAAAAGTATACATGCAATTGAAATGATTCAAATTCCCTAATGTACTTACCTGCAATACCTTTCAAACAAGATATTACATGTTAAATTTGAACCTGTTGTTCTTAAAATAAACTAAGAAAAGATATTTTTCTATAACAAAACCTATTGGCTGGATTTGTCTCTGAGTGTGTGTACCTCATTTATTGTCTATGTGTATGTACAACAAATGCTTAACACTACTCCTTGGATAAGCCTACTGCTCGACCACACTACCACAAAATAGAGCATTAGTATTATCTATTTTTACCACTATTTTACCTCTAAGGGGAACCCTTGGACTCTGTGCATGCTATTCCTTACTTTGAAATAGCACATACAGAGCCAACTTCCTACAGTCAAGTACTCTTGTTTCAACCAGTCTCTGAATCAACAGTTCAAGGTCAACTGTTAATAGAGCGACAGACAGGGCCAAGAAGACCACTCCTGAACATTCTGCACTTTGGTGGCAGGAGCGTAGCAAAGGTGCTCTGTGCATCAATGCAAGCATCGAGAATTCTCCCTATATACCCTTCCCCTTTTTGGTAGTAAAAATGAACTACAATTCTGGTGCAGAAGACCCTTTTAAGCCTTCTGTACCATTGAAAACTATGCCCCTGAGTACTTTTAAAAAAAAATAGTTGTGCATGTTATTTAATGAAAGTGCAGGCTGGTCACTGGGATTATTAAATCATTGAACAATTTATATATCAAACAAGACTTGAAGAAATCACTAAATTACATTACATTTCATTCTATTAAATATATACAAATATGAGCTCAGGGTATTCATAAACCACAGCCAATAAGACTAAGTTTATAGTTATCAAAAACTTTAAGAAATATTATCTTGCTCAAAAAATTGTTAATTTAACGCAGTGAACACGGTTGTTTTAAAGAAGCATGCACTTTACGGATTCTTTTATTTGTCTAAGGAATCGCCCTCCGAAGGGCTTTAAAACTGTACTAACAAAAATAAAATTACAAAGAATCAATGTAGCTGAAAGACATACACGTTTTTTGGGGGGAAGAGTTGTGCATCCAAGAGGAACCTGAAGTCTTATTTTTCGAAGTTATTAAAAACGGCGATCCTTAAGGGCTAAAACTGCTTTTAAATAAAATTTCATTTGGTCAGGGCTTGCCGACAAGCATTCATTAAACAACTTGTTTTTCTGACAATGCTGCAAGGCCTTCATGCAGCTAGTCCTCATCTGATCGATCAGCACAATTTCTTTTGGCCACAAAAACAGACCCCAGCACAAGGAAGAAAAGGGATTCTGCTACAGTTGTCTTGATGGAATAGGTGGATGTCTCATAATGCCAATTTTCCATGTACATTATTTCACATATGGAGTCTTCCTAAGTGTGCATCAGTGTAAACCGTGAAAGAATATTCCATAGTTTGTCACTGTGTTGTGGTGAGTGTAACGCTTCACTTGAAACACTCAGGGCAGCCATAGGAAATCACTTTCACAATTCACCTCCGGTTCCTCAAGGCCAATCTATTTAATGATAGAGAAAGACATTGAAACTGTTGGGAATTAGGGGCCACATGTAGCAAAGTTCAGATTTGCGACTCGCAAATTGCTAGTCAGAGCGACTCGCAATTTGTGACTCGTAAATCCGAATGTAGGGCAGTATCCTTGACACTATTTGTGATTCGCAAGGGGGTCGCAAATCCCACCTCATGAATATTCATAAGGTAGGTCACAATTTGCGACCCCCTTGGGAATGGCGGCCCTCACAGGGATGGTGGCCTGCTGGAGACAGCAGACCACCATATCTGTGACTGCTTTTCAATAAAGCATTTTTTTTTTTTTTGTAATGCAGCCCGTTTTCCTTAAAGGAAAACGAGATGCATTACAAAAACAAAAAATGAAACATTTTTGTTTCATTTTTTCAGAGCAGGCAGTGGTCCATAGGACCACTGCCTGCTCTGAAAAAATGTTTTCTGTGACATTCACAAAGGGGAAGGGGTCCCAGGGGGACCCCTTCCTGTTTGCGAATGTGTTACCACCAGTGTGACACTGGTGGTAACTGCGATTACTTTGCGACCGCGTTCGCAGTCACAAAGCAATCCTACATCGCACTGCGAGTCGCAATTAGGAAGGGAACCCCTTCCTAATTGCAAGTCGCAAACCCGTTTTGCGATTCAGTAACAATGTTACCAAATCGCAAAACTGGATTTGTGCATCAGGAAGTGCTTTTTGCATGCCGCAAACAACCACATTTCCTGTTTGCGACATGCAAAAAGCTACGTACATGTGGCCCCAGGTCTATAATTGGCAGAGGTTTGCACTCCGTCCAAGTAGGGACCACAATCCTAGTCAGGGCAAGTAAGATACACATTAAGGGCCTCATTATGACCCTGGCAGTTTTTAGACCGCCAGAGTCGCAGTTGTGGTCTGACCGCCACCAGAGCGGTGGTCTGACTGATTTGGAGGCGGTCTCACCACCACAATACGACAGTGGTGGTTGGGCCACGGTCGGGCCACCGACCACACCAGTTTACCTCCACAGGAGGGATTTGCTGTGCTTGCGGTCCTAGTGCTCCAGGACAGCACTGTAAGCAGTGCTGCCCTGGAGATTACGACCCTCTCTCCACCTGCTGACACCGTTTTGGCCAACTGACCCAGCGGGGAGCTTGTAGTGGGGCCAGCCGGAAGGCAGCCACACTGGCGGCAACCTCACCACACGAGTTTCACAGACGGCCTCTTCTGTCTGCCAAATGCATAATTTCCCCCTGAATGTTTACCAGTGCTTACCCTCTGGTACCTTGGTACAGAGCAGTCATATTTAACTAAAGAGGCAATGTTTAAAGTATTTGTGCACACACAGTAACACAGTGAAAACACCACAAAAGGACTGCATGCCAGTTTAGAAAATCAGCCAATATTTTTCTGAGTCAAGATCAAAACAACAAAAAACCAACATACTCAAGCCATGTTGTACATTTTGAAAGATTAAATCAAAATGCAGTGCTTAAAAACAGTGGCTCCCTCCTGGGGCTATTAGGTCACGATGGACCGGGGCATATCCAAAAGTTTGGTCAGACCGTGATGGAGTGCGGGCCGGGTACATGAGTCATGCATACCCGCTGACAGTATCTTGGTTGACTATAGGCATGGTGATGATGTATTTATTCAAGGAGGGGATGCATTGCGCTTTTAGGCGATGTGTTGTTTCCTGATCTGGCAATGTCGGTGATGCCTTGAGGTCCAGAAGCAATGAGTACTGGTTCCGAAGTGCCGGTGCTGCATCGGCCAAGCCGGGGTTGCAGTGTAAGTTGGGGTCATTGCGTCATGCAGTCAGCAAGTGTGTCATGTTGTTGCATCAGTTCTTGTGCTGCAGCACTAGACTCACCTCCAGGGGCCCACAATTGGATTTGGCACCATTTGGCAGAGTAGGACTCACAGCAGAGGAGCCCAGGTGCTAGAATCAAGATACAGGTAAAGTCTTGGATATCCCCAAAACATTAAAAACAGGAAGAAAGTTTGGTCAGGCTCTTGGAGAAACTTTAGAATACAAGATGTAGAGAGCTATATTCAGTCCTCTCACTCCCAGGCAAGAAATAGCAGGCAGCAGACCAACACAGCAGAGCAAACAGCAAAGTGGCAGTGCCTCCTGACAGCCCTACAATCCTTCTTCAGGTACAATGTCCTCAGTCCAGAAGTGTTTTGAGTATATGGTGTCAGAGGCCCAGTACTTCTACCCAAATGTTCCTTTGAAGTGGACAAGACTCCAAAGAGTGGTTTCGAAGTGCCCCATTTCTCTTTCAGCCCAGTCCTGTCTGCCAGGAGGTCTGTGTGGGATTATCAGTCCCTTGTGTGGGTCAGGCCACTACCGTTTGAAGGGTAAGTGAGAGTCCCTCCATGCTTCCTTCCGAGGAAGACCCATCAGTATGCACATTGAATGCAGGGGCAGTTGAGTGCCCTGTATTTATGGTTGTCTGAGTGTAATGCACAAAGGGAGCTGTGATACCTAACCTTGCACAGGCAAGACATGGATTTGAGGCATGCTACGGCACAGGCTGGTTAAATTAAGAAAATGTCAACCTTTTTAAAGTGACATTTTCAGACCTACAATTTAAAAACCAACTTTACAACAATATGGGGGTTATTACAACTTTGGAGGAGGTGTTAATCCGACCCAAAAGTGACGGTAAAGTGACGGATTTACCACCAGCCGTATTACGAGTCCATTATATCCTATGGAACTCGTAATACGGCTGGTGGTAAATCCGTCACTTTACCGTCACTTTTGGGACGGATTAACACCTCCTCCAAAGTTGTAATAACCCCCTATGTGTTTTTAAATTGAGAGCCCTGAGACACCAAACTCGACTCCATTTTTACATCCTTTTCCAATCGGAAATTACATGTAGAAAATATTTTAAGGCAAACCCCATACTAGCCTATGACATAGAGAGTTCTTGCAATAGTGAAAAATGAATTTAAGAGTTTTTTAAAACCTGGACATGTTAAACTTTAAGGAATATGTCCAACTTATTGAATATACACTGCACTCTACACTTGGGGCTTACCACGGCCTACATTTGGAGTGTCTTGTATGTAATTAAGAGGAATCTTTGGCTCTATCAAATGGGTAAATTTGCCAGGTTGAAATGGCAGTTTGAACTGCACACACAGGCTCTGCAAAGACAGGTCTGATTGAAAGGCTATCATAGTGGGTGGCACAAACAGTGCTGCCGGTCCACTATCAGCATTTGAGTTACAGACACTTTACTAGGGTCTTGCTAGTAAATCAAATATGCCAATAAAGGAGAAGCCAAGGTTGCCATGTTGAAACACAGAGCATATGCATTTTAGTTATTGGATAGCAATGGTAAAGTGCACAGATACATAAAGGCAGCAAAAGCAAAGTTCAGCACACAATCAAGACAGGAGGTCAGAAAGCAAAAAGTCACGGAAAACCACACCAAAAGATGCCATGTCTAACAGAAACTAATGCAATTAATCAGATAGAGTTTTGTCTTCAGTGCTACTGCTGAGTTTTCTATGGTTTTATTCACTAAAATGAATAAGAAATAATGTAATCTAGTTGCGGTTGCATGACTCATCTAATTTTTCATGTTATTGAACCATTTCAACCAGACCACTTTCTCAGATATGAATATACTTTTGAAGATTTCAAGTTTAGTTTGGAAAACAAACTACAGAGATTTTAGTGAGTCATCTTTTTTAAGATCATAATGTTACTCTTCATTTTTTCTTAAAGTTCTCCTTGCTTAACTTTGCTAGTTGATTTTGGTCATTCCACACATTAAAGCAAGCAATTCATGCCTACTAACATTTGATGGCAAGGATATATTTGATTGCCTTTTTAAAAAGTTTCTGAAGAGAGATGAATGAAATACGTCGAAACGTAATGATGAGTACAATCTAGGACAATCTAATGAACATTCAGACTAATTAATGGATGTCAACACCATAGACTAACAAAATAAGAAGTATTGCACATAGCATGTTTTAGTTTAAATATAATCGTATCTGTATTCTATTTTTTGCACATTGAAACTCCAGAGTTCTAAAACAATTTCTACTTTTGTTCAGTACCTTAACAAGCCTGTATTTTTGTAGAGATCTGATATTGTGAGGCAACAATGTTTCAAATATTGATAGTGTTACAAGTATTTTTACATATTTTTTATTTTGCAAAAAAAAGGGGGGCATTATCAAGCAATTACATGACCCACTAAAAGTAAGAACCAACCAAATCAACGTATGTCATGAAATATATAACCAGAGAAAAATAAACTTACATTGAATTAATTATGTTAATTAGAGGTGGAGGGAGGAAACGTGGGAGGAAAAAAAGGGCTTGCCCAAGACCTGAACACAGCAGCAAAAGCATCATTACCCAGTCCAAAGCTGGACTGGGTCCCAAATTTTGTTCAGCCTCCTCCTCAATGGGTCACCCTTTATAAGCACCATTTTCAGCATACTCACATTCAGAAATTCGCTCCAGCAAATCCAAGGGTCAGAAGACTCCCTAGACAACCAAACATATGCCAGAACCAATCTGGCCAAAAAGACTGAGAAAAAATATAAACCTGCTAGGAAGAGACGAAGAGCCGGTGAATGTCCTAACACGATCAGCTTTGGATGGATCACAACCTTGAAGGTAGAAATACTGTGCATTTTCCTGAAAACAAGTTCCCAAAGCTGATGCAATGTGGAACAAGATGCAAAAATATGGACAAGATTGGCCCCCTCAGTCCCACACTGAAAGTAACGATCCTCTGTCCGCAGCTTCATAACAAAAGGTGATGAGGTGCATAATACTAATCATTAATACATCTAAAATTATGCCCCTTAATACGTGACACATTAAAGGCAGACTGTGCCAACGTATTTCTACTGCACAGATCGTTCACAACCACCTCAGTATTGAGAATCTGACTCCACCTATTTGCCCTTAGCTGAAACGAGTTGATAGAATGCTCCTGAGAAAAAGAATAGATTAACTCATAAACCAGTTCGATATTTCTCTCCATTGGAGCTTTTCTTATAGCCTCCAGTAAAGAATTATCAAAACAATATATTTAAGCTTCCTTACAACTAGAGACAAAGGGGGTCATTCCGATCCCGGCGGTCAAGGACCGCCGGGGCCGGGGATGCGGGAGCACCGCCAACAGGCTGGCGGTGCTCCTCAGGACATTCTGACCGCGCCGGTTCAGCCGCGGTCAGAACAGGAAAACCGGCGGTCTCCCGCCGGTTTTCCGCTGTCCTGCAGAATCCTCCATGGCGGCGCAGCTTGCTGCGCGGCCATGGGGATTCTGACACCCCATACGGCCATCCTGTTCCTGGCGGGTCGCCCGCCAGGAACAGGATGGCGGTAGGGGGTGTTGTGGGGCCCCTTGGGGCCCCTGCAGTGCCCATGCCAATAGCATGGGCACTGCAGGGGCCCCCGTAAGAGGGCCCCACTTTGTATTTCAGTGTCTGCTTTGCAGACACTGAAATACGCGACGGGTGCCACTGCACCCGTCGCACATACCCACTCCGCCGGCTCCATTCGGAGCCGGCTTCCTCGTGGGGAGGGGTTTCCCGCTGGGCTGGCGGGCGGCCTTCTGGCGGTCGCCCGCCAGCCCAGCGGGAAAGCCAGAATGGCCTCCGCGGTCTTTCGACCGCGGAGCGTCCATATGGCGGCTCCCTCCAGGCGGGCGGCTCCCGCCGCCCGGGGGGTCAGAATGACCCCCAAAATGTTGTAACTGAAGATATCTCCAAAAGCCAGTATTAGGAAGAGAGAACTGTTGTTGCAGCTTCTCAAATGAGAGAAGAAATTCGCCCTCGAACTGGTGCCTAGAGCAAGAAGGGTGGCCTTTTCTCAACACTCACAATAGCTGTTATAAACAAGAAGGTGGATGAGGATTACATCCTAAATATGTAAGATGATTAAGCAGGGTAAGGCCCAAAAATATCCTCCTAATGCACCCATACTAGATGAAAAACGTTCAATATCTTGGAATGAGTTTTCTTGAAGCACAGTGTGTCCACAATACCAATCCCAGGAAACAAAAGATTAAAACCAGCAGAAGAAAATCAATAAACATATGCCCTTGATCCCACACTCCCCACCCCAGAGTCAAACAAAGCTGTGAAAAAAGGTGGACAGACAATAAAACAGCAAAACCAGAATTGAGACCCCATCCTCCTCCTTGGGTTGCAGCAACAATTTAATCTTACAGTGAGGCCTCCTATACCACTATATAAAACTTTGCCACAAAGCATCAATCTTACTGAAAACAGAAGCAGGAAGAAAGAGAGGGATACAGCAAAACAGGTAGAGATATCTCAGAACAACAATCATCTTGATGAGGTTGCAGCATCTGATCAGGCCCAAGTGGAGTCGGGTCCAATTAGTAAAAACATTAGGGCCCTCATTACAAAATTGGCGGTATTGACCACCTATCACCATGGCGACGGCAGCCAACATACCGTCACCGTGGCTACCAGCCACCCACCCACGTTATGACCGTAGACGGAATTCCACCAGAAGGCTGGAGGAATACCGTCGACGGTCATGGCGGCGGACAGTGGTAAGGTGGCGCTGCTGTCAGCAGCAGCGCCACGCCAGCAAAACACCGCTGACCGTATCATGAGCAATGATGTGGGCTGGTGGTGTTTTGCTGGCAGATGCTGCTGCTGGCAGCAGCGCCGCGTCCCGTCTCCTGCCGGAGGGCCCCCTGCAAGCAGGTAAGTTGGGTTCTCCGACAGGACAGCGGGGTGTGTGTGTGTGGGGGTGTTGTGTGTGTGTGGGGTGTGTGTCTATTTTTATATGCGTGCATGTGGGTTGCATTGAATGAGTGTGTGAATGACTGAATGTGAGTGTACGTGTATGTTGTGTGTTGTGAATGCATGTGTGTGACAATGTATGTTGGTGTGTGTTGCGGTGTGTGGGTATGTATGTGTGCATGCGTGAGTGGATGTAGGTATGTGTGAGCGTGTGGGTGTGTAAGTGTGCGGGGGCAGGAGAGGGAGGGGAAGGGAGGACTCTGGGGAGGGGCGGAGGGGACCCCTAGCAGTGCCAGGGAAGGAATTCCCTGGCACTGGTAGTGCCTACTGCCATGGTTTTCGTGGCAGTACGCTTGCCATGAAAACCATGGCGGTAGGCGGGTTCATAATCCAGAGGGTGGGATTGTGATGGCCGCCTGGCTGGAGACCGAAGTCTCCAGCCCAGCGGCCGTTACCACCCTGGCTGTCGGTGTGTTAAAGTGGCTGTCTGTCTGAGCGGTTTCCGCCGTGGTCATAATTCCTTTTCTTTTACCGCCAGCCTGTTGGCGGTATTATCGCTGTGTTATCACCCACCACCAGGGATGTAATGAGGGTGTATGTTGAATAAGCTTTCCGGAGTTGTTCTCCACAAGCTCCGCAATGTTAACAGAGGGAGTAACCCCTAGATACAATGCAACTTGTACCCATCTTTCATCTGTTCCAGAGGGAGTCACATTAGAGAATACCGGAGTTCAACTTATACCCTCTTACTATCCTGAATGACTGAGCTGCTAAACTACCACCCTTAGGCCGGTAATCAGGGTAGAGGTTCACATGGCCACATCATCAGCATAGGCCAGTACCATGAGTTCATACAGATGTAGTCAGAGGGTCTGAATCTCTTCTGCCTGGTTGAGAGATTGTAAGTAAAGTCCTGTATATAGAGCGAAGAGCTGGGAAGAAATAAGGCACCCCTGCCTAGTGCCACGAGAAATACGAAAAGGATCAAAAAGCATGCCTTTGCCACATATCAGTGCTTTAAGATGTAGAGATGCTGAAAACTGGAAACAAAGACTGAGTCTAAACCAACGTTCTCCATGACCCTCCAGAAGAAGGGCCGGTAGACCCGATCAAAGGCCTCTCAGCATCATTATGCCCACTGGCCCCTCACCAACAGAAGTCTTATCCAATGCAATAATTGCTGTGATTTAAGTTTTAAAGTCCAGAATATAAGTTTATGAACAATAGTAAATATTGTATTTAAGTGGAAACTCAAGAACAATCTGTCCCCTGCTGCTCAGCCAGTGTGACTGTGAGGTAATAGAATGCTGCTGTGTGCATGGTTTTAGTGGGTGTCAGTTGGGATGTGTGGGCTGAGCAGCAAGGATGCTGCTCCCAGCGTGGCCTTGCTGCTACCTTCATAACATCTTCTACTTGTAAACTGGGACTCCTACCTTGTGAATAAATCTTATCCTGTTTCACAAATACTACTGTTTACCCTGCATCATCATTCACCACAAAATCTTTAAATAAATGATAATTCCTTAATGTTCTGGCTACGAGTAAGCAGTTATGTTGTTTAAGTGGTGTACAAATGCCGCATCTGTTTGTGTAACAGTTTAAATGGAAACAATAGAACACTTTCCACCAAAATTCATCTTTTAATATAAATCTCCACTTGAGGGTCCCAGAGAACCAAGTTGTTCAAATATGATGGTGGGGCCTAGCAAAGTGAACTATTAAAGCAGTGGCTCTCCAGCTCTTTGTGGTTTATTTTAACTTGTTTGTGTGAAACGGGCTCCCCTGTGATTGTGGCCTTTAAAGCTATAGGACCTGCTCAAATGTTATATTGTACAGAAATAGTATGTTTAGGTTTCCGTTATTATTGGAATAAAAGGGAGGGCAGCTGCTTTAAAAATCACTTGTCTTCCTCTTTCCTCTATTATATAAGCTATCAGTATAAAACTTGGTTTAACCTAATGGAATCCTGTCTCTGACAGTTTACCAATACGTTTCTGGCAAAGATGGCAAGCATGCTAAGTAGACAAAGTGCCCTTGCTTTGTATGAAAGAACTCTGTCAATGTGAATTGCGATGGACAAGAGATACTAAGTGCAGACTATAGGACTTGACGTCCTTGTTAAATTTAGAGAATTGTAACCCTGAGGCTTTATTATAGCAACAAGGAGCAAAATGAAAAAGCTGCCTTGGAATTTAGAGATACGGATCTAAGCAACCTCTATGCTAAGAGTTCTGCACTGTTTTTATGAAATTCCTGCAGGAAATAATTAATTCCCCATATCTTTCGGGACTTCTGAATCCAAGTTGGCGCTCAGAGATTTAAAACATTCTGGGTAGGGTTATAATCTAGGTTCTCTCTTTTTCCAGTCAGTGGGAGAATGATGGGCGCATAACATTTCATCGAGTGTGGGTTAGATATAAAAAGTTCCAATGCACACATTTTAATAGACTGTTTTATTTTGTTAAGTCCAGGCAACAATACATAAGTCTTATTTGTGTTAAATATTGCATAAGATCGAGGTTTGTTGCTACAAAAATATTGTATGATGTGAGATTTTTAGATGTTGTTAGCTCAATACGTAGAATATTAGTAGCTGTAAGCAAATGGAATAAGCAGAGGGAAAGGAAAGATTCTCTCCTAGACTGTTAATTTTAATGTTGACATTTATTTGTAGGTTTCTGGGTGACTATTTTCATTGCATTTTTTAATCAATTTTTATCTCTAGGGTCGTTTAGATTTTAGTAATCTTAATAACTTTACATTTTATGTATGTACCATATTATTTTAACTGTGATTTTGTCTTAGATAGTTTAGCATAGATATACTGAATATAAAAAGTTATGCATGTATGGATAGATTTTGGTTTATTGGTCTAAGGTCTAAATAAAATATAATTTCGTTCATTCACTCACTCACAAGTAAGTACGGACATCAAAATACAACTGAATAAAATTGACATTACACTGGAATAACTCACATATTTTTTGGAATTTTGAGTTATGCTTCTTATTCAAAATTCCAGAAAATTATGCCATTTGTGCTACAAATGTACTGTGAACGCATGCGAAAAATAGAACTTAAGCAGCTATTGTTTGCAGTCCTGTCTAAATACGCCCTCACATACAAAATCGATGTGAGGCAAAATTTCTCACTAAAATATAGAACGGCGGATCCGTATTTCATTTAATATCTCATAATTGTGCTCCAACTTTGTATAATTATGTGAAAGCAAATTACCCAGAGTTCGCACATCCCTACTTGATAACCGGTATACTAACAGGTCAGCTTTGGGGCTGGTGAATGCAAATGTTTCAGAATGTATTTATTTAATGTATTACAGTTTTGTATAGCATCAACCTAACAAAAGAACATTAGACCACAAGAGATCCATTATCCATTACACAGTCATTGGTTTGTACAGAATCACAAGATGTCCTGCAAATGCTGGGACTTGTATCTGGATCCTCAATTCTAACGATGATAGCTCCGCCTGTGGACTAGATTGCACACACCTGCCACTCGCATTAATGGTTTTATAGTGTCCACTTGATGTCCACTTGACACTTGATGATTGGACTCTGGATTAAGTTGCGACAGCGTCCGTGCTTCTCAGATGGAAAACTGCAGGCAGTCTAATAGGAGTATATGTTGGATGGGAATGGCTTGCAATCAGAGATGCTCTAATTCGTCGCTTTGCATCTGGCTCCTGTAGATTGCAGCATAATAGTGTATTGGCCTTTCTCATGTTATTTGCTGATGGACAACAATTGTGTAAAGTAGTAATATATGAGGTGCCAACCGTCACTCTCATTCTGCTGGTTCACAGCCAGATACAGTGCTTTAAAAAGGGAAATGGCAAATGGCCATCTTTATATCTCCGATTCTCCCTTCTTCATCCCAATACTTATGTTACTAAATTGAAACCTCGCCCCTGCTAGCGCGCCTGGTCCTTAGTAAGTAAATTTACAAGGGGACGCGTATAGGTCGATTAACCTTTTGGATCACATGGAGTATCCTAGCTATGTAGTAATCAATGACCATCAATAATCAATGTACAAATCAATAATCAATAAGCAAAATATTAATCATCAATTATTAACGTCAACATTTCATGAATAACCACAACTCAATTATACGTTTTATCAATTTTATTTCCCTATTAGTTACAATACTAGGTCATAAAGTTAATTCAAACTTTATTCAATTCACTCAAGATTAATTCATTAGTGACCACCAATCACATAATCTAATCAGTACTTGCGAAAACATGCGTTCTAATGCCTCAACATAAGCCAAAAGGAAAAGTATGTTAACATGAATAGCAGAGTTCAGCAAATCAGTCCATCAATTATTTGTCACCCTATAAATCAACATCTCAGAATGGGAACCCTACCTAACCCAGATTAGCATTGGCATGTGGAAATTCATGCAAAAACAGTTTAGAACATGAATTTGGAAAAACATCTAAGTAGAAGAAAAAAACTATAAACAGCACAGTTGGTACCTAGAAAGAAAAGGCACAAAAGTCACATTATCATGGCTACCTTTCCACAGAATGGATCAGCAACAAAGTCAGTCTTCGTCGTCAGGTCATCAATCGATCAGCATTGCATCAGGCTCTCAAGAGCATGAGCCCAATGACAGAATCTCGGATCTCTTTGAACGTCCACGTCTAACCTTGAACATCTATTCTCTCCAACGATTCTGAAGTTTTTCCCCTTTGTCACGACATTATATTAAAGTTACCCAGCCTATCCCCCAAAACCTAATTGATCAATTAATCACCATATGTGACGTTAGCCAATGTCTTTTATTTTACAAATCTATGAGTTCTAATAATTTGTCGCTCTCAGGTTGTCCATTGATTCACTGTACAATGTCCTCATCATCTGGCTCATCAGGTACTAAAAAATGTTGCATATTCTTCTCTGGTCAGTGTCTCTACTGTTCGAGTCCTGGGAAAGTACATCTCGTCTGCTATACATCAGGTTTGATACAAATTTGATTCCCTCATTTTCTGTCCGTCGGTTCATTTCAGAATATTCCAGCTAAGCAAATGTTATGCACATAATTGGCTCATGGTCAGTTCAACGCATCAGCTTTCTATTAAATACTTTCTTGGATTTTAAAGGGCTTTCATTCCCATATCATATTCTGTTCCTTTTGGTGCTGAACCTTGGTTTCATGTTATGTCTGAGCTTGATCTGCCCCATAGGCGCTGATCATTGTGAAATTATGTATCATAATGTATGTGGTGCACTGGCGGCTTCTAATTATTTATGTTAAGATTTGTAATTTTGGGTAGCTGGCTTCAGTTTCTGAGACGAGTGGTGTAGGCTTGAAGCTGTTCGCTGGAGCGGGAAAACTATTTAACTTAGAACCATTGATTGTGGGCCTCTGCAAGCCGGCGTGCAATTATTTGTTTATGTAGAATTAATACAAACCTCTGCGGTGCTATGAACCATGAGCGTAGGTGTACGTGAAAAGCTGATACGAAGTTTCAAAGCAGTTGAAAGTCATGTAAGTAGCGTTTGACTGACCTATAGGACAATCACGCAGTGCCCCATGGGCTGGTCTGACAGACTAGCGAGTGTGCCGTTTTTTTTTTAGCACTCTGTGGGCCTGTTTTATGGCCATGTGGGCCGGATTTTACTGTTGATTTCTGAGCTATTGCCACAAACATTGCCTGCAGTAAACATAAATGCATGCAGTATCCCATACCTTACAAAATACCCATACACTCTTATTGCCAAATGTGCAACACTTTTTTTTAGTTATCTAGTTTGCTAACAAGGCTGCTTTTATTTTAATGCCCAATCTGTATCCCAGTCCAACCCTGCATGTATATTTTATAGTGAGGTGCGGTTGCCCATATCTTTCTTGCTATTAATAGTCTATTTTTTGTAGGGAAGAAGTCTGCATTCTAAAAATATACTCTAACTTTCTTGCCTGGTGAGTGTTGGGCACATTTTCACCTCATGATTATGATATTGCTAGGGCTCCTGGTCCTTAGTAAGTAAACTTACAAGGGGACGCATATAGGCCGATGAACCTTTTGGATCGCATGTAATATCCTACTCATGTAGTGACTAATGGATTCAATAATCAGCATAACCAACTAATAACATTGTAATCAAACATCTATAACCATTGATTCATGAATAACCACAACTTAGTAAAGGTTTTAATGATTTTTATTTCCATATTAGTTACAATACTGAGTTATCAGTAAGATTTAACTTTATTCAATCAACTCAGAATTAGTTTATCAATGAACACCAATAACATAATCTAATTAGAACTTGAGAAAGCATATGCTTGAATGCTTCAACATAAGCCAATAAAATGAATACACAGCATCAATAGCCGAGTTCAGCAAGTAATTCGTCAGTCATTTGTCACTGTCAAACTTCACCCCTAGGAAGCCTACCTAACCCAGATTAGCATTGGCATGTGGGGCTTCATGCAAAATCAATTTGGAAAACATGAATTTGGAAAACATCTTTCTATGAGAAAAACTATAAAACACCGCAGTTGGTACCTAGAAGGAAAGGCACAAGTTAATCAGTCACATTATCATAGCTACCTATCCACGGAGTGGATCAGCAACAAAGTCTGTCTTCGTCTTCAGGTCATCAATAGATCAGCAACACATCAGGCCCTCATAGTATGAGCCCAATGACAGAATCTCGAACCGCGTCTCCTGACGTCATCAACGTCTCACTCCTATTCTCCCTCATCTGAAGTTTTAGCCCCTTGTCTGACCTTTTATTAGTGTCTCCCAGTCCGTCCCCCTAATTTCCAATTGGTCAGTCAGTCAGCAGATATGACTTTAACCTATAACATGAATTTACCAAATCTATAAATTTTAGTATCAGTCCTTTCACAGTACGTTGATTGGTCCACTATATGATGTCCTCAATATCCGGCTCTTCAAGTATCATAAAATGTTGCATGCTCTTCTTCAGCCAGTGCTTCCATTGTTCAAGTCTTGGGAAAGAAACATTTAGCCAACTCTACACATAATTGTATCAAATTGTCTTCATCATCTCCTGTCCATCGGTACATTGCAGAAAATTCTAGCTAAGCAACTTTAACATTGGGTGGTTCAGGGTCAGGCTATGCATCTGCTTCTCAGCAACATGTTAGTAATTCAGCCCCTCTTGTGAGGCCCGGAAAGGCTAGGCCTTAACCTCAGCTAAGTTAACTTCTATAAATTAATGCAAAACATAGGTTATACATTTTAATATGACATATTACTACATTATTCTTTCACATTTTCATTACTTCACACATATTTTAGTTATTTTGGCATGACTTCGTATAAATGGCTGCTAATCCCTGTGGTCACAATTTCAAACGTGCACTTTATTTTCTTCACAACTAATTTCTCTATGAACTTTCATTAATCAAAAGCGTAAACATTCATTAATAATTTCTAATTAGCATATTTGCGCCACCAGTCCCTCCTCTGATGACTAAATGTGTCATCATACCATATTTCATAATTCTGTCTCAGCTGTATTTTATCTTCTTCTCAAATTTCCCCTAAAATTGTTCCCCTGTTTTGTTCTTCCCTCCTCTGATTATTTTTAGATTTCTTCAACTTTATCTTTTGCCATAATTTACATATACCCCATATTCCTAATATGCAAGCAATCACAATTTATATTCCCTGTACAATTTCTAATAATACCCTATTCCAAATTTGACTAAGCCAGTTTCCCACTGAAGCAAATCCTTTTCCAACCTTCTCCCAAACACCTGGTTCCTTAAGTTCCTTCAATTCCTTCAAATCCTTACTAGAATTAGTTAATTTAGTGAGTAAGTCTCTTATGTCCTTATCATTAGTAGGTATAAGTGAACAACAATGCCTAGCATTAATCATCCTACAGACTCTGCTGTCCTTCGCTAAAAGAATGTCTAGAGCAAGCCTGTTTTGAAGCGTAAGAGCTCTAGCCGCAGCTAATTCAGTATCTAACAGGGGTAATGCCCCTGTAAATTTTGTCAGCATGTTATCCACAATAATAGACAACTTCCATATTTTGATTGCATTCAAAATAACTCCCACATGAGGAATTACTGCAACAGAAATATCGCCCAAAACTGCAGAAGAGGTTTCCCTCCTCTGTCGGTTATGATGTAATTCAGTCACTTTTGGAAACTTCTTTAAATCGTCTATCTGATAAATTTTAAGGAAAATTATCCCCAAAAACCATGTCCCATACCATCCTCTAGAAAGATGGTAATAAGCATTAAGTCCACAGATATAATAGATCCCAGGAATCGCAGGGTCCTGACCATTCAGCATAAAAGTCCATTTACTCTGAAACAAAAACACATGCCTTCATTCACTCGTTCCCACAAATAAAGTGTCAGTGCATGATTTTGGCCTATATATACAAAGCTTTGCTACGTATAATGCATCTAATGCTAATTTCCATTGTGTTTTAATAGCGGTGTAAGCATAATCATTCTTATAAGTTCTTTTCTTTAACCCCTTTTCTAATTTCTCCTTCAATGCCTTTCTCCTATCATCAGTAGGCCCTATAAAGCTCTTTTCTAAAGGTGCAAGCAAGCATGTCAGATTGTTCCTGTGTGCGTATGCTGTCCCAAAAGTTAATGTTGGTTCAAAGAATCCTCTACCTCGTACTATATCATGTTCTTTAGCCACTTTACTCAGGTATCTAATAATAGGAACAAATGAAAACACTAGATCATAATTTGGGTAAAAATACTGTATGCACGCTTGGTTATAGAATCTTGTTAGTAGCAAACTACAGCTCATGCCATAAGTTAAAGTCAGACTATGATACGTAACTCCTTCGTCTACTGATGAAGGAATTTGCGTGCACACAAGACAATTCCTCGCAATCATTGTCTCAACATACTCACTCAATAAGCAATAGAAAACATTAGAAGAAAGCTCTCCTTGAGCATTAGTATAGTCATGCTGTCAGGAATAAGGCCAGGTGCGGTCCAGGTCTCGCCCAAAATTTCACTGCGCAACTCTGCGGCGCTTTATGCGCACCTCTGGGCATCCCCGCTTGTTCCAAGAATGGCTATCAGCGTCGTCTGCCCTGTGCTAAAGCTCACAAAGCTACAGGTTCAGGGCATTGGTGGACAAGATGCACTTATCAGTGCTATCATATGAAGGGACTACATTTCCCATATTTTTAGAGGCAGTGTCTGTCTTGAGGTGTGGCAGGCCTATAAAGCCCAGCCACACCGAAGCACGTTGCTCTCTATTTTGAAGACTTCGATGCAGCCAGACCTCGTGGAGGTTTCTCTGGAAAAGTCCAGAATTTCTGAATGGCAGAGCATTATCTAACCAAAGTCCATCATGCATCCAAAAACGAGTAGTTCGTACTCTTAGCAGAATCCAAGTTTGGAGGAAGTTATTACTTCCAAGAGGTAACGCGCTTTGCACACATGTAATTCATTGTGTTTCCGTTCACAGATGTAAAGCGCTCTTTTGGTTAAGTGATTCAAAGTGTTTCAGTTCACAGAGATAACGCGCTTTGTACACATGTAATTCATGGTGTTTCCGTTCACAGATGTAAAGCGCTCTTTTGGCTCAGTGATTCAAAGCGTTTGAGTTCACAGAGATAACGTGCTTTGTGCACATGTAATTCATGGAGTTTACGTTCACAGATGTAAAGCACTCTTTTTGCTCAGTGATTCAAAGCATTTCAGTTCACAGAGATAACGCGCTTTGTGCACATGTTATTCATGGTGTTTACGTTCACAGATGTGAAGCGCTCTTTTGGCTCAGTGATTCAAAGCTTTTCAGTTCACAGAGATAACTCGCCTTGTGCACAGGTAATTTAAGGTGTTTCCGTTCACAGATATAAAACGCTCTATGAACTCGGTAATTCCTAGCGCTTCACTTCTCAGACGTAAAGCAATCTGAGCATGATAATTCAGGCAATTCAGTTCCCAGATATAAAGCGCTTCAATTCACTTAAGGAAAAGGTTCTTGGCACAATTATCTAAGTGATTTAGACTACCTGAGTAAAAGCGCTTCCTGGTGTTATTTAAGTAAGGTACTTTAGGTTTTAATGAGTAAAACGTTTTTGACATTTATTATTATCAATGTGAAAGTATTTTGGAGATAAACCAATCAAAGTTTTCATTGTTCTTTGAATAACTTAAGATATGAAAAAACATATTTAAGTCTTTGAGATTTTCTAAGTCATGATCAAAGGTTCTTGTTGTGAATACAGAAATGTTACAGGATTGATATTCTGTGTAAAAATCAGAGTTCAACGTTCTTGCCATCTCTTGAATCTGTGGTCGTGATTTACAAAGGGCTTCGCCCGCATTTTAGAAGAGGTCTCCACCTAATATCTCGGAGACACATTTAGTCAAGAGTCTATACATGATTTACATTTTCTATGAATGAGTAAATGCATATTGTCCTAACCTTTCCTTTTCAGATCTCTCTCCCTGCTGTTCCCTTACCCCCAACTGGCTTCACCATAACTCTGTGCTATAATAGCTTTCTGAGATGGTGACGCCGGGAGGTGGGCCTTTTGTTCAGCAACGTTCAGATCCCGAGGAAAGGACCCCGTGACACATGCAAGTATTTCTCATCTAACTTAAACCTCTCTAAAACTCTCAGTGTAGTAGTTTCAGGAGCAAAAGTAATAGTAGCCTTTTTCAGATCATGAACAGACATTCCTACAATCATTATTATAAACATTATTCCACACATAACTGCCAATCCAACACTCATCTACCTACAGCGCCTAATGTTTCTATCTTGGTTATTTAGCTCAGCCATGATCTGTAAAGAATCAGAAAGCAGAAGTAACTCTTAGATAAAATGCAGCAAAAAATCAAAATGAAGGGAAAATTATTTTCTCGCAGTTCAGTCTCACATCCAGAAACCCTTTTCCTTTGTCATATTGATTAGCAGCTTGTCACATCTGGCTTTCAATTGTCAGATCAAGTTATCAATGTCTCTTTCAGTTTTATTTCAGCAATCTCTTTCTTAAGTTTCTAAGATCAGCTCAGCAATTCAGCTTTTAGATCACCTTCAGGTTACATCAAAATACTGACTAGGGACTTCTCTATAAAAACAAAAAGAAATAAACTCATGTTGCCATTCATAGGGAGCTGCATATGCCCACTCAGGACCTGCGTAATGTCGACTTGCTATTCTCTTTCTTTTCAACCTTCGTTCACCACTTAATTCTCCTTCACTGAGTTCTTCCTTTCTCGTAGTATCCACTTCTTCTTCCATTGTTTCATTTATGACCAATTCCTTTTTCTTTCCAATCTGCGATTCAGGCCAATTGTCTCCTTTTCTTGTTCCTTCTGTCAATATTCTTCTCAAGATTGGACTCTTCTCTTTCTCTTTCTCTATGGTGTTTTTTCTTGATGGACCTGCAACTGGCTCAAGAGAAGTTGAATCACTTTGACCCGTCTCAACCCTTTCACCGTCTTGATCTGGCACTTGATCTGTCTGCTTTTCAGCACCGTCTGCTTCTGGGAGAACCTCTGCTGAGCTAGTCTCCCCTGCTGTATCCGTTGACATAGGCTCTTGCACACTCACATGTAATTCTTCACTCTCATCTCTTACAGGGGTAATTGAACCATCTTCCACAAGCTCTGGTTCAACTTCGGACTCTCTTGTAACCTTTTCTGGTTCAGATGTGGCAACCTATTTTGCTGTTGTTGGTGCTCTCAACAACACTTCTTCATGCTCTTGTGGACACACCACTCTTTTTGTATGGCTTACGTGTATACAGTTTGGCAGTCCTGCACACTTTACAGCTGTCATAGTTGTTAGCACCACCTGGTAAGGACCCATCCAACGTGGTTCCAAACAAGTCTTGCAAACATGTTTTTTTACAACAACCCAGTCTCCGGTTCTCAGATTGTGACCTGGATCGTGGATGGGTGGCAGGGTGGTGGCCTGCACCTGCTGAGAGAAAGAGCGAAGAACATCAGCCAGACCCTTGCAATAATCCAACACCATATATCTGTACTATTGACAAGTGCATTGTCTGGAACTGCTGGTAATCTCATTGCTCTACCCATGAAGATTTCATGGGGAGACAGCCCTGTCTTTCTGTCAGATGTGTTTCTCATTGACAGAACACCAAAGGCAATGCATCTGGCCATTTCAGATTTGTAGTAGCATACATCTTGGCAGTTCTTGATTTCAAGGTACCATTCATCTGTTCTACTAGTCCTGATGCTTCAGGGCAATAACTACAATGAAACTTTTGCTCGATGTTTAGTGCTGCACATAATAGTTTAATCACCTTGTTATTGAAGTGAGTTCCCCATCTGATTCTAAAGAGATTGGAAACCCGAAATGTGGTATCAACTCCCTAAGCAACAGTTTTGCTATTGTGAGACTGTCATTTCTCCTTGTGGGGTATGCTTCAATCCAATGACTAAAGACACACACAATCACCAACACGTACTTCAAACCTCCACACGCGGTCATTTCAATGAAATCCAATTGCATTCTGCTGAATGGACCTCCTGCCCTTCCGATGCGGCTCAAATTCACCACTGTCCCTTTTCCCACGTTCAGTTGCTGACAAACTAAGCAGTGATGACATACTGCCTCCGCTGCTTGCCTGAATTTAGGATTGAACCAATCAATCTTGAACAATCTAACCATGGCATCCCTTCCAATAGGTGCCTGCCGTGGTAGTACCTGGCCATTTGCAACAATAAACTATTGGGCAGGACCATCTGAACTTCTTCAGAAACCCAAATTTCATCAGGTCTTTGGACACATTTTAACTTAACCCAGAGTCGTTTCTCTTCTCTGTCAACATTATCCTGCAATGTTTTCATTTCTTCCAAAGTATCAATCAGCTTTAATGCAAAGCTTGTGCAAGTACTGTCTTCACCAGTCATGAATTCCCACTTATCTTTTAATGATATACTGTTCAATGTACAAAATCTTGCGACTTGATCCGCATATCCATTTCCCAATGAAATGTAATCCTGTGACTTATGATGTGCACTGCATTTTACCACGGCCATTTCTTCAGGTAACTGTATTGCACACAACAACTCCTTCATCTTGTCGCCATTTCTCACTGGTGTATCAGCAGAGGTTAGGAAACCTCTTTGCGGCCATAATTGCCCAAAATCATGAACAATTCCAAATCCATATTGGCTGTCAGTATAGACTGTGACTCCTAGTCTCCTAGAAACTTGGCATACCCTAGTAAGAGCTACCAATTCCGCCACTTGTGCAGAATATACACCTCGAAACCAGGAAGCTTCTAACATGCCTGTGATTGTGCATACAGCATATCCTGCTCTCAGTGTCCTTTTACCATTTCTGAGACATGAACCATCGACAAAGACAATTTGGTAATTTTCTTCCAATTGTGTATCTCTGATATCAGGCCTTGGTTTTGTACACAGTTTAGTTACCTCAAGACAATCATGCTCAATGTCTTCCTCTTTTTCAATTTCAACAGTATCACTTGTAAGCAATGTTGCTGGATTCAACACTGTACATCATTTCAATGTTACATTTGGAGCGCCTAATATGCTCGTCTCATACCTTGTCAGTCTTGCACCATTCAAATACTGTGTTTTTTGTCCTTGTCAGTAAAATCTCAACAGAATGTGGTGCCATTACCATCAAAGGGTATCCTATCACTATTCCCTCACACTGAGAAAGGCCTTGACCAACTGTGGCTACTGCACACAGACAACCTGGTAAAGCTGCTGCTACTGGGTCCAAGGTAGCTGAAAAATAAGCTACTGGGCGATAAGCACCTCCATGGACCTGTGTCAATACAGACAAAGAACAAGCATCACGTTCATGGCAAAACAATGTGAATGTCTTTGTGTAATCAGGCATTCCCAACGCTGGAGCTCTGCACAAACTCTCTCTCAACTCAGTGAACGCTTTCATCTGATCCTCATCTAATGTAATTGGGTCTGTAACTTCCTTATGTGTCAGATGCTGCAATGGTTTGGCAATCTCAGCAAAATTTTGAATCCACTGTCAACAATACCCTACCATTCCCAAAAACATTCTGACATCTCTTTGTGAAGTTGAAGGACTTCTCTGCAAAATCATGGTAATTCTCTCCCTGGAGATTCTCCTTGACCCTTTCTCAATCTGGTGTCCCAGGTATTTCACTGATTTCTGACAATGCTACAGTTTCAATGGTGACAACTTATGTCCGAATTTTCCCAAATGATTCAATAGGGCAATCGAGTCATACTTACACTCTCCCTTGTCCTGGATGCAATCAACAAATCATCAACGTACTGCACTAAAGTCAATTGGTAAGGTAGTTCCAATGACTCAAAATTATTTTTCACGATCTGATTAAATAGAGACGGTGACTCCGTATACCCTTGTGGAAGTCTGCACCAGCTGTAGACTCTGTCTAGGAATTTGAAACAACAAAAAAAACGGACTATCCTCATGAAGAGGCACAGAAAAGAAAGCTTGCGACAAGTCAACCATTGTGAACCACTCTGCATTGCAAGGAATCTGAAACAGTATCACTGCTGGATTTGGCACTACCGGACAACACTTGACTACCATGTCATTCACTTTCCGCAAGTCCTGCACAATACGTACTTTTCCACACTGCTTTTTTAAGCCCATTATTGGTGAATTACATGGACTGCTTAACACTTCTTTCAAGACTCCTTGTTTCAGGAAATCTCCAATTATCTGCAACACTTTCATCAGGTCATCCTGTGCCATATTATATTGTGGAAGCTGCAGGAATACTACATTCGGCTTCAGAGTGATCTTAATCGGTTCCACTCCCTCTTTACCTGTCAGATCCCACACATTTTCCTGTACTGTTCCCTGTAGATCAGCATGCAATTATTTCACAATAAACATTGGGAAAAACTCAATCAATGGGTATTCCTCATTAATGTTGTTATTTAAGGTCTTGAATATGTGTTCTTCATCATCATCACTATTAGTTTGCACCTCTATTCCAGTTGTCGAACAACTAATAGAACACTTTGTCTTTCACAGTAAGTCCCTTCCCAATAGGGATACTGGACTTGAGTCACAGACTACAAACCTATGCAGTCCCTGGAAGTTAAAAATTTCAATCTCTACTGGATCCGTGATTGGATTTGTCAACTGTCTGTTCTCTACTCCCACAACGTGGACTGTTCTACCTGAAAGAGGTAAATTCAGAACTTCTGCACTTCTCACTGTGGAGCGTGTAGCTCCTGTGTCTATTAAGAATGAGACCTTGTAACCCATAACCTTTCCTTTCACAAAAGGTCGTCTCTGATCTACATCTAAGGACACTGCAAGCATACACGGTGCTTCATCTGAACTGTCACTCATCCATTCATCGTTTATTTCATTCTCACTATGAAATGGGAATTGGTGTGCTGTCTCATTACTTCTGTCTTGTCTCTGGCCTGTGACCTGCTGAGTAAGCATCATCTGTTGCTGTTCCATCGGGGCTTGAGATATCTGCATTAGCTATCTATTCACCATAGAAACCTGCTGCTGTATAGGTTGTAACTGTGTCAGTTGTGCACACAGAATTTGCACCTGCTGCATGGGTTGGAAATTCTGCATTCGGTTCTGAACATTCGGATTAAATCCTCTCATTCTTGGGACTTTTACAGTTTGAAATGTATTGCCGTCATCACTTTGCTGAACAACACCAACCTGCACAATCAACGGACACTCCTGCTTCCTGTGTCCCACATTTCTGAACAGATGACACGGTAACATCTCTTTTATTCCCTGCATGTCGTTCTGGACTACTACAATACTCAAATCTGGACCCCGTGCCATGTTAACTCCATGACCCCTACCTCTCATCTGAGGCTGGAACATGACAGTTCCCTGCTTTTGCTGCATTGGTTGTACTAAAGCTCCTTGCACTCCTGTCTGAGCTGCTTTTATTTGCATCACCATCGCCCTCCTTCAGCTTTTTGTGCTTCAATTCAATTTCATCACTACAGTATTTAGCATATTGCAACATCTCATCAATCGGCTTTGCTTGCCAACAAATCAAATGACTCTTAATCATCTGCCCTATTTCTGGTCTCAATCCTTCGATGAACCTGAACACAAAGTGCAACATGTCTTTTGGCTCAATTGTTTCCTTGCCACTGTACTCCTTGAATGCTTTCAGCAATCTCTCATAATAGGTGTGTATCGACTCTTTAGTTTCTTGCACTGTCCTGTCAATTCTCTGTCAATCAATATTTTTAGGAGAAATCACCTTATAATAATGTTTCATTACCTCAGGTGATGGTGCACCTGTAACTCTATCCCTTTCCGGTTCACTCGTCGGCCAATCCACTGCCCTCTATGCATTCAATCCACAATTCAGCTGGAACCACTATTTCCAGTAATGTATTCAGGTCTTCCCACAGACTGTCTGCTGATACCACTCAATCAGTTTCTCTCTTAGTTTTGTGTAATCATTTGTGAATGACAGTATATCGCTCATGTGCCATAGGACACGAACAAACTGCTCTCCTGGAATTTCTCTCATTTTTACTGGATCCTTTTCTTTCTGAACATTTTCAGACCCTTCTTGTGAATCTCGTTTCCATTTGTCCTTCTTCTTTGCCCATCTACCTTCCCACTTCTCTAATGCTCCCCAGATCTGAGCACTCTGCAACAATTCTTTTAAGTGAGCCTTCATTCCTGCTGACCTCATGTGCTCGAAATCCTTTGCTTCAAAATCTAACCTGTAACTTTGTTTCAAATGATTTCTGTTCTCAATCTCTATATCATGTTTGACTGCCAGCTCTGCCAATTTCTGATGTATCTTACACACTTTCCTTGTAATCCTTGGACACAAGTACCTCAGCTCTTTTTCTGTGTAGGATTCTAACCTGTTCATTTCCATCGTTCCCTCAACTAGCTCTGTTGCTTCTGTAGCTAGCATTACACCATTCATCCACTCTTCATCCTTGGATGTATTTCAAGGAGTATTCAAACTATCCAACCATTCGCTCAATTGTTGTGTTGTCAATCCTTGTAAAAAACTGTTACTTGCATTTTGCACTGGCACCTGTTGCAACACTGCACCTGGAGTTTGCGGCGTTAAAAGCTTCAAACTTTGACTCGCACTCAGGCCATTTACTGCATCTGGGAGTGCTACAAGTGGACTACGATCCATTAATGGTCTAGCTCTATTAAAGGTCTGACACATGGATGATACCACCTGTACATGATCACTCACTCCCCTCCTTACAAGTCTCTGTGACATTTCACCCTGATCTCCTGCAACTATTTTCTTTTGCACAAATAATGGTACCCCTGGACCAACAATATTCGGTAGCAATATTGCACCTGGAGCTGCCCTGACACTCACATTTTGTGGAAAGGTTACCCCCATAGTCTTATTCATCACTGGTGTGACATCTGAGTGTGTCCCTGTTATTGGTGTAAACATTAGTAAACCCTGTGGCTGTGCCTGAGGCAACAACATTGGAGTTGGCTCAGTCTGAACTAGCATTAGCCTTGGAAGCAATTGCTCCGATCGCACCACTAAGTTAAAAATTGTCTCAAGAACTGGTACATCTGGATAGATTCTCTGTATCGATGGTGGATGCATCTGTGCTTTGACCACTAAAGTAGTCACTGCAATAGGAGTACTCTGCACTACCCCTTGTACCTGTCCATTAACGGTCTGCACTGGTCCCACTGTCCCCGATGCTTGTGCTGGATCAGTTGGGGCAGAACTAGTACTTGGACCCCCTTCATGCATCGCATATGGCGGAGGTCGATCCCTCAACAACTGTGTAATAACATCTGAATCTTCTACTTCTACATAGGTCTTTTTCTTCTTTTTTGTCCCTGAACTCTCATTACTCTTAGCAGCATCTTCTTTTTCTAACTCATCTTCTTCTGCGATTTCAGGAAATAATTTAGGGCCAGATGTAGGTAGGTCGAAAATTGCGACTTCCAATTTGCGAGTCCGTGCGACTCGCAAATTGCAAGTCGCAATTTGCTATGCAGAAAGGTTTCTCAGACACCTTCTGCAACTCGCATTGGGGTCGCAAAGACCCACCTCATTAATATTAATGAGGTGGGTCGCAGTTTGCGACCCCATTGCGAGTATGCGCACTCACAGGGATGGTGGCATGCTGGAGACAGCAGACCACCATGTCCGTGACTGCTTTTTAATAAAGCAGTTTTTTTTTTTTCAGCTGCAGCCCGTTTTCCTTAAAGGAAAACGAGCTGCACTTGGAAAAAAATACCGAAACCTTTAGTTTCGTTTTTTTTCAGAGCAGGCAGTGGTCCATTGGACCACTGCCTGCTCTGAAAAAATATTTTTGTTTCCATTCACAAAGGGGAAGGGGTCCCATGGGGACCCCTTCCCGTTTGCGACTGGGTTACCATCCACTTCAAGTGGATGGTAACTGCGATTTCATTTGCGAATGCTTTCGCGGTCGCAAATGAAATTACATAGCATTGCGAGTCGCAAATAGGAAGGGAACACCCTTTCCTATTTGTGAGTCCGAAATGCATTTTGCGAGTCGGATCCGACTCGCTAAATGCATTTCTGCATCGCGGAGAGGCTTTTGCGCCTCGCAAACGGCGTTTTTCGCCATTTGCGAGGCGCAAATCCTTTCCCACATCTGGCCCTTAATTCCCTGTAGTGTCTCTGTTCTCCACCTTTCCTGCTCCTAATCGCACCTTGCTTCTGCCGAGGACTTTTCTACCTTCTTTATTCTCCTCTGAAACTTCACCTCTTGTTGCTGTCTGGCTACAGCTCACAAACTGCTAAAGCCTCAAACTGTGCTGGCCTCGGTAATGGCTTTGTCTCATATAATGTAATTTGTGATTCATCCAAAATTCTCAAATTAAATGTTCCATGCTCTGGAAACGGTAGAGCTTCCAATTTCTTTGTCATCTTGCACCACTGCTTTAATCAAAGATATGGTGCGACACATCACAATATATAGAATTTTCCGGTGGGGTTGGCTCCCCCACAGTCGCCTTCATTTTCTCTGTTGTATTTATTTCGATTCAATAATGAAATGACTTTTAATCCTGAGATTCCTTTCACCCACTTACTCAACCAATTGCCTCTTGCGGAAGGCTGCCAATCCGCTCGTGACTCTTCTTACTGACCAACCTATCCCAGCGTGGCACACTCTGACGTCACACTCACACACTGCGGCTGACAAAGTCTTGCAGCTTGTCCTCCTACTTCAACTCACATAAACTAATGCAAAATTTTGCAAGCACTTAACCAAAAACCCAATGACCAAAAACAAACCTGCTGGTTTACTAAAGGAAGGTACACATTCGCTTCAGAGACCTTACGGATTTTCACTAATGGCCCTTTCACTCATGTAGCTATTCCTCGTTCTCAATCTCCCAAATTCGCAAGTAAAATTCGACCCGCAAATTTCACTCTCAACTGATCAATGGGTCTGTCCTGGTGCACATAGGACTTGCCAAATCTCAGTTGAAACTTTCTCTTACTCATTTAACTCACACACCGACTTGTTGACCACACCCAATCAACCTATTAAACCAGACAGATTACAACATATAACCAAGTGTCTCCTACACTTGTCAATATATTCCGGAGTCTTAGACCACGCAGGGTCCGTACATCACCAACAACCACGTGGACAATTTTTTAGCACAAAGCTCCACATACATATGAAGTTCGATGACTTCCCTACTCTCATACTGCGGAGTATGCACACTCCTACTAAACCTCAACTGGACTACGCAAACTCCGTACTTTGCCTCACATACATCATAATTCACCTGTGATTTGCTTAAGCTTTTACAAGTGCAGCCTACCACTTTCATACTATCACAAGAACGCCGAGAACAAACCCATCTTTACTAGTGGGATCCAGGATCTGGGAAAGTCATTCATGGGCTTAAGGGGACATCATCCTTGCTGCAATTGCTATTTCAGAAAAACAAAATTCAAACCTCATAAAGATACGAACAACTAACCCTAACTTAAACTACCACCATAACCAGTAATCACCACATAACTAGTCTTCCAAGTAAACAAACCATCAAGCTGCTACCAAAAACTGCTAGGGTGCCTGGTCCTTAGCAAGTAAACTTACAAGGGGACGCGTATAGACCGATGAACCTTTTGGATCGCATGGAATATCCTAATCATGTAGTGACTGATGGCTTCAAAAATCAGCATAACCAATTAATAACATTGTAATCAAATACCTATAACCATTGATTCATGAATAGTAAATGATTTAACAATTTTTATTTCCCTATTAGTTACAATACTAAGTCATCAGTAAGATTAAACTTTATTCAATCAACTCAGAATTAGTTCATCAATGAACACCAATAACATTATCTCGTTAGAACTTGAGAAAACATATGCTTGAATGCTTCAACATAAGCCAATAAAATGAATACACAGCATCAACAGCAGAGTTCAGCAAGTAGTTTGTCAGTCATTTGTCACTGTCAAACGTCACCCCTAGGAAGCCTACCTAACCAAGATTAGCCTTAGCATGTGGGGCTTCATGCAAAATCAATTTGCAAAACATGAATTTGGAAAATATCTTTCTACGCGAAAAACTATAAAACACCGCAGTTGGTACCTAGAAGGAAAGGCACAAGTTAATCAGTCACATTTTCATAGCTACCTATGGATCAGCAACAAAGTCTGTCTTCGTCTTCAGGTCATCAATAGATCAGCAACGCATCAGGCCCTCATAGTATGAGCCCAATGACAGAATCTCGAACCACGTCTCCTGATGTCATCAACGTCTCACTCCTATTCTCTCGCATCTGAAGTTTTAGCCCCTTGTTATGACCTTTTATTAGTGTCTCACAGTCCATCTCCCTAATTTCCAATTAGTCAGTCAGTCAGCAGATATGACTTTAACCTATACCATTAACTTACCAAATCTATAAATTTTAATATCAGTCCTTTCACAGCACGCAGATTGGTCCACTATACGATGTCCTCATCATCCGGCTCTTCAGGTATCAAAAATGTTGCATGTTCCTCTTCAGTCAGTGCTTCCATTGTTCAAGTCCTGGGAAAGTACATTTAGCCCACTCTACACATAATTGTATAAAATTGTCTTCATCATCTCCTGTCCGTCAGTACATTGAAAAAAATTCTAGCTAAGCAACTTTAACATGGGGTGGTTCAGGGTCAGGTTATGCATCTGCTTCTCAGCAGCGCGTTAGTGATTCACCCCCTCTTGTGAGGCCAGGAAATGCTAGGCCTTAACCTCAGCTAAGTTAACTACTATAAATTAATGCAAAAACATAGGTTATACATTTTAATATGACATATTACTACTTTATTCTTTCACATTTTCACCTCTCTATAGCTTTGTTCCATTCTGGTCATGTGTGTTTGGCGTATCCACACCAAAGACATGTTGTTTTCCTTGGGAGAAGCAGAAATATACTATGTCAGGACTTTTGCCACTGACAGAGGTGCTTGAGATGTCTGCCACATAGAGGAAAATTGCATTTTACTCCACACTTTGAAATGTGCATGTAATTCTGGGTAAGAAAACAAGCACGGATTCACATAGGCCACAACACTGTGTAGTCCATTACATTTCTAAGTTCCAAAAATTGGCAGGTGTTACATTTTTTGCTGTTCTGTAAAGTACGGCCCGGGTTTAATAGCCTTTAGATCCTTGGGCTAAGCATAGACTCAAAACCGACTTACCAAACTGAGACAAGGAACTTGGTGGACTGTCACCTACAAATCATCTATACACTAAATGAGGATGGCGGGTTGTGGGAAATGATCAGTCCTGTGAGACCTACAAGATAAGTTGTCTGTTACGGCTGAAACTACTCTTAATTTAAATGAACACACAGAAGAAATCTACACTGTATAATGTTAAGACTTTCTTCAAATCACTATTGTATTCTAGTGCAGATAAGTTGTGTAGATGTAACTATAAAAAGAAACAATAGTGTCAAATAAGCAACATAGTTAAAATAATTGCAGCCTGTCAACAGTGTTTGTGAAATTCATTGCATAGAGTGATTAAAGCAGTTGTTTAAACCTCCGTCCTAGCCACTAACCAAGCTGTTTAAGCATCAAAATCTTGCTGTAGCGCAAAGTGGAGATTTCACATTGCCAGTCGTCATTGGTAGTGGCTATAGCATGAAACATCAGTTGACCAGAGCTTCACATCAGTGGTCAGCATGGGTGTCAAGATCTTGGTGTAAAAGAGCCTGTTTGTGGCCGTGAAGAGCATAAAACCTCAGGATTTCTTATTTTCATTTGGAATGCTCTCAACTGATGCAACACCAAAGGCATAGGGCATTAGGGGCACCTCTTAGGGATCAGGAACACAGTCCAGCAGAGGCCAGCAGTGCTCAGGCAGGACAAAATGCAGATCCAGTCAGTTTCAGCACAGCAGGTCAGATAGGCAGTTTTAGGGTGACTTCTGGAGCTTCTTGGTTCCCTGCAGCTTAGAACTGTAGACTAGCTCACTAGCCCTTGGAGTCACTCAGGTAGCGTGGGATGAAGGATGCAGGTCCTGTCTTCCTTCTCAGAGAGGAGGGCAGGCATTGTGCAGCAGGGAATTCCTTCATCTGTAATTCGCACAGACCCAGAAGTGTATTGAGGAGTGGGGCAGAGAGTCCTGTTTTTATACTCAGTGTCCCTTTTGAAGAGGTAGAATCTTCTGGAGCTTTCCTCACAGAAGTGTATGAAATTCCCCACCTCCATGCCTGGGTCCCAATCTGTCTGTAGACACAATAGGCTAGTGTAAAGTTCTTAGTGTGTGAGCCGAGTGTTTGAAGTGCAAGGGAGGTTGTGCACACCATCCACTCCCCCCAACATCCTGGCTTGGTTGGCCCATTCTGCCAACACCCAAGCTTTCTATGGTGTGGCTGTGTGGGAGGAATACACAAAGGCCAGCTGCTAACTACACCAAGTGATGTGACTTAGGAAACAGGCTACAGGCAGCCAATGATTAGGACAAGAAAATGCCAACTCTCTGAAAGTGAATTGTAACTTAATAAGGTACCCAATGTTATCCTACAGGGGAGGTAGGATTCACAGTAGTGAAAACAAATGTATGGCCTTTTCACTACCAAGACAAAGAAAGTGTATAAATATATGTCCAAATGTGTAAATACAATGCACTGTGCCTTATGGACTGTTTATTGCCTACCCTATGGGTGACATATGTTTTCAAAATGTAGTTTTTAGGTTTGACAAAGGGGTTATTTTGCCAAGATGACCTGGCAGTTACAAAATAAAGACTGGCTGCAATTTCCTGAGACATCTTTAAAGGTGTTACTTAAGTGGGTGGCACAATAAGTGCTGAAGGCATCTGAGGCTTCATCCAGACCAATAAAAGTGGGGACGATCCTGACAAAGCTCTTGTCTTTCCTTAGACGTCCTGTCGTTAGTACATCATGAGCCAGCCTGAGTAGAACGAATCTGTACTACTGAGGGATCACCAACCTTAGGCTCACTGTACAGGACATTGTGCTCCCAAAATATGATGTGATCCCCAGAGGTGTCACCAACTTCCTGGGTCTCACCATACTGTGTCAAGGCCAGTAGGGTTGGGTACTCTTTTGGTGCCTTACAGAATTGTTCCCTGGTAGTCTCATCCTCAACTTGCCATGCAGCACGCTCAGGCAGGTCTCCCTGGGCAGCAATGTCCTCTCTGGTAGGATCTGGGCCAGTCTTCTCAGGTGCCCTATTGACATGGACTGTGAGAGTTTTAGGGGCTGGCTTCTCACACCCTGTGCACTTCATTTTCTTGCCCAATGTCTGGGCAATTTTTTCAGGTCCCAGCCTTCTTTGACTCCAGTCTTTGGCAGCCATGAAGCTCGTGGTCATGCAGACCCACTCAGGCAACCCTATCATCTCCCATTGTGACCTGAGCTACACTTCCTTCCAGACAGTGTGTTCCAGATGATTGACTAACAGACAATCTACAGACATGGCAGGCTCCATGTTACTTTAGGAGAACCTGTGACCAACCCATTCAAAGGGAACTAGAGCAACTGGATAGTGAAACTCCCAGTTTTCTGCCACAGCATCCTGATGGTATGTAGTGTGTATAATTTGTTCTGAAGACACCAACTGACGTCTTATAGTAGTCATGATGGTTCCTGTGTCCCCTCAGAGCCTCCATCCCCTGCCTATACGTGGAAGTATTGAAAAGAATATGAGCTTTGGGCACCTTCTACTTGTCACCCAGGGGAACTAGAGTAACCTCTGCTCACTCCCCTATACTAACTGGACAATCTCCTTCCGAAGCGCTACTTTAGCCAACCCAAAGTCTGCCCCCTCGTTAGAGACTGTGCCATCTTGGGACACTTGACATCCCCTTTCACCTGCCCACAATTGAAGCACTCTTGCCACCTGGGGACATACATATCCCAGAAGCCAGTGTTTTTTAGTGAATATGGCAGAGGGTTCCCTTCCCCTGACAACTGTTTTGGTGCTCTTGGGAGAACTCCTGTTTTTTTATTTCCTCCCTCCTTTTTTTCAAGGTACAGACACTAACCACCCTTTTGGGAAATCCCCCTCAGATGCCTTCTTAGTCACTCTGGTACTGACTCTGAGATCCACCTCCTTAGCAATCTCCCTGGGTTCAGGGAGCTTAGTATCAACTACGTGTTGTGCAGCTCTGTAAAACAGCTATTGAGCATGTGCCCTATCATAATCAGATTGTACAGCCCAATATACTCATTGAGTTTGCTCCCCCTCACCCAGCCACTTAGAGCCTTTCTGGTTCAATCCAGGAAATCCACCCAAGAATGATTGCGGAATTTGTGGCTCTCACTGAAACTAAGGTGGTACTTTCTATGGGTCAATCCAAATTTAGCAAGTAAAATGGCCTTCATGGGAGCATACTGCAGCTGTTCCCTCCCCTCTAGCATTAGAAGGGTGACTCTCCCCACTATGGGCCTGTGCTTCCATGAGCTTGTGCCCCAATCCCCCTCTGGGACCTTGTGCATTCTGAGGGCTACCTCGTGTTTAAAACTAATTGTCTACATCATCCTGCACCACATAACTGAACATCAGGTCTTGTGGTATGCAGACTCTCATCCCTCCAATGAACACTGAGTGTATCTGCCTATTTTCATAAGCTCCTAAGGGTCTCAGGCATTCATCAGGGCCAAGGATCCCTCTTCACCTAACTTTCAATCCCTAGTTCACCTTACAAGGTATTGTGCAGGAAACCACTAGCATAGAGTCCTACCTTCCATAAAGTTAATGCTTCACAGGACACCTGTAGGTATATTACACAGAAATAGGGATCCTTGGCCCGATGAATGCCCAAGACTCTTAACACAAGGTATTTTTATATGCATTTGTATGTGTCTGGATCCCGGTCTTTTTATCCAGAAAATATTTATCAGGAACTCCCCTTTGCTCAAAGGAGATAGACCGTTGAGTCTACCCTGGTGGCATTGATCTTACCAGGGTGGGAAGTAGAAGCCAAGGATAAAGCATGATACTGTTAAGTGTGTGAAGCTTCTACTTCCATAAATGGAAATTACCTTAGTGAGGCCGTGTGAGTTTAGGAATTAACCTTAATAGGTGTTCCAGTGTGAAGGAATTCAGAAGGTAACTTCCCTATAGAAACACTAAGGGTATGCTGCCACCATTGTTGCTGGAATCTGTTTGCATCCGTCTAATGTCTAGCTCCGTAAAGCTCAGTTCATGGGCTATTATCTTTTTCTATGGCGTCCTCTTTCAGCAGCCTCCTCCTTAGCTGCCTCCCTTTTGGCAGTAGTGTCTTCCTTGGCTCTATCCAATTATAATTTGGCTAGCTGTAGCTGGAATTCAGTCTCAACCCTTCTATCTTTCAGTTTCTCGGTGGACAGACCGTTGGAAGACAAAATGCTCCCCAACCTGGCAGGGAGCATATGCTCTCTGGGTTCTGTAGCTCAGGACCTGTGCCCAAGTCCTCGTCCCACTCCTCAATATACTCCTACTCCTCTGCTGTGTCTAGCAACTGCTGGGCTTCATCATAGGCATTGAGGGCCTTCTGATGCTCCTCCTTTTTGCAGCTCCTTTTTGCTAGAGGGCCCCTTTCTTTGAAGAATTCTCTGAGGTCAACTGCAATATAGCTCTTCTGATTGCCGAGCTTAGACTCCATAATTGCAGGTAGAGTCAGAGGCACAGGCAGTCAGGTAGAATGGGAGTGAATTCGGAAAAAGCAGAAATTGACAATTAAAGAAAATGTAAATAAAAATCGAGTTGGTATCAAAATATTTTTAATGGGATTTTTGAGTTACACAAATTATTATATGGTACTGCACAAATACAGTCATTGGATCTCATTACTGAGCACCAATGTGAGGAAATTAGGTTGTTGGTTGAGCAGGGAGTGAGTCCCTCTGAAGCAATAGCCAGAATCCCTGTCACGGTGAGCCACACATGTCACTAAATTAACCTTTGCTTGACACTCTTGACATAAAATCAGTTAAGCTTAATTTAGATGCAATGTGTCAAGCATTTATACAACATTTAAATAGTAATAAAGTGAAAACACAATGAAGAAAAATCCAATCAGTAGAAACAAGGATATAAAATGTCAAAGAGTTAAGCTAAGTATAGCGCCTAAAAGCAAAAAGCACCCCTCGCAGTTAACTGGTCAAGTGATACCAGGACAAAGTCACAAATTCACGTTGACCATGATAGAGCACAGGCCGGTACAGGGACATGGTTAGTTCTGCTATAAATGTTACTCCTTCTCAGACAGCTGGACAAGCCTCATGTAGCAGGCAGTCCTTTGTAGTTTACACAGGTCCATGAGTGTACTGAGAAGTAGGTCTGAGAGTCTTATGTTTATACCTGATACTTCCTTTGAAGTGGAAGCAACTTCTGGAGTTACCCCGCTAAAGGAGTGTGTGGAATTTCCTGCCTCGTTACGTTGATCCCAGTCAGTAGGCACAATAGGTTAGTAAGAAGTTCTTTGTGAGCTGATACATATTCTCTGAAGTGCAAGCGGAGCTGTGCACATCATCCACCCCCCCCCATCCTGCTTTGGATGTCCTATCCAACCAACCAAAACACAGGCTCTTTATTGTGTGGCTGTATAGGAGTAATACACAAATGCCAACTGCCAACTATACCTTTCCATTTGATCCAGGAAACAGGCTGCAGCAGTCAAATATCCAGACGACTAAAAGGCCAATTGTGACTTAAAACCTAACTTCACCATAAAATATGTCACATTACTATTCTTCAGACACCAAACATGATAGTTGTGCCTGTATCCCAACAAAAATGTTCATAATTATAAGAAGGTGAAACACAGGGTTACCATATGGGAGAAGCAAGCCTCACACAACAAATTAAGAAGTTATCCACTACTAGGACTTGCAAAACTTAAAAATCCAACTTTTTAATACAATGCACTCTGTCCTATGGGTTTTTTAGGGACCAAACTAGGAGTGACTTAAATGTTTTAAAAAGGAGCTTTAAGTTTGGTAAAGAAATTATATTGCCAAGTCGAACTGGCAGATTTAAACTGCAGACAGGCTGCAGTAGCAGACCTGAGACATGTTTTAACTTGCTATTTAAGTGGGTGGCACAATATATGCTACAGGCCCACTTAGTTTCATTTAATTTACCAGCTCTGGGTAAATTGTATTCTACTTTGCTAGGGACGTAAAAGTAAATGAAATATGCCAATCAGGTGTACACCAAGGTTATCATTAGACAAGAGAGATACCTATAAATTTTGCTTTACTCTTGGCACATTTGCTACTTCTTCAAAGACAGAGGTCAAATGTTGAGCTATGTCTTTTGATAAATTGCTGCTTACTCTTTTTACATGGAGATTGTTGTTTTCTGTTCTTTCTCCAACTGCAAACTGAGACAAATTTGTAAAGTGAACTATGTGGCAATCTTGATGGTATGAAAGGCTGTAGGATGTAATTTTTTCTAACAAAAATTAAACACCCATGTATGAATTGAACAAATATTTCAAATATATCAGCAGTTTCAAAGCACAATTGGGGAGCTTTTTGGTAATTCTGAAGGGTGTTGAAAACAAAGATTTTAATAGGATCAAAATAAATAGATACTTTACTTTGGGATACACAAAAACGAATATTCGCTGAAACCCAATTTCCATACTGGAAAAGATGAAATGGACTTCAGAGTTGAGAAAGTAGTCCTTTGTCATACATTCTTGTTCAATGTCTAAACATTTTTCTGACCTCATGACTAAGGAAGGGGACATTAAGTACCACAAAATGCCCTCACTGGGGACAAAAAGGATGTTTGGAATTTTGGGATGGAATGTGCACCCACTGTAAAGATGGACCAGTCAGTACTTCTTTTTTATTAAAAACATTCCCACATGTCCAGTGTCCTTTCTGCTCTCCCAAGAAGTACATATTGGGGGATTAATATCCATTCCAGTGCCCTTGGACTGGGGGTAAGAAATATTGTCTTGTTCCAGGTGTCCTGGGGCAGCTAGGTACAAGAACTGCCTGGCATTCACCCCACTCCATTTAATAATTCTCAATTCATTTGGTAAAGTATGTGTTGGAAAATAGATTACTTATAAGGGCAGGCAAGTACCTTCACCTAGCAATAGACCACTAACCCCCACTTAGGTCCAGATAGGTCTCAATAAATTAAACCCAGCTCAACCCTTGGTAGCTTGGCAGTGAGCGACAAAGGCTTAACTTAGGAGACAAGTGTGTGAAGTATTTAAAAATCAAAAAACAGTAAATAAGTGAATCACAAAACACAAAACATGAAACACTAATGTATAAACATGAATGATATTTTTATCTTTAAAATGACACCAAAATGATAAAAAATCAGATAAGGGGAACCAGAGATATGAATTTGTAAAGAATCAATGTTTTCTAGCGCATAGCAGCAACTAGTGATCAAATGGTTAAACAAGGTCACACTGGAAAGGGACAAAGTCCAGAGTTTAGGCCACCCACAAGGTACACTTTTACACTTACTTTCAGAAGTGTTTCTTGATTCAGGAAAGTTGTCCACAGCATCAGCCAAGGGTTCAGAGCCTCTGGGCTGCCTCTTGGTGTGTGGGACTACAACTACCACACTGCACCGCTTCAAATATGGACCAGCCCCAAATGTCTCCAAACTTCTGGATCTTCTTCCAGAAGTGTTTTTTGGGCCCATGAAGTGTCCACAGCTTGATCCAAGGTTCCAGAAGTTCTGAGTTGCTAATTGGGAGTTGGGACTACAATTCCCAGAATGCACCTGGTCAGAATCCTCAAATGGGCACTGGTAGCTGGTCAGCTGGACTCTGCTTGCAGGACATGATGCAGGGGACTCTGGGTAGCTCCTTTGTACCTGTAGCAAACAGGGAGTCCCTTTTGAAGCAGTAGAAGACAGGCAATGTAATTTTAGTGGTGAAGCCCAAGTGTGCAGCAGGTGCAGTCCTTCAGAGTGTAGTGTCCAGGTGCAGGTTAGGGGTCTAGCAGGGCAGTCCTTCTTTTAAGTCTTGTTCCTTGTAGGGATCTGAGGTGTGGGTGCAGCTCTGCCATATTTATCCTTGCTCCTGGGTGGAAGGCAGGGGGGGCCCTGGTTGACCAATCACAGGCAGGCTCCTTCCCCCTCTGATGACCACTTCCTGGGAAGTGGGGCAAGAATCAATCCCAGGGAGCAACATTCTTCAAAAAACAAACTTGTCTGAAAGTGATTTTTGGAGGTTAGATCTGGCTGACCCCACCCACTGGTGTGACTAAAAATCTTTAACACTCCCCTCTCCTGCCCTCTCCTAATCTAATCAAGAGGGAACCTAATTGTCTGGGATTGCAGGAAATGAGGGAGGTGATGAACTGTTTCAAATGTCCTTAACTGCCTTTGAAAACCAGTTTGGCTGCTCTCCCCCCATCATGTTTCACCGTCTGCCAAGGCAGATCTCCTCCCCCAGGCACATCCTTTGTGTTCAACCCAGGCCACTTCACACCTTGTCAAGGAAGCCTGGCCTTGCAACTTTTAGGTAGATTTTTAAAACTCTTTACTAGCACTAGTTATATTAAATCCCACAATGACAAGTTGTGGAATTTATAATAACAAAACATTTGATACCAACGACAAGGTATATGTCTGTTCTGGGGACTTTGTTAATTAAAATAATGACCCTCATTACGACCTTGGCAGTGGGTGATAAAGTGGCGGTAATACCACCAACTGACTGGCGGTAACTACCACCAAATTATGACCATGGCGGTGATATCTTCGATATACAGCCAATGTACCACACCGACAGCCAGGGCAGAAACAACAGTCACCATGGTGGTAGCCACCTATAGCCAGGCGGAAGACAAAGTTCCACCCACCATATTAAGACCCTTCAAACTGCCACCTTTTCCGTAGCTGTACCAACGCCATCAAAAGCCTGGCGGAAACAGAGCACAAAAGTCAAAGATCTGCAGAGTAATGCAAGGACAAAGGAATTGACTAAAGTGATTGTACTCAGTTCAACATCAAAATTAATATTCCAATTTGGCCATGGAACAGATATGTACACTTGTATAAAAAAGGGACACCGCCCAGTCCATAGTTCAAAGAGCCCACATTGCCACAGGGCACAGCCCAAGTCCCAACTCGAATCCTACCCACATACGGATAGAACAGCATAGGGACATCAGTTGTGAAATAGGCAGGCACCTCAGGGGGAGAGGGGAGGCACCTCAGCCGGATGTGGGAACAAGCCCACTGGCTCTGGAGGAGACAACATGCCCATTGCTTTGTCCTGGGGAGTGCAAGGCCACAGTCTCTGGAGTGGATGTCTTTCCCACTGGTTCTGGAGGGGACAACATGCCCTGTGCTCTTTGACCTGGGGAGTGTAAGGCCACAGACTCTCAAGTGGCTGTCTTGCCCACTGGTTCTGGAGGGGGAACATGCCCATTGCTTTGTCCTGGCGAGTGCAAAGCCACAGTGTTTCAAGTGGGTGTCTTGCCCACTGGTTCTGGAAGGGGCAACATGCCCTGTGCTCTTTGTCCTGGGGAGTGCAAGGCCACAGTCTCTTGAGTGGGTGTCTTGCCTACTGGTTCTGAAGGGGGAAGCCCACACAGTAGGCCCTGGAGGATGGACTACATGCTGGTGGTGGTTGGGGGAGGCTCCTGGACATCCCCTGCACTCTGTGATGGCTACATGTGGTGGTGTTTGGGGGAGGCTCATGGATAGCCCCTGCACTCTGTGATGTCTGCATGCTGATGGTGGGTGGGCGAGGCTCCTGGACAGCCCCTGCACTCTGTGATGGCTGCATGCTGGTGGTGGTTGGGGAAGGCTCCTGGACAGCCCCTGCACTCTTTGATGGCTGCATTTTGGTGGTGGGTGGGGGAGACTCCTGGACAGCCCCTGCACTCTGTGATGGGAGCACATCCACCGCTGATGGTTGGGGCTCTGTGACAGCTGCTGGTGGTGGCGCTGTTTGGCTCACAGCTTCCACTGGTGTAGAGTGCCTCTTCTCCTCCTGGTCATGAGTTGGGGATCCCTTACCATTCCTGGCAGGGGTGGATGGGCTCTTCCCCCTTTTGCTTGGTGGTGCAGGCTCCTTCCTCTTCTTCCCAGCTGGTGCAGGCTCCTTCCCCTTCTTCCCAGCTGGTGCAGGCTCCTTCCCCTTCTTCCCAGCTGGTGCAGGCTCCTTCCACTCCCTCACAGCTGGTGCCGGACTCTTCCTTTTCATCCCTGGTTGTGCTGCCTCCTTCCTCTTCAGTGTTGTTGGTCTGGTATCCTTACCACATGAGTAGTTGATGCTACCACTATCCCCGTGGACTGTTTGGCTGAGGTGCTGGGCTGTGCCCTTGTTACCCTGCTCATATGTGCAGGACGGGGGTGAGGGGTAATGAAGAGGCCAATCGTGGAAAGGAAAATCTTTTTAGTTACGTTGGGGCGGGAGGAGTGAGAAGTAATGGTGAGCGGAAGATGAGGGAGTGGCCGTCAGAGGTGTATGTCTGCTGGATTTGGGTGCAGGTGCATGGGCTGTATGCTGCTGTGAGGTGGATGGCTGTTGGGTGTCTGAGTGCTTGCATTTGTGTCCTTTAGAAGGGGGAGACACGGTGGGAGAGGACACAGGGGACGCATGCATGGATGTTGTGGAGGAGTCTGCTAGTGAGGTGTCTGTTCTGCTTGGTGTGGTGATGATGCTGGTAGTGGATATTGATGTAGTGCATGCAGGTGTGAGTGTGGACTTAACTGGGTGGGAGGTGGAGGAGGAGGAGGGAGAGACAGTGGAGACAGTAAATGTTATTGTGTCTGCAACTGAATGGTGTTTGTGTGAGTGCCTGTGGGAGGAAGTGTGGTGCTTGTGTTTGCCTGTACCACTCTTGTGTGTTGTCTTGGGTGCATGCTCGTCTGTCTGTGTGCTTGGGATGTGTTGAGGTTGAGGAGAATGGGACTGGGAAGTGGAAGATGGAGGGGGGACAGTAGAAACAGGGACAATGGCTGCCATCAGAGAGGAGGCCAGAGCCTGAATCGATCTCTGTGGGGCTGCCAGTTCTCCATGAATGCCCTCCAGGAATGCATTGCATTGCTGCATCTGGGATGCCAGCCCCTGGATGGTATTCACAGTGGTTGATTGCATCCAGAGATGGATCTCAGGAGGTCAATAGCCTCCTCACTTAGGGCAACAGGGCTCACTGGGGCAAGGTCTAAGGTGCCTGGGGCAAAGGAGATGCCCACCCTCCTGGGAGAGCGGACATGGGCAACTCGCTGAGTGGCTGCTGGGAGGGCAGTGCTGGTACAGGGGGTGGCAGCTGTACCTGCAGCTGGGATGGTCACAGAGGTGTCTGCCACCACCAGGGAGCTCCCATCGGAGGAGGTATCAGAGTCTGTGTTGTGCCCTCCAGTCTCTGCTGTGGTGTTCCCCTGGCCCTCTGTCCCACTGGTTCCCTCAGCGTCGGTGGCCTCTGCCTCCAGGGTCCTGTGGGGTGCAGCTCCCTCTGTCGCCGGTGCCTCTGCTCCTCCGCCAGATGATGTTGATGCACATAAAGACAGGATGACAAAACAAGAAAGGGGGGAGAGAGACAAAGGATACACTGGGTCAATGCCTGCTCCAACACCACCATTGGTGTACACAGCACCCTCACATACAGGGAACAGGACTACACACTATGCATTGCATTACCAGTAAAATTGCTAGTCACCAAGGAATGAAGAGGGGCACACACCGCCAACTGCAGCACACCTGGGACCCACTCAGCCCTGCCCAGAAGTGGATAATATCAAGCTAGATTAGTATTTTACATTCAAACCCTAAGCCACCAGAGGACCTATGCTGCTAAGTCTGCCCTGGCCTAGGGGCACCTAAGGACATACAACCACCACCCAGATACCACCCCACCAGCCATAAGTTGTAATGATAGCCACAGCAAAAAGTGAAATTTGGAGACAAAAAGTTAGAGGACGTCTACAATCAGCCCTGTTTTCTCACAGTATGCGCTCTGCCCCTTGGGGGTAGGTTAAGATCAGATACTAAGGGGGTCATTTTGACCTCAACGGTTCTTTTTCCAAAACCGCAGAGGGACCGCCGTGCGGAAGACCGCAACCAGACCATTGACAGCTCTCTGTCCTTTTACGGACGGAGAGCCACCAACAGCCATACTGGCGGGCAGCGGGGAAGTGGAGGTTGCTCCACCGCCACGCCAACAGTACCCCGCCCAACGAATCACGTCCTGTGATTCAGCGTGGCGGTGTTCTGTTGGCGGTGTGGTGTCGGCAGAGCAGCCCCCATGGCTCCCATCACCTCCCGGAGGATCGTCAGACCAGGTAAGTCGATCGTCCGTGAGGGGAGGGGGGTGGGGGGGTGTTGTGTGTTGTGTGCGTGCATGGGGGTGTGCGTGTGTGTATGTAGAGGGGGAGTGTGAGTGCGTGTATGCTTGCGGGGGTGTTGTGTGTTTGGGACTGAGTGCGTGTATGTCTGTAGGTATGTCTGTATGGATGTGTGCGTGTATGTTTGAATGTGGATGTGCGTGTCTGACTGTTTGTGTGGATGTTTGCATGTATGTTGGTGTGTGTGCGTGTATGTGTGTTGGTGGTGCCTGCATGCGTGTTGTGTGTGTATGAGTGATGTTATGTTGGGGGTCGGGGTGGGGAGGGGGGGTCCTGCCACCTTTGGGGGGTGGCAGGGGTGGTGGGAGGGTAGGGGAGGGAGTCAGGTGGGGATGGGGGGTGGGAGAGACCCCTATCAGTGCCAGGGAAGGAATTCCCTGGCACTGATAGTGCTTACCGCCATGGATTTCATGGCGGTTTAAAACCGCATGAATTCCATGGCAGTCAGCCGAGTCCAAATACCGCTGGTGGTATAGTGACAGCCGCCGGGCTGGAGACCCTGGTCTCCAGCCCGGAGGTCGTCTCCGCCCTGGCGGGTGGAACGGGGAACCGGAGGATGACCATGGCGGTAACCACCATGGTCATAATACTAGAAAAAAAGACCGCCAGACTGTTGCCGGTCTTACCGCCGCTTCTCCGCCTTCCGCCAGGGTCATAATGACCCCCTAAATATTTAATCTAGGGGGCAGAGAGACTGTGCTCCATGGCTGTCTAGGCTAACCCATTGCCATGATAGGACATCTCCTTGCCCAAGCTTTTTTCTTAAAAAAAAAAAAGCAACTCTTGGTATTTAGTGTGCTTTCTGACCCCCTGGAGAAGAACGATTGGAGTGGCATGCTCTAATTTGTCTTGGTGAGTGGGGCTGGATTAGACAAGGTAGGTTTTAAGATTGGGGGTCTAGCCTGATGCCAAAAACAGATCCCCTTTCTTCTACCTGGGAAGGACACATAGAGGATACATTCTCAATGTACCCAATAGTGGGGGTAGGATGAACTTTGGAGCTTTGGTCCAGTCGCCACTGCTTCTATTAAAAACATTTATCTTGTGCTTCATGTGCATTCTGCCCCAGTGGGGAGGGCAAATTGGAGGTAAACACCCCCCATAAATATGGTCTTGGTTTGGGGTTCATGTGGAGACCTGTTGCTAAGACAAACTTAGACATGTTTCTAAGACAAACCAACCTGCACCCAGTCTGTTTTTTATTTGTTTCATCCATTATGTCTTGTAGTATTTCTGTCCACTAGTTGCATCTTCATAGACAATTCCAAATATGACACCAAGGGGGCAAAAATAATGTTTGTGCTCCAGAATTTGGGGTATGGTCCGAAGCCAGTCTCCATGCTATTCTTATTTTAAAAAAATAGGAAAATGAAACTAGGAAAACAGTCAATATAACAAATGTGTTGCCCACTTGTGTGTCATGTAATTGATTTTTTATTACACATCTAGGATGTAGTTGTTCTACTCACGAAAAGGAACACACAAAATAAACATCAAGAATAAAATCTTTAATTTTCTTTATTAGGAAAGGAAGACTATGCATTACACATAAATAAAGAGGAGAAAAGAGATTAAAAACACAATCTACAGTACATTCCGAATTAAAGTGCTTAGTGTAGAAATTCATAAAGATATTTGAGGGTAAGGGTTCAGTCTGAGGCAAAGATAAGCTAACCCTCATCCCATTGTCTGTTTTTTAAGTAACATCTCTCATGTCTAGTATGCTTTCTACCACTCAGGAAAGCAGATTGATGATAAATCCCTCACAGCTGTCTCACCTTTCAAACAGGAAATGTCACAATGTTAATTTCTTTTTAAAGTATTTCTCTCCCATGCACAGCATATTTCTCCAGCGCAGAATTAGATTCTCTCAGTCAACTGATGTTTCCCATTTTGTGTCTCTAGTATGATACATCTGTAAAATGCTGTCAGTTCAATGTGTAACTTTTTCAATAAATTTAAATAACGATTCTAAAAAGTGGTTGAGTCCACGAATTCCCAGATAGATGTGTTTCTGGTGAGGTAGTACACAGTGTCACCAAAACATATGAAAATCTTTAGTCTGACTCATTCATGTAATATCAAGGGAGGCTCAAGGAAAACTAAGGCCCTCATTACGACTTTGACGGTCTTGTAAAAAGACCACCAAAGCCGCGGGAGCCAACATACCACCAGTGCTGGCAGTATGGCTGGCCCCCTATTATGACTTTTCCGCTGGGCCAGCGGATGGAAACAGCGTTTCCGTCCGCTGGCCCAGCGGAAAAGTCACATCAACATTGAAGCCAGTTCATAATAGAGCTGGCGGCAATGTTGATGTGCAGCGGATGCAGCAGCACCTGTGATGCATTTCACTGCCCAAAATTCAGGCAGTGAAATGTGCGATGGGGCTATGCCGGGGGGCCCTGCACTGCCCATGCCAAGCGCATGGGCAGTGCAGGGGCACCCCTAGTCCCCCTTACTGCCAGCCTTTCCATGGCAGTATTTACCATCATGGACAGGCTGGCTGTTGGGGACTCATAATCACCTGGGGATTATGAATGCCTGGTGGAAGCCTGGCGGTATAGTGGAGGGGCCGGCGATATGGCCGTGGCTTATGTGCCATGGTCATAATGCACTGGCGGACTGTGCTGGAAGGGACTATTCTGCCAGTAATTTGAAGTAATTTTAATGAAATAGACTAAGTAACAATATTCATATGCTGATTGAAAGAGTTTATTCTTTTTTTTCACTGATTTAATTTTTATTTGTAAAACACTTGCTAAACCTTAACGTCTTTTGCATTACATGTCACTTTTCTAACCTACAGCCTTTATACATTTCAAAATATTCTACATTGTTCACTTTGCAGTTGTTCAATCTGTCAAACTTTTTCTAGATTTTCCCATTTTTTGGCACTCCTAAGTGGCTTCTTATTGCATGTCATTTGCAATATATATATATATACATATATATATATATAAATATATATATATATATATATATATATAACAGTGGTCTGATTGCCCATATGGATGGGGGTGGGGGAGGAGAGGGCAGCCGGGGAGGCAGGGGTGGTTGCGGGAAGATGAGGGGGAAGTGAGGAGAGAGGAGTGGGATGGGGGATGGGGCGGAAGGAAGGGAAGGGGGTTGGGGAAGGCATGGGAAAAGTAAAAGAAAAGGAGGTTGAAGGACTGAAAGGAGGGGAGGAGAGTGTAAAGATTGAAATAGGAAGGAATAAGAGACAAAGAATGTGGAACTATGACACTTGGTATATAAAGATGATAGCCAGAAAAGGTAAAATGGTTATAATTTCTGATATTTGTATGTGCCTAAGGGTAGCAGGAGAGAAACAAGGGGTTAGTGGCTAGATTGCGAATTGCATCTATAAATATAGGTGGGTTGAACGGTCCCCAGAAAAAAGCAAAAGATAGCTGAAGATTTAAAAATGATATGGGCTAGGCAAGCTCTCGAAAGAGGAACAAGAGGTGCTAGGGGAAGGAATCAGTATGGAGGAACTTGAGGAGACAACCCTGGGCCTTTCTACTGGAAAAGCTATAGGGAAAGATGCAATCCCCTTAGAATTTTATAAATGTTTTCAGACTTTATTGCTACCTGTACTGTTACAATTGTTAACCCAAGTGCAAAAAGGCAGTAAAGCTCCCCCTTCTTGGTCCAATGCTAATATAGCAGTATTTTTGAAAAAGGGGAAAATGCCGCATAATCCAAGCTCATATAGGCCGATTACATTAATAAACAGCTATGTCAAGGTTTACTCAAAACATTTTGCAATGCGGCTGTCTTTTGTTATTTGGAAACTAGTTACATTAAACCAACATGGGTTTATTCCCAGCAGAGTCACTACTGATCGTATTAGAAGGGTTATCACGCTATTTGATGCAACTGGGATGGCAGAAGAACCTATGGCAGTGGTATTATTATTGAATGCGGAGAAGGTCTTAGTCAGGGTCAACTGGGATTATTTGTGGCAAATTCTGGAGCTGTATGGCTTGGGGGAAGAATTTCTGCTGCCAGTAAAAGCTATCTATATGAATCCTAGTGCACAGCTAATGGGAAGCCAGTCTGACAGCATATATATAGGGTAAGGCACCAGACAGGGATGTCCATGCTCCCCATTGCTCTTTGCAATATATATTGACCCGTTCCTCAGACAGTTAGAGAAGAATTCAGCCATCTTACCAGTTCACAGGTATGAATGGGATACCAAGGTACTGGCGTATGCGGATGATATAGCTGTTATAACAGCTAATCCAGATGAAGCTTTAAGAGAAATAGAGAGGGAGACAAGTACGTTTGGAGAGTTTTCTGGGGATTTATTAAATAGAGAAAAAAGTCAGTTGTTGGTGAATAAGTATACGACTACCCAAGATTTTCGTAAGGTGGATAAAGCAGTATATTTATGTACAGATATTACCCCCATGGTGGAGAAAATAGTTGGGTTGAACCTGAAGCCGGTTCTAGAAAAGGCAAAGCAAGATTTGTAGATGGAACCATTTGCATGTGTCCATAATGGGGCGATGCAATATGATTTAAATGATGTTTCTTCCCATGGTACTCTATCTTTTTCGGGCAATTCCCCTGGTTTTTGAAAAATCATGGTTTAAGAAATAGATCGGTTAGGAACCAGATTTATTGGGCCATATGTCAAGAGAAGAAGAGCTAGTAAATTAATGTCCCTACCTAGAGAGAAGGGGCGATGGTCTGTTCCAAATTTTAAACTGTATCAAATGGCAGCGGCTTTTCAATATATGCGACCGTTGGTGGTGGGTAATTATGGTATGATAGAGGTAGAATATTAACCAAATATTAATGAGCTATTAATTGTACCAATAGCTAATGGGGGATTGTTAGTATTGGTGGAACCTAGCTGCTAAAAGAAAGTTCGATTCAAGGTACAAGAAGCTGCTTTTAATTGAAGCCGCGCTTGGCATTAAAAAGCAGGACTTGGAAGGTTTATTCGCTATACGGCAATAGATAATAATCCCACTCTTCCAGAGATTTTTAAAGATAGTTGTTTTGCTAAGTGGGCCTTGCAAGGGGTTCAAAGGGTAGGAGATTTTTATGAGGGCATTGGGGTCAGAACTTTTGAGGATCTCCGAGGAAGGTACGGATTGGAGCAAAGGGAGTTTTTCAAATATTTACAAAAAAGCAACTTTTCAAGTAAAAAAAAACTGGAGTGATTGAGGGGTTTGCAATGAACCCATTTTTGGAGAACGTAACAAAGGGGGTCCGACCGTCAATAATTTTTTTATGCTCAATGTTCATATTAGAGCAACCCAACGGTCTTGAGAAATATATTAATAAGTGGGAAAGCAGTTTATAGGGGAGGTATTTAGGTTTGTGAATCCCTTGAATTTGGATATACCATGTTAATATCTTCAGCACTACAAGTAAAGCATTTTAAGACTTTATACGATCTATATTATACCCCATCTCAAATAGCTAAATGGGGAAGGCTAGTGGGGATTCACTGTCCGAGATGCCAATAATTTGGGGCCAATATCATACATATGTTTGCTACATGTGTTAAATTGGAGCCGTTGAAAGGAGAGATTAAACAGGTGCTAAACAGGGTTGTAGGATATGATGTGGTGCTAACACCGGATATTATGGTTTTAGGTGTAGTGGAGAGAGGGGGAATATCACAAAAAGCTTTTATCTTTATATCAATGGCTGTATATTGATTATGTGTTGCATCTGCATGGCTAGATCCACAGCCTCCCTCATGTCAGCAGGGGTTGGGACGACTCTTATCTACATCACAATTGGAGAATGTTCTATATCAACACAAGGGGAGGTAGGCTAGATGTAAGGGGCAGATAATATGGGGGCTTTTTGATGACTAGGTTTGATCTAGGTCATGGCTTTGGGAAAGGGGGAAAGGAGAATATGACACTAAGCACTTTAATTTGGAATGTATTGTACTGCTGTTTTTTTTTATCTCTCTTCTCCTCTTTATTTCTGTGTAATGAATTGTCCTCCTTTCCTAATGAAGAAAATTAAAGATTTTATTCTTGATGTTTATTTTGTGTGTTACTTTTCGTGAGTAGAATAAAAAATCAATTACGTGACACACAAGTGGGCAACAAATTTGTTAATAAATGAGCAGACTGCTCCCAGTTATACTGATTGTTTTCTTAGTTTCATTGAGACCATTTTGAAGGGTGACATGCATAACCATCTGAAAACTGAGGGAATTTTCATGGTAGAGTTTTTAAGGCCCCTAATCACTGTGGTCCTCACAAACTGCAGATCTGTTGCGACTATTGAGCAATGGGAGGTGAAAATCATCCACTGATCATCACATGCTATAGTCTCGATAGGTAAACCGAGACAGCACAGTCTAAATTTTCTGAGTTTAACTTTGCAATAACTGATTATGTGGACACATGTACATGGACAATGATTCACACACTCAGTCACTCACTCATTCATGTGCACAAGTTGTTCTGATTGCCTACACTTGTTTGCAAACATTTACTTTTGTAACGACAGTTGAAAGATATAGGATGCAGGGTGGATACTGCCAACAGAGTACAAGCCTGTTCCCAGCTTTCTCTTCCTCTGATGTTCTTTTTCTGGAGGCAATACAAAATGTGATTTGTTCTTGTTGCCTTCTGGAAGTTGTAACCAGTCCTCTGTAGGAACTGACAGCTGCTTTGCATTCTGAGCAGAAAGTCTTCCTCTGTGAGGAGGAAAATTTTTGTGGAGCGGTACTTTCCAGACTCCTCTCTGATGAGGTAAGCTTGTGTGAGAGCCTGGTTTGCTTCATCCTTGGAATCTGACAGACGAACACTGAAAATGTTTATAGAACATACAGATGAGTGCTGGATCTTTTTACATAGCTAGGACAAGCCTGAATGCCCTTGCTGCAGTTCTGCTGGCATGTCTAGCTTCTGCAGTAAACATTGCCAATTTGGAAGCTCCCAGCCAGCTTTGCAAGTGCAGAGAGACAGTCATGTTGATATAGAACCTTGAAGACCTCTATAAAATTGCCATGGACCAGAAGAGGACAAAATGTAATGCTACAATAGTAGGTGATCTGAGTGGTTTACTTTCCCAGTCAAAAACACAATTGACTACCTATGTTCTATGTTTGAGCCTGATGTTTTGCTTGTCCACCCTGATCACTGAAGCTGTTACTCATCTGAGTATGCAGCTGCTTCTCTTGAGCCTGTATGGCAACACATTCTCAACTTAGGTGAGCAGCATAAGTAACACTTTCATTTCAAGAGTATTTCTTTGTGTGATACCGGAAACATAGTCAATGCATTAGAATCATGCTTGCTTTCGCCTTGCTTTCTTTTACGCATTTATGAACATTTGACTCAAACAATATGAATTACTAATTAAGAACAAAATAAACATATGGCCCGGTGATTTTAAATCCTACATTTTGAAGTGCAGTAATTCTGGTGGGGTAGGAATCGTGACTATTCATTGCTTGTGAACACTCTTTAACTCTTAATTTTCTCTGGCTGCTTTGTTGTAGGATTCTTGTTTTCATTGCAGTGTTGGTTCACAGCCAGTCCATTATGAAGTGTGCACAACCAGGTCCTCCTGTTTAACTCCAATATAATTTTATAACATTGTTTAATTTCATAATGTATTCTGTTTTTTCTATGTTTATTTTACGTTTTAAATGGTTAATACGTTCACATAGTTTGACATCTTTGGATTGTTATTAAAGTAAAATACAGAGACAACTTTAAGTAGCTATTTCACTTTATGAGTACTTCTTGGGCTTCGGCTACATGGAAAAATCTCACTTCTATACTCAACTTGCTCCTTACCATTTCCTTAAAAATGTTCCTTTCCTGAGACATTTGGTGCTAGCTGCCACCAAAGAAGCTAACTGAAAAAAGTCAAACTGCAAACAAAATAGGTGATAGCATTTACCATAAAACAAACTATCCAATAAAAATATAAACATAATTAAGGGAAGACTATAAAAAGATCACAAACCCTCACTAGGTTTCAAAAGAAAAACTTATCAATTTTAATAAAATTACATTCTGTCAGACTGCACAAATAAAAGCCAAAGGGATGGCTTCAAGAAAATGCTAAGCCATTTTCACATGTAAATTTAAAAATTAAATACACTAAAATGTAACGTGACATTATTTTCAAAATGCAAATCCATAAACACATTTCTAAACTCTCTCGTTTATTATGTATATTAATCCTTTGATACTAAACAAGCACTTCGACAAAAATTTAGCAATTCACACTGAAAGATCCACACCCCACCCATAAACCTGGACAAAGGAATTTTCAAAATAAGGAAAATAACATAGTTATACAACTGAAAAAAGCCCTATAGTTTAAACTTAAAACGGAAGCCCTAACTCCCATTGAAACTAACTAAGCATGTATTTTCAATATGAAACTAAAACAAAAATTTTCTCACCAACATAAAAAAGAAAGCCCACCTGACCCAAATTCTGACATCAAAGAGAAATTAAATAAAATCAAATGTAACTTAAAAAATCAACAACATTTAAGTTAAAAATGTAAAGATTCTTAAAGCTTACTTAAATTGTACAAACAAAAGAAATGTTTTTAACATGGTAATTAATTTTGAAGTTATGCAACCTTAGACAGAAATGAAGAAAGAGTCACATATTTCACATCACAGAAAGTCAAATAATTGCTTTTGCATATGGGATACACATAGAGCATGGAAAGCATGAGCAATGGGAATGTGCATTGAAAATGTACTAATTATAAAGCAAATTTCTATTATTGGAGAATTAACTGAAAAATCTTATTGTAACTAACACCAGAAAACGAAAACACCCTCCAAATGTGACAGAGATAGACTTGAGGCATGCACTTCAAGATTTAAAAGATTTAAAAGGGTAACCACTAGTTTCCAAGATCCTACCACCAAAAGAGTGTAATCCTAAAAGTGCTAGAACACATTACAGGTCAAACACTAGCCATTCCTACTTTAAAATGATTAATATCACATACTAAAAATGCACAAATTAAACCCCTGTGTACCAAAACATACACATTCCAGAGCACCTACATATAAATAATAATTTTGCACACAATAACTATTGTAATAACAGATGAATACTCATATTTGCAACAGAAAATAATCTTCTAACATCAACCCAATGTGAAACGTGTATGATGGATGGAACTTTTTAAATGTGCCCTCCACAGACACATAGATATACAACCTACATCGTGACTATCACAACACTAACATAACTCTGATTTATGCACTGCTGCCAAACAAAGTACAATTTACTATGAATGTTCAAACCACAACAATGTTAAAACTAACTACCTTTGCACATATAGTTCACCCCCCCATTCTCATCCCTATGATCCCTGGATCCTTGCTGGCATGTGGGGGGGTCACTTCCTTGCAGTGCTTTCACACTGTGGCAGCCCTTATCGGCTTCTGGGTGAATGCAAGAAAGTTCGTCATGGCTTGAGACAGATCCTGTAGTCAGGCAGAGCATTTTGGGGACATTGGTTATTTAATTGCAGTTAAAAGTACATGTTCAACCTCTTAATTACACAGTACCCTACCCTATGGGCTACCTCGTATCTACCTTAGAGAAGACCTATATGTAATAAAAGAGGAGTTTAGGGTTTGACAAGGGTGTTTCAATGCCAATTTGACACAGAAGTTTAAAACTGCATTTAGGTTGCAATGACAAGCCTGTGGCATGTTTTAAAGTGATAGTTTGGAAGGTGGTACAATAAGTGCTACCACCCCTCTCAATAGTAGCATTTAATTTACAGGCTCCGTGTAAGGGGAGTACACACAAACACTTTAGCACTGGTTAGCAATGGCAAACTGCATAGTCCTAAGGCCAGTAAAAATAATAAATGGAACAAGAGAGGCAAAACGTTTGCCGGAAGACCTATATATATTTATATATATATTTTTCACTATACAAAAACAAAAAGTTACAGGAACATTATAGTTAGTCTCACATTTCACTCATACAAAACCAGTCTCACATATTACATCACTCATGACATGGTCAGGGACATCACTGATGACATCACTGGTGACATCTCAAGATATGACATCTCATCTTAAGAGAGATTAAATGAAAACCAGACTTGAATATCTAGAGCCGAGAAGGCTTCGCAAATCCTCCCGATCTCATACAGAGATCTGATTGACTGTCATCACTTCAACCAAGAAGATGGCAGTCATCTTGAGGCTTGTCCACCCCCCCCCTACCCGGGCAAAAAAACACTTTTTAAATATATATTTGCTACAAATTCATAACAATGTAGTCAATTTGCAGCAATTTTTTTTTTAAAAGACAAGCTTGTTCTCCGCACCTGTTTTACTAAAGCCCCCTGGTGGGCAAGATCCCAGGGACATATCTAAAATAAAGGAGAGGGGCGCACATGGCCCCCCTCCTGGGTTTATTTATGCCCTGCGGAGCGCCATCTCCCGGGGGCAAAATTTGTAATTATAGTAAAGGAGGTCCTGTGGACCCCCAGGCCCTTAGGACTGCCATCTCCCCAAGTCAATTGATTCAAAATAAGCAGGGGGCACATGCCCCTCCATCCGCAAGGATCACCCCCTCCCTGGGGCTGAAACAAAATAACATACGGGATCAGTCGTGAACCCCTAGCCCCGGGGACCTCCACCTCCCCTGGCTAACGTTTATGTTGTAGGGGGACCATGTAACCCCCTTCTTGGAGCCAATAATGGCCCTTGGGACCATGACCACCCAGGGCTAGCCCCTGCTATGTCATGCAGACATGCAGGCAAGGAAACAGAAGAAACTATTGCTCTCCCAGACAGGGAGCTGCATGTTTAGAAGCATCTTGTCTGTGACAGCAGTGCTGGCTCCCACAGAAGGCGGAGAGCTGGCTTGGACCATTGGGGCATTCAGGCTCCCTCTGCGGTGCCCAGTGGTGATGACTAGGTCCCTGGGGCCTAAATTGCCCCAGGGAGGAGGACCATGAAGCACCACCCTCCCTCATTAGAAAAAGCTTTGAAGCCAGACCCTGGGGGATGGAGTCCCCGGGCCGAAATGAGCTGGAGGAAGGGGCCATTTGAGAGGGTGTATGTGGGTGTGAGAGAGGGTGTGAGTGTCTGAGTGTGAAAGTAGGTCTGAGAGGGAGTATCTGGTGTGAGAGTAGATATGAGAGTGTCTGTCTGTGAGTGTCAGTCATGCAAAAGTCATCATCAAGGATGACATTCGCATGACTCTTCGACTCTTGACAGTGGAGACATAGAGGTGCTTATCCTCATGGACTTTTCCACAGTGTTTGACATGGTCATTCATCCTATCAGCATCATTCAATGCCTACACAACATCAGAATCCACAGAAATGCACTCTGATTGTTCTATTCCTTCCTCATTGGAAGGACTCAGACAGTTACCCTGCTGACATACACCTTTGACACCCACACCCTCCTCCGAGGAGTTCCATAAGGATCCTCCCTCGGCCCAACAGTCTTCAACACATACATCACCTCTATTGCCAATATCATCCCCTCTCACAACAGCAATGTTGTCTGCTACACTGATGACACACAGCTCATCATCCCTTCTCACAACTGCAATGCTGTCTGCTACACCGATGAGACACAACTGATTCTTTTTCTTCTTAACAAGACTCAAACTACCCGGATCATGTTCATTGCCTGGAAAACTAAAATTGACTACTAGATGAAGTCCAACTGTTTGCTGCTGAACACCGACAACAATAACATTGTTTTCTTCAGGAGGAGCACTTTGCCTTCACCCATGCAAATAACCTGGAAAGGTCATTAACAGCAACCATGACGTGAACCCTCAAGTCACTAAAATCAAGAAAACATTGTTTAATATTTTAATATCTCTTCACAAACATTAAACAGTCTAAAGCTATAGTTATATCTTAAAGGTATAATTTGCCTGACACCCTACACCTATTATGACTCACCCACCTCTATACACAGTGTTGTAAACGTGTTAGCCACACTACATAAACTATACCTCAATTTGTTTGGGAAATAGGTGTTCAACAAAGTGTATTTGTTTGTGGGACACAAATGTGCAATGTATCCATTTTTGGGTAGGCATTTCAGAACTCTTTGACATGATGATGTCAAGCCTAAACTAAGCTACATGATTGCCTTTGATTTACTAAATAAGCTTGAGCAACTTAAGCATCCACAAGCATCATAGCTACTAACCTCACAGTGAGATAGCATTTGTAGGCTAACTCTGTATAATAATTTACTTAAGGATTGCTTGCCAGATATATCTGTTTTTCTGTGTTTGTAATGTAGGAAGTAACATAAGGTGCAATTGCTGACGAGTTATCAGATGACACTGAACTGTTGACTCTTTCTTTCTGTAGAACTGGTCTTGGGGATCCAAGTGACATTTTGAATAACATCAAGATTTTGTCTGACATTTTCCTAAGCAGTACATCACTTATGCGATTGAAAGCATAGAAACTTGCTCATATAGGCCCTCATTACAACCCTGGTGGTCGGTGATAAAGTGGCGCTAATACCACCAACAGGCCGGCGGTAATTAGCACAAAATTATGACCACGGCGGAAACAGCTCAGACAGACAGCCACTTTAACACACCGACCGCCAGGGTGGAATCGACAGGCACCACAGCGGTAACTGCCTACAGCCAGGCGGAAGACAATGTTCCGCCAACTGAATTAAGACATGCCAATCTGCCACCTTTTTCGGGGCGGTACCAACGACATCAAAAGCTTGGTGGAAACACTGCACAGAAGGGAAAAGACTCACCTGTGGAGACTCTTGGAAGAACCACGCCGGCCATGGAGCCCGAGTTGCATGTCTTCCTTATGCTCTTCTATGTGCTGCTCCACTACGACGGTGAAGATGACCATGGCGAGTACAGCTGCCTAGCACACAGCGGAGGGGGGAGGAAAAAGAGAGTGAAACACACATGCAACATCCCCACCCCCAACACCATACACACAAGCAGATGCAGTAACATAACATATTGACCCCATACCCCTCAGGAATAATGCAAGGACAACTACAATAGATTAAAGTGAGTGTATTAAGATAAATATTGTATGAATACGTGCATCTAAATAAAAAATTATGTACAAATCAAGGGACACTGCCCAGTCCTCAGTGTTTGTGGGCCACAGGGCCACATCACAAAGTCCAAGGCCCCACCTCACTCCTGCATCAACACGGAGAGAACACTGCAGGGGCATCAGGTTGAAAATAGGCAGGCACCTCAGGGGGACGGGGAACGGGGGCACCTCAGACGGAAGAAGGTACAACAGGTCCTAGAGGGGGCAACATGCACATTGCTCTGTCCTGGGGAGTGCCAGGCCACAGTCTCTTGAGTGGATGACTTCTCCACTGGTTCTGGAGGGGGCATTGTGCCCAATGAGCTTCATCCTGGGGAGGATAGGGTGAGTGGATTGGTTCTCCACTGGTTCTGGAGGGGGCATCATGCCCAGTGCCCTTCATCCTGGGGAGGATGGGGTGAGTGGATTGTTTCTCCACTGGTTCCGAAGGGGGCATTGTGCCCAATGAGCTTCATCCTGGGGAGGATAGGGTGAGTGGATTGGTTCTCCACTGGTTCTGGAGGGGGCATCGTGCCCAGTGCCCTTCATCCTGGGGAGGATGGGGTGAGTGGATTGTTTCTCCATTGGTTCCGAAGGGGGCATCGTGCCCAGTGAGCTTCATCCTGGGGAGGATGGGGTGAGTGAATTGGTTCTCCACTGGTTCTGGAGGGGGTATCATGCCCAGTGAGTTCATCCTGGGGAGGATGGGGTGAGTGGATGGTTTCTCCACTGGTTCTAGAGGGGGCATCGTGCCCAGTGATGCAGATCTTGGGTAGTGCAAGGTCACAGTCTCTCAGCTGGGTGTCATACCCACAGGGTTTGCAGTGGCCAGGCCGCACAATGGCCCATGGATGCAGGACTACACAATGTCCTCCGGTGGAGAAGGCTGTACAGTAGTGGCAGTGGTAGTGCTGCTGGTGGTGCTGCTGGTGGTGGTGGGGGGAGGCTCCAGCCCATGCCCTGGAGCCTCAGACGGCTGCCCACTGGGGTTGATGCTGCTGGTGGTGGTGCTGGTGGGGGAGGCTCCAGTCCATCCCCTGCAGCCTCGGACGGCTGCCCACTGGGGCTGCTGCTGCTGGTGCTGGTGGCAGTGCTGCTGGTGGTGGTGGGGGGAGGCTACAGCCCATCCCCTTCAGCCTTGGACGGCTGCCCATTGGGGCTGCTGCTGGTGGTGATGGTGTTGGTGGCGGTGGGGGGATGCCCCAGGCCATCCTGCGCAGCCTAGGACAGCTTCCCACTGGGGCTACTGCTGCTGGTTGTGGTACTGGTGGCGGTGCTGGTGGTGGGGGGAGGCTCCAGCCCATCCCCTGCAGCATCAGATGGCTGCCCACTGGGGCTGCTGGTGCTGGTGGCAGTGCTGCTAGTGGTGGTGGAGGGAGGCTACAGCCCATCCCCTGCAGCCTGGGATGGCTGCCCACTGGGGCTGTTGTTGCTGGTGGTGGTGTTGGTGGCAGTTGGAGGAGGCTCCAGGCCACCCCCTGCAGCCTAGGACAGCTGCCCATTGGGGCTGCTGCTGCTGGTGGCGGTGCTGCTGGTGGTGGTGGGGTGAGGCTCCAGCCCATCCCCTGCAGCCTCAGATGGCTGCCCACTGGGGCTGCTGCTGCTGGTGGTGGTGGTGGTGGCTGTGCTGCTGGTGGTGGTGGGAGGAGGCTCAAGCCCATCCCCTGCAGCCTCAGACGGCTGTCCACTGGGGCTGCTGCTGCTGGTGGTGGTGCTGGTGGTGGTGGGGAGAGACTCCAGCCCATCCCCTGCAGCCTCGGACAGCTACCCACTGGAGTTGCTGCTGCTGGTGGAGGTGCTGGTGGTGGGGGGAGGTGCCAGCCCATCCCCTGCAGCCTCGGACAGCTACACCACCATGGTTGGTGGTGGGGGCTTCAACTGAGTTTCAGCACCAGGCCCCTTGACCTTCCTGGCAGCAGCTGGGGATGGCTCCTTACCCCTTTTGGCAGCAGCTGGGGCTGGCTCCTTGCCCCTTTTGGCAGCAGCTAGGGCTGGCTCCTTGCCCTTCCTTCTGACAGCTGGGGCTGGCTCCTTGCCCTTTCTTGGAGCTCTTGGGGCAGGCACCCTTTCTTTGTTGCTGGCTGGTGGCCGGGATCCTTTCCCACCTGGAGTTGTTAGGGACACTACTGTGCCAATGGACTGGGAGGCTGAGGTGCTTGCCTGGGTTTTGACCACCCTGGCCTGATCTGAGGGGTGGGGGGAGGGATAGCAAAGAGGTCATTGGTGGAAAGAAAAGCTTCTTAGGGACATTGGGGCAGGACCAGGGAGAAGGTTTGGGAGTGGATGAAGAGGGAGTGGTTGTAGGAGGTGTCAGTCTGCTGTGTTTGGGTGCAGGTGCATGGGGTGGATGCTGTTGTCAGGTGGATGGCTGTTGAGTGTCTGAGTGCTTGCGTTTGTGTACTTTGGGAGGAGGGGACACAGACACAATGGAAGAGGACACAGGATATGTGTGCATGGATGTGGGGGTGGTGACTGCCAGTGAGGGGTGTGCACTAATAGGTGTGCTGGTGATGGTGGTAATGGAATTAGGATGTAGTGCATGTAGGTGTGAGTGGAGACACTACTGGGAGGGGGGTGGACGAGGAGGAGGGGGCCACAGTGGAGGCAATGGATGTTGATATGTCTGATTCTAGATGGTGTTTGTGTGAGTGTCTGTGTGATGAAGTGTGGTGCTTGTGTTTGCCATGTCCACTCTTGTGTGTTGTCTTGTGTGCATGCTCGCCTGCCTGTGTGCTTGGGATAGGTTGGGGTTGAGGGGAATGGGATTGAGTGGAGGAAGTTGGAGGGGGAAGGGTGGAAACAGGGACAATGGCTGCCATCATTTAGGAGGCCAGAGCCTGGATTGATCTCTGTTGGTCCGCCAAGTCAGTGTGAATGCCCTCCAGAAATGCATTGGACTGTTACATTTGGGTTGCCAGCACCTAGATGGCATTCACAATGGTTGACTGCCCAACAGAGATGGATCGCAGGAGGTCAATAGCCTCCTCACTCAGGGCAGCACGGCTGATGGGGCAGGGCCTGAGGTGCCAGGGGCAAAGGAGATGCCCACCCTCCTGGGTGAGCGGGCACAGGAAACTTGCTGAGGGGCTGCTGGGAGGGTGGTGCTGGTACAGGGGGTGGTGGCTGTACCTGTAGCTAGGGTGTTCACAGAGATGTCCGCCACCACCAGGGAGCTTCCATCAGAGGAGGTATCTGTGTCCGAACTGTCCCCTCCAGTCTCTGCCGTGGTGCTCCCCTTGCCCTCCGTCCCACTGGTGCCCTCACCGTCGGCAGAGTCGGCCTCCTTGGTCCTGTGGTATGCAGCACCCTCTGTCGCCGGTGCCTCCGTTCCTCACCCAGATGATGCTAACACACATAAGGACAGGGTGACAAAACAAAAAGGGGGGGAAGAGACAAAGGATACACTTGGTCAGTGGCGGCACCAACACCACCGTTGGCGTACACAACACACAGGGAACAGCCCTACACACTGGGCAATGCATTACCAGTCACAATGCTAGTCACCATCTCATGGATAGAGACACCTAACACCAATTACAGCATACCTGATACCCACAGACCCCTGCCCAGTACTGGATGCCTACTAGCTGTGTTGGAAGACCTTCAAATCAGAACCCTGCCCAACATAGGACCTACTCTGCAATGTCAGGCCTGGCCTAGGGGCACGCCATATGCCCTTCTTTTGATGGGCGCTGACCTGCAGGGAAAAAAACATAGGGAAATGTATTTGTCCCATCGTCCTGCCTGTTACACGTATGGCCCACCATGCCCCTTCACATCCCCATTAGCACAGACATGGCCCAGCATACACACTGCATGCTGCCCAGGGCCCATCCACCAACCCTCCCTACACGAGCCCTTCACAAACAGCACTACATGCATTCATGGCCCATGCATCGTACTCAGGTTGTACTCACCTGTTGGTCTGGAGGTCCAGACAGCAATCGGTACTGGGGTAGGGCCCTATACACCAGTCTCTCCAACACCACTGAGGTGAAGGCAGGGGCCTTTCCCCAGTCACACAAGCCATGGTCGGCTCCTGACACAGGTCACAGCAGCACATGCAGTGTAGGTCCTCTCCTATTGAAGGTCAGGTAGTAAGTAAGTGAACAGATAGAAAATGGCAGTCACGTCTGCGGCGATGTGTACTGTCATCGCCAGCGTACATCACCATTTACCACTGTACCCCATAGGGCCCAATGACCACTAATGAGGAGTTGCATGTCGGTTCTCGACCGCCTCCCACAACGGAGCACATTAGCGAAATTACCTTACTTCCACCTGTGTCTCCATACTGGACAGGCGGACGCCATTTTAGGTGGGGGTGCAGGCCATGGATCCTAACTTCGTCACATTACACAAATTCACATTTTGGACACATCACACCTAAACAATGTAACAATCACAATATGCATAGAACTGTAGTGGTTGCTATGTACAGAGAGTGTCCAGCTGCTCACAATTTTGCCCCATAGATTGCAACCGCTGCAGATGAATAGGAGATGTAGACATCCCCCTGTGTACAGACCACTGGTGGACTTGGCAACAATCGAGGACAGGCACATTATCCCCACCTATAGATTTGACAGGGCCACAATCACGGAGCTGAGTGCCCAATTTGAGCCTGACCTAATATCAGCTATCCCTCACCCCACCGGGATCCCCCCTCTTGTGCAATTTCTATCAGTGCTCCATTTCCTGGCAACTGGTTCTTTCCAAGTAACAGTGGGCTTGGCAGCCGAAATCTCACAGCCTACGTTCTCAATAGTGCTGACCAGAGTGTTGTCTGCCCTGATTAAACACATGTGCAGTGTTGGACTTATTTGCTAATGCAGGGACACCCCCAATCTTTTTGCCTCCTAGCACCTATTTTTTCTGAACTGTTGCTGTTGGCTTTTGAACTCTGAGTACTTTACCACTGCTGACCAGTGCTAAAGTTCATATGCTCTAAATATGTGTAAATTGTATGGTTAATTGGTTTATCCATGACTGGCATATTTGATTTACTAGTAAGTCACTAGTAAAGTGCACTAGAGGTGCCCAGGGCCTGTAAATCAAATGCTACTAGTGGGCCTGCAGCACTGGTTGTGCCGCCCACATAAGTAGCTCTGTAATCATGTCTCAGAGCTGCCACTGCACTGTCTGCGTGTGCAGTTTTAAACTGTAAATTCAACTTGGCAAGTGTACCCACTTGCCAGGCCTAAACCTTCCCTTTTCTTACATGTCAGACACCCCTAAGGTAGGCCCTAGGTAGCCTCAAGGGCAGGGTGCAGTGTATGGTTAAGGTAGGACATATAGTAATGTGTTTTATGTGTCCTGACAGTGAAATACTCCTAAATTAGTTTTTCACTGTTGCATGGCCTGTCCCTCTTATAGGTTAACATGGGGTCTACTTTTAAATATGATTAAAGAGTAGATTCCCTTTGGGAGCGGATAGAGATGTGGAGTTTGGGGTCTCTGAGCTCACAATTTTTAAAATACATCTTTTAGTAAAAATGGTTTTAAGATTGTGGGGGTCATTATGACCCTGGCGGAAGGCGGAGAAGCGGCGGTAAGACCGCCAACAGGCTGGCGGTCTTTTTTTTGTATTATGATCATGGCGGTTACGCCATGGTCATCCGCCGGTTCTCCGTTCCGCCCGCCAGGGGGGAGACCACCGCCAGGCTGGAGACCAGGGTCTCCAGCCCGGCGGCCGTCACTATACCGCCGGCGGTATTTGGACCCTGCTGACCGCCATGGATTTCATGGGGTTTGTAACCGCCATGAAATCCATGGCGGTAAGCACTATCAGTGCCAGGGAATTCCTTCCCTGGCACTGATAGAGGTCTCCCCCACCCCGACTCCCTCCCCTACCCCCCCACCACCCCTGCCACCCCGCAAGGGTGGCAGGACCCCCCTCACCACCCCGACCCCCAACATCACATCACACATACACACACAACACGCACACAGGCACCACCAACACACATACACACCGACATACATGCAAACATCCACACACACAGTCAGACACGCACATCCACATTCAAACATACACGCACACATCCATACAGACATTCCTACAGACATACATGCACTCATTCCCAAACACACAACACCTCCTGCAAGCATACACGCACTCACACACCCCCTCTACATACACACACGCACACCCCCATGCACGCACACAACACACAACAACCCCCCACCCCCTTCCCCTCACGGACGATCGACTTACCTGGCCCGACGATCCTCCAGGAGGGGACGGGAGCCATGGGGGCTACTCCGCCGACACCACACCGCCAACAGAACACTGCCACGCCGAATCACAGGACGTGATTCGCTGGGCGGGGTTCTGTTGGCGTGGCGGTGGAGGTGGAGCAACCTCCACTTCCCCGCCGCCCACCAGTATGGCTGTTGGCGGCTCGCCGTCCGTAAATGGACGGAGAGCTGCCAACGGTCATAATAGGCCGAGTGGCAAACCACCAACACTGGCGGCCTTCCGCACGGCGGTCCCTTGGCGGTCTTGGAAAAAGAACGCTGAGGTCAAAATGACCCCCTGTGTGTTTGAAAATGCCACTTTTAGAAAGTGGGAATTTTCTTGCTTAAACCATTTCTGTGACTCTGCCTGTTTGTGGATTCCCTGTCTGGGTCAGTTTGACAGTTGTTTGCACCTCTCTCTAGACAGTGACACAAAGGGAGCTGTGGTGTAGTCTGCATTTCCTGATGAACCATCTGTGCTAGGACGTGGGGGAGTGGTCACTTACACCTGAAAGGGCTGTGTCTGCCCTCAAACAATGTAGCCTCCACCCCCCTGGTATGTGTCTGGGGCCTGGCCTGGACAAGGCAGTATTTCACAAACAAGAGAGACTTTCCTTTGAAGTAGGCCTACTTCAAAGGGCAAAATGGGTGTAAGTTGGGCACCCAAAACCAGACTGAAGAACACTTCTGCCTTTCTTCTTGTGAAGATCTCCAAGGGCTTGATTTAGAGCTTGCATCCTGTTATTTGAAGTCTCAGGGACAACAAAGACTTCTCTCTGTCAGCACCTGGAGTCTCTGGAGAGACTCCTACTCTGCCAGGTGGTACCCACCCAGGTCCAAGGGGCCTGAAAGGAGAAGCTGGCAGCCCAAGAGTAAGAAATCCACGCACAGAACAAACTGTGGAGAAAAGATCGACGCAACTCCAATCTGCAGCTGAAAAATCAACACGCTGCTGGCTTTGCGGCTGCAATCGGTGCTCTCCTACAATGCGACCCGAAGATTGATGCCCGTGCTGGAGAAATGACACACAGCATCGCTGACGGAGGCTGGTGAGATCGCAACCCGCGCTGTTTGATTTTCGGGTCATCGTGGGGCTGGATTTCCGATGCAAACACTGCTGGGTGTGTAAAAACAACGTATCACCTGCCCGAACCCGAGAGTGCTGACCGGATCAATGCATCGTTCTCCTGCAGAGAGAACAAATGACGCCTGCCGATCCGACTAAAGGAGAAACAATGCAAGGTCTCGCTCGTGAGTGATATCGAGGCATCGCAAGCCCTTTTTGACGCACACTCACCCGTGCAAGGTTATTTTTGATGCACCAAAGGTACATTTTTATGCTAACAGCATTAGTGTTGTGTTTAAAATTATATGAAGACTCTTTTTGGTTTCTAATTGATAACTTGACTTGTGTATTGTGGATTTTTGTTGTTTTGGTCTTGTTTTGTTTAGATAAATATTTTCTATTCTTCTAAACCTGTGTTGTGTCATTTTGTAGTGTTTTCATTGAGTTACTGTGTGTATTGGTACAAATACTTTACACCTAGCACTCTGAAGTTAAGCCTACTGCTCGTGCCAAGGTACCAAGGGGGTAAGCAGGGGTTAGCTGAGGGTGATTCTCTTTTACCCTGACTAGAGTGAGGGTGCTTTCTAGGACAGGGGGTAACCTGAATGCCAACCAAAGACCCCATTTCTAACATGCAGGTACATTGTTTTCCCCTAGGTGGAGGATTTGGCCACAGTGAAAGCTGACTTCTATGCAATGGGACATATCCCCAACATCATTGGGGCAATTTATGGAACACATATTGTATTTGTTCCCCCATGGCAGAATGAACAGGTCTTCAGAAATCAAAAGAGTTTTCACTCCATGAATGTCCAGATGGTGTGCCTGGTGGACCAGTACATCTCCCACATCAATGCTAAGTATCCTGGGTCTGTGCATGATGCCTTTATCCTGAGGAATAGCAGCATACCAAATGTAATGGCCCAACTCCAGAGGCACAGGGTGTGGCTAATAGGTGAGCCCTGGTTCCCACCCAGTGGATGTTGGTGTATGGGTATGTTGTGGGCCCTAAGGGTGAGTGTGTGGGTAACAGTCGTCCCTCGATATTTGCAGGTGACTCTGGTTACCCCAGCCTTTCATGGCTACTCTCCCCTGTGAGGAATGCCAGGACAAGGGCAGAGAAACATTACAATGAGGCACATGGGAGAACAAGAAGGATAATAGAAAGGACATTCGGCCTCCTGAAGGGCCAGGTTTCATTGCCTCCATCTAACAGGTAGATCCCTGTGCTACTTATCCAAGAAGGTCTACCAGATCATCGTGGCATGTTGTATGTTGCACAACCTTGCCTTGCACCACCATGTGCCTTTTCTGCAGGAGGAGGAGGCTTGAGATGGTATTGTGGCAGCAGTGTACCCTGTGGACAGTGAAGCTGAGGAGGCAGACGATGAGGACAACAGAAGTGCAGTCATTCATCAATACTTCCAATGACGCACAGGTAAGACTGTGTAGCTTTACATTTCATTTACAGTTTGATGTGTAACATTGTCACTGGCAGGCTGTGAATTCCTACTTCTATGTCCACTCACTGTACCCTTTGACATCTCTGTTAGCAGATGTTGATGTCCCACTATTGCTCCTGGTGTGTTCAGTGCAGCCAACTACAGGTCTTTCCTATGTAAACATTAGTGTACAGTTGAATTGCAATGTTTGAACCTTGTTAAACGAATACATTTTTAAATCATTTGACATACACCATACTTGTATTTTTTCAAAGTGTGTTTATTGCAGTGCTCTGAAGAAGAGGGGGTAGTGCAATGGGCTGGGTTGATGATGGAGGAAAATCCAGGGTAGAGTCCAGTCCATTTGTATCACAGGTGCAGTGTCCAAGGAGGCATAGGAAGGTGAGCATAGGCAGTTCAAGGTGGACAGGGTGACAGAGTGGGAAACAAGTGGGACTGGTTGTTTCCTGTCGGGGGTCTTTACAATAGTCTTTGATTTCTGCCTGGATCGCAGGGAACGTTTGCACGGTGGTTCTCCTTCTGCAGGAGGAGGGGTGCTGGTGGCCTGTTGGTCCTGTGGCGGGGCTTCCTGTCCACTAGTGGCAGCGGAGGTGGAGGGCTGTTCAGTAGTCAGGCTAGTGTCAGGGGCCCAGTGGTGTGCCACTGCCTCCCTCATAATGTTGGCCATGTCTGCCAGCACCCCTGCAATGGAGACCAGGGTGGTGTTAATGGACTTCAAGTCTTCCCTGATCCCCAGGTACAGTCCCTCCTGCAGCCACATGTTCTCCTACATCTTGTCCAGAATCTGGCCCAGCATATCCTGGGAATGTTGGTAGGCTTCCAGTATCATGGTGAGTGCCTCCTAGAGGGTCAGTTCCCTGGGGCCTGTCCTCTCCCTGTCGCACAGCAGCCCTCCCAGCTTCCCTGTTGTCCTGTGCCTCTGTCCCCTGAACCGTGTGCCCACTGCCACTGACCCCAGGTCCCTGATTGTCTCGGTTTTGTGGGGGGCCCTGGGGTCCCTGTAGTGGTGGACACACTGCTGATTGATGTCTCCTGGGGACAGAGGTATGGGCCCGCTGGGTGGGTGCTGTGGTGGTGTTTCCTGAGGGGGGAGGTTCTGTGGTGGTGTGAGACTGTGGCTGGGTAACCGACTGTCCGGAGGTCCCTGATGGGCCAGGTTGGTCATCCAGATCCAGGGGAGCACAGCTGCTGTCATCACTGTGGGCCTCTTCTGTGGGGGGACTGGATGTTGCTGGCACCTCTTCTCCGGTGACATTGGCTGGGATACCTGTGGGGATGTAAATGCAGTGTTATTGTTTCTGTGTGTGACATCTTGTGCATGGATGGGTTGCCCTCTATGGTTGTTATTGCCCTGGCAGCTTTGCCTTGTGTGAGTTGTTATTTGATGGGCTAGCTGATTGTCTCTAGTATGTGTGCTTTAGTGATGGGTATCCATGCAGGGCTGTGAGGGGTGTCCATGCATTGGTAGAGCATGCAAGGCTTGGCATTGGGATGAGTGAGATGTGATGGTGGGGTGTGTCGGAAGTGGTGGCGTGATGGGAGTGAGGGTGAGGGTGGGTATTATAAAGTCCACTCCAAAACTTCTTTACTTCAAATTCAGACTTTATTGTTTCTTCTCCACTCTGTGCCTTCCTTCTCCTCCTTCATCACCTTCTCTCACAACTCCAACATTCTATCATGCACTCCAGATCCCAACCACCTACAGATCATTCCATCTTTAATCTCCCAGTAGGGGAAGGCGGATCATACCATTATGAACTAAATCTTATCAGTACCTAATACAGTTCGATGTCAATGATATTAATAACCAGATAACCATACTTATCTACCGACTATACCTTCATGGAACTACACACATATAATTTGGTCTACATACGTATAATTTGGTAAGTATAACATTGAATTAAAATATAACACATCTTCCCCTCACAATAAAATAACCAAAAACTGGAAGAGGAAGAGTTTACACTAACAAGGAGTCAATTACATTTAAATTGTGATATTTGCAAGAATTTGAACATAGGATAGATCCCGGAATTCAGATGTGTTTCATGAGATTTCTGGACTATCTTACATAATCCTTGCTCCATGCAGGCGGCTTGGTCACTCGACTACTGGGTGATCTCTGTACGTTGTCCCGGACCTTTAACCGTGATGGTTCCTTCCAAGTTGGAACTTTGTCTGCAACCTTAACAGTGATCGATACATATTTTGCAACTCTGTCCATGCTCCAGCATTGTCCATTTTCTAAAATAACAACATTTTTTTTTACTTTTGAAATGCAATATGGTCCCATGAATTTGGACTCCCTCAACCCCTTTCTCGAGCAACCTGCTGGTTTCCTGATCATCACATCATCTCCCACCCTCCAGCATTGTTTTTTAACACCGAATTTGGCGTTATACCTTTCTCTATACTTTTCCTGGTACATTGCTACTTTTGTTTTAGCCCCTGGAGATGTATTTTTGCATTGTCTCCCCCCCCCAACCATGAGGGAAAGAATTTGGTACATGGTACTCTGCCTCGTAATGCTGAGAAAGGTGATATTTTCGTTATAGAGTTAGGAGTGGTGTGATAGGCCCATAGCATTTCTCTAATGGCATTCTCAATGTTCAACCTGTTAATACTTGCTAACTGGATACACTCCTTTATCATTCTGTTAGCTCGTTCTGCTAAGCCATTGGCTCTAGGACAATATAAGGCTGTGGTATAATGTTTTACCCCAATAGAATCCAAAAACTGTTTCATTGGGCTTGAAGTTAATTGGACCCCATTATCCGTTATAAGAAATTCTGGAATTCCTTCTATGCTAAACACATCTTTCAGGAAGTTGATGACTGATTCGGTAGTAATTATGTTAACTAATTTGGTTGTGATCCAGTGCGATTGATAGTCTATAAGTACAATTACAAATTTCGTAGGCAGACCAGTATAACTAAGGGGCCCAATGATGTCTAACGCTAACTTAGTCCATGGCTTGTCAGGAACCTGTACTGGGGAAATGGGTGTCTTGCGTGTAATCTTGGACTTGTCACTTAACGCACAAAAGGTGCATTCTTTAACTTCATTCTCAATTGTGGAATCCATATAGGGAAACCAAAATCTTTCTCTTACTCGGGCCTTCGTAAGACTTCTCCCTAAATGACCCTCGTGAGCAAGTTTTATTATTTTTTGTCTGAGATTCTGAGGAGGTATTATTTTGTCATTCCTGAGAATATAGTTGTCTTTTCCATTAATTTCCAATCTCACCTCCCAATAGTCTTTGATGATGTCCTCTAAGTCTTTTTTCATCTTAGGCCACCCCTCTCTCGCCTTCACCCTCAAAAGAGCTAAAGACTCATCTTGTTGATATGCAGATTTCCACTCCTCATCACTAATGGATGGTACGTCAACTGCTAAAATAGGGTGCTCTATGGTGTCAAAGTTTTCGATACAGTCAATTGGGCTTCTCGAGAGAAAATCAGCTGCACAGTTCTTATACCCTGGAAGATATTCCACTGTAAAACAGAAGTTTTCTAAGGCTAGAATCCATCTAGCTATCCGGGGTGTGCTACTATTAAGCCCCTTTGTAGAAAATACATACACCAATGGCTTATGGTCAGTGCGTAATATGAACTGAGTGCCCCGCAGTAAAAATTTAAAATGTTTCACTGCCCAGAAGCATGCGAGAGTCTCCCTTTCGATTACCGAATAATTAGCCTCAGCCTTGCTCAAAGTCCTCGATGCAAACGCTACTATTCTTTCCTCTCCATCGATAATCTGCGATAAAGTGGCACCTAAACCTAACTTGCTGGCATCGGTTGTAAGGAAAGTTTTCCTACGGTGGTCAAAATTGCACAAATATGGGGCATTCACAATGGCTGACTTGATATTCTTAAACGCTTCGTCCTGGACATCCTTCCATTCATAAGGAGCTTTGTTTTTCAACAGCTCTCTAAGATTCGCAGAGACCGCTGAGAAATTTTTTACATATTTTGCCATAAACTCGGCAAGGCCCAGGAGGGATTTTAGCTCATCTTTGTTTTTAGGTGCACTGGCATTCTCTACTGCGTCAACAAGAGAAACTTTGGGTTTAAAGCCATCTTTTGATATAACATGCCCTAAGTATTCTACCGAATTTACCTTCAGCCTACACTTTTCTTTCTTTAATGTGAGTCCTGCTGCTTTTAATTTTCCTAGGACAATCCTAAGTATTTTGTCATGCTCTATTTCAGTCGCTCCGTATATAAGTACATCATCTTAGAAGTACAGAGTGTTGGACACATTGCCCAGAATGTTCTGCATAATTTTTTGGAAAACTGCTGCAGCTGATGCCGGCCCGAAAGGCATTCTATTGAACATGTAGGATCCAAATGGAGTGGTGAATGCTGTAAGCCATTTAGACTCCGGGTGCAGTTCCACTTGATGGTATGCACTCGAAAGATCTAACACAGAAAAGTATGAAGCTTCCCCCATAGTGCTCAGTATTTCGTGTATTCTTGGAAGAGGATGCCTCTCAACCCAGATATTCTTGTTTAGGTCTCTTAAATCCACGCAAATTCTAATTTCAGTTTTGTTATTTTTCTTGGCCACCACAATGGGGGCCAACCATTCGGAGCATTCGATGGGTTGAATAATTCCCTGTGACTCTAGCTTTTCTAATTCTTCTTTGACTAATTGCTTCAGCAGGTGTGGAACAGGTCTGGTTTTATGCACCGTGGGCTTATTTTTTGGTTTGAGTTTGATTTTATGCTGGAAGTTTTTCAGTAATCCTAACCGCTCACAAAAAATATCTGGGAATTCTTGAACGAAAGCTTCTCCCAAATTAGAATTATCAATACACAGAACTTGTTCAGAATTGTTATGATCTAATGTTATCCCCAGTTCTCTTTGATGTTGCCAACCTAATAGATTGGAACCTTCCTCTACCACATATACTTTACCAACCGTGGATCTCTCCTTAAAGGAAATTATGCTTTTAAACATGCCTTTCAAGATTATTGGATCTCTGTTGTAACCTTTTGGACTTATATCTGGATTCTGTAGTTCAATTATACCATTCTTTTGAATTTTGTGAAAGTTCATTGCATCTATTATGGTGAATGGAGAACATGAGTCAGCATACATTCTGATGTTCTCTTTATCAATTGCGATTGTACACACAGGGTATTGAGTATTGATTTTATCCTCACTGTTCACCTGTAGAATAATTTTTTTAATTAATTGCGGTGGTTCTTCAGATTTTTTGTTATCCCCATTCTTGGAACTATCTTTACACACCCTTGCAAAGTGACCTCTACGATTGCATTTCCTGCAAATTGCGGATCTAGCTTGGCAGGATGTGGAATTGGCAAGGTGATTGCTGCTGCCACAGCGATAACAAGTGAAATTTGTTTTGTTACTATTATACCTTTGGTTTTGTTTCTCATTACCCTTAATTTTTAGAATTTTCTCCTCTTTTACTTCCTCCACTATTTCATTTACCTGTGTTTCAGAGGAAGTGGAATTAATTTCCTGTAGACAAATAGCTGTATGTTCAATTGATTTGGCTAATTCAACTGCTTCTACCAACCCTGGTTGCTTCTGCAGAAGCTTTTCTTGTATTTTAATATTGTTAGTACAACGGACTAACTGATCCCTAATTAGAGAATCATTCAAATCTCCGAACTCGCATAACGTACTCAATCCTCTTAAAGCCGCAATATAGTTTATTACACTCTCCTGCTTGCCTTGACATCGGGAAAAAAAATTATGTCTTTCTAAAACTACATTGATTCTATCTCCAAATTGCTTTTCTAGTTTCGAGTACGTAGTTACATACTCATCCTGGGCTTGTCCCTCAGGAAAGATTGGATCAGGGAGGGATTCATATATTTTCCTCCCATGAGTTCCTAGATTATGAAGCAAAATATGTTGCTTCCTAATGGGATTGAACTTATCCCCTCCAATTGCAATCAAGTAAGACTCAAACATTTTTAACCAATCTTTCCAAGGTACATTCGGTTCCCCCATCTCATTCAAGAATGTAACTGGTTGTGACATCCCTGCTGCTGCCATTGTTCCAGTTATTACAAATTTACAGATAATATTCTAATAACTACCCCTTGACAAGAATTGAATTATACTTATACCTTAGAATACCAATAATCGATTACAGTAGATTAATACATATGTTTTGTATGTGCAAACATTCTCATTTAATTAGAACAGAAATGTCTGAGTAAATATGTACTGAATAACCAATATAAGAATATTATTATCAGTATCAATGCTTATAGAGAAGAGAAAACTATTCAAAATATGTCCAATTTGTTAATAAGCTGTGCCTGTCAGCGTAATTGCTTAACAGGCAAATGTGTGCTTCTTTAAATGCTTTGCCTGTCAGCAATGTTCAGTTAGCGTTTTGAAGTACACGCTTGTAAGGGAATGTAATTCGATGAATTCAATTTTACGATTTTCCTTAACAGAACAGAATGTTGGCCTGCTGTTTAGTCACCGCGTTGTTGAACTAAGTTTGACCTTTGCCGTTGACAGAACTTGATCTCAAGTTCTAATGGAATCCCAATCAGGCTTCACATAAACAGAAGCTCCGTCGCTTGAAGAGAATTCCGAAGACACACGAATATAACATCTGAATGCCGTTCGCTTTGGCTGCCGAATAATTTTGCTTTGAGTGACAGCGCTTCCTTGTTAACTGACGCGGTGATTCTTCGGTTCTATATTTCACTCACAAATTCTGTTTCCTGCGGTTCTACCTTCACTTATATGAATCACGGTTTCCAATCCAGACAATAACACGCTTGGAATCTGGATGCCATTCGCTTTGGCTGACGAACAATTTTGTCTGACAGAATTCCCTCGCTAATTGCCGCGGTGCTGCTTCGCTTCCAAATTTCACCCCCGAATGCCGTTCACCATGGTTCTGTGTACAATTACCAGAAACACGGCTTCACTTCCTGACACTCAACACACTCTGAACGCGCTTAGTTTCTTACTCCATATCTTTTCTTTGTAAGCATTTGCCGCTCCAAAACATTGCGGTGCAGATTACACTTCGTTTTTTAGTCAGATGACAGGACTTTCTACATGCGTGTTTACTGTCAATTATGAAGGTATTTAACTCGAATACTTGAAAGAGTATTTACATTTTCGAGTTGTTTGTTATGTAGATTACTTATTCATTAGTCAAATAGAAGGACACAGGATAGGTGGAGTGTCACCAACCTGAAAAAAGGGGTGAAGAAGAATGTGCCCCCTTACGCACTCCTCGTCGCCAGTATTATAAAGTCCACTCCAAAACTTCTTTACTTCAAATTCAGACTTTATTGTTTCTTCTCCACTCTGTGCCTTCCTTCTCCTCTTTCATCACCTTCTCTCACAACTCCAACATTCTATCATGCACTCCAGATCCCAACCACCTACAGATCATTCCATCTTTAATCTCCCAGTAGGGGAAGGCGGATCATACCATTATGAACTAAATCTTATCAGTACCTAATACAGTTCGATGTCAATGATATTAATAACCAGATAACCATACTTATCTACCGACTATACCTTCATGGAACTAAACACATATAATTTGGTCTACATACGTATAATTTGGTAAGTATAACATTGAATTAAAATATAACAGTGGGGGTATGTGATGGCATGCAGGTAGGGTGGTGATAGAAATGGAGAGTTGACTTACTAGAGTCCAGTCAACCTGCTACTCCTGCCAGGCCCTCAGGATGCATGGTTGCTAGGACTTGTTCCTTCCATGTTGGTAGTTGTGGGGTAGGAGGTGGGAGACCACCACCAGTCCTCTGTACAGCGAGTTGGTGTCTTGCTGCAATGGAACGTACCTTCCACCATAGGTCGTTCTACCTCTTCCTGATGTCCTCCCTCTTTCTGGGGTGCTGTCCCACGGCATTGACCCTGTCCACAATTCTCCACCATTGCTCCATCTTCTTAGCAATGGATGTATGTTACACCTGTGATCCAAAGAGCTGTGGCTCTACCCTGATAATTTCCTCCACCATGACTCTCAGCTCCTCCTCAGAGAATCTGGGGTGTTGTTGTGGTGCCATGAGTGTAGTGTGAGTGGTGTGTGTGAGGGTGATGTGTTGGGGTGCGTGCTGTAAGGTACTTGGGTGGTGTGTAGGTGATGGTGGTGTGTGGGTCTGGTCCTGCCAGTATCCCTGATGTCAATCTGTTGGCAATGGTTTGTAGTCGTAAAGGTTTGTGGGTACTGTGTGTGTGTGTGGGAGTGATGTGTGTATGGGTGGCAGGTGCGTGTAGTTTGAATTGTCCAATATGGTGCTGTTTTGTTAGTGTGTGTGTATTTTGAGCTTGGCGGTATGTACCATCATTGGTTTACCGCCATTGAATGTCCGCCGTGGTGATTCGTTGGTCATAATATTGTGGGTGTTGTTCTGCTGACGTAACGGTGTGAGTTTTGCTAACGCCACTTTATCACTGACCTTTGGTGTGGCGTATTTATGTGTGGGTCTGAATAGGGATGGATTGGTGTGTGTGTGTCATAATATGGTTAGCGGATCCCCGCCATGGTGGCAGTATGTTGGCAGCAGTCAGCATGGCTGTAAGTGGGTTTTACCGTCAATGTCATCATGAGGCCATTGTTTGTTGCTGTTCTCATTTTTGGGATGTCAAAAGTCGCATAACATTCAATAAGATTTAGAATTGAGACATCAGAATTTTTTCCAAACATAGGTGCATCTTTAATTCAGAGAAGCATATGAACGTGTGGTGCACGTCTTGCGTAATACTTTTTTACATCAAAGTAATCAAGTACTTCTCCAATGGGATTTCTTTTTTTGTCTGTTAAGTAGTGAAGCATAGTTTTGAATTTTATTTAAATAGCTACAAACATTAACAGGACACAAAGACCGTATTAGTGTTTTGATGATAATATCTGCTGTACTGGCAATAGCTTCTGGAACAAATTGATTCAAATGATCCCATCCATACTCAGCTCAGCTTAAAGTAATGAACCAAGTAGGTGGTCCTACCTTTCTGAGCATACATTTCAATTATCTGTGTCTTTGAAACGATGGCATAATGTTGATTAAGATGCATTCTTCTCATACACCTTTTCAACAAAATCCTGTGCTGTTATATTGGTAACAACAGTTCCAGTTCAAATAGGATGCACAACAGCATAAGGAGTTCCCTTTCATATAGTAGTGTGAAAAGAAATGGAATATTTTGTTGAAGGCATGGATCCTCTGAATATAATCTTGTAACTTGGCACTCACATGATGAAATTCGGATTGTAAGATCATCATGCCATCCACTTTTTCCAATGGGGAATAAATATGGACTACATCTTTCTTCCAATGAGGCTCTCTTTTAATTTCCTTTATAGGATGCGGTTCTAAAGCACTCATCATGTCTCTTAAAAGTAGTGGGTGTATATTATAATGTTCAGATTGTTCTTGAGAAATCTGTTCCTATTATTCAGTTGAGTAGATTTTCCAAATTATAAGTATGTAAAGGAGATGAAGTTTGCGGCATCAAAATCTGTATAGTAGATGCTGCTTTTCTTAAGGTGATGAGTTTTCTGAACTTCTCCTATACTAATTCATTCTTGGCAATGTATTTCACTTTTTTACACACTCCATTGGCTAAAACCACTAACGGTTTCTTTATTTTGTATTTAATTCCAACAGTAGTTATGTTTTCGCTGAAACCTAATTGGAGAAAATGAACTTCACTTTCAGTGCATGTACTAATTCACAAGTCTGAAATTTTCCAGATTTAATTGTATTTTAACCGTGGTTTAAAATAGTGCACTGTTTGAATTAAAATGTTTTCATTTAAATTTTGCTTATGTAGTACTGAGGGAATTGGAAATATTTAGAAATTGTTATAAATTTCACATAAAGCCATGATGTTATTGTCTAGCTTTGCAAGGCAGTAATTGCAGATTACATGATATTCTTGGAGATTGTACCTTACTTCTGCAAATAGAAACAGTTAGATTTATCTATGCCAATGTATCCTCATGTTCTGTTTTTTTCAAGGAGATCAATTATTGTTATTTGCTTTTTATAATGTGTCCTTTGGCAACACATGCAAATCTGATTAGCTATTTCAGAAATTGTTTCTTGAAATTTATGATTGTCTATTTTTGTCCAATAATGTATTTTCTGATTCATTATGAGTAAAGGCAAAGTCTGGACTATTATTGCTCTCAGAGAGGGCATTAAAGTATTTAGATTGCATGTGGTCTGTAATATTGTTAACTTGTGTTGGGTTAGAGTCAAATGGACCATAATTTAGTGCTTCCAATTGCAAATATGGTGTTTTCCACACAAAGAATAGTGTGATGATGCATTGAATGATGTGTAGAGAGCATTTTGATATGATGGAATGTGGTGTCATACATGTGATTTCTCAAAAAATCTATAAAAAAAGTCTTTGGAGGTTAGTAATGGTCCAAAATGGGCAGACATCTAAGTTTTGAAGAAGTTAGTTTTTTAGGTAGACATGTTATATGTTATTAGAAATGCCTTGAGCTTCGGAATAGATGTGTCTGTGATATTACAAATAAAAATGCAATGCCATTCATTTACTGGGTTCTGTTTTGCTTCCTGCAAATCTCCACTAGATATTGATTTTTCTTTGACTTGTTTATTTTTTTCTTTCTACACTACATTTCTATGTAACACTTCATAACACCAGCCTTACTGTGTGACTAAAATCACATAATAATTCTGTTGATGGTACCTCTCTTCATAAAAGTATAGTTAAGTGCTTGATGCACATTTTAAGGTGCCCTGAAAAGTGTTACAGAAGTTTTGTCTTCTTAATTGTTTCTTCCATAGTCTATGTATTTTACAGGTTGGAATTAAACGGTCAAGGGCTTTGCAGCAATTAATTATGAAAATTTAATTTTCTTTTCATATGAAAAGATTTTTCAGCAATATACTGAACATATTGCTTTTGTATTAGTTTCTCAGTCTCTTCTGTACTGAAAGGACATGTTTTAAGCAGATTTTCAAGGGCACATGTTTTATAATGCTTTAATATTGCTTTGCAGTTATATTCCTAATCTTGTTTTTTCTTGTGAAAGTATATATTTTTGTTGAATAGCCATCATTTTCCCTGTTGGGAATACTAAATGTTAATGGAAATTTCTTTGTCAATTACTTCCTAATGACCTTTTTCCTACTAAGGTTATGGTGTGTAGAAACATTAGAAAGATTGTTCGTGATCTTACCAGTACTATTCTGTTTTTCTGTAAGCATCCTTCCTCTTTCTGTTTAATTATTGTGTTTCTTCTGTCTCTGCTGTACAATTTCCATGTTTGCTTCTCCAGGTAGAGATAGGCATTGTGTTCAATGTGGGCAAATATGTGGGCAAACACATAAATATTGGAAAAATAACCATAAGTTCTTCCTCCCGTGGCTCCACCATCTAAGTAGAGCCCTTTCCCTGGCTCCTCTGAACTCTTGACCCTTGTCAGGAGTTCAAGGCCCTCCGCCACCCGCAGGCTTCTGCCTGCGCCTCATCCCTGGTGTCTAGTGGGAGAGCTCTGCCTTCCTACTAGGCTACCTTCTGCCTCTCTCCTCCTTTTGCTTTGCTTTGCTCTGCTCTCTGCTCCACTACTGTCCCTTAGTGCTCCTTTTCCTTGTTTCTCTCTCACTCCGCTCTCTCTCTCACTTTCACTCCCTCCCTCTCTCCCTCTCCCTGCCGCTGCTGTCCCCGCGGCCTGCCCTCTTTTGGACCACACCCCCTTTTCGGCTCCACCCCCATTTTCATGCCGTATTTTGTCCCCCTCCTGCCTCCCAGCTGTCCTCTCCCCCCACCTCCCTACTTAATGCCGGCCCCTGTGTTGCCGCGCAGCAGACACTCACAGCGTACGCACCACTGGCGCACCAAAGGTAGCCAAAGGCAAGCCTGTCTGCGCTTGTCTGTGCTGTGAACGCGCCCAGCGCCAGAATCCCTGTCTCCATTCCCCCCCCCACCACCACACACACCTTCACTACACCGCCGCCTCCCTCTGCACCCTCAACACCGGCCGCTCTCCCACCTGCCTTCAAGCCTCCCCGCTGACCACCCGTGGATCATTCTCCTGCCGGAACTGCACCTTCACCAGCCTCCAGGCCAATGCCACACCCACCAAGGCAGGACGCAACCATCTCAGATGTATCCTCCTCAACACCCACTCCATCCACAAGCATGCAGTAGAGCTATGGAGTCTACTCGACTCAGTCTCCCCAGATGTCACCTTCCTGACCGAGACCTGGATGAACCCCTCCTCAGCACCTGACATCGCCATCCCGGATGGCTACAAGATCACCCACAGGGACCACTCCAACAAACCAGTAGGAGGTATCGCCATCATCCACAAGAACACCCTCAGGATCACGACTAATACCGAAGACACCCTCAGCACAGTTGAACTCCTGCACTTCCAAATCCACACACTCGACCCTATTTTCTCCACCAGCAATCACGTCTCTTTCAGCCGCACAACCGAATTCCACTGGACAGACCACCGCTGTATCCACGTCTCCTTCAAGAAACCCACAACACACCACCACTTACAATGGATCCCCCACCACAGTTGGAACAAGGTCATCGAAGACCAACTTATCGCAACCCTCTCCCAGAACCCACCCATCGACATTACAGACACTGATGCAGCTGCCCGCAACTTCCGGCAATGAGTCAACACCTGTGGCAATACTCTCGCCCAAATCAAGAATCCCTCCAATAGACGCACTGACGGAAAGGCCTTCTGGTTTACCGTTGACCTCCATGAATCCAAGCAAAGATGCCGAAGACTCAAAAGAAACTGGTGCCAAGATCAGACTCTAGACAACCACACAGCCTTCAAAAATGCCATCCGCAGAAACCACCATCTAATCTGAGCTGCCAAAAGAACCGTCTTCAAAGACCGAATTCACAACAACGCACACAGCCACAAGGAGCTTTTCAGCTCTGTGAAAGAACTCTCCAACCCCCGCTCCAACGTCAATGACATCCCACCATCCCAGGACCTCTGCAACTCCCTAGCCTCCTACTTCCACCGCAAGATTGCAGACATCCATGACAGCTTCGGCACCCAGATCCCCTCGGCAACCACCAACACCACAGATTCACCTCCGACCAACCTCCTGCTCTCCTGGAACCCCACCAACAACACAATGGAAATCATGAACACCATCCACTCCGGTTCACCATCTGACCCCTGCCCTCAACACATCCTCAACAAAGCAAGGTCCGTCATTGCACCCCAACTACAGAAGATCATCAATAGCTCCTTCGAGTCTGCCACCTTTCCAGAGAGCTGGAAACATTCCAAGATCAATGCCCTCCTCAAAAAAAACAAGGTGGACTCAACAGACCTCAAGAACTTCCGGCCTAGCTCCCTGCTCCCCTTACTGGCAAAAGTCATTGAGGAGGCCCTCAACAGACAACTAACCCACTTCCTAGAGAAGGACCGCACCCTGGACCCTTCCCAATCTGGATTCCGCAGCAACCGCAGCACCAAAACTGCCCACATCGCCGCCACCCACGACATTAGAACCATACTGGACAGCGGCAAAACCTCAACCCTAATCTTCCTGGACCTCTCGGCCGCGTTCAACACCATCTGCCACCACACCCTACGCTCACGCCTCAGCAATGCTGGAATCCGCGACAGAGCCCTGGACTGGGTCACCTCCTTTCTCACCGGCAGAACCCAGAGAGTCCGTCTCCCCCCATTCCGCTCAGAGGCCACCAAAATCATCTGTGGTGTACCCCAGGCTTCATCCCTTATCCCCCAACCCTCTTCAATGCCTACATGGCCCCACTCGCTAATATCGCTCGATCCCACAACCTCAACATCATCTTATACGTCGATGACACCCAGCTGATCCTCTCCTTCACCAAGGACTCCGCTCAAACCTACCTCCACGAAGGAATTAAGGCCATCGCCGAATGGATGAAGAGCAGCTGCCTCAAACTCAATTCGGTCAAGACGGAAGTCCTTATCTTCGACTCCACACCCTCCGCATGGGATGACTCCTGGTGGCCTGCCACTCTCGGAACTGCTCTGACTCCCACTGACCACGCACGCAACCTAGGATTCATCTTGGACCCCTCACTATACATGACCCAGCAAGTCAACGCCATCTCCTCCTCCTGCTTCAACACCCTCCGCATGCTCCGAAAGATCTACAAATGGATACCCACGGAACCATAAGAACAGTCACCCAAGCCCTCGTAAGAAGCAAACTGGACTACGGCAATTCCCACTATGTAGGAACCACGGCCAAACTCCAAAAGAGGCTGCAACGTATCCAGAACGCCTCTGCATGCCTCATCCTGGACATCAACCACCACTGCCACATCACAGACCACCTGAAAAACCTGCACTGGCTCCCAGTCAACAAGAGAATCTCCTTCAAACTCCTCACCCACGCTCACAAAGCACTACACAACACAGGACCAGAATACCTCAACAGATGACTCTCCTTCTACACCCCGACCTGGCATCTCCGCTCCACTGACCTCGCCCTCACAACCGTCCCACACGTCCGCAGAACTACAACCGGCGGTAGATCATTTTCACACCTTGCTGCCAAAACATGGAACACTCTTCCCACCCACCTGCGCCAGACCAAAGACCTCCTTACCTTCAGGAAACTTCTCAAGACCTCGAGCAGTCGCAGCACCTCCGCCACCCACCTACTCCTCCTCCCCTCCTCAGCGCCTTGAGACCCTCACGGGTGAGTAGGGTGCTTTACAACTCCCTGATTGACTGATTGATTAATTGATAAAGAATTGTTACAGCCATAATTGATCTAATACATGTGTTATTGTTTTTTCATTTATTTCCCTGTATTATTTTTCAGTTTTTCATAAACAACTGTACCCATATTATGTACACATATAGTGATGGAAGTGATGAGAGATCATTTTGAATTTTTCTGTCTTGTCTTGGAAGAAGAAATAGAGCTTTATTTCTTTTCAACAGTCATCAGAATGTCCATGGTTGTTGGCATTATTTGACAGTATTAGGCTGCGATAAGAGCCCACTTTGTGTTTATAAACACTCACATAAAATATTTAATTCTTACATTTATTTATTACCTAGTCTTGCATTGGTTTTCAATTTCATGTGACCAGAAATGTGTGTTTTAAATACTTTTTGAATACTAGTTAAATCTCATTGCTGCAGACTAGGTTATTTTCTTACCTTATTTTGTTTTTTGGTAGTATTGTTCTACCCCCAATTGTATTTAAGCCAATAATTGCTTCACTTTCAACTTAAGTTGTTGATGTTATATACTTTCCTGAATTGTATTTCATCACAAAATCTTCTACGTTCACGAAAGTGCTGCAGTCCTCTGTAAACTGTTTAAAATATATATAAAATCAACAAAAATACTTTTGCCTACCCTACAGACTTTCCTAAATTGCCAGATTTTTTCCCATGCATTACATAAACAGCACTAAGCTATGTTTTATATAAAAACATGGAACAAATAGAAAAAGTGATCTAAATAGGATGTCTGCCTTTTCATTTTGCAAGAGTTATGAATAACCAATAGTATTGTGTTTCTTCAGGTCCATTTGCTTCGGTATACTGAGAAGATACCTCAATATACTGTGCCCCAATATATTACTAAGAATTTGTCCCTTATTAATTTAACACTTCAAACCTTATTTGAATCAAATAGTTAAACAGCATTTCCACACTATAATCTACACTCCTGCTAAATCTCATGCCAATCCACTTTGTCACTATGGCCCTCATTACATCCCGCTTTCAACCATGCTGAAGACCACCAACATACCGTTGCAACAGCGGAAATCCGCTACAAGTATTACGACCCACATCTCAGAATCCGCCACAATACAGACACCCACACAAGTCCACCACACCAAAGGTCAGTGATAAACTGGGGATACCAAAACCTACACCACCACAGCAACAAGAATACGCCCACACAATCACGACCCACGAATCAACGCGGCGGTCTTTCAACCACGGTAATCCATTGGCGGTACACACCACTGCGCTCAAAATACACACACACTTACAAAACACAACCACATTGGAAAATTCGAAATACAAACACCTGATACACATACACACACCACACCTACACACACAAACCAATATAAAGCACACACCCACATTACCCACAAACCCTTACAACCAAAAATTTGGAAGAAGCCCAGAGAGAGAGATTAGCTAACACAAGACCAGCATCCACAGACACACAACACCATCACTTATACAACATTCAGGCACCTCAAACAACACACACAAACACATCCCCCCACACATCACAGCAGACAGCACCTCACACATCACCCACACCACATCATGCACCTCAAAGACACCCCAGGTTTTCAGAGGATCAGCTCAGGGTCATGGTGGAGGAAATCATCCTGGTAGAGCCACAGCTATTCGGATCACAGGTGCAGTAGACATCCATTGCAAGGAAGATGGAGCTATGGCGGAGAATTGTCGATAGGGTCAACGCAGTGGGACAGCATCCAAGAACACAGGATGACATCAGGAAGAGGTGGAACGACCTGTGAGGGAAGGTACATTCCGTGGTATCCAGACACCAGATTGCTGTACAGAGGGCTGGCGGCGGAACCCCACCTCCTCCCCCACAACTAACAACATGGGAGGAGCAATTCTTGTCAATAATGCATCCTGAGGGCCTCGCAGGAGTAGCAGGAGGACTGGACTCTGGTAAGTCATATCTTAACTACTTCATCCCCCCACCCCACCTGAATGCCATCACATACTCCCACTCTTACCCTCACCCCCATCACACCATCAACTCCATATGTCCCACTATCACAACCCACACATCTCAATACCAAGGCCCTGCATGCAACACCTATGCATGGACCACCGTCACCAAAGCATGTCCAGTACAGAAACCCACACAGACCCCAAACCAACTATCACAAAAGGGCTAACACAATGACGCAAGCACAGGAGTAGAGGGTACCTCACCCAATGCACAAGATGGCACACACAGATACTATGTAATGGAAAGCCAAAGTCACAAGTCAGGGTCCATACACAGAGTGAAAAAGGCAGAGTTATGCTAGGTCCTACAATAGTATGAGATGTGGGAAGCAGTTCCATCTTCTTACCTATGTCTCACTGGAAGTATTGCATGATGATGTTTTGGTTGTCTACATCTTCTTCTGCCTCCTCTTCTTCAATGTCCAAAGGCTCCACAGCTGCCACAAGACCACCATCAGGCCCATCACCCTGCAGAAAAGGCACCTGGCGTATCAAAGCCAGGTTGTGCAACATACTGCAGGCCACGATAATCTGCCACACCTTCTTCGGTGACTAGTATAGGGATCTACCTGTCAGATGGAGGCACCGGAATCTGGCCTTCAGGAGGCCGAAGGTGCGCTCTACTATCCTCCTAGTTTGCCCATGTGCCTCATTGTAGCGTTCCTCTGCCCTTGTCCTGGGATTCCTCACTGGGGTCAGTAGCCATGACAGGTTGAGGTAACAAGAGTCACCTGCAAATATCGAAGGACAACTGTTAGACATCCTCCAAACATTTGGGAATCTTCCATACCCAGACACCAAATGAAACTGTGTGGGGACTTTAGGCTCACATATTAGCCACACACGGTGCCCCTGGAGTTGCCCCATCACATAAGGGATGCTGTTATTTCTCAAAATGTAAGCGTTATGCACTGAGCCAGGATACTTGGCCAGAGATGTACTGGTCTGCCAAACACACCATCTGCATATTCATTGAATGGTAGCTTTTCCGATTTCTGTACACCTGTTCATTCCTGCGGGGGGACAAATACCACATGTGTACCATCAATGGCACCAATGATGTTGGGGATATGTCCCAGGGCATAGAAGTCACCTTTCACTGATGACAAATCCTCCACTTGAGGGAAAACAATGTAGCTTTGCATTTGTTGCAGCAGGGCAGACAACACTCTGGACAGCACGTTAGAGAACATTGGCTGGGACATCCCTGATGCTATGGCCACTTTTGTTTGAAAAGACCCACTGGCCAAGAAATGGAGTACAGACAGGACCTGCACTAGAGGGGGTATTCCTGTGGAATGGCAGATAACTGAAATCAGGTCTGGCTCTAACTGGGCACACAGTTCCTGGATTGTTGTACGATCAAGTCTGTAAGTGATAATTATGTGTCACTCTTCCATTGTCGACAGGTCCACCAGGGGTCTGTACACCGGAGGATGCTGCCATCTCATGTCCTATGGAGGAGAATGGTGAGCAGAGGGTCATACAACACTTACGTATCACAATGTTTTTTTGCAAAAACGTTACAATATCTCCATGTGCTTTTGTCTGTCCGTATTCCTGGCCTAAATAGGTGTGACACAGTTATTTGGCCTGCCATGTGGCCCCCTGAAATGCCAGCTGCCTGACCTGTAAGGTGGGACAAGGGGAAATGAGGTAACTGTGCTGGTTTTGTACACCAACTGGGTAGGCGGACGAAGACCGCGGCGCAATTCAGCATTGGTTAACATTGGGCCCTATGAGTTCCAGGAGCCAATGACGATCTACGCCGGCAGTGACGGGACTCACCACCGTGGACGCGGCTGCCATTTTCTAACTGTTCACTCACTTGATACCTGACCTTCAACAGGAGAGGCCCTGCACTGCAAGTGCTGCTACGACCTGTGTCTGGAAGTGACGATGGCTATAGTGTCTGGGGAAAGGGCCCCTGCCTTCACTTCGGAGAAGTTGGAGAAACTAGAGGGTGGGGTCCTCCACCAGTACACGCAACTGTACAGTCCTCCAGACAAACAGGTGAGTACACTGTGAGCATGGTGGATGGCACATGATTGTATGGAGTGTCGTGGATGGAAGAGGGAGGGGAGGGGGACAGGCCAGCATGTGAGGATAGTGTGTGTGTATGTATGTCTGGGCCAGGGTGGGAGGTTTGTGGGCAATGCATGAGAAGAACTGTACGGGATAGTAACATCCATTCTTACTTCACTTTTCCTCCAGGTCAGCACCCACCAGAAGAAGGGTATTTGGCGTGCCATCGCCAAGGAAGAGTGGATCTTAGGGGTCTACCATAGACGGATTGCCCACTGCAGGAAAAGATGGGAGGATCTGTGCCACTGGAGCAAGAAGACGGCAGAGGCCTGGCTGGGGATGGCCTCCCAACGTGGAAGGGGTGCCCGTTGCACCATGGCCCTCCTGATGTACTGGATCCTGGTGGTGGCATATCTGGAGTTGGATGGGCACTTGAGGGCATCACAGCAGCCACAAGGGGGTGAGTATACTCTCATTCAGCTGACTCTGCGTGCTTGATGAGGTGTCTGGTTGGGGGTGGGGGTGATGGCCTGTGGGTTCCCCTAGGCAAGGGCATACGCGCAAAGGTAGATCCATTGTTCTGCAACCTCATTCCCAGTCCAACCCCAAAGGTGGTATTTGTCCTCTACACCTAGTCAGACTCCCATGGGTGCCAGCTGTGCATGAAATGGGTCTAAACAGAGTCCCCCTTGGGCATGTGCTTTTTTCCCTGCATTGTTAGTGCATGGCTTAGTGCATAGGGCTGCTCCCTGTGTGTTGTGTCCGCCAATGGTAGTGGTGTTGCATGCACTCACAATGTGTATCTTCTGTCTTTCCTCCCCCTTTTTGTTTTGTCACCCTGTTCTTGCATGCATTAGCATCATCTGGCGGAGTCTGAAGGCACCAGTAGGACGGAAGGTAAGGGGAGCTCCACGACGGGGACAGGAGCATACACCAGCGACAGCAACTCCTCCTCTGATGGGAGCTCCCTTGCAGTGGCGGGCACCTCTGTGCCCACCGCATCAACAGGTACAGCCGCCACCCCTCCTAACAGCACCGCCCTCCCAGCAGCCCCTCAGTGTGTGTCCTCTGCCCGCTTTTCAGGAGGGTGGGCATCTCCTTCGCCACAGGCACCTCAGGCCCTGCCCCAGTCAGTCCTGCTGCCCTCAGTGAGGAGGCTATTAACCTCATGAGATCCCTCACTGTTGGGCAATCTACCATTTTGAATGCCATCCAGGGTGTTGAGAGGCATTTGCAGCAAACAAATGCATACCTGGAGGGCATTCATTCTGGGCAGGTGGCCCAACAGAGAGCGTTTCAGGCTCTGGCCTCAGCACTGATCGCAGCCATTGTCCCTGTGTCCAGCCTCCCCCCTCCAACTTCCTCCACCCAGACCCAATCCCCTCTACCTCAGCCTATCCCAAGCACACCATCAGACCAGTATGCACACTCATCAACACACAAGAGTGGACACGGCAAACATAAGCATCACACATCCCACAGGCACTCACACAAGCACCATCCCCATGCAGACACACCAACATCCACTGCCTCCACTGTGTCCCCCTCCTCCACATCCTCCTCCTCCCTCCCAGTCTCATCTCCACTCACACCTGCATGCACTACATCCTCAGCCACTAACTCCATCACCACACACCGCTCACGTGCACTCACCACCCCCACTACCATTCCTGCATCCCCTGTGTCCTCTCCCAGTGTGTCTGTGAGCCCTCCTCCCAAAGTACACAAACACAGGCACACACCCACCCAACAGCCATCTACCTCAAAACAGCCTCCGGCCCATGCACCTTCACCCAAATTCAGTAAACGTACACCTCCTACAACCACTACCTCTTCCTCAACTCCCAAACCCCCTCCATCTTCCCGTCCCAGTGTGTCTAAGAAACTTTCCCTGGCTAACATTGACCTCTTCCCTACACCTCCCCCCGTTCTTCCCCTGGGCCAGGCTTTCCAGGTCCCAGCCCAGCATCTCAGCCCCCAAATCCGCTAGCACAGTGGTCCCAGCAACTCCGGTCTCATCGCGGGCACCACCCATCAGGGCTGCCAGTGTGCCACCTAGCGAGGCCAAGGAGCAGGCCATTCCGCCACCTGCCAAGGGGAAGTAGGTGCCCACATGCCGGAGGGGGAAGACGCACCTACCAGCAAGCAAGGGCTCCTCCAAACCAAAAGGGGACAGTGGCAAGACACCAGCAGCAACATCAAAGGTGGGGAAGGGACACAAGCCAAAGAGTAGGTCAGAACAGGGCACGGTGGCTCCGACTGAGGGACCAGAGTCACCCCTTCTGTCAACCACGACACCAACCTGTACGGCGGTGCACACCTCCACCTGTACCGCCACCAGCACCGCCACCAGCACTGCCACCAGCACTGCCACTAGCACCACCACCTGCATGTCTGCTGCCTCAGCAACAGTCCCCAGCATCATCCCCAGTGGGCTGCCGTCAGAGGCTGCAGGAAACATCCTGCTGTGTCCCTCAACAGGTGCAGACACATGCACCACCGCCAGCACTTCTGCCACAGACACCGCCGGAACCACCAGCCCTGCGGCGTGCTCAGACAGTGCCACCACAGCTGACATGGCAATCATCCCCAGTGGCCAGCCGTCCTAGGCTGCAGGAGACATCCTGGACCCTTCCCAGCATCCATGAGTCATGACTCTCAGCACTGTTTCTACCTGCAGGTGGCAGGCAAAGTCGCAGCAGGGTGGAGTGTGTCTCTGCCTCCATGGCGTATCATGCTACCTGTTCCCAGGCAATCTTGTGGAACATACACCCATGTGAAGGAATGGGACCTGCCACACTGCATTTGAAGCACTCTGGGCACCAAGCCCCTTCCAGAATCAGTGGAGAGATACATCCACTTCCTCAGTCCTTGGCAGGATGAAGCACTCTGGGCACCAAGCCCCCTCCAGAACCAGTGGAGAGATACATCCACTTCCTCAGTCCTTGGCAGGATGAAGCACTCTGGGAACCAAGCCCCCTCCAGAACCAGTAGAGAATCACATCCACTTCCTCAGTCCTTGGTAGGATGAAGCACTCTGGGCACCAAGTCCCCTCCAGAACCAGTGGAGACTGACATCCCATTGTGAGACTGTGGCTTTGCAATCCCCAGGATAGAGCAGTGGGCAAACCATCCACTGGAAAGACTTTTGAGACTGTGACACTGATCCACGGACGATGTTTGATTAATATCCGGGCTTGTGTAGTTGGTGTACCTATTTGTATATACTGATTTTTGAAATTGCACTATCTGATTTTTATTGATTACAATCGTTACAATCATTTAATTTTGTCCTTGTGTTCTTCCAGGGGTTGAGGGGGTGTATATGTCATGTTGCTGCATGTATTTGTGTGTATGGGTGAGGGTGGGGTTGGGGGTATTGCGTGTTGCATGTGTGTGTGTGTCACTCTCTTTTCCCTCCCACCCTCCCCTGTGTTGTAGGTGCAGTACTCACTGTGATCGTCGATGGTGTCTTTCCAGCTCCTGATACAGAAGGAGGAAGACCATCATGAGCAGGATCTGTACTTCGGGCTCAATGGTGTCCTAGTTCCTCGTTGGGTGTCGAGAGGTGAGTGGTTTCCTTTCCAATTCCTGTTTCCGCCGTGCTTTTGATAGCGGAAAAGGTGGCGGATAGGCCTCTTGTAATAGTGTGGGCGGTACTTTGTCTTCCGTCTGTCTGTTGGCGGTTACCGCTGCGGTGTTTATTTCTACCGCCGTGTTGGTTGGAGTGTTAAAGTGGCTGTCTTTGTTGGCGGTTTCCGCCATGGTCATAATTCAATTTTTTTTCCACTGGGCTGTTGGCTGTATTACTGCTGCTTTATCACCGACCACCAGGGTTGTAATGAGGGCCTATGTCTGAGTAAAAAGTCTATGGAAAATGCATTGATAGAAAATGTGTTTTAGGACTCTCCTTTTTTCTTTGCACTCCCTTAACTAGTCACTGTAAAACTTTGCATCCAGACAATGTAGAAAAAGAAATAAGTCTACAAATTTTTGCAGAGGCTCATCAAATAATGCCAACGTAATTAGCAACAAAAAATCTGAAGTACTCCTATCATCTATCTATCTATCTATCTATCTATCTATCTATCTATCTATCTATCTATCTATCTATCTATCTATCTATCTATCTATCTATCTATCTATCTATCTATCTATCTATCTATCTATCTATCTATCTATCTATCTATCTGTCTGTCCATCTATCTATCTATCTATCTATCTATCTATCTATCTATCTATCTATCTATCTATCTATCTATCTTATGTATGTGTGTGTATATATATATGTATGTATGAATATATACATATATATATATCACCTAGTGGCGGTCACCACTAGCTAGTTATAGTTAGGACTTCGGCCCTCATTATGACATTGGCGGTAAATCGTGCATACCGCTATGCTGACTGCCGCCAACATAACACCGCGGCAGCGGATAACCGCGAAGCATATTATGACACACGCATACCAATCAGTCACTATACAGCCACACACACAAATCCATCAGCCCAAAGGTCAGTGATAAATTGGCTGTAGCAAAACTCACACCATTCCGCCAACAGAACTATGCCCACAGCATTATGACCCACAAATCACTGCTGTAGACATTCAATGGCGGTAAACCATTGGCGGGACATACCGCCGCACTAAAAATACACACACTCAAGCAAAACCACACCACATTGGACAATTCAAACTACACACATCTGACACACATACACACACCTCACCCACACACCACAATAAAACACACACCCACATTACCCACAACCCTTTACGAATACCAATAATTGCCAGCAAAAAGAGAGAGAGAGAGAGAGAGAGCAAGAGCACCCACACAACCAGAGCCACATACCACCATCACCTATACACCATCCACGCACCTTACATCACACACCCCAACACATCACCCCACACACCCTCACCTTCACCACTCACACTACTCTACACCCATGGCACCATAACGACACCCCAGGTTGTCTAAGGAGGAGCTAAGGGTCATGGTGGAGGAAATCATCCGGGTAGAGCCCCAGCTATTTGGATCACAGATGCAGCAGATATCCATTGCTAGGAAGATGGAACTATGGTGGAGAATCGTGGAGAATCGTGGACAGGGTCAATGCCGTGGGACAGCACCCAAGAACAAGGGACAACATCAAGAAGAGGTGGATCGACCTATGGGGTAAGGTGCGTTCCACAGCAGCAAGACACCCACTAGTTGTACAGAGGACTGGCGGTGGACCCCGACCTCCTCCCCCACAACTAACAATATGGGAGGAGCGAGTCTTGGCAATCATGCATCCTGAGGGCCTGGCAGGAGTAGAAGGTGGACTGGACGTAAGTCAAATTTCTTTTACTATCACCCTCCCTACCTGCATGCCATCACAAATCCCCACTCTTACCCTCACTCCTGTCACTGCACCACCTCCCACATACCCGACCATCACAACCCACTCATCCCAATACCAAGCCCTGCATGTAACACCAATGCATGGACACCTCTCACAGACCCGCATGGACACCTATCACTACTGCATGCACACTGGAGAGAATCACCTAGCCCACCAAACAGCAACTCACACAAAAGCAAATCTGCAAGGAAAACAACAACCATAGAGGCCAACATACCCATGCACATGATGTCATTGCATGACAAAAACAATTTCATTGCATTTACATCCCCACAGGTCCCCCACCCAATGTCACTGGAGAAGAGGTGCCAGCAACATCCAGTCCCCCCCCAAAGAGGCCCACAGTGATGACAGCAGCTCTGCTCGCCTGGATCTGAATGACCAACCTGGCCCATCAGGGATCTCTGGACCGTCCGTTACCCAGGCACACTCTCACACCACGATAGAGCCTCCCCCCTCAGGACCACCACAGCAGCCACCCAGCGGGCCCATACCTCTGTCCCCACGACACATCAATCAGCAGTGTGTCCACCACTACAGGGACCCCATGCCATCTCACAAACACAGGACGATCAGGGACCTGGGGTCAGTGAGCACGCAGTTCAGGGGATAGAAGCACACGACAACAGGGGGAGGACTTGCCCAGGGAACCAACTCTCCAGCAGGCACTCACCACAATCCTGGGAGCATACCAACATTCCCAGGATACGCTGGGCCAGATACTGGACAAGTTGCAGGAGAACATGTGGTTGCAGGAGGGACAGTACCTGGGGATCAGGCAAGACTTGAAGGACATCAACACCACCCTAGTCTCCATTGCAAGGGTGCTGGCAGACATGGTCAACACTATGAGGGAGGCAGTGGCACCCCACCGGGCCTCTGCCACTAGCCAAACCGATGAACAGCTCTCCACCTCCGATGCCGCTAGTGGACAGGAGGCCCCGCTACAGGACCAACTGGCTACCAGCACCCCTCTCCCTGCAGAAGGAGAACCACCCCGCAAATGTTCCCTGTGATCCAAGCAGAAGCCAGAGACTATTGCCAAGACCCCCGCCAGGAAATAAGACTCTCTTGATTGTCACCTTTGTGTCCCACTCTGTCACCCTGTCCACCTTCAACTGCCATTGCTCTGCTTCCTATGCCCCCTTTGACAATGCAACTGTGATACAAATAGACTGGACTCTATCCTGGACTTTCCTCCATCCTCCCCAGCCCATTGCACATCCCCCCTATACTTCTTAGCACTTAAATCAACACCCTTTTAAAAAAAGAATAATGTAGTATGTCAAATGAATTAAGTATGTATTCGTTTAACAAGGTTGAAATATTGAAAGTCAACGGTAAAATAATGTATACATAGGAATGACCTGTAGTTGGCTGCAGTCAACACACCAGGAGCGATAGTGGGGCACAAATATCTGCAAATGGAGATGTCAAAGGGTACAGTGAGTGGCCATAGAAGTGGGAAAAACAGCCTGCCAGTGACATTGGAAGTATTGTCGAATGATTGCACTTTTGCTGTCCTCAACCTCATCCTCTGCCTCTCAATCTTCACTGTCCACAGGGTTCACTGCTGCCACATGGCCATCCTCCTGCAGAAAAGGCACCTGGCGCCGTAAGGCAAGGTTGTGCACCATACAGCATGCCACGATGATCTGGCAGACCTTCTTGGGTGAGTAGTACAGGGATCCACCAGTTAGATGGAGGCAACGAAACCTGGCCTTCAGGAGGCCAAAGGTCCTATCTATAATTCTTCTTGTTCACCCATGTGCCTCATTGTGATGTCCCTCTGCCCTTGTCCTGGGATTCCTCACAGGGGTCAGTAGCCATGAGAGGTTGGGGTAACCAGAGTCACCTGAAAATATCGCGGGACAACTGTTAGCCACACACAAACCATTAGGGTCCACACCATACCCATACACCAACATATACTGGGTGTGAACCAGGGCTCACCTATTAGCTACACCCTGTGCCTCTGGAATTGAGCCATCACATATGGGATGCTGCTATTCCTCAGGATAAAGGCATCATGTACAGACCCAGGATATTTTGCATTGACGTTGGAGATGTACTGGTCCGCAGGCACACCATCTGTACATTTATGGAGTGAAACCTCTTTCTATTTCTGAACACCTGTTCATTCCGCCGGGGGGACTGGGGGACAAAAGCAAGATGTGTTTCATCAATTGCCCCAATAATGTTGGGGATATGTCCCACTGCATAGAAATCAGCTTTCACTGTGGTCAAATTCTTCACCTGGGGGAAAACGATGTAGCTGCGCATGTGTTTAATCAGGGCAGACAACACTCTGGTGAGCACTATTGAGAACATTGGCTGAGACATTCCAGCTGCCAAGCCCACTGTTACTTGGAAGCAGCCAGTTGCCAGAAAATGGAGCACAGATAGCACTTGCACAAGGGGTGGGGGGATCCCGGTGTGGTGGCGGATAGCAGAGATTATGGCAGTCTCCAATTGGTCACACAGCTCTGTGATTGTGGCCCTGTCAAGTCCATAGGTGAGGATAATGTGCCTGTTCTCCATTGTTGCCAAGTCAACCAGGGGTCTGTAAACAGGGGATGTCTCCCTCTCCTATTCATTCGCAGTGTTTGCAATATACGGAGTAAAATGGGGAGCACCAGGTCAGTATCTCTTATTTCCAACCAATACACTTCACTGCATGTTGTGATTGTAACAGTATTTTGTTGGAGATGTCCAAAATGTGCATATGTGTACTGTGACGCAGTTAGGAGCCATGGCATGCACCCCCCCTGAAATGGCGTCCGTCTGTCCTGTTTGGAGGGGTAGGTGGAAATGAGGTAATTCCGCTGACGTTGTGCGCCGTCGAGGGAGGCGGTCGAAAACCGCTGTGCAACTCCTCATTGGTTAACATTCGGGCCTATGGGGTACAATGGCCAATGGTGATGTACGCCGGCAGTGACAGTATGCACCGCCGCAGAGGTCATCGCCATTTTCTATCTGTTCCCTCTCTTGCTACCTGACCTTCAACTTGAGAGGACCTATACTGCATGTGGTGCTGTGTCTGGAACTGACCATGGCTCATGTCACTGGGGAAAGGGCTCCTGCCTTCACCTCGGTGGATTTGGAGAGACTGGAGGATGGTGTCCTACCCCAGTACTGAATGAAGTATGGGCCTCCAGACGAACAGGTCTGTACACAGTGAGTACGATGCATTGGGGTGTGAATGCATGGAGTGCTGAGTGTGAAGGCCTCATGTGGGGGGGATGGATGGGCCCTGGGCAGCGTGCAGCATGTATGGTGGACCATGTCTGTGCTAATGGGGATGGGCATGGTAGGCCATGAGTGTAAAAGGCAGGATGGTCAGACTAATACCTTTCCCTGTGTCCATTTCCCTGCAGGTCAGGGCCCTTCAGAAAAAGGGTATATGGCGTGCCGTCACCAAGGATGTGCGGACCCTGGGGGTCTACGGTAGGCGGAGCACCCACTGTCGCAAACGGTGGGAGGACCAGAGACACTGGGCATGGAAAACAGTGGAGGCCCAGCTGGGGAAGGCCTCCCAACGAGGAAGGAGTGCCTGTCAAACCCTGACCCCCCTGATGTCCCGCATACTGGTGGTGGCCTATCCAGAGCTGGATGGGTGCTTGGGGGCATCACAGCAGCCACAAGGGGCTGAATACAGTGCCCCAATATACAACTTGCGCCTGGTGGGGTGGGGTCCGGGTGGGGGATGTGGGCCTGACATTGCAGTGTAGGTCCCATGTTGGGCAAGGTTCTGATGTAAATGCCTCCAACCAAGCAAGTAGGCATCCACTACTGGGCAGGGGTCTGTGGGTCTCCATGGCCTGGTGACTACCATTGTGACTGGTAGTGCATCGCCTAGTGCGTAAGGCTGTTCCCTGTATGTGAGTCTGTAGTATACGCCAACGGTGGTGTTGTTGGTGCCAAAGACCAAGTGCATCCTTTGTGTCCCCTCCTTTTTGTTTTGTCACCCTGTCCTTATGTGCATTAGCATCATCTAGCGGAGGAGCAGAGGCACCGGTGACGGAGTGTGCTGTATCCCACAGGGCCCAGGAGGCTGAATCCGCCGACGGTGAGGGCACCAGTGGGACGGAGGGTGAGGGGAGCACCATGGCGGAGACAGGAGGGGACAGTTCGGACAAGGACTCCTCCTCCGATGGAAGCTCCCTGGTGGTGGACACTTCTGTGCACACGCCAGCTACAGGTACAGCTGCCACCGCCTGTACCAGCACTGCCCTCCCAGCAACCCCTCAGCGAGTTTCCCGTGCCCACTCACCCAGGAGGGTGGGCATCTCCTTCGCCCCAGGCACCTCAGGCCCTGCCCCAGTTAGCCTTGTTGCCCTGAGTTAGGAGGCTATCGACTTCCTGCGATCCATCTCTGTTGGGCAGTCAACCATTGTGAATGCCATCCAGGTGCCAGCAGCCCAAATGCATTCATGGAGGGCATTCACACTGGCATGCGGCCCAACATAGATCAATCCAGGCTCTGGCCTCCTCTCTGATGGCAGCCATTGTCCCTGTTCATAACCTCCCCCCTCCAACTTCCTCTACCCAATCCCATTCCCCTCAACCCCAACCTATCCCAAGCACACAGTCAGATAAGCATGCACGAAGGTCAACACACAAGAGTGGACATGGCAAACACAAGCACCACACTTCATCCCACAGGCACTCACACAAACACCATCCAGAATCAAACATACCAACATCCACTGCCTCCACTGTGGCCCCCTCCTCTTCATCCTCCACCTCCCTCCCAGTTTCCTCTACACTCACACCTGCATGCACTACATCCTCATTCACTACCCCCATCACCAGCACACCTAACAGCACATGCCCCTCACTGGCAGTCACCACCCCACTTCCATGCACACGTCCCCTGTGTCCTCTCCTACTGTGTCTGTGCCCCCTCCTCACAAAGTACACAAGCACTCAGACACCCAGCAGCCATCCACCTCACAACAGAATCCAGCGCATGCACCTGCACCTAAACACAGCAGATTGACACCTCCTACCACCACTCCTTCTTCCTCCACTCTCAAACCATCTCCTTCTTCCCGCCCCAAGAAGCCTTTCCTCTCCAACATTGACCTCTTCCCTAGCCCTCCCCCGTTCTTCACATCAGGCCAGGGTGGTCAAAACCCAGGCAAGCACCTCAGCCATCCAGTCCAGGGGCACCGTAGTGCCCACAGCTACACTAGGTGGGAGAGGATCCCAGGCACCAGGCAGCCACGCTGATAGGGTGCCTGCACCAAGTGCTGCAAGGAAGGGCAAGGAGGCACTCCCAGCTGCTGCAGGGAAGGACAAGGAGGCACCACAGGTGCAAAAAGGAAGGGCAAGAAGGCACCCCCAACAGCTAAAAGGAAGGGCAGGGAGCAATCCCCGGCTGCTGAGAGGAAGGGCAAGGAGCAGTCCCCATCTGCTGCCGAATGGACCAAGGAGCCATCCCAAGCTGCTGTCAGGAAGGGCAAGGGGCATGCACCAGCAGGCAAAAAGGACAAGAGGCCTGGTGCTGGGGCTCAGTTGGAGCCCCCATCACTAACCATGGTGGTTCAGCCATCCGAGGCTGCAGGGGATGGTCTGGAGCCTACCCCCACCACTTCTAGCACCACCACCCCCACCAGCACCACTGCCAGCAGCAGCAACCCCATTGAGCAGCTGTTCGAGGCTGCAGGGGAAGGGCTGGAGGCTCCCCCCACCATTGCCAGCACCGCCACCAGCACCACCGCCAGCAGCAGCAGCCCCAGTGGGCAGCCGTCCAAGGCTTCAGGGGAAGGGCTGGAGCCCACCCCCACCACTGCCAGCACCACCACCAGCACCACCACTGCCACCACTGAGCAGCCATCATCACTGGCAGACAGTGTGTAGTCCTGCGTCCATGGGCTGCAGTGAGGCCTGGCCCCAGCAAATCTTGTGGGTCTGACACCCAGGTGTGAGACTGTGACCTTGCACTCCCCAATCTGCATCACAGGGCATGTTTCCCCGTTCAGAACCAGTGAAGAAGCTATCCACTCACACCATCCTTCCCAGAATGAAGCTCACTGGGCACAATGCCCCATCCAGAACCAGTCAAAGAAGCCATCCAATCACGCCATGTTTCCCAGAATGAAGCTCACTGGGCACAATGCTCCCTCCAGAACCAGTGAAAGAAGCCGTCCACTCACCCCATGTTTCCCAGGATGAAGCTCACTGGCACAATGCTCCCTCCAGAACCAGTGGAAGAGGCCATCCACTCACCCCATCCATCCCAGGATGAAGCTCACTGTGCACAATGCCCCCTCCAGAACCAACGGAAGAAGCCATCCACTCACCCCATCCTTCCCCATATGAAGCTCACTGGCCACAATGCCCCCTTCAGAACCAGGGGAGAAACCATCCACTCACCCCATCCTTCCCAGGACAAAGCTCACCAGGCACAATACCCCCTCTAGAACCAGTGGAAGAAGCCACCCTCTCAGCCCATCCTTCCCACGATGAAGCTCACTGGGCACAATGCCCCATCCAGAACCAGTGGAAGAAGCCATCCACTCACCCCATGTTTCCCAGGATGAAGCTCACTTGGCACAATGCTCCCTCCAGAAGCAGTGGAAGAAGCCATCCACTCACCCCATCCTTCCCAGGATGAAGCTCACTGGCCACAATGGCCCCTCCGAAACCAGTGGGGTATTCACCCACTTCAGAGACTGTGGCCTTGCACTCGCCAGGATCAAGCACAGGGCATGTTGCCCCCTCAAGAGCCAGTGGACAAGTCACCCACTTGAGAGACTGTGGCCTTGCACTCCCCAGGATCAAGCAAAGGGCATGTTGCCATCTCCAGAGCATGTGGGCACGTCACCCACTTGAGAGACTGTGGCCTTGCATTCCCGAGGACCAAGTACAGGGCATGTTGCCCTCTCCTGGACCAGTGGCGTTGTACCATCTTCCAGCTGAGGTGCCCCCCCATTCCCCGTCCCTCTGAGGTGCCTGTCTATTTTCGACCTGATGCCCCTTAAGTGTTCTCTCTGTGTTGTTGCAGGAGTGAGGTTGGGCCTTGGACTTTGTGATTTGGCCCTGTTGATTTGGATGTACGTATTTCACCTATATTTATCTTATTACGGCCTTTTTACACTATAGTATTTGTCCTTGCATTATTTCTGAGGGGCACGGGGTTAGTATGTTATGTTACTGCATCTGCTTGTGTGTGTGGTGTTGGGGGTGGGGGGTTTTCTTTTTGCATGTGTGTGTCACTCTCTTTTTCTTCCCTCCTTCCCTGTGTGCTAGGCGGCAGTACTCACCATGGTCACCTTCGCCGGCTTTGATGTTCGTGGTGGAGCAGGACATAGAAGATCATTGGGAAGAGTTGCAGCTTGGGCTACATGGTGGCGTGGTTCTTCCCAGAGTCTCCAGAGGGGAGTTGTTTCCCTTCTGTGCAGTGTTTCTGCCAGGCTTTTGATGTCCCCCGGAAAAGGTGGCGTATAGGTGTGACATATTACTGTGGGTGGTACATTGTCTTCCGCCTGGATGTTGGCGGACACCGCCTTGGTGCCTGTTGGTTTCGCCCTGGAGTTTGCTTTTTTAAAGTGGCTGTCTGTCTGAGCAGTTTCCGCTGTGGTCATAATTTCATGTTTATTATCGCCGGCCTTTTGGCGGTATTACCGCCGCTTTATCACCGACAGCCAGGGTTGTAATGAGGGCCTTAATTTCTATAGAAAAAACAGTTTTGTGCTTGCCTATCTCCTTGACGCCACTTGACGAATCTTCATGAAATTTTCTAAAAAAATTGACAGTCATGTGAGCTGCTGTCTGGAAAATTTCAGGGTGATCTGTCAAGCAGAGGCCAAGATAAAGAGGGGTTGAAATTTAGAGCATTTCCAATGTTGATTCCTATAGGAAAAATTGAACATCGATAGGTCAAAAACCGCTGCACGGAATTACACCAAATTTGGCAGAAAGGTTGCTCTTTCTCCAGAAAGAGCCCTTTTTGTTAATTGGTGCAAATATGTTCAGTAGTTTTGAGAAATTTAAGGAAATTCAAATTTTTCTACAAAGCGGCGCAAAGGATTAGCGACCCATCCCGATATCGTGCTGAGATCTGATTGGCTAACACTTCAAACCAGTGTTGGCAGCCATCTTGGGACTCAAATTGAGCTGAGTCCAAGAATAAAATAATGAAACATAGAAAAGGGACCAGGGTATGAACACCCTGACCCCTTAGCTGTGGTGCTGGGGTCCCAAAGGAACCACCAAGGTCTTTACGGTGAGAATAACGGTGGATCTGTGGATCTCTTGTAAAATTAAAAACAGAACGAAGCTCGGTCTCCCGCGCTTTGTTACTATAAAGTCCCCGGGTGGCCCGAGTGCCAGGGTCATTTTTAGAATAATGCATCGGGCCCCCCTCTGCTGCCCTGGGGACCACCACCTCCAGGGCAAAAAAGATCTACAATGAATTATGACCACCCCCCCAGGCACATACTAAATAATGTAAAGGGGGTCTATTTTGAACCCCATTTAGCCCTGTGGATCACCGACGCCCCGATGCTAAGATTGTTGGAGGGGGCCACACAGCCCCTCTCGAAGAGCCACTGATGGGCCTGGGGACCTCCACCCAGCCAGCTTCTGCTATGTCCTGGAGTGCCCAGCCGTGGGACATAGCTATTTGCTGTTGCTTGGCTGCAGCTTCAAAGCTACAGCTGAGATCCACTGTTTGACAGCGTGGCCTGTCAAGCAGTCGAGCTTTCATCTTTGTACCCTGCACGCATGCAGGGGACAGAGATGAAATGCTTCAGCAAGCAGGGAGAACCCTCATTGTTGAAGCAATGGCATTGTGAGGGAAGCCTGAACGCTTCCCCCATGGTGCCAGATGGGGCCAAACAGCCATAAAATACCTAAAACAATTATGAATATATATATATATATATATATATACATATATATATATATATATATATATATATATACATATATATATATATATATATATATATATGTTCACTGAAAAAAACAAAGGTTACAGGGACGTCATTGTTAAGAAATAGAATTAAAAAAAAAAAAAAAAAAACTTAGAAATTCACTGAAAAACCAAAGGTTACAGGGACGTTATAGTTAGGAAATAGAATTCAAAAAACCTTAGAATTTCACTGAAAAACAAAAGATTACATGGATGTTATAGTTAGGTTCTGAATTTGCCCATACAAAACTATAGAAATTCAGCAGTTATAGGTACATCAGCTAACTACTATTGGCGCTCCCGTATGGCACTGCTTATGGCCTCACATATTACATCACTCATGACATGGTTGGTGACATCACTGATGATCTCATTGATGTCATTTCATGTGACATCACTTGATGACCATCACCGATGACATCATCCAAACAGTTATACACCCACTCTTTTGCTGATACAACCACCATTATTTTCCATATGTTCTGTCCTTGTCATCTAATAGAATCCTCTACTAACGTTAATCCAGCTGTGAGTAGATTCTGGAGAAATTAAAAGGAGAACCCAAGAAAACATACCTGTTCTCTCAGACAGGTTTGTAAGTTTCTAACTTCGATACTGTCCAAGTAAGTTTGGGGATCTTAACAGGACATCTCTCTATTTTCACCTCTTCAAATCTTACATTTGCATACCTGCTCTGCCTAGGGCCAAGGAAAAACCTGCCCTCTAATAACAAGACTTTTTTAGATGTGCAATAATTCCATTGCATTTTTCGTCTCAGGTTACAGCTTGTCAGCAAGATCTGTAACACTTATACTCTATCTCCATGGGCCACTGTCGACTAACTAGCAAAAAGTGTCTTGTGCCCTTCATTGTGACATCTTATCCAACACATAAGCCAGAGAGAACATGTTATCTCTTGTTCTGGTGTGTGCTTAACCCCAGGGCAAAAAGAAGTCCTTTCTTTGACTGAAGCTCAGCATGTTCACGTAGGATTTGAGCTATGTTGAAAATATGGTACACAGCCATCACAATGGTTAGTGTTTTCTTTTAGTTTTCAAGCCTTAGTTTATCTTTAGGTGATTCAGCTGGATCACACACTAACTTGATTTGTTAGCACTAACCATCAGGATGTTAGGGCCCAATTTGTGTTCCTCATTTGTAATGACAAGGAAAAGACTAAGGGCCTGATTTTGTTCTAGGCGGAGAGGTTACTCAGTCACAACGGTAATGGTCATCCCTTGCGCAGAAATCTAAATACAATTGTTTTCTATGGTATTTAGATTTTGGTGGACTAGATCTCTGTCATTGTTGGGATGGAATAACCCTTCAACCGAGATCTAAATCACGCCCTAAGTTGTATTGCTTGGAAGAAGCATCATTGTTTCCCATCCGAGCTTACTCCTTTCATACCCACTAGCTCGGTAGTTGCTGAATTTTTCATTTCCTCAGGTCTTTCTTACTGTGTGAAATGTTGTTTGGGCAGGCTGCAATGACATCTGTTCCTGTCTGTGAAAATACATTTTATGTGAACAAGCCTCTATGTTCATGAACCTTTTTTTATATCAGAAAATATGCAAAATAGGAGTTCTCCATGGTGTCTAGGTGTTGAATTAATAAAATGTATTAATTTGGGTTCGGGGGAGGAAAACGTTCAATTTTGGGCAATTGCTGTCCCAGTTGTGAGAACTGATGCTTATACATTCGGGATATATCTATGTTTGTAACATTTCTCAAACTGTTCAGAGTGGTCACTGACTGGAATGAACTGGCCATTTTAATGTTGCATTTCATAAATGTAATGCTGCCTTCCAAATTGCTGTGGGCAAGCTTAGAATGTGTATGTGTGTTCTTTTCCAGAAACTAATTTCAGTTCAGAGGTAAATCAAGGTCTCTGTGTGTTTATTTGTTAAATAAATGACAGTTTGATAACTTCCTTTCAATGGTAGATGTAATAATTTGCAAGGTTATGTCAAGTGTTATAATCACGCAGAAGAAATCTTTTGTATAATGTTTAAGTTCATGTTTATTTCCTTTTGGTAGCTGAATCATGTATTATGTTTACCAACGAGCCTCTTTGGAAGCAGGTGAAGTGTTTAGTGACTGCCTACTAATACTCTTTACTAGTTTTTATGCAAAACTGACATATTAGTAAAGCCCATTTACGGAATGTCATGATATGAATTTATGTGTTTCTATTGACTGAAAACCTTTTTTTGGGAGATGAGTCTGCGTTTATTTGCTTTACTTTGGAGATGGACTTTATGTCGGTCCTATTGTTGTACTTACTTAATTCTGGCTGATTTTGTTGAAGGTAGGCCTTATGTTGTTCCTCTCGCAATATTTGATTTTGATTAATATTAAGACTGTGATTGTTATTTACGGAGTAATTACATTTGGCTTTCTGTAATTATTCTAATATTGCATAATATGTTATTGATTTGAATTTTTGACTTGTAATAGGTTTTATTAATAGGCACTAGGACTTAGTTCACGAAGATATACCACGTCTTATAAAACATCCAAACCCGATCCTGTACATCAACACTCCTAATAATTTATTAGAGAGTTAACATGGAAAGGAGAGACTTGTATGTACATCAATACCCAATTATCTTACTATTGCTATGGGCTTAGTTAATAATGACACTGAGGACATTACGGGGAAGCTTGGACTTACCCAGTGTGCTGTGAATGAGGTGCTTAATCTATCACCTGAGAGGACCATATTGGCAAACAAATTTAGTAAGGTCACAGAGTAGTAGCCTAAGATGGTACAACCATCAGTGAACAATTTATGTTTTGTGACAGCGGAAATACTTCTCCCAGAACCATTGCTAATTTGCCGACCTAAAAAGACCCTACTCGAGATACATGTCAACCAAAAGAGCAGACCCCTGCCCTAAGTGAGCGTGTAAATTGTAAAGAAGGAGGATACTAGCCATCAACAGGAAGTGACTGTAATGAACACGGTAACGTCTGTTAAAGCTTTCTGAAAGTGTGACTAGATTAGTATATGACTCTAATAATATTTCTAACAGCGTTCATTGTGCTATTTCTATGTTACATACTCAACAGACAAGGAAGAGACAGCAGAGGAGTTTATGAATATTCTGTACACCCCAGAGCACAATATAATAGGAATAAAAGGAGCGACATGAGAAGAGTTAATTGAGAACTCCTATATTCCATTTGGGGAGAGTCTCAAAAAGTGAGATAATTGTTTCTGGGTCATCAGCTGTAAAACTCCAATAGAATCAGTGATTCGTTGCAGCTGCCTCCTGAATCTATACCTTTCGTCCTTATTCTAAACATGTATCTGAAGGATGTTGCTCTGCCTTATCCTCATATGCTTGAAACCTGGCATAGTCTGAAAATGAATACCATCTACTGGCTTGTTAAGTGGGTGTTCACATCTTTCTAATGAATTTCCGATGGCAAGGACAGTCCCTTGGGTTGTGAAATTGAAAAAAATATGAAGGTGATTCCATAGTGGTCAATTTATGAAATCTCAACAAAACTGGACAACGTAAACAGTTTAGATCACATATCAGAATTCTGGTGGAATTGGAGCTGTCCCTCTGGTGTTCTTTTAGAGACCTGGGGACCCTATTCAGCTAATCAATTCTATCAGAAAAGCATCAGGGGCAAATGAGATCTGGTATATGTTGAAGACTTATCATCCATCTGCTCATCTAAAATCAGCTAATGAATTAGACTGACTTTCGAAGGTGAACCTGCAAATTGACTATGCCTTAGTGGCTGTTAATGTACATTATCATGGCGCAGTGTGACATATAATTTACTCATATGCATAACATAGTATCACAAGAAACGCTTGCAAAGGGAAATGTAATTTTGGTGTTGTAGAATGTCACAGCGATTGTGAATAAGCTACCTAATACTCATCAGCTAGCACATCCCTCTGGTTTTAATATTACTTTCCCGCATGATACCTGGGCAGTTAACAATTTTCTTGTAGATGGATTAATACGTATTACTACCTTACCTCACTCCAGGTATTTCATCTGACATATGTAGAGTGAAAGGTGGAGTACCAATATTGGTTTTTATTTTACTACTAATGGATATATTGCATGCCAAGCAGGACTCTCCCTTGAATCAATTCCTGTGTTTGGGTGTCAATGCCCCTGACACAGTAGTTAATAATACATTTCTGTAATAATCGATTTGACAATCAATGTATTTATGTGGTAAAAGCCATTGAGGGCGATTTGCAGCACCATTTACCATCAAGTATGCATTTATGTTGTCTGGAAGGGGTCTTTAATGCGCGTTTATGTACACTTCCCTCGAAGGAGGTCTGTGGAACAGAGGATACTGGGGTGGAGGGTGTTGAGAGATGTGTGGAATACAGTATAACTATTCCCATTTTGCACAACATGTATATGGGAATGCTTTTAATCTTCTTTGTATTATTCCGAAGCTGCCGATTTATGCTGCACAATGCCAAATATAACTCCAACATTCACTGGGAGAGGGAGAACATATACGATTGATTATATATTGGTGTCAGATAGTCTAACCTACTTTACCAGTGGTTACAAAGTCATTCAAATGTGTTTGAGTCATCACAACTCGATTGTGATTGTGATAAATATAGCTCTCAATATGACTGATGTTTTAGACTTAGGTGGAAATATCTAAGCAGTTTAGCCCCAATGGAGTTATAATTAAATGGTCTACAGTTGAAAAAGTAAAGGTTTCGTCGATTTTGTGCTCGCTAATTCAATTATTCAAATTCAGTTCAAAGGATGAATTGATGGTTTCTGAAGGCAGAACGTCTTTTGAAAGAATGTGTGCTTCCACGCTGACAAACTATAAAAGGGCTGATAATAGTCAACAAAGAGGATGGTTTGACCAACGATAGGCACAAAAAAACTTGGGGTCATATTTATGGCCTGGTTTGCATCACTCTTGCACCACTTAACATGGTGCGAGAGTGATTAAAACCTTAAGTGAGATTTATAAAGCCACGCAAGGCCACCTTCTGTGGTCCTATATGGCATCATAAATCTTAAGTAATGCTCATATCGCTATATTACTCTGCACCAGGGAGGCATTTCTATGGGTGTTCCCACTCAACATCAATAAATGTTGACGCATTCACAGATTTACAAGAACATAAACCTGTGAATGCACCAACAAGATATGCCTCCCAGGCATAACGAGAGGAAATATGTTTTTTTTTTTTTTTTCCTCATTTTATGTGCTGCATTCTGCAATAACGCCTCTCAGGATTGTTTTTCTCCAGGAAGGTGTCTCTTCCTGCACAAAAGCAATCCTGTATGGAAAGTAAGCAGCCTTGCACCTTGGTACAAGGGTGCCTGCATTGATGCTAGGCAGCCAAAGGGTTGCCAGTGAAGTGGAAATGGACAAGAATGTGCCTCTCTACTAAAAACCCAATGTCTTACATTGTCCCAGATGTTGCTACAGAACAATATAATACTTTGGATTAAATTCTGTTTTTTGTATGGGCATGCTTGATTAAAGTTTCCTGTTTTTGGTCATCAGTATCTTCCTAAACATCCTTATTTTCAGTGGTTCATTTGTGGTTAAGCCACTAATTCTTAAGTCATGTGTCAGTTCTTGGTAGGTTAGAGAATTGTAGTATTTTTTGTAGGTGCTCAAATGTTCTAGGAATCTGTTAAGGGTCATCGGGGTAATTTGAGTGCTTGATGTACTGTTCAACATGTTCTTTTAAATGTGCTGTATGGTGTTTCTAATTAGTGTTGTTGTGATCATGATGACACTCAACTAGTGACATCATTACAAGTGGCCCAGTCGTTTGAGAATTACTGTATGCACACTCAGAATTACCAATGCCGGGGCAATACTTTAAGTTTTACGGCATGTGGAAATACCATATGCAGTAGTATTGAGTGGTTTTCAGGGGGAAAATTCTCCAGGCCACATCTGGAGAACTATTTCTATGCAAACAGGATTGGAATTCAGTGTTCACTTGTGTAAATCCATGTAGCAGTACCGCTGTCTGCTTGTTATGTCCTGTAGGAGGCTAATTGATAACCCTAGTTAATGTAACTACGTGCCTTATGTCTCAAGTCTTCCCACACCTCAAATTAACCTGATGGGCATAACACCTAAATTAGAACAAAATAGCAGGACATTGCAAAATAATATCACCAGTGATTTCTAAAGAAACATTAGTCTTCAGTTGTCCCTAACCCTGGTGTCTTGCTCAAAACAAACATTTCACAAATGTTAGCAATATAGATAGTAAGGCTACCTCCAACCTCAATTTTGGACATCAACTCAACAATAGAGATCCTAAAGGGGATTTCATTCTCCTGAGCGTCATTCATATTATACCCAGTCCTCATTCATCCTGGTATGTATATACTGCATTCACATATACAGTACCAGTGCAAAATAATGCTGGAATGGACCCAGGGGCCTGAAGAAACAATTTACACAGGCAGGGCCAGTAGATCATTTGTACTCTATTAGTAGATGAAAGAAGGCCTTTTCCATGATTTGTAATTCAAAGCTGCTGCCATTGGTAGTCTAGAGCAATTTGGAGAGATGACAGTAATCACACTCCTTATTAAAGGTATGCATGCTGTACAAGTCTGGACGACAGAGCCAAGCTCTGGGTCCCAAACCATAACTACGCACATGCATGATTGTCATGAACGTGAAGGCCAAAATGGGTTGAAAATACCAGTGTCATATGTGGCAGTTACTTGTAAGACAAGCCTCATTGCATGTGAACATGGCTTCATAATATACTAGAGAGTATGTGTAGTAAGCAAAGGGATTCACTCCACTAGCCTTTAGGGCACTGGGAATCCCATCCTTTGGGTTATTTTCTTCAATTAGGAGGTGTGAGGAGTGCAACCCTCAACCCGAGCCACTAGTGGCCCATTAGACCCCAGCTCCCGGGGCCTTCTTTTTAAATAAGGGAAGAGGGGTGCGCAGCCCACATCCCCAATCCACTATTGAGCCCAGAGACACTATCCCCGGGGCCAAAAAATATATATGACGTGGGAAAGGGGGTAAGCACCCACATACCTGGCCTGTAAAGGCCCCAGGCAGTCCATCTCCTGGGGCTAAGAACATGCATATTACAGGAGGGGGAGCACAGCTCCCCTTCCTGAGCACAAATGAGCTCTGGGTACCCCATCCTTCAGAGCTAAAGACTAATTAAAGGGAAGAAGGGCACACAACCAGTCCTCACCAAGCTTTAAGAGATCACTGGGACCACATCCTCCGGGAGAAAAACATTTGTATTAGAGGAGGGAGCATGCAGCTCCACTCAGGAAACCCAAGCGGCCCCCAGGGATACCATCTTCTAGGGTCAAACACATTTATATTAGGGGAGAGGGTTGTAGCCTAACCCCTGAGCCCAAATTACTCTGGGGACCCCATCTTTAGGCACCAGAGATTTATTATAAGGGAGAGGGGCATGCAGTCCCCAACCCTGAGCCTTAGGAGATGCCACGTACCCCATCCCTGCGGCCAAAATCATTTGTATTAGTGGAGGGAATGAGCGGCCCCCTCTCTGAGACCATATCTTACCTAGGATGCCATCCTGGACCATAGATTCATCATAGGAGAGGGGGTATGCAGCTCCTCTCTGCGAGGCCGAATGGAAAATAAATTGCTGTCTGTCAATGTCCTCACTATCACTCCCCACTGAATTGATTGCACCTCTGCCCCTCCTTGCGCTCAACTGCCTCCCTCTGCACACCCTTGGAAAATGTCCCTTGGACTTCCATTTCCTGCACACTTGTCCAGCCGCAGGACAACAAACATCCGTCGCAATGTGCCCCTTAAGGCCACATTTGTAACAAATAATGTCCTTCCTTCCATCCATCTTCCCAGAAGTTCCAAATGCATCTTTTTTCTTGAACTTAGAATCTTCTGCATTGACCACATTCACAACTGCAGACGTGGTAGATAGTTCCTTTAAGCCATCCTTCGTTATTTCCACCCTTTTGAAAAAGTCTATGGCTTTTTGTAACGTCAAATCTTCTGTATTCAACAGTTTTTCCTGAATTTTTTTATCATTAACTTTCAAAACCAGTTGGTCTCTCAACATTTCATCCTGAAAATGACCATAATTACAAGTGGCTGCCAAAATCCTCAAACTTGCCACATAGCTTTCCACAGACTCTCCCGGCAAATGGCTCCTTTTTAAAAATGTTAAACGCTCCACAGCGACATTTTTCTTCTTTCCTAAATTGGAGTTTAACTGTTCCATTGCAACCTCATATTCATCCTCATCCTGGTCTCCATCCTCATAAGGATACAGTAAATGTTTCAAAATGCGTCTTCCTTCCGCACCCAAACAATGCTTCAACATGGCCAATTTTCTGGATGCCGTAAATATATCTCCACCCACAGCCAGAACATACGCTTCAAAACCTTCTTTCCAGTCCTCCCAGGCTACAATGGGTTCCCCAGGACTGTTCAAGAAAAAACTTGGTGCAGTAAATCCTTCCATTTTCTCACTAAACTTGTCTTACTGCTACAAAATGTCACTTCCAGTTGTTTTATACAAAAGTGCAGCTCCAACCCTTTCAAAAATTAAATTGTTGCCAGGATAAACAATATCTAGGCTTGAAAACAGCCAAAAGAATAAAGTCACCAGTTGCCTAGCAACATTCTGGGCCTGGAAACTTTCAGAGAAAGCTACTCACAGTTGCTAGGCAACTACAGTTCATTGGCACACCTTCAGGAAATGCTTTGCCTTGTTGCTAAGCAACACTATGATCCTTTCTGCTGCCTTCCCTTGAGACGGAGTTAATTCCCAAATAGCGCTGCTGCCTCACGAAGACAAATAGCAGGATCCACGGAGCCACATAAACACAGTCCTTCAGGAACACTGCCAAAACAAAAAAATAATCGACTTCTGATGTCTCTTGTCTCTCCTCCCGGTCAGCAGTACATCCTCGTCGCCAGTGAAAGAACCCAGGCCGAGGCGGTGAGTTCTTGTGGTCCACATTGCGTAATTAGAATTGATGGGGTAGATATGCTCGTGATGGCTGACTCAGGGGCAAGATATACTTTGATTGTTAAAGAAAACATATCTAGTTTTCCTACACATGAGATCAAACCACCGGATGTACGATTAGTAGCGTATGGTATGAAACCCATTGAGCTTGTGGGGTATATGGATGCGTCACTGGAATTCCAAGGGACAGTTGTCAATTCTAAAGTGTATTTTGTGGAGGAGGGTACTAATTTATTAGGTTGGCCGCAACAAAAAGACCTCGGAATAATTCTTGATCTGAACCACCCAGATCAAGTATTGAGTTCAAAGTCTAATGTACACATGGTGCATAGGTCTAACTTTGTAGAGGAATTCCCTCTAGTGTTTAGTAATAAGTTAGGAAAGTTGAAGGGTTTTATGCATAAAATCGTTTTAAAGCGGGATGCTGTACCTAAGGCGCATAAACCGCGTCCAGTTCCCATTGTGATGAAGGAACAATTACGACGTGAATTTTCCAAGTTATCTGAGCAAGGTGTGATTGAAGAAATTGAAGCGTCGGAGTGGTTGGCGCCAGTGGTGATTGCTAAGAAGGCCAATGGTGACATGCGTTTGTGTGTGGATTTGCGTGATCTTAATGCTGCTATATGGGTGGATAGGCATCCTATGCCCAATATTAGTGAAATGTTATCTACAGTGAAGGGGGCAAGTGTATTTTCTACTTTGGATTTATCATCTGCGTATCATCAGATTGAGTTACATCCTGAGTCACGAGCATTAACCTCTTTCATTACTCCAGAGGGGGCATAGAGATTTAAGCGCATGCCTTTTGGCTTGGCATCAGCGTCGTCTATATTTCAACGGGCAATGCACCATTTACTGAAAGATATCTCAGGTGTAACGTACTTCAGAGATGATATCTTGGTGTTTGGTAGTGACCAGGAAGAACATGATGGAGCTATGAGAAAGGTCTTGAGTGTTTTAAAGGAGAGCGGGTTGATGATCAAGTTGGAGAAATGCAGACTGAGTGTGCCAGAAGTGGAGTATTTGGGTCATTGCATTAATAGGGATGGAATTTCGCCTAATCTCAATTTAGTAGAGGCAATAGAAAGCGCGCCTTCTCCAGGTAGCAAAGATCAATTAAGTTCATTTTTAGGTCTAGCGGAATATTACTCAAAGTTTATTTCCAAGTTTGCTGACAAAACTGTGCACATGAGAAAGTTATTATGCGTGAGGGAGAAATTCGTGTGGAGTGAGGATTGTGAGAGGGAGTTTTGTTTGTTAAAAGAACAAATTGCATCAGCTCCAGCTCTTAAGCCGTTTGACACCAGGGATGAGATCATTATTAATACGGACGCCAGTTCCGTTGGGCTGGGTGCGGTGTTAATGCAAATGAGAGGGGGAGAAGAAGTGACAATTGCATATGCTTCCAGACCGTTGAGTTCATCAGAATTGAACTATTCCACCATAGAAAAGGAGGCATTGGCGTGTTGGTGGGGTGTTGACCATTTCCGCAAGTATGCTTGGGGTTTAAAAATTGTGATTCGTACTGATCATCGTCCATTAATAGAAGTATTTTCGACTAAGGGAGCAGGTAGGGCTACTCCAAAAATTGCTCGTTGGGTGGGCAGAATGTTGGAGTACAATTATGATTGGTGTATTTTCCTGGAAAGAAAAATGTGTTGGCCGATTGTCTGTCCAGGCTTCCTGTGCGTTCGGTTTTGGGTGCAAAGGGAGAACCTGATGTTGATGAACTCATAGCATATGTTGGGGTGGATATTGGATATGTGACAGATGGTAGAATTTTTCATGATGAATGGGTGTCTATGGTTCAAAAAGATGTTGTGCTGCAAGAAGTGATGGGTTATTGCCATCATGGTTGGCCAAATAGAGGTAGTGCTTCTTGCGATGCAGAGTATTTCCGTCAAGTTGGTGTAGAGTTGTGTATGGTGGATGGAGTTATGTTCAGGGGCTAGCTGTTGGTGGTTCCTACTGGCTTGCGGGAACGAGTATTGGTGTGGCTCATGAGGGCCATCTTGGAATGAGCGCAACTAAAAGATGAATCAGATCGGAGTACTGGTGGCCAGGGCTGGATAGGGAGTGTGTGTTGTGTGCATGGAGCGATGAGTCACAAAAGGTTGTTAAAAAGGATCTTGTGGTGTCCGACAAATCGGATGGGCCGAGGAAAAAAATAGCCATTGATATTATGGGTCCGTTAAGTATTTTGGGAAGTGTGCCGAAGTATGCTTTGGTGGTTGTGGACTATTTTTCCAGGTGGCCAGTCGTGAAATTTGTAGATAACATAAATACTGTGTGTGTTGTGGAGTTCTTGTCGGATTTATTTGATTTAGAAGGAGTTCCTGAGATGATAGTTTCTGACAATGGTGTGCAATTTGTATCAAATGTTATGAAAGAGTTTTTATTGCAAATTTGATATAGAGCACATCAGAGCATCTGTTTATTAACCACAGAGTAATGGTTTGGTGGAGAGGTGGAATAGGACGCTGAAAGAGGGGCTGCAGTTAGCGATATACAATGGTATAAATTGGCAGAAGGCAGTGAAGGACCTAGTTTGGTCATACCGTACAACTCCCCATAGTGTGATGGGAAAGTCACCTTTCGAGGTCATGAGAGGTAGAAGACCGAGGGCATTGTTGTCAAAAGGTGTGGGGAGTAAGAAGTTTAATATGAGTGAAATACCTGGTGATTACAAGGTTGGTGATTGGGTGCGAGTAGTGAAGGGCGCGTGGGCAGATAAAGGGGAATCTAAGTTTTCAGAGCCTTTGGAGGTGAGAAAAGTATATAGGTACGCTGTGTTGCTGAGTGATGGTAATGTGTGGAACCGTGGGAAGGTTATAAGAGTGCCGGTAAGGGGTAATCGGGAGAAGTTGCCCGACATGGGAAATAAATCGGGTAACAATGTGGATGATAATACCAGCACTAGTGAAACCCCAGTGAGTAAAAGAGAGCATGAAGGTGTGAAGGTGAGGGACAGGTCAATGTTAAGAAGACCTAAGAGATTAGATGATTATGTTGAACAGTAACATTGGCAAAGTGCTTATGTTTAAGGTATTCTTTGTTGTTTTGTCAATATCTTTATTCTTCATATTTAGTCACTTCGATGTGTTACATTTATTGCCATATAACTTTTTATGTTAGGCTAAAGTTTCCATGTTGTAAAATATGTTGATGTTATTTTATTTTGAAGAAAAGGGGGTGTGTTGTATTCTGCTGGTTCTGTTCCGCGCGCCGTAAGATAGGGATTCTAGCGTGTCGGCGCGAGGAACGGAATCAGGGGAGAAGGAAACGGAGCGCGGAGGAGGCAGCGGCGGTTGCGGTGTCTCCCTCCCGGTTTTCAGAAAGAATATACTTTTATTAAAGAGACGAATACAAGAACTCACCGCCTGGCCTGGGTTCTTTCACCCTGAGCCCAAATTACTCTGGGGACCCCATCTTTAGGCACCAGAGATTTATTATAAGGGAGAGGGGCATGCAGTCCCCAACCCTGAGCCTTAGGAGATGCCACGGACCCCATCCCTGCGGCCAAAATCATTTGTATTAGTGGAGGGAATGAGCGGCCCCCTCTCTGAGACCATATCTTACCTAGGATGCCATCCTGGACCATAGATTCATCATAGGAGAGGGGATATGCAACTCCTCTCTGCGAGGCCGAATGGGGCTCAGGGACCCCTCTCTGAGGCCTTAAATTAACTATAAGAAGGGTTATGTGTGCCCCACTCCCTGAGCTGTATGAGGCCCTGGGGACCCCATACCTCAGAGCCTTTTCTATTCTAAATGTGTGCCTTGGTGCCCACAGGGATCACCACAAATATAAAGATGGGGACCACAGGGGTAGCACCAGGGCTCAGGTGGTCATAGACAGCTTCTGCTTGGAAGCCAGCATTTCTCACATCCGGCAGGTGTTGTAATCAGAGTTTCCCTGCCTGCAAGAGCACTAGCAGGGAGACAGAAGATTCTCCCAACCAGTGGGAGCACTGTACTTTCCTCGGGGGTCAGCTCCCGAGGACACAGTTAAAGAGCATACCACAGGAGATGGGCTCCTTGGGACCTTATAGGGCTTGTGGAGGGGCCTGTATGTCTCCCGCCCCACTAGGTTTTCTTTGGACCCTGGAAACAAGGGCCACCAGAGCCCATGTGGCTCTGGGAGGAGGGCTGTATTCACCCCTCCCCAAAAATATGATTGTTCGACCCAGGGGATGGAATTCCCGGGCCCATTTGGACTTGGAAAGGGGAGTCTGTATGCCACCCTTCCCTAAAATAAATATTTCTGTCTCCAAAGGATGAGGTCCTTAGGGTGGATACAGCCTTGGAGAGGGGGTCCATGTGCCCCCATGCATCCCCTCCATTTTTTGATTAACTTGGCACATGGGATGGGGTCTTTGGGGCCCATCTCTGGTTTGGGAAGGGGCAATGTATGCCCCCCCTAAATAATCAAAAAATTTAAACACCAACTGATTTTTTTATTTTTTTATTAGTTGGGATACCTTTGTGAGCCCTGCGATTCTTGCAGGATCAGAACTTTGTAAAGAGATTACATATTTTGACCCAGGGGTCACCCTGAGGCCCTCCCACATGCCCTGGGGGAACCGTACCTCCTTATATTATTTTGTATATATAACCTCAGAACAAGGGACAAAGAGCCAGATGTATAAAAAGATTTTGCATCAACTATAACATTTTATTTGCTCATATTATGGCGGTCAAATTATTATCAGTTTAAAAGTATTGTAGACAGAATATATACATTAAGCATATTATGTTTATGTTTCTATGACATCAAAACATAAAATATAATTTAATAAAAGACTGTATAGTATTATTTGTATGTATTAATCTATTTGGTTACTTCTTAGAATAATTTCTATATAAATAGATCCTTCATTATCTTTTAATGGTTGTTTTGTGGATTTAATTGGGAGATTGGATAGGTTCTCTAACATGGTGTAACTGGTGTGCGGTGTAGACGGGGCGTATGGAACATGCTGGGTGGCGCTTGCTGACGTGCTCGTGGAGGGTGCTCCGGTTGGTTTCGGTCACGATGCTCATTTTGCAGAGGCTAGACCTCGACAGGAAACACTTACCAATGTGGACGTGGCAGGTGCCCCAGTTGAGGCTCGGCTTCTGGAGGGGAAGGGCCGCCCTGGCTCTCGGGCTTGGCAAAGATGGAGTGGGGCTGTGCGCTCAGGGATCCCATGGCAAAGGGAGATCCAGAGTCCTTCCTGGAGGTGGGCTGATGATGTACTGGAGCGTGGTCTGTGTCTGGCTGTGACGCGCGGTTTCTGTCTTCCTCTCCTGGAGGCACGGAGTGGAGGGTTCTCCCTTTGTGGGGCACCTGTGGGCTCCGCCCGCTGGGCCGCGCCCCGTCCACCCTCGAGGTGGGTGGGGAGTTCCCGCCTCTTGCCAGGATGGCGGACGGCTTTCCAAGGCGACCCCGCTGCGTTTTTACCGCCGATTCCGGTGGTGTGTTGTTGATGCGCAGGGGCACGGGGACATCTCCGCAGGGACGCACTGGTAACGGTGGCATTGCCGGGGGCACACAGGGTTGCTGGAGGCGTTTGCCCCGTGGCCCGTCAGGTGCCCCTATTGTACAATATAGACAGGGTATATGGGACATGCTAGGTGACGCTTGCTGACGTGCTCGTGGAGAATGCTCCGGTTTGTGTGGGCCACGATGCTCATTTTGCAGAAGCTGGGCCTCGAGGGAGGCACTTGCCAGTGTAGACGTGGCGGGTGCCGCAGTCGGGGCTCAGCTTCTGGAGGGGGCAGGCCACCCTAGCTCTCGGGCTTGGCAGGGATGGGGCAGGGCTGTGCGCTCAGAGATCCCGTGGCAGAGGAGTGTCCGGGATCCTTCCTGGAGGTGAACTGATGATGTACTGGAGCGTGGTCTGTGTCTGACTGTGACGCGCGGTTTCTGTCTTCCTCTCCTGGAGACACAGAGTGGAGGGTTCCCCCTTTGTGGGGCACCTGAGGGCTCCGCCCGCTGGGCCGCGCCCCGTCAACCCTCGAGATGGGTGGGGGGGTTCCCGCCTCTTGCCAGGATGATGGACGGCTTTCCGGGGCGACCCCACTGCGTTTGCCGCCGACTCGCGTGGTGCGTCGTTGATGCGCAGGGGCGCGGGGACATCTCCGCGGGGACGCACTAGTGGCAGTGACGTTGCCGGGGGCACACAGGGTTGCTGGGTACATTTTGCCCCCGTGGCCCGTCACGTGCCCTAGTGTACAATGTGGACGCGGCAGATGCCGCGGTTTGAAGCTCACCTTCTGGAGGGGGCGGCCCTCCCTGGCTCTTGGGCTTGGCAGGGATGGGGCGGGGCGGGGCTGTGCGCTCAGGGATCCCATGGCGGAGGGGATCTGGAGTCCTTCCTGGAGGTGGGCTGGTGATGTGCTGGAGCGTGGTCTATGTCTGACTGGGACGCGCGGTTTCTGTCTTCCTCTGCTGGAGACACAGAGTGGAGGGTTTCTCCCTTTGTGGAGCACCTGTGGGCTCCGCCCGCTGGGCCGCGCCCCGTCCAACCTCAAGGTAGGTGGGGGAGTTCCCGCCTTTTTACCAGGATGATGGATGGAGACTAAGTATTTTTACCCATGTTTCTAATTATGTATTGTATGTGCAGATGTGTGTGTATAGTCATGTGTGTGTGTGTGTGTATAAATATATATATATATGTGTATATGTTGTTTCTGTGCCTGGCATGTTTCTATGAATTTCTGCTCTCTTTTTATCACACTTATCTACTCATCGCTCTTATGTCATGTCTCTATCAAACTATCCTCCATTCTCACTCGGACTCATCCCAAATCCCTTCGACCACTTCCATCTCCTAAATATCTCTGCCTAAGCTCATCCCTCCACCCCCACATCTAACTCACCAAACCTCACTCTACCTCTGTGACCTCCCACACAACCCTACTAAATTCTCCTGCATTCATCTCACCCTGCTACTATGCTCTCCCTAACCCTTCCACATCCTCTTTCCCCTCCGCCCCCCTTTTATTCATCTCAAGCCTTTGGATTGAGCAAATGAAGGATAAACTCCCAATTAACACTTCTGGATTTCTTTCCTCCTCCTCCCCTCCATTACTCCAGTCAATCTAACTAACAAACTCTCATATCCGCAACTCAAATTAACTCATAATAATACTAAAACTGTACTCCTTATTAAATTATACTAATCCATCACTAATTCTTGTTGGGTACCGGAGTAGCGTGCTACTCATCGAAAAGCGCTTCGACGCCTTGTCAGGGGTAGTAAGCGCTATATAAATACGATTACAATACAATACAATATATATTAATTTATATGCGTTTTCATTTATTTGTATTATTACATTTACATTTATAATTGTATGTTATTTTCTTTTGGGTTGTGATGCTTATTGGAGATTAAGTGGGTAGTGTTTTAAGATCAAATCATCATCAAATATGAATTAATATCAACTTGTGATTTATTAAATCAAATTATTGTAAATATTTCAATGAATAGGATTCATTAATTTACATTTCTAAACATAGAAAACAGTTTTAGGAGTAATTTGTTGGGTAGTTTACTCTCCTTCTTCTTCTTTTTCGTCTTATTATTATTATTACTGTGATGTACTATTATTATTATCATAATTATTATAATAATCCTAATAATAATAATAATTATTAATAATAATAATAATAATAATAATAATAATAATAATAATAATAATAATAATAATAACTCTGCAGCCCTGAGGACTGTTGCCAACTCCATCAGCCATGGCATCTCCTCTGCAGGCACCTTTAAGACAAAGTGATGCATTAGTCACGATGGGTCACTTCTTTGGTGTCATTCTTGCCTCACCTAACAACACCATGGTTGCACCATATTTACACAAAGACACACCATGGTAGTTCTTACCACAACAGCATCAGAATTGTTGACACTGTTGTGGTGCCTTGCTGCACTAGGGAAAAAAAATTAGGATGCTTGTGCAGCAAACTACAAGGAGGCGCGTCACTTTAATGCCTGCCTCGAGCAGGTGATAAAAATGACAGAAAAAATGGTGCAATGATATCAAGTACATTTCACTGGGCCAGTGTATACAAGGGAGCGTTCCCCCGAAGGGAGTCCAGAAAAGAATGCCCAGTGAAATTTTCTAGATCTCATTGCTCCATTTTTTTCTGGACAGGGGAGCGAGGGAGCGCTCCCTTGTATACATTGTGCTTTGCACAGGCATAGGCATAATGTGGCTCAAGGGGTTGCAAAGTGGTGCAATGCATGAATTGCACCACTTTGTAACTCTGGCGCTGGAGAAAGGCCACCTTAGCACCACCTTAGCATAACAAAATTACATAATGCCAGTGCTAAGGCAGCCCAAGGGGCTTGTAATTATACCCTAAATTTTTGCTGAGTGGCCAGCTTGATTTGTTTACACTGACAGCGTCAAACATGGCAAATGTAAGGTTTATGCCAGAGCCAGTGAGGACACATTGATGGAAACATGGTGACTCATCCAGATCTAACAGGAGTGAATGGATCATCAGTTTGATGGAAAGGGTACAGCACCATGTTTATAGTGGAGTACCCTGTCTGCCAAGGTTTAAATAACTCCCTAGTACCCAAAAAGGAATAATTACAGGACAAGTTGCAAACATGCATGTTCAGTGGCCTGCTTGAATTTTACATCAGGGATAATCTGATACATAGGGCCAGATGTTGCAACCAGTTTGCGACTCACAAACGGCAAACATTGACGTTTGCAAGTCGCAAACCGGAGTTTGCTATGCAGAAATGCATTTTGCGAGTCGGGACCGACTCGCAAAATGCATTTCCGACTCGCAAATAGGAAGGCGTGTTCCCTTCCTATTTGCGACTCGCAGTGGTATGCAATTCCATTATACGCGGTCGCAAATGGAGTCGCAGTTACCATCCACTTGAAGTGGATGGTAACCCACTCGCAATTTGGAAGGGGTCCCCATGGGACCCCTTCCCCTTTGTGAATGGACCCCAAAATATTTTTTCAGGGCAGGTAGTGGTCCAAGGGACCACTACCTGCCCTGAAAAAATACAGAAACAAAAGGTTTCGGATTTTTTTTTTAAGTGCAGCTCGTTTTCTTTTAAGGAAAATGGGCTACACTTGAAAAAAAAAAACTGCTTTATTAGCAAGCAGTCACGGACATGGAGGTCTGCTGACTACAGCAGGCCTCCATGTCAGTGAGTGCCCATAGTCGCTATGGGGCCGCAATTTGCGACCCACCTCATTAATATTAATGAGGTGGGTCTTTGCGACCCCATAGCGACTCGCAGACGGTGTCTGAGACACCGTTCTGCATTGCAAATTGCGAGTTGCAATTTGCAAGTCGCTCGGACTCGCAAATTGCAACTCGCAATTTGCAAAGTACCTACATCTGGCCCTAAATTCAATAAAACTAATTGTGATGCCTACAGTGGTTTTGGGGGTTAGAAAACTAGAATAAAAAAAGGGAATGGGAAAATGCAGAATAAACCTACATAAATGAGATTTTTATGAGAACATGTTGCTCAATGTGGTCAAGAAGGAAAATTGAAAATTAGGAACTTTCCACCCTCCTCGTTCAAATGGCTGTATAAATTAAATAGCCTCTCTTTTGCACCTTCATAAGAAAGGTGAAATGGATGAACTTTTTTAAAAGATAAATTGGCAGAATGATTTCAGTAATAAGACCATCTTAATCAGACAAGTGTCATCTGGAAGACTGAGATGTAGTATTTCTAAAAAGTAAAATAATTTCTTTGAGTACTGGTGAGTGGTGAAAGAAACGCAAGGGTAGTAAGGGTGACGGATGCCGCACTTCTAGGTAGTAACACAGTAATTTTTAACAAATATAAATGGAAGAGCAATGTCTGGTGCAATCCGGTCGAGTGCCCTACTACCCAGCAGGCACCAAAGCGGGTAAAGAGTACCCACAGCCAAACCTAGAGAAAAATTGGCCAGAGCACACAGAATGTCGTGTCCAAAAGTGTTGCAGGGATGAATAACCCTGATGGTTTGTTGAAGGTAAGCGAAAGTTTGAGGTTGAAGAAAACATCCAGAATCTTGTTAGTGGAAAATGCCTTTATTCGTAGGTGTTGAAGAGCATGATAATCGTAGATAAACAGCCAACACGTGTTTCGTCACACAAGTGACTTCATCAAGGCTGGGCCGTCCGGCCTGAGTGATCAATGTTATTTAGATCTGTGGGCTGGAATAGGTGATAATGATCTTTATGGATTAAGGAAATTTCTAAGTAGTAAGGCTGCCTGAGCAACAGCAGGGTGGTTAGGTATTTGAGCACGTAGGTAAAGAAAGGTATGGGAGGCCCTGATAAGCCGTTGAGACAAGACCTTAGAGAGTCAGGCCGGGGAAGCGCGGTGAGCAGTCAAAAGAGCGTCAGTGGTTAGTTGACCTTAAATGATACCAAGATATCTTATTTTGTGTCCTGAAAAATATTTCTGTGAGGACAGGTCACCCTTGTTTAGTGTGTTGTCTCTATTTAGTTGATAGAAAAATAATTCCCTGAAACACACAGATCTTGTTCTTATATTTGCAATAGTGGATCTAGGATCAGGAAAAAAGTAAGCTCACTTTTTCCTATGTTATATCAGTAGCAAATACTAAAAGGGAGTGGTTGGGCCATCAATCTGGAATAACGTGACCTAATCAGTGATTGGATTTTGAGCAACAGTAGAGCAGTTCATACCAAATGATTTTGATGAGACTTTGAAGATGCGGACTGGGAGAGCAACAAGCAGGTAGCTGATTGCAGATCTTTCAGGGAAGTTACTCACTTCATACAGTACCCAGCTCTTCACCCTTGTTGAGGCTGGCCAGCTGCATTCCTTCTCACAATGCTACGGTGCAATCACCACTGAGGCCTTGTTGTTGCTTGAATGTCTCTTCTGCTATTTAGCTCCAGAGGTGTATGCACAATTCTCTCCAACTGATAAGCTCTTGGATTGTGATTGCAACTGCATTGTGTTGTGTCTGTGCCCAAGCAAGATACATTAGGTCCTAATTGGTACGTCTCAATTTCTGTCGACGTACTGATATATTAGTCCTGCCTGTTTTGTATCTGAAGCTGAAGAAGCTGTATATAGCCACAAGCCGATCCAGTAGGTTCTGCCTCTGCCCTTCACACTCCCATATAATCACACAGTACACCCCAATAGATGTATTTGAACCATATTCTGGGTAGGACAGACCCCAGAGTAGCCCTTGCATTAACAAGGAAAATAGGGAAAAAGTGACAGTGCAGTGTGTAATGAAACAAGAATCCTGGTTTTGGAACTGTAAATTTCTGTTTTTAAGTTTTTGCTCTTGCAGGCATATCAGATGGCACTGGTTGATTTTGGACTAAAGGTTAAACAGGAAGAGGTAAAACCCAAATTATCAATTATTCACTTGTCAATTGTTTTTTTCCTTCTAAAATGAGCAGTAGGGGGCTTAAACATGGTGGAAACTCAATTAAGGAAAGATCCTGGCAGAGTCAGAAAAGCAAAAAAACTATGGCCCCAGAATCAAACCAGCAATCAGGAGGACAAGGGAGAGTCACACTTTAAAATCAGTATACAAGGAGGATTAATGAACTGCTGCAGGGGAAGAAATGCTTAAATGCCTTGGATATTCTTTCTCTCCCATGCAAACCCATAGAATTATAACCAGGGTGAACAACTCCCATGCATGCACCCCTCTTGAGACCTCACTGAGAGCCATCCATGGCACTCACCTCAAAGTCTATGCCTGACACATCCCCTTTGCCGACACCTGAAACTAATAGCTGACATCTGGTGAGAATGGCAGTGACCACCTTACATGGAAATCGAGCACTGAGGGCCAACCTTAGCTACCTCCCATGTAACTTATAGAAGAACTCTACACATACCAATTTTTCAACCTCACAGGACTGGATACCTAAGCAAACAGGTATATTAGGCATGTAATATGATACTGAATGGACATTGACTGGCTCACAAATAGGACAGAACATATCAGACAGCCGTGTATCTCTTCCCCAACAGCCCCAGAGGTTGTATCAGTGGTATACCAGCTCCAGGAATCTTCTGCATGCAGAGTAGATTTTGTGAACCACAATCTGATAGAAAAGAGGTAACAATAATAACCAGAAATACAATTCTGCATCCTTAGGACTATCCAGTTAACCTAGAAATTGAGGCAACTTATGTGCTTGATAAAGGTAGAGTCTACCACATATTCTGCTTTAGGAGAAACTTACAAGCTCCTGTAACTCGAAAAATATGACTCCCTCTCATGACTACAACTTTAAAAGGGCTAGCAGGGCCAGCTTTTTATTTTGCTATTGAATGCCAAACATCAGGAGTTGCACATTACTAGCAATAGGAAGTTATCAGACTTCCATCCTTTCTCTGTGCCTGTTCTGTAAAAATATGCTCTGAATATGCTCTGAATGAGGAAGAAACAATATCTTGCATAGATATTAGGAAGAATAATCTATAGCAAAATCTAGCATTGTCTTTTAGTCCCTTAAAGTTTTATTTATACACAATACCTGACCAGAGTAGCCCAGATGAACAAGTCAAGCCTGCATCCTTGTAGTCAATGTCAGTTTCAAATAAACCCATGTTCAAATACTTCTTAAGGAAAATAAAACTATTAGGCAGGTCCAAGAAGCCCTAAAGATTGAACTATTGACTAAGAATAAAGTCCATTTTGGCAAGCACCTAAAGAGAAAGTGATACTACTGAAAAGTCAAAGTCAAGGAAATAGCACAGCCAGAAATCCAATAACTTAGAGAAGTGATAACATGGATCACAATGCTCGAAATTGGGAATAGTAGGAATCCCAGAATGTGCAGAAGATGAACTAAAAAATTATCTAATCTCAGGGATCAGTAATATTTTAAAGACATACAGTGGGCCTGATTTAGAATTCTGCAGACCGGATACTCCATCTTGGTGTGCACGGTGGCATAGGATGGAATGGGATTAAGATTTCTGCAACAGGATATCCATCACCATTGTGATGGAGTAACCCACTCACTAAGTTCTAAATCAGGCCCTGAGTGTGAGAAATGGAACAGATCCCGATGATAACACATCCATAGTTACAGCCTATTACTACTGGATCCCTTCTTCTCCACTGAAGGTTGGAACTACACCCTATACTAATATTTTCTTGCTTCATGACTAGTCAAGGACAAGATCCTGATATTAGTCAGAGAGAAGAAATGCATCACTATCAAAGAGAGATTCAATTTTATTGAGCAAGGAGGCTTATTCAATCACTGCCCTCAAAGAGAGGTGCGTGCTATGAGTCCAGGGCTAAGGGCCCTCCCTAAATCAGCCACCATTGTGGTAGGATTTTCAGTTATGATTCATTTTAAAGCTCTTTTAAAGTATTTACTGAATGTGAATAGCAATGCATCTTTGATTCACAATGTAAAAACTGAATCTTAAGGGCCTTTGCATGCTCATGAACATGAGGCAAAGAAATGAAGTCGAGACTAAGTGGCTGAGTTGTCATCTTGCGGTGTCTCCATCTGCATCTCTAGCTTCCTAGGAAGAACTTCAGTGCATCCATTTTGAGAGGGATAGGGGAAGGGCTGCTTACCGGAGGAGCAGGAGCCCCCTGGGAATAGATGGAGTGTTGGGTAGGAGAGGCAGATGGGCAGAGAACATTTGGGATGAGGCATAAGGAAATTATTTTAGAGGAAGTTACAAACAAACATAACATGGAAAAAACAGTCATCAGAACATGTTGTTTTGAAACATCTAGGTAAATGTATGTTTATGACTAGCCCTTCAGGATAGCTACATTCAATGTCTAATGGCTGGATACGCAGGCAAAAACATAAAACTAAACAAGGGCCTGCACACTTAAAATGTAATCTAGCATGCTTACTGGAGGCTGTGGTCAGAAACAAGAACTGAGGGCTCTCTTCAAATGTGGGAGTGAATCATTTTCTGTTAGATCACAAACTGACTGTCTAAGTTGAGTCAAAAATGTGGATGTTTGTCCTCACTCGTAGGGATAGATGTACTAAATGTATGGTCATTAAAAGTGGTCTCAAATTCCATACAGACTTTTTGCAAACAGTTTTTAATTTTCTGGACCAGACTATGTACAAATAGATATGTTCACAAAGTCAGGAATTCCAATAGTTCAAAAATGTACTGCCTCATTATTATTCATTAGTCATATTGAAATTTGTGAACCCCTGTGATTGGCTACAATCATAAGAAAGCAATGTGCCTTAATGAACTGGAACACTTCCTGCTCAGCTGAGGCTGCCGCAACAATTCACAAGGGGGAAAGAGTATAAAGGGTTCCCACCTTTCCCCTTTGCAACTTAGTTAATGGCCCTTCTTGGGAGATTGTAAGTGACTAAAAGGTTGCGACTGAAATTAACAAATCATTGATACATACAATACCAACATCAGTAAAGCCATTTTGTGATTTAAAAATGTTAAATTTTTCTGAATTGCAAAATGGGCTTAGTGCATTAGAAAAATAGAGTTGGGGTTAAAAACCTAGTGATTTTGCAAATCTCAGGGCTTGCAACAATAAAATCCTTCAATACTTCTGATCTTGGACTAACCTATAGTTCATCTACCATGAGGGGGTAATGAATAACACTTAAACTTAGAATGGGCTCATGTTTGTTCAATATACGGTCCAAACGAGGATGATCCTGAATTATTTTCCCAGCTTTAAAAGAAATTATAGGCTTGCTCAGGCACATTTGTAGTGACAGAACATTTTAATTGAATTATCTGTCCTGTTAAAGCTCAAATTTAAAAGGTTGCACCTTTGAAATGAGACATGTATTACAGAAATTAAGAATTTTGTAATTGTTTCCATCCTGTAACACTCACTCCACGAGTAATGTGATGTTCTGGATTGCAATAAAAAGGGCTTTATGGCATTTTGGCAGTACCAAACCAGAACAAAAACTCACCCAGAAGGAAGACGTGCTGCATAACAAATTACAAGAATTAATTAAGTAATACACCTTATGAAGCAATACAGAATGAAATTCCCATCAATATTTCATTTGGTATTAGCTACTGCATATTCTAGTTTAAGATTTTACTGATTTTTATTTACATTTGAAACCTTTTATCTGTTTTATTTGAAAACTGTTAATTTATTTAAAAAATATAGCTGTTAATGGTAGATTTTATTAATTTGGTTTGATTTACACTACTTGTGCATACTTTTTGCGTCATCATGTGCTGGAACCACAAATTAGAATTCCCCAATAAGTCAAATTGACCTATTGTTAGAAAGGAGTTAGACAAATAATTCAGAACCCTAATGTTAGACTTTCCATCCTTGGCGTGGTCTCCCTTGACTTTTTGCCTCTGTTTCCCAGGCTGTTCATGTGTGCTGGACTCTGTTTTTGTTACTCTGGGCACTTTACCACTGCTAACCAGTGCTAAAGTGCAAGTGCTCCATTACAAAAAGTGTATGTAATTGGTTCATCTATAATTGGCGTATTTGATTTACTGGAGACTCCCTAGTACAGAGCACTAGAGGTGCCCAGGTACTGTAAATCAAATGCTACCAGTGGGCCTGCAGCACTGGTTGTGCCACCCACATTAGTAACTCTGTAAACATGGCTCAGACCTGCCACTGCAGTGTTTGTATGTGCAGTTTTAAACTGCCAATTCTACATGGGACGTGCACCCACTTGCCAGGCCTAAACCTTCCCTTTTCTTACATGTATGGCACCTGTAAGGTAGGCCATAAGTAGCCCCAAGGGCAGGCTGCAGTCTATGTTTAAGGTAGTACATATACTAATGTGTTTTATATGTCCTAATGTTGTAATTTAATAGCGATTAGATTAAGCATTAGCAGAAGACATCTTGTATTTAGCAACTATTGTGAACATTTTGCGGAATCCATTTTGTATTCATGACAGCCATTTTCTCGGCCATGTGCTCGCCATGTGCTCTGTCCTACCTTTTGGTTAACTACTCTTGAAAATCTGTCTAGTGACAAGTTACATTTAGCATCTCCCACTTTCGCACATGCCCAGTAAGATCTGCAGCTGTTAGTAATCATTAACAGACAGTAATGTGTCAACTAGTCCTTGAAACTGTTAGCCCCTCCTACCTGTCGACTGTGCATTTCCATATGACCTTACATGTATGTAAGTCTTTCTTCTATAATTGTACCAACTTCTTTTAGCCCCTGCGTGGGTATAAAAGGACCATGCTCTCTTAGTTCAGTGTGCTACTTCAAACATTACCGAAGGGTGCTGTTTGAACTGTAGTACCACCTCATGAGGTTTAATAAACTTTGGGGGTCATTCCGACCCCGGCGGTCAAGGACCGCCGGGGCCGGGGATGCGGGAGCACCGCCAACAGGCTGGCGGTGCCCCGCAGGGCATTCTGACCGCGGCGGCTTGGCCGCGGTCAGAAGAGGAAAACCGGCGGTCTCCCGCCGGTTTTCCGCTGCCCTGGGAATCCCCCAGGGCGGCGCAGCTTGCTGCGCCGCCATGGGGGATTCCGACCCCCTCACCGCCATCCTGTTCCTGGCGGTTCCGACCGCCAGGAACAGGATGGCGGTGAGGGGTGTCGTGGGGCCCCTGGGGGCCCCTGCAGTGCCCATGGGGCACTGCAGGGGCCCCCGTAAGAGGGCCCCACTTTGAATTCCAGTGTCTGCTTTGCAGACACTGGAATTCGCGACGAGTGCCACTGCACCCGTCGCACCTACCCACTCCGCCGGCTCCATTCGGAGCCGGCTTCCTCGTGGGGAGGGGTTTCCCGCTGGGCTGGCGGGCGGCCATATGGTCTTTCGACCGCGGAGTGGCCATATGGTGGCTCCCTCCAGGCGGGCGGCTCCTGCCGCCCGCCGGGGTCAGAATGACCCCCTTTGTCTTTTATTTCAGTTTCTGTGCCAACTTCTTCCTATATGGTCTGAGGACTTTGTGCAGAGAAGGGCAAACCCCTTGCACTAGTAGGCCTTGCTGAGGCTTACTTTGACAAATTGGTGCCCGAACAGGGACTCATCGGCGACTCGGACGCCCGACGGTTTGGTCGCGACGAAGGATTGGGATTTCGCTGCGGACAATCAATGCCTGAGGAGACCCGAGTCTTGGCAACCACGGCGTTTTTCCCTTCTTTCTGATTTGACCATCCAGGTGGCGCCGGTCCTCGGATCAGATCCTTTTTGTTCATTCGTCATGCAGTGACCATTTGGTCAATTTTAGAACTTGGCAGTTGGAACCTGGATGCCCTGTGATTGGTAAGAGCCGTTTTACGGCACTTCCTGTGGGTTTTGATGCCTTTGTTTGGGAATGAAGTTCAGCATCACTTACTGTGGCTCTCGTGTTTTGGGTGACTAGTCAATTTGTGTCCTTTGAATTGATATATAAATTGAAATTTATATAGGCAGGTAATAAGGAGAATTTTCTCCAATTTGAAAGGCACCTTAAGTGCTACTTTGATTATAATATTGCAAATTCTGCACTATTTTTGGCATGCCTGTTTTTAGCGCACTTCGTAGGATGTGTTGCTTTTGTAATGGTACCAATTTGAGACTAGAAGAATCGCAACCGGCTCCCCCAGATGGGGCGCCCAATAGAGATATGTATGTTAAACATGGTCTTTCTTCTATAATGTACAGCACATTATGGAATAAATAAACTTGTGCGGATCCTGAGTTACGTTGGCCTATGCATGAGTCATTTGGGGGCATATTTATACTCTGTTTGAGCCGGAATTGCGTAGTTTTTTTTTACGCAATTCCGACGCAAAACTAACTCCATATTTATACTTTGGCGTTAGACGCGTCTAGTGCCAAAGTCCATGGAGTTTGCGTCATTTTTTAGCGTGGACACCTACTTTGCGTCAATGATATGCAAGGTAGGCGTTCCCGTCTAAAAAATTGATTCCGAGGCATGTGCGCCGTATTTACACTCCCGGGCAAAATTCACGCCTGGGAGTGGGCGGGTCCAAAAAAATTACGTCCAGCGGCTTTTGCGTCGTTTTTTAGCGCCTGGTCAGGGCAGGCGTTAAGGGACCTGTGGGCTCGGAAGGAGCCCAGAGGTGCCCTCCCATGCCCCCAGGGACCCCCCTGTCACCCTTGCCCACCCCAGGAGGACACCCAAGGCTGGAGGGACCCATCCCAGGGACATTAAGGTAAGTTCAGGTAAGTTTTATTTTTTTGTGGCATAGGGGGGCCTGATTTGTGCCCCCCTACATGCCACTATGCCCAATGACCATGCCCAGGGGACAGAAGTCCCCTGGGCATGGCCATTGGGCAAGGGGGCATGACTCCTGTCTTTGCTAAGACAGGAGTCATTTCAATGGGGGTTGGGAGTCGAAAAAAATGGCGCAAATCGGGTTGAGGCGAAAAATTTGCCTCAGCCTGACTTGCCCCATTTTTTGGCGCCCAAGCTCCATATCCCCCTACGCCGGCGCTGCCTGGTGTACGTTGTTTTTTTTCACGCACACCAGGAAGCGCCGGTGGCTAACGCCGGCTAACGTCATTGAATTAATACGGCGCCCGCATGGCGCTTCAGAATGGCGTTAGCCGGCGCTAATTTTTTTGACGCAAAACTGCGTTAGCGCAGTTTTGCGTCAAAAAGTATAAATATGGCCCTTGATTTGCAAAAGATTGAGTATGTGGAACAATGTGTGTGTGATCGAAGGTCTAGGCAAGATATGTTTGACTGTGTACGAATGTGCGTGGACGAGTGAAGTGTGAGCAAGCCTTGCTTGAGAAAGAGCAGCGGAAGAATGTATATGTGAAAGCATTGGAAATGAGAAAGAAAAAATTAAATGACTTAAAGGAGCTAGAAGAGAAAGAACGTAAATTACAGGTAACTGGCCAATACACTGTTAGGCAACCTCTCTATCTTATCCTTAATAAACCACACAATGATTTTTTGTTACTAGATCGCCTTCCATCTCCGTATGTCATTCATTCTGCCCCTCATGAGTTAGCTGAGGTCACCGGTTCGGAGCAACAGAAGATACGAGACAGTCGCTCTATGTTGCCTGCTGACCGTGCGTCTGAGCTTAGATCTATTGCTCGTAAAACAATTTGTAGCGTTGTCTCTGCTTCTGAACTTTTAGACAACATGAAAGGGTGGACGGAAAAGGAGCAGCTATATTTTACTGAGGCATTTGGTATAGAAGTTATTGAACTATTTTGGAAATATTCTGAAGAGTTAGAGCCCGATGATGTAGCAGCTGATCATAAGCAAATGCGTGATGGTCTTTTTGTTTTCTCCAAGGTGGCTGATGAAATCAGGCGTTTGGTGAAATTATGTGTTGTGGCAGTCCGTTTGCAAGAGGAGAAAAGGGCCGTGGACATAGTTGCACAGACATCTCAGACCGACGGGGTGCAAGCTTCCATCTTCGGAACAGATAAGACTATGATAGTTCATGCGAAACCAATGCAGGAGGCAGCTCCTTTGTATGTTTCTCCTAAAGGATTGGGTACAAGTGATGATAAAACTTCTGTTGATGCTAAGAGTTATTTTATTTATAATTGGGTATATACTCCTTGGAATAGGGCAGATGTAATGGCACTTAAAACAGCATTACCTGACCCGCGTAAAAATCCAGCCGCCTTTTATGAGGAAGTTGAGGGAGCAATTAGTTCTTGTACTATGACTCTGGCTGACATTGATTTATTTTTCGGATTGATATTACCGCCAGATATGTGGAGAACTGTTTGTAAATTTGATGATCGTGTAGTTTTTGGGGCATCATGGAAAGAATTAGAACAGTTGGATGAGGATAGGGAACCTGCAAAAAAGCCATATCAGTTGATTCTAGATCTTCCTGCAGCCATATTAGTTAAGTTAAAAACGATTATTCCCCCTAAAAAGATAGATTGGAATGTTTTGGCGTCTTGTAAGCAAAAGGCAGATGAATCGGTCTCTGATTTCTTTACACGCTTTGAAGAAGCATTTCATGATTTTAGCGGCCAGTTATTGTCAGATGATACGGGCAGACATTTGTTTGTCGATAAATATGTCGCAAATCTGTTACCAGGAATAGCTAGTCGTCTAAAAGCTAGTGAAAGTTCATGGACTACCTCTACTCCGGTTTCCCTTTTGACTATGGCTCAGTATTATGAACGTCTGGAATTAGAAGCAAAAGGTAGCGGGAATAAAAAGATTAAAGATGAAGGTTATGTTGGCTCAAGCTTATGGTCCGCCTTTTAGAGGTAGTGATAGAGGTGGACATGGATCTTATGGTTCTTCTCACACTCGTTCGAATTTGTCTGTTGATCAGTGTGCGTATTGTAAGAAATTTGGGCATTGGGATGCCGATTGTCCAGCACTACGTGTTCAGCAGTGTTCACGTGGTCGGGGACAAATGAGAAATCACACAAATGATCATGCTAGGGTTGATGCTAATGTAAGAGGGCAGGATGGGTTCAACACTTTTGATAGACAGAACCAATACCAGATGTCTAACTATGTGCAGCCTGATTTCCAAGATTCTGCTTCTGCATAGGATTGCCTAGGATGGAGTACGGAATCAGTTGAAGTCCCAGTAGATCAGAGGGGTCCCTATGTTACAACACATGTTTTGGGTTCTACTGATCAGTTTCTGGTTGATACAGGAGCCACTCGTAGTGCCTTCTCTAAACAATTGATTCCAAGGGCTCCCCTGTCTGGCTTAACCATTACATCGATAGGTTTCGATGGAACACCTTCCCCTAGCCCATTGTCACAACCACTTGCATTCCATGTTGATAAATTTACTACTCCATGTCCATTTTTGCTTTCTCCAAATACAACAGACAATATTGTGGGTCTTGATATGCTCAAGTATTTCAGGGCTACAATGTGATGCTCTCCTGAAGCAGTGCGTGTTATTTTAAATGATAATCATCCTGTGATGGAAAGAGTTTGTCTTGTTAAAGAGGATATTGCATTAGCTTCACTCGCTAGTACTTTGTGGGCGACTTCAGATACTGATGTAGGACAAATGATTATTCCACCGGTACATATAAGTGTCAAGGAGGGAGCTGTATTGCCACGTTTGCCTCAATACAAAATTTCACAGGAGGGCAAAGAAGCACTCACAAGAATTGTGCATGATCTTATTGCAGTTGGAGTTGTTGAGAAAGTTCCGTACAATGTTTGTAACAGTCTGATTCTTCCTATTCTGAAAAAGGAGACTGATAATAGGATTTACCGATTCATTATTGATTCACGAGAAGTCAATAAGATTGTGGTACCACAATATCCTGTGGTATCTGACATCACAACACTTCTTATTTTGGTTCCCTCGACAGCAACTACATTCTCTGTGATAGACTTGAAGAATGCTTTCTTTTCGATCCCTATTCATCCTGACAGACGATATTTGTTTGGTTTTACTTTGAAGAAACGATCATCTAGATTTTGCAGAGTTCCTCAAGGCTATGCTGAGAGTCCTAGTATTTACAGTCAAGCGTTAAAACAACAACTTGATTCTTTTGTTTTGCCTGAAGGTGTGTCTCTCTTACAATATGTTGATGATATTTTGTTGGCAGCTGATACCCCTGAGCAATGTGAAAAGTGCACTTTGTCCTTACTTTCTTTTCTTGCTTCACACCATCATAAAGTGTCACAAAAAAATGCAATATTGTAGACCAAAGTTAACCTATTTAAATCACCCTTTGTCTAAGGATGGCCATGCACTTACATCAGATCGTATTCAAGCAATTTTAGACACACCAGTACCCTCTACTCAGAAAGATGTTTGTGCATTCCTTGGTCTTACTCCTTTTTGTAGGCAATGGATATTAGGGTTTTCACACATTGTCAAACCTTTGCTAGCACTTTTGACTAAAGATACTCCAATGCCCCTGCCATGGACAGATGAATGTGAGACTGATTTCCGGCAGCTACGACAAGCCCTTTGTTCAGGACCAATGTTAAGTACTCCTGATTACACGAAGCCTTAGGCACTTTACATACATGAGAAAGATGGATGTGCATTGTCAGTTTTAGTACAGACACATGGCGATAAGCAGCGTCCCTGTGCATATTTTTCAGCAGTACTTGATCCTTTCGCTCGAGCGTTGCCTGGGTGTTTTCATTCAGTTGCCGCAACAGCTGTGTCAGTACGTCAGAGTGAAGGGATAGTTTTGTCACATAAGCTGTTGGTGTTAGTACCCCAAGTGGTTGATGCTCTTTTAAATCAAACAAAGACACAACATTTAATTAGCGCTCGCCTGACAGGATATGAATTGACATTGCTGGCTCCTCACATTACACTGAAGAGATGTGCAACACTAAATCCAGCCACTTTGTTGCCATTTCCGGTGACTCAGCCTCAGTCACAAGAAACACATGATTGTATATTCCTTACCGAAGAACAGACAAAGGGTCGTATTGATTTACAAAATACGCCCCTTCCAGATGTAGACGGGGAATTGTGGGTTGATGGGTCTTGTTTGAAGTTGCCAGACGGTACGACCTCAGCTGCATACGCAATCACCACAATACACACGATAGTGGAGACAGTTCGTATACCACAGAAGTCAGCTCAAGCAGCTGAAGTAATATCTTTGACACAAGCATGTGAGCTTAGTACTGACTTATGTGTGAACATTTATACAGACAGCTGCTATGCTTTTGGAGTGGCTCATGATTTTGGTTTGCTTTGGAAGGAGAGAGGCTTTCTCACATCCCCCGGGATGCAGATAATGCACGGCGAATTAGTGCATAACCTCTTGACTGCATTGACATATCCAAAGAAACTAGCTATTGTGAAATGTAGTGCACACAAGAAAGTGACCGAAAAGATAGGGCAAGGTAATGCCCTTGCGGACCGCGTAGCACGTGAGACTGCGATGCAGCAAAGTACTACTTCTATGTATGTAGTGAAGTCATAAGCTGAACGTTGGCATAATGCTAGACAAGACGTATTAGATATACAGAAATCTGCTTCAGTGAAAGAACGTGAGCAATGGTCTGAAGAAGGAGAATTGGATGATGAGGGCTGTTGGCGGAATAAGAAGATGGATAAATGGAAATTGCCTATAGCTTTTGTACAACCTATGGTTCAGATGGCACATGGGCTGGCACATGTTGGAGCTTCAACAATAACGAAGTTGCTTACACAAGTTTGGGAGCATCCAGAAATTTCCAGTACAGCTAAGAGAGTAGTACAGTCTTGTTTGATCTGTTTACAATACTATCCTGGAAAAGGGACACGAACTCCTGCGGGAGGGTTTGCTACACCAACTGCACCTTTAGAAGTTCTACAAATGGATTATATTCAGCTTGAACGCTTCAACAATTTAAAGTATGTCTTGGTGGTGGTATGTGCCTTCAGTAAATGGATAGAGGCGTACCCCACAAAGATAATACTGCCATTACCACAGGAAGGTGCTTTTGAAAAAAAAATTCCCTAGATTTGATGTTTGCAGACTTTTATGGAATGATAACGAACCTCATTTTGTTGGGGAAGTTATTAAGTATGTCCTGAAAGGATTAGGGATCAAACAGAAGTTCCATGCGGTTTTCCACCCACAATCAGCAGAGTTGGTGGAAAGGTATAATGCTACTTTGAGGCTGAAGTTAGCGAAGATCCAGGCTTCCACATCCTTAACTTGGCTGGATGCATTACCGTTGGCATTATTGTCTATTAGGTCAGTGCCACACTCTCAAATCAGCCTGACTCCTTACGAAATAGTGTTTGGAAGGCCAATGAACATTTGGGGAGTTCCTAAGCCAAAATCTGTATATGATGTACATTGTGTCCTGATGAATGAATATTTGGCACAGTTAACCGACATTTTGGTTTCTATTCATCAACAGGTTCGAGAAGCACTTTTTGACGGATCTACAGGTGAAGGCCATGAACTCCGACCTGGTGACCAGGTGATGATTAAGGGCCTCATTATGACCCTGGCGGGCGGCGGAGGCCGCCCGCCAGGATGCCGCCCTCCAAAATACCGTGCTGCGGTCAAAAGACCGCGGCGGGTATTACAAGTTTTCCCCTGGGCTGGCGGGCGGTTGCTGAAAAACCGCCCGCCAGCCCAGGGGAAAACGACCTTCCCACGAGGATGCCGGCTCGTAATCGAGCCGGCGGAGTGGGAAGGTGCGACGGGTGCAGTGGCACCCGTCGCGTATTTCAGTGTCTGCAAGGCAGACACTGAAATACTTTGCGGGGCCCTCTTACGGGGGCCCCTGCCGTGCCCATGCCATTGGCATGGGCACGGCAGGGGCACCCAGGGGCCCCGCGACCCCCCCTACCGCCATCCTGTTCATGGCAGCTTTCCCGCCATGAACAGGATGGCGGTAGGGGGCGTCAGAATCCTCATGGCTGCGGAGCGCGCTCCACAGCCATGGAGGATTCACACGAGCACTTTCCGCTTCTGACCGCGGCTGAACCGCCGCGGTCAAAATGCTCGTTGGAGCACCACCAGCCTGTTGGCGGTGCTCCCGTGGTCGGTGGCCCTGGCGGCCACCGGCCGCCAGGGTCAGAATGACCCTCTAAGTCCTTTGAAAGATCAAGCAGCTTGGAACCAAGCTGGCGAGGCCCAGAGCAGGTGCTCCTTGCGACAAGGACAGCAGTTTGAGTGACAAACCGAAAGAATTGGGTCCATAGTACTCACTGCAAGAGAGTGCTACCTACCTTGGTGGAACCTGCTGTGCTGACCGATCATCGAGAGATTTTGACTACGGACAAAGGCCGTGCTATATCACATGACGAATCTGCGGAGGTCTTCCCGGACCATACGATTTCTGGAGTGTTGCGATATAATTTAAGACCGAGGAAAGACCCCGTAGTGCTGGAGTAAACTGGTTGAGCTACCACCCTGGGTTAGTGAAACGGAGAGCCAATTTGGCAAGAGGGGGGATCAGCCAACCATTAGAGTAGTGACACCCATCTTGGCCCGTGGTGAAGAAATCAGCGGCTGCCCAGAGATAAGAGCTCCAACGATTGTTTTTAAATAATTTCTGAAAGGGTTGATTATCACTGTTGCTAAAATGAATAACAAACTGATCATTAGTACTATGGGGTTTGTTGTTGTTTTGGTGGTTATAGCAATAATCACCTGGTTTGTTGAAAAGAAGGCTCCTGCTCGTGTGTTTTTTGTTGCCACTACTCCAGTACCAGAGGATCACTATTACTTTACGCTTCCCTATCAGGAGCAGAAGCAATCGTACTTCAATAATACTTTCATTCAAATGTTGCATCATACTCATAATGCTTGGGTATGTGGAATGATACCTGCGCATCAAAAGAAAGGAGGAACACCTTTCATTCCTCTTCCTTTTTCACACAATGGTTCTTGTCAAGCTTTGTATATGCTTTTGTTTGCATCTGGAAAACATACAGAGGGCAGACTTCTTTTTCGCCTTAATAAAGTATGCCACCAAGACAAAGATGGGTATCCCCAAGCCAAAGGAACTAAATGGGAATGGGAAGAGTATCAACCGGACAATGTTTCAATACCATATGTCTTCACAAATATAAGAGTCTCTGACAAGAAAGAACAATTTGTGATTTCTGTTACAAAAACTAAAGCAGTTGTATGTTTATGTAGCATTGGGCGAATTCCAGTGGGGATAAGCAATTGTACCTTGATTTTAACTATTGAGGATGTAAATAATAGTAGTTTTACAGCTTCACATAATACATATTTTGTTTGTGGTAACTATGAATATTACCAACTACCTGTTGGGTGGTCAGTTGTGTGTTATGTATCTTTTCTATTACCCCCTATATTTTTGGCCCCTGCATCATATCACGAGATTTTAAACTGTTCAATGACATCATTAAAAATAGATATAAAAGGACAATAAGTACAAATGAGGTAGACCAAACGGACACTAGCGTGCAACAATATGTTTATTTTAATTTAGGGTTGTTCTCCTTTGTGGGTGCTGCGTTAAACAGTAGGAAAGTGAGACGATTGACTAGGGTTGTGGAAGCTGTTACCAATCAGGCAGCTCTGGCACTTGGGAATATTACAGAGGAGCTCCAAATTGCGAGGATTGTAGCACTCCAAAATCGTATGGTACTAGATGTGATATTAGCTGATCGAGGTGGTGCATGTCGCATCATCGATAGTAGTTGCTGCATTTTTATTCCAGATCACTCACCTTCAGTATATGATGCAATATCTAAATTGTATAAAATTGCTGCAGAAATCCACACAGAGACTGGTACTTGGACTTTGTCTGGATGGTATTGGGCTCTTGTTTCCGCTTGGGGCTGGAAACTATTGACTATCCTGTGTGTAATGATTGCAATATTTTTCACATGCTGTATCTGTATTCAGTGTGGTCCAATGTTCTGCTCCATGTGTATTACTGCTTGTATGCCTACCAAAGGAAATATTACAGAAATGAAAGCACAACACATGTTAGATAAGGAAATAGCTGAAATGATGAGCATAAATATAGAAGATTAATATTTAGATTATCCCAAAAAGACAAATGTCTTCAGCTAATGCTAAAAGGGTTGTCTGTTGTAATTTAATAGCGATTAGATTAAGCATTAGCAGAAGACATCTTGTATTTAGCAACTATTGTGAACATTTGGCGGAATCCATTTTGTATTCATGGCAGCCATTTTCTCTGCCATGTGCTCGCCATGTGCTCTGTCCTACCTTTCTGTTAACTACTCTTGAAAATCTGTCTAGTGACAAGTTATATTTAGCATCTCCCACTTTCGCACATGCCCAGTAAGATCTGCAGCTGTTAGTAATCAGTAACAGACAGTAATGTGTCAACTAGTCCTTGAAACTGTTAGCCCCTCCCACCTGTCGACTGTGCATTTCCATATGACCTTACATGTGTGTAAGTCTTGCTCCTATAATTGTACAACCTTCTTTTAGCCCCTGCGTGGGTGTAAAAGGACCATGCTCTCTTAGTTCAGTGTGCTACTTCAAACATTACCGAAGGGTGCTGTTTGAACTGTAGTACCACCTCATGAGGTTTAATAAACTTTGGTGGTCATTCTGACCCTGGCGGTCTTTGACCGCCAGGGCGGAGGACCGCGGGAGCACCGCCGACAGGCCGGCGGTGCTCCAATGGGGATTCCGACTGCGGCGGTAAAGCCGCGGTCGGACCGGCACCACTGGCGGGGTCCCGCCAGTGTACCGCGGCCCCATTGAATCCTCTGCGGCGGCGCAGCTTGCTGCACCGCCGCGGGGATTCCGACCCCCCCTACCGCCATCCAGATCCCGGCGGTCGGACCGCCGAGATCCGGATGGCGGTAGGGGGGGTCGCGGGGCCCCTGGGGGCCCCTGCAGTGCCCATGCCACTGGCATGGGCATTGCAGGGGCCCCCGTAAGAGGGCCCCTACATGTATTTCACTGTCTGCTGCGCAGACAGTGAAATACGCGACGGGTGCAACTGCACCCGTCGCACAGCTTCCACTCCGCCGGCTCGATTCCGAGCCGGCTTCCTCGTGGAAGCCTCTTTCCCGCTGGGCTGGCTGGCGGTCTGAAGGCGACCGCCCGCCAGCCCAGCGGGAAAGTCAGAATTACCGCCGCGGTCTTTCGACCGCGGAACGGTAACCTGACGGCGGGACTTTGGCGGGCGGCCTCCGCCGCCCGCCAAGGTCAGAATGAGGGCCTTTGTCTTTTATTTCACTTTCTGTGCCAACTTCTTCCTATATGGTCTGAGGACTTTGTGCAGAGAAGGGCGAACCCCTTGCACTAGTAGGCCTTGCTGAGGCTTACTTCGACACTAACAGCCAAATACTGCTAAATTTGTTTTTCACTGTTGCAGGGCCTATCCCTCTCATAGGTTAACATAGGAGCTGCCTTTAAAATATGATTAAAGTGTAGATTCCCTTTGGGAGCGGATTGACATGTGGAGTTTGGGGCCTCTGAGCTCACAATTTAAAAATATATCTTTTTAGTAAAGTTGCTTTTAAGATTGTGTGTTTGAATATGCCACTTTTAGAAAGTGAGCATGTTCTTGCTTAAACCATTCTGTGACTTTGCCTGTTTGTGGATTCCCTGTCTGGATCAGTTTGACAGTTTGGCTGTTTGCACCTCTCTTTAGACAGTGGCACAAAATGTAGTTGAGGTGTAGCCTGCATATCCTGGTGAGCCATCTGTGCTTGGAGGGAGGGTAGATGTGGTCACTCACACCTGAAATGGTTATGCCTGCCCTCACACAATGCAGTCTCCAACCCCCTGGTGTGTGTCTGGGGCCAGGCCGGGGAAAGCCAGGAATTCACAAACAAGAGGGACTTTTCTTTGAAGTAAGCCTACTTCAAATGGCAAAATGGGTATTAGAAGGGCACCCAAAACCATAGATTTTAGATCACTCTGGAAATCAAGAGGAACCTCTGTCTGGAAAAGAGCTGAGGAGCTGAGGAAGAAGAGCTGCCCTGCCTCTGACTGTGTTTTGTGGAGCTATCCTGCAGTTACTGCTTCTGCCTGTACAAGAGGACAAAGACTGAACTTTGTGTGCCTTCCTGCTTGTGACGAACTCTCCAAGGGCTTGAAATTGAGTTTGCCTCCTGTTGTTGAAGTCTCAGGGACAGCAAAGACTTCTCTCTGCCAGCACCTGGAGCCTCTGCTGAGACTCCTGCCATGCCAAGTGGTGCTCTATCCAATCCTGGGGCCTTGATAGGTGAAGGTGGTGGACCAAGGTTAGAAATCCACGCACAGATCGCTGTGCGGGTTAATTTCCAACGCATCCCCTGAGAGCAGCTAAAGAAACGATGAGCTGCTGGCTCCATGGCTGAAATCGAAGCAGCGCTTGCAGCTTGGCTGGGAAATCGATGCATGCAGCTGGAAAAACTATGCTTGGCATCTCTGATGGAGGCTGTAACGATGCATCATCCCTGGGCATGGAAAAACAACGCAAGGCCGGACCCGAGGTGTTTTGTCCGGATTGACGCATCTCTCTCCTGCGGAGAAAAGAAACGACACACATGAATCGGACTGGAGAAGGAGAAACGACGCACAACCTCACTTGTGGATGAGAAATCGATACGCCGCTTAACTTATTTGACGCACACTTACCCATGTGGTTTATTTTGACGTGACCCAGGTACATTTTCACAGTAACAGCGTTAGCATTGTGTTTAAAAGAACATGAAGACTTTTTGCATCTTAATTAATAACTTGACTTGTGTATGGTGGATTTTTGTCATTTAGGTTTTGTTTTGTTTAGATAATTATTCTATATTTTTCAAAACCTGTGTTGTGGCATTTTGTAGTGTTCTCATTAAGTTACTGTGTTTGTGGTATAAATACTTTACACCTAGCACTATGAAGTTAAGCCTGCCTGCTTGTGCCAAGCTACTAAGGGGGTGAGCAGAGGTTAGCTGAGGGTGATTCTCTTTTACGCTGACTAGAGTGAGGGTCCTTGCTTGGACAGGGGGTAACCTGACTTCCAACAAAAGACCCCATTTCTAACACCTAAAATTTGTGCTGTTTTGATAATCTTGTGCAACTGAAGATAGAGTATTAGTTCAGTCCCATCAAATATATGGATGTTTGCCATTTGCACAAGTAAAGTTAGTATAATAACCACCTTCCCCAAATATTTGCACTTATCTTATTCTGACTACAACTATTACAATAGACAAACAGTTCCAACAATTTTAAAAGTAAAGAACTGAAGACAAAAAATTCCCAAATCATCTTTGAAACACAATGGAAATTGTTAAAGACTGAAAAGACTCCATAATCATTAACATTGAATAAGAAGAACTGGAGGTATGACTTTTGAATTTTTTTTGGCACAAACCACACTGAAAAAATAAAGCATCATTAAAAAACAACAGTTCATGTTTGACCACAACATAACCACGATTTCAGGCCCACTGCAAATGTGCACATTTTGAATATAACAAGCGGATAATGCAGGAAAGGTTTTTACCTTAGGGCTTACGCCTGATTTAGATGTTGGTGTTATCTGTCCCATCATCGGTTTTCTGACTATAAACCCACCCACTGCAATGACAGTATGCCTGTCATATTTAAATGTCAGCTGGTTTATAGGTGAAAGACAACAGACAGCCTGTTGCTACCGCCAAGAACCATCGCCCGTGTCGATGGCAACATGGACAAAAGTGGCTGGCGGTGGGACTCCAGACCCTTTTACCACTGAGCCAATCATAATGTGCAGTCCCGCTGACGCAACCGTGGCAGCTAAACCTCCACACATGAGTTGGCCTCTTTCCTGCCAACATGAATCAAATCGTTACAATGATTCCCCTGCTGCTGCTGCTGGACCAAGACAAAAACCAACACTGTTCTCACTGGAACCAAAAGTTAGTCACCAAATTACCTGTCATCCATGGACTTGGGCAGTATAATTGCACAGGACTCGATTTGCTTCAGCCAAAGGCCCCAGACAACAGCATAACGATGTGCAAAGTATATACCTGCAGTGTTGCACCGAGGGCAATTATTGAAAACACACCTCAAGATGGCTATATCAACCACCAATCCAGCACCAATTGTCTTTATGGCAATGGACACCTATACCATAATGCACAACAATCCTAAGGAAAATTGTGACCAAAAAAGTGTGTGTAATAATCTCCATAAACAATATACCTAAATATAAATAGTATCCCCTATAGGAATTACTCTGTACCATGACACTGTACCAATTGCAAAACAAAAAGCTACAAGGGAGTCTACTCAAAATGTACAATGTTACTGCAAACATGTGATAGATCTTGGAAGCTCACATGCCCCCTTGGTGGCTGTAATTGATGTCAACCTGTACATGAAATTGAACCCCAAAATGTCATGTGCCCTGGGTAATGCATTTAAGCATATAATTGACACAACATGTCAAAATGAGCAAACATGCATTCTTCAGTGACAATATCAGGTCACATGCGTTTGGTGCAAGTGTCCAGTAACATAGTGAATGCTTCCACCAAAATGATCATGTCCATCACTAAGGTACAATATTTATTTTACATTTAGAACAGAAGTAAAATATCTAACAGGTGTTTGTCACTCTCACAAATGAGAGGAAGTGCATGGCTCACACAGCAGAAATAACATCAGCAAAAAACTAGTAGCAATCAAAAAGAAGACCAGGACAAATTCATTCTCAAAATACAAGTACTTTATATAAAGCCGAGATAATTCTCTCAAATGAAAAAGAGATGTAGACAACCTTTCTGACTGCCCAAGCGGACAATAATGCTTTCAGCTCATACTTGCTCCTATGGTCACTGCCAGAATAGAACCTCCTCTGGATGGGGCATCTATGGAGTAGAGATAGCAGGCACCTCAATGATGTCATTTGAGGGCTCTTGGGTTTAGAGGTGTGGAGTTGTGTTTTGGAGTTGTGGTTTTGGTGGGGTGGCTTTGAGTATGGAAGGGGTGGTGTAGGACGTAGAAGGGTGGTGTTTGATGTGGAAGAGGTAGTTTGGGATTTGAAATGGGCACAAAGATGTCAGGTGGAGTAGTCAGACATTTGGGATGGATAGTCAATGAGGTGATAGGGATCAGGGACAAGGAAAGCATCAGCTACTCCGTAGGGAAAAGGGCAGAATGAGTGGGAGGGTGTTTGGGTTGGGGGCTAGAAGGATTGCCTGTGTATGTTGTATGTATGTTGAAGGTGTGGGTCCTGACGGTCTGGTGTATGTGACATATTTTGGATTTGTGTCTCTTACTGATTGCCTGTTGGGTGGGTGAGTGTGGGTGTTTGTGTGGATGTGTGTGTTGCAGTTGTGGTGTATGTTGTGGTATCTGTAGGTGTGCTGGTGCATGTGTGTGTGGTGGTGTGTGTGCTCACTCAGAGTGTGCCTGTGGTGTGTGCTGATGTTTGTGTCATGTTGAGTGTGCCTATTGTGAGTGTGCTGGCGGTGTCTGTGGGTGTTGCTGAAGTGATGGATGTGCTTTCTGGGGATGTGTTGGTGGTATGTGCGGGTGTTTGTGTCACTGTGGGGGGCTGATTGTGGGTGTGCTGTGGTATCTGTGGGTGTTGCTCTAGTGGTGTGTGCAATGACTGGTGGTGTGCTGGTGATGTGTGGGGGTATGGGTGCAGTGGTGGGTGTTGTGTCTGTGTGTATTCTGGGGAAATTGTGGTGTTAGTGTGCGTGTGGTGCCTGCATATATGTCTGCGTGTGTTTTTTGCTGTGTTGGTTTGAGGATGTGCTGCTTGTGGGTGTTGTAGTGGGTGCTTGCATATGCTTGTGTGTGCTTTGGATAGGGCTGGGTTGAGGGATTTGAGATAGGGAAGTGGTGGTATTGTGGGCATGAGATTGGGGTGAATGGGAGGCTCCACCTATAGAAGAAGCCACTGCCTGGAATGACTGCTTTAGGTCAGACAGGCACTGTGAATGCCATCCATGTAAACCAGCATCTGGGTTTTCTGGCCAGCCAGCCCCTGGATTCCATTCAGAAGTGTGGTCCCACCTACAGTGACTGTCTATAAGAGGTCTACAGCCTGCTGACTGAGCAAGGCCTGGGAAACCATGGCAGAGGTGCCTGTAGCAAAGGTGACACCACCCCATTTAGGGAGGTGGCTATGGCCAACTGTAGGGGGAGTAATCGGGAATGTGGAGATTGAGATGGGGGAGACAACGATTCATGTGTCTCAGTCGCTGTAGAGTTCATCCTCACTAAGAACTGGTCTTCATTAGAGGCCTTTGATGAAGATGTCAAATCATTCATGGCATCCTGGCCAGTCCCCTCACCCTCAGTGTCAGTGGTGTCCACACCCAATCCCCAGTGGCCGCAGTCACCTTCGCCTTGCCCTGTTGATGCTGAAAACACAGATTCAACTGGTTTAGGGTATCTGCGAACATACTGCTGAACATCAATATAGGCCAGGGCATGGAACTCCACACTGCTGGTGGAGTTTGCAGAATTCAGGCACTTTGCCCTAAGCAGAGTAGTGCAGAGTTCCTGAATTCTGCAATCCAGCTCTCTTGCAAGCACCACAATACTCATGGGCCGCTAGCACGCGCGGGTCAGACTTTGTGCTTGCTTGTGCTGTTTCTGGCCAGGCACTCAAGATTTCATGTTTACCTGCACTGCTTCTGGCCATGATGGTTACCAAAACAGTCCAGCCCGTGAGTGCAAATGCACCTGGAGTAGATTTTCTCCTTGAGATACATCTAAATCTAGTAAGAAATAGGTTTTTGAGGGTATTTTCTTCTCCAATTGACCGTTCCAGTGGTTTCTTAGCATGAGAAGCCTCTTTAATTTTTTTCAAACAGGAAGGAAGTGCCACAGAGACTCCAACTTCCTGTTCCTGTCCCGTAGCCTCCTCCCAGTGCTTTATCCATCGCCTGGCCACTTGCCAACTTTGATATCGAGGTGGAAGGGTCATTCTCTTTGTCTCCTGGATATACCTTTGGATTTAAGGACTTTGTTTTTATCACACAAGTATGTTGAATAAGGGTTTTGTTTGTTTGATTGGGCATGCACCAGTATTTCTTTGTACTTTAATTTGATTTTAAACATTTATAGTTCTGGGTGTCCTCGAGATTAAGTGTATGCCTAGTTATTATTATTTTTTGCATTTCATTAATGTTTAATCTATTTCTACATGTTTGTAACATTTGCAGTATTATATTACTATGTGGCCTAGATTTTCAAAGGGCCATCTAGTGAGCAGGTGCAGTATTAGTTGTCAACAGTGCATGAAATAAATAGTTCAGTGGTATATGTTTTTAAAATTTCATGTAGGGCAGGGATGGCTTTGGATTAAATGCAAAATGTTGGTTATTGTTTGTATTTCATTTTTTTGCAAAAACTGTATATGTTTTAGGGTAATATCTGATGGCATATGAGAATGTATACTGTTGTTGTGAAATTTTGCTGAATTAATGTTAGTGTTTTCTTCAGTGTTACCACAATGCCTCCTTCACACCAGTGTGTGTGTGTGTGTGTGTGTGTGTGCGCACGCATGCACATGTGTTTGTCATCACCCACCATTTGTCTTTGTTCTTCATGCCATGTAGTCAGGGGCATTTGTGTATTCTATGTGCATAGACTTGCATGTGTTCTTTGTTCTCCCTGCCTCCTTGTTCACAGTTGTTGATTCACCATGTGGCTGGCGCCAATTTTGTGCATCCAGCCAGTGTCTGTGTGCCATAGCCTTGAATGTATTCCTTGTCCTTCTTGCTCCTTGCTGTTGTTGATTGACCATATGGCTGGCAGCCATTTTGTGCATCTAGCCATTGCCCCTTTGCCATAGACTTGTATGTGTTCTTTGTTTGCCAGGCCTCCTTTCTCCTTGTTTTTGATTGGCCCTGGGCTGACAGACATTTTGGGCTTGCAATCAGTGTGCCTTAGCCATAGATGTGCATGAAACATTGACAATTATTAATCATTTGTTTATTTTAAGATTAAATTTAAATTTGTATCTTAATTTTTTATTTATATATAAATGTTATTTTTTAATTTTAATGATTTATTATCTTTAATTTTGTATTTTATTTTGTATTTTTTTATTTTAATTTTAATTTTATTTTTGTATTTCTATTTTTCTTCTAATGTGCATTTTATTTTAATAAAAAAAAAGTTATTTTTATTTTTTGTTCATTTTGTAATTGTTTTAACTTTTCATTTATTTTAATTTAATTCTGCATTTTGCCATTATCCATCGATTGCTCCAGTCATCCATCCACCAAAGGCGCACAGCCTTGTTGCAGCATGCAATTTCTTTAAGTGTATAATAATTCCATTTCCTCCTGGACACCTTGGCTGCGGTGCACTGCAGACACATAAGCAGTACATCACTTTTTAATGATTTTTCAATTTCCCCTGGACCACCTTGCTGCCATAGGTTTTTTAAGGATTATTTACCCATGCACCTCTCTCTGACTACCACCGGTGTCTCCTTCACAGATGTAGATAAAAAAGAGCTATATCTGCATGCTGTGATGCATGATTTGAAATAACATTTTATGGTGTGGTGGTGTGATTTGACATTACAATGTTTGATTGAATTGGTATTTATTACGTAAGTAACCAACCACACTGATATTGCATTTTTCTGTACTATTTCAATCTGCAACAATGACACGTTTCACTGACTAAATGTTTTACTTGCTTGGTTGCGTTTAGGTGCACAAGAGAAGAGACATTACATCACCCTAAGTACTGTAAAAGGGAAGTCCGGTACAGTTAGTCTTCCAATCTCTTTCCTTTGGACAGCTTAGTGCCAGTGCCAATTGAGAGCCTAGAGAAAGTTACTTCCAAGAAAGTGCCAGTGAGAAGAAGCAGCTTTCCACCATTGGTGTGCCACCAGCAACATTTTCTGGGAGACATGTGCCTGCCACACTGACCTCCAGGGAGTAACTTGGGAGCAGCACTCCTGCATCAATAGTGCCAACCTAAACTAAGCCCAAGGCCATGTCTGTCAGTGAGACAGCCACTGCAGTCATGGTGATGCCCTCAAGCAGTGACGCAGAATTTGATTTGTCTCTTTTGCAGTAGTACTCACTTGCTTCAGGGAATAGAGCAAACTGAACAGCAGTCACAGCCAGCAATAGTAGATCTTCCTGAAGTTGGACCAGAACAGGATGTGGACCTTCCTTACAAGCAAGAACCTCCTCTTGTAGAATCAATGGCTCCAAGATCTCCAGCAAGAAAAAGGAAGGTACTGCTCCACCATCTTCTTCAAGCACCATTTCTGATGACAATGATAAGGACTTGGAGTGGACCCCGGCAGAGTCCGGAAGACACAGTGAGAGGCACTAGATAAAAAAAGTTCCAGAATGCCTTCGAAAAATGGATGGGGATGATGGTAAGGAGGGTGATCACAATGAGCCAGCCTTTGTGGAACCTGGCACAGAAGAGTCCAACATTATAATCCAACCTGAGGGATGTTGCACAGGCAGCACCACCAGCTCCCATATTTGAAGTATGCACTGCAGAAAGGCAATTGACACACCCATCTACCTCCAGTTCTTCTTCAGGCATTGGCAGTGGCCCAGTAAGAAAGTATTTTTCCACAGTTTGAAACTTTTTATCAAACAAGAGGAGAGAATTGCACTATGCTCCATTTGCATGTGTTTGTCTAGTTCACACTATGGTATTGGAGGCCAGATGCCCCATGTGAAGAAAAAAAACACACAATCCGGTGGGAGGAGCACCTAAAAAAAGTGCTGAATGTGGTTGAAGTGGTGGAGGTAGGCGAGCTGGAAAACATCTGCTACAACTGGTCTAATCACAGTGCAAGGTGAGGGAGAAGAGAGTGCATTCTTATGCAATGCAACCAGCAGTGTGCCAGAATCACCCACCTCAGTGACCTCACAATGGCACAGGAAGACTTAGGCCCTCATTACAACTCTGGCGGTAAAAGCCGCTTAGTGCCGTGCTGATGGCCACCAACATACCGTGACCGCGGCGGTAATCCGCCATGGATATTATGACCCACACATAGAAATCCGCTACTATACAGACACCCACACAAGTCCGCCAGACCAAAGGTCCGTGATAAACTGGCGATAGAAAAACCCACACCGTAACACCAACAGGAATACGCCCACAGTATCACGACCCACGAATCAATGTGGCGGTCTTTCAACTGGGGTAAACCATTGGCGGTACACACCGGTGCGCTCAAAATACACACACACCTATTAAACTACACCACATTGGACAATACAAACTACATACATCTGACACACATACACACACCACACCCACACACCCAATCCAATAAAAAACACACAGCCACATTAACCACAACCCCTTACAGTGAAAAAAAAATAGCGAACAGAGAGAGACACAAGCCTGGAGCACCCACTCAATCTGAGCCACAGAACACCAGCACCCATACACCATCCACGCAAATCACAGCACACACTAAAACACAGCACCCCGCACCTCACCCCACACATCCTCACACATATCACTCACACCACATCCATGGCACCCCAAAGACATCCCAGGTTCTCAGAGGAGGAGCTAATGTTAATGGTGGAGGAAATCATCCGGGTAGAGACAGCTATTTGGATCACAAGTGCAGCAGACATCCATTGCAAGGAAGATGGAGCTATGGCGGAGAATCGTGGACAGGGTCAATGCCGTGGGACAGCACCCCAGAACAAGGGATGGCATCAGGAAGAGGTGGAACGACCTACTGGGGAAGGTACGGTCTGTGGTCTCAAGACACCAGATTGCTGTACAGAGGACAGGCGGTGGACCCCCACCTCCTCTCTCACAACTAACAACATGGGAGGAGCAAGTCTTGGTGATCATGCATCCTGAGGGCCTCGCAGGAGTAGGAGGAGGGCTGACTCTGGTAAGTCAAATCTTTACTACTTTATCCCCCCTACCTGCATGCCATCACATAACCGCATCCTCACCCCCATCACTCCACCTACTCACATATACCCCACCATCACAAACCACCCTCCCAATAACAAGCCCTGCATGCACCCCCAATGCATGGACACCCATCACAGACCTGCATGGACACCCATCACTCCAGCATGCCCAATAGAGAGACTCACCCAGCCCACAAAATCACCACTCACACAGTCCAAGACGACAGGGAAATCACACTCATAGAGGGAAACACAGCCATGCACAAGATGGCACACACAGATACATTGACAATGCATTTTTCTCCCAAAAGGACCCCTACCCAACGGCACTGGAAAGAAGGTGCCAGCCACATCCAGCCCCCCCCGAAGAGGCCCACAGTAATGACAGCAGCTCCGCACGCCTGAATCACGATGACCAACTTGGCCCATCTGGGACCTCCGGACAGTCGGTTACCCTGCCACAGTCCCAAACCACTACTGAGCCTCCCCCTCAGGAAACATGCACAGCACCCACCCAGCGGGCCCATGCCTCTGTCCCCAGGACACGTCAATCAGCAGTGTGTCCACCACTACAGGGTCCCCAGGCAACCCCACAAACCCAGGACGATCAGGGGCCTGGGGGTTAGTGGCAGAGGGCACGCGGTTCAGGGGACAGAGGCACAGGACAACAGGGAAGCTGGGAGGACTGCTGTGCTACAGGGGGAGGACAGGCCCAGGGAACCGACCTTCCACGAGACATTCTCAAACATCATGGAAGTGTACCACCATTCCCAGGAGACCATGGGAAAGGTACTAGCCAAGTTACAGGAGACCCAGCGGCTGCAGGAGGGACAGTACCTGGGGATCAGGGAGGACCTAACAAAAATATACACCATCCTGGTCACCATTGCAGGGGTACTGACTGACATGGGCAAGACCATGAGGGAGGCAGTGGCACAACAACGGGGGCCTGACGCTAGCCAAACCAAGTTACAGCCCTCCACCTCTGCTGGAGCTAGTGGACAGGAGGCCCCACCACAGGACCAACAGGCTACCTGCACCCCAAACCCTGCAGAAGGAGAACCACACTGCAAACAGTCCCTGCGATCCAGGCAGAAGACAGAGAACATTGCCAAGACCCCCACCAGGAAATTAGACCGTCCTGATTGTCACCCTTCTGTCCCACCATGTCACACTGACCACCTTGAACTGACATTGCTCCACTTCCTATGTCCCCTTGGGCAATGCACCTGTGATACCAATAGACATTCCTCCACCATCACCCCACCCCCTTGCACATACTCCCATACTTATTGGCACAAAAATAAACACCCTTGAAACAAATACCATATCGGAGTCAGTGTCATGAATCAATAAATGTATTAGTACAACATTATCAAAGCATTGCAATGTATATGTACAGTGAAATGTACTACAGGATGACCTTTGGTGGGCAGCAGTACATATAGCAGGAGCCAGTATGGGGCACACAGATCTGAGAATAGAGCTGCCAAAGGCTACAGTCAGTGTCCATAGACAGAGAGTAAGAGGCTGCAATGTACAATGTCTAAAAGATTACAGTCTCATACCTGTGTGTCACTGGAAGTACTGCTCTATAATGTTTGTTCTGTTGTCCACATCTTCTTCATCTGCCTCCTCTTCCAGACTGTCCACAGGCTCCACCGCTGCCACAACACCATCTCCAGGCTCATCCTCCTGCAGAAAAGGCACCTGACGTCTCAAGGCCAGGTTGTGCAACATACAGCCTGCCACGATTATCTGGCACACCCTCTTGGGTGAGTAGTACAGGGATCCACCTGTCAGATGGAGGCACCGGAACCTGGCCTTCAGGAGGCCGAAGGTTCTCTCAATAATCCTCCTTGTACACCCATGTGTCTCATTGTAACGTTCCTCTGCCTTTGTCCTGCCATTCCTCACTGGGGTCAGTAGCCATGACAGGTTGGGGTAACCAGAGTCACCTGTAAATATTGAGGGACAACTGTTAGACACACACTAACCCTTAGGGACAATCCCATACCCAGACACCTACTTATAGTGGGTGGGGGCCTTGGCTCACCTATTAGCCACACCTGGTGCCTCTGGAGATGGCCTATCACATAAGGGATGCTGCTATTCCTCAAAATATAGGCATCATGCACAGAGCCATTATACTTGGCATTCACATGGGAGATGTACTGGTCCGCCAAACACACCATCTGCACATTCATCGAGTGATAGCTTTTCCTATTCCTGTAAAGCTGTTCATTTCTCTGGGGGGGGACAAATGCCACATGTGTACGATCAGTTGCACCAATGATATTTGGGATATGTCCCAGGGCATAGAAGTCAGCTTTCACTGTGGTTAAATCCTCCACATGGGGGAATATGATGTAGCTGTGCATGTGTTTCAGCAGGGCTGACAATACTCTGGACAACATGTTAGAGAACATTGACTGAGACATTCCTGTTACCATAGCCACTGTAGTTTGAAATGAACCACTTGCCAGGAAATGCAACACTGACAGAACCTGCACCAGTGGGGGTATTGCTGTGGGCTGGCGGATAGCTGACATCAGGTCAAATTGGGCACACAGCTCTTGAATTGTGGCACGATTAAGTGTGTATGTGATGATAATGTGTCTGTCCTCCATTGTCGATAGGTCCCTAGTGTGCAAGCTCTGAATTGCTCCAAACCCAATGGTGTAAGTGGGCATATACTACTGGGCAGGGTCCTGTGGGTGTCAGGTGTGCATATGCTGGCGTTAGCCATTGTACCTCATGGGCTTGTGACTACCTTAGTGACTGGTTGCGCATGCCTAGGGGTGGCCTAGTGCATAGGGCAGCTCCCTGTGTGTTGTGTACGCCAACTGTAGTGTTGTTGCTGGTACTGACCAAGTGTATCCTCTGTCTCTCCCCCCCTTTTTGTTTTGTCACCCTGTCCTTGTGTGCATTAGCATCATCTGGAGGAGGAGCAGAGGCACCGGAGACAGAGGGAGCTGCATCCCACACGGCCCATGAGGGAGAATCCACTGAGGGTGAAAGCACCAGTAGGACGGAGGGCGAGGGGGGCACCACGACGGGGACATGAGGGGAGACCAGTGACAGTGAGACCATTGACAGTGACTCCTCCTCCAATGGAAACTCCCTGGCAGTTGCCGACAGTTCTGTGCCCACCCCAACAACAGGTACAGCTGCCACCCCCCCTACCAGAACCACCCTCCCAGCAGTCCCTTAGCGTGTTTACCATGCCCGCTCACCCAGGACAGTGGGCATTTCTTTTGCACCAGGCACCTCAGGCCCTGCCCCAGTCAGCCCTCCTGCCCTCAGTGAGGAGGCTATTGACCTCGTGAGATTCCTCACTGTCAACCATTCTAAATGCCATCTAGGGTGTCGAGAGGCATTTGCAACAAACAAGTGTATACCTGGAGGGCATTCACTCTGGCGTGTTGGCCCAACAGAGAGCATTTCAGGCTCTGGCCTCAGCACTGATGGCAGCCCTTGTCCCTGTGCCCAGCCTCCCCCTCCAACTTCCTCTACCCATTCCCAATCCCCTCAACCCCAGCCTATCCCAAGCACACCTTCACACAAACAATCACTCAAATCAACACACAGAAGTGGCTCATGCAAACACAGGCACCACACTTCATCTCACAGGCACTCACACAAGCACCGTCCACATGCAGACACACTAACATTCACTGGTTCCACCGTGTCCCCCTCCTCCTCCTCGTTTACCCTGCTCTCAGTATCATCTACACTCACACCTGCATTTACTACATCCTCATCCACTATGTCCATCACCAGCATGCCCATCACCACACACCCCTCATGAGCAGTCACAACCCCCACAACCATGCACACGTCCCCTGTGTCCTCTCCCAGTGTGTCTGTGAACCCTCCTCCCAAAGTACACAAATCGAAGCACCCACCCACCCAACAGCCATCCTCCTCACAACAGCATCCAGCACATGCACCTCCACCCAAACTCAGCAGAAAGACACCTCCTACAACCACTCCCACTTCCTTCACTCCCAAACCCTCTCCATCTTCCCATCCCTGTGTGTCTAAAAAACTTTTCCTGGCAAACTTTGACCTCTTCCCTACGCCTCCCCCCACCCCGTCCTTCCCCTCGGGCCAGGGTGTCCAGATCCCAGGCCAGCACCTCAGCCACCAAGTCGGCGTCTGCAGTGGTACCTGCAAGTCCCAGGGGTTCAAAGGGGGCACTCGTTAGGGCTGCCAGTGTGCCAGCGACCCTTGCAAAGGACCAACCCATTCCACCACCTGCCAAGGTGAAGAGGGTGCCAGCAAGCAGCACGGCTAAAAAGCACGACCCACCCAGCAAGGCCTCCTCCAAAACTGCATCTGCCAGTGCCAAGGTCCCAGCAGCGTCTCGCAAGGTGGAGAAGGGCAAGAAAACCCAAGGCAAGGCACTTCAGGCCTCGGAGCCTCCAGGTGAGGGACTGGTGCCCACCATAAGTACTGACAGCCCAACAACCTGTACCGCGGAAGGTGCCACTGCAGGGACCACCACGTGCACCACCATCTGCGCCACCACCTGCACTTCCACCTGCACCGCCAACTACACCGCTGTTGCCACATCAACAGTCAACAGCATCATCCCCAGTGGGCAGCTGTCCGAGGCTGCAGGAGATGGCCTGGTGTCTCCCTCCACTACTACCAACACCTGCACCACAGCCTGCACCAGCAGCATCTCTGCCACAGACACCACCGCAAGCACCGCCACCGGCGCTGCCATTCTGCACCACCACATGCCCAGCCAGTGCCACTACATCTGTCATCAGCAGCATCCCCAGTGGGCTGGCGTCCATTGATGCAGGAGGCGGCCTGGACTCTCCACCCAGCACTTGAAGCACCAACACCGGCACTAACAGCAGTTTGCAGCCTAAGTCGCCGCAGGATGGAGTGTGGCTCTGCATCTATGGAGTAGCATGCTACCTGTTCCCTGCACGTCTCGTGCCTCAGACACCCAGGTGAGGAAATGGGAACTGCCACACCAGGTACAGCATCACTGGGCACAAGGCCCCCTCCAGAACCAGTGGAGATATGCATCCACTCACCCAACCCTTGGCAGGATGAAGCAGGCTGGGCACAAGGCCCCCTCCAGAACCAGTGGAGAAATGCATCCACTCACCCAATCCTTGGCAGGAGGAAGCAGACTGGGCACAAGGCCCCCTCCAGAACCAATGGAGATATGCATCCACTCATCCAATCCTTGGCAGGATGAAGCAGACTGGGCACAAGGTCCCCTCCAGAACCAGTGGAGAAATGCATCCACTATCACTTTCCTTGGCAGGATGATGCACACTGGGCACTAAGTTCCCTCCAGAACCAGTGGAACATGTCACCCACCTGAGAGACTGTGGCTTTGCACTCCCCAGGGCCAAGCAGTGGGCAGATCACCCACTTGAGAGACTAGAGAGACTGTGGCTTTCCACTTCCCAGGACCAAGCAGTGGGTAAACCACCCACTTGAGAGACTTGAGAGACTGTGGCTTTCCACTCCTCAGGACCAAGCAGTGGGCAAACCACCCACTTGAGAGACTAGAGAGACTGTGGCTTTGCACTCCCCAGGACCAAGCAGTCAGGAAACCACCCACTTGGGGACTTGAGAGACTGTGGCTTTGCACTGCCCAGGACCAAGCAGTGGGCATGTAGCCCCCTCCAGGAGAAGTGGCGTAGAACCATCTTCTGGCTGAGGTGCCCCCCTTCCCCATCCCCCTGAGGTGCCTGTGTGTTTTCAACCTGATGCCCCTGCAGTATTCTCTCCGTATTGAGGCAGGAGTCAAGTGTGGGCTTGGCCCATGATTTTTGGCCAAGTGGCCCATGAACATTTGTGAAGGACAATGTACGACCTTCTGTACATATTGTAAATATTTGTATTTTGTATATACTGTTGTTTACAATCGTTACCTTTATCTGCATATTTCTAAATATCACTATTTGCACTCACTTACTATTGTCCTTGCGTTCTTCCAGGGAGTTAAGGGGTGTAAATATAATGTTGCTGCATGATTATGTGTTTATGGTGTTGTGGTGAGGGTGGGGGAGTTGCATGTTGAGTGTCACTCTCTTTTTCCTCCCTCCATCCCCTGTGTGCTAGGTGCAGTACTCACCATGGTCATCGCTGTGGCCTTCTTTGATATTCCTGGTGTATTAGCAGATACAACAGCATCAGCAAGACCTGTAGTTCAGTCTTCATGGCGTCCTGGTTCTTAGTTGAGTGTCGAAAGGTGAGTGGTTCCCCTTCTGTGTACTGTTTCCACTGTGATTTTGATGGCATTGGTACCGTACGGTTGTGATAGGGTGAGCGGTACATTGCCTTCCGCCTGTCTGTTGGCGGTGACCGCAGCGGTGTTTGTTGATACCGTCGTGGCGGTCAGAGTGTTAAAGTAGCTGTCTTTGTTGGCGGTTTCCGCTGTGGTCGTGATCCCATTTTTTTTTACCTCTGGCCCGTTGGCGGTTTTAACGCTGCTTCAACACCGTCTGCCAGAGTTGTAATGAGGGCCTTAGAGTCAGATGGAGATACCATTGCTTACGATGACTGCACCATGACGCACATTGAGTCTACCGCCATCTACATCTCAAATGTCGCCTGCATCAGTAGTCCCACAAAAGAAGTAAATCCAGGTTACTATTATGGTCAAGTTTAGGCAGGGGGCCCTATGACCGCAACCATCCAATGACATGTTTGTACAATTGGAAGCAGGCCAAAATGTTAGCACTGGACCTCCTCCCTTTTAATTTTGTGGAAGGAGTGAGATTCTTAGAAGTTGTGGTAGCAATCTGCCTGTAATGGAAGGTTCCAAGACAAACCTATTTTGCCAGGTGTTGCTGTTGCAGCCCTTCATCATGGAGTGCTGCAATTGGTTGGACAGTCTTTGCAGCAAAGTGTTGTCGACTCTATCCAACTGATGACAGACATGGAGACCAGTTGTTAGGCTACTGACTACATGTGCACTGCACACTGGATCACTTTTGCAGGGGTATAGCAAAAGCTATCTCCAGTTCTTGGTCCTGAAAACATTTCTAAGAGTGTTTGGTGGCATGTCACAGAAGCCCTGTTCGCCATGAAGAAACCACATAAAGATGCAGACGTCTTGGACAAAGTTAATAGCGAGGTCTCTGTATGGCCGCGACCCAAAGGTCTCTGAACTGGATTTGTTGCCATGAACAATGACAGTAACATAGTCACGGCCATGACTAACAGTGGCTATTTTAGGGGCCTGTGTTTGGCACACTGCATCAACTTGGACTTTCTCAACAAAGAAGACATAGGCCCTCATTTCAAACTTGGCGGGCAGCGGAGGCCACCCGCCAAGGATGAACCGGAAAACTGCCACCTATGCAGCCCCAAACCCGCCATCCCCATTTCAACATCCCAGCTGGGCCGTAACATTGCAGCTGGCTCCTAATGGAGCCGCGGAAATGTGGCGGTGTGGTGGGTGCAGCAGCACACATTGCGCTTTCCACTGTCTGCCAAGCAGACAGTGGAAATTGCGATAGGGCTGTGCCGGGGGGCCCCACGAGTCCCCTTACCACCAGCCTTTCCATGGCGGTGTCTACCACCATGGAAAGGCTAGCGGTAAGTGGAGTCAAAATACCCAGGGCAGCGCTGCTTGCAGCGCTTCCCAGGCAGATTGCGACTGCCGGTCGCAGCAATGTGACCGCAGCGGTACCACCGCGGCCGTAATATGGCATTTCATACTGCCAGCCTGTTGGCGGTACGAACACCACTTTATGGTTGAAATGAGGCCCATAGTCAGCAACATACTGACCACCTGTAGATGAATCTGTCCTCATGTCAGCCATTCTTTTAAGGGCCGGAAGCATTTGTAGATTATTCAGTGTGGTAATAGAGTACCAGTGTAAATCCTGATGTAGGAAGTGCCAACACATTGGAACTCAACCGATTAAGGTGGTCATTACAACCCTGGCAGACAGTGTTAAAGCAGCAGTAAGACCGCCAACAGGCCGGCGGTAAAAAAATTGGAATTACGACCGTGGCGAAAACCGCCAACAAAGACAGCCACTTGAACACTCCAACCACCACGGCGGTACAGACAAACAGTTTGGCGGTCACCGCCAACAGACAGACGGAAGTCAATTTACCGCCCACAGTATCACAACCTACCAATCCGCCACCTTTTCCGGGGCGGATTCACCGGGGACATAAACACGGCAGAAACAGGACTTCGAAGAGAAAACGCTCACCTCTACACACCCGACGAGGAATCCGGAGGCCATGGAACCAGAGCTGCACAATGTTTCCAGCCCTCATCTTCTTGCTCCTCTACCAGGAGCACGAACGCCAGCAGCAAAGACAACGGTGAGCACTGCACCCACGACACAGGGGAGGGGGAGGGAAAAAACAGGGACACACACACGCAACACCCCCACCCTCACCCACTACAACACACACACCAATACAGCATGATACATTACAGTTACACCCCCCAACCCCCTGGGAAGAATGCAAAGACAAAAGGACATGAGTGTAACTATTGTAATATATTAAAATCAAGTACGCAAATATATATATATATATATATATATATATATATATACACCATAAACAAAATATACACCAATCTTAGTAGTCCAGGTAGTGCTCCAATGAAGTCCGTGGAACACTGGGCCCACATGGTATGGGCGAGGCCCACACAAGATCCCCGACCATGACAGAGAGAACACTGCAGGGGCATCAGAGAGCAAGAAAACAGGCACCTCAGGGGGAGGGAAAGGGGGGGCACCTCAGCCAGTTGAGTGCACAATGCCAAATCCACGAGGGGGCCACATGCCCACTGTTCAATCCTGGGGAGTGCAAAGCCATGGTCTCTCAAGTCTCTACAGTGGGTGGGTTGCCCACTGTTCCATCCTGGGGAGTGCAAAGCCACAGTCTCTCAAGTCTCTACAGTGGGTGGGTTGCCCACTGTTCCATCCTGGGGAGTGCAAAGCCACAGTCTCTCAAGCCTCTACAGTGGGTGGCTTGACCACTGCTGCATCCTGGGGAGTGCAAAGCCACAGTCTCTCAAGTGGATAACAGTCTCCACTGGTTCTGGAGGGGGCCTGGTGCCCTGAGTGCTTCATCCTGCTAAGGACAGAGGTAGTGGATGTAACGCTCCACTGGTTCTGGAAGGGGCCTGGTGCCCAGAGTGCTTTATCCTGCTAAGGACAGAGGTAGTGGATGTGATACCCCACTGGTTCTGGAGGGGGCATGGTGCCCAGAGCGCTTCTTCCTGCTCGTGACTGACTCAGTAGCGTCAGTGCCCTTGGCGCATATGGGCCAGCGGTGCTTGTGGCGGCGGTGCCCTGTTCAGAGGTGCTTGGAGCGGCGGTGCCCTGTTCAGCGGTGCTTGGAACGGCGGTGCCCTGTTCAGCGGTGTTGAGGCGGCGGTGCCCTGTTCAGTGGTGCTTGAGGCAGCGGGCTCCTTTGCAGTGACTCAGATGCTGGCGGTCCTCTCTGGCCCAGAGGGGCTTGTGCTGGCGGTCCTCTCTGGCCCAGCGGGGCTTGTGCTGGCGGTCCTCTCTAGCCCAGCAGGGCTTGTGCTGGCGGTCCTCTCTGTCCCAGTGGGGATGATGGCGGTGGCCTCCTGGGCAGCGGGGATGATGGCAGTGGCCTCCGCCGTGCTACTCTTCCCAGACTTGCCGGGTTTCTTGTGGCCCTTCCCCACCTTGGAAGATGTCGCAGCTGACTCCACACTCCCACCGGGACCCCTGGGAGCGGTTTTGGTGGCTGGAGTATTCTCTCTCTCCCGCCGGGCACTGGCCAACCTCTGATGCTTGACAGGTGGGGGACTGTCCGTGCTGTGGCTCTGTGCCACACTGGTTGCCTTGGGGGCCGGTGCACTACAGATCCTTGTGACTACAGGCACCACTGGTCCCGGAGATGTTGTGGCTGAGGTGCTAGGTTGGGACCTGGAGAGTCGGCCCCTAGGAGACAGACGGGGTGGGGGAGGTGTGGGAAAGAAGTCAAGGTTGGACAGGAAATGGTTTTTGGAGACACTGGGATGGGTAGATGGAGGGGGTTTGGGAGTGGAGGAAGAGGTTGTGGTTGTAGGAGGTGTTCGTTTGGTGACTTTGGGTGAAGGTGCATGTGCTGGAGGCTGTCGTGAGGTGGATGTCTGTTGGGTGGGTGTGTGCCTGTGTTTGTGTATCTTGGGAGGTGGCCTCACAGACACACTGGGAGAGGACACAGGGGACGTGTGGATGGTAGTGGAGGTGGTGACTGCACGTGAGCGCGGTGTGGTGGTGTGTGTGCTGGTGATGGCAGAAGTGGCTGGAGATGTAGTGCATGCAGGTGTGAGTGTAGACGAGACTGGGAGGGAGGAGGGAGATGAGGAGGAGGGGGACACAGTGGAGGCAGTGGATGTTGGTGTGTCTGCATGTGTGTGATGCTTGCGTAAGTGCCTGTGGGATGTGTGGTGCTTATGTCTGCCTGAGCTTCCCTTGTGTGTTGAGGTGTGTGCATGCTGCTCTGAAGGAGTGCTTGGGATAGGCTGGGGTACAGGGGATTGGGTCTGGGTGGAGGAAGTTGGAGGGGGGAGGCTAGAGACAGGGACAATAGCTGCCATCAGTGCTGAGGCCAGAGTCTGAAAAGCTCGCTGAAGGGCCGCCTGACTAGAATGAATGCCCTCCAGGAATGCATTTGTTTGTTGCAACTGCCTTTCTACACCCTGGATGGCATTCAAAATGGTAGACTGCCCAACAGTGAGGGACCTGAGGAGGTCAATGGCCTCCTCACTGAGGGCAGAAGGGCTGACTGGGGCAGGGCCTGAGGTGCCTGGGGCGAAGGTGATGCCCACCCTCCTGGGTGAGCGGGCACGGGGCAAAGGCTGAGGGGCTGCTGGAAGGGTGGTGCTGGTAGGGCGGGTGGCGGCTGTACCTGTAGATGCGGGGGACACAGATATTGCCGCCACCACAAGGGAGCTCCCATCAGAGGACGAGTCCGTGTTGCTGGTGTCAGCTTCTGTCCCCGCTGTGGAACTCCCCTCGCCCTCCGTCCCACTGGTGAACTCTGAGTCCCTAGTTTCGCCTTCCATGGACATGTGGGATGCAGTTCCCTTGTGCTCCGGTGCCACTGCTCCTCCGCCTGATGATGCTAAAGCACACAAGAACAGGGAGACCACAAAAAGGGGGGGGAATGACAGAAGAAAGACATGTTGAGTGCATGTATTACCGCTACCGTTGGCGGACACGACAGACACAGAAGCCCCCTGCACTACACTGCGCTCTTGGGCTCCACTGTGCAATCCCTGGGACATGGCCTACTAGGCTATGGACGACATCTGCACACATGGATGACACAGGGGCATGACTAGGTGTACTTGGCACTCTATAGAGGTGGGGTTGGGTGCCACTTGGCCTGCCTTACGGAGGGACCTTGCCTACTAAACTCACCCTGGTCTACGGAAACCCACAGCCCACCTCCCCCACCCAGACACCTCCACTGCGCACTAAATCAGCAGGATGAGAGTGTACTCACCCCCTTGTGGCTGCTGTGATGCCCTCAAGCGCCCATCCAACTCCGGGTACGCCACCGCCAGGATCCTGAACATCAGGGGGGTCATGGTGCAACAGGCACCCCTCCCACGTTGGGAGGCCATCCCCAGCTGAGCCTCTGCCGTCTTCTTGCTCCAGCGGCGAATGTCCTCCCATCTTTTCCGGCAGTGGGTGCTCCCTCTGTGGTAGACCCCCAGGGTCCGGACGTCCTTGGCAATGGCATGCCAAACATATATTTTTTCTGGTGGGCGCTGACCTACATGATTTGTACAGGGGGAAGAGAAACTTATTACCAACTGCACCGTCACAGTCATTGGCCCTCATTCCTACCCTTGGCATGTGGCACATGCATTCACCGTCGTTTCATGCACGCCACACTCTCCCCCTTCCTTCTTACATCCACCCCTTTCCACACAGGCATAGCCCATACAGCATGCTCCCAGTGTACTTACCTGTTTGTCTGGAGGACCGTAGAGTAGCGTGCACTGGGGGAGGCCCCATCCACAAGTTTCTCCAACTCCTCCGATGTGAAGGCAGGGGCCCATTCCCCAGACACTCGAGACATTGTCTCTTCCAGACCGAGGTCAAAGCAGCACTTGCAGTGTAGGTCCTCTCCTGTCGAAGATCAGGTATCAAGTGATTGAACAGACACCGCCGGCGTACATCGTCATTGGCTCCTGGGACCCATAGGGTCCAATGCTAACCAATGCAGCATTGCGCCGCAATCTTCGACCGCCTACAGCAACGGTGTACAATGCCAGCGCAGTTACCTCACATCCCATTGTCCCTCTTTAGAGGTCAGGCAGCCGCCATTTCAGGGGCCCACATGGCTTTATTTGTAACTGCGTCACACATACCTAGGCCTAGACTCAACACACATACAGACCACTTTTCGGATTATGATTCGTGTTCTGTGTAAGCTGTGGGTACGTACCTCTGAGTTGGTTGACTCTGTGCTCGTTGTTGTCCTTCGTAGGCACCGTCCGCTGGGATATGTGAAGAGATGGTGGAATCCTCCGGTGTACGGACCGCTGGTGGACCTATCGACAATGGAGGAAAGACATGTGCTCATCACATACAGGCTTGACCGTGCCACAATCCATGAACTGTGTACCCAGCTGGAGCCAGACCTGATGTCAGCTATCTGCCATTCCACAGGAATCCCCCCTCAAGTGCAGGTGCTGTCAGTGCTCCATTTCCTTGCAAGTGGGTTATTTCAAACAACAGTGGCCATAGCATCAGGGATGTCCCAGCCTATGTTTTCCAACGTGTTGTCCAGAGTGTTGTCTGCCCTGCTGAAACACATGCGGAGCTACATTGTTTTCCCTCAGGTGGAGGATTTGCCTACAGTGAAAGGTGATTTCTGTGCCCTGGGACATATCCCCAACATCATAGGTGCCATTGATGGGACACATGTGGCTTTGGTCCCCCCGCAGGAGTAAACAGGTGTACAGAAACCGGAAGAGTTATCATTCCATGAATGTGCAGATGGTATGTTTGGCCGACCAGTACATCTCCCATGTTAATGCCAAGTTTCCTTGCTCAGTGCATAATGCCCACATCCTGTGGAATAGCAGCATCCCTTATGTGATGGGTCAACTCCAGGCGCACCGTGTATGGTTATTAGGTGAGCACCTGGAAGCAAGTCAGTGGGAATGGTTGTCTCGGTCTGGGGATATCCCTACAGGTTAGTGTGTGTCTAACAGTTGTCCCTCGCCATTTGCAGGTGACTCTGGTTACCCCAACCTGTCATGGCTACTGACCCCAGTGAGGAATCCTAGGACAAGGGCAGAGGAACGCTACAATGAGGCCCATGGGTGAACACGACGGATAATCGAATGGACCTTTGGCCTCCTGAAGGCCAGGTTCCGGTGCCTCCATATGACAGGTGGATCCCTATTCTACTCACCAAAGAAGGTGTGCCAGATCATCGTGGCCTGCTGTATGCTTCACAACTTAGCTTTGCGACAAGAGGTGCCTTTTGTGCAGGAATATGGTCCAGATGGCAGTGTTGTTGCAGCTGTGGAGCCTGTGGACAGTGAAGATGAGGAAGCAGAAGAACAGTACATCGACAACAGGGACTCTGTGATCCTGCAATTTTCCAGTGAGACACAGGTAAGAATACAAACCTGCCTACTACATGTACTTTAACATTACTACCTCTCTACTGTTGTTTTCACCCAGTGTATGGTCACTGAGTTGTCACTTTCCCTTGCAATTTCACAGATGTGGGTCCCACTGTGTGACATCTGCTTTGATTCCTCATGGACTAGAGCTGTGTGACATAGGTATGTTGACATTACAAATGTAAGAGCTTTTTGCCACAGTAATTGATAATACACTAATTCGAAATCACAGACTGACTCCAGATTGTTTTGTGCTTCAAGGGTGTTTATTTAAGTGATCAATATTGGAAGGGGTTGCAAAATGGGGAGGGGTGATGGTGGAGGTATGTCCATGGCAGAGTCCAGTCTATTGGTCTCACAGGTGCATTGCCCAAATGGGCATAGGAAGTGGAACTGGGGAAGTTTGAGGATGGACAGGGTGTCAAAGTGGGACAAAAAGATGACATTTAGGGTGGTCTCATTTCTTGGCGGGGGTCTTGGCATCGTTCTCTGTCTTTGTCCTGGATCTCAGGGACCGTTTGCAGGGTGGTTCTCCCTCTGCAGGGGGTGTAGTGCTGGTGTGGTGGTCCTGTGGCGGTGCCTCCTGTCCACTGGCGCCGGCAGAGGTGGTGGGCAGTTCATCATCCAGGCTAGTGTCAGGGGCCCCTTGTTGTTCCACAGCGTCCCTCCTGGTGTTGAGTACTTCCTTCAGCACCCCTACGATGGTGCCCAGGGTGGAATTGATGGCTCTGAGTTCCTCCCTGAAGCCCAGATACTGTTCCTCCAGCAGCCGCTGGGTCTCCTGAAACTTGGCCTGTACCGTTGCCATCGTCTCCTGGGAGTGGTGGTAGGCTCCCATGATGTTGGAGAGGGCCTCGTGGAGAGTGGGTTCCCTTGGCCTGTCCTCCCCCTGTCGCACAGCAGCCCTCCCAGTTCACCTGTGTTCCTGAGCCTCTGTCCCCTGAACGGTGTTCCCACTGCCCCCAGATCCCTGTTGTTGTTGGGGTGGTGGGTTAGACTGGGTTCCCTGTAGTGGTGGACACACTGCTGCTTGACGTGTACTGGGGACAGAGGTATGGGCCTGCAGGGTGGGTGCTGTGCTGGTGTTTCCAGAGGGGGGAAGCTCTGTAGTGGCCTGTAACTGTGTGATGGGAACCGACTGTCCCGAGGTCCCCGATGGGCCGGGCTGGTCATCTAGATCCAGTTGGACAGAGCTGCTTTCATCACTGTCGGCCTCTTCTGTTGGTGGTGTGGACATGTCTGGACCCTCCTGTGCGGTGACGTTGGGTAGGGGTCCTGCAGGTGTGTAAAAGCATCTATGTGTGCCATGGTGTGCAATGGGTGGTTGACCGTGTACCCCAGTGCTTGCATTCCTGTGTGGGACCTTGTGTGAGGATGGTTTAGGGGGGTGTATGGGTTTGTGCAGCGGGCATGCTTTGGTGTTGGTTGTCCATGCTTTGTTGTTGCATGCAGGGCTTGGTGTTGGGATGTGTGGTTTGTGATATTGGGACATTTGTGAGGAGTTGGAGTGATGGGGGTGAGGGTGGGGGTATGTGATGGTATGCAGGTTGGGTGGGGGATGAAATAGTGAGAGATTTGACTTACCAGAGTCCATTCCTCCTGCTACTCCTGCGAGGCCCTCAGGATGCAGAATCGCCAAGACCTGCTCCTCCCATGTTAGTTGTGGGGGAGGAGGTGGGGGTCTGCCGCCAGTCCGCTGAACTGCAAGGTGGTGTCTTGAGACCACGGAACGCACCTTCCCCTGTAGGCCCTTCCACCTCTTCCTGATGTCATCCCTATTTCTTGGCTGCTGTCCCACTGCGTTGACCCTGTCCACTATTCTTTGCCATAGCTCCATGGAGCTATCAATGGAGGTGTGCTGCACCTGTGATCCGAATAGCTGTGGCTCTACCCAGACGATTTCCTCCACCATGACCCTGAGCTCGTCCTCCGAGAACCTGGGGTGTCTTTGACGTGCCATGGGGTGGTGTGGGTGATGTGTGGGGTGGTGTGTGTGGTGATAAGTGTGCTGATATGTAGTGGTGTGTAGTGTGAGGTGCGTGGAAGTTATGTGGATAACGGTGTTGTGTGCCTGTGGATGCTAGTTTGTTGATGGTGGTGTCTCTCTCTGGCCTTCTCTCAGTGATTCTGGTCGTAGGGGTTTGTGGGTGATATGGGTGTGTGTTTTATATAGTATTGGGTGTGTGGGAGTGGTGTGTGTATGTGTATCAGGTGTGTGTATTTCGATTTGTCCAATGTGGCTGTGTTTTGTAAATGTGTGTGCATTTTGAGTGCAGCTGTGTGTACCGCCAATGGAATACCGCGGTTGAAAGACCACTGTGTGGATTCGTGGGTCGTGATAGTGTGGGCGTATTTCTGTTGGCGTGGCAGTGGAGGTTTTGTTTTCGCCAGTTTATCACTGACGTTTGGTGTGGCGGACTTCTGTGGGTGTCTGAATTTTGGCGGATTCCGTGCTGTGGGTCATAATAGCTGTGGCGGATTTCTGCGGGCGTGGCGGTGTGTTGGCGGTGTTCTGCACGGCGGTAAACGGGTTTACCGCCAATGTTGTGATGACCGCCTAAATGTTTGTTAGAGCGGTACAGACAGATCAAGGACTATGGCCCTCATTCTGACATTGGCGGTAAATCCCGCTTACTGCCATGCTGACTACTGCCAACAGAACACCTCCGCCACTAATAACCGCCAATAATATTATGGCACACACATACCAATCTGTCACCATACAGTCACACACATAAGTCCACCAACCCAAAGGTCAGCGATAAACTGGTGGCAGCAAAACCCACACTGTTATGCAAACAGAACTACGCTTACAGCATTATGACCCACGAATCACTGTGGCGGATATTCAATGGCAGTAAACCTTTGGTGGTACATACCACCATGCTCAAAATGCACACACACAAACAAAACAACACTATATTGGTCAATTCAAACTACACACTCCTGACACACATACACACACCACACCCACACCACTATAAAACACACACCCACAGTACCCACAACCCTTTATGACTAAAAAGAATTGCCACCAGAGAGAGACAGCAAGAGCACACACAAACAGCTAGAGCCACATAACATCACCTATGCACCATCCACTCACCTTGCATCACAAACCCCAACACATCACCCTACACACCCTCACCCACTTCACTCACACTACACCCATGGCACGACAATGACACCCCAGATTCTCTGAGGAGAAGCTGAGGGTCATGGTGGAGGAAATCATCCGGGTAGAGCAACAGCTATTTGGATCACAGGTGCAGCAGAAATCCATTGCTAGGAAGATGGAGCTGTGGCAGAGAATCGTGGACAGGGTCAACGCCATGGGACAGCACACCAGAGCAAGGGACGACATCAGGAAGAGGGGGAAGGTATGTTCCACAGCAGCAAGACACTCACTAGCTGTACAGAGGACTGGCAGTGGACCCCGACCTCCTCCCCCACAACTAACAACATGGGAGGAGCGAGTCTTGGCAATCATGCATCCTGAGGGCCTGGCAGGACTAGGAGGAGGACTGGACTCTGATAAGTCAAATCTCAGTTACTATCACCCCCCCTATCATGCATGCCATCACAAACCCCCACCCGTACCCTCACTCCCATCACTTCACCACCTCCCATATTCCCCACCATTATGACCCACTCATCCCAATACTAAGCCCTGCATATAACACCAATGCATGGACACCCCTCACAGACCCGATGGAAACCTATCACCACTGCATGCACACTGGAGAGAATCACATAGCCCACCAAATAGCTACTCAATCAAAGGCAAATCTGCTAGGGCAACAACAACCATAGAGGGCAACACACCAATGCACATGATGTCACATGCAGAAACAATAACACTGCATTTACATCCCCACGGGTCCCCCAGCCAATGTCACCGGAGAACAGGTGCCAGCAATATCCGCTCCCCTCAGAAAAGGCCCACAGTGATGACAGAAGCTCTGCTCACCTGGATCTAGATGACCAATCTGGTCCATCAGGGATCTCCGGACAGTCCGTCACCCAGGCACACTCTCACACCACCACAGAGCCTCCCCCCTCAGGAAACACCACCACAGCACCCAACCAGCGGGCCCATACCTCTGTCTCCAGGACACGTCAATCAGTAGTGTGTCCACCAACACGGGGACCCCTAGGCCACCCCACAAACACAGGACGATCATCGACCTCGGGTCAGTGGCAGTGGGCACACAGTTCAGGGGACAGAGGCACAGGACAACAGGGAAGCTGGGAGGACTGCTGTGCACCAGGGGGAGGACAGGCCCTGGAAACTGACTATCCAGAAGGCACTCACCGCGATCCTGGGAGCATACCACCATTCCCAGGAGACGATGGACCAGATACTGGACAAGTTGCAGGAGAACATGCGGCTGCAGGAGGGACAGTTTCTGGGGATCAGGGAGGACTTGAAGGACATTAACACCACCCTGGTCTCCATTGCAGGGGTGCTGGCAGACGTGGCTAACACTATGAGGGAGGCAGTGGCACCCCACCGGGCCTCTGCAACTAACCAAACAGATGAACAGCCCTCCACCTCGGCTGCTGCTAGTAGACAGGAGGCCCCACCACAGGACCAATAGGCCACCCGCACCCCTCCCCCTGCAGAAGGTGAACCACCCTGCAAACATTCCCTGCGATCCAGGCAGAAGCCAGAGACTATTGCCAAGAACCCCGCCAGGAAACAAGACTCTCCTGATTGTCACCCTTGTGTCCCACTCTGTCGCCCTGTCCACCTTGAACTGCCATTGGTCACCTTCCTATTCCCCCTTGGACAATGCACCTGTGATACAAATAGACTGGACTCCAACCTGGACTTTCCTCCATCATCCCCCCAGCCCGTTGCACATCCCCCTCTACCTATTAGCACTTAAATAAACACCCTTTGAAAAAATACAAGTATGGAGTATGTCAAATGATTTAAGTATGTATTAGTTTAACAAGGTTGAAACATTGAAAATCAACTGTACAGAAATGTATACATAGGAATGACCTGTAGTTGGCTGCTGTGAACACACCAGGAACGATAGTGAGGCAGAAATATCTGCAAATAGAGATGCCAAAGGCTACAGTGAGTGGCCGTAGAAGTGGGAAAATCAGCAATGTCAAACACAAAACTGTCAATTAAATGTGAAGTTACACTGTCTTACCTGTGTGTCATTGGAAGTATTGACAAATTATTGCACTTCTGTTGTCCTCATCCTCATCCTCTGCCTCCTCATCTTTACTGTCCACAGGGTCCACTGCTGCCGCACGGCCATCTCCAGTCTCATCCTCCTGCAGAAAAGGCACCTGGCGATGTAAGGCAAGGTTGTGCAACATATAGCATGCCACGATGATCTGGCAGACCTTCTTGGGTGAGTAGTACAGGGATCCACCTGTTAGATGGAGACAACAAAACCTGGCCTTCAGGAGGCCAAAGGTCCTCTCTATAATTCTTCTTGGTCATCCATGTGCCTCATTGTAAGGTTCCTATGCCCTTGTCCTGGGATACCTCACAGGGGTCAGTAGCCATGAGAGGTTGAGGTAACCAGAGTCACCTGCAAATATCGAGGTACAACTGTTAGCCACACACTAACCCTTAGGGCCCACACCATACCCATACAACAACATTCACTGGGTGGGGACCAGGGCTCACCTATTAGCCACACCCTGTGCCTCTGGAGTTGAGTTATCAAATATGGAATGCTGCTATTTCTCAGGATAAAGGTATCATGCACAGACCCAGGATATTTTGCATTGACGTGAGAGATGTACTGGTCCGCCAGGCACACCATCTGCACATTCATGGAGTGAAAGCTCTTTTGATTTCTGAAAACCTGTTCATTTTGCTGGGGGGGGGGACAAATGCTATATGTGTACCATCAATTGCCCTAGTAATGTGGGGATATGTCTTATTGCATAGAAATCAGCTTTCACTGTGGCCAAATCTTCCACCTGGGGGAAAACGATGTAGCTGCGCATGTGTTTAATCAGGGCAGATAACACTCTGGTCAGCACTATTGACATTCCTGCTGCCAAGCCCACTGTGACTTGGAAAGAGCCAGTTGCCGGGAAATGGTGCACTGATAGCACATGCACAAGAGGGGGATCCAGGTGGGGTGACAGATAGCAGAGATTAGGTCAGGCTCCAATTGGCACACAGCCCTGTGATTGTGGCCCTGTCCATTCTATAGGTGAGGATAATGTGCCTGTCCTCCATTGTTATTCTAATGAGACTACTGGATTTTGAGCGGCAAGATCGTTCACAGTGTGGGGGACTAAGTCTGACCCATGGTGAAGGACCCTTGTCACTCTAAATCCAGGTTTTGCTCCGGCTAACTAGCAGTGCCTCATCTCTCCCAAAGGGAAGAGACAATTGGGCAGCCGAGCACATGGCATCTTAGTACTTCCCAGGGAAGTCGTGGTCACTCAGGTCACAACCGGTTCTCTCACACACAGGGTGGTCTCATATATAAATGACAAAGGAAGTGTGAGTTTTAAAGATTGGTTTAATAAAACGACTGCATTTTAGATAGCAAAGCGTGAGCTGCGATAACCAGAACTACACAACACAGTAGGATTAAAATAGTAACGAAGAGAGTGAAGCACAAGAATAAGGCTATCATAATGAAACTAGATTAGGTCCTCTCTAAGTTATATTCTGAGCACAGCATGTAAAGCTCTAAGCCTGCCTTTCAGGTTCCCCCCTGGAGGACATCAACCCTCATACCTGAGCAACGGCCTGTAATCTGCATTAGTATCTGCAACAGGCAGTCAGCATCTAGTTGTAGGTTTCTGGTCGGAATCTCCCTCTTCCCTGTACTAGGACTAGAAAGAGTTTTTATAACTAACACGCAGATGTACTAGGAAAATGTCCCTACGTAAGGATGCATTTTTTTCTACGAACACTAGAGACTAAACTTCTACCATGTGTACCGTCAATGTACCAGACTGTAGCCTTGACTGAAGCACAGGGTGAGCAAGAATGCATTGTTTGAGAACACAGTGCTGAACTAAGCTAAACAGTGTGATAGAAAGAAATAAAAACAAGACCGTAAAACTGGTTATTGTGAAATAACAGTACAAGGCTGAATAAAATGTATCTAGGCTAAAGTGCACATAGGCCTAATATATTAACCTAACGTGCATGAAGCTATATTAAAAATGGCTACACTACGGGGGATGTCTCCATCTCCTATTCATCCGCTGCAGTTGCAATCTATGGGGCAAAATGGTGAGCAGCTGGGCAGTATCTCTTATTTCCAACCACTACACTTCAATGCATGTCGTGATTGTAACAGTTATTGTTTTAGAGAGGTCCAAATGGTATATATTTGTACTGTGACACAGTTAGGAGCCATGGCCTGCACGCCCCCCCGAAATGACATCCGCCTGTCCTGTGTGGGGGAATAGGTGGAAATGAGGTAATTCCACTGACGTTGTGCGCTGTTGCGGGATGAGGTCGAAAACCGCTGTGAAACTCCTTATTGGTTAACATTTGGCCCTCTGGGGTACAATGGCCAATGGTGATGTACGCCGGCAGTGACGGTATGCACAGCCGCGGACATTACTGCATTTTCTATCTGTTCACTCACTTGCTACCTGACCTTCAACAGGAGAGGGCCTATACTACATATGCTGCTGTGACCTGTGTGTGGAAGTGACCATGGCTTGTGTCACTGCGGAAAGGGCCCCTGCCTTCACCTCAGCGGAGTTGGAGTTGCTGGTGGGTGGCGTCTTACCCCAGTACCGAATGCTGTATGGGCCTCCAGACCAACCGGTGGGTACACTGTGAGTACGATTCATGGGACGTGAATGCATGGATTGCTGTGTGCGAAGGCCTCATGTGGGGGGGTTGGTGTATGGGCCCTGGGCAGCGTGCTGCATGTACAGAGGGCCATGTCTGTGCTAATGGGGATGGGAAGGGGCATGGTGGGCCATGAGTGTAGCAGGCAGAATGGTCCATTTCTATTTCATTGCAGGTCAGTGCTCATCAAAAGAAGGTAATATAGCGTGCCATTGCCAAGGACCCTGGGGGTCTACGGCAGGCAGAGCACCCACTGTCACAAATGGTGGGAGAACCTGAGATGCTGGGCACGGAAGACGGTGGAGGCCTAGCTGGGGATGGCCTCCCTACGAGAAAGGGGTGCCCGTCGAACCCTGGCCCCCCCTGATGGCTGCATACTGTCTGTGGCCTATCTGAGGCTGGATGGGCACTTGGGGGCATCACAGCAGCAACAAGGGGGTGAGTACAGTGACCAAAAATACAACTTGCGCCTGGTGGGATGGTATCTTGGTGGCGAATGAGGACCTGTGGGTGTCCCTATGCCAGGCCTGACATTGCAGAGTAGGTCCCATGTTGGGCAGGGTTATGATGTAAAATACCTTCAACCAAGTTAGTAGGCATCCACTACTGGGCAGGGGTCTGTGGGTCTCAGGTATGCTGCAGTTGGCGTTAGGTGTCCCTATCCATGGCCTGGTGACAACCATTGTGACTGGTAGTGCATTGCCTAGTGCGTAGGGCTGTTCCCTGTATGTGAGTGTGTTGTGTACGCCAACGTGGTGTTGTTGGCACCAAAGACCAAGTGTGTCCTTTGTGTGTCCCCCTTTTTGTTTTGTCACCCTGTCCTAGCGGAGGAGCAGAGGCACCGGCGACAGAGGGAGCTACATCCCAAAGGGCCCAGGAAGCCGAATCCACTGACGATGAGGGTACCAGTGGGACGGAGGGCGAAGGGAGCACCACGGCGGAGACAGGAGGGGACAGTTTGAACATGAATTCCTCCTCCAATGGAAGCTCCCTGGTGGTGGCAGACACCTCTGTACCCACCCCAGCTACAGCTGCCACCTCCGTACCAGCACAGCCCTCCCAGCAGCCCCTCAGTGTGTTTCCTGTGCCCGCTCACCCAGGAGGGTGGGCATCTTCTTCACCCCAGGCACCTCAGACCCCGCCCCAGTGAGCCCTGCTGCCCTGAGTGAGGAGGCCATTGACCTCCTACCATCCATCTCTGTTGGGCAGTCAACCATTCTGAATGCCATCCAGGGACTGGAAGCCCAAATGCAACAGACAAATACCTTCCTGGATGGCATTCACACTGGCCAGACGGCCCAACAGAGCTCAATCTAGGCTTTGGCCTCCTCTCTGATGGCAGCCATTGTCCCTGTTTCTAGCCTCCCTCCTCCAACTTCCTCTACCCAATCCCATTCCCCCTCAACCCCAACCAATCCCAAGTACACAGACAGACGAGCAGGCACCCAGGACAATACACAACAGTGGACAAACACAAGCACCACACTTTGTCCCACAGGCACTCACACAAACACCATCCAGATGCAGACATACGAACATCCATTGCTCCACTGTGGCCCCCTCTTCGTCCTCATTCACCTCCCTCCCCGTTTCATCTACACTCACACCTGCATGCACTACATCCTCATCCACTATCCCCATCATCAGCACACGTATCAGCACATGCCCCTCACTGGCAGTCACCACCCCCACTTCCATGCACACGTCCCCTGTGTCCTCTCACACTGTGTCTGTGCCCCCTTCTCCCAAAGTACACAAACCCAAGCAGTCAGACACCCAACAGCCTTCCACCTCACATCAGCATCCAGCCCATGCTCCTACACCGAAACACAGCAGACAGACACCTCCTACAACCACTCCCTCTTCATCCACTCCCAAACCTTCTCCCTCTTCCTGCCCCAATGTCCCTAAGAAGCTTTTCCTCTCCACCTTTGACCTCTTCCCTAGACCTCCCCCCGTCCCTCTCGTCAGGCCGGGATGGTCAGTTCCCAGCCAAGCACCTCAGCCACCCAGTCCATGGGCACAGTAGTGTCCACAGCTACACCAGGTGGGCGAGGATCCCGGGCACCAGGCAGCCACACTAATAGGGTGCCTGCACCAAGTGCTGTAAGGAAGGTCAAGGATGCACCCCCAGCTTCTGCAAAGAAGAGCAAGGAGGCACCCCCAGCTGCTGCAAAGAAGGGCAAGGAGGCATCCGCAGCTGGTAAAAGGAAAGGCAAGGAGCAATCCCCAGCTGCAACCAAAAGGAGCAAGGAGCCATCCCCAGCTGCTGTCAGGAAGGGCAAGGGGCCTGCACCAGCAGGCAAAAAGGACAGGAGGCCTGGTGCTGGGACTCAGCCAGAGCCCTCACCACCAACCACGGTGGTGCAGCCATCCGAGGCTGCAGGGGATGGCCTGGAGCCTCCCCCACCTTTGCTAGCACTGCCACCAGCACCGCCACCAGCACCACTGCCAGCAGCTCCAGTGGGCAGCCATCCGGGGCTGCAGGGGATGGGCTGGAGCCTCCCTCCACCACTGCCACCAGCACCACTGCCAGCAGCAGCAGCCGCAGTGGGCAGCTGTCCGAGGCTGCAGGGGAAGGGTTGGAGCCTCCCACACCACTGCTAGCACCGCACCAGCACCGCCACCAGCACCGCCACCAGCACCGCCACCAACACCACTGCCAGCAGCAGCTTCCTTAGTAGGCAGCCGCCCGAGGCTGCAGGGTAAGGGCTGGAGCCTCCCACCACCAATGCTAGCACAGAACCGCCACCAGCACCACAACCAGCACCACTGTCAGCAGCAGCAGCCCCAGTGGGCATCAGTCTGAGGCTGAAGTGGAAGGGCTGGATCCCCCCCACACCACTGTCAGCACCGACACCAGCACCGCCACTGCCACTGCCACCACTGAGCAGCCGTCACCGCCGGCAGACAGTGTGTAGTCCTGCATCCATGGCCTGTTGTGCGGCCTGGCCCCTGCAAATCCTGTGGGTCTGACACCCAGGTGAGAGACTGTGACCTTGCACTCCCGATGATCTGCATCACAGGGCACAATACCCCCTCCAGAACCAGTGGAGAAGCCATCCACTCACCCCATCCTTCCCAGGATGAAGCTCACTGGGCACAATGCCCCCTCCAGAACCAGTGGAAGAAGCCATGCACTCACCTCATCCTCAACAGGCTGAAGCTCACTGGGCATAATGCCCCCTCCAGAGCCAGTGGCAAAGCCATCCACTCACCCCATCCTTCCGAGGATGAAGCTCATTGGGCACAATGCACCCTCCAGAACCAGTGGAGAAACCATCCATTCACCCCATCCTTCCCAGGATGAAGCTCACTGGGCATAATGCCCCCTTCAGAACCAGTGGAAGAACCCTAGTCAAATGCCTGGCACAGATGCTGCTCCCTTTTGAGGTTTTCACACAGCAAGTAAGCAAGGAGGATAGTACGATGGTCCAAGCTATCCCGTTGTTGCATCTGCTATAGGAGCATCTAATGAAGGTGTATGAAAGGTTCACATTCGGAGGTGTGAATGAAAATTCAGAAGCGCATGCCTTGTTCGGGAGCCTAAGCTATCACTTGACTTGTAATGCATAGATGCACAATGACATTATCCCATCCAATGAGTACATATGTGCCACCTGTGCTACATGATCCACACTATAAAATAATTATTCCTACCTCCATTCCTTATTCTTAAAGGGAAAAAAAACGGCTGGAGTCCCAATCTGCAGTTCTAAGGTGCTGCTATCAACTTCCAGAGGAAGCAGTCCTGTTATATCGCAGCCAACAACAGGAACAAGAACACTGGCAAAAACAGCATCAGAAGAATCTGATCCAATCCCTGCAAATGGCAGGACTTAAGTCCAGTGCAGAGGCGAAGGCAAAAGAGGTTGAGCAAGTGGCAGCATGGGTGACTCAAAAGAGGTGTATATGGATCGAAATCTATTGGTGTATTGGTAGAAGAAGATGCCTCAATGGCAGTACTCCCCATGGTCGTCTTTGCCGGTGTTGGTGTTCGTAATGGAGCAGAAGGTAGAAGAGCATGGGGAAGACATGCAACTCGGGCTCCATGGCGACGTGGTTCTTCCTTGAGTGTCCAGAGGTGAGTTGTTTCCCTTCTGTGTAGTATTTCCGCCAGGCTTTTGATGTCGTTGGTACCGCCCTGGAAAAGGTGGCGAATTAGACTGTCATTATGCAGTGGGTGGTACAATGCTGTTGATGGTTACCGCCGTGGTGTCTGTTGGGTTCTCCCTGGCGGTCTGTGTGTTAAAGTGGCTGTCATAATTTCATATTTAATACCGTCGGCCTGTTGGCGGTGCTACTGCCGCTTTATCACCAACCGCCAGGGTTGTAAGAAGGGCCAATGTCTTTCTAACAGGAGGGGATGCAATTGAGAAAGCTACGATCATGGATGCAGACAAATGTGACCTGGTCAAATGCCTGGCACAGATGCTGCTCCCTTTTGAGGTTTTCACACAGCAAGTTAGCAAGGAGGATAGTACAATGGTCCAAGCTATCCCGTTGTTGCATCTGCTACAGGAGCATCTAATGAAGGTGTATGAAAGGGTCACACTCGGAGGTGTGAATGAAAATTCAGAAGCGCATGCCTTGGTCGGGAGCCTAAGCTATCACTTGACTTGTAATGCATAGATGCACAATGACATTATCTCATCCAAAGAGTACATATGTGCACCTGTGCTACATGATCCACACTATAAAAAAATTATTCCTACCTCCATTCCTTTTTCTTAAAGGGAACAAAAATGGCTGGAGTCCCACTCTGCAGTTCTAGGGTGCTGCCATCAACTTCCAGAGGAGGCAGTCCTGTTACATAGCAGCCAACATCAGCAACAAGAACACCGGCAAAAACAGCATCAGAAGAATCTGATCCAATCCCTGCAAATGGCAGGACTTAATTCCAATGCAGAGGCGAAGGCAAAAGAGGTTGAGCAAGTGGCAGCATGGGTGACACAAAAGAGTTGTATATGGATCGAAATCTATTGGTATATTGGTAGAAGAAGATGCCTCAATGGCTGGTACTCAGCAGGCTGGCAATAAAGTATCTGTTTATCCTGTAACTAGTGTGTCTGCTGAACATGTGTTCAGTGTAGTTGGTGCAGTTGTTACAGAGAGAAGGACCAGCCTCTCACCTCAAAACATGGAGAGATTAACCATGATCAAATGAACCACCATTTTATACCACATGATTACACTGTTCCCGAAACACCACAGGAGGAGGAAGAGGGCGATTGGTCAAAATCAAGTGTGTTTTCTGATCAACTTTTGGGTAAACCATCAGAGTTTGAGGACAAACTCTATTTCCCAGACTTAGTATGCCAGTGCCACCATAGAACGTTTTAATTATTTCTCTTTGAACTTATTTCTTTCTTCCTTTTTTTGCAAAAACATAGCTAGTGGAACATTGTTTGTTTCAGATTTATGCTGCCCCACCATTTAACAATCACATATATGGCCGGATTGGATTTGAACCCATCTGCAGTGAAGAAGCCCCCACATTCCCTATTCAAGACAATGTTTAACAGTCTCAAATGACACTGCCTATCCTTTTTTTTAGTTGAACTGCCCAGAATGTCAATGATATAAAGTCTGCCAGCCCCAATGCCAAATTCCAATGTGTTGCTAACATCAAGGAGGAGATAATATTTTGTATCAACCACGTGCTTGGATTGGAAGGGGTAACTACTGACTATTGCACTGATGAGTGGTGATTGTGAGTGAAGATTGATGATGTACATGGTGGCGGACAGTGAGGGAGGGAGTTCAACACATTTAGAAACTGGATTTTGATGATTTGTAATGTTTGGGGGCAGATGGGTATTAATTTCTTCCTGAAAGTGATTGGCCTTTCAAACTTAGCGAGATGTACCTGCAGGGTCCACTCTTATTTCTTGTCCCTTATAGACCAGACCTGTCACTTTAGTTACCAAACACAAATCTACAGAAAATACTTAAATTCTGTTTCTCTGTTTGTTCTTCAACAGCAGTGCACTACAGGGGTCCATCTCACTCCATTTGGAATGGGGAAGGAGTTACTCAGAATCAGAAGAAGGAGGAGGAGGATAGAAGGATTCTGGGTTGGACCACCTGAACAGCTAGGTGGGGAATGTTATAGACTTTAAAAAGGAACCATGATGATAGGGAAGACTGTGAGGCCTAGTACTCACTCAACTCTGTTGACAGGAGAGAGGTGTATTGATTTGGAACATACTGCTGAGTGTGTGTTTGCTGCATTGCTGGCTCAAATATAAAAATCCTCTTTATGGTCTTGCTCTGTCTTTGAGTCTTTGTGGTACACTGCTGACTCCTTATAAAGCTTCCTTGCTCCCTTTTGTCCTTCTCCTTCACTCCATAGTACAGTTACTGTTTTTTCATAAGCAGGCCTTCTCCTAGTCCTCTCATGCACAAAGACAACTTGGTGAAAGCCCAACACTCCAGCTTATTAAAGGGACAGGTTCAGCCAGGCACCCAAGAGGGTCAACATGGAGATGCACCACCCAATCTGCAATAAAGTACCAATTTCCTTTTAGCAATACAAATATTTAGAACTGGGTGGGTTAATTTCAACCTCCATAATTTGTATTTTTTAAACCTGGAAGACATGACATTCAGAGATATACTATTTGGGGTATCTCTAGGGTAGAAGGACTGTTAGCAATGCATTTAACAGAACTGTGTCATCATTAACCCTTCATTATTTCCTTCCACAACAGAACAATGATGGTGTGCTGCTCAGTGCCCGAATAAATATTGTTGTGATTTCTTTTGTATAGTGTTTGTCTTTGTAGCATCTTTCCCCAAAACTAATTTCCCATCCATTCATCGAGTACCTAACCTTCTTACCCGGGCTGTGTGATTTATTGAAGTGTGACTTAATTTTATCCCATAAATGGATCACACACTTGCTGGGTGGATGTGGTGAAAGCGACACCAACTCCCTGTATGACCTGCTATTACCTCAGCAATATTCCACACTTGCCCCATCAACATCATAATTAAGATTGTGTGTTGTGTATTGTGTGAACACTTAACCTTGTCCACCACGCCTGACCCTGAGCCCATTTCTCCTGCTTCAAGGAATACATTTCCTAAATTTAGTTTTTAAATACTAGCTGTTTATTGCAAAGAAGATGTTGATATTGCTAGTTTTTATTATCATATCACGTCTTCTTTGTTGTGTGTCAATTTCTGTCATTGTGGTAGTCTTGTCTCAGTCTTCCTCAGGTCAAGATACATTGTATGACCCACTAACTCTGTGTTTTCTTTCTTCTCGTTGACAGTGATGGATAGCCCTTTGATTAATCCTGTAGATGGAGTTTGCATAGGTGGGAGTGGCACCTTGTATCTTCCCTGTTAGCGCACAAATCTGCTACTACTACTACCTTCTTAAGTTAAGATAACATGCCATCTTGGTAAAACTCTGCAGTAACAAGAATGAGGTATTAGCCCTCGCTTCATCTATTCAGATAAGAGAAGAACTATGGATTGAAGTGAATGTGTTTTGTTAGTAATTCACTTCTACTGAAGATGTTAATTTGTGTGTATCTAGGGTTTTGTAGGCAAAATAGGCAATACAATCATCTCCTAGTGGTCACTATAGTTTCAGAGGGCAGTAGAGCAAGGGTATATGTAAATGACATACACTTATTTTGCAGATTAAAAAACAGGTCACACTAAAAGACAGCAGTGCAAATTTAAACACCAAAATAAATATTGGAGGCATAAATTAAGTGAAATAAATTATCCCCTTTTAATTTTTGCAAAGAAGAAAGCCCACCCTTTCTACCTACAACAAGCACACCCCTCTCCCCAAACCAATGGCCCTGCCCCCAAAAGTGCAACAAAAATGGAAAAAGTTAAAAACCCGGTCCCAACTCCCTTCCCCACCCTCTCCACCCACAACAAATCCCTCCCACCAAAACAATTTTTTTTAAAAAGGGCATATAAGAGGGTATTGTCGATTTGACCCTGGAGCTGACCCAGCCTGCACTTGATCCTCTCCAGCCTGTTCTCCACTCTCCTCTCTAGGCAGTCCAAGTGCAGGATGGGCCATAACAATGTCCTCTGAAGATCAGAGAGTGTGGCAGCAGTGGCAGTCAGGGCTTCTAACAGCTGGCGGAGGTACTGGCAATGTAATGACTGGGAGGCTGTAGTCTGGGACGAACGTGCTGAACAGGGGCTGGGTCAGAGGCAGCTTTTTCCACCTATTTATTCTTCAGGACCACCTGCCACTGGCATTCTGCCCAGAGGATCTCCCACCTTTGCTGCTACATATGGGCTGCTCTATCCTTCCTGGTGGATGGTGCTAGTTGACCAACAGGAGTAGCTATACTGAGGAAAGCAGAAAGAAAAAAGACACATTATAAACAATGGTATATGCAAACACTTATTTAAAATTAAGTAGTGGGCGGCACAGTAGCAGTACAATGCTGGTCCCCTAGGGACATTTAAATTTTATGTGATTATGATTAGGAAAGTCACAGGCTCAATTTTATTTGTTTACCCCGACGTCTAGTAGAAAAGAATCAAGGCAGAATAACAACAGATTAAAAGAGCAGTGATTCAATGTTCATTTAAATGCTTTTCTATTAACTAAACAGACACTTTGAGTGGAAAAATAAAAATAAATTACATCGTTTATGAGTAAAGCATTATGGACTATCGAGTACAAGTTGTTGTGCTCAATTAAATGAGGTAGGCTAGCTAGCTAGTGCTTCAGTTATTTTGCCACTGCCTGCAGCTGGGACAGCTGTAGTTGACAAATATCTTTCTTTCTTTCTTAAAACTTTATTTCAGCCTGTAGGGCCATAAAAGTACAATCCCACACAAATAAAATTATAAGACAGACAAACAAATTAATTTAACAAATACATTTGTACAAAAATAAAACTAAGACCATGATGCTCTCCTTGCAAACGTCCTTAAGTTACATAATACCCATGGATACAGGGGCAGAGGCTCGTCAATAAAGATAAATGTTCAGTTCTCCAAGAAACTTAACAATAGCAGAGGGAACAACTGAGTACTCAGAGGAAGAGAAGCAAGTTTCTTCAGGAAAATATTTTCAATTAAAGATAGTTCTTGGGCTTCGACATAGCCCCATAGCTCCGCACCATAGAGGGTGGAACTCATAGACATGAGGTGTTGGGTAAATCGGTTTAGTATACAAGACACTAAGGCACTGATTTATATTTTTTGGTGAAAAACTGCACCAACTCAGTTTTGCACCGAAAAGTTTAGAACCGGCTTGCACCATTTCTGTGCACCAGCCGGGCATTATATTTATGAAATGGTGCAAGCCGGTGCAAAGGGTAGGCTAGTGGCAAAAAAAAATACTTTAGTTGGGTTGGGCTGGCAGTATGTAAGAAGGGGTTTTTGCACCAAAAAATTATGTCAGGCAGGTTAGAGTAAAAAAATGACTCTAGACTGCCTAGAGTCATTTTCTATGACTCTTGTCTTAGAAAAGACAGGAGTCATGCCCACCACCACAATGGCCAGCACAGGGGACCAGGGTCACCTGGGCATGGTCAATGCACCCAGTGCCATGTAGGGGGGCCCATTTCAGAGCCCCCAATGGCACTTCAAAAAAATAAAATGAAATACTTACCTGTACTTACCTGGGATGGGGTCCCCCATCCTCTGCTGTCCCTCTGTTGTGGGTGGTAGTGTCCCTAGGCCTGGGGAAGGCACCTGTGGGCTTATTCCATGGTGTTCCAACATGGAAATAGGCCCAAGGGTCCCTTAATGCCTGCCCTGACCCAGGGGTTAAAAAATGGGGCAAAGCAAGCTTTGCACCATTTTTTGACCCCTCCTCCCTCCCGTGCACCATTTTTGCACAGGAGTATAAATATGGTGTTAAGGCCATAGAGTCATTTTTTGCACGGAAACGCCTACCTTGCATCTCATTAAGGCAAGGAGGTTTCCACTTCCAAAAATTGAATTTAACTCCATAAATTTGGCGCTGGATGGGTCTTGCAACTAAGTATAAATATGGAGTTAGTTTTGCACTGAATTAGAGGAAAAAAATGACGCTAATTCAGTGAAGAGTATAAATATGCCCCTCAGGTCCATATTTATCCTTTTATTGCACCGCATTTGCATCATTGTTTGACGCAAAGTCGACACAAACTTACAAAATACAATTGTATTTTGTAAGTTTGCACCGCTTTTGCGCCAAAAAGTGAAATTTTGCACAAAAAAAGTATAAATATGGGCCTAAATACCTCATTATGACATTGGTGTTAAATCTGAAATACCCCCACGGGGACGGCTGCCACTCTACTGCCGTAGAGGCAAACATCCGTCTGCCAGATTATGATATACATACACAAAACCGACAGAAACCAGCCACAACCACTATCCACCAGACACAACAAACGTGTAAAACTGTCAAAACTAGCACCCATACCCTAATGCCACCAAAACAACACCCACCAAATAATCACCCACAAATCACCACAGTGGACATTCAACTGTGGTAAACCATTGGCGGTGCACACCGCCGCTGCTGAAATGGCCACCTAAAAACAAAACAAGACAACACTGGCCAGAACAAAAAAAAGCACACCTGGCACAAATACACACACCCCACCCACCCACCAACAGCACCATAAAACACACCACCACATACCCACAAACCCTTACAAACCTACTAAAGAGAGTGCGTACCATTGCAGCAAGGTACCAGCTTGCCATCAGGAGGGCTGGCAGTGTACCCAAACCTCCTCCCTCACAGTTGACAGCATGGGAGGAGAAAGTCTTGGCAATGCTGCATCCTAAGGGCATCCATGGAGTCCCGGAGGACTGAACACTGGTGAGTCACCATTACGAACCCATCACCACCCAGACCTGCATGCCATGTCCCCCCTCACCCTGACTCCCTACACCCCACTACATCCCACAGAGTGCAACACCCCACATTTCCACGCCTAAAAGTCTACCCATGCATGCCATGCTCACTGCAGGCACATCCCTCAGCTCTACATACACACCCACCACCAATGCATGGACAGCATGTAGAACTACCAATCTCAGAATCCATCAACATACACTATCAAAGGTGGGAGGACAACACCAAACCCATAGGGAAAGGTAAAAATGCAGCATATGTGACATACAATCACTCTAACACGTCACTTACATCCCCACAGGTGCACCTGCCAATGTCAGTGGCGAGGAGGTGCCACGGTAACCCAGACTCCCACCAGAAGATACCCTCAGTGATGGCAGCAACTTTATCTGGATGAACTCCCTGGCCCATCCGGGTCCACAGGTCAGTCAGCTACCACATCCCACAGCCAGTCCACCAGAGGACCCCCTCTCAGACTCAAATACCACAGCAGCCAGCCAATGTTCACAGACCTCTATCTCCAGGACACGTCAATCAGTAGTGTGCCCATCTGTAAAGGGACCCGAGTCGACACCACACAGGCAAGACAATGAGGTTCCTGGTGTAAGTGGGAGTGGACATACCGGGAATAGACTGCCCAGGAGGCACTCACAAATGGCCAGGACAGGACGGATCAGGTGATCAACATCCTGCAGGAGAACCAGCTGCTGAAGGGGGAAGACCACCAGGAGGTCATGCAACAATTGCAGGCCTTGAATACCACCATGGCCTCCATTGCAGGGGTGCTGAGTGACATGGTGAACATCATGTGTGAGTACACAACACACCAGCGGGCCCCTTCCACCAGCTAGTGTACAGACCAGCCCTCCACTTCTGCTGCAGCAAGTGGACAAGAGGCCCTGCCACAGGACTCACAGGCCACCAGCACTCCTCCCCCTGCAGAAGGTAAACCACCCCGCAAACATTTCCTGCTACCCAGACAGACATCAGAGACAGTAGCCAAGACCAAGAGCACCGCCAGGAAATGAGCCCCTCTAGAACATCGCCCTTGTGTTCCACTGATTTACTTTGCTCAGTTTGGATTGCCATTCCTCCCCTAACTATGGCCCCGTGCTACAAACAGACTGGCCCACTACACTGGACTTTTCCCAACCATCACCCCACTCTATTGTACTTTCCATTGTATTTTTCTAAGTCAAATAAACACCCTTGAACACAACTAGAAATTTGCAATGTTTTGAACTGTATTGAACTGCATTGAACTGCATTAACTGTGCAAATGTCCTATAATGTGTTAATCCATCCAACAAATGTGTTCCAGTGGTCTGTAGACATCACATCAGTTCACTGTTGTGACATCACCTACATCTGCAATAAGGGAAGGCATAGGTGACAGTCAATTGGGATCCAAAAGTAATGGCTTTCAAAACACAACAGCCTCACAACACATTACTAAAATGGAGAAATGCATTGATCAATATTTTTATCTTAGTGTCATTGGAAGTACTGTTGAATTATAAGTCTCCTGTTGTCCACATCCTCCTCCCTCTTCCTCCTCACTGTCCTCAGTGTCCTCTGCTGCCACAGGTGCATTGCCACCCTCCTCCTCCTGCAAATAGGGCACATGGCGTCTGAGGGCCAAATTGTGCAGCATGCAGCACACCACCCTGATCTGGCAGACCTTCTTACGGGAGTAGCATAGGGATCCAGCTGTGAAATTAAGGTACCTGAACTGGCTTTCAGGAGACCAAAAGTACATTCCACAGTCCTCCTGGTACATCCATTTGCATCATTGTACCGATTTTCAGCCCCTGTTCTTGGATTCCTAACAGGGGTCAACAGCCAGGACAGGTTTGGGTAGCCGGAGTCACCTGGAAGAAGAGAGGGACACACATTAGCCATGTACAATGGCATGAGGTATGACTTCAGTAGGCATACACTAGCATACAATGGGTAGGGATTCACACTCACCAATGAGCCACACTCTGTGCCTCTGTAATTGTGTCATCTTCTGTGGGACACTGCTATTCCTCAACACATAGGCATCATGCAAAGATCCAGGCTACTTGGCAGCGACATGGGAGAGGTATTGCTCAGCAAGGCACAACATCTGGACACTGAGAGAGTAAAAACTCTTCCTATTCCTGTACACCTGTTCATTTGCCCAAGGAGGGACTAAGGCAATATGGGTCCCGTCAATGGCCCCAATCACATGTGGTATGCAGCCCATTGCGTAGAATCAAGCCTTCACAGTGGGCAAATCATCAACCTGGGGAATGCGATGTAGCTGCTCATGTGTTTAAGCAAGGCAGCTAAAACCCTTCCAAGCACATTAGAGAACATTGGCTGTGACATTCCTGCAGCCAAGCGGACAATCACCTGGAAAGACACAGTTGCCAGAAAATGGAGCACTGACAGTATCTGCAAAAGAGGGGGAATTGCTGTGGTGCTACGGATAGCAGGTATCAGATCAGGCTCCAATTGTTCACACAGCTCTATGATTGTGGCATTGTCCAGACGATAGGTGAGTATGATGTGCCAGTCCTCCAGTGTAGCAAAGTCCACAAGGGGTCTGTACATGTGTGCTTGCCTCCTCATCCTATTCCTCTGCAGTGGTTGGTATCTAAGTGAGCCAAAGGTAATTGGGGTGTGACAACAGGACCTATGGACACACAACATTATCGTACACAGAGCATGTATGTATGTCGGACATCAGACTTCTCTAGGTGTGTACAGTAGACTCCAGTGACACACATATGAATTCATAACATGAGTACCAGCAGTAGGAAATAGCAACCGTCTGTCCTGTATGCAGGGACAGGTGGAAGTGACCGCACACAGCTGGCGTTATGCATCATGGCGGTAGGCGGTCTGCGCAGCCGTTCTATTCCTCATTGGCTAACATGGGGCTCTGTGGAGTACAGGAACCAATGATGATCAATGCCGGCGGCGACGGTGTTCACCCCTGCAGACGTGACCGTCATTTTCTGTCTCCAACTTCACTTGATTCCTGACTTCCAACGGTGATACATCTCCACTGCGTGTGCTGCTGTGACCTGTGTCTGGAACCTGACATGGCCCATGCCACAGGAGAAAGGGCCCCAGCCTTCACGACAGAGGAGCTGGAGAATCTTGTGGATGGGGTCCTACTCCTGTATCAGCAGCTGTATGGGCCTCCAGACCAACAGGTAAGTACATCATGGGTATGTTGAATGTGACATGGCAGAATGTAGCTGTATGTGTGCTGAAGGCGTGTCATTTGGGGGTATGGCTGCAGGCAATGTGCACACAGAGGTACAGGTCATGTGTGTGCTTGATGAGGAGTAAATGCAGTATGTGAGCCATTTGTTTGACAGGTTAGATTGTCTGGTTCATGGTGTCTTTCTGTCTGTGTTTCCTCTGAAGATCAGCACCCATCAGAAGAAGGGGTTGTGGTGTGCCATCACCAAGGATGTGCGAACCCTGGGGGTCCATAGCTGGAGGAGCAACCACTGGAGGAAACGGTGGGAGGACCTGAGACGCTGGACCTGGAAGACTGCGGAGGCCCAGCTGGGGATGGCCTCCCAATGAGGGAGGGGTGACAGTCAGAGCCCGACTCCCCTAATGACCCACATACTGGCGGTAGCCAATCCTGAGTTTGATAGGCAATTGAGGGCAGCACAGCAGCCACAAGGGGGTGAGTACAGAGTGTGTGGTATTCATTTAATGTTGCCTGCCATGGGATTTAGGTGCAAGGTTGTAGTCAGTGAATGCCCCAGTATGCTATTTCAGCCATTCCTGCATGGTCCTGCTTAGCTGTGGTCGGGTGGTATGCATTTTTGGTATTGCTGGGTTGCCAGCATGCCTTGGCAGGCAGGTCCAGTAGGTGTGCAGATGGTAGTGTTTGTGTTCCTTCCTGCTGTAGTAACTAAGCAATGATTTGTCATAGTGGTTCATACTATGCAATGTAAGTCCCAAGGAGTGAATGTGATGTGTAGGCAATCTGTACTGTTGGTGCTGAGATTGACCCTGTGCTCACTTTCTCCCCCCCTCCTTTTGTCATTCTGTCCATGTGTGCATTAGCATCATCTGGTGAAGGAGCTGGAACACTGGTGAGTGAGGGAGCCGCAGCCCGCAGGACCCAGGTGGCAGAGTCCACCAATGCCAAGGGGACCAGTGGAATGGAGGACGAGGGAAGCACAACGGGGGAGACAGGAGCAATGACATCTGACTCAGATTTCTCTTCCAATGAAAGCTCCCTGGTGGTGGTGGACCCCTCTGGGACCACCCCAGCTACAAAATCTTCTGCCACCCCGTACCACCACCGCCCTCCCAATACCCCTCAATCAGTTGCCCATTACCAGTCACCCTGGTGGGTAGACATCTCCTTTGCCCCAGTCAGCTCTGCTGCCCTCAGTAAGGACGCTATTAACCTGCTGAGATCCCTCTCTGTAGGGCAGTCAACCATAGTGAATGCCATCCAGGGGCTGGCATTCCAGATGCAGCAATGCAATACCTTCCTGGAGGGCATTCACGGTGGCTTGACGGCCCTACATAGATCATTTGAAGCTCTGGCCTCCTCTCTGACAGCATCCAGTGTCCCTATTTCTTCCGTTCCCTCTCCAACTACCTCTTCCCAGTCCCTGTCTTTTCTCCTCATCCCATCCAACACACACATTCTGACAAGCATGCACCCAAAACAACAGACAGGACTCACTCAGACAAATACAGGCACCACACTTCACTCCATAAGCACACACACAGTCAACACACAGATGCACACAACTACAGCTACTGCCCCCACTGTCTCTTTCTCCTCCTCCTCCCTCACAGTCCCATCAGCACTCACACCTGCATGCTCTGCGCCTATACAGCCTTGCCCAAAGTCACGGCAACAGCAGACCCACAGACACCACATGCACAATCACCACCACCATTACCACCTCATGCAGCACACCCACCTCATTGCCGACACAACCATAACATACATTCACACGTCCTGTTTTTCCTACCTCACCCTGTCTGCCCCTCCTCCAAAGGCACATAAACACTCCCACTCAGGCACCCAACAGACATCCACCTAACACATGCACACTGTCCATGCACCTGAACCCAAGTCCCGCACACCTCCTCCTACAACCACTTCCTCTAGCTCCACTCCCATTCCTCCTCCAAGAAGCGGCCCGCTGGTCCTAAGCAGCTTTTCCTTTCCCACCTTGACCTCTTCCCTACCCCACCCCCTCCTGCCCGTAATAGGAGAGGTCCCTCCCCCTAGCCCAGTCCTTCTACCTCTCATTCCACTCCTGTACATCCCCCTAAGTGTTCCCCGTCCATAAGTAGAACAAAAGTGGCACTCTGTCTCAAGGCCACTCCTCCACCCCTTCCCAGAAGGGCAAGGACCCACCCCTCCCAAACCCAACCTCAAGGACCCTCCCAAGAAACCCCCAACCCACACACCTCGCGCCTGCCCCCTGAGGTACCTGCCTGCCATCACCATGATGTTCCTGCCCAATGGAGTGCCAATCTTGTCAGGAGTCAAGTTGGGCCTTGATGTTGCCCTGTGGCCATTTGTGGACTTTGGAGTGCCCAATGTGCCTGTTAGTAAATATATACTTTCTCATTATTTAAATTTACGCTTGTTATCCTACATGATTACAGTGGTTGGACCAGAGGTATGTGTCCTAGCTTTCTTTGCTCCTGGGTTCTGTTGCTGTCGATTTAGTCTGCAGATTGTTCTGGGTGTGTGGTGTGCATGTGTGGTGTGTGTTGTGCGCATGTGTGTCACTCTCCACTCCCACTGCCGTTGTGTTGTACAGCATCAGCAGGACATCCAGTTCGGGTTCCATGGGGACCGCAGGCTCCTCTGTGTCCCTGAAGGTGAGTGTCTCTTTTTATATGATTCCTTTCCGTCAGCCTTTTGGTGGTGGTGGTCCCGCCCCAGAAAACCTTGCGTTCTGCTATGTCATAATATGGGGAGGCGAGGTGTTGTCTCCCACCAGCCTGAAGATGGCAATCACCGTGGTCAGTAGACAGACCGCACTGGTGCTTCGGGTTTACATTGGCTGTCTATGGGAGGGATCACCGCCATGCTCATAATTTGTCAGCCTTCACCGCCGGCCTGGTAACGGGCCTACCACCATTGCTGACGTGGCAGTCAGATGACCGTAAATGTCATAATGAGGTCCTATATCCTTAGATTTAATGGTTTTTGCCAGTAATTTGTTTAAAGCCTGACATCCTTATTAAACCAGAGATGATTCCCTTTAGGTCTACTGGTACCAGATTTACTGCCTGTCATAAAATGGGCCACAATGCTCTCAAAACAGGAAATGTGAGATGTTATCTATTGCACATTATTAGTTATGAGACCCGCCTCTAAGTGCACTGGCAGGGACCTTAAAACATCATACATAGCACTTAAGATGTCTGGCCAAGCTGCTACCTGGTGTCACTTTAGGTGGCGTTTATCATTAGTCGTGCTGATATCTGTCAATGGTGTGATAGAAGTAGTAGACATAGATGTTTGGTTAGAGGGATCAAGCATTTGAACAGAAAGTGGATTGTAATCGCTCTTTGTCCTCTCAATGACCATCATATCATTGACAGAAGACCACATCTTAGATCAACCAGACAATAGTCAATTCTACATGTAAGATAGACCTTATTATATGTGTAGCAACCCTTTGCATTTGATTTAGCCCTGCCATTAAGGGTCCTAAGCCCAAATTCTATGGTCAAAGCATTTAAATGCACATCTACTTGTGACCACCTATTATTGGAAGGGATATCTCAAGAAGAAATGGAACACACCCGATTTTCCTCATAAAGCTGAAATCGTCCTAATCAAGAGGCTCAAAAGTGACATTAAAGTTACCTGCCACAATAATTTTAAAATGCAGAGGGAACTGCCTGAGGAACGTGAGAACGTGAGAACATGAGAACGTGAGAAGGGGAGACCAAGCCCCTTCTGTCCTCTGTCGCATAATCATTAATATTAATCACTCCTAGATTTGACCCAAATTTTAACTGGATACCTCAAAATCAATGGATAAATGTTAGAGGTGGCAATTTAGTGCTGTTCTAACCAAAGTTATCTGATCACCAGAAGGTCTACCCCTCGTGCTAGGGACTGCAGGAACATAAAAATTCAAATAACCATACATGAAGGGTGAATCCATTGCCCATGTCTCCTGGAAAAGACAGATGTCATGGTCCTCAATGAATTGGATACAAGCAAATACAGAGATAAAAGATCTTAAACCTGCCACATTCCAAGAGACAAGATGCACCTCAACATTTTGAGATGCTGATTGCAAAGTAGATGTAGTAATTGCATAATTAACTGACTCATTTTGAGTTACCTTCCAAGAAGAACTGTCAAAAGTAGGAGGACTAGTGGGGTCAGGGACAGCAGTAGATAAAACGCCAGCACCAACAAGCCTGATTGTATCAGGCAGAGCAGAAACCAGAGTAGGTGTAAAACAAGGATTAGGTGTCAACAAGGACTTAAAACCATTAATGCCATAAGGTATAGGAGCATCTTGACCCACTACAACCAGGGGAAAATGAGTTTGTACCATCGGCAATGGAGTAGAGCAGTCTAGGGAAAGATCAAGACAAATATCCAATGGCCCAGCTCTTCTCCAAATGCCTTCCACTTTCTACCCTGACTCCAAAGAGGTAGATATGTGGATAATATTATCCTGTATGCTGTAATTAGGTGGTCTGGAAAACAATACACTGCACTACACAGAAAGGAACAGGCTATGTAGATTGTATTTGGCATGTTCGTCACAAAGTATCCCTTATGTCAAACTTGAAATCAAATCAGACACTTACTCCCACTTTACCCACTGGCCTTTCCTACCACCACAAATTATTTGCAACAAATTGAACTTCTCTGCTGCAGGGTAAGGTGGAGGGATTAAGTAGGAAGGTAGAGCCTTTGCTATAGAATAGAGAGGTACTACTAATCATTGATTCATCATGTGCCTAAACTTTGCTTATTCAGTCACTGAAATAGACAAAAGTCTAAAGAAACAAATCTGAACAGGCGTAAGTTCTGGGAAACTATGAAATATATTTTGGAATCAATTAACATGGTCATAAAAATAAGGCACATGCCAAGAATGGATTTTTCAATTTTTTGGTAGTCTGGGACAGACAAATTTAGGGGAGGCACAGGGTGAAGTACTAAGAGGTGACTGAGTGGGCAAAGGGGAACACACCTTGGGTGTTCAGTTTGCACAGAATTGAAAGCTTTTTAAATGCTGCATTAGCTATAGCAGAAACACATTGCACAGCCAACACTGCAGTCATGAATTGAACCATACTGCACTTCGATCATGGGTGGTTAAATGCCATGGGCAGGGAGAGGGTTGATGAATAATGATGGGTGTGATACAGCTGCCTCACTTAACATACAATGAGTCAAGGGATTCAATAAAAAAATAAAATATCCCTCAATTTAAGCCATAGCTTTGATAACTGTAAAACAAAGTAAGTGACGTAGGTGAGTAGCATGCCCCTCTCCAGAAGAGCTCCCTTGTTTATTGATCCAATCAATTATTCGATCATCCTTTCATTCTTCCTAAGCATATTCACCCATCGATACCATGATTTAAGCCTTACATTCTCTCATCCAGACTTTCACAGAAATTTCCAATCCATTATCATTCCATTCAGTTTCCACTTTCTTTCAATCATCCTTCTTTTACCCATCCATCCATTTAGCCAACACTCACCTATGCATCCTTTTGCCCTCCCACACATCCTTTCTTTTTGCTGATTTCACCCAGCCTTTCTATTAACCTTTCATTCTTACATGTTTCAATCAAGCCATCATTTTCAGTATACATTATGTGATCTTTTGCTGAGTTGCAGATAGAAGAGGACTTACCTCAACCACCGCTGTAGCTGGTAAAGCAGGGGGTCCATGATCACAAGTCATGAGTTGACAATGCTCTGTAGCTAGTGAGTTTAATTGTAATTGTCAATAAGTAAGCAATGTGACTTACCAGAGCTCATCCCTGCTGCCTCTTCTCCCACCTCTCCTTCTGCTTCTGCAGCGACACCTGACAAGCTGGCAGTACTCCAGCTAGAAAAAAACGTTATAAATTTTTAGATACCAGATATGCTTTTCCTTAATTTTTTTAATCCAAAAAATAGAACCGCCATACATCACCACAGTTCAGTTGACTGCAATATCTTCTCTTAAAAATATCACTCTGGGCATTTTGTTGGTTCACAATGTTAGAAAAGCCAGGTAGTCAAATCAACCAAAAACATTTCATAACAGAGGGGCAGAGCTATCGCCTATGATGATGATGACTCCAAATCATTGAAGCACTTTGAAGGGATGAAATAATAATGGTCAATGAAAGACATGTGGTGTTGGTTGGCGAATGCAAAGGGAACTCATACTTTCCAGCCATGTTGCACTGTCATGGGAACTGCTGGTATACTGTATAAATGAATTACATAGTACAACTTTGGAGGTTGGGGAGGTGGTCCATGACTATGGCCACTCTCTCGTTAACTGTTAGAGCATGACCAAGAAAAAGAAAGCCTTCTCAACAAATATACATGGTGAATATTATTTACAATAGTAGCTTACTTGGGCCTGCAGGTTTCACAGTAGACAGTAGGGTGCCAACAATGTGTTCTTAGTCTTACAGTTCCACAATATTTATAGGGTAGAGGGAAAGATTACCAACAAAGCAGAAGAAATCTACATACTAATACAGTCATCTACCAAAAAAAAACATGAAATAAGGAAAAAAAGTTTATGCAGGTGTTGTGGTTCTTTGACCTGGAAATGGAAGACGCCCAAACTTGATGGTCTTTATAATATGTTTTATTCACTATACTCTGTCTATATAGTCACTGGTGTTCAAGTTATACCATATTTATCTTGTTTCTTCCCTTATGGTCTCTCTTCTTCTTTTTCTTCCTTTCTAGTTGTCTTTTTTTTGTCTTCCTCTTCTTTCTGGGTCTGGGTATCCCTTTAATGTTCTCTTTTTTTTCGCTCTGTTTTGTAGGTGTCTGTGGCTGGTGCGTCTCCCCGTAGTGGAATCCCAAGGAGAAAACAGGAAACCAAAAACAAAGGTAAGTAGACTTATCTTTTCCTCTATTAAAGTTTTAAAAAGGGCAAGGAGTGTGTGGATATACCAACACGCTAGTGGGAAATAAAGTAAGTGATTATTCTTTTCCTAACAAAACAAGTGCTGGTAGTGTGAGATATGTACAGCCAGTCTGGGAACCCCAGTCAGGTAAGTGTTTAGAGACTTGAATGGACTGTTCGTCAAAACGTTCGACCCCCTTTTTGTGGAGCCCATCTTGTAGGAAAGACAAAAGAAAATCATACACAGAGTAGCGAAAAAAACCTAAGAATAAAAATAAAAAAAACTAGCAATCCCTCTATCAACAATATCCTTCTACCAACAATACCCTGAGGGGCTCAGTAAGCAAGCACGTACCTGCATGAGCCATTTTCCTCCAATGACGTGGCTGGCTCTAGTGTCCGTCCGGTCTCGCCAGGATGAAAGTTCACTTTGAGTCGTCCTGGATGCTGCCCCCTCCGTCCTGGCACTCGCTGTTGTCCCGCACTCATTCTCCTTATCTTCACCCGATTCTTCCTCCTTCGCCTCCTGAGACACCGCCGCCTCCTTGGAGCTCCGGTTTTCCTTTTCAACATCCGGGTTGACGTTGGATGACGTCACGTCCGGGAGCTGAAAGGCGCCCCCGGGGGACTGCTCTACGTTTCCTGGGGTATAGCATTGAAGCAGGGTAGAGCTGACCCTGATACAGCAGCAATAACAGGAATTAAACACAAATTAAATAGGGAAGTTGTAAAAAAGGAGACAGTGTAAAAAAGTAAACAAGGGAAAATTGAAAGTAATAGAATAGTGGGAAGAGGTAAAAGTTAGGTAAATATTATTAATTAAATAATATAACTTACTGGGGTGAGCAGAGCACTCAGCAGTGGTGCTGGTAGTCAGCACCTCCTCCTCCCCAGCTCTTCCCTTACCCCACCTCTGCACTACCGCTTTTCACGCCCTTGGGTGATGAAGGAATAAATAAAGAAGATTTGTGGTACAATTCATCTTCACAAAATTATTATAACTGGGAAACAAAATAGCATTATACTTATCTAAATCTGATCACCTATGTTACTAGTATCGACTATCGTTGAGTTAGCAATATTAATTCTAAAATCCCCCTTCCAAATTTCCTTAACAAAAACTACATCTAGAAATAATGCATTGCGAAGAAAGATCGTTGATTCTATTCTCATTTCTCACTCCTCTTGATGGACCAAATCAATCTCCCTTTTTTTACAGTGCAGAGATGCATATTAGTACTACACATCACTGTAAAATAACTTGGGACTGTACGAGCTACATAAAGAAAGTCAGAGAGAACACTAACTCGCAGATATCACTAATTCACTATGGTGACAGGAGCACAGAGAAGTCTGCATTGCAATGGCTTCTTAAATAATCAGTCAAAGTGAGTGCCGAAGAGCATGATGAGGTAGCTCTGAGCACCTGCCTAGCTCAAACTGATAGCACAATTAAATTCTTAATGTAAACTAAACTTAACTTATCTCTGAGTGTGAGCAGCATGCTATTTGGAAAAAAAGTTAGCACTGTAGAATACAAACACAACAATTTATATAGTTAATAATTACAGAGGCCCGGAATTCCAACACCTAGCAGGTCTTGCTCAAGGTCGAGAATATCCATCCAACGCTGTGTCAGCTGGTGGGTGAGACACTGGACCTAACTGGTGCACTGCATACACCTTGGTACCCTCCCCCAATGCTCCCACAGCAGGTACTCGCTCCTAGCCTTGCCACCTGCTTCCAGCATGGAGGGGAGGTGTCATTGTAGTGCTATCATCTCCACAAAAGATTGCCCGGGGTTGCACCACTTGGTGACACTGCTGCCCACTAAGGTAGGTGGTTGCTGCTGGCTGTTTGGGGGGCCAGGGCACTGCCCCTCCCCTGCTCACCACTCTGCTCTGTTGTGGTGCTGGAATGAAAGGGAAAAATAAACAAGAACTCACAAAAGCACCCAAAAAAATAAAAAAAACATTAAAATACAAAGACACAAAAACACAGCCAATACAATAAATAAAAATGGGTGGGAGATTAATTAGGAGGGTGAAGGATTAAAAATATTAAGGAGGGATTTAAAAAACACGCCCAGCACCATTAACAGAGTAAATAAACAAGATCGCCATGCCCACATTAGCTGTTTCGTGCCATTTACATGCAATTTTGAGTGCTAGAACATACTCCACATTGCGGTTGATGTAAAAACCATTGCGGACGGGCAACTCTACCGGCCCGTGGAACCCCATGTAGTGCTGCAACATTTTTTAACTGTGTCACAGAGATCTGCATTGCATGACTCCATGAACTCCTCCTAGGCCTACATCAATGTATATCACACAATATTTGCACTATGTTCAGCAATCCTCCATCCAAGTTTCCATATCATGTATGCCTTTGTTTCTTATACACTTGTAGTCCACTCCATGACAAAGTGTTCGAACAGCAAGAGCAAACACATAAGCTTGGAGACACTGCAGTACAGTACAGAGCAACATAAATTCACTTTCCCCAAAGGGCAAGGTGTTGGAAATTGAATTCTCAACATGGTACACAACAACCTCTATATGATATAACCTTCCATATGCAAATGTGCTTTCATGTATCACCTTGCTCATCATCATCAATTTCTCCTCTGGGCAGAACTAAGGACACCACAATGTTGTCTGTGCGACGTACAACTCTCTCACTTATGTGTACACATTCCTGTCATTTGCATTCAATAAAGTTTGGCTAACAAATTCATATAGGTAATCACAGACTGGCTTAAATGCACATTTGTGAAGGACTAAGGACTCAGGGCAGCCTACTACTGTTCACATGAACTTAGTAGAAGTTTGCTGGACATACTAGTTTCAAACATGAGTCAGATAAGGAATGATGCCACTGTACACAGAATTCCAAGACATTTGGGGCTGATGCACATTTTCATTTTGTCATAGCACCAACTTCCCAATGTCAAGTCTAATATATCAGCTGTATTATGAATGTCAGTTTGCCACAATTACCAGTAATGAGGTCAAGATTCACCACTCACATTTGTTAATGTACTATCTCACCTGACGCAATCATGACATGAGGCATGTTTTGTGAAACTGTCCCTCATGTCATTGAGAAAATGCTGGAAACCCCTGTGTTTACATGCAGCCATAGGTAAGACCGTAGCAGTGCTTGCCTTATGAAGAGAAATATAGTGCCAACCTTCAGCACAAAGCAATACACCATACACAGCATCAGACACTGTCTGATCAACTTACATCTCCTGCAATCCTCATGGGCTTTGGATGCTTGTCAAGCTCAATGTTGATGGCATACAGCATAGCTAGAAGGTAAAGAGGTTAAACCACAACAAATTCTACATACAATGATTTAACCCTCTTGTTGCTGCTGTTGAGCCCTCAACTGCTCATCAAGCTCTGCCTAAGCCACTGAAAGGATGCAGGCCATTAGGTGATCAGGGTGTGGGGCATTCACCTGGATCATTTGGAGGACTTCCCAACTTGGATCTCCATGGTTTTCTGTGTACTGTGACACAGATCCTCCCATCTCTTCCTACAGTCAGACTGCACCGCTTGTGTATCCTCAGGGTCCACACTTTCTTTTCTGATGGCCTTCCAAATCCCCCACTACTAATGGTTGTTCTCCTGTATGGACGACAAAATAGAACAAGAAAAGAAATTGAGTGTTTCTGTTTGGCACTACTACTGTGACATTACATTTTAGATATTCATACCCACATTCACGAAAAAGTGACTGTAATCTTTTATTCAAAATGTTTTAATGTAGCTAGGAAATACATTAGCAGTGATCTCATGAGCACCATCCAAACTTGTTAGCTCCTCATGTTACCTAATCAATTATCTTGGCCAGGGCTTTGCAACCGTTCATGGTATAAGAGCCACCCATGATCCCTCACAATCATTTTGAGCTAACACTATCTTTGCATATAATCCCACGCACAGCTACATTGACTTTCCCCGTAAACTCACAAGAATCAGAACCCATGGTCTGCATCACATAAGTTTCTAAGGGCATGATAAAAGGGCAGCTATGTGAGATGGATTTGAGGGATGCATGAACAAGTGTGTGTTGGAATGGGACAGACTGGGATGGATGATTGTGGGCCAGTGCCATCTGAGCTTGCTGCACATAAAATAACTTTGCCTATATATGGCTCCATAACGGCCTCAGGAGTTCTAGCCCTTTCCAGACCTTCCCAACATGGAGGAAAGGGATGTCATCAAAACATTTAAGCTAAACAGGCAAACTATCCTGAATTTCTGTCATTGGTTAGAGTCTGATCTCCTGCCTCACAATATGAATCCTTCAGCCATAACACCAATAGGGAAGCACATGGGAGTACTGCATTTTGTGGCAACTGGCCCTTTTCAATACACTGTGGCAGTATCTGAAGGGTATGTCTCAACCAACTTTCTTTGGTGTGCTACAGGAAGTCTTTGCTTCCTTGATGAGACACATCAACAACTACATCCAATTTCCACATCCATAGGATTTGGCCACTCTGAGTGGAGATTTTTATGCTTTGAGTGGACTTACACATGTGGTTGGCGCAATAGATGGAACGCATATTGCCTTGATGCCTCCACGTGCAAGGGAACAGGTCCAATGCAATCAGAAGAACGTCCATTCCGTCAATGTGCAAGTTGTCTGCTTACCCGATTTATACATCTCAAGTGTATGTGCTGCTTCCCTGAGTAAGCACATGATTCATTTGTGTTATGGAAGAGCACCATGGCCATGCCAATGTCACAACTTGGATCGGAGAGGGCCTGGCTTGTTGGTAAGTACAATATGATTTGAGGACCTCTTGCCTGCATCTTAGTTTAGGAAGAGCCAATGGCTGGCTATGTAAGTAATCTGTTGATGGGTTGCTTTCATGTAGGAGACTCAGCTTATCCTAACCGACCATGGTTATTGGCACTGCTGAGGAATACAACAATGCCAGGGGTAGTCTGCTTGAATAAGCCCCATGGTAGAACACTGAGGCCAGTGGAGCAAGCTCTGGGGCTCAGGAAGGCAAGATTAGGCTGCCTGGACAAGACCGATGGAACCTTCTTCTTCTCACCTGATAAGGTGTGTAAAACCACGGTTGCCGGCTGCATTCTCCATAACATTGCCCTGTGGATAAGTATTTCTGTAATTGCAAGGGCAGAGACCATGATGAGCTCCAGGGTGAGGATTTTGAAATGCCCAATGAAGATGACAGTGGTGAAGAAGGAGGAGCTGACCAAACTTGTGACATACAGAGCATATCAGTCTGCAATGATAATTTTGGTAGTGTTGGAGGCTGCACATTCTGGTTGGTTGAGTTGAGGACCTAGTCAGGCAAAGGTACCACTCCTGTTAGGGTAGGATAGTACACTCACTGCATAATCTTTGCTCACCCTTGGCTATTTTGCAACAAAGAAGTCAGGATTCTCACAGGGGCAATGTGTAAAGCAATGGCACAGCACTTCCACACACCAACTACACTGAGCGTAACAAAAGAGAGAATACAATTTGTATTCAACACACACATTATTAACACAGCATGATCATCATGTAAATCTGGGTATATATCACATTTAGAAATATTACTCTAAGTAATAGGCCCACATGTGTTAAACACCATAAACAGTATGTACACGTGAGAAAAATAATACTTCCTCTCCCAGGACCCTCATGCGGTGCCAACTGTTGGTAGCACCAGACCCACCCTCGAGATTACCCAATTAAATAGTGCACTATTGCAGGGTGAACCGTGGTTCACAACCCTAGCAGCAATATGTGCCTACAAAGACTTGCAGCATTTTTAACTAGCTCTGTGGTCTGGGCCACACAAGTAAAACACAATGTAAGAGGCCTCTGGAAAGAAATAACGTGTTACTTCATAAATCACCCGCAATCTCTCCCCTACATTCACTCAACACCACTATGCGGTGTCAAGGATATGAGGCAGCTCATACACACGCAATTGCATGTACTCACTCCTAGCGCCCCAATGAGTTGCACTGATACCCAGACGTGTGTTCACAGAGACTCTGGGATCCAAACTGCCCTTCCCCTGCCAACCAGTTCCTGCTACCCCGCCCTTCATGAGCTGGAGATGAAAGCAACTTTTCACCAGATACTACGCCGCTCATAGCCAAAGTCATTCTTCTCAGGATTCCGGGGACACAGAGGGAGGAAGAAAGAGATAACAGCTTTTAAGGCAATAGTTAACACAGGGAGGCTTGGGCACCCTGTAGGTTCACCCAGAGGTCTGCAAAGCATGGTAGGAGGGTTGCTTATATCACACGCTAGTCACAGCAATGACTCCAATAACCAAATAGTTACCAATTCAACATCTCCTGAGAAGGAGGCACAGTGACTGGAGCATGATGACTTGAGTCATTCCAGATGATTCTGATCCCACATGCAAAGTGCTCAATTCCGTGCCTCCCTGGAATGAGACACAAGATCGGGGGCACAATGACTTGAGTTGCCCCAGGCAATTTGATCACACACAAAAAGGTTTCCAATGCCGTACCTCCCCAGAATAAGGCAATAGTCTGGCACACAATGAATTGAATCACATCAGACAATTACGGACAATCACACAAATAACTCCAATGCTGTACCTCCCTGGAATAAGGCACAAAGCCTGGTGCACAATGAAGTGAGTCGCACCAAACATTCCTGTCACATACAAAGAAACATGTTGAGTGGTGCCACAGAAGGTAGAATGCAACACAGCTCCAGGTGCACCTGCAAGGGTCCCAATCTATGAATTAGACACCGTACACAATGAGCATGGAGTCTGGTATAACACATTGGGGCCAAGCAGGGTCCCACGACCGCTGATTCGGATCACAACAACCAATACACTTATATGTGCAGTGGCTCCATGATGAAAAGTCACACTCTTTAAATGTGGGCAGTACTTTAAAGGCTCTGCACCAGGCAATGTCAGTCTGTAGGAACAATACTTGTTCTACGCTCACACAGCTGATGCCTGGTGAAGTCTAGCAGACAATTTGGGAGAAGAGGAGGGCACCATTCTCCAGATGACACCAGTAGATGGTGTAGGCAACTTACAGGAGTTCCTTGATGTCCCTGAGACCTCTCAAAAGAACAGGGGGCAAGCCAAGAAGCCCTTGGAGAGCACACTTCAGAGTGTCATACAGCAGCAGGCAGTCTGCTGAGGCCAGCCACAATGCAGGAAGAGTGTGTGATCCCTTCCAAGGATGGCACAAACTCGTGTGCAAAACAGATTTGTCTAGCAGTGTGCACCACGAAGTCCAGTAATACCGTTCCCACGTCCCTTCTAGTGTATCTCTAAGGTGTTCAAGTACCATAAGAAGGGATTTGCCATTGTAAAGTCAATGATAATAAACATCGTGAGGCTGCTAAAAGGCAATCCACTGCTGCAGGCAGGAATAATTATACATTTTAACCTACGGGCAGAGCAGCTCTCATGGGCAGTCTGCACTCCGTGGGCAGACGTGCCCTGGTGCATGCACAAGCCTGCAGGGGCAGGCTGGATTCAAGTTTAGGATCACCAAAAAGGTGCTGAGGCAGGCTCAGTATATAGGTAAAAACACCATTGTGCAAGTATGCACATATTGGCACACAGTGCACACAGTAGGAACGGTATTACTGGACTTCGTGGTGCACACTGCCAGACAAATCTGTTTTGCACACGAGTGCCAGGCCCATTATTTATGAAAATACCATTGTGCAAGTGTGCACAACTGGGAAACAATGGCAGAGCTCAGTACCTTATTAAACACTATTGTGCAAATGCACACACACTGACCTGCTGTTTCAGGCTCAGTATAAGTAGGTTAGTGCCACTTTTTAACCAGTGTAGGAAGAGTGCATGCACTTCCACCCAGTATACACAGGACAACAGTAGCCAGGGCCCTACGGCCAATACCAGGGAATCCGCCAACGCTATGGAAAAGCCAACCTCCTGGAGGGGGAACCCATGTGGGGGTTCTTTCTTATCAGGGCACAGCACACCTTGGTGTACCTGCCTGCCTCACGCTTTCCACCTGCTTCGCCCTCCAAGGGGGTACTCTAGGAGAAGCTTAAGGTCTGCTCAGGGTTGGCCATGGTATGGGAGATGCCACCCTGAGTGCAGGTGCACATGCACCCCCGAGACCTCCACTGTCAGGCCTAAGACATGGTTGACACACTCTTCAAATGGGTGACACACTCAGTGTAGCATCCCACTACTAGCCAGGGCTGTACCTGTCTTAGGTATGTAGTCTACCTTTTTACAGAACCCTCCTGGGTACAGCACCATAACCACACACATGAGCAACCCTTCCTGGCAGGTATAGGAATGGTGTGCTCACTTTCCCACTGCAGTACAGTGGGTTTTTGCCCAGAGTCCTAGGGCTATTTGAAGAGAGTCAGCAAAAATAACTGGGAGGTAAAAGCAAAATGTTTCAGTGAAATCCCCTGAGACGGGACATGTCCAACAGGTAGGCATGGTCAGGGCAGAAGGTCCAAAACATAGATGTTAGTGGATCAGCGTATCCCTACATTGAGTGCTATGCTCATTGACAGGGCTGAATCTTGGTTGTGCAAAGCATGTGTGTCCTCATGACTTGCCATTAGAGTCAGGTTGAATATGTGAAATCATTAACTGTACTTTGTTATTCTGTTTCAGAGTCCTTCATCATGGCATCTTCATTTGGACATTTCAAAGGTTTGACGTTTGCAGTGATATGTTGCTGTTGCAATATACAAAGTGAACATGTGTTGATCCTGGAACAGACACCAACTTGGGATGGACAAACCTCGGGGAGAGACAACTTGTACTCTGATAGTATTGAAGCTCGTGTTTTCTGTGTGATTGTGCCATCAAGGCAATGTGGCAATATGTGCCACTTCACTTGCTCAAGCCAGATGTGTATACCTAGCCCTAGCATACTGTTCGTCCTTCACATTGGCTAACTCTTCAATTTGTGGTAAGTAGAGATTGCTGTTGATGTGTCGCCTCACAGTTAATATGACTTTTTGTTTGCACACCACTGAATGATGAATGTGTCATTGTACCAGATACTGCCACAATGACCTGTACTGGTAATGTGGCCTCAAATGTTGTTACTGCCATGATGTAGATTATTGGTGTTATTGATCTAGGATTCCTATTGAGAGAGCAGGATGTATGACTCCAACTGAGTTCATGCATCAGTGATATCTTGCCTATTTAATTCAATGCCCTCAAATATTCCCTTTCCTCCGTGGTGTCAAGGCCGTGGAGCATTTAATCTTGAATGGCACAGACAACTCAGGTTAGACCTAGGTATTGAAACTCAGATTTATTTTCTTCAAGGATTTTTCTTTGGATGAACTGGGTAACACTTTTCCTCTTTGTCAAAGGAAATTTTCTTTGGCGAATAGATCTTCAGAAGACATGACTACATGATGGTGGAAGACAGACATGACAAATTAGAGGCCAAAAAAAGAGTACAACAATAATCTTGTGGTTTGTGCCCATACAATTTGTTAGAAATTAGGTCTCTAGTTGGCAATGGTTTGCACCCTATCCAATAAGGGATCATCACTCTAGTCAGGGTAAGAGAGCCCTACAGCTAAAGATAACCCATGCTCACCCTCTTGGTAGTTTGACACGAGCATTCAAGCTTATCTCAGAGGTAATGCGTAAAGTATTTGCACACACACACAGCAACACACTGAAAGCACAACAAAAGTACTCCACACTAGTTGAGAAAAATAATCCATATTTACCTGAGTAAAAAAAAGACCAAAACAACAAAAATCCAACATTCACAAGCAACGACATAATTTTTCAGATTAGATCTTAGTATTGCACTTAGAAACACAATAGCTCTTATTAAGACTATCACAGCATCTTGACTGAGTTTTTTTTAACAGTCTGACGCCACTCGCGAGGGAGCGCAGGCCGGTCATGGAGTCGCACAGACCCAGGGTACAGTACCTTGGAAAATGATGAGGAGAAAAGATGTTGCATGGAGTCGGGGAGGTGAGGTGTTGCCGTAGCGGGTGCGATGTTGGGTCCTTACTGCTACTTGGGAGGTGAGGCAATGGTTCTTTGCTGCTAGACAGGAGAGGTAAGGTGTTTGTTCCTTATGGTTGCAGGGCAGGTGATATAGTGCTGGTGGTGAGGTATCAGTTCCTCATGACCTTCGCGTCGATGAATCCAGCAGATCAAGATGCGAGGTATCAACTTTGCGGTATTGCAATTACACCATGGGGCCATAGGTGCTGCCGCAGAGTCAGGTGTCCTAGGTGCTGGGGACATGCCACTCATGACTCAAGCTGTAGTTGGACTTCGGAGGTGCTGCAGTAGTTTTAGGCCTGTGTTGCAGGTCACAGTAATTGCACTCAGATGGGACGCGGCTCCGGTGAAGGCAGAGGCGCAGAGTCAAAGAGCTGCACCAGTTCCAAAGTCGCGCTGGAGTCTATGTGCTTAGTTTCTTCTTAGTTGCACCAGAGCTCTTTTCAATGAGCTCAGGAATTGGATTTGGCACCACTTGCGAATCAGGACTCTCAACATGAGAGCCCAGGTGCTGGCAGATGATGTTTTTGATGGCCCTGAGACTTCGTAACAGGAGGCAATCTCAGTTCAAGCACTTGGAGAAGCATCAAAATCAGGATGAAGAAAGTCAACTCAAATCCTTCCACTCCCAAGACAGACGCAACAAGCAGCAGGCCAGCACCAGAAAGCAACTGGCAGAATGTCAGTCCCTCCTGCAGCATGCAGCTCTTTTTCTTGGCAGAATGTCCTCAGTCCTGATGTGTTCTACTATTTGGTGTCAGAGGTCCAGTACTGATACCCATTCCTCACTGAAGGCTTGCTCCTAGTCTGGAGAGGAGGTGTCTTGTATGGCAGTCGCTATTCCACTGGTCCGGGGTGTGAAGGAGACAGAGAATTAGATATTAATATCTAGTTAATGCATTTTATGTGTCTTTATCTACAAATGGGACAACCCAAAATATACAATCAGACTCATGGACTGATTAGGACTTGGTGTGATTTTAATTGTTTTACACATGGAGGCTGATTTACACAGATTCCAACTCCAGTGATGTGGTAACAATGTCCTGGAATGCAAAGTATTTTTTCAGCATTGTACATTACATTTAGTAGACTTTCAACTAGGCCTGGGCAGAGATCACAGAGTTCCACCCTGTGGAATTCTGCGGAGTTCATTAAAAACTCCATGGAATTCCGCAGAGGCAGAGTTCTGTGACCCCCCGGAGTCCTGAATATGCCTGATCTCAGAAGAGCTAAGCAGGGTTGGGAGTGATTAGCCAGGCCGGACCTGCTGAGCGCTTCAGAGATCAGGCACATTCAGTAGAGGGCCGTAGGCAGTGAAAGTTGCAGTTTCAGGCCTCTTATGCACAGGCCTGTCCTGTGTGCAGTGCACACAGGGCAGGCCGGTGCACAATAGGCCTGAACTGGCAGGTTTCTTTCACTACCTATGGCCCTGGCCTGAATTCAGGTCAGTGCCATAGTCAGCAAAAGCTGCCAGGCATCTTGAGCACCGTCTTACCCCGTGTGCACTGTACACAGGACAGGCCAGTGCATGAGAGGCCTGAAACAGCAGCTTTCACTGCCTATGGCCCTGGCCTGATTTCAGCTAGGGCCGTAGGCAGCGAAATATGCTGTTTCAGTCCTTGTTTGTGCACCAAATGTGCACCAATATGCCACTGCCACTAGCCACTCATCTGAACATCCTTCCACTTCCACTGCTGCTAGTGGTCAGGAGGCCCCGCCACAGGACTCAAAGGCAGCAGCACCCTGGTGAACCACCCCACAAACGTTCCCTGTGATCCAGACAGAAGACAGAGACACTTTCTCCTGCGATGAAATGAGACTTTCCTAATTGTCCCCCTTATGTCCCACAGAGTCACCCTATCCAACTTGAACTGCCATTTTTCCCCTTCCTATGTCTCCTTGGACAATGTACCCGTGGTACAAACAGACTGGAACAATACCCTGGACTTTTCTCCATCATCACCCCATCCCATTGCACTTCCCCCTATATGTTAGTACTTCAATAAACACCCTTTGATAAAAATCGATTTTGAGTATGTCATGTATTTCAAATATATATTGATAGAAAAAGGTACAACCAGTGCAAAAGAACTGTGCATAGAATGAGCATAGAATCAATGACCTGTAGCTGGCTGTTGTGGTCACACCAGGAGTATGTCAAATCACCAAAATCTGCAAAATGAATAGCCAGAGGGAACAGTAAGTGGGCATAGAAGTAGGAAATGCGAGCATGGCAATGCAACACAGAATACAACCAAAGTCATTGATATGTAAAGTTACACTGAATCACCTGTGTGTCATTGGAAATACTGATGGATGACAGTTGTTCTGTTGTCCTCATCCTTATCCTCTGCCTCCTCATCCTCACTGTTCACAGGGTCAACTGCTGCCACAGGGGCATCTCCAGTCTCCCTCTCCTGAAGAAAAGGGACATGGCATCTGTGGGCCAGGTTGTGCAACATGCAGCATGCCACTACTATCTGGCAGACCTTCTTGGATGAGAAGCACAGGGATCCACCTGTTAGATGGAGGCACCAGAACCTGGCCTTCAGGAGGCCAAAGGTTCTCTCAATTATCCTTCTTGTTCGCCCATGTGCTTCATTATAACATTCTTCTGCCCTAGTCCTTGCATTCCTCACAGGGGTCAGCAGCCATAATAGGTTTTGGTAACCAGAGTCACCTGCAAATATTGAGGGACCACATTTAGCCACACACTATCCTATATGGGCCACACCATACCCATACACCACCATTTACTGTGTCGGAACCAGGGGTCACTTATTAGCCACACCCTGTGCCTCTGTAGTTCGCCCATCACATTTGGGATGCTGCTATTCCTCAGGACAAAGGCATCATGCACCAACCCAGGGTACTAAGCATTGAGGTGGGAGATGTACTGGTCCGCCAAGAACACAATTTGCACATTCATAGAGTGGAAACTCTTACGATTCCTGAACACCTGTTCATTCTAGTGGGGGGGACAAATACAATATGTGTTCTGACAATCGCCCCATTGCATAAAACTCGGCCATCACAGTGGCCAAAACCTCAACCTGGGGTAATGCAATTTAGCTGCACATGTGTTTTATCAGGGCAGACAATTCTCTTGTCAGCACTTTTGAGATCATTGGCTGTGACATTCCTGCTGCCAAGCCCACTGTAATTTGGAAAGAACCAGTTGCCAGGAAATGGAGCACTGATAGAAATTGCACAAGAGGGAGGATCCCAGTGTGATGACGGATAGAATATATCAGGTCAGGATCCAATTGGGCACACAGCTCTGTGAATGTGGCCCTGTCCAGTCCATAGGTGAGTATTATGTGCCTGTCCTCCAGCGTAGCCAAGTCCACCAGTGGTCTGTACACGGGGGTATGTCTCCTTCACCTATTCATCTGCAGCGGTAGGAATCTAAGGGACAAAAGAGTGAGGAGCCTGTCACAAACTGAACAATGGAGCCACAACAGTATTTTACAATCTGTATACATAACATGGGTCAGTGTGATCTGTCCAGTATGTGCCTATTTCTCCTGTGATTATTCCATAGGGCTCCCCCCCCGAAAAGGCGTCCTCCTGTCCTGTGTGGAGGGACAGGTGGAAGTGAGGTAATGCCGATGACGTTGTGCGCCATGGTGGGAGGCGGTTCGGGAACCGCCATGCAATTCATCATTGGTTAATATTTGGCCCTATGGGGTACAGTGGCCAAAGGTGATCTACTGTAGGCACCGCTGTTGATGTGACCGCCATTTTCTATCTGATTCCTCACTTGTTTCCTGGCCTTCCATAGGAGAGGACCTACACTGCATGTGCTGCTATGACCTGTGTCTGGAACCTACAATGGCCAGTGTGACTGGGGAAAGGGCCCCAGCCTTCACTTCTGAGGAGTTGGAGAGACTGGTCGATGGGGTCTTACCCCAGTACGTACTGCTGTATGGGCCTCCAGACCATCAGGTGAGTACACTGTGGGCAAGATGCATGTGGTATGCATGTATTGAGGTGTGTGTGAAGGCATCGTGGAAGGGGGGAGGGATGTCTTCCTGGCTGGGTAAACATTGAGGCCCTCATTACAACCCTGGCGGTGATAAAGCGGCGGTAATACCGCTAACAGGCCGGCGGTAAAAAAAATGGAATCATGACCATGGCGGAAACCGCCCACACAGACAGCCACTTTAACACACCGACCGCCACGGCAGTAGCAAGATGCACTGTGACAGTAACTGCCAACAGCCAGGCGGAAGACAATGTACCGCCCACACTATCACAACAGGCCTATCTGCCACCTTTTCCAACCCCTGCGAGTGGGTTCTCTGGGCCTGTCCTCCCACTGTCGCACAGCAGTCCTCCCAGCTTCCCTATTGTCCTGTGCCTCTGTCCCCTGAACCGTGTGCCCACTGCCATTGACCCCAGGTCCCTGATCATCCTGTGTTTATGGGGTTGCCTGGGGTCCCTGTAGTGGTGGACACACTGATGATTGATGTGTCCTGGGGACAGGGGTATGTGCCCGCTGGGTGGGTACTCTGGTGGTGTTTCCTGAGGGGGGAGGCTCTGTGGTGGTATAGCACTGTGCCTGGGTAACAGACAGTCCGGAGATAACTGATTGGCCAGGTTGGTCATTCAGATCCAGGCGTCTAGAGCTGCTATCATCACTGTGGGCCTCTTCTTGCGGGGCTGGATGTTGCTGGCTCCTCCTCTCCGGTGACGTTGTGTGGGGGACCTGTGGGGATGTAAATGCAGTGTTATTGTTTCTGCATTTGACATCATGTGCATGGGTGTGTTGCCCTTTATGGTTGTGATTACTTTTTCAGCTTTGCCTTGTGAGAGTTGTTATTTGGTGGGATAGGTGATTCTCTCTAATGTGAAAGCTTTAGTGATGGGTGTCCATACAGGGCTGTGAGTGATGTTGATGCATTGGGGGTGCATGCAGGGCTTGGTGTTGGGATGGGTCGGTTGCGATGGTGGGGTGTATATGAGGTGGTGGGGTGATGGGGTGAGGGTAGGGGTGTGGTATGTGATGGCATGCAGGTAGGGGGCTGATAGTAGTAGAGATTTGACCTACCGGAGTCCAGTCCTCCTGCTACTCCTGCCAGACCCTCAGGATGCATGACTGCCAAGACTTGCTCCTCCCATGTTGTTAGTTGTGGGGGAGGAGGAAGGGGTCCACCAGCAGTCCTCTGTACTGCTATCTGGTGTCTTGCTTTCATGGACCGCACCTTCCCCCGTAGGTTGTTCCACCTCTTCCTGATGTCATTCCTTGTTCTTGGATGCTGTCCCACTGCGTTGACCCTATTCACGATTCTCTGCCATAGCTCCATTTTCCTAGCAATGGATGTCTGCTGCACCTGTGATCCAAATAGCTGTGGCTCTACCCGGATGATTTCCTCCACCATGACCCTTAGCTCCTCCTCTGAGAACCTGGGGTGTCTTTGTGGTGCCATGGGTGTAGAGTGAGTGGTGTGTGTGAGGGTTTGTGGGGTGATGTGTTGGGGTGTGTGCTGTAAGGTGCGTGGATGGTGTATGGGTGATGGTGTTCTGTGGCTCTGGTTCTGTGGGTGCTCTTGGTGTCTCTCTCTCTTTGTTAATTTCTTTGAGTCGTAAAGGGTTGTGGGTAGAGTGTGTGTGTTTTATAGTGTTGTGGGTGTGGTGTGTGTATGTGTGTCAGGTGTGTGTAGTTTGAATTGTCCAATGTAGTGTTGTTTTGTTAGGTTGTGTGTATTTTGAGCGCAGCGGTATATACCACCAATGGTTGACTGCAGTTGAATGTCCGCAGTGATTCGTGGGTCATAATGCTGTGGGTGTAGTTCTGTTGGTGTAAAGGTGTGGGTTTTGCTACCGCCAGTTTATCACCGACCTTTGGGCTTGCGGACTTATGTGTGTGGCTGTATAGTGACGGATTGCTATGTGTGGGTCATAATATGGGTAGTGGTAAACCGCAGTGGCGGCGGTATGTTGGCGTCAGTCGGCATTACACTAAGCGGGACTTACCATGAATGTCATAATGAGGGCCTAAGTGCTGGGCTATGTGTGTGCCAATAATGCTGTAAACGGGTATGGTGGGCCATTTGTGCAACTGGCTGGACTGTTTGACTAATGGTGTTCTCCTGTCTGTATTGCCTCTGCAGGTCAGCACCCATAAAAAGAAGGGTATATGGCGTGCCATCTCCAAGGAGGTGCGGACCCTGGGGGTCTGTGGTAGGTGGAGCTCCTACTGTAGCAAACTGTGGGAGGACCTGAGACACTGGGCACAAAAGACTGCGGGGCCCAGCTGGGGATGGCCTCCCAACGTGTAAGGGGTGCCTGTCAAACCCTGACCCCCCTGATGGGCCGCTTACTGGTGGTGGCCTATCCAGAGATGGATGGGCACTTGAGGGCAACACAGCAGTCACAAGGGGTTGAGTACAGTGGCTATCATTACAACTTACGGCTGGTGGGGTGGTATCCGGGTGGTGGTTGTATGTCAGTGGGTGGCCCTAGGCCAAGACAGACATTGCAGCGTAGGTCGTCTGGTGGCTAAGGATCTGAAGGTAAAATACTGCCTACCTAGCTTGATAGCATCCACTAATGGCAGGGCTGCTTGGCTCCCAGGTGTGCTGCAGTTGGCGGTGTGTGCTCCTTCTCATGCCTTGGTGGCTAGCAGTATTAGTAGTAGTGGTAGTGCAACGTATAGTGCGTAGGTCTGTTCCCTGTATGTGAGGGTGCTGTGTACACCAACAGTAGTGTTGGTGTAGTCATTGACCCAGTGTATCCTTTGTCTCTCTCCCCCTTTCTTCTTTTGTCATTCTGTCCGTATGTGCATTAGCATTATCTAGCGGAGGAGCAGAGGCACCAGTGACGGAGGGAGCTACATCCCACAGTACCCAAGAGGCAGAGGCCCCTGATGCTGAGGGCACCAGTGGGACGAAGGGCAAGGAAAGCACCATGGCGGAGACTGGAAGGGACAGTACAGACTTAGATACATCCTCTGATGGGAGCTCCCTGGTGGTGGCGGACACCTCTGTGCCCACCCCAGCAACAGGTACAGCCGCCACCCTCATACCAGCACCGCCCTCACAGAAGCCCCTCAGTGAGATGCCCGTGCTCACTCACCCAAGAGGGTGGGCATCTCCTTCACCCCAGACACCTCAGGCCCTGCCCCAGTGAGCCCGACTGCCCTGAGTGAGGAGGCTATTGACCTCCTGAGATCCATCTCTGTAGGGAAATCAACCATTGTGAATGCCATCCAGGGGCTGGCAGCCCAGATGCAGCAATCTAATGAATTCCTGGAGGGCATTCACAGTGGATTGGCGGCCCAACAGAGATTGATCCAGGCTTTCTGATGTCAGCCATTGTCCCTGTTCCAACCGTCTCCCCTCCAACTATCACTTCCCAATCCCATTCTCCTCAACCAATTCCAAGCACACAGCCAGGCGAGCGTGCACACAGGACAACACGCACAAGTGTCACAGGCAAACACAAGCACCATACTTCATCTCAAAGGCACTCACACAAACACCATTCAGTTGCAGACACAACAATATCCACTATTTCCACTTTCTCCCCTTCCTCTTCCTCCTCCACCTCCCGCCCAGTTATGTCCACACTCACACCTGCATGCACTACATCATCATCCACTACCTGCATCCTCACCACACAAAGCAGAACACACACCTCACTGGCAGACACCTCCACAACATCCATGCACACGTCCCCTGTGTCCTCTTCCACCGTGTCTGTCCCCCATCCTAAAGTACACAAAAGCAAATACTTAGACACCCAACAGCCATCCACCTCACAACAGCATACAACCCATTCCACTGCACCCAAATCGAGCAGACAAACACCTCCAACTCCCTCATCCTCCACTCGCATTTCTTCTCCCTCTTCCCACCCTAATGTCCCTAACAAGCATTTCCTTTCCACCATTGACCACTTTCCTATCCCTCCCCTGTCCTGTACGTGTGGCCAGGGTATCAAGAACCCAGCCAAGCACCTCCGCCAAACAGTCCACGGCCCCAGTTCCATCAGCCCCTACTTGTGGTGGAAATGATTGCAGGCTACAAATACTGAAGGGGAAGGAGCCTGCACCAGCCATCAAAAAGAGGAAGGAGCCTGCACCAGCCAGCAGAAAGGGGAAGGAGCCTGCACCACCCAGCAGAAAGGGCAAGCAGCCTGCACCAGCCAGCAGAAAAGGCAAGGAGCCTGCACCAACAGCTGTCACAGAGCCCCCAATGCCAGCCATGGTTGTGCAGCCATCAGTGAGTGCAGGGGCTGAGCAGGACCCTCCCACTACCACCACAGTGCAGCCATCGTAGGGTGCAGGGGCTGAGCAGGAGCTTCCCACTACCACCACAGTGCAGCCATCGTAGGGTGCAGGGGCAGAGCAGGAGCCTCCTGTTACCACCACCACAGTGCAGCCATCAGAGGGTGCAAGGGCTGAGCAGGAACCTCCCACTACCACCACCACCACAGTGCAGCCATCGGAGGGTGCAGTGACTGAGAAGGAGCCTCCCACTACCACCACCACCACAGTGCAGCCATGGGAGGGTGCAGAGTCTGAGCAGGTGCCCCCCACTACCACCACCACCACAGTGCAGCCGTCATGGCCGGCGGACGCCACATGATCCAGCCTCCATGGGCTGCTGTGCAGCCCGTCCACTCCGGAACCAGTGGGATATTCACCCACTTGAGAGACTGGCCTCGCACTCCCCAGGACCAAGCACAGGGCATGTTGCCCCCTCCAGAATCAGTGGGCATGTCACCCACTGTCACCCACTTGAGAGACTGTGGCCTTGCACTCCCCAGGACTATGCTCAAGGCATGTTGCCCCCTCCAGAACCAGTAGGCAAGTCACCCACTTGAGAGACTGTGGCCTTCCACTCCCCAGGACCAAGCAGAGGGCATGTTGCCACCTCCAGAACCAGTGAGCAAGTCACCCACTCGGGAGACTGTGGCCTTGCACTCCCCAGGGCCAAGCACAGGGCATGTTACCCCCTCCAGAACCAGTGGGGTATTCACCCACTTGAGAGACTGCGGCTTTGCACTCCCCAGGGCCAAGCAATGGGCATGTTGCCCCCTCCAGAACCAGTGGGCATGTCACCCACTGTCACCCACTTGAGAGACTGTGGCCTTGCACTCCCCAGGACTATGCTCAAGGCATGTTGCCCCCTCCAGAACCAGTGGGCAAGTCACCCACTTGAGAGACTGTGGCCTTGCACTCCCCAGGACCAAGCAGAGGGCATGTTGCCCCCTCCAGAACCAGTGAGAAAGTCACCCACTCGGGAGACTGTGGCCTTGCACTCCCCAGGGCCAAGCACAGGGCATGTTACCCCCTCCAGAACCAGTGGGGTATTCACCCACTTGAGAGACTGCGGCTTTGCACTCCCCAGGGCCAAGCAATGGGCATGTTGCCCCCACCTGAACCAGTGGTCTTGTTACCGCATGCAGCTGAGGTGCCACACCTCCCCCTAAGGTGCCTGCCTATTTGCCAACTGATGCCCCTGCTGTGTTCTCTCCATATTGGTGCAGGGAACGAGTGGGGCCTTGGACTTTGCCCTGTGGCCATGTGGCCCCTGTGAACTGGGGACTGGGCAGTGTCCCTTTTTTGGGCATTTGTACATATCTGTTGCATTGCCAAACTGAATTCTTAATTTTGTGTTGATCTTAATACAATCACTTTAGTCAATTCCTTTTGTCCTTGCATTATTCATCCGATTTACAGGGATAAATTGCTTTCTTGTGAGCTGGTTGTGTGTATGGTGTGTGTATGGGGTGTGTGGGCTGTGTGTGTGTCACTCTTGTTTTCCTCCCCTCTCCCTTGAGTGCAAGGTGGCTGTTCTGACTGTCATTTTCTTCGCCGGTGTTGGTGTTCGTGGTGGAGCATAACGTAGAAGATCATCAGCAATACTTGCAGTTCTGGTTCCATGGTAGCGTGGTTCTTCCCTATGTCCACAATGGTGAGTCCTTTTACTTCTGTGATGTGTTTCCCCCAGGCTTTTGATGGCATTGTTACCGCCCCGGAGAAGGTGGCAGATTGCCATGTCATTATATGGTGGGCAGAACTTTGTCTTTTCCCTGACTGTAGGCGGCTACCGCCGTGGTGACTGTTGTTTCCGCCCTTGCAGTTGGTGTGGTACATTGGCTGCCTTTCAGAGATCTAACCTCCATGGTCATAATTTGGCGGTATTTACCGACAGCCTGTTGGCGGTATTAGCGCCACTTTATCACCGACAGCCAGGGTCGTAATGAGGGCCTTAATCTTTAAAATTTCATATCGCCAGTTCCTTTTTTTGAATTTTTGTCATTTTAGTGTCATTTCAAAGATAAAAATGTAATCTATTTATATAACGTGGTGTTCGATTTTTTTTTTGGTTTTATTTTTTACTTATGTACTGTTTTGTGTTGAATGAATGCTTTACACACCTGCCTCCTAAGTTAACTCTAACTGCTCATTGCCAAGTTACCAAGGGTTGAGCCAAGATTAATTTATTGAGACCTTGACTGGACCTAGTGGGGGTTTGGTCTCTCGATAAATATAGGTACTTACCTGCCCTTACCAATAATTCACTATCCAACGTGGAGCAACAATACACAACACTATAGTTTTGCAGCTACAAAAACAGGTCATCATGGTAGCTGCAGTCATATGTTTACACCACAGGCAATACTTGTTTGGAAAAGAGTTACACTTACCTATTCAAATTACTATAGTGAAGATGAGCACTCATTTACAACATATACACACACATATGGGTATGATGTGAATAGGTAAGAATACCAATTACATACAGTATACCTTCATGTGCAAATGGATGGAGGTTTGGACCTGTTTTTGAGTGAAAAACATACACTGATAGAAAACAAGAGACTAAGAAAATGCAAGGGATGATCCATGGCAAACAAGACAAAATCAGACCTAACATATTGCACATTGTTACAAAAGAGAGAAATAACCATGATGCTAGTAATTGGTATGACACAAAATATTTTAGTATTTTAGGGAGTCAAGATTAGTTTCACTGTTTTGATAAGGGTGTTGAAGGATTCCAAATGTCTTACCTAGGGACATAACACCATTTGTGATTTTTTTAGGCATTGCTAACTGCAACTTACCAGACTCTAGGGATTTCAGTCAAGCCTTCAGAATGTAGGATCTGCAAGACCTTCTCCCCCCAGGGAAATAGTTGTAAGGAGGCGCTAGGTGAACCACCACCAGTCCTTTGGTCTCCAGGTGACACTTGGAGGTCAGGGAACTGACTTCTCCCTGCAGGTTATTCCACTTCTTCCTAATTATATCCTGTGTGCACAGATTGTTAACGAGAGCATTCACTCTGTCCACTATTCTCGACTACATTTTACTTTACTGGGAAACAGTAGTATTTTATACTTGTGTTCTAAACAAGTGTTGCTCTACTCTAATTAATTGTATCCACTGTGACAGTCAGCTCTCCCTCTGTGGACTGGGGATTTCTCTTTCCTGTGGTTTTTAATAAAACACAGAATATTTTATAGTACTCAAAAAAATAAGTGTAATGAAATGAAGCAAAATTGTACAAAAAACACTGAGGGAGAGGAACACAAAACAAAGCAAAAACCTGACTCCTGGCTGGAAATGTTGGGTGCCTGAATGGTGTGCTACAGCGGAATTGTAAAGGATCATGGTCTGGAATAGGGTGTGTTTTATAGTGTGTTTTGCAGGTGCTCTCAATTGTCCAATATACAACAGCTGTGGCCTACTTGTATCCAACCAATGGCTACAGCCATGGTACTATACTGCATGGGTCCTGCAATGGACTCCCGCACTCATGGACCCACCGCTGACACACCACTGGCACAACTGTGTGATCTAAATAGGCTTAGCGAGATGCTGTCGTCAAGACAGCAACAGAGGGCCTATTAGTCAACATTTGAGTCCACTGCATTGGCTGCTGGATGCATCTGGCTTGATGATGTTCACTCAATCATGACAGCTTTTGGCTTAGCAGCAAGACATCTAAATGTGGCGGGCGGTAGACCACTGACTTGACAGTCTTTTCAGACCTGCCACCGATTCGGCTTGGCGGTAAAACTGCCAAGATCTAAGTCAGGCCCTAAATTTCTGAAATGGAAGTAGAAGTTCCTCATCGGGGCAAGGTATATCAATAGGCCTCCAAAGTCAAATAAGTCATCATCAAGCTGCCACTGAAGCTACTGGTTTTGGCACCAACATCTCCAAATGAGGAAAAGTTGAATTTTGCAGGCACTGAGATTGCTTCACTGTTTGGATGAACTTGCCACCTCTCTCTGGCCTAAGGGTTTTCCTTTGGATTTAGTCACTTTTTCATTTCCCAAAACCCTCTTGTGAAAAAGATTGGAAGCTATAGAGGGACTGAATTCCACACACTTAGATGCTGGTTCAATATGTTCCAGCTGAACCAGTTTTCTACATGGCAAAAATGTGAGTGGAAAAATTTAGTCCTGGATGTAATTTTAAATACTCCAGAATAGTTGGAGTAACTCTTGTGACATGGAAGTACCGATTGTAACACCTTAAAGCCACATTGCATATTCCATTCCCTCATTTAGGGAAAATCAGACTACTGGTACCCCAGTATGCACTGAAACAAGGTGAGCGCGTGAATGCTTGCATTCCTCTTTTGACTAACACAATCATAGCGTTAAGTGGTCATTTTGAGAGCCAATTCTTTAACACAAGTGGCTGCCAGTCAGCATTCCAAGTCGATTGTTTACACAAGTGTGCAGAAAATCATCTCGAAGTGCATGAAACTTTACCAAAACTGACTGTTTGGGTATTGTGTCAGTTCAAAATGTACTTTTTTTTAAACAGGAAGGGAGGACTGTAGTAACGGGAAGGTTACTGTACATACAGTAGCAATGTTCTCTTCCTGCTTTAAAAGGTCCTCCCCGTGCTTGCTCCATTCTTGATCATTTTTCATTTGGATTTCAAAGGGAAAGTATAATTCTCTCTTCGTCAGCAATGCCTGACGTAGCTACACCATTGGGATCTTAACTTTTTTTAGAGAAATCAAGTAATTTTAATGTAGCACTTTGCAAATATTGTTAATTTATGGAGGGCATGCACCAGTATTTCACGTTCCTTTTTGTCTTTTTTCTTATTTTGTATCTTTGTTGGTGGGTGGCCTAGAGTTTGGGTTGGAGTAAGGGGTGCCCATGTGGAATTAACGTTTTTTAAGGAAACAAATTAAAATTTGTAATGCTTGGTTTACCATTTTACTGTGTTATTGATTTACTTTTTGGGGCTAGGCTGTGCTGCACTAGGTTTTGGGTGTATTTTTGATCTACATTTCCCATCTTCACTTCTGCTGTGCTGTATGCTTTTACAACACTTAGGCCCTCATTATGAAAGACCGCCGAAGCCGCGCGAGCCAACATTCCATCAGTGCTGGTGTTATGGCTGCCCCCCTATTATGACTTTTCTGCTGGGCCAGCAGACGGACACATTGTTTCCGTCTGCTGGCCCAGCGGAAAAGTCACATCAACAGTGAAGCCAGCTCAAAATAGAGTCGGCGGCAATGTTGATTGTCAGCAGGTGCAGCACCACCCATCGCGCATGTCACTGCCAAAATTCGGCCAGTGAAATGCGCGATGGGGCTGTGCCTGGGGGCCCCTGCACTGCCCATGCCAAGTGCATGGGCAGTGTAGGGGCCCCCAGTGGCACCCCAAGTCCCCATTACTGCCAGACTTTCCATGGCAGTGTTTACTGCCATGGACAGGCTGGCGGTTTCTGCCCTGGGGATTATGACTGCCTGGCGGAAGCCTGGCGGTATAGTGGAGGGGCCGGCGGTATGACCATGGCTAATGCACCACGATCATAATACACTGGTGGAACACTGCCAGCATGTTGACAGTATTACCACCAGTGTTCCGCCGGCTGTCAGGGTCGTAATGACCCCCTTAGTGCCTTGTTGAGGATGGCTGTGGATTAAATGCAAAAAGTAGGTTACTTTGTTTTTTGCTTGCATTTGCTTGTTGCTGATAACATCATTGCAATACTTTACCTGCAATGCAACAAGATGTTTTTTTCTGAGGGTGGGGTGCTCCAGGCAGGACAGGGCATCCACCAGCTTTGTTCTCAATGCCTCTTTCTTTGCTGGCCATACAGTGGAGGCCATTTTGTGTAGCTGGTGTGTTTTTGTCAAAGGCTGCCCTGTGCTCTTTGTTCTCCATCCCTCTTCTTTGCAGGCCAAACAGTGGTGGCCATTTTTTTAAGACATTGTGTGTGTGGTCACAGTGGATATTTTTTCCTTGTTCTTGATGCATCTTTCTTTCCTCCCCACCCTTTTGTGGAGCCAGTTAGTCCATGTGTGTTCATTTGATTGTCATTGTCGTCCATGCCTTTTTCTTCGGTGGCCATTTGGGGGATGAGCTACAATCCACCATTTTGTGCAGACTGTTAGGACTTTCACTCACACACGCATGCTTCTTGCTGCACCCTCAAAAAATAAATCAGCATGTATGAAGAACAGTTAAACATGTCATGAATGTGTTTCCAGCACAGCACTTCCCTGTTTATATTGATAAACGCAAGTGTTATTCTATCTGTGAGCTGTGTGCCAAGTGGTTTATAGAGACATCAAATTCCTTCATAGGAATCATCCGAAGTGTTTGATGACTCACCACCAGCATGTGTCTGATGACTCTTCGCCAGATTTCATTCATATGAATCATCAGAAGTGATTGATGACTCATCACAAGCATGTGTCTGGTGACTCATCACCAGTCTATAAATAAAACTGCCATGGTGTTTCTGTGCTTGGCTTCAAGTCTTCCTTCACTCGCAGTTGTTCCCAGTTCAGCCGGAGTTCCATGATTCTTTCAGGATTCGTCTTTTCAGTGCAAGGCTTCATCGGAGATTCCCTCTCTGGAGTGGATTACTTTCAAAGCTGCTGGAGAATTTATGAGCAGTATTCCAGCTTCCTCAAATAAAAAAACATTCCAGGCAAAATTGGTTCATGGGTCATTGCCCTCTTGTCTCCTGGTTTTCAGCCTTCTCGAGGTTAGTGACTTTTTGGTGCATTATGAAAGGTATTCGTTGATGCTGAGAATCCTGTGTTACAAGACTATTTTCCAAAGACAGCTTGAGAAGTATTTTTAAAAGCAGCATTGAAGTTAAGTGTTAACTCCCGAAAGAATTGCTCGGTGTGCTGGAAAATGGCTTTTCACACAAAATATGGTCTTTTTGAGCACTGTGTGATGCCATTTGGTTTGTGTAACCCCCGCAGCATTTAAATTCTTTATAAATGATGTTCTTAGTGAATTCTTGGATCGCTTTGTCAAAGTTTATATAGACAATATTTTAATCTACTCACACAATGAAGAAGAAGATAAGAATCATGTTTCCGCTGTGTTATGCAAATTACGTGAACATAATTTGTATGGCAAGTTAGAAAAATGACAATTTCATGGTCCTCAAGTGGAATTTCTCGGGTTTGTTTTGTCAAAACAAGGCGTCCAAATGGATTGAAAAAAGATTGATGCTATTTTACAATGGCCACAACCCACAAACGTAAAAGAAATCCAGCCAAAGGAGAACTTCTAGCTATAAAATTGGCCTTTCAAGAATGGAGACATGTTTTGTGGGGAGCAAGTTTTCCTATCACTATTTATTAGGAAAATAAGAACTTACAGTTTTTTAGATCTGCAAAAGCACTTACCCCACGACAAATGAATGTCGTGCACACAGTGGTTCTGGTGGTATGTCCTAGATGCAGACGAAAAGGAGTTTATACGAACATGTCCTCTATGTGCTTGTAACAAATCCTCACACAACGCCTTCATAGGAAAACCCATTCCTCTACTAGTACCGCCAGCTCCATGGCGTACTATTACTATGGATTTTGTTGCCAATTTACCAAAGGATAAGGGGAATACATGTATACTAGTGGTAGTGGATTTATTCTAAAAAATGTCCCATTTCATTCCTCTCACAAAAATCCCAACTGCTAAAGAACTAGTTAAACCTTTTATAATGCATATTGTCAGGCTTCATTGCCTACCAATTGTAATTATCTCTGATCGAGGGTCATAATTTGTGTCTAAATTTTGGCAGGAACTATGTTCTTCTCTTCGTATTGACCATCGGTTATCCTCCACACATCATCCTAGGGTGACCAGGCGTCCCGGATTTCCCCGGACAGTCCTGGTTTTTAGAGGACTGTCCCGGTGTCTTGACGCGTCTCTTAACTTTAAATAAATGTCCTGTTTTTTGGGGCAAATGTCAGATCATTAAATAAATTTCCCAGTTTTTGGGACAAAGATCAGATCATCTAGGGAAGCATAAGCCAATGGTATGATCTCATTTAACAGACGCCTACAAAGTATGAATTAATTAAAGTAATTTATCTGTTACTATCATGAAACACAATCCTGTCTGCTCTCAGCAAAGAGATGGAGTGGGAGGACAGAAAGATGGGTGGGGAAGGGTTGGGGGTGCAGGGTGGGAGGTCAAGCCATAGCTAATTTTAGATATGTAGTCTTGTAAATCTGTGTGTGTGTGTGTGCACACATGTATAGGCACACAATCCCAAAGCCATGCAAAAAACGAGACAGGCCAGACATAAAAGTGAGAGTAAAGTCTTTAGTCCTTCTTTTATGTCTGGCCTGTCCCGGTTTTTGCACCTCAAAATCTGGTCACCCTACATCATCCACAAACTGATGGTCAAACAGAGAGAACTAACCAAACCATGGAACAGTTCCTGCTTTGTTTAATTACCACCTTAACTAGCAGTTGGTTGCAAGCACTTCCCTTAGCTGAATTTGCATATAACAACAGCATTCATGCGGCTCATAACATGTCACCTTTTTATTGAAATCTAGGCTGTCATCCCAGGTGCATACCATTCCTACCATCCCAAAAGGTACCTGCAGTACATGCGCATTTATCTGAATTACAAAACATCTGGAATAAGACCCAAAAAACCATGTTTGACACCAAAGAAAAGATGAAAGAACAAGCAGACAAACACCGTACATCTGCACCAACATATGCAGAAGGTGATCAAGTATGGCTAAACACCTATTATTTATCCATACCAGGGGTTTGTAAACTACAGCCTCAGTTCTATAGGTCCCTTTACCATTGTCAAAGTTATTAACCCTGCAGCTATGAAACTGAACCTCCCCAGTGAACATAAAATACATCCAGTATTTCATGTCTTGTTGCTCAAAAAATGTCTCACCACCAATCAACCTATTCCCCCACCATCTTCAAAACTTAGGGATAATCATGAAGAATGTGAAGTCCATCACATTGTTGATTCTTGTAGATGACAAGGACGTCTCTTTTATCTAATAGACAGAAAAGGTTACCCACCCGAAGAGCAGTCGTGGGAACTAGCCGCCCATGTCCACGCCCCACAGTTGGTACGTTCCTTTCATGCACAATACCCCTCCAAACCACTGCCAGTGAAAAGGCCTTTGGGGAGAGGTAATGTTAGGACTTGCACTCAAACACGCCCGGTTCTTGCTGCACCCTCACAAAATAAATCAGCATGTATGAAGAACAATAAACCATGTCATGAATGTGTTTCCAGCAGAGCACTTCCTTGTTTATATTGATAAAAGCAAGTGTTATTCTATTTATGATCTGTGTGTCAAGTGGTTTATAGAGAAATCAGATTTGTTCATAGGAATCTTCGGAAGTGTTTGATGACTTATCATCAGCATGTGTCTGATGACTCATCACTAGATTTAATTCATATGAATCATCAGAAGTGATTGATGACTCTTCAACACCATGTGTCTGGTGACTCATCTCAAGTATATAAATAAAACTGCCAAGGTGTTTTGTGTGCTCGGCTTTGAGTCTTCCTTCACTCGCAGGTGTTCCCGGGTTCAGTTGGAGTTCCGTGATTCTTTCAGGAGTCGTCTTTTCAGTGTGAGGCTTCATCAGAGATTCCCTCTCTAGAGCAGATTACTTTCATAGTGGCTGGAAAAGTTATGAGCCGTATTCCAGCTTCTTCAAATAATCGAAACATTCCAGACAAAATTGGTTCATGGGTAATTGCACTCTTGTCTCCTGGTTTTCAGCCTTCTTGAGGTTAGTGACTTTTTGGTGCATCATGAAAGATATTCGTTGATGCTGAGAAACCTGTGACACAAGACTATTTTCCAAAGACAGCTTGAGAAGTATTTTTAAAAGCAGCATTGAAGTTAAGTGTTGTTAACTCCTGAAAGCATTGCTCAATAACTATGCAAACATAAATGTTTGTTCTGATTGTTTTGGAGCAAGTCCATTGTGTCAAAAAGAATAACAAAATACAAATTCATAAATTTGATTTTATAACAATTTTGTTGTGAGTTACAAAAGCGTGCTTAATAGTTGAGCAATCGAGCACTAATAATTATTGTGACTTTGCTGAAAGACTAGGTGATTGCCCATTCGAATGATAATAATTGTTGTTATTTTGCTGAAAGACTGTGATATTTGTAGTTCTTTTGTTTTTGATTTGTTTTGGGGCTTAGAATTCCTGCACCAAGCCCTGAGGCACCTTTCTTAGAACAACAGTGATGCTCCTTTGTGAACCAGTATTTTGTTTCTCTTCTCTTCCCTTCCCAAAACCCTGTTCCCTATCCCTTTTCCCCAGAGGCTATTCGCTCGTTCCCTTTTAATTTCAGATACAAAAGAATAGTGTGTAGGGGTGAGGGTTTTGTTCTCTTCTGTCCCGCGGAACTTGGAATTCAGGTGAGTGGTCATGGTCTTGTCACAGCCAGTGTGTGCTTCAATTCCTTTACTCTACTTTTAAAACCCATTTCCTAGGACCATTGATAAAAGAGCCTATGATATTTTAGTTAATGCTTCTTCATTTTTCTTGAGATACTTATTCATGCTTCTGGCTGATTGTTGCAATGTGTTATTTATTTTTCTTCCTCCCCTTACCTCCAATAGAGTCCCCATGGACCCTGGTGGGGGACCAGAAAATGATTTAATGTATTTTGTTTGATTATGACCACCTTCCCCTTCAACTCCATAGAGTCCCAATTGTCCCTAGACCCTAGCGGGACACCAGTAATTATTTAATGTATTATGTTTGAGGTTTGCCTGCACCCCCTGCTTCCTATACAGTAGAGTCTCAATGGGACCTATGGCCTGGTAGAGCACCATCAGTTATTTAATGCTTTTTTCATGTTTTTCCTGCCTCTCATAGAGTCCCCATAGCTCTAAGGCCAAATGGAACAGTAGCAATTATTTAAAATACTTTTACCTGGTATCTCACCAGGGCTTTGAAGGGACACAAACTAACCTGTTTTGTGTAATGTTGTTGTCATGTGACAAATGTGTTTTGGTATGTTTTTGGCTACACTATTATGAAGCATTTGAGATGATGAGAATGCTCATGATGACAACTACTTCACTTGTGTTACATTAGCTAGATTCTTCTGATTAGCCATGTTTCACAAAATGTATTTTTACTGCTTTGCTTGCAGGTGCTACAGAAGACATCGTTCTGAAGTCCCTGATGGAATCAGCTGATAGTCACACCGGAGTCCTCCACTACTAAGTGCAACTGCTCATAGAGCTAATTGCTAGTGCTAAGAAGATGGCCCTTCAGAAGGAGGTTCCTGCCAAGAAGGTAGTCAGTGGACAGGAGATAAATCCGGCTGCCAAAACTGCCATCAAGCCCTCATCCTTTTTTCAGGAAATTTGACCCAACTGATGTAGTCTATTCTGTGCAGAAGAAGTCTGAGACTCCTGCATCAATAGAACCACCATCACAAAATCATATAGCCATGTCTCTCAGCACAACACTGAATGCTGTCATGGAGAGCATTGAATCGCAAATGAAAGTTTCTCAGCCAAAAAAGGCATCATTGAAGGAAAATGGACAACAGAAGCCACAGTCAGCAACAGATCTTCGTCTGGGCGTAGGAGCAAAACAGGAGGTTGAGGTTCTTGCTGAGAAAAATATTGTTGAAAAGACTTCAATTGTCCCATCAGATTTATGTTCTCCAGCAAGGAGAAGAGAATACTCCTCCATCTTTTCCAAGCCCTTTGGTGATCTGGTCATGGACTGAAACCCATCTGAATCTGAGTGACAAGGGAAATGGAAGCTTCTCAATAGCCTTACAAGTGAAAACGATGTTGATGATGGAGAAGAGCCAGTGATCATCAATGTGAAGAGTGGCACTGAGGAGGTACAGATCACCTCTATTCAGACAACTCAGAGAAAAGTGGTTCTAGCAACCCCTTCAGCTCCCATATTTATGAATTCCTAGAGTGAAAAACAATGGGAGGAGTGGCACAGAGGAGGAATAGATCACTGCTATTCAACCAACTCAGAAATGTGTGGTTCTAGTAACACTGCCGGCTCAAGTATTTGCAAAAACCCTAGAAATATGCTGAAATATGCAGCCGCTACCACCCCTGCCTCAGCATGCCATAAAGAAAGGTAAGCAACAGCTACACATCCATCTAGCATTACCTTGGCACAATAAGAAAGCTCAACTCACAGTTTGGGAGTTCTTTATGCTTAGCGAGCCTGAATAGCCAGTATGAAGATAACATTACAATATGCTCCATTTGCCACAAGAAAGTTTATCATGGTAAGTCAGGTAGGCATTATGGTACCAGAGGCCCACCGTATCATTTGAAGAAGTACCACACAGTCATGTGGGAAGAGCACCTTAAAAGTATAGCTCCTGATGGTGAGTGAGAACCAGCAGCTGAATTGATAGAAGAAGGTAATCAGGAGAGAGGAAGATGAGGATGCCAATAGTAGCCACATCATGCAAGGCAGTTATTTAAGCCTCCACCATGGTATGCAGTCTCTGTGTGGCACAAGGCAGAGTGGTACACAACAACTCCCACCCTAAAGCAGCCAGACAGCCTACCTGCTGCTGGTTCCTGTGCATTGCTTGTGGTATTAGTACCATAAGTAAAACAACCTACTATTAAGGCTATGTTTTCCAAGGAGTCACTGTATCACTGGAATAACATAAAAACATGTCTACAATGGGAAGCTGGCAAAAATGTTAACACTTGTCCTTCTCTCTTTTCCTGGAGAAGTAGTGAGATTCCTAGACTTTCTGGAGGCTCTCTGCACAAAATGTGAGATTGCTAGTCAGAGGTATTTTTCCAGAGTGGCTGTGCTAGTGCGGCATTATGAAGTGCTGCATTTGGTTACAAATGCTATGATGAAGAGTGCTGTTGAGTGTGTCCACCTCATGATTGATATGTGTAGCGTTTTTCAGGCAACATATTACTTATTCATCATTGCACATTCAGAATTTTTTCCTAGGAATTAGGCAAAGGCTAGCTGTTGGTTTCACTTTTGATGATTCTTTACAGGGCATTCAGCAGCCTACAACAGTTGCAATGTTCTCCATGGAGAAATCACATACAGCTACCAACATCTTGGAAGAGTTTAATACCAATGTCTATGAACGGCTTAAATCCAAAGGTCTCACAATTGAATTTCTTGTCACTAACAATGACAGTAATATAATGAAAGCCATGGCTGATGGTGGATATTTCAGAGTCCTCTGTTTAGCGCATTGCTTCAATCTCATTGTGAAGGACTTTCTCAAAAAAGAAGATGCAACCTACTGGTCACCTACTGAAGAATTTGCCACAATTAATTGTATTTCACTCAAAGCCCAAAATAGTTGAGGATATTTTAGTCTGCTAATAAACCACATGTAAAAGCCCTCCTACAAAAAGCCGCAACACATTGAAACTCAACCTCATACATGGCAGAACGCCTGTTTGAGCAGTGCAAATCAATTAACTGTTATATAATTCAAATGACAGGGGATGCAACTAATAACAGCATGACAATGAAAGTAGACAAATTGAGCTACTGAACACCCTGCTATAAATGCTACTTTCTTTAAAGATTATGAAGATCATACCATGAACCATGCAATCTCATTGTTGCATCTGCTACAGGAGTAGTTGAAAAAACTGAAAAAATTGAAAATTCACCAGTGTCAGTGAAGATGCAGCTTCTTTGGTGGATAGTGTAATCCATCATTTGAACACTGATCAAAGGCTGAAAAAGAGAGACTACATCTGTGCCACTCTACTGGATTCAGAATACAAAAAAAGCACTGCCCATTTTTATTCCTTTTCCTGACATGGATGTTTGAGTTTGCAGGTCTTGGATAATCAGTAAAACAACTGATCTAGCAGAACAATAGCAACGTCAAGGTCTGGGCAGAAGTTCTGAAGTGCAGCCTTTGTCTTTACAAAGTGTTGTGCTGTTGGCTTGCAGTCTCAGCAGCAAGAGCCAGCACTATTGCCTGCTACTCCAAAACCCCCATCAACAAGTTCATGGCAAACTTCTGCAATGAGTTGGCTTCATCAAGCAGGGCAAAGGCAGAAATACAAGAACAGCAAGTGGCAATACCATTGACAATTCAGAAGATGGTCCAAGACTATCTGGATGACCCAAAAGAGGTCTACTTGGACCAAAGTCAATCGCTTAATTGGCATCGCACAAGGCACAGTGGCCAGAGCTCAGTAGCTTTGCAGTTAAGTTTCTTGAATATCCAGTAGCCAGTGTTTCTTGACAGCACATTTTTAGTGCAGCTATCACAGTCATAGTGACCAGTCCTTTGTTTCAAAATGTGGAGAGACTGCGGATGATTAAAATGAACAAATACTGTTTTCCACAGGATTATAGTGCTTCTGAAGCAACTGAGGATCAGAGGATGATGCAGTTTTTTCATCAAACATTTTACTACAAATAGAACATTGATATTATCAATGATGTTATCAAGGATGTCATGAGTGCTATAATTTGTGGAATAATTAGCACTGCATGGCGAGGGCACAAGATATAGGGGGTCATTCTGACCCTGGCGGTCATGGACCGCCAGGGCCAACGACCGCGGGAGCACCGCCAACAGGCTGGCGGTGCTCCCATGGGCATTCTGACCGCAGCGGTACAGCCGCGGTCAGAAACGGGAAACCGGCAGTGTCCCGCCGGTTTCCCGCTGCCCAAGGGAATCCTCCATGGCGGCGCTGCAAGCAGCGCCGCCATGGGGATTCCGACCCCCTTACCGCCAGCCTGGTTCTGGCGGTTTTGACCGCCAGAACCTGGCTGGCGGTAACGGGTGTTGTGGTGCCCCTGGGGGCCCCTGCAGTGCCCATGCCAATGGCATGGGCACTGCAGAGGCCCCCTAACAGGGCCCCACCAAGATTTTCAGTGTCTGCCAAGCCAACACTGAAAATCGCGACGGGTGCAACTGCACCCGTCGCACCCCTTCCACCCCGCCGGCTCCATTCGGAGCCGGCATCCTCATGGAAGGGGGCTTCCCGCTGGGCTGGCTGGCGACCTTTTGGCGGTCGCCCGGCAGCCCAGCGGGAAACTCAGAATTACTGCGGCGGTCTTTTGGCCGCACAGCGGTATTCTGCCGGCGGGACTTTTGCGGGCGGCCTCCGCCGCCCGTCAAAGTCAGAATGACCCCCATAGTTACATTAGGGCACAAGTAATAGTTACTTGAGACACCCTAGCCCCTTTTCTGATATTTTTTTCCAAGTTGGCTGCCAACACTTCCTTGTTGATGTGTTGGCAGCCAATTAGATTTCAGAATGAGATCAGGAGGATTTGCAAACAAATATGGGTTTTCTTTAATATTTCAAAGATTTACACCAAATCCCCAAAAGGACACTTTCGGACCAAAAGCTAGCTTTCTGCCAAATGTGTGGCAAGTAAAGAAATGTTCTTTCTATAGATACTAGGTCCTAACTATGACTACCTAGTGGTGACCTCCCCTTTCAGGGTGATCTGTCAAGCGAGGGCCTAGATAAAGGGGGGGGTGAAATTTAAAGCGTTTCCTATGTTAATTCCCGTATGAAAAATTGAGCAGTAATAGAGCAAAAACCACTGGACAGAATTACACCAAAGTTTGCAGAACGGTAGCTCTTGGTCCAGAGAGAGCTTTTCTTGTTGTTCAATAGTTTTTGAGAGATATAAATAAATCCAACTTTGGATTCATGACCCTTCCCTATTTCATGCAGAGATCTCACTGGCTGATAACACTTTAACAACAGGAGTGTTATCAGCCGTTTTGGGACTTGGCTGAAGCCAAGTTCCAGAACAAAATAATAAATAATAAAAAATACAAAAGGGGCAAGAGTACGAACACCCTGATCCCTTAGCCCTGGTAGTGGGGTCCCCAAGGGACCCCCCAGGGCTGAAAAGCATTTTGTTTTTATTTTATGGTCGGATCAACAGTAGACCCACAGATCTGCTTTAAAATAATATTAAAAAAGCACAGTCTCCTTATCATGATGCCTCGAGGTGGGCCAAGTCCTGGGCATTTTTTTTTTAGAAATGTGGAGAAGGCCTCCTGGCCCCCTTCCAATGCCTTGGGACCACCACCTCCCAAGGGCTGTTATGATACGTGGGAAGGCTGCCCCCCCGCTGCCACAGGGACTATCACCTCCCTTAGGCTTTAAAAAAATATTATGTGGGGGCCTGTGGCAGCCCTGCGCCCCGGAGTCCACAACCCCTGGGGCAAAATGTAATTTATTTGTGGTGAGCCTTGTGGCCCCCCACTGGCCCAGGGACTACCACCCCCCAGGGCTTTGCTTTAAATATATATGGGCCCCCCATGCCTTGGGGACTATCACCCCTGGTCAAAGCTTAAACAAAGTTTGGGACCCCTGCACACTGGGGACTACCACCCCTCGAGGCTATGTAAATGTTGGAGGGGAGCCACATGCCCCCCTCCAGGAGCCTCTAATTGACCTGGGACCGCACCCTCTTTGGACTAGCTCCTGCTTTGTCCTGAGGTGCCCAACCCCAGGACATAGCTGTTTGCTGCAAGCTACAGCAAAAACTGGTTTTGACAGCAGGGCCAGTAAAGCTAGTCCCACTGTCAAAATCCAAAACTTTTATGTTTGTCCCCTTCATGAGTGCAGGAAACAGAGATGAAATGCGTCAGCAACCACAGAGCTGCTGCTTTGAAGGTTCCCCTGCAGTCTCAGATAGTCTGAAAGAGCTTTGTTGGACTATTTTTGCTTCTGTAGGGTCATCCCCAATCTTTTTGCCTCCTGCCTCTTATTTTTTCTGAGCTGTTGCTGTTTGCTTTTTGAACTCTGAGCACTTTACCACTGCTAACCAGTGCTAAAGTGCATATGCTCTATGTGTAAATTGCGTGGTTAATTGATTTATCCATGATTGGCATAATTGATTTACTAGTAAGTCCCTAGTAAAGTGCACTAGATGTGCCCAGGGCCTGTAAACCAAATGCTACTAGTGAGCCTGCAGCATTGGTTGTGCCACCCACATTAGTAGCTCTGCAAACATGTCTCATACCTGCCACTGCAGTGTCTGTGTGTGCATTTGTAAACTGTAAATTCAACTTGGCAAGTGTACCCACTTGCTAGGCCTAAACCTTCACTTTTCTTACATGTAAGACACCGCTAAGGTAGGCACTAGGCAGCCCCAATGGCAGGGTGCAGTGTACGGTTAAGGTAGAACATATAGTAATGTGTTTTATATGTCCTGACAGTGAAATATTGCTAAATTAATTTTTCACTCTTGCAAGGCCTGTCCCTCTAACAGGTTAACATGGGGGCTACCTTTAAATATGATTAAAGTGGGGATTCCCTTTGGGAGCAGATAGACATGTGGAGTTTGGGGTCTCTGATCTCACAATTTACAAATACATCTTTTAGTAAAGTTGATTTTAAGATTGTGTGTTAGAGGACTGTCCCGGTGTCCAGACGCTTCTCTTAACTTTAAATAAATGCACCTCTCACTAGACAGTGACACAAAGGGATCTGGGGAGTAGTCTGAATTTCCTGATGAGCCATCTGTGCTAGGAAGGAGGGGAGGAGTGGTCACTCACACCTGAAAGGGCAGTGCCTGCCCTCACACAATGAAGTGTCCAACCCCTTGGTATGTGTCTGGGGCCTGGCCTGGGCAAGGCAGGATTTCACAATCAAGAGAGACTTTCCTTTGAAGTAAGCCTACTTCAAAGGTCAAAATGGGTTTAAGAATGGCACCGAAAACTACAGACTTTAGAACACTTCTGGAAACCAAGAGGAACCTCTGCCTGGAGAAGAGCTGAGGAAAAAGAGCTCCCCTGCCTGTGACTGTGCTTTGTGGAGCTATCCTGCAGTTGATGTTACTGCCAGAGCTAGAGGACAAAGACTGGACTTTGTGTTGCCTTCCTTCTTGTGAATATCTCCAAGGGCTTGATTTGGAGCTTGCCTCCTGTTGTTTGACGTCTCAGGGACCGCAAAAACTTCTATCTGCCAGCACCTGGAGTCTCTGGAGAGACTCCTACTCTGCCAAGTGGTGTCCATCCAGTTCCTGGGACCCTGAAAGGAGAAGCTGGCAGCCCAAGAGTGAGAAATCCACGCACAGACTGCAGTGTGGGGAAAAGATAGATGTGACTCCGATCTGTGGCTGAAAAATCAACGCGCCACCGGCTTTGTGGCTGGTGAGATCACAACCCGCGCTGCGTAGTTTTCAGACCATCGTGCAGCTGGATTCACGATACAAATACCGCTGGGCGTGTAAACACGACACAAGGCCTGCCCAGACCCGAGAGTGCTGACCGAATCGACGCATCGCTCTCCTGCGGAGAGAAGAAACGCCACACGATAACTTGTGTATTGTAGATTTTTGTTGTTTTGGTCTTGTTTTATTTAGATAAATATTCTCTATTGTTATAAACCTGTGTTGTGTCATTTTGTAGTGTTTTCATTAAGTTACTGTGTGTGTTGGTACAAATACTTTACACCTAGCACTCTGAAGTTAAGCCTACTGCTCAAGCCAAGCTACCAACGGGGTGAGCGGGGGTTAGCTGAGAGTGATTCTCTTTTACCCTGACTGGAGTGAGGGTCCATGCTTGGACAAGGGCAACCAAAGACTCAATTTCTAACAAGCTTGTTTTTAAATATAATTTAAAGAAAATAACATAAAGGGACCGTTGGGGAGCTGTTGAGGGCTCCCCCACTGTCCTAGATAGCCCTTAAATGGTAGAAAAGGAGGGCTGGGATAAGAAAAGAGTCCAGTTGGACTTGTTTAAGTAAAAAATAATAGGTGATTTTATTTTTTTTAAATAAAAAATACATTTTCATTTTTAAATTGAATAAAAAAATGTCATTCTAAGCCTAAAAAAGTTTATGTCCATCTCAATCTCTCTCTCTCTCTCTCTCTCTCTCTCTCTTTCTCTCTCTCTCTCTGTTTCTATCTCTTTCTGCCACTCATACACCCACTGAGACACTTACAAATCCACTCATAAACCCACTAAGACACTCACGCACCCACTCACAGACCCACTGAGACACTCTTGCATCTACTTACAGCCCCAGTCAGACATTCACGGACCCACTCAGACACTCATACACCCCCTCACAGACACACTCAGACATGCACACACCCACTCAGAGACCCACTGACACCCTTATGCACCCACTCACAGATGCGTGCACACACTGATGCACCAACTAAAACACTGATGTTTGTACTCTCACATCCAGACAGACAATCTGACAGCCACTCTCACCCTCAAATACACTCTCACATACCTATTCGCACACTCAGAGCAGCCAGCTCCTACCACACACGGCCAAAGGCCAGTGCACAGCATGTAGTTAGATGCTTGGTGGTGTTGGCCACAGGTTCTGGCTTCAGACCAGGTATTGTGGGTAACCTCCTGTGTGTGAAGGTGAAGGTTGTGCACAGTGCAAGGTTGGGTGCTTATAGGGGGTTGGTTCCGGCCAGGCCCTGTGTCCAACCACCACCATGCACGGCTAAAGGCCCTTGCCATGTATTGCTAACTACCCCAAAATTTGACAAAAAACTGCATGGTGGGGTGCTACCTTAGGGTATGAGTTATAGTTATCAGTGCAGGCCGATCTCGGCTCTGGGGACCCCATACCCATGGCTTGGCCTTAATTAAATGGAGGGGGCTACACCCCTCCCCAGGCCGATCTTGCCCTCTGGGACCCAATCCCCCAGGGCCTAACCTTCATGCAATAGGGTGGGAGGCCGGGTATCCTGCTCCCCAGTATGATTTTTGCCCCAGGGACCCCATCGACCAGGGCCCGGCCATCTGTCCTGGGTGTACCAGTGCACCGAGTGTGCAATGGGACTTCTGGGGAAGCCTCAAGGCCCCTGTAGTCCCAGTTCACCCCACCCCTCCTACGGCAGCCGGCATTGCTATTGCAAACAGGGAGCTGCTAAACATGCAGCTCCCTGTCTTCAAAAGCAATCTTATTCTCTGTTTCTCTGCCCTCATCCCGCAGGCAAGAAAAGAAAGGAAACCTCTGATTAAAGCAGGAGAAATCACTTTGAAAGCTCCTGCTAATTCTGAACAAATGGCCATGTCCCTGGGGTGGGAACCCTGGACATAGCAGGATTCAGACCTGAAGGGGGCAGTTTCCTGGGCCATTACTGGCTGCATGAGAGGGCCCCCCAATGTTTAAACAGCCCTGGGGAGTTGGTCATCCCCAGGGCCAGGATCTCGCAACAGACCTCCTTAATATTTTCAATTGAGCTCCAGCAAAATGATGGTCCCCAGGGCTGGGGGTACCACTTGCCCCTCCTTATTTTGTTCCAATTGCCATGTGGAGGCGGCAGTCCCTGGAGCTGTGAGGTGGCCATGTGGACCCCCACTTATAATCCAAACAGCCCTGGGGATATGGCGATCCCCGGGGCATGGGGACGTCCACAGGACCCCCCCCCCCATATTATGTTTAAGAGATTTTGCCCTGGGGAGGTGATGGTCCCTTCGGTGTGGGGGGGGGGGCGGAGGGCCCTATATCATACTATTTAATTTAAGCCCCAGGGACGTGGTGGTTTCGGAGGCATAAAAAATACTAGGAAGGGAGCCAGAGCATCCCTCTTTTATTTTGTATATGCCCCAGGACCTGGCCCAAATGGGGGCTTTACTAAAACAAGCGTGGGAGACCACACTTGTTTTTTTTAAACTTTTTGATTCCAAGCAAAAATATAAAAATGTGGTGTTGTGGCAACTGTGGCATCGGCGGTCTTTTACAAAGACTGCCAATGTCATAATGAGGGCTAAAGTGTTGTATTGCCCTCACAGGGTCTCTTTGGTACCCCAGCACCAAAACTAATGGGTCATGGTTTCCCTAACTTGGCCCCTTTTCTTTTTAAAAAAAATGTTTTCTCATGGACTTAGCTGAAGCTAAGTCCCAAGATGGCTACCAACACTTCATGGTTGAAGTGTTGCTAGCCAATCAAAGCTCTGCAGATTTCTGTACAAGCTTGTTATTTTTTGTGAAGTGGGTGGGGGAGACACAGTGGTCCTAGATATACAAATTTTGATTTCCCTAAATTTCTCAACAACTACTCAATGGGTTTTCACCAAATAACAAAAAGCACAGTCTGTGTAACAAAATCTATCTGTCTGACAAATTTTATGTTATTCCATCCAGCAGTTCAGACTGTAGTCGCATTCAAAACTGCTATGGGAATTAACGTGTGAAACACTCTTTTTTGACTTTGTGTGACTTTTTTTGACACACCCATTTTCTCAACCCTCACTTCGCTAATCATCCTGAAACTTTTCATGCACAGCAAGAATCATCAGCACACCTTTCTCTGATACTTTTGTGAAGATTCATCAAACGGCGCAAAGACATAGGCAAGTACAAAATGCTTTTTATATTAATCATGGCCCTAACTATCTACCTACTGGCAACTGCTAGTAAGATATATTACCTCCTGGCCAGTGCCAGTAGATAGTTATAGTTAGGACCATGTTTCATAGAAAAAGTGTTTATTGACTTGCCTATATCTTTGGCATCGTTTGACGAATCTTCACAAAAAACTTCCAGAAAAAGTGGCTCAGTGATTCTTGTTGGGCCCAGGAAATTTTGGGGTGATCCGTCAAGCAGGAGCTGAGAAAAAGGGGGCTCAGAAAACATTTGTTTCCCATGTTAATTCCCATAAGACCTGTCAACATTTCCAGAGCCGGAACCACTAGACAGATTAATACTAAATTTAGCAGAAAGCTAGCTGCCAGTACGCAGGTTGTACTTTTTTTATGTGGCGTAAATCCTTTAAGTAGTTTTAGAGATATTTAAGGGCAAATAAATTTGTATATCTCTGTCTGTGAATAATTTGCAAAATTCACAAATTTTTGCAAATACGTGTGCGAAAAGAAGTGCTGCATTTGGCTGACTGCAACCTGACTAGTAAGTTGCTACCGCCATTTTATTTCATGGGACACGGTCTCCGGAGTGAAAATTCAAATTGAAAGTAGCATAAAGGATCAGGGTGAAGGTACCCTGACCCCAAGGGTGTGATATTGCTGTGTTTAGGGCTAAATTATAGGTTTAATATAAAATTGCAAAGATTCACAAATGTTCGTGAATTTCTGCAAATGATTTGAGAAATATTTGCGGTTATTGAAAGAAAAACCACAGACTCAATCATACACTAATTCATTCACTCATACATGCACTCAGAGGCTCAGGTACCCACTCACATACCCACCTAGACACTTATGTACCCACCCAGACCCACTCGTAGACTTACACACTCACTTTCAGACACAATCAGACACTCACACACCCACTCAGACATCAACTGACAGAGACAGACTCTGTGGCCAACATGTGCTATGCATGTCCAACAATCATGTGAGGTGCGGGGTTGGGTGGTTATAAGGGCTTGGCTGCAAGGCCTGGCTGCAAGGCCAGGCCATACACGGCAGGGGTTGGAATAAAGTATAGTAATTAAAATTACTTTACGTTAAAAAACTATAGTAATTCACTGAAAAAAAACAAAGGTTACAAGGACATTATAGTTAGGTTATGAATTTATTCATACAAAACTATATAAATGTAGCTGTTATAGTTAGAGTTCTTTCAAGTAAATATAACCGGTACCCAGAGGTAACTATAACTCGTGCCTTCGCCATGCACAGCTGATTACTCAACATGTTATGTAATTGATGAGATCTTGTAAGCCATCCTTGATATCACTGCAACGTTTGTCAGTTACGTCAGTAACATTATTGATAAGAATACTTGGCATGGCAAGGACATGAGTTGTAGTTACCTTAAGGCACGAGTTATATTACTTGAAAGAACTCTTACAATAACTGATAAATTGCTATGGTTTTGTACTAGTAAATTCAGAAACTAACCAAAGCGTCCCTGTAAATTTTGGTTTTTGCAGAGAATATATATATATATTTTTTTGCATGTATATATATATATATATATACACTTTTTTTTCTCACCAAACACTCCAAAGGAGCACTCCCGGGCATCAACAATCCCAATTTTAATTATAGGCAAACGTGTTTTGGCAGGCACTTTTTTCAAACCCAAATTCACATAGATTGGAACACAAATAATTTAAAACAGTGATATTTATTCATACCACAGCTTCCCTGATGGATTTCGGCACAAAGCCTTTGTCACGAGTTGACGGAGCAAAGCAATGCCCTTGGTGTTACATAGACATGACAAATGAACTCCTTTTCACAATTCCTCATTGCGGATTACAAATGTCCCCTTGACTTAAGGGTATTGCATTTAACCATATTCTTAATACATCACTAAGTAAGACTTCCCCAAATTAAACATTGCTAACTTTGACAACAGAGTCATTATGACATCATAATGAGGTATTATAAACCTAAATGTAATGTTTCACCCATTTTGGCATAACATACATTGAGGTCATGTTGTGAGTGATCAAAAAACATAAATATTGTTCTTGGGTGTGATGGAAGGTGGATTATTGGTAAGGGGTGGTAAGTTAATTATTAAAAAACAAGAGAAGGGGACCACTCTTGTTTTTTTTATTTGTACGACCACTCTTGTTTCTTTTATTCTTACCAGTAAAAACATTTTAAAAATTGTTTTTTTTTATCTGGTCAGTTCCCTCTGGAACCCCACAACCAGAGCTAAGGGGTCAGGGTGACTCTACACTGGCCCCTTTTCCATTATTAGTTTTTTGCATTGTTGGTTGGGACTCGGCTAAAGTCAAGTCCCAGGATGGCTGCCAACACTTCCTGGTTAAAGTGTTGGCAGACAATCAGAGCTCTGCATTTCCTTGCACAAGCTTTTCATCATTCACAAAGATGTTGCAATGGATCCATGCCCCTAGATATACAAATTTGTTTTCCCTTCAATATCTTCTAAACTACTGAATGGATTTACACCAAATAAGCGAAAGTGTAATCTGCTTACCGAAAGCTAGCTTTCTGCCACATTTTGTGTCAGTTCGTCCAATGGTTAAGGCTGTAGTCATGTGTAAAAGTCCAGTGAGAATTACATGGGAAAAACAAATGTTTGACCCCCTATTTTTCTCAGCTCCCGATGGACAAAACTTTCCAAGCACAACAAGAATCACTGGGGCACCTTTTTTGGAAATTTTTGTGAAGATTTGTCAAATTGTGCCAAAGATATAGTCAAAAAATGTTTGTTTTAATGGAAACTGTAGAGCGGTATGATTCAAGAAAGCACAATAAGGAGGAGGAATTGTAAAGGTATAATTTATATCATAAATGTATATAAATTGTCACATTTGAGTACAAGATGACTATAGTGGCAAGGAGCAAGGGAGACAGGATAGTAATGCTGATATCCAGCTCAGTGATGAGAAAGGTGAAAGGAGCAGTTAATGAAGGGTATGCAATATTATAGCAGACGTTGCACACATTGGACATTTTTTGAAAATATGAAATTAACAGATGGTGGCAAGGAGCAACCCTACACCAGTATTTAGATGTAGATAGAACCCGATATGTTATCAGGATTTATATGGAGCCAACACATGGTAGTCTCAGTGATAAACTGTTACAAGAGTGGACATGGAGCAATACGTACTGCTCTAATAGAAAGATCCAAAAACTGATTGAGCATGAGTGGGAACAAAATAGGAGTACAACAAATCAATTGAAAATCTGGAAAAGGAACTAGTGTCCAAAGAGGAAATCTATGAGATAAATACCTACAAAGAAAAGATGGCACTAAAGATGCAAAAATAAGAGAAGATTATTAAGAAATGAAAACACTGGAGCTTTACAAGAGATAAAATGGATTTTGAAAGTGGGTAAGTCCCTACATTTACCAAGAAATATGACAACAGAAAAATAATCCAAATGCAGAAGAACAAGATAGAAATGTATCTAAAGACAGTTCAGTTATGGGCTCTGATATACATTTAGGCCCACATTATAACTTTGGGGGCTGGCGGGCGCTGCTGGCGGTAGCAGTTCCCTGTCCCGTTCCCTGATGGAAGACCCCCTTGGTTCAGGTAAGTCAGGTTTCCGACGGGGAATGTTGACTGTGTGTGTGGGGGTGTGTGCATGAATGTGTGACTGTGTGCGTGCATGCAAATGACTTTGTAGTGTTGCTTGCATGTGTGTGTGCATATGTGAGAAAGCTTGAATGAATGGAAATGTGAATGCGTGTCTGCGTGTAAGTTTGGATGTGTGTACAGATGTGTGCATCAATGAATGGATGCATGCGTGTATGAATGCATGTATGCCTGTGTGAGTGAGTGTGTGAATGCGTGGTGTGTGCCTGCGAGTGTGCATGTATGAGGGGAAGTTTGGAAGGGGAGAGCATGGATGGAGGGTAAGGGTTGTCTGGGGAGTGCTGGGGGTGGGTGGGCCTCCTTCCAGTGACAGGGAAGGAATTGCCTGTCACTGGTAGGGCCTACTGCCATGGTTTTTGTGGCATTACGAACACCACGAAATACAAGGTGGTATGCAGGGTTATAATGTCGCTGGTTGGACAGTAGCGGCTGCCGGGTTGAAGATTGTTATCTCCAGCCCGGTTGCTGCTACCACCATGGCGGTCGGTGTGGTACATTGTCTTCAGCCAACCTGCCAATGTCATAATGTGGCGGTACGTACTGCTAGCCCGTTGGCGGTACTACCGCCACATATCCACCGACCACCGGGGTCATAATGACCCCCTTTGATACTTCAAGAACAATAATAGGAGCTAAACAGAACATGAGCACAGGGTGAGTACTTTTAAAATAGTACAAGGTGCTGCAACAAATACGACAAGCAGCACTCAAATTAAAATAGGAGATGGATAGGACAACATTAAAGGAAGAGGGAGATGAAGAAAAAAAAATTTCACCACAGGCAGGACCAAGACCAAGCCTCAGTCAGAATGATTGAGAATACTGTAATAAATGTGACAGGAAAAGAGTTATCAAAGGCAGAAATTGAAGTACTAAGTTTGGTATTATCATTTTGCCCACCTGCAAAATGTAATTATACAAAAACTAGGGTGGACCTGTTCAATTTTGTTCATACATTGACAATTAATAGAAGCAAATTTGCTATTTAAAAAACAGCAGTAGTGATAATAGAGACACTTTTCCTGCTGATGAGATAACACTATGGACGGTGGATGAACCGCAGTAAAAGCAGTGCTACCTATTATATCACCCACGGGTAGCCCTCTGGAAAGGATGTCCCTTTACATTGATCATTTTTTGTTCCCATTTGGATATACAACCCTGATACAAAAGTATTAAACACAAGGATGAGTTGAAAGTAGTTGAACATTACTTGAGAGTGAGACCTCCAGAAATGTTGGAACACCATAAGATGCTCTAAGATATTATCATGTTTTGCTTTGAAGGATATTTTTTTTCTTTAATGTGGCCATGTTCAGACAGATCCAAAAAACGGTGCAAGTCAGGTTTGAGTAAAAAATCATGGCTCAAACCGGACTTGCATCATTTTTGGTCGCACAACCCCTATTGGAATGACTCCTGTCTTAGCAAAGACAGGAGTCATGCCCCCTTGCCCAATGGCCATGCCCAGGGGACTTCTGTACCCTGGGCATGGGCATTAGGCACAGTGGCATGTAGGGGGGACCAAATTAGGCCCCACTATGCCACCGTAAAAAAAAAAAAAAAATACTTACCTCAACTTAGCTGTACTTATGTGGGATGGGTCAACCCCATCCATGGGTGTCCTCCAGGGGTGGGCGAGGGTGGCAGGGAGTGTCCGTGGGGGCGGGGAAGGGCACCACTGGACTGCTTCCATGGTCAAAGAAATTTCAGCTACAAGATTGATGGAAATGCTTTTTTGCCAGCATTTAAAAAGATATGTCTGTACAGCATGCTACCACTTGTGTTTATTAGTGGGACACATAGAAACAACACAGTTTTCTTAACATGCTAGCACAATACTATGATATTGAAATTCACTGATTTCCATAAAATGATAACACTGGATTTTAATTAGTTGCACTCCTTACCTATTTTTGCATGATATCTGTTATTTCTTCAGGAGGATTAGGTTAGCATAGGAAGGTGACAATTTTTTTCTGGCTGACCAACATGTGGGTCGCAGCAATTGTCCTCATCCACATCTAGTTTCTCCTAGGGATACAGTGGCCAAAAGCCTGTCTTAGGACTGCCTGTCTGCAAGGCAATGTGCTGCATGAAGGGGAGCAACCTGTCTTTTCTGCACCAAAGTCACATCTTCCTGACACAGTAAGGTATGTGTTAATTTCATGTAGAAAAGACCTTTCCACCATATAGGCTGAAGGAAGCAATATTCATTCTAGAGGGGATAAAGGAAATAAGAGCCTCCACAGTTCAGAAGTACAACGACCATCACCTGGAGGTGTCATCAGGTCCATGAGAGGGAATATAAAAATATTACATTGGCAGGAGGAAACACAGAATGGGGGGAGTTTGGATGATGTGATGGTTGGGCCTGCAGCATCTGGGGCTAAGGATGAGAGACAGGCCTGCCAACTTAGGACCAAGAAACAATATTTACTCTCCCAGTCCACAGGACAGGTGCTTCCAGGTGACTAGAAATAGTAGCAGCATAAATTAAGTGGTGTCTGTGAGAATGTGGGTTGTTAATTTAGTTGGGTGGAAACTCTGCTCAAACAACAGCTGCACTCCCTGTCATGATGAACTGCTAAAGTTACTAAATTAACCTCTGGTACCTTGGAACAAAAGCAGTCAGGCTTAACTTAGAAGCAATGAGTAAAGTATTAGAACACAAGAAAAGTCCAACTCAAATTTAGAAAAATAGAGTAACGTTTAACTGGTTTGTTGTGGAGGGCGGCTCAAAACCATTCTTTGTACCAGTTCTTGTGTGCTGAGGGCAGTTCCAAGCTGTCCTTTCACGTGAGGCAGGAAATCCCTTTGGTGTGGGCTCCAGAAGGATTTCCTTTAACTAACATTTGTCCCAGGAGCTATGGAAGAGATTCCTCGGCTCCCAAGGCTAATTTAGTTTTTTCATTGCAATACCTATCAGCCTGCATGCTGCACCAATGTCACTTCAATGAAAAGGAAAGTGAAATATTTCACTTTCACTGCATCAGTACTCAGGGAAAATTTCAGCCTCCCACTCCCAAATACTGATTCAAATGGGAGAGGTATGATTGGAAAGGGGAGAACAGAAAGCCGACTAGACATCACATGTTTTTTATATGTATTTGTATTTGTAGGAGTGGTGGGTGCCCAGCAATGGCATGACAATGTCCTCATGCTATAAAAATGTGCCCTCCTGGGGGAGATGGGGGAATTACCACATCTGCCCCCTAGGGGAAGAACGCCCACTAGATGCCAGAGATTCCTCTTTTTGTAATTGTAAGGGTGAGGGCTGCACTGCCCAGCATGAAAACCCACTATATGGCATCAATATTTGTTTTTAATTTTAGTATATTTGTTGATAAAATAAAGGGGTAGGTCTTTCCCAACTTTTCATCATGCCCCACCTTCACCCCTAAAACCTGAACAGTTTTTCTGATGGTTTCTGATCCCCTGCAGGCTAAACCATCCCTTTGCAATAGCAAGCAAGAGGACATCTGATTCTTTTGGGAGTTATTTTTACAAATAGGCCAAGAGAGTTTGGTAACTCCAGTAGCATCTCACTTGCAATTGCGAAAGGCTACACTTTTTGGCTTGGGTAGGCTGCCACCTGGAAAACCAACCAAATCCAGACAATGTTGAATGCTAGACATCTGGGAGAGTCCAGGGTGGTGTGATTTACATGCATCCCACACCATGTTCTAATCCACAATCCACATTTATCCATTTTTCTGTGAGGAAAACCTCTGGAATCTGCAGGGAGCTACACATTTTCTACCACAGCATTTCCCCAAGTCACCTTATAGAAATGGTACCTCACTTGTGTGGATGGACCTATAGACCTTGACACAAAAGGCCCTAAGATACTACATGGAAAGATCAGCAATCAGTGCAGCAGTGGGATTTTGAGCCATGCTTGGCTGCCACTCATGGAAACCTACCAACCATAGACATTTTCCAATAGTAGGATTCCAGGGTGGTGTGCCTCATGTGAATCCCATGAGGTTCTCTTACCACCAATGCCCTGCAAGCCTCCAGCATTTCCTGCAGTCACACATTAATCCTACATTTATGTGGTGGAAACCTGCAGAATCCCCAGGAATCCACAAACTTCCTACCACTTAGCATTGCCCCTCTTGTGCTGATGAAAATGCTGCACCACATGTGTGGTTGTGCCTAGTGCAAGCAACAGGAAAGGATCCAACTGAGTACAATAGGAGTCCCCATGCAAGGGCTCCCACTAAAGTGGGAAAAAATGCAGTAAAGAATTTGTTTTCTGAATCAAGTCTGTCTGTTTCTGATAGCTGGAAAGATGGTGATTTTAGCACCACAATTGTTTGATGATGCCGTTTTCAGGAAATAAACAGACACTTTCCTCTGCAGTACTTTTTTCCCTTTTTCCCCCCAAACAACTCACAGTGTAGTTATTATTTCTTGGTCCCCCCAGATGAATCCACAAACTCTGGGTACCTTTGAATCCTAAAGATGTTGGAAAAAAGGATGCATATTTGTTGTAGATAGCTTATGTGGACAAAACGTTATAGAGGTGTATGTGCAAACCACCCCAAATACCCCATAAAAGGCTTATCCCTGCAGGGAGGGGGGTGAGGACAAGCAGCAAAAGGGTTAATAAAATTATTTGACATGAAAATGATCAGCAGAATCAGAGTTATGAATTTTTAAAGTTTAGAAAATTAAGGGTAAAAACCAGCACCTAGAAGATCTAGCTCTAACTTTTAGTTGCGTGAGACCAGGACAAAGACAAACGTTTTGGCCGACTGTTAGAAATGGGGTTTCTGGTTGGCACCTAAGCCAGGCAGAACCCACCCACTCTAGTCAGGTCAAGGGAGTTACATGTCCAAGATAACCCCTGCTCACCCCCTTGGTAGCTTGGCAGGAGCAGTCAGGCCTAACCCGGAGGCAATGTGTAAAGCGTTTGCACAACAAACAAAACACACGTGATGCAAAATGTACACCACCAAGTAAACACAACACTGAGATATGTAAAAATAAACTGTATTGCACAAAACATGATTAGACCAACATTACACGTAAGTAATACCCTGCTATCTTAGCAGTTGTCAGACCACTACACAAGTTATTAATACTATGCAAGAATAAGCAGTTGTCACATTAGAACACACGCACTCAGGATTCTGCAACATAAACAGTAGTCAGGTATTACAGTAAGAATACTATGCACTTGTCATGAATACCTTGTAAATACCCATAAAAGAAACATTAGAGAACATATCACCAGTCATAAAAAACACATATCAGCATTTCCTGCCCATAAAAGAAACATCAGCACATGTAGCTTCATAAAAGCAGGTAGGAAACATATAAACCCCCCAAGGTCCATACTAGGCTCACTGAGCCAATATATTACTAAAAGGTACCTGTTATCATGAAGAAGAGGCACTCCTCGTGCCTAGAAGAGGAGCATAGGGCCCCCGGCGCTCCTATGTGCAAAACAGGGGTCACGCGGTGCTTCTGGGGGAGAGGGGCAGTCTGCCCCTCTCTAATGCGGGAAACGAGCCCCTCCTGGGGCCCGCGATCTTGGCGGTGGCCTCCCTCGGCCTCCACACGCCCTTCACACGGGGTGGGGGCCTGGCAAGGCCCAAGAAGCAGATATGGGGGGCGAGAGGAGGGGGCCTCTGTTGAGGTGTCCCTTCTACGTTCTGAAGAAACTGATGCCCGGTTTCGAAAAGAAGGAGCGTCTCACTCCTACGGAAGAGACCGGGGGTAAGGTGGTGTTCCCATCGCCTTCCCCACAGTCCTGCTCCTCAGGGACGGTGATCAGACCCTCCTGGGGCCCTCGAAGACACACTCACCCGCACCTGATGTGGTGCGTGAGTGTTTCTGATGAATTTCCGGGCCGCCGCGGTTATTTAAACAGAAGTGGAGGGTGGCTGGTGATCCGGGGGCACTCCAAGAAGCGGACTGTGCCCCGGGGGTACCAATAGAAGCATGCTTGCTCTGTTTACCTTTTTCTCATGCCCAGGGGGCACTAGAAGGTGCGCAATCCTCACGCTTTGTGAGTAGAGGACAACCGGGCTGCAGCAGTGATTTGGGACATCCAAAGAGCGCTTTTCAAAGTGCCAAGACCAGATCTGTAGCCCGTGTTGCGGCGGTTATTTTGGGGATGGCAAGAAGCGCTTTTCAAAGCCCTGGGGGGGGCAAAAATGAAGTAAGACACTCTCCAGAGTGCTACACTCAGAATCCCACGATGCTGGAACACTCCTCGTGCTACTAAATAATTACAGGGGTCAGGGGCCACGGCACCCTGTCCCTGGGAACAGTGAAAGAAAAAAAGGAGCACAGGGCTGGTGGGCCCAGCTACAGGCCAGAACAAGGGGTGCAGATGGTGGCAGTTCCTAATAGTGACCAAGCAGGTCACAGGTCAGCACAGCAGCAGCAGTCCTAGGTGGTTTCCTGGTGAGTCTATTCCGCGGCATCCTGTGTCCAGTTTCAAGTCCCTAGAATCTCCAAAGAATGTCCCCCTTGTGGGGAAAATTCCCCTGTAATTATACTAAGTTTAAAGTGTGCTTTAAAATGGGGAGGAGAGAGGGTTCCAACCAGTTACAACTGGTTCTGGGAGTGCCCTTTCTCTCCTCCAGCACAGGCTCCAAACATCAGTGGGGGGTAAACGACCCAATTGTGCGAGTCCAGGACACAGCCTTTACAAATGCAAATGTTCCCCGCCTCTCCCTTCTCTGAGCCCAGGAAGGCTATAAAATGTGTAGATGCACCTCTGTGACACCTCCACCCTCCCTGTGTTCATGCTTGTCTGAAAAGTATGCACAAAGCCCCAACTGTCAGTCTGTCTAGACGTGGATTGGAGGCAAGCTGCAAAAACACCAGAGTCGTAAGCACCGATAAATGTGCAGTTTCCAGAAGTGGCATTTTTGTAATAGTAATACAAAATACACCTACACCAGTAAGCAGCATTTCTTAACACTATCACAGCCATACCAAACATGCCTATGCTACCCCTTGTAAATCAGACAATACCCCTTACACATAAGGTAGGGCATTTCTAATGCAATCCTATGAGAAGACAGCACTCATAGCAGTGAGACACCAAGTTAGACTGTTTGTCACTACCAGGACAGGCCACGTAAACTGGCACATGTCCTGCCTTCTACATACATGGCACCCTGCCCATAGGGCTAGCTAGGGTGTACCTTAGGGGTGACTTACATGTAGTAAAAGGGGAGTTCTGGGCCTGGAAAGTAAATTTAGATGCCAGGTCCCTGTGGCACAAAACTGCGAACACAGGCCCTGCGCTAGCAGGCCTGAGATAGGTTTGAAAAACTACTTCAGTGGGTGGCGCAAGAAGCGCTGCAGGCCCACTAGTAGCATTTAATTTACAGGCCCTTGGTATAGGGAAACCACTTTATAAGGGTCTTAAAGGTAAATTAAATATGCCAATTAGGTATAAGCCAATCATACCAATTTTACAAGGGAGAGCACATGCACTTTAGCACTGATTAGCAGTGCAAAAGTGCTCAGAGTCATAACGTCAGTCAACAAAGGTCATAAAAATAAGGAGGCAAAAGGCAAAAAGTCTGGGGAATTACCCTGTAAAAGGGCCAGGTCCAACACCGACCTTGATGGACAGAGGGTTAGATACAAGAAATGGACTGGGCTCGGTCTGCGTCTACTTTCAGACATAGAAGAAATTTTTTGGAAAAATATCTGGGAAGGTAATGTTTAGCTGGGCAAGTGTGCAAGCTGTGTCTTTGGAGAAGGTACTGTCATTGAGGAGCCACTGGACAAAGACACTGTAAAGATTTTTATGCTCTGACTTAGTCTTTTTTTGGAAGTCAAAAATCACCAGCAGGATGAAGCTGCAGGCTGTAGCTAATAGGGCTCTATCAGCAAAGAGCTGTTGACCAGGATTTGATGCTGCATAGAAGAATGTAGCGAGAGCTGCTGTGAAGTCAGGCAAACCGGTGAGGCAGCTTGGGCGAATCCACAAGCAGGTAGAACCCGGTCTCGTCTCAATTTTCAGAGCACTTTTTAGCCTAACATTCTCTAAGTCCCAAGTATTGGATTTGGACCTTTGGTACCTCTTCCATGGGCCTAGGACTGGAGAGGTAATATTTTGAAGGATACCTTTCAAGTTTGGTGTTTCTGCAATCACAATTTAAAATCATATTTTATGGGGAAGTCCAATTTTAAATTGCAATTCTGAAATTTCCAATATTAAAAAGTTGGCATTTTCTTAGCTGTTTGGTGTTTTGTTCCCTGTCTCTGCTCACTTATCTGGGGTGGGTGAGTGCTGGACTTTGTGTATTCCCCCTAGATAGCGACACATATTGGGAACTTAGGTGTGACTTGATGGGCCACCCTGTGAGCGTGAGAGGGAGGAGCTAGGCACAGCCTGACTAACACTGAATAGGCTGTGCCCAGTCGGTCTGCACACAAAGGACTGGTAACCCCCCCATAGTGATTTTGGAACCGGGGCAGGAAGGACAGGACCTCTGTGCACTTCAAAGGCCTGATCTTGAAGTCTCCCCCAGTTCAAAGGCCTTGCTGGCTATAAGTACTGGACCTCTGATGCCAGAACTTCAGTACACTTCTGGACCTGTAAATACTCTACCAAGTAAAAGTATGGCTGTGCTGCTAATGTGCTGCCACTCTCCTGGACTGCTGCTTTGCTGATCACCTGCCTTGCTTTGTTGCCTTGCTGCCTGCTGTTCCCCTGCCTGGGTGGGACGGTCTGGACCTGTATCACTTGAAGCCAGAGTGACACCAAGTCTACCTGGCTGGCCTCCTAATCTGAACTCTTAGAGACATAAAAGACATCCAACAACAATACTTCTGTACCTGGGCTTTGCCATCAGTGAGTCTATCCTGCCAAGTGGTGCCATTCCAGTCCTTGACCCTTGAAAGTGGGCCTAAGGTGCTTTCTCAGAGGACACAATGTATTCTCTACTGAGCGACTCATCCTCTGAGCAGAACCGACTCATCTCCTTTGCTGAGCAGGACATCTTTGAGCAGAACTGAAGCATTGCTGCTTTTGCGTAGATTAGCCCGTCTCAACAGTCTCGCCTCACCATTGCATCCTACTTCTTGGGTTTGACACAATGGCTTCAGAACTGCCACTGCCAAACACATCTTGCAGCACCAGCTGCTCGCATCTCCCTTGGACAGCAGCCTCTATGAATATGATGAATCTCTGTATCACAGCTTCACCCCTCAATGTAACCGACAGTTCGCCTCGACTGCGCAATGCATCCTCACACCGATCTTAGCATCGCAAGTCCTGTCAACATGATCCTCGATGTTGATACAGCAGGACTTCGCACTGCATCCCCACCTTATCTCTTCACAGCAGATCCATGCACCATGATTCAAGGTACTTTGGTTCAATGGTCCTAACTGGGTCCCTGTAGCTGGTCCATGCTCCATGATGGTCGGCCTGAACTTTTGTCTTTGTCCTAGTCCGGGGTGACCAGATATCCCCAGTAGGGCCTTTTGCTTCTTAGCACTATTTGTAGCCAAAACTTTGAAGTTCAATATCTCCAGTTCTGCTTATTGTTTTTTGTGGTTCTTGGTCTTGTTTTATTTATTGATTTCTGATGTGGAATTTTTGTGTGTGGTGTTTTAGCAGTTTTACTGTTTGAAGTGTTGCACAAATACTTTTGACATTGCTCTGTGCCAGGCCACCAGAGAGTGAGCACAGGTTTATTTAAGGTTTGTATATGCCTTACTTTCACTAGGTTTGTGGTTGTTGTTTGACCAGGGCTCACACCCCAGTCAACCAACAACCAAATTCCTAACACAATGTGTATACAATTTCTAAAGCACTCAAACAGTAATAACATGAAAACACATTTTAAAAATGGAGAGTATGTTAATAAACAATATGGCACAAAAAGGACAACAATCAAACCAGAATTATGAGTTTCTATAGTTTAAGGAGAAAATAGTGGCAAAAATGTGCGAAGTGCCAATTTTGGGCATCTCGTCACACCGGATTGGGACACAGTAAAAAGTTCAGGCTGACCATGATGGAGCATCGGTCAGATATGGGGAAAGGTGTGGCCCACTGGGTTCGTAACTTTTGTCCGTGGGGTGTGGGCTGTGTGGTGCTGTGACATGAGGCTCTGCATCACACTGGTCTGCTAAGCCATTGATACGAAGCTGCTCGGTGCTGTGGTACAAGGCTCTGCAGGAGTCACTGATTCACTGATCGAGAGCTGTCCAATGCGAGGCCCTGTGAAATCCTGGGCCATTCTTTGACCGATCTGGGGAAGCCACTGATCAGGAGTGGCAATGTGGTGCAGGGTGAGGCCCTATATTGTCCTGCACTACACTGTGTCAGATCCTGTGAGATCTTCAGATGAGTAGAGAGAAGTACACTCTAAATGCAGCCAAGGGTTTGAAATCATGAGGGCAGCACTTAAGTGTCAGGACACACTCTCACTAAGGCTTGGAGAAAGGAACAGGTTGAGTCTGGTCAGCTGCAAAGAAGGAGAGCCTCCAGAAGCTTGTTGTACCGTATCTCTGTAGCCCAAACAGGTGGTCAGCTCATTAACAGTTGGGATCATTTCTTAGGTCTTGGATTCAAGGCAAGCAGGTGCAATCTTCATTCATTAGAACACAGGGTAGTCCTTCTTCTGAATCTTTTCAGGTCAAGGAGCATTCTGATTTCAGGTTTTGAAGGTGCCACTTTTATATTCACTGCCAATCAGTGGGTGGGGGAAAACCAGAAAACTGGATCTCGATAGTGCCTTAATTTCCCTTTCTTTGGCTCCAGTCTGTTGAGTGAAACAAATGGTAAGCAGGACCAGGTGTGAGCTGTATGCCAGTGACAAGGTATGCATCTTCTGAAGTCAAGGAGGGTCTGAGTGCAGCCCTCTTGCTATCCTTTGAAGCTCAGGAAGAGACTGGGTATAAACGCCCAGGCTATTCTGCTCAGGAGAGGAACAACCTTCCCCAAACCTAGGTCCTAAGTTCACTGTCTGGAAAGAATACACATAACACCACAGGAAAGCCATCAACAATCGGTGACTCAAGCCACTAACATAAAGACATTTTTGGTTTAGGCAGGACGTATGTGTCCGAGTTGTAAATGCCATGCATCCTGCCCGTTAGCCTTAAAGGCCTATGTTAGAAATTACATTCATGTTTTAAAAAGGAAGGTTTAGGCCTGTAAAATACAGATTTTGTTCTGTCAAAAGGACAGTTTTAAACTGTACTACAGGCTGAAATGACATGCCTGAAGCATGTTTTATAGTGCTACTTTAGTAGGCAGCACAATGAGTGATGTAGCTCAGTAAGAGCATTACTTTTATGGGTACAGGTAGTACCAGGTAGTTATAAGAACAAACAAAATGTACCAATCAGGTGTGTACCAATTGTACCATGTTTGAAATGGAGTGCACAAACACTTTACTATTGGTTGGTGGGAGTAAAGTAAACAGAGTCCCAAAACCAACAAACACAGGTTCAGAAAAATAGGGTAGCAAAACTCTGGGGGAATATAACACAAAAGATGATTAACTCCAACAGTGAAGCATTTGTATTTCCGTGATTTTTAAACGTCACTTTACAATTGTAAAATTGAACAACAAAGAGCAGTGTGAAAACAAATTTTGCTGAGACACAAGATTTGGTGTCTGGTTTAGGGTCATCGCTGCCCATTTTCTACCCGACAATGTGGTGCATTTCCATAACTAAAGTAGTGCAGACATTGTGGTTAAATCAGCCATATTTTAGGAAATCTTCCTAGGCAGAGGAGATTTCTGAAGAAGTTGATTTACTGTAATTGGGAGGATATTACTTCTCAAACTGTATTTCGAATGGGGAGATTTCTCCTACCATACGTGTGGTCTGCCAGCACCCAAATAAATGCCAGCATGCTAGGGACACTGCTGACCTTTACGTGCCAGGTTTTTTCCAGCCAATCATAACAGAGCTAACTTTTCGGATCAGCCAGTCACTCCAGATTAAGCGATTCATCTTCCATTGTTTCTCGCACTATGGCAGACTCAAATATGCCACAGGAAGATTCTCTTCTGGCCGGATGTGTTCCAGGCAGCCTGGAAATGGCAGTTGTGCTGCGGAATAAGTGGGTGTTATATTTGCCGTGTTTTTCCAGACATACCATTAGTGCGCACCTCTAAATCAGACTGTTCGATAATGGCTCACTTAGGCTTCATCCCACAGAGTTCATATTTCAGACGTGGGCTTAGAGCTTGGCAGTATATGCAGCTCAGGAGTTGCCGATACACTTAGGATGTTGCTATTTATCTATTTTCACTGATTTTTTTAAAGTCACTGTAAAACAAACCACTACACTCAGTGCTGCAATAGTCATTTTCTCCAGATTGTGCATAGCGAGAGAAAGAAAACACTGAAAAGCTCATGCTGATAACAGGTTAGTTTGCTTGACTGTCAACTGTGCTCTTGGCATGCAGCCACCTGCTAGCCTTCAGTGTTTGTATTTCTGTTGCTGTTGATGGAAGTCCTCCTCCCCTATCCCCCAATCTCCGCTTTGCTAAGGAGGCAGATGAACTAATAACATTTTGCTCACTAACTTAGCTGATGGTGAGAAGCTAAAACCCAATTTATCCAGTAATTGCTCCATTCCTGAAAAACAGGATCAAAGCTTCAGTGCATTTTACTGTTGTCTCCTGGGATGGCTCACGTCTAATTCTTATGCTGATACGATGCATAATGTAGTTCTCTGACTCTTCTATTTGCTCTGGCAATTACCAGGCTCTCTCTTCTATTGTGTCTATCCTTCTGAACTAAGATTAGCTGAACGGAGCTTCCTTTGAAAACTCTCCTACCCATCAAAAGTGTCAAGCCTAATGCATTCAGCAACCGCACAAAATCAATGAACAGCACAATTTTCTGCTTCCTGCAATGATCAATAGACTTCACATAATGGGTGGAAAGTTTTTAATCGTGACAATTTAGCATCTACTCGGCATAAATCATCCTGGAGTTTTAACCGCTCGTTTCCCAACAGTGTGAACTGGTAGGTATTGATATTATGTACCCAACAGTTACACTGTGAAAACCCAATGAATTAATACGTAAAACGTTTTGGAGCCCCGTGTTGTTCTGAAAAACTGGAATGGATTTAATTACGTACGTACATATTTGGAATTAAGTTTGAGTATTAAAAACTTTAAAAAATACTTGTTTCATGGTCGCCTGCTTTCTTAACAGCAATAGGATTAATGAAAATTTATTTTCACTGTGGAAAAATGTGTGTGTATAAATGCGATTGCAAGATCGTAAAATAGCTTAGCAAGTATTTGTAGGTTGACAGTTGTGCTTGATAGTCATAATTCAAAACGTCACCTGTGGAAGTGTGTTTACTGCGCTGGGCTTGCGCCTCTGAGTATTTAATCCCATTTCAGCATACACGGAAAGAGCGATAGATTGTCTGGTCCTGTTTTCTAGAGTACATCGGACTGCAAAACATTTTCTCACCTGAGAAAACAGACATTCCTTATCAAAGAACCCAGGGTTGTGCAGTTATGTCCAGTCATATGTTAAAGATTTGCAGATGTTATTAGTTCTAATCTGTTAGACCTGACAGCCTTAGGGTAGTCACCCCTAACTTTTTGCCTGCCTCCCTCCTCGTTTTGGATACTGTTTTGCTGGTTTTTAGACTCTGCGCACTTTACCACTGCTAACCAGTGATAAAGTGTATATGCTCTCTCTCTGTAAACATGGTAACTTTGGATCATACCTGATTGAACTATTTAATCTACTTATAAGTCCCCAGTCATGTGCACTCCAGGTGCCTAGGGCATATAGATTAAATGCTACTAGTGGACCTGCAGCACGGATTGTGCCACCCACTTAAGTAGCCCCTTTTCCTTGTCTCAGGCCTACCATTGCTAGGCCTGGGTGTGCAGTTTCACTGCCACCTCGACTTGGCATTTAAAAGTACTTGCCAAGCCTAGAACTCCCCTTTTTCTGCATATAAGTCACCCTTAATGTGTGCCCTGGGTATCCCCTAGAGCAGGGTGCTGTGGAGGTAAAAGGCAGGACATGTACCTGTGTAGTTATATGTCCTGGTAGTGTAAAACTCCTAAATTCGTTTTTGCACTACTGGAAGACCTGCTCCCTTCATAGGCTAACATTGGGGCTGCCCTCATACACTGTTGAAGTGGCAGCTGCTGATCTGAAAGGAGCAGGGAGGTCATATTTAGTATGGCCAGAATGGTAGTACAAAATCCTACTGACTGGTGAAGTCGGATTTAATATTACTATTCTGGAAATGCCACTTTTAGAAAGTGAGCATTTCTTTGCACTTAAATCCTTCTGTGCCTTACAATCCACGTCTGGCTAGGTTTAGTTGACAGCTCCTTGTGCATTCACTCAGACACACCCCAAACACAGGGTACTCAGCCTCACTTGCATACATCTGCATTTTGAATGGGTCTTCCTGGGCTGGGAGGGTGGAGGGCCTGCCCTCACACAAAGGACTGCCACACCCCCTACTGGGACCCTGGCAGACAGGATTGAACTGAAAGGGGACCTGGTGCACTTCTTAGCCTCTCTTTGAAGTCTCCCCCACTTCAAAGGCACATTTGGGTATAAAACAGGGCCTCTGCCCTACCTCATCAGACACTTGCTGGAGAAGAAACCGGAACCAGAAACTACATCCTGCCAAGAAGAACTGCCTGGCTGCTCAAAGGACTCACCTGTCTGCTTTCTACAAAGGACTGCTGTCTTGCTGTTGCCCTGCTGCCTTGCTGAACTCTTGTCTGGCTGTGAAAGTGCTCTCCAAGGGCTTGGATAGAGCTTGCCTCCTGTTCCTTGAAGTCTCAGGACCAAAAAGACTTCTTCCTTTCACTTGGACGCTCCGTGCGCCGAAAATTTCGACGCACAGCTTGTTTCGCGGCGAGAAAAACGCCGCACACCGACGCTGATCGACGCGACGCCCTCGGGACGATCGAGACTTCGACGCACAACCTCGCAAGGACAAAGCCGCTCGACTTTCCAGGAGAAATCGACGCGACGCCCACCGTGAGTGCGAAACTTTGACGCACGGCCTCGCAAGGACAACGCCGCCCGACTTCCAAGGAGAAATCGACGCGACGCCTGCCGTGAGACCAAACTTTCGACGCACGGCCTCGCAAGGACAACGCCGCCCGACTTCCAAGGAGGAATCGACGCGACGCCTACCGTGAGATCGAAACTTCGACGCGCAGCCCCGCAGAACGACGCGCAGCCGGAAAACAAGCGGGAGAATCCACGCACAGACCCGGGACATCTGGTAATCCCCGCGATCCACAAAAAGAGACTGTCTGCGCGCCGGAAAACGACGCCCGACTTCCCCGCGTGGAAAAGACCGACGCAAGTCTGTGTGTGCTGAGGAGAAATCGACGCACACACCCCTTTTTCCACGCATCTCTTCCCCTGTGGCCCTCTGAGGAGATTTTCCACCAGAAACCAGGTACTTTGTGCTTGAAAGACACTGTATTGCATTCTAAAGACTTAAGACACTCTATATCACTTCCCTGTGATATTTCTACAATTTTCCATTGCAACTTTATTCTTTTTGACCTACAATTATCCTGATAAATATTATATATTTTTCTAAACACTGTGTGGTGTAGTTTTGTGGTGCTATATGGTGGTATTGCATGATTTATTGCACAAATACTTTACACATTGCCTTCTAAGTTAAGCCTGACTGCTCGTGCCAAGCTACCAGAGGGTGGGCACAGGATAATCTTGGATAGTGTGTGACTTACCCTGACTAGAGTGAGGGCTTTTGCTTGGCCAGGGGGTAACCTGACTGCCAACCAAAAACCCCATTTCTAACATTGGTGATCAGCGGTGAGGATAGGACTTGTATTTGTGCAGTGACATACAGTAGCTAAGTATCTCACTACCTACCCACAGTTGAAGGTCAACTTGGTTTTGATCTCTTTTTGAAAATCCGTTTTTTTCCTGACAATTTTCAAAAACTAAATCCTCACTCAACATGTCTCTGACTGGGTCTCAGACAGGGGACTTTGACCTAGTCCAGTTGGATACATACACGGTCAAACAACTAAGAGGATTCTGCAGGGCATTGAGGGTACCCACCCAAGGGGCCTCCAGAAAGGAGGACTTTCAAGTGGCGCTGAGGGCCTGGGCAGAAGCCCATTTAGAGGATGATGAGGAAGGGGAGCCAGAAAATGGCCCCTCAGAAGGATTTTCACTATCTATGGATGGTGTTACCACTGCAATTGTGCACCCTTCCAGACCAGGGAGCAGTGTCTCCATGCAAAGCCTGACCGCAGAGGAAAGGAGAGAGGAAAGGGAGTTCCAATTGCAAATGGCAAAAATGAAAATTGAGGCGCAACAGGAGGAGAGGAGGGCAGAAAGAGAAGCCAAACAAGCTGAGGCTGAAAGAGCAGCCAAACAGATTGAAGCTGAAAGGACAGCCAAACAGATTCAAGCAGAAGCTGAAAGGGCAGCCAAACAAGCAGAAGCTGAAAGAGCAGCCAAACAAGTGGAAGCTGAAAGAGCTTTGGCTGAAAAGAAACTATTGTTGGCTCATGAACTGAGTCTCAAGGAGCTGGAGATCAAGGCAAGACAGTCTGAATCCAGCAATAATGGTGGCAGCATACAGACAGGACCTGCTGGAGAAAAGAAGGTTCGTATACCCAAAAATGTGGTGCCCAGTTTTGTGGTGGGAGATGACATAGATAAATGGTTAGCTGCTTATGAAGTTGCACTAAGGGCTCATGAGGTACCTGAAGGGCAATGGGGGGTAGCTATGTGGGGCTATGTGCCGCCATTGGGGAGGGACACACTTCTCACATTGGATCCACCGGATCAAAACACATACCCACTCCAGAAAGCCACTTTACTTGCCAAGTTTGGGCTGACCCCTGAGGGATACCGTCAGAGGTTCAGGGACAGCACCAAACAAACCACACAAACATGGGTAGATTTCTTTGATTTCTCTAGTAAGGCACTGAATGGATGGGTGCGGGGCAACAAAGTAGCAGATTATAAAAGTTTATATGATTTGATCCTGAGAGAGCATATGCTTAATGTTACTTATACAGATTTGCGCCAGCACCTAGTGGATAGTAAGCTGACTGATCCCAGGAAGCTTGCTGAGGAGGCGGACCTCTGGGTTAGCACCAGAGTGTCCAAAAAGGTACCTGGGGGGGACTCCCACAAAGGTGGTCAGGGTTCCCAACAGAAGAAAGAGGGGGGAGATAAACTTACAGATAAGGAACTCTCTAAAGGCCCCCAAAAGAATTCCCAGGGAGGGGGTGGCAACCCTTCCTTTTCCAAATTTGGGAGAAAGCCAGGGACATTTGACAGGTCAGGAAAATCTAGCCCCAAATGCATGGAATGTTACCAATATGTCACTACAAAGGCGATCCTCAGTGCCCCAAGAGGGCACCGTCCACTACTGGACAGGCACCTGGGTTGACTAGTGTAGCACTCGGGGGGGAGATGGACCCAACTAGCTTTGGGGAACAGGTAGAGATTTCCCTAGTGTCCCTGGGAGAAGGAGAAATGGTGCCCAAGGCCCACATGCCTAGAAATACTTCCAAGTACCGGCAGTGGGTCACCATTGATGGGCAGAGGGTGGAGGCTCTACGTGACACAGGAGCCAGTATGACTACTATCAAGAGTCAGCTGGTGTCAGCAGAGCAGATAATGCCTAATACATTCCACCAGGTCAGAGTAGCTGACAATCGCGAGAGTCACCTACCGGTGGCTCTGGTTCCCTTTGAGTGGGGGGGGGTCTCTGGTACTCTGAAAGTAGCTGTGAGTCCTGCCATGCCTGTAGATTGTCTGTTAGGCAATGACCTTGAGCACACTGCTTGGAAAGAAGTAGAGCTCAGGTCTCACCTGGAGATGTTAGGGTTACCTGAGTGGGTCTGCATGACCACACGGTCCATGGCTGACCGAGAGGGAAGTCAAGGGCATCTGGAGCCTGGAACGATGGCCCAGAGAGCTGCCAGGAGGGGGGACCAGGGGTGCGGGAAACCGGCCCCCGCTGTTCCCACAGTGGCTGACGGGGCTCCTGAGGAGGAGGCTTCCGAGCCAACTGGGGAAGACATCGCCGCCCTAGGTGACTTACCTGAGCTTGCTGGTTGGCAAGTTGAGGGTGGACCCACCAGGGAGGACTTCTGCAAGGCGCAGAAAGAATGTCCCACTCTAGAAGGTTTGAGGAAACAAGCCTCAAACCAGGCAGCCGGCGACGCCTCTGGCAATCACCACCTATATTGGGAGAATGATCTCCTTTACAGTGAGCCTAAGGTTCCGGGCTTTGGGGCAGCACGTGTGCTGGTGGTCCCCCAATGTTACCGAACCTTCCTACTGGGTCTGGCTCACGACATTCCCCTGGCAGGACATTTGGGGCAGGGCAAGACCTTTAACAGGCTTGACACCCACTTTTATTGGCCCAAAATGAGGACCCACTCAGACAAGTTCTGCAGATCCTGTCCTACCTGCCAGGCCAGTGGTAAAGCAGGAAAAAGGGTTAAAACCCCCCTGATTCCACTTCCTGTCGTTGGCACCCCCTTTGAAAGGGTGGGCATCGACATTGTTGGCCCCTTGGACCCCAAAACTGCCTTAGGCAACAGGTTCATCCTGGTTTTGGTGGACCATGCCACCCGTTACCCAGAGGCAATCCCTCTAAGGACAGTAACTGCACCGGTGGTGGCCAGAACCCTGATGGGGATATTTACCCGTGTGGGGTTCCCCAAGGAAATAGTGTCTGACAGAGGCACTAACTTCATGTCCGCATACATGAAGTCGCTGTGGGATGCGTGTGGTGTAACTTACAAGTTCACCACACCCTATCACCCCCAGACGAACGGTCTTGTGGAGAGATTCAACAAGACCCTGAAAGGCATGATTGGTGGCCTTCCTGAGGCCATGAGGCGTAAGTGGGACGTCCTCTTACCATGCCTTCTCTTTGCTTACAGAGAGGTCCCCCAGAGAGGGGTAGGGTTCAGTCCCTTTGAACTTCTCTATGGGTACCCTGTCAGGGGACCCTTAAGCATTGTCCAGGAGGGATTGGAGAAAGCTCCAAAGACACCCCCTCAGGATGTGGTCAGCTATATGTTGGCCCTCCGCAACCAGATGACCCGCTTCTGGAAAGAAGCCCAAGATAACCTTGAGGCCAGTCAAGAGGTGATGAAACAATGGTATGACCAGAAGGCCACCCTGGTAGAGTTTCAACCTGGAGACAAAGTGTGGGTAATGGAGCCAGTAGAGCCCAGAGCTCTCCAGGACCGCTGGTCTGGCCCATTTGAAATAAAGGAGCGGAAAGGGGAGGCCACTTACCTAGTGGACCTCAAAACCCCTAGGAATCCCCTAAGGGTGCTCCATGTGAACCGACTAAAAGCTCATTGTGAGAGGTCGGAGATCAACATGCTTCTGGTCACAGATGAAGGAACGGAAGAGGAGAGTGAACCTCTCCCCGACCTCCTCTCTGCCCAAGAAGGTGATGGGTCAGTAAGCGGGGTCATTCTGTCTGACACCCTGACTCTAAATCAGAAAGGAGACTGTTATGAGCTGTTGGAGCAGTTCTCCCCCCTGTTCTCCCTTACTCCTGGGCTGACCCACCTCTGTGTTCATGATATTGACACCGGTGACAGTCTCCCTGTGAAAAACAAAATTTACAGGTTGTCGGATAAGGTGAAGGCCAGCATCAAGGAGGAGGTCTCCAAGATGTTGACTCTAGGGGTCATTGAGAAATCCAGTAGTCCCTGGGCCAGCCCAGTGGTATTGGTCCCTAAGGCTACTGCCCCAGGTGCGAAGCCAGAACTCCGGGTTTGTGTGGACTACCGGGGTCTCAACTCAGTCACCCGGACTGATGCTCACCCCATCCCCCGAGCTGATGAGCTCGTGGACAGGCTAGGCGCTGCCAAGTTCCTGAGTACATTTGATCTTACTTCAGGGTACTGGCAGATCGCCCTGACTGAGGGGGCTAAGGAAAGGTCCGCCTTTTCCACCCCTGACGGCCATTACCAGTTCCGAGTGATGCCGTTTGGATTAAAAAATGCCCCCGCTACCTTCCAACGGTTGGTTAACGGGGTCCTGGCTGGCAAGGATGCCTTCTGTGCAGCCTACCTGGATGACATAGCTGTCTACAGTTCCAGCTGGGAGGAACACCTGCTCCACCTCAAGGAGGTGCTTCAGGCCCTGCAACAGGCAGGCCTGACCATCAAGGCTAGTAAGTGCCAGATTGGGCAGGGTTCCGTGGTGTACTTGGGACACCTAGTAGGTGGTGGCAAGGTGCAGCCACTCCAGGCCAAGATCGAAACTATCAAGGCCTGGCAACCACCTCGAACCCAGACTGAGGTGAGAGCCTTTTTAGGCCTCACCGGATACTACCGCAGGTTTGTCAAGGGCTATGGTACCATTGTGTCCCCCTTGACCGAACTCACGTCCAAGAAGCAACCTAGGTTGGTGAATTGGACAGAGGCTTGTCAGAAAGCCTTTGACGCCCTAAAGGAAGCCATGTGCACGGCCCCCGTGCTCAAGGCCCCTGACTACTCCCAGGAATTTATCGTGCAGACAGACGCTTCAGAGCATGGCATAGGGGCAGTCCTAGCACAGCTAAATGAGGAGGGCCAAGATCAACCGGTAGTCTTTATTAGCAGAAGGCTATTACCACGGGAACAGAGGTGAAGTGCTATTGAAAGAGAAGCTTTTGCTGTGGTCTGGGCCCTGAAGAAGCTGAGGCCCTACCTGTTTGGGACTCACTTCCTAGTTCAGACAGACCACAGACCCCTCAGATGGCTCATGCAGATGAGGGGTGAGAATCCAAAACTTCTGAGGTGGTCCATTTCCCTACAGGGGATGGACTTTACGGTGGAACATCGCCCAGGGGTTGACCACGCCAATGCTGATGGTCTCTCCAGGTACTTCCGCCTTAGCGATGAGAGCTCCCAGGAGGTCGGGTAGCTCTCCCCACTTTCAGCTGGGGGGGACACATGTTAGACCTGACAGCCTTAGGGTAGTCACCCCTAACTTTTTGCCTGCCTCCCTCCTCGTTTTGGATACTGTTTTGCTGGTTTTTAGACTCTGCGCACTTTACCACTGCTAACCAGTGATAAAGTGTATATGCTCTCTCTCTGTAAACATGGTAACTTTGGATCATACCTGATTGAACTATTTAATCTACTTATAAGTCCCCAGTCATGTGCACTCCAGGTGCCTAGGGCATATAGATTAAATGCTACTAGTGGACCTGCAGCACGGATTGTGCCACCCACTTAAGTAGCCCCTTTTCCTTGTCTCAGGCCTACCATTGCTAGGCCTGGGTGTGCAGTTTCACTGCCACCTCGACTTGGCATTTAAAAGTACTTGCCAAGCCTAGAACTCCCCTTTTTCTGCATATAAGTCACCCTTAATGTGTGCCCTGGGTATCCCCTAGAGCAGGGTGCTGTGGAGGTAAAAGGCAGGACATGTACCTGTGTAGTTATATGTCCTGGTAGTGTAAAACTCCTAAATTCGTTTTTGCACTACTGGAAGACCTGCTCCCTTCATAGGCTAACATTGGGGCTGCCCTCATACACTGTTGAAGTGGCAGCTGCTGATCTGAAAGGAGCAGGGAGGTCATATTTAGTATGGCCAGAATGGTAGTACAAAATCCTACTGACTGGTGAAGTCGGATTTAATATTACTATTCTGGAAATGCCACTTTTAGAAAGTGAGCATTTCTTTGCACTTAAATCCTTCTGTGCCTTACAATCCACGTCTGGCTAGGTTTAGTTGACAGCTCCTTGTGCATTCACTCAGACACACCCCAAACACAGGGTACTTAGCCTCACTTGCATACATCTGCATTTTGAATGGGTCTTCCTGGGCTGGGAGGGTGGAGGGCCTGCCCTCACACAAAGGACTGCCACACCCCCTACTGGGACCCTGGCAGACAGGATTGAACTGAAAGGGGACCTGGTGCACTTCTTAGCCTCTCTTTGAAGTCTCCCCCACTTCAAAGGCACATTTGGGTATAAAACAGGGCCTCTGCCCTACCTCATCAGACACTTGCTGGAGAAGAAACCGGAACCAGAAACTACATCCTGCCAAGAAGAACTGCCTGGCTGCTCAAAGGACTCACCTGTCTGCTTTCTACAAAGGACTGCTGTCTTGCTGTTGCCCTGCTGCCTTGCTGAACTCTTGTCTGGCTGTGAAAGTGCTCTCCAAGGGCTTGGATAGAGCTTGCCTCCTGTTCCTTGAAGTCTCAGGACCAAAAAGACTTCTTCCTTTCACTTGGACGCTCCGTGCGCCGAAAATTTCGAAGCACAGCTTGTTTCGCGGCGAGAAAAACGCCGCACACCGACGCTGATCGACGCGACGCCCTCGGGACGATCGAGACTTCGACGCACAACCTCGCAAGGACAAAGCCGCTCGACTTTCCAGGAGAAATCGACGCGACGCCCACCGTGAGTGCGAAACTTTGACGCACGGCCTCGCAAGGACAACGCCGCCCGACTTCCAAGGAGAAATCGACGCAACGCCTGCCGTGAGACCAAACTTTCGACGCACGGCCTCGCAAGGACAACGCCGCCCGACTTCCAAGGAGGAATCGACGCGACGCCTACCGTGAGATCGAAACTTCGACGCGCAGCCCCGCAGAACGACGCGCAGCTGGAAAACAAGCGGGAGAATCCACGCACAGACCCGGGACATCTGGTAATCCCCGCGATCCACAAAAAGAGACTGTCTGCGCGCCGGAAAACGACGCCCGACTTCCCCGCGTGGAAAAGACCGACGCAAGTCTGTGTGTGCTGAGGAGAAATCGACGCACACACCCCTTTTTCCACGCATCTCTTCCCCTGTGGCCCTCTGAGGAGATTTTCCACCAGAAACCAGGTACTTTGTGCTTGAAAGACACTGTATTGCATTCTAAAGACTTAAGACACTCTATATCACTTCCCTGTGATATTTCTACAATTTTCCATTACAACTTTATTCTTTTTGACCTACAATTATCCTGATAAATATTATATATTTTTCTAAACACTGTGTGGTGTAGTTTTGTGTGCTATATGGTGGTATTGTATGATTTATTGCTCAAATACTTTACACATTGCCTTCTAAGTTAAGCCTGACTGCTCGTGCCAAGCTACCAGAGGGTGGGCACAGGATAATCTTGGATAGTGTGTGACTTACCCTGACTAGAGTGAGGGCTTTTGCTTGGCCAGGGGGTAACCTGACTGCCAACCAAAAACCCCATTTCTAACATAATCGTACTACTTATTAACCACTTGTCTTTAACTCCCCTACCCTGCAACCCCATTGTGTTGTCCTCTTTTTTTAGATGTTTGTGGTAGTTCGATCTTAAACTTTCATAAATATGTACACAAGAGGTACTTACGTAAAATTTGAGTTCTTTTTTTCACAGTTCTAAAGGTAAGCGGGGTTTGTAGATTCCCCCAAGTAAAAACAAGTTAGTTGTCAATGTAGCTATTTTTATGGGGTGTGGGGGTTTGGGCTGTGAATGAAAAAAAATGCTATACAAGAAATCATTTTTTTAATGGCATCATAGAAAGGTTTGCTGTGCTAGGATCACCATCTTCTCAGCTTTCTTGAACAAGCAAAGTGGTAGAAAAAGCATTCTTTGACCACAGTTTTTACATGTTTCAAGAGGTGGTTCATTTTTCCTAATGTTTGTGATTTCAATCTACTTGCAGTTTGTGGCGGAAACAGGTTGAACCCCAGGGGCGATCCTGCAAAGCTAAACATTTTTGAAAAGTACACACAATTTTGAATTCAGCATGGGGGGCATTTGTGTATATCCCTCAAGGGTTTCACAAAGAAACTAATTGTTGAAACAAAAATATTGAAAATCAGTAGGAAAAAATAGCCCTTGGTGACAAAAATGTGATTTTTATTTTTTTTCTCAAAAAGGTCAATTTACAAAAGTAATATACACTTCTGGTCGCGTGAAATGTAGGGTTTGTAGGTTCTCCAAAAACACAGTACACAGAGTCGACAACTAAACTGAAGCTTATAACTATTTGTCATTGTGTACCAATTATACTGCAATTCATATGGTAAAATATATTGAATGAAAAATAGATATGTAATATACCTATATATTTCTGAAATTGTACACAAAACTGAGTTTAGCACCAGTGGTTATGTGTACATATTTGAATCTGGGGTTACCTATACTATCGTCTGTTTCAGAGGGCATTTTGTAAAATGTTTTTTTTCTTGGACACTGGTGTACATATGGAAGCCAAAAATGGAGAAAAATTCAGCTGGTGATAATAAACATTCTACTATTCAATGTGTCCATATGTCCCCTGAAAAAACACAGTACCACAATTTATGGTATCCTAAAACGTGACCTAGAGACATCACATTTCACCCAGCAAAATCAAGGTATTATCTGTGAGGTTAGCTGCCATCCAGGAAATCCTACCAAATACAGATATTTCTGAAAACTGGACACCCAGCGGAGTCTACTGTGCTGTGATTTGCATGGATACAATTATGTATTTTTACCCAGAAGCCCTTACAAACCTTGTGTTTTAGCTAAAAATATGGCTTTTCCTCATATTTCTGTGAAGAAATGTTCTGGAACCTGTGGCAATCCACAAAGTTCCTATGACTCAGTGTTCCCACGCTTGTCCTGATAAAAAGCAGTTTCCCACTTATGTGGATGGGCCTAACTCCCACAGCAGAAAACCCTTAAAAAGCATAATTTGTCCACTCAAAATGAGCCTAGATATTTCTGAAACCAGTTACCCAGAGGAGTCCAGGGAGGTCTGGATTGTTTGTATTCACCACCTTTTCTTACCCACCATGCCCTTCAAACCACACATTTGGGAAAACTATTCATTTTGTTTATGTTTATGTGAAAGAAAGTTCATGAATCTGGTCAGATCCTAAAAATCCTTGTCATCCAGCATCCCCACACTTTTCACAATAAAAACACTGCTCTGCTTGTACAGCATGGCCTAGAGAACCCTACACAACAGGCCAAAAGGGGGCAGAAAAACTGATTGTGCCCTTACAGGGTCAAAGGCCCATAGCCTGAGGGGGCGCTAGACTTCAAAAATATTCCTTATTTCTAGTGGTGTGGATCCTGCTTGGGTCTCATCCTCTGAGGGTGATCCCCAAGCTGGAATCAAAAAGGAAAAAAATACCTTGGCAAAGGAGACATTCTGCTTGTTCCACAGATATCTTTCCATTGAAATCATGCTTCATTAGCTTAGATCTTCTCCAGAGTATTGATGCAAGTCAAAGTGAAATGACTCAATGGGCTAATTTCAGTTTCACTTCCTTTGCATTGACGTCAGTGCACAATCCTGCTGATCGTTATTACAAAAAAAAAAACAAGTACTGCAGTAGTTAAGCTTGTAACTCATCATAATAACATGTGTACAATGGGCACCCAAATGAGATTTATATAGAGTTTGGGGACAGACGAAGTTGTGTAGTTATTCTCATGCATAGCACATGTAATTCTCATGAAAACTATGAGTTGTATGTGAGATATGCAAGGCTGGACACCAACGGGTGGAGTCTAGCTGCCGACAAAGATGGCCGCATGTTCCTGTAGCTCTGCTGCACTGGGAGGCCCCGGAGAATATGAAGCCGATACCCGGTGATATCCAGCTGCCATGTATGCTGAGAGTACACCCAACCTCACAGTGGCAGCAGAGGAGTGGTTTTGAGCCCTGGCACAGACTCCCAACGGCTGGGTGAGATACAGGGCATAGAGGCCTAATCTGAGTGGGCCCACCAAGCTCTGAGGCTGTATCCTATCAAAGCTGTGCACTGCAGCGATACAGACTCACACTCCTCTTGTTGTTCACAGTTCCGGCATCTCGTTTGGATCATTGTTGAGATCCTCATCCTGTAGGGCTGAAGAACTTCTTTTGTGACCTGCTGTGCCCAGTCTGCCTGCCTCATGATGCACGGGTCCAGCAGGTGCTCGGTCCTCCAGCATGTGGACACAGGCAATTTGGGAGCTGCAGAATGCTGCCTGCTCAGTCAGACATACCGTACAGAGGCATCATGGGTGAGTCACAACAGCCTCAGACATCCAGGATGGACTGGAACACCACCAGGCCATCGCACCTGCTCCCCTCATGTTGGCACCTCTATTGTTCGGAGGCCTCAAGTGCCTCTAGCCCTGCATTATCATTAATTTCTGGCCTGCTTTACCACAGGGGCCACAAAGCTCTATAGCCACGGACATTTCAGGAGGGGGCAAGTCCAATCATGTCTTGTTGAGCCCTGAGGACAGTTCATACGGGGCTTGGGTTTAAAGGTCCTAGACAATGGATTCAGCTGCCCCATTCCTTCTGGTTGGCTACCGAGGACACCGCAAGAGCCCTGCAAGCAGACTGTACTGCATAGGGGCTATAGGGCCCACAATGGCAGGCCTCTGACTTTGTTCACTGACAACATTGCACCTGCGTTATCAGCTCACTTCTGCAGGTGTCTTGAGCCCCCCCTCCTCACCTCACTTATTGTTGGCTCTGCGGGCCCTGAAAACCTGCACATCGGTCAGTAATGACCTCATCATCAATGCTAATGGCTTCCATAATAGAAAATACATGGGAGTGGGGATGCTGAAGCCTGGCTCACCGGAGACACTCTGCCTCACCAATAGACAGTGAGGCCCAGCCTTCCCTATAACGGACCTGGCTGCATGTGAGATGGAAACCCACTATCCCCCTGCCGTCTTCGACCTAGGACCCTTTACACTGTAGGGGGATCTGTTGTGGTCCCCTCCACCTGCACATTACTTTGGACCTTGAACCCGGTCCTTGTGCATTGGGGAGGCCCTGCTCCTCAGCCGGACTCATCATACACTGTCCGGACTCTCCCTTCCCCTCCAATTTGGGGGCTTCTGTTTACACCTATTTCCCACTGGCTGCCTGCCTATTGCCCATCTACTAGATCTCTGCATGGATTGATCACTGGTATTGCCTTGCACACAGGTCAAACCATCCCACGATGGCCTCAGGGAAGACAATTGCTTTTCACAGAGAGGGTCTCCCAGACAAAATCTCCACCTCTCCCATCAGCCCACCCAAAAGGCAGGACGGATCTGATCCTAGAGTAGATAACCACAGTGGGACATTGTAGGAGGCTGGCCTGGCTTATAGTGGGTACCTGATGGAACTTACACCTTGTGCCAGGTCCAGGTATCCCTTATTAGAAGATTAGTAGTGTTCTAGCAGCTTAGGCTGATAGAGGTAGCTATAGCAGAGCAGCTTGGGCTGAACTAGGAGACATGCAAAGCTCCTACTATACCACTTATATCATGTAGCACTATATCATAAGAATCACAATACTCAGAGTTACTAAAAATAGAGGTACTTTATTTTAGTGACAATGTGCCAAAAATATCTCAGAGGATATACTCCCTTAAGAGGTAAGTAAAATACACAAAATATACACACAAACCAAAACCAGATAAGTAAACAGTTAGAAAAGTAATGCAGACACTGTAGAATACAATTGGATGCAATGGGCATAAGGGCAACACAAACCATATACTAAGAAAGTGGAATGCGAACCACTTAGGGACCCCAGGCCTACTGTAGTGTGTAGAGGGTCACTGGGAGTGTTAGAAAACACTAAGGGTGTCCAAGACCCTGAAAAGTAGGAGTAAAGTTATCCTACTTCCCCAGAAACACACTAAAGTCGTTATAGGAGATTTTGCAATGACCACAACAGCCTGCATGGCACTGAAGACGGATTCCTGGACCTGAGGACCTGTAAAGGAAGGGGACCAAGTCCAAGACTCACAAAAGTGTCCAGGGGGGGCAGGAGCTGACTAAACCCCGGATAAAGGTGAAAAATGGCTGCCTCCAGGTGGAAGAAGCTGAAGATTATGCAACAACGGAAGATGCCAGGAACTTCTCCTTTGCACAGCAGATGTTCCACGGTGTTCTGGGGGATGCAGAGTTGTTTCCATGTAGAAAGACTGCAACCAAGCCTTGCTAGCTGCAAAGGTTGTGGTTGAAGAAAATGGGTGCTGCCCAGGCCCAGGAAGGGTCAGGAGGTTGCCCCTTGGAGGAGGAGACAGAGGGGGTGCTCAGCAACACAGTGAGTCCATGCAGAAGCAAGCAGCACCTGCAGAAGTACTGGAACATGGGTTCAAGAAAACTGAGCATGGCAGTCATCTCAACACTACAAAGGAGGGTTGCACAAAGCCAGTTGTCAACTCAGCGAGTTGAGCATTGCAAGACGGAGTGCTGGGGAGCTGGGCTGTGCTGTGCACAAAGGAATCCTTGCAAAAGTGCACAGAAGCCCTAGCAGCTGCAGTTCGCGCAGTACGCAGGATTACTCTCTGGCGTGGAGAGGCAAGGACTTACCTCCACCAAATTTGGAAAGATGGACCACTGGACTGTCAGGGTCACTAAGATTCAGCTCCTGTGTTCCAGGGACCACGCTCGTCACAATGAGAGGGGACCCAGAGTACCAGTGAAGCAGAAGTTTGGTGCCAGCATTAGCAGGGGGAAGATTTCGTCAACCCACTGGAGATTTCTTCTTGGCTTCCAGTACAGGGTGAAGGCAGACGGCCCCCAGAGCATGCACCACCAGGAAACAGTCGAGAAATCCAGCAGGATTAGGCGCTACAATGTCGCTGGTAGTCTTTTTCGTACTTTGTTGCAGTTTTGCAGGCATCCTGGAGCAGTCAGCGGTCATCCTTGGCAGAAGTCGAACAACAATATGCAGAGAAACTCTGGTGAGCTCTTGCATTCGTTATCTGACGAGAAGCCCACAGGAGAGACCCTAAATAACCATCAGAGGAGGATTGGCCACTTAGTCAGGTAAGCACCTATCAGAAGGGGTCTCTGACGGCACCTGCTGGCACTGGCCACTCAGAGGCCTCCATTGTGCCCTTGCACCTCAGCATTCAAGATGGCAGAGGTCCGGGACACACTGGAGGAGCTCTGGGCACCACCCCTGGGGTTGTGATGGACAGGGGAGTGGTCATTCCCATTTCCTTTGTCCAGCTTCGCACCAGAGCAGGGGCTGGGGGATCCCTGAACCGGTGTAGACTGGCTTATGCAAGGAGGGCACCATCTGTGCCCTTCAAAGCATTTCCAGAGGCTGTGGGAGGCTACTCATCTCCAGCACTTACCACCTATTTCCAAAGGGAGAGGGTGTAACACCCTCTCTCAGAGGAAATTCTTTGTTCTGCCTTCCTGGGACTGGGCTGCCCAGACCCCAGGAGGGCAGAAGCCTGTCTATGGGTTAGCAGCAGCGGTAGCTGCAATGAAAACCCCAGAGAACTGGTTGGAAGTACCCGGGGTCCATGCTGGAGCCCCAGGGATGCATGGGATTGGCACCCCAATACCAGATTTGGCATGGGTGGTCAATTCCATGATGGCATTTGCAGTTACCATTGTGAAGCTACATATAGGTATTGACCTATATGTAGTGCACACGTGTAATGGTTTCCCGTTACTCACAAAGTCCGGGGAAATTGCCCTGAACTATGTGGGGGCACCTTGGCTAGTGTCAGGGTGCCCTCACACTTAGTTTCTTTGCACCTAACCTTCACTAAGTGAGGGTTAGACATATAGGTGACTTATAAGTAACTGAAGTGCAGTGTAAAATGGCTGTGAAATAACGTGGAAGTTATTTCACTCAGGCTGCAGTGACAGTCCTGTGTAATATTGATCTGAGCTCCCTATGGGTGGCAAAAAAAATGCTGCAGCCCATAGGGATCTCCTGGAGCCCCAATACCCTGGGTACCTAGGTACCATATACTAGGGAATTATAAGGGTGTTCCAGTGTGCCAATTAGAATGGGTAAAAATTGTCACTAGCCTGCAGTGAAAATTTTAAAGGCAGAGAGATCATAAGTACTGAGGTTCTGATTAGCAGAGCCTCAGTGACACTGTTAGGCACCACACAGGGAACACATTCAGGCCACAACTATGAGCACTGGGGTCCTGACTAGCAGGATCCCAGTGAGACAAGCAAAAACAAACTGACACACAAGTTAAAATTGGGGGTAACATGCCAGGCAAGATGGTACTTTCCTACAGACACAGACTGGAATCCATGGTCGTGAAAATGACATCTGGCTTACACAACAAGGTGGAGGCTCTGGGTCAATGCCTGTCCTCAGTGGAATCCATGATTGAGCTTCCTCCTGAGAGAGACCCGGAGATTCATTTCTTGTGCTACAAGATTGTAGACCTGGAAGACAGGCACAGCAGGGACAGTGCCTACTTCCTAGTCCAAGGCTTTCTCTGTACATTTCTGCCCACTCTTCTTGGAATCACCATCATACCTCCTTTGGAGGTGCAGAGGATACCTAGGAAAAGGCTTTGATGACCTCTGGCCCCAATGGGCACCAGACCCCTCTTATCCTGATTCCTCTTGCACAAACTGGGATGGCAGATCCTGACTGTTGTGAGGATGCATGGACCCTACGACTTGGAGAGCCACAAGATTCAAAAAGCGACTGACTTCTACAAAGGGACTAATGATGGGCAGAGACCATTCCTCTCCCTTCGGTCACAACGTTACAAGGGGGGCATTAATTTCAGCCTTTTTGAGCCAGTAATAATGTTATTCACCGTATATGGCAAATCCAAAGACTTCTATGACCCAAGCAACTGAGGGCCTTTCTGGATTGGCTGTGTGATAGAGCTCTGGACACATCCCCACAACCCACTAGGCTTCCAATGTGGTAGTGGATCAACCTGCGTTGTGGATCTGGGACATGCCTCTAGGAGGACCCCAACTCCAGGAGAGGTGCACCATATGCAGAGTGTCAGGGAGAAGGCACTGAAAGTGGTGATGGAGCACACACAGGGCAGGGGTTGGGACAAAGCCCTGCATACCACTGACGTCAGGCTGCCTGCTGATTGATGGACACTGAATACCATATACCAGTTATTAAGGCTTGGACTCTCAATATAATCAGGCCTGTAGGCTGAGTATGATCTACGTGTTTGATATTGTTTGCTGCTGTCTGATAATGTTTTATGATGTTGGCTCACTGCCAGCTTGCTAGATGTTTGTCGATGAGTCTGCCAATTAGTAGTGCAGGATAACTCCACTTTACCAAACTCACCCTCCCCTGCTATGTGCCCTGCTGGTCTATTGCCACCTATGCTGATGGAGTCACTTAATTTCCCTGCCCCTACACGGTTCCTCCCTAACCTCCCTTGAGCAGTTCTCACTTTACTGGTTGTTTGTTTGTTCTAGTGCATTATCCCAGTTTAACCACTGCCTATTTTCCTTCCTCTCTCTTCTGCTTTGTTTCTCCTTTTTGCACCTTCCTGTTCTTGCCTGTCCTCCTTGCAGATCATGCTCTCTCTGCCTCCTTAGGCTTGACTGAGGCGTACCCCCTCATTAGCATCCCCAGTCCCGCTCCTAATGAATCAACCCTTTGGGCCTGACAGCCCATTCTGAGCTCTCTGCATCTCTTGCAGGCCCCTGCTGTCCCCTAGTGGGCTCTACAACCCATAATGCCTTCTCACTCTACTATACAGACAAACACACAAGTCCGCCACACCAAAGGTCAGTGATAAACTGGCGATAGCAAAACCCACACTGTTACGCCAACAGGAACACGATCATAGCATCACGACCCACGAATCACCGCAGCGGTCTTTCAACCTCGGTAAATCATTGGTGGTACACACTGCCATTTTCAAAATACACACACACTTACAAAACTACACCACATTGGACAATTAAAACTATGAATACTCGACACACCTACACACACCGCACCCACACACCTATAACACTATAAAACACCCACCCACATTTCCCACAACCCCTAACAGTGAAACAAAAAAGATAGCAAGCAGAGAGAGACACAAGGCAGGAGCACCCACTCAATCAGAGGCACAGAACACCATCAACCATACACCATCCACGCACATCACAGCATACAACCCAACACATCACTCCACACATCACCCCACACATCCTCACACATATCACTCACACCATATCCATAGCACCACAAAGACACCCCAGGTTTTCAGATGAGCAGCGAAGGGTCATGGTGGAGGAAATCATCCGGGTAGAGCCACAGCTATTCGGATCACAGGTGCAGCAGACATCCATTGCTAGGAAGATGGAGCTATGGCAGAGAATCGTGGACATGGTCAACACTGTGGGACAGCACCCCAGAACAAGGGATGACATTAGGAAGAGGTGGAACAACCTACGGGGGAAGGTGCGTTCTGTGGTTGCAAGACACTAGGTAGCAGAACAGAGGACTGGCAGTGGACCTCCACCTCCTCCCCAACAACTAACTACATGGGAGGAGCAAGTCTTGGCGATCATGCATCCAGAGGGCCTCGCAGGAGTAGCAGGAGGACTGGACTCTGGTAAGTCAACTCTTTACTACTATATCCCACACCGTACCTGCATGCCATCACAAACTCCTACCCCTACCTTCACCCCATCACACAACCACCTCACATATACCCCACCATCACAACCCACCCATCCCAATACCAAGCCCTGCATGCAACACCTATGCATGGACACCCATCACAGACCTGCATGGACACCCATCACCACAGCATGCCACCACGAACACAATGTCAAGCTGACAGGGAAATCACCCACGCACAAGATGGCACATGCAGATACATTAACACTGCATTTGCATCCCCACAGAACCCCTACTCAACGTCACCAGAGAGGAGGTGCCTGCTACAACCAGTCCACCCCCTGAAGAGACCCACAGTGATGACAGCAGCTCTGCACGCCTGGATCAAAATGACCAACCTGGCCCATCAGGGACCTCTGGACAGTCGGTTCCCCTGCCACAGTCCCAAACCACCACAGAGCCTCCCTCCTCAGGAAACACCACTACAGGACTCACCCAGCGGGCCAATGTCACTGTTCCCAGGACACGTCAATCAACAGTGTGTCTACCACTACAGGGACCCCAGGCAACCCCACAAACCCAGGATGATCAGGGACCTGGGGTCAGTGGCAGTGGGCACACGGTTCAGGGGACAGAGGCACAGGACAACAGGGAAGCTCGGAGGACTGCTGTGTGACGGGAGAGGACAGGCCCAGGGAACCCACTCTCCACAAGGCTCTTTCCAACATCCTGGGAGCACACCACCATTCCCAGGATACCATGGACCAGATACTGGCCAAGCTGCGGGAGACCCAGCAGCTGCAGGAGGGACAGTACCTAGGGATCAGGGATGACCTAACAAACATCTACACCATCCTGGTCACCATTGCAGGGGTGCTGGCTGACATGGCCAAGACCATGATGGAGGCAGTGGCACAATAACGGGCCTCTGACACTAGCCACACAAGTGAACAGCCCTCCACCTCTGCCGGTGTTAGTGGACAGAAGGTACCACCACAGGACCAACAGGCCACCAGCACCCCACCCCCTGCAGAAGGAGAACCACACTGCAAACGGTCTGTGCGATCTATGCAGAAGACAGAGAACATTGCCAAGACCCCCACCAGAAAATAAGACTTTCCTGATTGTCACCCTTCTGTCCCACTATGTCACCCTGTCCACCTTGGACTGCCATCACTCCCCTTCCTATGCCCTCTTGGACAATGCACCTGTGCTACAAATAGACTGGACTCTAACTTGGACTTTCCTCCGTCATCACCCCTGCCCATTGCACATACCCCTCATGAGCACTTAAATAAACACCCTTGGAACAAATACATGTATGGAGTCTGTCAATTGATTGCAATATGTCTAAGGTTAACAAGCTGGAAACATTTCAATGCATATGTCCAGTTATACATACATTGGTATGACCTGTAGTGGGCAGCAGTACACATAGCAGGAGCCATAGTGGGGTACAGGGATCTGAAAATAGAGACACCAAAGGGTAAAGTCAGTGACCAGAGACATAGGGTAAGAGGCTGTCTTGTACAATGTCTAACAGTTAACTGAAATGCAATGAATGTACAATGTCTTACCTGTGTGTCACTGAAAGTATGGCAGAATAATGTTGCTCTTGTTGTCAACATCTTCTTCCTCTGCCTCCTCTTCCTCACTGTTCACAGGCTCAACCACTGCCACAAGACTATCTCCAGGCTCATCCTCCTTCAGAAAAGGCACCTGGCGTCTCAAGGCCAGGTTGTGCAACATGCAACAGGAAACGATGATCTGGCACACCTTCTTGGGTGAGTAGTACAGGGATCCACCAGTCAAATGGAGGCACGGAATCGGGCCTTCAGGAGGCCGAAGGTCCTTTCTATAACCCTCCTTGTACACCCATGTGCCTTACTGTAATGTTCCTCTGCCCTTGTCCTGGCATTCCTCACTAGGGTCAGTAGCCAGGAGAGGTTGGGGTAACCAGAGTCACCTGCAAATATCGAGGGATACCTGTTAGACACACACTAATCCTTAGGGAGAACCCCATACCCAGACACCTACTCATACTGTGTGTGTACCTTGGGCTCACCTATTAGCCACACCCGGTGCCTCTGGAGTTGGCCCATCACATATGGGATGCTGCTATTCCTCAGAATAAAGGTGTCATGCACAGAGCCAGGATATTTGGCATTCACATGGGAGATGTACTGGTCCACCAAACACAGCATCTGCACATTCATAGAGTGATAGCTTTTTCTATTCCTGAAAACATGCTTATTTCTCCGGGGTGGGGAGGGCAAATGCCACATGTGTACCCTCAATGGCACCTATGATGTTGGGGATATGTCCCAGGGCATAAAAGTCAGCTTTCACTGTGGCCAAATCCTCCATCTGGGGGAACACGATGTAGCTGCGCATGTGTTTCAGCAGGGCTGACAACACTCTGGTCAACACGTTGTAGAACATTGGCTGAGACATCCCTGATGCCATGGCCACTGTTGTTTGGAAGGAATCACTTGCCAGGAAATGGAGCACTGACAGGACTTGCACTAGACAGGGGATACCAGTGCGCTGGCGGATAGCTGACATCAGGTCTGGCTCCAGTTGGGCGCACAATTCCTGGATTGTGGCACAATCAAGTCTGTAGGTAATGATAATGTGTTTGTCCTACATTGTTGCAAGTTCCACCTGGGGTCTGTACACTGGAGGATGCCACCATCTCATATGCAGCCTCAGCGGTTGGAGCCTATGGAAGAGAACGGTGAGCAGAGGTTCACATTCCCACATCTATTGCACTAATGCTGTTTTTTTTACTTTACAGAAAATAAATGTGAATCCTAAAATCAGTTGCCGTGCCAATGTCTGCTGTGATGCAGTTAGGTGCCATGCCCTGTGGCCCCCTGAAATGTCGGATGCCTGACCTGTGAGGAGGGACGAGTGGAACTGAGGTAATTGCACTGGCACTGTGCCCCGTCGTGGTAGGCGGATGATGACCGCAGCACAACTTCGCATTGATTATCAGTGGGCCCTATGGGTTCCAGGAGCCAATGGTGAGGTATGCCGGTGGTGACGGTGTGCACCGCCGCGGACGTCACCGCCATTTTCTATCTATCCACTCACTTGCTACAGAAGAGGACATACACTGCAAATGCTGCTGACTGAAACCTGTGTCTGGAAGCGACAATGGCTCAAGTGTCTGGGGAAAGGACCCCTGCCTTCACTGCAGAGGAGTTGGAGAAACTGGTGGATGGGGTCCTACCCTAGTACACTTTACTCTAAGGTCCTCCAGACAAACAGGTGAGTACACTGTGAGCATGATGCGTGGGCCATGAATGTCTGGAGTGCTGTGTGTGTAAGCCACATGTAGGGGGGCTGAGGTCTCCTGGGCAGAGTGCTGCATTTAAGGTGGTCAATGTATGTGCATCAGGGGATGGGTGGGATCTGATGGGCAATGAGTGTGAAGGTCCGGACGGGTGACTAATTCCCTTTTCTGCTGTCTTTTCCCTGAAGGTCAGCGCCCACCAGAAAAAGGGTATTTGGTGTGCCATCGCCAAGGAGGTGTGGACCCTGGGGGTCTATAACAGGTGGAGCACCCACTGCAGCAAGAGATGGGAGGACCTGCACTGCTGGGTAAAGAAGACGGTGGAGGCGTAGTTGGGGCTGGCCTCCCAACGAGGAAGGGGTGCCTGTCGCACCATGACCCCCCTGATGTTCCGCATCCTGGCGGTGGCCTATCTGGAGTTGGATGGGCGCTTGAAGGTATCACAGCAGCCACAAGGGGGTGAGTACTGAATCTGACTCATGCTGCGCGCATGTTAAGAGTTATCTGGGTGGGGGGTGGGAGCTATGGGTGCCGCTAGGCCAGGGCAAAGATGGCAGGGTAGGTCCCTTGTTGGACAGGCGCTGAGGCACACCTACACCAATAGTGTTAGTGGGTATCTACTACTGGGCAGGGTCCATTGAGTTTCTGGGGTGCAGCTGATGGTGTTAGGCATTGTGCCCCATGGGCTGGTGACTATCTTAGGAACTGGTTGGTCATGGCCAATTGCATTGGGCTCTTCCCTGTGTGTTGTGTACACCAATGGTAGTGGTGTTGCTGGCATTGACCAAGTGTATCCTCTGTCTCCACCCCCCCTTTTTGTTTTCTCACCCTGTCCTTATGTGCATTAGCATCATCTGGCAGAGGAGCAGAAGGCACCGTTGAGGGAGGGAGCTGCATCCCACATGGGCCTTGAGGCCGAATCCACTGAGGGTGAGGGCACCAGTGGAACGGAGGGCAAGGGGAGCACCACGACAGGGACAGGAGGAGAGACCACAGACAGCGACGACTCCTCCGATGGACTCTCCCTGGCGGTGGCGGCCACCTCTGTGCCCACCCCAACAACAGGTACAGCCGCCACCCCCCTACCAGCATTGCCCTCCCAGCAGCCCCTCAGCGTGTTTCCCGTGCCCACTCACCCAGGAGGGTGGGCATCTCCTTCGCCCCAGGCACCTCAGGCCCTGCCCCAGTCAGCCCCGCTACCCTCAGTGAGGAGGTTATTGACCTCCTGCGATTCCTCACTATTGGGCAGTCAACCATTCTGAATGCCATCCAGGGTGTCGAGAGGCATTTGCAACAAACACATGCATACCTGAAGGACATTCACTCTGGTGTGGCAGCCCAACAGAGAGCATTTCAGGCTCTGGCCTCAGCACTAATGGCAGCCCTTGTCCCTGTGTCTAGACTCCCCCGACATCTTCCTCTACCCAGTCCCAATCCCCTCAACCCCATCCGATCCAAAGCACATCTTCATACCAGCATGCACACAAGACAACACACAGGAGTGGTTCAGGCAAACAAAAGCACCACACATCATCCCACAGGGACTCACACAAGCACCATCCCCATGCAGACACACCAACATCCACTGCCTCCCCTGTGTCCCACCTCCTCCTCCTCGTCCACCTCCCTCCCAGTATCGTCTCCACTTACACCTGCATGCACTATATCCCCATCCACTACCTCCATCACCAGCACGCCCATAACAACACACCCCTCACGAGCAGTCACCACCCCCACAACCATACACACGTCCCATATGTCCTTTCCCACTGTCTGTGACCCCTCCTCACAAAGTACACAAACGCAAGCACCCACCCACCCAACAGACATCCACCTCACAACAGCATCCAGCACATGCACCTTCACACAAACTCAACAGACAGACACCTCCTACAACCACTTCCTCTTCCTCCACTCCCAAACCCTCTCCCTCGCCCCAGTGTGTCTAAAAAACGTTTCCTAGCTAACATTGACCTGTTCCCTACCCCTTCTCCCCCGTCCTTCCCCTCGGCCAGTGTGTCCAGAACCCAGCCCAGCACCTCAGCCACCAAGTTGCTGTCTAATGTGGACCCTGCAGCTCCCAGAGGCTCAGAGGGGGCACCCTTCAGGAAAGCCAGTGTACCACTAACCACTGCAAAGGACCAAACCACACTGCCACCTGCCATGGTGAAGAAGGGGCCAGCATGCAGCAGGGGCATGGATGACGACCCACCCAGCAAGGCCTCCTCCAAACCTCCAGCTGACAGAGCCAAGGGCAAAACAGAATCAGCCAAGGTGAGGAAGGGGCAGAAAACCGAAGGCAAGGCACTTCAGCCTACGGAGGATGCAGGTGAAGACCTGGTGCCCACCAGCAGCAACGCCAGCATCCCCCCTGCAAGCACTGCCACCTGCACCGCCGCTGCCACCACTACTGTCAGCAGCAGCATCCCCAGTGGGCAGCCGTCTAAGGCTGAAGGACAAGGGCTAGAGCCTCCCTCCACCACTAGCAGCACCGGCACCTGCACCATGGCTAGCACCGCCAGCTGCCCCGCCGCAAGCACCACCACAAACACCGCCACCTGCACCGCTGACAGTAGCACCACTGCTAGCACTAGCAGCCCCAGTGGGCGGCCGTCCGATGCTACAGGTAATGGGTTGGAGCCTCCCCCCACCACTGCCAGCACCGACACCAGCACTGCCACTTCCAACACTGAGCAGCCTTCACCGCCGGCAGACAGTGTGTAGTCCTGCCTCCATGGGCTGTTGTGCATCCTGGCCCCTGCAAAGCATGTGGGTCTGACACCCAGGTGTGAGACTGTGAACTGCCACACCCCAAATGTTGCATCACTGGGCACAAATCCCGCTCCAGAACTAGTGAATAAAGGCCTCCACTCACCCAATCCTTGGCAGGAAGAAGCAGACTGGGCACAAGGCCCCCTCCAGAACCAGTGGAGAAATGCATCCACTCACCCAATCCTTGGTAGGAAAAGGCAGACTGGGCACAAGGCCCCCACCAGAACCAGTGGAGAAAGGCATCCACTCAACCAATCATTGGCAGAATGAAGCAGACTGGGCACCAAGCCCCCTGCAGAACTTGTGGAGAAGCCACCCTCTTGAGAGACTGTGGCTTTGCACTCCCCAGAGGCAAGCAGTGGGCAAAGCACCCACTTGAGAGACTTGAGAGACTGTGGCTTTGCACTCCTCAGGAGCAAGCAGTGCGCAAACCACCCACTTGAAAGACTTGAGAGACTGTGGCCTTGCACTTTCCAGGACCAAGCAGTGGGCATGGAGCTCCCACGAGGAGCAGTGGCGTTGTCCCATCTTCCGGCTGAGGTGCCCCCACTTCCACATCCCCCTGAGGTGACTGTGTGTTTACGACCTGATACCCCTGCAGTGTTCTCTCGTTATTGAGGCAGGAGTCAAGTGTGGGCTTGGCCCATGATTTTTGGCCCAGTGGCACACAGACATTTGCAAAGGACAATGAACGACCTTATGTACATATTGTATATTTTTGTAAATACTGTTTTTTGAATCGTTACGTATATCTTCCTATTTCTTAAATATCACTAATTTGACTCCATTCCTTTTGTTCTTGCGTTCTTTCAGGTGGTTACGGGGTGTAAATGTAATGTTGTTGCATGTGTTTGTGTGTATGGTGTTCCTGGTGGGGGTGGGGGTGGGGGTGTTGCGTGTTTGTGTCACTCTCTTTTTCCTCCCCCTCCCCTGTGTACTAGGTGCAGGTCTCACCGTCGTTGTTGCCGCCGTCTTTGATGTTCCTGGTAGATGAGGAGGTAGACCAGCATCGGTAGGACCTGTAACTCGGCATCATGGCATCCTGGTTCTTCATTGAGTGTTGAGAGGTGAGTGTTTTCCCTTCCAATTCCTGTTTCGGCCGTGTTTTTGATGGCATTGGTACCACCCCAGAAAAGCTGGTGGATTGATGGGTTGTGATGTGGTGGGCGGTACATTGTCTTCCGCTGTCTGTTGGCAGTTACCGCCGCGGTGTTTGTTGCTACCGCCGTGGCGGTCCATGTATTAAAGTGGCTGTCTGTGTTGGCAGTTTCCGCCGTGGTTGTGATCTCATTTTTTTTACTGCTGGCCTGTTAGCGGTGCTACCGCCCCTTTTACACTGACCGCCAGGGTTGTAATGAGGGCCATAATGTCTTGATCCTACAACATCATGATTTGCCATCTCTACTTCCAGCTACAGATGGCGAGTCTCCAGGCAACATGGAAGGCCCTTCTGCAGGTGGAATATGAAGAAGAGGACTTGGAGGAGCTTCTTAAGAACATGGGCCAAGCGTTCCGGGAAGCCCAGGTGAACCTCAGACATTTCAAAATTCTCCAGACCTGGCACTGGATGCCGGTGCAACTCCACTTCATGGGGCTATTGACCCATTGCTCTTGCTGGAGATGTGATCATGTACCGTGTGATATAGTGCCATTTGCCCCTTTTGGACTGTGGTAGGTTCCACATTGCCATTGCAGAAATCCATGGATGTGTCCACTCCCTGCCCCCATGACCTGGTGACCTGTTCCCAGTTGGCACATCATGCTTGCAGCCTACTCACCACAGCACTTGCAGTGCCCAAGAATTGCATCCTGTGGCATTAGCGCTTCCCGCAATTGCCTACACATGGAGAATGGCTTATGGCTACATATCAAACCACTTGCTATGAGAGGATAATCTACAATTTGATGGATAAGGCAGACTATTTCTGCTCATATGGTCCCCTTTGCTGATTTCTTGTGGGAGGTCTGATGCTGCCACTCCTCTGCTACCTCAGGTCTTTCCCTCTCCCTCTTCCCATCCCTCTCTAACCCTCTCCATTTTCGCTTGCCCCTCCTCTCCTCTCTTCCCTGCCATGCTGAATGTGGGTACCACCCATCCTTTCCTTTCTTTCTTTCTTTTCTTTCTATTCTATCCTCCTCTCACCTCATTCAGCTTTGTTCTCTTCCCCACAACAACTCTTCCCTTATGCAGTTCAATCTGCTGCACCCCTTTCTTGGGTGTGCATGTATAGTTATTGACAATTGCATTTTTCTTCTTTGTTCTCGTTGGATGTACATGCCATTGTTACAGCTCCCAACTTTGGTATTCTTGATGTTAATAAAAATAATTACAACAGGAAAAAAAAGTTGGGCACAGACAGAAATACTGGCACTATGACAAAGCTTTTCTCCATGATTTTTCTTTTTCATCACCAGAACACCAGTAATCTTGCATGAATTTCATTTACAGCTACATGATTGAAGAAAGCTAAAAATATGATGCGTGGAATGCTGAATTAATCTTGACCAATAGTAACTACTCTGGCTGCATCCCAGCCCAATGTTCTTTTGCCCACCATGCCACCTCAGACAGGAACCAGCTATGTACAAATCAGTCTGGTCCTGCTCCAGTCAGAACAGTCCAGCCTGAGATGCCAGCCAGGACACCTCTAAACAGAAACACAAGCAACCCTAGTCCAGTTGCACTATTTGGACCTCTTCCTTAGAGGGTAACTTGGGTCCCATTGCACAGTAAGCATGGGACTCTTGTCTGGACATCTCAGTAATAAAGCAAAAATGTGATTGATACAATGCTTGAACCAATCTCAGCCACTGATACACAAGGTTGCCCACCATGCTATCTCAGAGAGGAATAGACATATGCAAATCAGTCTCATCCTCTGCAATAGGAACAGTACAGAGTGCACTGAATCACAGTAGATCCTGAAATGGGACCCTACACAGTTCTCCAAATGGTCTCTTTTCTGATATGCATGCTTCTATAATGAATGCATATACATGCAAAAAATGGTATTCCTATCGTTTGGTGAGGGGTAACTATCATGCAAATGTCTGTTCAGCCTCTTTATCTGCAACTTCAAAACATACCCTTTACAGCAGATGCTAGAGAAATCAAATGCTACATTCTCCCAGTGGAGAAAACTGGTAAAGTCTAGTGCAGTAAAGTGGCACAGAGGATTTGTCAATACGTTTGAATCCCAAACTTCCTCAGTCACATAAACCAGGCAGGAATAGCATTCTAAAGAACCTAAATACCATCAAAGACAAGAAAAATCAAGCCAACAGGCCATGTCACATAAGGAAGGAACCTTCTGGTTACGTTTGTAATAAACCAGTTTGTTTGCCTCCACTCGCCCTCAATGGAGCTAAAAAGCAGTCCATGTGGCAAGACCTTGAGGGTCACATGAGTGCATTTGAAGTGGAGGTACACAATGTGGGCACCATGAGAAAGTAGCACAAAGACTGATTGACTGTGAAGGGGAAGATTCCTAAGATACAGGTGGCAGCTTTATGACGTGGTGGAGCACTGTATCAAGTCTGTGACTCAACCCCAGGAACAACATGCATTTCCAACATCTTCATTGTCTGATTATTCTGGAAACAGCCATGTCAGTTCTGGAAAGATAAATATCTATGAGCATTAATAGACATGTTTCTGCCCCTGAAAATCTCATTAATCCCCAACCAACATCCATTGCAAATCACACAAAAAAAAACCTGCATCAACACATGCAAACAAAAACAATTGCACCACACAGGACTGTTAGTTAACATCCCATTATAGAAGCAACACACATATATGTATTAAGTAATATTATCCACAGGGAAGGGCACTCTCAGTTAGTTATTGACCAGGTTGTGTGGAAGTCAAAGGATCTGGAGAGGCAAAGCCAAGGACCCTATTACATCCAGTCAGTAATTCATGGGAATACCCTCCTCTTGTATAATATTGCCATTGTAAATCAGACCCTTATACATTGGGATCAAATTCACAAAACTGTTAGATGTTTTTTCTGGTGGGACTACTTAGGTAGATGTTTACAAGAAGCATGCTGATTGTTTTTTGTTTTTGTGTGCGAAAGCTCTACTATTTTTGACCTATTGAAATGTATTGTATTGAATGCCTGCTTGTGAAGGTTGCAAAAATGAACAAAAATAAATGATGATAATAGATTTTAGTTACAATATTAATAATTTATTGATGGTATCATACTCATTTTGAGAATTGTGCTGTGTTCTAGGATAATTTTACAATGTAAAAAAGGGCAATCCACCAGTGGTACTTAAAGCATGTTTGACAGTTAAACGGATTTTGGTCTTGAGTTTTTCATAGAGGTTATTGAAGGGGATCCAGATACTAAAATGAGAACACTGTCTCTATACACTTACAAATACCTTCCTCAGCCATGTGAGAAAACAAACCTGATTTGCTATGTGAACATGTATTTTCAACAATATTCAACAGTTCTTCAGCTGATTCCCCAGTTTTAACAGAATTATAATTAACAATTTGACTTCTAACATTATATATTCATGACAAATGTGAAGCACACCTCAAATCCATGTTGCTGGAACAGAGCTAAAATAATTTCCTACAGAAGAAACTGAAATAAATGAACAAAATGAGAGGATTCATTTTGTCATGGAATTTGTATTTAGGGCTTGATTTAGATACTGAGGGAGGGGTTACTCCGTCACAATGGTGACGGACATCCTGACTTCTAAAATCTAAATCCCATTGGACATAATGGGATTTTGATGGATGGGATATCCATCATCGTTGTGATGGAATAACCCCTCTGCCGATGTCTAAATTAGGCCCTTAGTGTTCTAAATATAGGACAATAAGGGCATTTGCACCACTGTTGCATCATTTATTTTATGCCGCTGTGGTGCTAGAAGTGCTCTACACTGCTCTAGATTTACAAACTGACATATTTGGGCCAATCCATCAGTTTGTAAACCCTTGCATCACATTATACTTGCACCAGCTATAATGTATGCAGGGTAGGCGTTCACACAGGAAAATCCACGCAGAACAGATACAGTGAAATTTACAACATTTCACTACATCATTCTGTAACTTAATTGCGGCAGAATTCGACCACCTGCTCAGAGCAGGCGTAAAATTGACGCAAGGCTTTTCTCTATTGGGGCTGCCTTGCAGTGCTGGAGTAACAGAATTTGTTTCACGCTAGTCCAGTAATGCGTGAGTTTAGCGTCAAGGATGGGTCACAATCTCTGACGCATCTTTGAAAACGTGTGTCATAGAGCTCTGTATTTGAAATACAGTGCATCCATGGATTTGTTAGGGAATTTTAGTGCAGCACAAGAAATTTGATGAATACAAATGTTATAAATTCGCAATCTCTTACTCGCCTGTTTCAAAAAATGCCTGGGGTCCATTTATGAACCAATCAATGAGGTAGACAAGACTCATCAGCAGCCCCAGTTTTCTTTGTTTGCTTGTGTATTCATTATATTGACGTAGCTGGAAATTATACAAATTGTGACAATAGTGCAGAACTATAGAAATGTACAATATACCTCGTTCCTTAACAATAATTTTTAAAAACATCTGTAAGGCAATTTACAGATATTTCTTTAGTGAACCAATCACAAGAAACCAAGGGATGTATGCCCCATGATACAGTTTTTCTGTATGCAGGTCATGACTGGCCACAGGGGCACCTAACAAAGAAGTATGCTCATTGTTGTACGTGGTACATCTAGACACAGATGTTTAGAGTAGTTTTGGTGGAGATTCTGAGTTGGTCAAATTAATTTACAGAGCATTGTTGAAATGTTTTCACATCAACATTCAATTATACTTCCAGTGTTATAGGTCCTAACACCATATTCATTGCTTTTGAGGCGAGAAATGTTCTTTTTCACAAGTTGGATGAATCTCATCAGCTGAAGCAAAAATAACTTAAAATACAAATTCTTTAGACATAGGTGCTCAGAACAGCCAGATGACTGGTTCTGATGAGACCCATTAATTTAATATTGGGTTAAAACACCAACATAAATCCCTTGGTTTCATGACAAAAAAATGGGACAAAACTCCTGATGACTGAAAAGGAGGGCTCTGACAAAGGCAGAACTTCTTGTGGATAAAGGAGGCTAGCAGAAGCCAACACAGGATGAAGGTGGCAGAATCTAGAAGCTCCCAGCACTTAAAGAGGAGCAAACTGGCAGAGCAGAAACATAAAAAAGAAGAATCCATGGGCTAGGCACGAGAAGGAAGGGAACTAGAAGGGCACTAGGACAGAAAACAGGCAAAAGACCGCAGTGCTGGCCAGGACCAAGGAAAACGATGAAACAACTACTCAAAGCATTGTGACACAGAAAGTAGTGGAACTGACCTCCTAATATAGTTGGAAAACAGGAAGTAGAAATAAAAACCCCAGCCTCCATTTCAAATCAGGAAGAGAGTCCTGGAAGAAAAATGAAAGTGGCAATCTTGGCTTGGGAAACGGATATCCTTCCCTGAGGTTAATTTAGAGGGACCCTGGGAAGGAGAAGTTCACCTGGCCTTGAAAGTTGCTTTTACCACCAGTCTCAGAGGAAAGTGAAAAGCCCCATAGGACAGCTCCAGCAAGTCAGCAGCCAATGGGTAAGTGAGGCAGGGGGGACTTGACAAATCAGTAGTACAACAAAGCTCTTCACCACGCACGCCATCCGGCAAAAGAGAGATACTTTGCCCGCCCGATGTCACATCTTCAGGAACTGGAGGGGGATGCCAGCTGCTAGAGCAGTATGACAAGCTCAAAGATGTAAATGTATTATATGTTACAACATATAGGTGGTAATTACAACCCTGACGGACAGTGTTAAAGCGGCAGTAAGACCGCCAACAGGCCGGCGGTAAAAAAATTGGAATTACGACAGTGGCGGAAACCGCCAACAAAGACAGCCACTTTAACACTACGACCGCCACGGCGGTACAGACAAACAGCTTGGTGGTCACCGCCAACAGACAGGCGGAGGACAATGTACCGCCCACAGTATTACAACCTACCAATCCGCCACCTTTTCCGGGGCGGATTCCCCGCGGACAAAAAACATGGCGGAAACAGGACTTTGAAGGGAAATTGCTCACCTCTACATACCCCACGAGGAATCCGAATGCCATGGAACCCGAGCTGCACATCCTGCCAGCCTTCATCTTCTTGCTCCTCTACCAGGAGCACGAATGCCGGCGGCAAAGATAACAGTGAGTACTGCACCTATGACACAGGGGAGGGGGGAGGGAAAAAACAGAGGGACACACACGCAACACCGCCACCCCCACCCCCACCCTCACCCACTACAACACACACACTAATACATATTTATACATTATAGTTACACCCCCCCCAACTCCCCCGGAAGAATGCAAAGACAAAAGGAAATGAGTGTAACCATTGTAATATATTAAAATCAAGTAAGCAAAAATATATATATACACCATAAACAAAATATACTCCAAGCTTAGTAGTCCAGGTAGTGCTCCAATGAAGTCCGTGGAACACTGGGCCCACAGGGTATGGGCGAGGCCCACACAAGATCCCCGACCATGACGGAGAGAACACTGCAGGGGCATCAGAGAGCAAGAAAACAGGCACCTCAGGGGGAGGGAAAGGGGGGCACCTCAGCCGGTTGAGTGCACGATGCCAAATCCACGAAGGGGCCACATGCCCACTGTTCCATCCTGGGGAGTGCAAAGCCACAGTCTCTCAAGTCTCTACAGTGGGTGTGCTGCCCACTGTTCAGTCCTGGGGAGTGCAAAGCCACAGTCTCTCAAGTCTCTACAGTGGGTGGGTTACCCACTGTTCAATCCTGGGGAGTGCAAAGCCACAGTCTCTCAAGTCTATACAGTGGGTGGGTTGCCCACTGTGCCATCCTCGGGAGTGCAAAGCCACAGTCTCTCAGTGGATGACAGTCTCCACTGGTTCCGGAGGGAGCATGGTGACCAGAGTGCTTCATCCTGCTAAGGACAGAGGTAGTGGATGACTGTCTCCACTGGTTCTGGAGGGGGCATGGTGCCTAGAGTGCTTCATCCTGCTAAGGACAGAGGTAGTGGATGCCTTTCTCCACTGGTTCTGGAGCGGGCATGGTGCCTAGAGTGCTTCATCCTGCTAAGGACAGAGGTAGTGGATGTATCTCTCCACTAGTTCTGGAGGGGGCTCTGTGCCCAGAGTGCTTCATCTTGCTTGTGATGGACTCAGTAGCGTCAGTGCCCTTGGCGCTCATGGGCCAGCGGTGCTTGTAGTGGCGGTGCTCTTTTCAGCGGTGCTTGTAGCAGCGGTGCCCTGTTCAGCGGTGCTTGTAGCGGCGGTGCCCTGTTCAGCGGTGCATGAGGCGGCGGTGCCCTGTTCAGCGGTGCTTGTAGCGGTGGTGCCCTGTTCAGCGGTGCTTGTAGCGCTGGTGCCCTGTTCAGCGGTGCTTGTAGCGGAGGTGCCATGTTCAGCGGTGCATGAGGCGGCATTGCCCTGTTCAGCAGTGCTTGAGACGGCGGTGCCCTGTTCAGCGGTGCTTGAGGCGGCGGCCTCCTTTGCAGTGATTCAGCTGCTGGCAGTCCTCTCTGTCCCAGCGGGGCTTGTGCTGGCGGTCCTCTCTAGTCCAGCGGGGCTTGTGCTGGCGGTCCTCTCTGTCCCAGCGGGGCTTGTGCTGGCGGTCCTCTCTAGCCCAGCGGGGCTTGTGCTGGTGGTGGCCTCCTGGGCAGCAGAGCAGGTGCTGGCGGTGGCCTCCTGGCCAGCAGCGGGGATGATGGCGGTGGCCTCCTGAGCAGCAGGGGATGATGGCGGTGGCCTCCTGGGCAGCAGGGAGAATGGCGGTGGCCTCCTGGGCAGTGGGGTTTATGGCGGTGGCCTCCTGGGCAGTGGGGATGATGGAGGTAGCCTCCTGGGCAGTGGGGATGATGACGGTGTCCTCCTGGGCAGCGGGGATGATGGCGGTCTCCTCCGCCGTGCTGCTCTTCCCAGACTTTCCGGGTTTCTTGTGGCCCTTCCCCACCTTGGAAGGTGTCGCAGCTGACTCCACATTCCCACGGGACCCCTGGCAGCGGCTTTGGTAGCTGGAGTCTTCCCCCTCTCCCGCTGGACACTAGCCAACTTTTGATGCTTGACAGGTGGGGGACTGTCCGTGCTGTGGCTCCGTGCCACACTGGCTGCCCTGGTGGCCGGTGCACTCCAGATTCCGGTGACTACAGGCACTACTGGTCCCGGAGGTGTTGTGGCTGAGGTGCTAGGTTGGGACCTGGAGAGTCGGGCCCTAGGACACGGACGGGGTGGGGGAGGTGTGGGAAAGAGGTCAAGGTTGGACAGGAAAAGTTTTTTGGAGACACTGGGATGGGTAGTTGGAGGGGGTTTGGGAGTGGAGAAAGAGGTTGTGGTTGTAGGAGGTGTTCGTTTGGTGACTTTGGGTGAAGGTGCATGTGCTGGAGGCTGTGGTGATGTGGATGGCTGTTGGATGGGTGTGTGCCTGAATTTGTGTATCTTGGGAAGCGGCGTCACAGACACACTGGGAGAGGGCACAGGGGACGTGTGAATGGTAGTGGGGGTGGTGACTGCACGTGAGCGGGGTGTGGTGGTGGGTGTGCTGGTGATGGCAGTAGTGGCTGTGGATTTAGTGCATGCAGGTGTGAGTGTAGACGAGACCAGGAGGGAGGAGGGAGACGAGGAGGAGGGGGACACAGTGGAGGCAGTGGATGTTGGTGTGTCTACATGTGTGTGATGCTTGTGTGAGTGCCTGTGGGATGTGTGGTGCTTATGTTTGCCTGAGCTTCCCTTGTGTGTTGACATGTGTGCATGGTGGTCTGAAGGTGTGCTTGGGATAGGCTGGAGTACAGGGGATTGGGTCTGGGTGGAGGAAGTTGGATGGGGAGGCTAGAGACAGGGACAATGGCTGCCATCAGTGCTGAGGCCAGAGTCTGAAAAGCTCGCTGAAGGGCCGCCTGACCAGAATGAATATCCTCCAGGAATGCATTGGTTTGTTGCAACTGCCTTTCGACACCCTGGATGGCATTCAAAATGGTAGACTGCCCAACATTGAGGGACCTGAGGAGGTCAATGGCCTCCTCACTGAGGGCAGCAGGGCTGACTGGGGCAGGGCCTGAAGTGCCTGGGGCGGAGGTGATGCCCACCCTCCTGGGTGAGCGGGCACGGGGCAAAGGCTGAGGGGCTGCTGGGAGGGCGGTGCTGGTAGTGGAGGTGGCGGCTGTACCTGTAGATGCGGGGGGCACAGATGTTGCCGCCACCACAAGGGAGCTCCCATCAGAGGATGAGCCCGTGTCTCTGGTCTCAGCTCCTGTCCCTGCCGTGGAGCTCCCCTCGCCCTCCGTCCCACTGGTGAATTCAGACTCCGTAGTTTCGCCCTACAGGGCCAGATGGGATGCTGCTCCCTTGTGCTCCGGTGCCACTGCTCCTCCGCCTGATGATGCTAATGCACACAAGAACAGGGAGACCACAAAAAGGGGGGGGGGGACAACAGAAGAAAGACATGTTCAGTGCATGCATTACCGCTACCGTTGGCGGAAACAGCAGACACAGAAGCCCCCTGCACTATGCTGCGCTCGTGGGCTCCACTGTTCAATCCCTGGGAAATGGCCTACTAGGCTATGGACGACATCTGCACACATGGATGACACAGGGGCATGACTAGGTGTACTTGGCACTCTACAGAGGTGGGGTGGGGTGCCACATGGCCTGCCTTACGGAGGGACCTTGCCTACTAAACTCGCCCTGGCCTAGGTAAACCCACAACCCACCTCCCCCACCCAGACACCTCCACTGGACGCAAAATCAACAGGATGAGAGTGTACTCACCCCCTTGTGTCTGCTGTGATGCCCTCAAGCGCCCATCCAACTCCGGGTACGCCACCGCCAGGATCCTGAACATCGGGGGGTCATGGTGCGACGGGCATCCCTCCCACGTTGGGAAGCCATCCCCAGCTGAACCTCTGCCGTCTTCTTGCTCCAGCGGCGAATGTCCTCCCATCTTTTCCGACAGTGTGTGCTCCGTCTGTGGTAGATCCCCAGGGTCCGGACGTCCTTGGCGATGGCACGCCAAATATCTTTTTTCTGGTGGGCGCTGACCTACATGAATTGTACATTGGGAAAAGAAAACTTATTGCCAACTGCACCATCACGGTCATTGGCCCCCATCCCTACCCTTGCCATGTGGCAAATGCTCTCACTGTCGTTTCATGCATGCCGCAATCTCCCCCCCCTTCTTACATCCACCCCACTCCACACAGGATGCTCCCAGTGTACTTACCTGTTTGTCTGGAGGACCGTAGAGTAGCTTGTACTGGGGGAGGACCCCGTCCACGAGTTTCTCCAACTCCTCCGATGTGAAGGCAGGGGCCCTTTCCCCAGACACTTGAGCCATTGTCTCTTCCAGACCGAGGTCACAGCAGCACTTGCACTGTAGGTCCTCTCCTGTCAAAGATCAGGTATCGAGTGATTGAACAGATAGAAAATGTGGTCACGTCCGTGGCGGTGCGTACCGTCACCGCCGGCGTACATCGTCATTGGCTCCTGGGACCCATAGGGTTCAATGTTAACCAATGCAGCATTGCACCGCGGTCTTCGACCGCCTACCGCGACGGTGTACAACGCCAGCGTAGTTACCTCACATTCCATTGTCCCACTTTAGAGGTCAGGCAGCCACCATTTCAGGGACCCACATGGCTTAATTTTTAAGTGCGTCACGCATTACTAGGCCTGGACTCAACACACATACAGGCTACTTTTCGGATTAGGATTCGTGTTCTGTGTAAGCTGTGGGTACGTACCTCTGAGTTGTTTGACTCTGTGCTTGCTGCTGTCCTTCATAGGCACCGTCCGCTGGGAGGTGTGAGATGATGGCGTCATCCTCTGGTGTACAGACCGCTGGCTTGATCGTGCCACAATCCAGGAACTGTGTACCCAGCTGGAGCCAGACCTGATGTCAGCTATCCGCCATCCCACAGGAATCCCCCCTCAAGTGCAGGTGCTGTCAGTGCTCCACTTCCTTGCAAGTGGGTCATTTCAAACAACAGTGGCCATAGCATCAGGGATGACCCAGCCTATGTTTTCAAACGTGTTGTCCAGAGTGTTGTCTGCCCTGCTGAAACACATGCGGAGCTACATCGTTTTCCCTCAGGTGGAGGATTTGCCTACAGTGAAAGGTGATTTCTATGCCCTGGGACATATCCCCAACACATGTGGCTTTGGTCCCCCCCTCGCAGGCGTGAACAGGTGTACAGAAACCGGAAGAGTTATCATTCCATGAATGTGCAGATGGTGTGTTTGGCAGACCAGTACATCTCCCATGTTAATGCCAAGTTTCCTGGCTCAGTGCATGACGCCTATATCCTGCGGAATAGCAGCATCCCTTATGTGATGGGTCAACTCCAGAAGCACCGTGTGTGGCTATTAGGTGAGCACCTGGAAGCAAGACAGTGGGAATGGTTGTCTGGGTCTGGGGTTATCCCTACAGGTTAGTGTGTGTCTAACAGTTGTCCCTCACCATTTACAGGTGACTGTGGTTACCCCAACCTGTCATGGCTACTGAGCTCAGTGAGGAATCCCAGGACAAGGGCAGATGAACGCTACAATAGGGCCCATGGGCGAACACAGAGGATAATTGAGCGACCTTCGGCATCCTGAAGGCCAGGTTCTGGTGCCTCCATATGACAGGTGGATCCCTATTCTACTCACCAAAGAAGGTGTGCCAGATCATTGTGGCTGCTTCACAACTTGGCTTTGCGACAACAGGTGCCTTTTCTGCAGGAGGATGGTCCAGATGGCAGTGTTGTTGCAGCTGTGGAGCCTGTGGACAGTGAAGACGAGGAAGCAGAAGAAGAGGACTTGGACAATAGGGGCTTGGTGATCCAGCAATATTTCCAGTGAGACACAGGTAAGAATACAAACCTGCTTACTACATGTACTTTAACAATACTACCTCTCTACTGTCTGTCCTTTTCACCCAGTGTATGGTCACTGAGTTGTCACTTTCCCTTATGATTTCACAGATGTGGGTCCCACTGTGTGACATCTGCTTTGATTCCTCATGGACTAGAGCTGTGTGACATAGGTATGTTGACAGTACAATTGAAAGAGATTTTTGCCACAGTAATTGCTAATACACTATTCCGAAATCACAGACTGACTCCAGATTGTTTTGTGCTTCAAGGGTGTTTATTTAAGTGCAAAATATTGGAGGGGGTTGCAAAATGGAGAGGGTTGATGGTGGAGGAATGTCCATGGCAGAGTCCAGTCTATTAGACTCACAGCTCAATGCCCAAATGGGCATAGGAAGTGGAGCTGGGGCAGTTTAAGGATGGACAGGGTGACAAAGTAGGACAGAAGGATGACATTCAGGGTGGTCTCATTTCTTGGCGGGGGTCTTGGCATCGTTCTCTGTCTTTGTCCTGGATCTCAGGGACCGCTTGCGGGGTGGTTCTCCCTCTGCAGGGGGTTGGGTGCTGGTGTGGTGGTCCTGTGGCGGTGCCTCCTGTCCATTAGCACTGGCGGAGGTGGTGGGCAGTTCATCGTCCATGCTAGTGTCAGGGGCCCCTTGTTGTGCCACAGTGTTCCTCCTGGTGTTGAGTACTTCCTTCAGCACCCCTACGATGGTGCCCAAGGTGGAATTGATGGATCTGAGTTCCTCCCTGAAGCCCAAATACTGTTCCTCCTGCAACCACTGGGTCTCCTGAAACTTGGCCAGTACCGTTGCCATTGTCTCCTGAATGTGGTGGTAGGCTCCCATGATGGAGGAGAGGGCCTCGTGGAGAGTGCATTCCCTTGGCTGTCCTCCTCCTGTCGCACAGCAGCCCTCCCAGTTCCCCTGTGTTCCTGGGCCTCTGTCCCCTGGACTGTGTGCCCACTGCCACTGCCCCCAGATCCCTGTTGCTGTTGGGGTGGTGGGTTAGCCTTGGTTCCCTGTAGTGGTGGACACACTGCTGATTGACGTGTCCTGGGGACAGAGGTATGTGCCCGCTGGGTGGGTGCTGTGCTGGTGCTTCCAGAGGGGGGAAGCTCTGTGGTGGCCTGTGACTGTGTCAGGGGAACCGACTGTCCAGAGGTCCCCGATGGGCCGGGCTGGTCATCTAGATCAAGTTGGACAGAGCTGCTGTCATCACTGTGGGCCTCTTTTGTTGGTGGTGTGGACATGTGTGGACCCTCCTGTCCGGTGACGTTGGGAAGGGGTCCTGCAGGGGTATAAAAGGATGTTTATTACATCTGTGTGTGCCATGGCGTGCAATGGGTGGGTGACCATGTACCCCAGTGCTTCCACTCCTGTGTGGGACCTTGTGTGATGATGGTTTAGGGGGGTGTATGGGTTTGTTCAGTGGGCATGCTTTGGTGATGGGTGTCCATGCTTTGGTGTTGCATGCAGGGCTTGGTGTTGGGCTGTGTGGTTTGTGATGTTGGGACATCTGTGAGGAGTTGGAGTGATGGGGGTGAGGGTGGGAGTATGTGATGGCATGCATGTAGGGTGGGGGATGTAATAGTTAAGATTTGACTTGCCAGAGTCCAGTCCGCCACCTACTCCTGCGAGGCCCTCAGGATGCAGAATCGCCAAGACCTGCTCCTCCCATGTTGTTAGTGGTGGGGGAGGAAATGGGGGTCAGCCGCTAGTCTGCTGAACCGTCAGGTGGTGCCTTGAGACCACCGAATGCACCTTCCCCTGTAGGTCGTTCCACCTCTTGCTGATGTCATCCAGATTTCTTGGGTGCTGTCCCACTCCGTTGACCCTGTCCACTATTCTTCGCCATAGCTCCATCTTCCTTGCAATGGAGGTGTGCTGCACCTGTGATCCGAATAGCTGTGGCGCTACCCGGACGATTTCCTCCACCATGACCCTGAGTTCCTCCTCTGAGAACCTGGGGTGTCTTTGCCGTGCCATGGGGTGATGTGGGAGATGTGTGGGGTGGTGTATGTGGTGATAAGTGTGCTGATATGTAGTGGGGTGTTGTGTGAGGTGCGTGGAAGTTATGTGGTTGATGGTGTTGTGTGCCTGTGGATGCTAGTATTGTTGATGTTTGGGTTTGTGGGTGATGTGGGTGTGTGTTTTATATTGTATTGGGTGTGTGGGAGTGGTGTGTGTATGTGTATCAGGTGTGTGTATTTCGATTTGTCCAATGTGGTAGTGTTTTGTATGTGTGTGTGTATTTTGAGCGCGGCGGTGTGTACCGCCAATGGAATACCGCGGATGAAAGACCGCCGCATGGATTCGTGTGTCGTGATATTGTGGCCATATTTCTATAGGCGTGACGGTGGAGGTTTTGTTTTCACCACTTTTTCACTGACCTTTGGTGTGGCAGACTTTTGTGGGTGTCTGAATTTTGGCGGATTCCGTGCTGTGGGTCATATTAGCTGTGGCGGATTTCCGCGGCCGCAGCAGTGTGTTGGCGGTCTTCTGCAAGGCGGTAAGCGGCTTTTACCGCCAATGTTGTAATGAGGGCCATAATGTATATAGTGACTTACCTGAATACATTTATATCTTTGAGCTTGAGATACTTTGAGTGATGGCCCATGTCTTCAAATGTACTTTCTAAAATGAAATATTACTTATGTTTGCCCAGAGGAAGTTAGTTGGAAAATAAATATCCAGCAACAAAACATGTTTTGGCTAGAATTGTGAAAAACTTGTACATCAAGGACTAACATTTTGATAGCAACCAACAACATTGATTTCAAGATGTTCATCTATTTGTGATTACAGCACAAGGAAGACCATTTCAGAACTTGGAAACTGATTTCTGCACAGTGCTCAGGCACTGATTTATTTTGGACGACCTACCTACCACCACCTCACTGATGGTCACCAGTCTCCTTGTTCAGTTTCTCTTTAGAAGTGTAATCCAGCACAGATAAAGATACCAGTGACAGGTGTTATCTAATGTATGCAGACTCCCCTGTCCCCCACCTACCCTGCAGCTACCCAAGAAGGATCCATAATCCCAATCTCTAATACACAAGCAACTCTAATGTTCTCTGTTACATGGCACAGGCAGTAATAATCATGTGAGTAATTGGACACTTTCTTACAGTATGTTTCACATCAGGAGACCCTTGAAGTCAGCAATCAATCTCATCTCTAACTAGGTGGCTAAGTGTGAAGGCCATGCATGCATGATAGCTGAGTTTGAAGAAGGATAGTTCTCTGGCAAAAGGACTTATTAGCCCATTAGGACTTTTTGGGATATGGGGCATACTATTACCAATTTGAAGGGGCCCATGTGCCCACAACCACTTAACCGGAGACACTGAATAATGACCTATGAGGCCAGAGCCATCTGCTCAAATGTTAGAAGCAGATCTCACAGGACTCATTGGAGTTGCAGTGACAAAATCTCTAAATAAGAAATAAGAAGAGCCAGACCCTTATTACATCTAGGGCTCATTGTCCCCATTTGCACTTTTAACGAAATGCGACAAATGCCAATGAGAACATTTCACCCTATTACATATAATAGAAGGGGCACCTTCAAACTTGCTGCTGTCCTGATGGAACCGCAATAGTTAAAAGAGGGGACGCTATTTGAAGCAGCTGCTCTATCTTTTACTGTGTGTGAGACACCAGACACTTCAAAGGCGAATGTAATAGATGTGCATGAGACCCTTTTATCCCATTCAGAGGGTGCACTCTGCCTGTTTGCCTCTCTGCAACATCCAGAATACAGTATGGATGAGCGCAAACGCAAAGTGTTTCACTTATTAGCTTACATTCCTGACCCCTTGCCAATGAGGGAATGCGCAATTAACCCAGTTCCTGTGCACCAGAGCTATATTTGTTTCAGATGGAGCTGCAAGGTCTCTATTGCACCTGCAGAAATGTTACAGTGCTCTGGGGGATCCAGAAAAGTTTCCACAGGGCACTGTGCAAATTCAGCCCCTGATGGCATAAAGAGATTCAGCTGCATATTCAGATCACAGACAGTAGGCCACCAGTCACACATGTGGGACCAACTAACTCCCTTTGTATAAGTGCTGAACAATAAGGTCTTTTGCCCAGTGCATGGCAGGATCCCAATACCAATATGATCCGTTCTGCATAGTCAAGGTAATGGACAACCCGTGGATGAAGACGGCAACTAAAACCATGTTAAATATATGCTAGAGTATATTAGCAATCACTATTTTCTCTGACACACACATCCAGTCCCTTTTTGCACATGGACATTTCACCATCATGTATGCTTGGCTCACTGCTTTGACTTCATGGAAGTCTGCTAATGAGAAGAACATTTTTGACCAAACTAAAACAATGACAAGATCACTGTCACACCAAAATCAACACGCATAACTATTGAGCATCAAAATGATGATAAAGTATGCTTTAAAGTATTGTACACAAAATAAATTAATTGTACCAGGTGTAAGGAGATGTGAGCATTAAAGATGGAAAGTGAGGCGATGGAGTATCAGGGTGTGAGAGAACAGGGCTGATTGCAGAGGCCCCCTAACTTTTTGCCCCCATTTTCCACTTTTTGCTGGTGTTTTCCAGACTCTGATGGTGCCCTGGGTACTGCTAACCAGTCCCAGGGCCTCTGCTCTGTGTAAACTCAGTATGCAAATTAGGCAAATTATAATTGGCTAAGTCAACCTACCTATAAGTCCCTAATATATGGGAGGGCATGGAGATTTAGGGACCACAGCATAGGTAGTGCCCCCATAGGTGCACTGCTGAGGTGCCCAGTGTCATTTTAAAGGCAGGCCTGCCTTGCTGGCTGCTTTTAAATTAAAGTTCCATGCACATTTGACTTTGGAATTAAAAGTAGTTCCAAATTCTTAAACTACCTTATTTTTACATATATGTCACCCCTAAGGTGTGCCCTATGTGCCCCTAGGGCTGGGTGTCCTGTAACTATAAGCAGGGACCTTATAAAAATAGTTGTATAAGCCCTGGTGAGGTAAAACAGCCAAATTTGTTTTTCCCTTTTTGTAGTGAATGGCCTCCATAGGCTAGAATGGGGAGACTTAATTTTAATTTTAAAAGTCCCCTTAAGAAACAGATACCAGAAGTGTGGTATCAAATTAATTGTTATAATAAATCCCACAACTTCCAGTTGTGGGATTTAATATAACTTGTTCAGGTAAAGAGTTTCAAACTTTGCCTGAAAAGTTACCAACTTCAGCCCTGCAGTGTTTTTGCTGCTGTGCTCTGATTGGCCAGCCTCTGGCAGCCCGGACAGGCTGCCTTGATGAGGTGTGAAGTGTCCTGGCTCCACACAAGAGATGTGCCTGGGGGAGGAGATCTCCCCTCAGCAGATGGTGAAGCACGAATGGGGAGGGCTGCCAAACTGGTCTTCAAAGGTAGAGAAGGGCATTTGGAGCAATCCAGCAATACCCTCACATCCTGCAAACCCAGACAATTAGGTGCCCCCTTGATTAGATTAGAAGAGGGCAGGAGAGGGGTGTGTTTAAGATCTTTAGCCCCACCAGTGGGTGGGCTCAGCCAGATGTAACCTCCAAAAATCACTTTCAGCCATGATGGATTTTTGAGGAATGTTGCTCCCTGGGATTGATTTTTGCCACACTTCCCAGGAAGTGTTCATCACAGGGGGAAGGACCCTGCAGCTGATTGGAGAACCAGGACACCCATGTTTTTCACCGAGGAGCAGGGATAAAACTGGCAGACCTGCACCCACCTCTCAGATCCCTATCAGATTACAACAAGGAAGAACTACAGGAGAAGAAGGACTGCCCTGTTGGACCCCTGACCTGCATCTGTACACTGCACCAGCTGCACACTTGGGCTTCACCACTAAAAGGACTTTATCTGTCTTCTACTGCTTCAAGAAGGGACTCTCTGTTTGCTACAGGTACAAAGGAGCTGTACAGAGTCCCCCGCATCAAGTCCTGAAAGCAGAGCCCAGCTGACCAGCGTCCAGTGGCCATTTGAGGATTCTGACCAGGTGCATTCTGTGAACTGTACTCCCAACTCCCAAGGAGCAACTCAGAGCTTCTGGAACCGTGGATCAAGTTGTGGACACTTCAAGGACACAAAAAGGACCTCTGGAAGAAGATCCAGAAGTTTGGAGACGTTTGGAGCAACTCCAGAAGTTGAAGAGTTGCATTGTGGGAGTTGTAGTCCCAGACCCCAAGAGGCACACCAGAGCCTCTGAACCCTTGGCTGGTGCTGTGGACCACTTTCCTGAATCAAATACTTCTGAAAGTAAGTGTGACAGTGTTACCTCGTGGGTGGCCAGAAGTTTGGACTTTGTTCCTTTCCAGTGTGACCTTTTTTAACCCTTTGAGCGCTAGTTGCTTCTATGCGCTAGAACGCATTAATTCTTTACAAATTCATATCTCTGGTTCCCCTTATCCGATTTTATGCGTTTTGGTGTCATTTTAAAGCTAACAATATGTCCTATTTTTATAAATTGATTCTGGAATTGTAACCTGTTTCCTGTGTTTTATTTAATTACTGTTTTTTGATATTTGAATGCTTTACGCTTTGCCTCCTAAGTTAAGCCTTGTCGCTCGTTGCCAAGCTACCAAGGGTTGAGCTGGGTTTAATTTACTAAGACCTAACTGGACCTACTTGGAGGTTAGTAGCCTATTGCTAAGTGTAGGTACCTACCTGCCCTTGCAATTAACCCATTTTCCAACACAGGGTAAATCTGAAAAATACAACTGCAAAAAAAAAAATTACTTCTTGATTCCAGGAGCATCAATTTGTAGAGGGGTGGTTGTTGTAAACAGGTTCTAACGAAATGTCTGAAAGGGAAAGGCCAAGTCCAGTAATGCAATCCAAGGGTAAACAGAACATCTAAAGCCAATCAAAATATCTCCCAAAAAGAAATACCATGCCATCAGTAGAGCCATTTCCTCAGGCAGAGGCATGCCCAAAAGACAACAGGATCAGGCACATCTCAAGTGAGAGCTCTGATTCAGGCACACCCTGCTTGGAGCCACAGACAAAGACATCTGATTGGGAGGGGTGAAGGAACAGGGGAAGAAACTGAGTAAGTGCTGGAGATCAAAAAGCTAGTCACCTTCCTAAGCTGAGCAACCTGCCCACTGGGAAGGGCCCACAATTTTTTTTCTCTAAGGATACAACACCCTTTTCCATGGCATGAAAGATGGGATTCTGGCTAGCCACCACCACTTCAACAGCTCCTGAAGTGACACTAGAAGAACAATGGGTTAAGATGTGGGAGAAGAGATCCAAGACATGGGCATATGGAGCAAATGGAACCTTGACTGCTCCTATGCAGTTGGATGGTCACTGACAGTGTGGAGAAGAGGGAAAGGAGTAGTGGTCTCCGCCTGGTATCCTGTCTTTGGTCTCCAAATATGTTCCTGATCACTAGAACTACCTTTTCTACTATACACCTGGCATTTTGTGGTTCTCATGGTCACTACCTTTCTCTCCTCTGTGCCCTCTTCCTGGACGCTTTTACAAGATGACTATGTGAATACATAGGAGTGCACAGAATCTACTACTTTCTTTATGCACACCATACAATAATTAGGTGTCACACAATTTTGCTATGGTGACAGTAACAAATACCTCATGGTCGCAGGGGTCACAGAGTCTAGTGGTTCATTCAGGCCTCCCCCAGAAAAGTATCATCCTTCTGCATAATCAAATAATAATATCACTGTGTGAGGTACAACACTCAAAGGGTAAATGTATGATGGCTTCACTTACTCAAGCAGACTGTTGTTTCCACACATACAAATGACTGCCTAGTCACATCAACATAAATGGTTATGGTAAGCCTACCTCCCACTATGACACATAAAGCATGATACAGGATTCAGGACACAATAATACAGACAAATTTCCCATATGTGTTTGGATTTACTTGGTAATAGATATAATATAAACTCACCAACATGATAATGTTAATTGGCATCTAGCAGACCAGGGGGGTCTGGCCAGCCTGCCTTCAGGATACTACTCTGCAGTGGGATCTGGAGTCATGTTGTGTGCAGCAACAGGGAATGTTCAGGACCTTCATACTGGACCAGGGGTAGCGATCCTCCAAGCACCTGTGGACTTCCAGGCTCTGCTGGTGGCAGTCCCTAACACAGATTGCTTGGCATGTTGTTGGTGAATCCCCGAATCAGCTTACCTGGCTTGCTTTTTGACAAACCATTGTGTCATCCGGTGCCCCTACAGAATTTATGGATCTTTTCAAGAGCATACGGTTGAAGGATTTCCTCCTGGACACATCTTGGACCCTCTCAGTTCTCTTTGCAACCACTGTGGGGATATTTAAGGTAGAGTAGGATGTAGATGGATTCATTCTAGAATGGTTCAGAATGGTTTTGCACTAATGACTAGTGAGTTAACCCAGTCCTGCTGCTTATACACATGCTTCGCAGAATATGACAAAAGAGCAGAAACGTGATTGGATGTTGGGTGGAAGGGCAAGATCCCTAGATGCAGATTTGGATCCATAAGGATGCCCTGCAAAAAAACATACCTCAAATACTGCACATTTCACACAAGTTTACCTAGTCTGGATTGTAAAGCAGTATAGGTGTGTGCATGCCCACTGTAGCTATATTAATCCATTTAGAAGAAATGTGGACTGGAAATATTTTACCACAATTTCGCCAAGGGTTCAAGTTCTTCATAGCACATAATTTATTCTGTGCATGTAACATATAGGCCCTCATTCCAACCCTGGCGGTCGGTGTTAAAGCGGTGGCTAACCCGCCAACAGGCTGCCGGTTAAAAAAATGGAATTCTGACCCTGGCGGTAACCGCCAACAGAGACCGCCACTTTAACACTCCGACCGCCACGACGGGACAAACAAACAGCGCGGCGGTCACCGCCAACAGACAGGCGGGAGACAATGTACCGCCCACCCTATCACAACCCACCAATCCGCCACCTTTTCCGGGGTGGTAGCCCCGCCGATAAAAACACAGCGGAAACAGACATTTCAAACCGAAAACGCTCACCTCCATACACCCCACGAGGAATCTGGACAGCATGGAACCCGAATTACACATCCTACCAGCTATTGAATACCTGCTCCTCTACCAGGAGCACGAACGCCGGCGCAGAAGACAACGGTGAGTACTGCACCTACGACACAGGGGAGGGGGGAGGAGAAAATATTACGGGGACACACATACGCGACACACCCACCCCCACCCACTACAACACACACATCAATGCATAGCAATACATCACTGTTACAACCCCCAAGCCCCCCCGAAAGAATGCAAAGACAAAAGGAATAGATCATAAACAGTCGAATATATTAGATTATTGCCTTATAAAAATATCACACATTTAAAACTAATATATACATAAATATTAAAAGTCCGATAATTCTAGCTGTCATTGTCCGTGGACCACTGGGCCCAAATCACATGGGCAAGGCCCACACAATATACCTGACCTAAACGGAGAGAACACTGCAGGGGCATCAGATAGAAAAACTACAGGCACCTCAGGGGGAAGGGGGGGGGGCACCTCAGCCACATGAGTACACGACGCCAGATCCACGAGGGGCCTCCATGGCCACTGTTCCATCCTGGGGAGTGCAAAGCCACAGTCTTACAAGTCTCTACAGTGGGTGGGTTGCCCACTGTTCCATCCTGGGGAGTGCAAAGCCACAGTCTCACAAGTCTCTACAGTGGGTGAGTTGCCCACTGTTCCATCCTGGGGAGTGCAAAGCCACAGTCTCACAAGTCTCTACAGTGGGTGGGTTGCCCACTGTTCCATCCTGGGGAGTGCAAAGCCACAGTCTCACAAGTCTCTACAGTGGGTGGGCTGCCCACTGTCCAATCCTGGGGAGTGCAAAGCCACAGTCTCTCAAGTCTCTACAGTGGGTGGCTTGCCCACTGTCCAATCCTGGGGAGTGCAAAGCCACAGTCTCTCAAGTGGATAACAGTCTCCACTGGTACTGGAGGGGGACTAGTGCCCAGAGTGCTTCGTGCAGCCCTGCCCGACACAGATGCGGGCCTGCCCCTTCTGCCAATGGGCCAGCGGTGCTTGAGATGAAGGGCCCAGTTCAGCGGTGCTTGAGATGAAGGGCCCAGTTCAGCGGTGCTTGAGACGGCGGTGCCCAGCGGAGCGGTGCTTGAGACGGCGGTGCCCAGCGGAGCGGTGCTTGAGATGAAGGGCCCAGTGGAGCGATGCTTGAGATGAAGGGCAAAGCGGAGCGGTGCTTGAGATGAAGGGCCCAATTCAGCAGTGCTTGAGATGGCGGTGCCCAGCGGAGCGGTGCTTGAGACGGCGGTGGCCAGCGGAGCGGTGCTTGAGATGAAGGGCCCAGCGGAGCGGTGCTTGAGATGAAGGGCCCAGCGGAGCAGTGCTTGAGATGAAGGGCCCAATTCAGCGGTGCTTGAGATGAAGGGCCCAGTTCAGCGGTGCTTGAAACGCCGGTGCCCAGCGGAGCGGTGCTTGAGACGGCGGTGCCCAGCGGAGCGGTGCTTGAGATGAAGGGCCCAGCGGAGCGGTGCTTGAGATGAAGGGCCCAGCGGAGCGGTGCTTGAGATGAAGGGCCCAATTCAGCGGTGCTTGAGATGAAGGGCCCAGTTCAGCGGTGCTAGAGACGGCGGTGCCCAGCGGAGCGGTGCTTGAGACGGTGGTGCCCAGCGGAGCGGTGCTTGAGATGAAGGGCCCAGCGGAGCGGTGCTTGAGATGAAGGGCCCAATTCAGCGGTGCTTGAGACGGCGGTGCCCAGCGGAGCGGTGCTTGAGACGGCAGTGCCCAGCGGAGCGGTGCTTGAGATGTAGGGCCCAGCGGAGCGGTGCTTGAGATGAAGGGCCCAGCGGAGCGGTGCTTGAGATGAAGGGCCCAATTCAGCGGTGCTTGAGATGAAGGGCCCAGTTCAGCGGTGCTTGAGACGGCGGTGCCCAGTTCAGCGGTGCTTGAGACGGCGGTGCCCTGTTCAGCGGTGCTTGAGACGGCGGTGCCCTGTTCAGCGGTGCTTGAGACGGCGGTGCCCAGCGGAGCGGTGCTTGAGACTGCGGTGCCCAGCGGAGCGGTGCTTGAGATGAAGGGCCCAGCGGAGCGGTGCTTGAGATGAAGGGCCCAGCGGAGCAGTGCTTGAGATGAAGGGCCCAATTCAGCGGTGCTTGAAACGCCGGTGCCCAGCGGAGCGGTGCTTGAGACGGCGGTGCCCAGCGGAGCGGTGCTTGAGATGAAGGGCCCAGCGGAGCGGTGCTTGAGATGAAGGGCCCAGCGGAGCGGTGCTTGAGATGAAGGGCCCAATTCAGCGGTGCTTGAGATGAAGGGCCCAGTTCAGCGGTGCTAGAGACGGCGGTGCCCAGCGGAGCGGTGCTTGAGACGGTGGTGCCCAGCGGAGCGGTGCTTGAGATGAAGGGCCCAGCGGAGCGGTGCTTGAGATGAAGGGCCCAATTCAGCGGTGCTTGAGACGGCGGTGCCCAGCGGAGCGGTGCTTGAGACGGCAGTGCCCAGCGGAGCGGTGCTTGAGATGTAGGGCCCAGCGGAGAGGTGCTTGAGATGAAGGGCCCAGCGGAGCGGTGCTTGAGATGAAGGGCCAAATTCAGCGGTGCTTGAGATGAAGGGCCCAGTTCAGCGGTGCTTGAGACGGCGGTGCCCAGTTCAGCGGTGCTTGAGACGGCGGTGCCCTGTTCACCGGTGCTTGAGACGGCGGTGCCCTGTTCAGCGGTGCTTGAGACGGCGGTGCCCTGTTCAGCGGTGCTTGATTGAAAGGGCCCAGTTCAGCGGTGCATGTTTGAAAGCGCCCAGTTCAGCGGTTCCGGCCCAGGCATGGGTGTCACTCGCCACATGGCATGTGGCTGGCAGGGCCTTCCTGCCCATCTGTCCGTTGGCTTGCTGGTCCCTCCTGGGCTGCCGTACCGGGCCTCTGGGTGTCCTCCTGCACACCTGGGAGGGGGCTGGTGGGGCACTCCTGGGCAGCTGGGCTGCTGCCGGACTTGTCGGGCGTGCTGCCCTTCCCACCCTTCCCTGGTCGTCTGTGGCCCTTTGACACCTTTGGCGGTGTGCCAGGTGGCACCCCACTTCCAGACGGAGCCAGGGTAGGGATTTTGGTCCCTGGTGTCCGTGGCCTCTCGCGCCTGGCACTGCTCACTTTTGGGTGCTTTTCAGGGGGTGGGCTGGGCGTGCCTTGGCTCCTCGCCGGAGTTGTTGCCCTTGAGGGTGGGGGACTCCACAGTCCTTGGACAACAGTCCTGATAGGTCCTGGTTTGGTGGTGGCTGAGGTGCTGATTGCAGTCTTATGAGATGGACGGGGTGGGGGAGTTGTTGGAAAGAGGTTAAGGTTGGCAAGGAAAAGCAATTTGGAAAGAGAGTGACGGGTAGGTGTAGTGGGTATGGGAGTGGAGGAAGAGGATGTGGTTGTAGGAGTGTGAAGTCTGGTGTCTTTGGGTGCAGGTGCTTGGGCTGGAGGCTGTCGTGAGGTGGATGGCTGTTGGGTGGGTGGCTGCTTGCGTTTGTGTGGTTTGGAAGAGGGGGTGACAGACACACTGGGAGAGGACACAGGGGACGTGTACATGGTAGTGGGGGTGGTGACTGCACGTGTGCGGAGTGTTCTGGTGGGTGTGCTGGTGATGGACGTAGTGGCTGAAGATGTTGTGCATGCAAGTGTGAGTGGAGACGTCACAGGGAGGGAGGAGGGAGACCAGGAGGAGGGGGACACAGTGGAGGCAGTGGCTGTTGCTATGTCTGCATGTGGATGTTGCTTGTGTGAATGCTTGTGTGATGTGTTGTGCTTATGTCTGGATGAGCTTCCCTTGGGTGTTGAGGTGTGTGCAGGCTGGTCTGTAGGTGTGTCTGGGATAGGCAGAGGTACAGGGGATTGGGTCTGGGTGGAGGAAGTTGGAGGGGGGAGGCTAGAGACAGGGACAATTGCTGCCGTCAGTGCTGAGGCCAGAGCGTTGAACGATCGCTGATGGGCAGCCTGACCCGAATGAATGCCCTCCAGGTATGCATTACTCCGGTGCACCTCCCTTTCTACACCCTGGATGGCATTCAAAAGGGTAGACTGCCCAACAATGAGCGTCCTCAGGAGGTCAATGACCTCCTCACTGAGGGCAGCACGGGTGACTGGGGCAGGGCCTGAGGTGCCTGGGGCGAAGGAGATGCCCACCTTCCTGGGTGAGCGGGCACGGGGCGAAGGCTGAGGGGCTGCTGGGAGGGCGGTGCTTGTGCGCTGGGTGGCAGCTGTACCTGTTGTTGCGGGGGGCACGGATGTTGCCGCCACCACAAGGGAGCTCCCTTCAGAGGACGAGTCGCTGCCACTGACATCAACACGAGTCCCCACTGTGGAGCTCCCCTCGCCCTCCGTCTCACTGGTGAAATCCGACTCAGTTGCATGGCCCGCCATGGCCATGTGAGATGCAGCTCCCTCGTGCTCCGATGACACTTCTCCTCCGCCTGATGATGCTGATGCACACATGAACAGGAAGGCCACAAAAAAGAGGGGGGGAAGAAATAAAGACATGTTGAGTGCATGGATTACCGCTACAGTTGGCGGACAAGACAGACACAGAAGCCCCCTGCACTACGCCACGCCCTTGGGGTCCATTACGCAATCCGTGGGACATGGCCTACAAGCCTATCGACGACAACTGCACACATAGATGACACAGGGCCATGGATACCTGAACTAGGCACCCGACAGAGTTGGTTGGCGGGGGCACAGGGCCATGCCTTACGGAGGGACCTAGCCTACAGAATTCGCCCTGGCCTAGGGAGACCCACAGCCCTCCTCCCCCACCCAGACACCTCCATTGCGCGCAAAGTCACCAGAATGAGACTGTTCTCACCCCCTTGTGTCTGCTGTGATGTCCTCACGCGCCCATCCAAATCGGGGTAGGCCACCGCCAGGATCCGGGACATCAGGGGGGTCAATTGATGACTGGCACCCCTCCTACGTTGGGAGGCCATCCCCAGCACAGCCTCCGCCGTCTTCCTGCTCCCGCGGCGGATGTCTTCCCACCTCTTCCGGCAGTGGGTGCCCCGTCTGTTGTGGACCCCCAGGGTCCGGATGTCCTTGGCGATGGCACGCCAAATCGCAATTTTCTGGTGGGCGCTGACCTATGTGACATGTACAGGGAGAGAAAAATTGTCATCACCTTCTGCATGCTCAATGTGAGTGGCCCCCCATCCCCACCCTTGCCATGTGGCACATGCTCTCATCTGTCGTCTGATGCATGACTCAATCGCTACCCTCCCCACCATCTTTCATCCACCCGACTCAACCCAGGCATTGCCCCCAAAGCATGGTCCCAGTGTACTTACCTGTTGGTCTGGAGGACCGTAGAGTAGCGCATACTGGGGGAGGACCCCATCCATGAGTTTCTCCAATTCTTCAGAAGTGAAGGCAGGGGCCCTTTCCCCAGTCGCAGCAGCCATTGTCTCTTCCAGACCGAGGTCACAGCAGCACTTGCAGTGTAGGTTCTCTCCTGTGGAAGATCTGGTATCGAGTGATTAAGCTGATTAGAAAATGGCGGTCACGCCCGCGGCGGTGCGTACCCCGGCGGTGCGTACCGCGACTGCCGGCGCACATCGTCATTGGCTCCTGAAACCCATAGGATTCAATGTGAACCAATGCGGCTTTGCGCCGCAGTCTTCGACCGCCTACCGCCACGGTGTGCCACGCCAGCGCATTGACCTCACATCCCATTGTCACACTTCACAGGTCAGGCAGCCGCCATTTCAAGGGCCCACATGGCTTAATTCCTCATGCGTCACACATACCTAGGCCTTTCCTCAACACTCATACACAACATTCAATGCATAGTGAATCGTGTTGTGTGCAAGCTGTGGTTACGTACCTGTGGGTTGATTGACTCTGTGCTCGCTGTTGTCCTTCATAGGCACCGTCCGCTGGGACATGCGAGGAGATGGAGGAATCTTCCAGTGTACAGACCGCTGGTGGACCTGTCGACAATGGAGGAACGACATGTCATTCTGACATACAGGCTTGACCGAGCCACTATACATGAACTGTGTGCCCAGCTGGAGGCAGACCTGATGTCACCCATCCGCCAACTCACAGGGATCCCCCCTCTAGTGCAGGTGCTGTCAGTACTCCATTTCTTAGCAAGTGGGTCATTTCAAACAACAGTGGCCATATCATCAGGGATGTCTCAACCTATGTTTTCCAAGGTGTTGTCCAGAGTGTTGTCTGCCCTGCTCAAACACATGCGGAGCTACATCGTTTTCACTGAGGTGGGGGATTTGCCTACAGTGAAGGGTGACTTCTATGCCCTTGGACATATCCCCAACATCATAGGTGCCATTGATGGGACCCATGTGGCTTTGGTACCCCCCAGAGAAAGTGAACAGGTGTACAGGAACTGAAAAAGTTATCATTCGATGAATGTCCAGATGGTCTGTTTGGCAGACCCGTACATCTCACATGTTAATGCCAAGTTCCCTGGCTCTGTGCATGACGCCTACATCCTGCGCAATAGCAGCATTCCGTATGTGATGGGGCAACTCCAGAGGCACCGTGTGTGGCTATTAGGGGACTCTGGTTACCCCAACCTTTCCTGGCTATTGACCCCAGTGAGGAATCCCAGGACCAGTGCAGAGGAACGCTACAATGAGGCCCATGGGCGGACTAGGAGGGTGATAGAACGCACCTTCGGCCTCCTGAAGGCCAGGTTTAGGTGCCTCCATATGACAGGTGAATCCCTAATGTACTCACCAAAGAAGGTGTGCCAGATCATCGTGGCCTGCTGTATGCTTCACAACCTGGCTTTGCGCCGCCAGGTGCCTTTTCTGACAGAGGATGGTCCAGATGGTGGTGTTGTAGCAGCTGTGGAGCCTGTGGAGAGTGAAGAAGAGGAAGCCGAAGAGGACGACATAGACAACAGGAACACAGTAATAGAGCAATACTTTCAGTGACACACAGGTAGGAGTACACACCGGCATATTACATTTACTTAAAGACTCCTACCTCTCTACTGTCTGACTTTTTCCCCCAGTGTATGGTAACTGTGTTGTGACTTTCCCTTCCGTTTTCAGAGCTGTGGACCCCACTGCGTGACATCTGCTTAGTTTCCCCATGGACTACAGCTGGGTGACAGCGGTTTTTTGGCATCACTATGTGAATACAATTGTGGCACTGTCATGTCTAATACATTTGTTAAAATCACAGACAGACTCCAGATTGTTTATGTGCAATAAGTGTGTTTATTCAAGTGCTCTAATTTGGATGGGTGGTTGGAAATCGGTGAGGGGTGATGGCGGAGGATTGTCCATGGCAGAGTCCAGACTATCAGGTTCACAGGTGCATTGTCCAAATGCCTGTGGGAAGTGGAGCAGGGGCAGTTTAAGGTTGGACAGGGTGACAATGTGGGACAGTGGGATGACAATCAGGGCGGTATCCTTTGCTGGCGGGGGTCTTGACATGTGACTCTGTCTTCTTCCTGGATCTCAGGGCCCGCTTGCGGGGTGGTTCTCCTTCTGCAGGGGGTGGGGTTCTGGTGGCCTGTTGGTCTTCTGTCGGGGCCTCCTGTCCACTAGCGCCGGCGGAGGTGGTAGCCAGTTCTTGGTCCATGCTAGTGTCAGGGGCCCTTTGAGGTGCCAGAGTGGTCCGCAATGTGGAGATTAACTAATTCAGGGCTACTACGATGGTACCCATGGCGGTACTGATGTTTCTCAGTTCCTCCCTGAACCCCATATACTGTTGTTCCTGCAGAAGCTGGATTTCCTGAAACCTGGCCAGGACCGTCGCCATCGTCTCCTGGGAGTGGTGGTATGCTCCCATGATGGAGGAGAGGGCCTCGTGGAGAGTGGGTTCCCTAGGCCTGTCCCCCCCGTCGCACAGCTACCCTCCCAGTTCCCCTGTTTCCTTGGGCCTCCGTCCCCTGGACCGTGTGCCCACTACCACTGCCCCCAGGTCCCTGTTGTTGTTGGGGTGGTGGGTTAGCCTGGGTTCCCTGTAGTGGTGGACACACCGCTGATTGACGTGTCCTGGGGACAGAGGTATGGGCCCGCTGGGTGGGTGCTGTGCTGGTGTTCCCAGAGGGGGGAAGGTCTGCTGTGGCCTGTGCCTGTCTGACAGAGAACGATGCCAAGACCCCCGCCAAGAAATAAGACGACCCTGATTGTCATCCTTTTGTCCCACCTTGTCACCCTGTCCATCCTCAAACTGCCCAAGCTCCACTTCCTATGCCTCTTTGGACAATGCACCTGTGAGACTAATAGCTTGGACTCTGCCATGGATATTCCTCCACCATCACCCCTCACCATTTTACAACCCCCTCCAATGTTGAGCACTTAAATAAACACCCTTAAAGCACAAACAATCAAACAATCTGGAGTCTGTCTGTGATTTCGAATTAGTGTATTGGCAATTACAGTTACAAAATGCTCTTTCAAATGTAATGTCAACATACCTATGTCACACAGCTCTAGTCCATGAGGAAACAAAGCAGATGTCACACAGTGGGACCCACATCTGTGAAATCGTAAGGGAAAATGACAACTCAGTGACTATACACTGGGTGAAAAGGACAGACAGTAGAGAGGTAGTAGTTTTAAAGTACATGTAGCAGGCAGGTTTGTCTTCTTACCTGTGTCTCACTGGAAGTATTGCAGGATCACCGAGTTCCTGTTGTCGATGTCCTCTTCTTCTGCTTCCTCGTCTTCACTGTCCACAGGCTCCACAGCTGCCACAATGCCTCCATCTGGACCATCCTCCTGCAGAAAAGGCACGTGTCATTGCAAAGCCAAGTTGTGAAGCATACATCAGGCCACAATGATCTGGCACACCTTCTTTGGTGAGTAGAATAGGGAACCACCTGTCATATGGAGGTACCGGAACCTGGCCTTCAGGAGGCCGAAGGTCTGCTCTATAATCCTCCTAGTTCGCCCATGGGCCTCATTGAAGCGTTCCTCTGCCCTTGTCCTGGGATTCCTCACTGGGGTCAGTAGCCATGACAGGTTGGGGTAACCAGAGTCACCTGCAAATGACAAGGGACAACTGTTAGGCACAAACTAACTCTTACGGACATCCCCCGAACCAGACAACTATTCCCAATGATGTGGTTCCAGGTGCTCACCTAATAGCCACACACGGTGCCTCTGTAGTTGCCCCATCACATAAGGGATGCTGCTATTCCGCAGGATGTAAGCGTCATGCACTGAGCCAGGGAATTTTGCATTAACATGGGAGATGTACTGGTCAGCCAAACACACCATCTGCACATTCATCGAATGGTAACTCTTCCAGTTTCTGTACACCTGTTCACTCCTGCGGGGGGCGACCAAGGCCACATGTGTCCCATCAATGGCACCTATAATGTTAGGGATATGTCCCAGGGCATAGAAGTCACCTTTTACTGTAGGCAAATCCTCCACCTGAGGGAAAGCGATGTAGCTCCGCATGTGTTTCAGCAGGGCAGACAACACTCTGGACAACACGTTGGAAAACATAGGCTGGGACATCCCTGATGCGATGGCCACTGTTGTTTGAAAAGACCCACTTGCTAGGAAATGGAGTACTGCCAGCACCTGCACTTGAGGGGGGATTCCTGTGGGATGGCGGATAGCTGACCTCAGGTCTGGCTCCAACTGGGCACACAGGTCCTGGACTGTGGCACAATCAAGCCTGTAGGTGATGATCACATGTCTTTCCTCCATTGTCGACAGGTCCACCAGTGGTCTGTACATCGGAGGATGCCGCCATCTCCTCACATGCCCCAGCGGACGGTTCCTATGGAGGAGAACAGCGAGCACGGAGTCAATCAACTCTGAGGTACGTAAACACAGCTTACTCCGAACACTATTCATAAACCAAATTTTGCCTGTATGAGTGTTTAGCCAAGGCCTAGGTATGTGTGACGCAGTCAAAAATAAAGCCATGTGGGCCCCTGAAATGGCGGCTGCCTGACCTGTAAAGTGGGACAATGGGATATGAGGTAACTGTGCAGGCGTTGTACACCGTCGCGGTAGGTGGTCGAAGACCCCGGAGCAATTCTGCATTGGTTAACTTTGGACGCTATGGGTCCCAGGAGCCAATGACGATGTACGCCGGCGGTGACGGTACGCACCGCCGTGGACGTGACCGCCATTTTCTTGCTGTTCAGTCTCTCAATACCTGATTTTCGACAGGAGAGGACCTACATTGCAAGTGCTGCTGTAACCTCAGTCTGGAAGAGACAATGGCTCGTGCGTCTGGGGAAAGGGCCCCTGCCTTCAGCATGGAGGAGATGGAGAAACTCGTGGATGGGTCCTCCCCCAGTACACGCTACTCTACGGTCCTCCAGACAAACAGGTAAGTACACCGTTACCATGCTGTATGGGCAATGCCTGTGTGAAATGGGGTGAATGAAAGATGGGGGGGGGGGATTGAGGCTTGCATGAAACAACGGTGAGTTCATGTGCCACATGGCAAGGGTAGGGATGCGGGCCAATGACTGTGACGGTGCAGTTGGTAATTACTTCTCTTTTTCCCCTGTACAATTCCTGTGGGTCAGCGCCCACCAGAAGAAGGATATTTATCGTGCCATCGCCAAGGAAGTCCGGACCCTGGGGGTCTACAACAGACGGAGCACCCACTGGCAGAAAAGATGGGAGGACATTCGCCGCTGGAGCAAGAAGTCGGCGGAGGCCCAGCTGGGGATGGCCTCCCAACGAGGGAGGGGTGCTCGTCGCACCATGACCCCCCTGATGTTCAGGATCCAGGCGGTGGCGTTCCCGGAGTCGGATGGGTGCTTGAGGGCATCACAGCAGCAACAAGGGTTGAGTACACTCTCATTCAGCTGATTCAGCGCGCATTGGAGATGTCTGGGTTGGGGAGGTGGGCTGTGGGTTCCCCTAGGCCAGGACGAGTTTGCTAGTTAAGTCCCTTTTTCAGGCACCCCTGTGGCACCCCACCCCACCTGGGTACAGTGCCAACTACACCTAGTCAGGCTCCTGTGACATCCATGTGTGCAGAAATCGGCCATAGCCTTGTAAGCCATGTCCCAGGGATTGAATAGTGGACCACAAGTGTGCGGTGTAGTGCAGGTGGCTTCTGTGCCTGTCGTGTCCGCAAACGGTAGCGGTATTGCATGCACTCAACATGTCTTTCTTCTGTCCCCCCCCCTTTTTTGTGTTCTCCCTATACTTGTGTGCATTAGCATCATCAGGCGGAGGAGCAGTGGCACCGGAGCAGGAGGGAGCTGCATCCCACATGGCCCTGGAAGGTGACACTGTGGACTCAGAGTTCACCAGTGAGACGGAGGGCGAGGGGAGCTCCACTGCGGGGACAGGAGCTGACACCAGCGATACGGACTCCTCTGATGGGAGCTTCCTTGTGGTGGCTGCCCCATCTGTTCCCCCCGCATCTACAGGTACAGCCGCCACCCCCCTATCAGCACCGCCCTCCCAGCAGCCCCTCAGCCTTTGCCCCGTGCCCGCTCACCCAGGAGGGTGGGCATCACCTTCTCCCCAGGCACCTCAGCCCCTGCCCCAATCACCCCTGCTGCCCTCAGTGAGGAGGCCATTGACCTCCTCAGGTCCCTCATTGTTCGGCAGTCTACCATTTTGAATGCCATCCATGGTGTAGAAAGGCAGTTGCAACAAACCAATGCATTCCTGGAGGGCATTCATTCTGGTCAGGCAGCCCTTCAGCTAGCTTTTCAGACTCTGGCCTCAGCACTGATGGCAGCCATTGTCCCTGTCTCTAGCCTCCCCCCTCCAACTTCCTCCACCCAGACCCACACCCCTGTACCTCAGTCTATCCCAAGCACACCATCAGACCAGCATGCACACACCTCAACACACAAAGGAAGCTCAGGCAAACATAAGCACCACACATCCCACAGGCACTCACACAAGCATCAGACACATGCAGACACACCAGCATCCACTACCTCCACTGCGTCCCCCTCCTCCTCGTCTCGTCTCCACTCACACCTACATGCACTACATCTTTAGCCACTACGTCCATCACCAGCACACACACCACCACACCCCGCTCACGTGCAGTCACCACCCCCACTACCATTCACACATCCCCTGTGTCCTCTCACAGTGTGTCTGTGAAGCCACCTCCCAAGGTACACAAACGCAGCCACACACCCACCCAACAGCCATCCACCTCACAACAAACTCCAGCCCATGCACCTTCACCCAAAGTCAGCAAACATACACCTCCTACAACCACAACTCCAGCTACCCATCCCAGTGTTCCTAAGAAACTTTTGGCCAGCCTTGCCCTCTTTCCCTCCCCTCCCTCACCCCGTCAGTCTCCTAGGGCCCGACTCTCCAGGTCCCAACCTGCCACTTCAGCCACAACATTGGCGGGACCAGTGGTGCCAGTAGTTACCAGATTATGGTGTGCACCAGGCAGCAGGGCAGGCAGTGTGGCAAGGAGCCACAGCACGGACAGTCCCCCACCTGTCAAGCATCAAAAGTTGAACAGTGCCCGGCGGGAGACTGGAAAGACACCAGCCACCAAAGCCGCTCCCAGGGGTACAGATGAGATTGTGGAAACAGCTGCCATACCATCCAAGGTGGGGAAGGGGCACAAGAAAACCGGCAAGTCTTGGAAGATCAGCACGGCGGATAAGACCGCCATCACCCCTGTTTCCCAGGAGGCGACCGCCAGCAGCCACACTGCCCCAGGCAGGACCGCCATCAGCAGCCCCACTGCCCATGAGGCGACCGCCAGCAGCCACACTGCCCCAGACAGGACAGCCATCAGTAGCCCCGCTGCTCAGGAGGTGCCCGCCAGCAGCCACACTGCCCCAGGAAGGACCGCCATCCGCAGCCCCGCTGCCCAGGAGGCGACTGCCAGCAGTCACACTGCCCCAGACAGGACTGCCAGCAGCAGCCCCACTGCCCAGGAGGTGACCGCCAGCAGCCCCACTGCCACAGACAGGACCGCCAGCAACTAAACCGCTGCCAAGGACACCGCCGCCACAAGCACCGCTGCCAAGGACACTGCTGCCAAAAGCACCGCAGGCCCATGAGGGCAAAAAGCTCTGACGCTAGGAGCATGATAAGGCACTCTGGGCACAAGGCCCCCTCCAGAACCAGTGCAGATTGACATCCACTACCTCAGTCCTTGGCAGGATGAAGCACTCTGGGCACAAGGCCCCCTCCAGAACCAGTGGAGATTGTCATCCACTACCTCAGTCCTTGGCAGGATGAAGCACTCTGGGCACAAGGCCCCCTCCAGAACCAGTGGAGATTGACATCCACTTGAGAGACTGTGGCTTTGCACTCCCCAGGATTGAACAGTGGGCAACCCACCCACTGTAGAGACTTGAGAGACTGTGGCTTTGCACTCCCCAAGATTGAACAGTGGGCAACCCACCCACTGTAGAGACTTGAGAGACTGTGGCTTTGCACTCCCAGGATATAGCAGTAGGCAAACCACCCACTGTAGAGACTTGAGAGACTGTGGATTTGCACTCCCCAGGATCTAACAGTGGGCATGGGGCCCCCTCGTGGATTTGGCGTCATGCAGTCAACCGGCTGAGGTGCCCCCCTTCCCTTCCCCCTGAAGTGCCTGTTTTACTTCTATCTGATGCCCCTGGAGTATTTTCTCCGTCTTGTTCGGGTATCTTGTGTGGGCCTCGCCCATGCCTTTTGGGCCCAGTGAGCCACAGACTCTGATGGTGGACTCCCTTGGACTTGTGTTCTTGGTGTATATAATTGTATATAGTATAAATGTATATATTTGTAAATATTTTTGATGTATGTAATTGAATATATCACAATTTCTCGACTCTTTTCCTTTTGTCCTTGCATTGTTCCAGAGGGGTTTGTTGGGTGTAACTGTGATGTATCAATATGTATTAGCGTGTGTGTTGTAGTGGGTGAGGGTGGGGGTGTTGCATGTGTGTGTCAGTCTCTTCCCCCCCCGCTCCCCTGTGTCATAGGTGCAGTACTCACCGTTGTCTTCGCCGCCGGCGTTCGTGCTCCTGGTAGAGGAGCAGGAAGATAAAGGCTGGCAGAATCTGGAGCTCCGGTTCCATGGCGTCCTGGTTCCTCGTGGGGAGTGTAGAGGTGACATTTTCCCTTCGAAGTCCTGTTTCCGCCGTGTTTTTGTTCGCGGTGAATCCGCTCCGGAAAAGGTGGCGGATTGGTGGGTTGTAATACTGTGGGCGGTACATTGTCTCCCGCCTGTCTTTGGCGGTTACCGCTGCGGTGTTTGTTTGTACCGCCGTGGCGGTCGGAGTGTTAAAGTGGCTGTCTATGTTGGCGGTTTCCGCAACGGTCGTAATTCCATTTTTTTTACCGCCGGCCTGTTGGCGGTCTTACCGCCGCTTTAACACCGACCGCCAGGGTTGTAATGACCACCTTAGTGCCTGATTTAGAACTCAGTGGATGGGTTACTTCATCACAACAATGACGGACATCCCGTCTGCCGGATTCTAAATCCCCATAGGATAGAATAGGATTTTGATTTCGGCAGAAGGGCTATCCATCACCGTTAGAATAACTCCTCTGCGAGTTCTAAATCAGGCCCTTATTTGGATGGGCTCAGAGATGAATGCCTTTGAAGGAGATTGTGCTGTTATAAACTTCAGTGCAGAGGGAGTTGTTAGGGGCATATTATTAGCTTTGGCATTTCACCCCCCTGTCGAACACCAGCATTGGTTTGTACCTTCTTGGTTTCTTTTATAATCACTTTATGACTTTTGTTAGTTGCAATGTCCCTTCTATACCTTGCAAAGCAACATCAACTCAAGTCAAAGGGGTTTGAAGATGGAGATGGAGCACCAGGGCTGAACAGTCTTCCACAGTCCAACTTTAAAGAAGACATCCATATCTGATCAGCAATGTCTGCCATGTGACATAAAGAGGTTCAGCTAACTGGTGTTGTACCTGATAGCTGGTGTGGCTCCATCATAAATACAGTATTCAAAGGAGGTGACAGGGCTAATCCAGTCAAACATAGGTTCAGAGCCCTCCTGGAATCAGAAGCTAAACACTGCGCATCTCTAATACTAGGTGACTTAATTGACTTGTAAAATTTAAACAATTTGATATCACCAAACCAGACAGGTTAAAGGAAAGGACTAGGCAAAAAAAAAAAACATTTTAGCAGTTGTCTTTCTAATTGACCAATTTAAGCAGGCCAAGAAGAAACCACATCTTTCCTTTGTAGATTTGAAAGCAGCCTTTGACTGAGGTAAGCTGGTGCTATTATGGAACACGCTAGAGAGCTGGGGACTCCCTGAAAAGTTGCTATGAGCAATACAACAACTTTATTCAGAAAACTGGATCCACATGAAAATTGGAGATAGCACTAGAATATCCAAGACAATATCAACCTTCCAAGGGCATAAGCAGGGATGTGTGTTAGAGCCTCACCTCTTCAACCTTTTCATGGCAGACCTATCACTACTACTAGATCAGGAAATTCCTATCCCAACATCCTGGCTGGGGCACTTCCTTTCCTACCCATCTATTATATGAAGATGACATTGTGCTTTTCAGCCCAATAAAAGTAGGTCTGCAAAGATTAATTAATGTCACAACAGCTTATGCTAGAACTAATAATCTTGAGGTAAATGTTACGGAGATAAAAACCATGTCAGTCAGCAATCCACTGGTGCGGGCAGCCACGATTCAGCTAAATGATATACATCGGAGGTAGTGAGTAACTTCAAATACATGGGGTTGTATCTTGACACAAGAGGAAATTTCTGACATCAAAAACAATATGTAGTGTAGAAAGGGAACTCCCTAATCCATGCCTTTAGCACATTAGCTAAAAACTTGGATGGTCCCTGGTTTCAGCCGCTGTTAACAGTCATTTCTGCCTAACTGCTTCCAACCATAGCATATGCTAGTGTGGCTATGAGAGGGAAGGATGTGTCAGTGCTGAACAAATTGCAGACTAATGCCTTAAGGTGAGTATTCTACCTGCCTTGATCTTCATCGCCGGCACAAACCCGGCTTGAATTTGGGTTCACAAAGCAAGATCTGGCTTCAAGGTCTACAACAATAAAAAGTTGATAAAAGATATGGCGAGCACAAGATTCTATACTTAATAGCTCATGTTGGCCGACCCTACAAAGTGACAAGAAGTCAGCATACCACAAATATGTGAATGATTCCTTTAAACAGTTACATCTAACTGAATTATGGGACACGACTGTGCAGTGTGACGTCTTTAAAAGGACAATGAATAGGGCTATGATTCTTCAATCAAATTAATCTCTCGATCACATGTATAGATGGTGATTAAACACCACAATGGCCTGACACAAGCCCCATACTTAGCTTTTCCTTTTCTGGCACACATGAAGCACAGACTTATGAACTTGCATTTTGGCAAAACACCAACCTTGGCCAGCCGACCAACATCAAATCACACCAGTTCCACAGAAGGTAGACCTTGCAAAGCAAAAAAAAAGAGAATTTTATCCACTTGGCCTGCATTTGTCTTCAGCTGTACAAACTTCGTTTATCAACGCTGAAGAGAAGCTTCAACAAAAGAGGGATTCAAAAGTACAGGATAGCAATAATTGTGAGTCTCAGCCCACAGGACCCACAGTTAAACTGTAAGCTCCTGAGATTTTCGACATTGGCCCCAATTGATAAAGCCTAGCTAAAGTCTTCACCAAAGTAAATACTGTCATCAGGTGAAGGGATGGATGCAAGCAAAATAAACTTATTGCCAGGGTAGAACTCCTTACACTGAAGATGTGTTTATTTCAGCTTGCTCATTGGCACAAATACAGATTGCACTAGTTGTATTAATGTTTGGTTTTAAAAGTCATTTTAGTTCTTGTAATTGCAAAGTTATCATGGGTTTCATTGAGATATTGTCACGTTTTATAATAATAATAATTATAATCTTCCATTTCTTAAAGATGTGGGTATTAATCAGGTTTGCCCAGCAATAAAATATTTGAAAATGTTGCACAGTGGTTACATGCAATTCTCGATTTTGTGTTTTTTATCAGTTGCAGTGAATATTCATTGTATTCCTTGCAATAACTCGAGGGCTAGCCGGTTGAAGACTTTTAATGGTCAACAATTTTACAGGTAGCAGTTAGCATTCATCCTCGTTTCCACTACTTGCCTACTGGGTTATTTGTACATTATATATTTTGCAAAGCGAAATGAAGTTACCTCTTTTTCTCTTACCTGAAAACATAGTTGACCAATTGAGATTTTTGTTTTCGGGTTTCAGAACTTTTACTCTTTTTACGAGCTTCAGAACTTTCAGTTGAGGTGTGCTTGTGTTTTTCTTTTTCTTGTATGTATTGTGAAATGTTTACATATTTTATTGTTCTGTTATGTTTCTTCTTAAAACCAAATAAAGGTTTATGACTGACTGAAGAAATGTGTTATAGTTTTTGTGCTACAGAAAACAGAATAATCAGACCTGTTAAATCTTGAAGACATTTACCTATTATTAGGTGTAGTGAAACTTTAAATGGAATGCTACTTTAGGATGTCAGATGATTGTGTGCCTCATTTTGCAACGATGACTACGGGTAAAGTTATTGTAGTCATTAAAATAATGTTGTATTTGTTTGTTTAGCATCAGAGATGCTTGTGACTTATTTACCTTACAATGTAAGCACATTCTTCATGCTGTGTCACATTGTATGGGTATTTTTCAGTTGTAAAACCTGTGATTTGCAAAAATAAAAAATTTGAGAGCCAAAATACACTTTTAATATGCAACAAATCACCCTTTTATGAGTGAGAAGGCCTTTTCAATCATGTTCAAATCGCAAACAGGATGAGATGTCAAAGGGGGATTTGTTTGCAAACCATTGACCAGATACTGACACCTTAGGCAGGAGCAGCTTGCAGAGCTTAATAGGGGCTGGGCTGCAAGTGTGCGTGTGAGGGGGATTAATAATATAAAAAGTATCTGTATCGTCTCTGCCCCCGTCACCACCACACTGCTCCTCTCCACGACAGGCTGCCCTGCGGCCAATTCTGACACTGCTCAGAGCGGTGTTAGGCTTGGCTGTGGAGCACCCAGCCAGGGTGTTCCTAGGCAGACTGGGAGCCTGTACCTGCTCTCTCCAGCCCGGCAACACATTTCCGGGCTGGAGAGAGCCTACTGTGCATGTGTGTTTGGCCGGGCGGAGACGGACGGCCATACATACATGCCCAGTGAGTTTGTCACAGCCTGTGGCCCCACCCCTTTTACCAAAAAACAATAATAAACATAGGCCCTCATTATGATATTGGCGGTAAATCCCACTTACCATCACTGTGACGGCCAAACATACACCAATGGAGGCGAACATCTGTTTGCCAAATTATGACACACACCGATCCAACAGAATACTGCCACATACACAAATCCACCAGCCTAGAGGTCAGTGCTGAAGTGGCTGTACCAACACCCATACTGTTACTCCAACAAAACAATGCCCACCACATTATGACCCACAAATCACCACGGCGGACATTGAATGGTTTTAAACCATTAGCGGTACACATCAGTGCCCTCAAAATGGACATCCATCTACTAAACTACACAACATTGGCCAATGCTAAAAACACCCACCCACCACACCTACACACCCACAGCACTATAAAACACACACTCACATCATCCACAACCCTTTACGAACACCAATTTTTGCCACCAGACTGACACCATGACCACTACGACAACTAGACACACACACCACATACACCCATATAACCTTTATGCACCCCACTTCACACACCCAACCACAACACCCAACACCCACACACTTACACACACCACTCAACACCCATGTCCCCACAAAGGCACCCCCGTTTCACAGATGAGGATTTGCAGGTCATGGTGGAGGAAATAGTCAGGGTAGAGCCCCAGCTTTTTGGAGCACAGGTACAGCAAATATCCATTGCCAGGAAGATGGAGCTATGGCAGAGAATCATGGACAGGGTGAACGCCATGGGAAAGCATCTAAGAACAAGGGATGACATCAAGAAGAGGTGAAATGAACTACAGGGGAAGGTACGTTCCATGGCAGCAAGGCACCAGCTTGCCATCCAGATGACTGGGGGTGGACAGCCACCTCCCCCCCACAGCTCACAGCATGTGAGGAGCAAGTCTTGATATTACTGCATACTGAGGGACTCAATGGAGTTGCCGGAGGACTGGATACTGGTGAGTCAATATTTACCAGTATTCACCCCCATACCTGCATGCCATCTCACACCCTCACCCTCACTCCCATCACTCCACTCCATCCCACACACTGCACCTACACATATGACTAAGCCTAAAGCCAAGCCCTTCATGCTATACAGCCCTCCCAGCCCTACATGGACACCCATCACTAAAGCATGTACAGCACAGGGGAACTAACAATCCCACAATCCATCACCATACACAAACAAAGGTGGCAGGGCAACAGCAATGATGGAGGGGAAGCTAGGGATGTACAATGTTTTAGAGACGTGAAGCATAATACACCACTTACATTCCTACAGGTTCCCCAGCCAATGTCAGCCAAGAGGAGGTGCGATGACAAACCAGTCCCTCAACAGGAGATGCCCCCAGTGATGACAGTCACTCTGGACTTCTGGATCTGGATATATTACCTGGCCCATCAGGGACCACTGGTCAGTCAGTCACCCCAGCCTACTCACAGTCAACCAAAGAGCCTCCCCCTTCAATATCCAACACCACAACACCCACCCAGCATCCCCACACCTCTGTCCCCAGGGCACGTCAATCAGCAGTGTGCCTACCTATACAGGGAACCCAGTCCACACCTTGCCCCCAAGACAATCAGGGACCTGTGGTCAGTAGCAGTGGCACACCATTCAAGGGACAGAGGCACAGGGCAACAAGGACACTGGGAGGACCGCTGTGCGCCAGGAGGAGGACAGGACCTCGGAACCGACTCTCTAGGAGTCACTCACCAAGATCCTGGGGGCCTACCAACAATCCCAGGACACGCTGGGCCATATCTTTAACAACATGCAGGAGAACAAGCGGTGGCAGGAGGCACGCCATCAGGAGGTCAGGGAGGACTTGCAGGCTCTCAGTATCACCTTGATCTCTATAGCAGAGGTGCTGGCAGACATGGCCAACATCATGAGGGAATTGACAGCAAACCAGCGGGCCCCTACCACTAGCCAGTCTATTGACCAGCACTCCACTTCCGCTGCAGCTAGGGGGCAGGAGGCCCCACCACAGGACCCACAAGCCACCAGCACCCCTCCCCCTGCAGAAGGTGAACCACCCCACAAACATTCCCTGCAGCCCAGACAAAAGCCAGAGAAACTTGCCAAGACCAAGACCACCAGCAAGAAATTAGACTGCTGATTGTCCCCATTGTGCCCCACCCTGTCACCTTGTCCACTTTGAACTGCCTTTGCTCTCCTTCTGATGGCCCTTTTGACACTGGAGCTGTGCTACAAACAGACTGGAACAATACCCTGGACTTTCCTCAGTAATCACCCCATTCCATTGCACTTTTCAGTCAATTATTTGCACTACAAAAAACACCCTTGAACACAACTTGAGTGACATTGTTTTATGTGTGGAAAATGTGCATTTCTGGGAACAGCAACATCTAGTGCAAATGATCAGAACATTGTGATAGCACACAAATAATGACCTGTATCTGTCTGCAATAAACACATCAGGACACTGTGGTCATATCACCAACACCTCTAAAAGGACAAGCCATAGGTGACAGTAAATTGAGATGCAAAGGGAGTGAATGCCTTTGTGCTACAGCCACACAGAAAACATCAATAGTCAGAGCAATGGCCAGTTCCAATGTCTCACCTGTGTGTCATTGGAAGTATTGTCGTATAACTGATGTTATGTTATCCTCATCCTAATCCCCTGCCTCCTCATCCTCATTGTCCTCATGTTCCACTGCTGCCACAGGGTATCTCCAGTCCCCTCCTCCTGCAGAAAAGGCACATGTCTTCTGAGGGCCAGGTTGTGCAACATGCAGCATTCCACTGCTATCTGGCAGACCTTCTCGGGTGAGTAGCACAGGGATCAGGTTTCTGAACCTGGCCTTCAGAAGGCCGAAGGTGCTCTCTATTTTACTCCTGGTTCACCCTTGTGCATCATTATAATGGTTCTCGGCTCCTGTCCTGGCATTCCTCACAGGGGTCAGGAGCCACGATAGGTTTAGGTAGCCAGAGTCACCTGCAAGTAATGAGGGACAAAATGTAACACTTTAAGGCATACACTGACATACAGTGGGTGGAGACTCTGGCTCACCTATTAGCCACACCCTGTGCCTCAGTAGTTGGGCCATCACATTTGGGATGCTGCTATTCCTCAGAACAAAGGCTTCATGCACCTACCCAGGATACTTGGCAGTAACATGAGAGATGGACTGGTATGCTAGGCACACCATTTGCACATTGAGTGAGTAGAAGCTCTTCTGATTCCTAAATATCTGTTCATTCTGGCGGGGGGACAAATGCAATGTGTGTACCATCAATCGCCCCAATATTATTGGGAATATGTCCCATTGCATAGAATCCTGCTTTCATAGTGGCCAAATCCTCCACCTGGGGGAAAGAAATGTAGCCTCACATGTGTTTCACCAGTGCAGACAATACCCTTGCCAGCAAGACTGACAACATTGGCTGTGACATTCCTGTTGCCAAGCCCACCGTCATTTGGAAAGAACCAGTTGCCAGGAAATGGAGCACTAATAGAATCTGCACAAGAGGGGGGATCCCAGTGGGATGACGGATAGCTGACATTAGGCCAGGCTCCAATTGGGCACAAAGCTCTGTGATTTTGGCCCTGTCCAGTCTATTGGTGAGTATAATGTGCCTATCCTCTAGTGTAGCCAAGTCCACAAGGTGTCTGTTGACAGGGGGGTTGTCTCCTCCGCCTAGTCATCCACAGTGGTAGGTACCTAAGGGACATAAGAGTGAGTAGGCTGTCACAATTCGTACAATAGAACCACCACCTCAGTGTGCATACAACAGTAATGTGATGGGACAGTGGGAATGACAAAGTATGTGCAATTTACAGCAATGACGCAGTACTGGAAGATCAGTATGTAGTCCACAACCATGAAATGGCGATCGCCTGTCCTGTATCTAGGGACAGGTGGAAGTGAGGTAACTCTGATGACGTTGGGCGTCATGGTGGAAGGCAGTCTTGCACCTCCGTGCAGTTCCTCATTGGCTAATATGGGTCTCCATGGAGTACAGTGGCCAATGGGGATCAGCGTTGGCAGTGATGGTGTACACTGCCGCAGATGTGACCACCATTTTCTGTCTATAGCCTCACTTGATTTCTGACTTTCCACAGGACAACACCTACATTGCGTGCGCTGCTGCGACCTGTATCTGGAACCTACCATGGCCCCTGTGACCGGGAAAAGGTCCCCGGCTTCACTTCTATGGATTTGGAGCGCTTGGTGGATAGGGTTCTGCTCCAGTATGGACAGCTGTATGGGTCTCCAGACCAACAGGTGAGTACACCTTGGCCACATTGCATGTGGATGGTTGCATGGAGCTGTGTGTACATGGTGTGCGCCTGGCGATGTGTGTGCCAATGGAATTGGAAACTGGATTTGTGAGCCATATGTGTGACAGGCTGGATTGTATGTGTAATGCTGTCCTCCTGTCTGTATTCCGTCTGCAGGTCAGGGCCCATCAAAAGAAGGGATTGTGGCGTGCCATCGCCAAGGAGGTGCTGACCGTGGGGGTCTACAGCAGGCAGAGCACCCACTGCAGGAAACAGAGGGAGGACCTGAGATGCTGGGCATGGAAGATCGCAGAAGACCAGCTGGGGATTGTGGTAAATACTTTAAAATACCTCTGAATTTGCCTTGTAAGTAAAATAATAAAAAGGAAAGAGACGGGGTCCGAGACGTAGAGAATAATCGGGATTTATTCAGTAACTTGAGTTAAGGGAGAGCTCCTTCACCAAGCGGGTTAGGGAGTAGTCTGTCTTACTTCGCGCAACATAGAGCTTTTATATATTTTTCTACTACATGCAAACAAATGGCAGAGGTTCAATCATTTTCCACTACTTAGGTATGAAAACATTTGTATGCCTCAGGGGAGAGGAGTGGGAGATTGCTTACAAACAAAAATGTGCAAACAGCTGAAGCGTATAATAGTGTGTAGTAAATGGCAGGTATGACCTTGTTCCAATTGCAGGTTATTCCGTGGAAATTAGTTTTTCTCAAAATTAGCTTAACCGCAGGTATGTGGCTGGTCTGGTATTCGGCCTTAGGCATATTACACGACGCAGCTGCTTTCAAGCTGCATCTTTTTCTGCCTCTTTCCTCTGCGACGGGGTGTTTAAAACACTCACAAAATGGATGCCATATTCAATATGGTTGTCCTGATGTCAAATGAACAGTGGTTGCACGAAGGGTGAGAAACTATTTTTCCACATTCCCTCCTTGCACCAGAGTGCAACCATTGTCCTCTATCTCGATGGCCATAAGATCATCAATATGGTCTTGGAGCATGATCTTAACATTTTCTTTTTTCTGGATGTGTGGTTTGGGAATGCACATGGTAGCACACAATCCACAGAGTGGCGGGCCGCACTGGATGCACAGGCAGCATCCCATTAATGTAAACAATGCTATGCCAATAGCAGAAATCAATTTCCAGCCCCATGTGGAGACTAGTCCCCAAAACCATCCTGACCAGGTCCAGTTGCCAGGATCCTGGTGTAAACTGGACGCAATTTTGTGCAATCTAGAGATAGCCTCATAGACAGAGGGGGCATTATCGGGTATGAAAACACAGCAGCTCGACCTGATAATTTTACACGCTCCGCCCTTCTCTGCTAGTATGACATCAAGAACAAGATGATTTTGAAGCGCTACCATTCTGATAGCTGATTGTTCCTGTGTCAAATTTCCCAGAGCGGCTATAGTCTGATTTACAACTGCTTCTACAGTTCGAGTAAGCCTACGGATAAGCTTACTATTCTGAATCGGTCCAATAAAGAAGAAGAAACCTCTATTGAAGTCTGTATACTGTTCCAGGGTAGACTCTGTTTGGTCTATCCCCTAAGTATCTATAGATCTCTTATGCCTCTCATTAGGGAGTAGGCGATCCTTATGATACATCGGCGGGGCAAGGAAAACGGGAGGCAATAAGAAAGATATATAGCATCTTCCTCCCCATCCGAGGGGAAGACGTATATAGGCTATCTCTCCACAGACAAAATATGTATGTCTAGATGCTGGAAACGTTGATTGGCCTTTTTCCTCGAAACTCACAGTAATATTACATTCACTGTGTCCTACCTGGATTATACCAGTCTTCTGGACACACAGCTGTCCTTTCATTTTGGAAACAGATATGGAGGTTGGTCCGCCTTTCTTTTTAGGCTTGGTATTTACCAATTTGGAAGACCAATACTCCTGTTTATACTCTTCACTTTCGAATATAGTCCCCTTAGCCTGTGGTATTCCATTATCGTCGGGATAACAGACTTGATTAAGGACGGTATTCAGATCTCCCCATTGCCACCCATTCTTACATATCCCGGCATCTCCTTCAGGGCATGCGGAATTGGAGGTATTGTACGCTGTTATTAAGGCAAACCAAGCCTCACAGGTACCATTATATGAAAATGGAAAAGGTACCAGTGGTATCCCTCCGTCATTCTGATGAGGGGGAATCTGTCCGCATATCCAGCAATCGGTAGTATTGGCAACCTGGTGAGTATAGTGCAACATCCGTACAAAGGAGTTATTTTGCATAGCTAATCTGTGGGCCTGTTCATGAGGTGTAAGATCATAATAGGTATGTTCTTGTGTACTGTTGGGTGGGAATATAGGGAGATGACTAGATGGAAAAATTAAATGTAAAACCCAACCTAAACACATTGCTGCTGCCAGAGACAACATTAACACCATTATACAAAAATGTCTTTCCGCACACATTTTCTTTCTGTATTTGTCTCTCAACATCTTCTGTTTCACTGTCTCCGTCGTCATTTTTTGTCAGGTACACTTCTCAGAGCCCCTGCTGTTTCACCAACAAGTAGAGCTTGTTTGGACTTAATTGACCGGGGCTCGAGTAGAGGACCTGAGTTTAGATCTGTAAGTCTGCTGGAGACTTTCTTCTGTGGGTAATGTCAATTGTTCTGCATTCTGTTGTGTCAGAAGTGGCGGTGTCTGTCCGCTTTTTTCCTTGGGAAAATGTTTCTTACAGTGACTGGCATGGAGCCATCCCTTACGACCTTCGACTTTTACAGCTGTCCTGGTAACCAGTAGAACGAGCTTCGGTTCCTTCCATCGAGGCTCAAGAGGTGCTGTTCGATCAAAATTGCGGATATAGACCCAATCGCCTGGCTTGATTTGATGTTCTTTGGGCTCAGTATTATCAGGAAATACGGCAGCAACCTGTGAACGACAAGATTGGAGTGCAGACATCAAAGAAGCCAGATAATCGGTCAGTACAGGCATTTCAATATCTGTTATAGCTTTCGCACGTGGTATTCCCCATATGTTAGGAGGCCTACCAAAAACTATCTCGTAGGGCGCGAGCCCTGTTCTGGAATGAGGAATCATACGCATGTAAAACAGAGCTACTGGTTAGGCAGTAATCCAATCAACTCCCTTTTCAGCACATATCTTTGCCATTTTGTTTTTTAAAGTCTGGTTATGTCGCTCAACCAGGCCTGCTGCCTGTGGATGACGCACACAGTGACATTTCCACTGGTATCCCAACAGTAGCGATATCTTTTTCATTAATTCAGACGAGAATGGTTGACCATTATCAGAGTATATAACTCGGGGCAGACCGAACCTAGGGAAATACTCCTTAATCAATTGTTTGGCTGTAGTGCTGGCAGTATAGTCAGGTACAGGATAAGCTTCGGTCCATCGTGTTAATGTATATACTACTACGAGTACATACTTCTGTCCTCTGCACCTTTCCATTTATATATAGTCCATCTGTATAACTTCAAAAGGGTGTTCAGGAGGATGAAATCCTCCTGCCCCTACTGTTGTGCCTTTTCCAATATTATACTGACAACATATCATACATGTTTGGACTCTTTGTTTGGCTGCTGCCCTAAGATGTTTATTGTCCCATATATGTTGTATTGCGTCTAGCATAGCTTTTTCCCCCAGGTGGGCTGGTCCATGTATTGTATCTATAATAATCTGCACCATGGCATCGGGAAGATACCAGACTGCTTTATGTGGTGTCATCCATCCTTGATCAGTTAGTATCCCTCCTTCCTCTTTCCATTTTTCTTTTTCCGCATTTGTGGCGTGACTCTGTATGTCTTGGATGTCCATAGTTATATCTCGTGTGACCTGCATATGCATGAATTCGGGATTGTGATGCAGCGTACTCTCTACGTCTTTCTGTGTCGTGTCTTGAGCTGTTTGATCTGCTAATGCATTTCCTAATATAACATGATCTGTCCCCTTTGTGTGTGCTTTACATTTTATTATAGCTATTTGTTCTGGTAAATGTATATCATCTAACAATTGTGTTATCAAGTCTGTATGTTGTATTTTTGATCCATGCGATGTCATGAATCCTCTTTCTCTCCATAATGTTCCAAAATTGTGTACTACTCCGAAGGCGTACTGTGAATCAGTATAAATATTTTTTTTTTTTCCTTTACCCAATCGACAGGCCCTGCTCAATGCTATCAACTCGGCCGATTGTGCTGAGAGAATGGGTATCTGTTTGCTTTCTAAAATTTGAGTATTTGTGGTAACAGCGTAGGCGGCCCTTAGCTCCCCCTTTTCTGTTCTTTTACAGGAGCCATCCACATAAATATTTTCTTCTGCATCTGGTAAAGGAGTGTCTTTTAAATCTGATCGTGGTTTCGTCACTTGTTCAATCACCTCCATACAATCATGTACCTCATCTATGTTCTCATGAATGGGTAAGAGTGTGGCGGGGTTCAGGGTGTTGCATCTTAAGATCTGTATGTGAGGTTGAAAAAGTGTCAGTTCATACCCTGACAATCTTGCTATTGTTAGTTGTTGCGTCTGTGTTCTGTTAAGTAATAGTTCTACTGCATGGGGAACTCGTACTATCAAAGGGTGTCCCAATACTATAGCATCGCTTTGTCTAATAGCTTGAGCTGTTGCTGCTACAGCCTTCAGGCATGCGGGAAGAGCTTGTGCTATAGGATCTAAGGTGGATGAAAAATATCCACATATTCTTTGTTTTCCAGCTTGCTCTTGTGTCAGGACCGATAGAGCGGTCCCATTCTTTTCAGTGACGAATAGTGTAAAATCTTTATGATAATCAGGGGTGGCCAACACCGGGGCCTGACACATCGCCTCTTTCAATGTTTTGAAAGCGAGCGTGTGTTCCTCTGTCCAGGGAAGCTGGGGTGACGTGCTGGCTTCTGATGTCGTCAATTTTACAAGTGGTTTTGATATTAGTGCAAATTGGGGTATCCATTGTCTGCAGTAGGACGTTAGTCCTATGAATTCGCGTACCTGTCTCTGTGTTTTTGGCTGTGGTATATTTTGTATCAATTGTATTCTCTCCTTTTTTAGCTGTCTTCCCTCCTTTGACAGCAAGTGCCCTAAGTAGGTCACTTGCTGTTGACAGAATTGCAATTTCTTTGATGACACTTTGTGGCCATTTTCAGCCAAGAATGTTAATACGAATAATGAAGCTTCGACACATGACTGTTCAGATCTGGCCGTAATGAGTATATCATCGACATACTGCAGAAGAGCTGTTTTATCAGGCATTTGTATGGTGTCTAGCTGTCTTTTTAGTGCTTGGCTATAGATGCTCGGGCTGTCAGTAAATCCTTGAGGAGCTCGGGTAAACCGGAAACTCCTTCCGGATAATGAGAACCCAAACAAATATTGACTGTCTTCATGTATTGGTACACTGAAAAACGCGTTTTTGAGATCGATGACGGTAAAATGTGTGGCTTCACAATCAATTGTTGTTAAAAGGGTAGATATGTCTGGTACGACAGGATGTTGTGCCACAACACATTTATTTAATTCCCGTAAGTCTACCACAAGTCTATAGTTGGTATTTTCTCCTGGTTGTACTCTCTTTGCCACAGGTAATACGGGTGAATTCACGGTATTTGATGGTACTTCAATCACCACCGCACTAGTGATGAGGTCCTCTATAATGGAGGTAAGGTCTTTCTCAGCTTGTGGAGGCATTTTATATTGACGGAGTCGTTGTAGTATGGCTCCCTCCTTTAAAATGATCTTGTGGGGCGTAATGACCATCCGCCCGACCGATGTGGGACTGGTGGCCCATAACTCGGCCAGGAGATGGGCCAATCGAGGATCTAAATCTCTAACTGTATAATGGCCCTTGAAGTCTCGAAGGAACAGACGCACATCCTGGGGGGAGCACACTATTATGGCTCCTAATTCTTTCAATTGTTTTATTCCTAATAGATTCTCGGGGCAAGCATCAGTCAAGAGAAGATCTGTTGTAGTGGTAAGGGGGCCAATTTGTAAGGGTAGTGGCTCTGATGTATTACTTGTAATGGGTTGACCAGAAAAACCCAGCAAAATATTTTTATTTCCAGAGAGTGGAGCTTGCGGGAGCTCATTATGATCTATCGTTGTCTTACTTGCCCCTGTATCCAATAGGAATTTCTTGTCTTGTCCCAGAAGGTGAACGTCTACATATGGACCAGTTTGCTCCACAGGTATAGGGATAAGGGGCAATTTATCCTCAACCCTCCCTGGGCAGCCTCATAAAAAACTGGGGAAATCGGCATATCCAGTATTTTCATCAGATATGTACATTTGCGTTGTGTTTGGTATTCCCTGATTCTGTTCTTGGGGCGTTCCTTCTTGAGGTCTGTACTGATGTCGAGGAACATGTATTCTGGGTGTAGTTTTCCCAGTGGCCACATTATGTTTTAGAACTGGGCATGTAACGTTCCCTTGTAAATCTTTAACATAATGTCCAGGCTTTTTGCAATAGTTACAAACACCTTTAGTGTTGTTGACCTTCTTTTGTAGTTGAGACTGTGGGCCTGATTTGGGCATCAATGTTTGTGCTACCAGTGCTCTCAACTTAGTCTCCTTTACCCTAACCTTTCCGCTTTCTTCTTCCCCCCTTATCCTATTTTGGTGGTATTGTAATATTCGTAGGACTTGGGAGGGACTTTGTGCTTGCCGGGAGCTCTCTACCTTCTGAACTCTTTCCCTTAACTTCGGGAGGCTGTTTTCCACTAATTTGGATACAAAAAGGTGTGCATATGAATCACTTTCTAATTTAAGACCGGTATTGGCAGTGAAACATTTCTCTAATCTCGTATAATAATCCCCTATATCTTCACCTGACTTTTGTTTACAGGCGGAGATAGCGTCCCAATCCTCTTTCCTTGTGGTAAGAAGTTGGGGCAACACTTTAAGAATGAGGGTTGGTGCTAATTTCACATCATCTGGTATGTCGGCTCCAGCTGCCCTGGCGTTGTCATTTGTCTCTAGGGCGGCCCAATTCAAATTAGCGTTATCCACTAACCAGTCTTGTCCCCTTAATTTCTAATAAATACCTGGGGGCAGCAAATTTTTTAGTATAATTGTTAGATCTGTTAAGGTATATATTCCCATAGTAAGGACGTCTGTGAGTTCCTTAAAAAACCCAACAGGATCCTTAGAATGCGGTGGTACCATTTCTTTCATTTTCATTATTTCCAATTTAGTAAGAGGTGTATACACAAAAACTTTCTGCTATTCAATTGCAGCGTTTACTCTAGGATGGACCTCTCTGAGAGGGTATTGTCGATACATTTCTTTCTCCCTATAATCAGTATGGCGGGCCCGAAGGAGTGTCCTAGCCACTTCATCATGATATTCCTGTCGTGCATCTAAAAATATGTTAAGGAAGTGTGCAGGATCTTGCAAGAAAACAAAGGAGGTACATTTGGATAACAAGTCTTCAAGGGCAGATTGATAGGGTCTGAAAACTCTGTTCAGTGTCATCAGATGCTGTGTCATGTACAGACTTGCTAACCTACGCTGGGTGAGGGGTAAACTAGAATATAACTGGGCTATAATGTCTGAATTATAAATCTTCGATTGTGAAGTCCATAGGGTAACAGTACGGACCAGTTCTTGTTCCTCGGCTGTTAATGGCGGTTCTTGTTCAAAGAACCAGTTGAGAGCTTCCTCAGTTTCCTCATATAATTCTTCGCTACTGGGAGGTTCTGGGGACGCGTGTAGGGGAGCAAACCTATCTCCTAGGGGTGGTACACATCGTACAGGGTGCTGTTTGCTGATTTTCCTCTCAGGAGTTACTGCTCATTCTTTAAATGTATGTCTATGTTCCCTCATAAGATCTAATAATTTGTTTAATTTGGAATCCACCCCTTCTCCCTTCCCCCCTTCTTCTTCCTCCGCCACCTCTTCCATTAAATCTTCTAATTTCGCGGGATTTCTTAATCTCTTAAATTGGAAGTATCGGGCAAATAGATATAACATGAAGATATATATATATATTTGTTGTTTTCTGTTTCTTCCTTTCAGGACATCTTGGTAGGGAGTATAGTCGCCCCCTCTTAACATGAATTGTAGCATACCATTGATATTATTTTGTACAGCGGGGATCTTTTCTATTTGTTTCCAAATGGCAACTAGTCTTTTTCCCTCGTCTCCTAAGGCGGGGTATATCGTGGATAAGGGATCGTGTGGGCACTGTCCTTCTGGTTCTTCCCCTCCCACTTCATCCTTCTTATCCTTTTCTGCTATAGAAAGAAATCTCGCGGTTTCGGAGAGATCCTCGACAGTTTCAGGAGAAACCAATGGTGGTAGATTATGTACGGGTAAGAGTGGTCGTGTATTGGTAGAATATGGGGGTGCCACATCTAATAAGTCTATAAGCGCCGAATCATCAGGGGGCATAGGTACACTGGGAAGGAGAGGATTCTTTTTTAATTTATCGGGGCAGGAATTTTCACAACTTGGCAGTACGGGTATAAACCTGTAACATTTCCTTGACTTTCCCTTATCATCTGCTCGAGAACTACCTGCTTTCCTTTCTCTTGTAGTTCCTCCTGTCTATTTTTTCCTGACATTCTCTGCGCTTTCTCAACTTTTCCTTGAGCTTTCTCTTGCCTCCGATGGGCTTCTTTCCTCCACCATTCTATGGCCTCTAACTGGCCCTGTCTTGCTTTTCTCTTGAACAACTGTTCCTCTACTTTGAGGACATTCTCTATATCAAAAATCCCCGTACTTGGCCATTTGAATCGTTCCGCTAATTGACTAGTATATTCTACCCATAGGTCCAAGAATACAATGGCGGGCATACCATGTTTGTTATACATGAACCTGGCTGGGGTATCCTTGGGTGGGAGTGCAATCGCCTTCTCTAACAATTTTTTCTCTTTTGCCCGATACTTGAATTTAGTAAATAATGACATTCTTAATGTATATCTATACCGTTTCTGTTTAAACAGAAAAAGTCTTGATACTTTTCAGCAGTACTCACCGAAAAAGCAAACTCGTTATTCTTCGATCGAATCCAGACGCTGCGCGTTTTGAGGGGTCTCGGACGTCTCGGACTCCTCTTCTCCTCGTTGTCGGACTCGAGTATGGACTTTCCGCGTCTCTCACCGCCTCATGTGTATGCCGAGCGCTGGTCCGCCCCTGGGTCTCCGAGGGAGTTCGGCGGGAAATCCCCACTGGGTGCACCTAAAGTCCGTCGTGAGAGAGAGTAGGGGAAAAAACCCGCGACCGGCAAAACCGGCGCGTGTAGAGAAGGGAAAGTCCCTGTTCGGGGGCCAAAATGTGGTAAATACTTTAAAATACCTCTGAATTTGCCTTGTAAGTAAAATAATCAAAAGGAAAGAGACGGGGGCCGAGACGTAGAGAATAATTGGGATTTATTCAGTAACTCGAGTTAAGGGAGAGCTCCTTCACCAAGCGGGTTAGGGAGTAGTCTGTCTTACTTCGCGCAACATAGAGCTTTTATATATTTTTTACTACATGCAAACAAATGGCAGAGGTTCAATCATTTTCCACTAGTTAGGTATGAAAACATTTGTATGCCTCAGGGGAGAGGAGTGGGAGATTGCTTACAAACAAAAATGTGCAAACAGCTGAAGCGTATAATAGACCTTGTTCCAATTGCAGGTTATTCCGTGGAAATTAGTTTTTCTCAAAATTAGCTTAACCGCAGGTATGTGGCTGGTCTGGTATTCGGCCTTAGGCATATTACATGATGCAGCTGCTTTCAAGCTGCATCTTTTTCTGCCTATTTCCTCTGCGACGGGGTGTTTAAAACACTCACAAAATGGATGCCATATTCCATATGGTTGTCCTGATGTCAAATGAAAAGTGGTTGCACGAAGGGTGAGAAACTATTTTTCCACAGGATGGCCTCCCAACAACGAAGGGGTGCCCATCAGAACCTGACCCCATGATTGCCTGCATACTGGCAGAGGCCTACCCAGAGCTGGATGGGTGCTTGAGGGCATCACAGCAGCCACAAGGGGGTTAGTACAGTGGGCCTTACTACAATAATAGTTAAGTGGTATGGGATACGGGTGGTGATTGTGAGTTAGTGGGTGCCCCTTACTGCCAGGCCAGACATTGCAGCGTGATCCAGCTCAAGGGTAATGTGTGTATGGCAAATGCAGGTAGCCTAGCTCATTTGCATTCCATGTCAGTAAGGGTTTTGTGGGTCCCAGGAGGTGTGCAGTTGGTGGTGTTTGTCCCTCATCTTGTTGTGGCATCTAGCCAATTCAATGCCAGTGCAATACATAGTGCTCAATCCTGATCCCTGTGTGTGATGGTGCTGTGTATGTCAACTGTGGGGTTCGTGCTGTAATTGACCCAGTGCTCTCTTTCTCTCCCTCCCCCTTTCTCCTTCTGTCATCCTGTCCATGTGTGCATTATCACCATCTGGCGGAGGAGTAGGGGCACCAGTGACAGAGGGAGCTGCATCCCACAGGACTCAGAGGGCAGAGTCCACTGATGCCGAGGGAACCAATGGGTCAGAGGGCGAGGAGAGCACCATGGCGGAGACAGGAAGTGACAACACTGACTCAGATACCTCCTCCAATGGAAGCTCCGTAGTGGCAGACACCTCTGTTACCACCTCAGCCACAGGTACAGCCACCACCCCCATACCAGCACCGCCCTCCCAGTAGCCCCTCAGCGAGTTGCCCGTGCCCACTCACCCAGGAGGGTGGTCATCTCTTTTGCCCCAGGCACCTCAGGCCCCGCCCAAGTGAGCCCTGCTGCCCTGAGTGAGGAGGCTATTGACCTCCTGAGATCCATCTCTGTAGGGCAGTCAACCATTGTGAATGCCATCCAGGGGCTGGCATCCCAGATGCAGCAATGCAATGCATTGCTGGAGGGCATTCACGGTGGATTGGCAGCCCAACAGGGATCGATTCAGGCTCTGGCCTCCTCTCTGATGGCAGCCATTGGCCCTGTTCCTCCCGTCCCCCCTCCAACTACCTCTTCCCAGTCCCAGTCTCCTCAACCCAACCCATCCCATGCACACATACAGACAAGCATGCACACAAGAGAACACACAAGAGTGGCACAGTCAAACACAGGCACCACACTTTAGTCCACATGCACTCACATGCACTCACACAAATTATAGACAGTTGCACACACAACATCCACTGCCTCCACCCTCTACTCTTACTCCTCCACCTCCCTCACAGTCACGTCCACACTCACACCTGCATGCACTGCTTCAACAGGCACCACCAGCATCACCACACCAAGCACCACACACACCTCACTAGCAGACACCTCCACAACATCCATCCACACGTTCCCTGTGTCCTCTCCCACCTTGTCAGTCCCCCCTCCTAAAGGACACAAATGCAGACACTCAGACACCGAACAACCATCTGCCTCACACTGCCCATTCACCTGCCCTCAAGTTCAGCAGACATACTCCTCCAACAACCACTTCCTCAACCTCCACTCCCATCCCTCCTCCCTCATCCCACCCCACCATCCCTAAGAAGCTTTCCCTTTCCCAACTTGACCTATTCCCTCCTCCTCCTCCCCCTGTCCTGCCCGTGAGAGCAGGGTCCCAACAACCCAGCCCAGCACCTCAGCCAAACAGTCCACGGGGTCAAAGGAGGCACCTTCTGGTCATGGGGGCAAGACAGTGAAGGATCCCACTCCACCAGCAAGGAAAGGGAAGGATCCCACTCCACCAGCCAGGAAAGGGAAGGATCCCACTTCACCAGCCAGGAAAGGGACTGATCCCACTCCACCAGCCAGGAAAGGGACGGATCCCACTCAACCACCAATGTCAGAAGAGGTTCCCACTCAACCACCAATGTCAGAAAAGGTTCCCAATCAATCACCAATGTCAAAAGAGGTTCCCACTCATCCACCAATGTCAGAAGAGGTTCCCATTCAACCACCAATGACAGGCAAGAAGCGCTCACCTCCAGCAGAGGCTGCACAGGAGACACCAACCCATCAGAAAAAATGCAGCCCTCACCTCCAGCAGTGGCTGCCCAGGTGACACCTTCCTCAGCAGAGACAATGTAGCCCTCATCTCCAGCAGAGGCTGCCCAGGAGACACCTCCCCCAGCAGAGAAGATGCAGCCCTCACCTCCAGCAGAGGCTGCCCAGGAGACACCTCCCCCAGCAGAGACAATGAAGCCGTCGCCTCCAGCAAAGGCTGCCCAGGAGACACCTTCCCCAGCAGAGACAATGCAGCCCTTGCCTCCAGAAGAGGACATGTAGGCCAACCTCCAGGGACTGTTGTACATGGAGCCCCATCCAGGAGCAGTGGGAAAGTTCCTTACCTCAGCGACTGTGACCTTGCACTCCCGAGCAATGGGAAATGGGCATGGAGCCCCCTCCAGGAGCAGTGGGAAAGTTCTCAATTTCAGCTGAGGTGCCCCCCACTCCCTTTCCCCCTGAGGTGCCTGTCCACTTCCGAGATGTTGCCCCTGCACAGTGTTGTGCGGGATTCGTCAGGATCAAGTTGGCGCTCCGGAAATCCAGCCAGTTTGCAGTGTCATAATACAGTGGGCGGTACCTTGTCTCAAAGGGGGTGGTACCTGATTTGCATAGAAATTCAGCAGTCATTCAAGTACCTATTATTCGTGCTCTAAGGTAACTATAACTCGAGCCTTCACCATACACAGCTAATTACTCCACATATTATGTCATTGATGAGATCTTATATGGCATCTTTGATATCAATGCAACGTTTACAATACCATTATTGATGAAAAATCTGTGCATGGCAAGGGCGCGAGTTATAGTTACATGAAAGAACTAACTCCAACTATAACTTCTGAATGTCTATGGTTTTTGTACGAGTAAACTCAGAACCTAACTATAATGTCTCTGTAACCTTTGGTTCAGTATATAAATATATAATATATGTACACATATATTACACAGCCACCACTAGGTAGTTATGGCTAAGACCTAGTTTAAGACCTAGTTTCTATAGAAAAAGCTGTTTTTTACTTGCCTATATCTTTAGCACTGCTTGCAAAATCTTCACAAAATTTCTAAAAAGAAATTTGGCAGTGACGTGAGCTGCTGTCTAAAAAGCTTTGGGGTGACCCGTCAAGCGGAGGTTGAGGTAAATGGGTGGTCAAAATTAGAGCGTTTCCAATGTTAATCCCTATAGGAAATGTTGAACAGCAATAGTCCCAAAACGATTGGATGGAATTGCACAAATTTGTCTGAAAGGTATCTCTTGGTCCAACAGCTTTTTTGTTGTTTGGTGCAATCCGTTCAGTAGTTTTTGAGATACTAAAGAAAATCCAAATTTGTATATATAGGGACATGAAGGATCCATAACCCCTCCAGATCTTGTGCAGAGATCTGATTGGCTGCAAACACTTCAACAAGGGAGTGTTGGCAGCCATGTTGGGACTTGGCTGTACAAAATAAGAAAAGGGGCCACGGTACGGTCACTCTGACCCCTTAGCTCTGGTGGTGGGATCCCAGAGGGACTTACCCAGGGCAAAAAAGCATTTTTTTTAAAGTGTTTGGGCAGACATTATGGTGGATCTGTGATTTTAATAAAAACAATTGGGGGCTCCCATGCTTGTTTTTTATGAGCCCCCGGGTAAGACAGTTCTAATGCATGGGGGCACCTGACCCCTCCCTGCCCCGGGAACCACCACCTCCCCGGGGCATAAAGTAAATATGGTGCCCCACGGATCACCATCTCTCTGGGCCATAAAGCAAATATGGTGATATGGGGTGGAGGGCACCCAGTCCCCCTGCTGCCCCGGGGCCACCACCTACCTGAGGTATAAAGCATATATTAGGCAGGGAGTTGCGTGGCCCCTTGCAGCCCATGGGACCACCTCCTCCCCGGAGCACTCCTGCAATGATGAGCGGGGGCCATGTGGCCCCCCTGCAGCCCCGGGGACCATCACTTCCCTGGAGCTAACTGTAAAAAATAGAAAGGGGGTCCGTAGCAGACCTCTGCAGCCCCAGGGACAACCACCTTCCTGGAGCTATTCTATAAATGGAGAGAGACCAAGCAGCCCCCCTCATGGAACCATTGATAGCCCTGGGGACCACCAACCCCCAGGGACAGCTCCTGCTCTGTCCTGGGGTGCCCACTCCAGGACATAGCTGTTTGCTATGACTTGGCAGAAGCTTTGAAGCTGCCGCTAAGTCAAAGCAAACACTCTGGTCCGATAAAGGAAGAGCTGTGAAACAGCTCCCCCATAATCGGAGTGGAGCTTCCTCTGTCTGGCTGCCCGGGAGATGCAGGCAGGCACACAGAATAAACTGCTCTCATGAAGAGGGAGTTGCTGTGACAGCAATGCTGGCTCCCACAAGAGGTGGTGAGCCAGCAAGGCTCCTCCCATGGTCCTCAGCATTGAGACTGGATGCCCTGGGGGACACCAAGGACACACGGCAGGGCTCTGGGGTATGGATTCCCGGGGCCGAGTTCAGCCCTGGGGAGAAGGACCATGCAGCGAGAGATGGGGTTCCTATGGCCCGATCAGCCTAGAGAGGGGGGCCACTGCGCCCCCCACCTACGCCCCCAAAAATTAGGCCAGGACTCAGGGGATGGGGTCCCGAGGCTGACATAGGCCTGGGAACGGGGGCCTAGACAGGCCAAGCCCTGCGGACAACCCACAGCATGGAGTTGGGTGGTTATAGGGGTTGGCTGAAGGGGCTGGCTGCAGGGTGGGCGCTGCGGCTAACCCCTGCTGCACACAGCAGAAGGCCATGCATGGCATTGTTTGAATTAACCTATAGTAATGAAAATTGCTTTACATTAAAAAAATCATTGAAATTCACTGAAAAAAACAAAGGTTACAGGGACGTAATAGTTAGGAAATACAATTTTTAAAAAAAGAAATTTACTTAAAAAACCGGAGGTTAAAGGGATGTTAGGATTGTCAGACTTCCATTTTAAATGTACAAAACCATATAAATTCACCCTTTATACTTAGAGCAAGTAACTATAACTTGCTCCCTAAGGTAACTGTAACTTGTGCTGTTTCCATGCATTGCTCATTACCGTACAAATTATGATATTCATGAGATCATTGATAACAGCATCGATAATATCAATGTAATACAGTATTTGCAGTAACTTTTTTGACAAAAAAACTGTGCATGGGGTATAAGTTACAATTACCATAGGGCACAACTTTTATGTCCTTGAGATAACTCTAACTATAACTGGTGAATTTATTTGTAACGTTCCACATTGGAAAAGTGTGTGTGGATCCTTAGGAACAGGAGACCGTAGGGTAAGGCCACCAATCAAAAGTAGTTGGGGAAGTTTAAGTAAGTATGTGTTGTTAATAAAATGGCAGGAACTATGAGACTGTTATTTTTGGAGATTTGTTTGTGTCAGTGTGTCAATTAGTGGTGTTTTAGTATTGGAACATCCTTCATGCTTACTTCAGTGGTACAAAGTTTTTATTACAATGGAATTGCCATGAGTAAACTGTATTAGTCTCTAAAGTTACAAACTTAGAAGCTACACAGTTTTTGGAAATTGTACTACTATTAAATACTGCGTATGTGAGTCCCAAGCCTTTACTGTCTACGTTTGAGCATTTATGGTATGAATTCATAACGTTTGGCCAGAGGGTTAAGTTGGCCCATAAGGTTAGAAAAATATTATGGGATGGTCTCCCTTATTCCGTCCTGACAAGTCGCTTAACAGAAATAATGAATCTGATGAAAGTCAGCAACCAGAACTAGACCAACTATTCTTACAAAGCCAGTCTGTGTACCTTTCACTTGCACTTGCAGTAAAGAACGTATTTATTTAATTATTTATAGCATTTGTAGAGCTCTGGGTCACCAAACAGGCATCCTAGCTCAAGTTATAAACAGAAGACAGTTCAAACAGGGCTACACATACAGAAAAGAGAGATCAGCTACTCAGGAAAGAGTCAGGTCTTAAGGGCTTTCCTAAAAATAGAGAAGATTGGTGAACGATCTGAGGGAAGCTGGAGTTGATTCCATAGTCTGGACACCCGACCATAAAAGCCCAGCCACCTTGTCTTACCCTCTTGAATCTTGCTACCAGGGCCAGTTTGACTGAAGAAGAGCAGAGGTCTCTTTTTGGGATATATCTCCTAACAGTACTACATGATGATGCCGGACCTATCCCATGCGGCGCTTGAAACACAATAAATAGAGGTTTAAAATTAATTATTTGTTTAATAGGTAGCCAATGTAGCTCCTTCAAGGCCGCTGAAGCAGAAGCCCTTCTTGGTATAATTTCCAGAATCCTGAGAAGGACCGAACACCAGAGTACACCTCATATCTCTTTCTCCAATAACAATCATTGTCACTGCCAGTTTACAAAAAGATCACGGGAAAAGGAAGAAAGCTGTTATTCTTTACACAGCTCAGTATACAAAATGAAGGTAACAGTCAGCCAGAGACTCTGAACATTCAGCCATGGGAGGAAAAAAGTAGCACTTAACAGCTGGTTACTTTCTCCTACTAATACGTTTTACTATTCTGTGTTGTGTCTCTAGAACGTTTATTGACATCGAAAGGATGAACATTTGAGCCGATTTAGCAGGTTTCGACCCTGTGGCTACCAGGTAATCACAGACTTCTAGCGTGTATACAGTAATGCACTGAGCCGCCCGATGCAGCTAATTTCTGTGGATTTTCTCTCTCAATCTCTCCAATTTAGCTATCTCTTTCACTCAGTGTTTCTTCCCCTTGCTGTCTTGTTCTGCCCATTTCTGGTTTACCTTCGCACATATTTGCAGTGGCTTTGGAACAGATTTCAGAGGCCTTGAATATTCTCACTCCAGCATCCTGCTGTTAACGTGTAAAGTGGGTCGAAAACGTGAGGGGAAATCTGCTGTGCAGAGCTAATTGGGGCCCTGTCTGTGCTTACTTGCCTTTTATGTTGCATGCTTGCCTATCTCCAAGCCATGGACTTTTTTGCTTAATCTTCATGTTTGTCTCTTCTTCGCACGTGCTCCGTTCTGTGGATATCCACCTGTGCATGTCCATGCTTCTGGGTCAATGATTTCCTACAAAGCCTCTGCCTGTTTTACTTCCTTCCTACGTGTTTCCTTCTATGTCTAACGCTGTTGTTTTCAGCATGTCCCTTGCAGAATATGCCTAATCTTTCTTTGCCACACCAGTCTCTCGTCCATTCTGCTTAGTTGCTATACATTCACCTACCTAGTAAAATGTTATGTATGCGATGTGATTTCCCTTTAACTTCTTGTATATAGGTAACAAAAAACGGGTAATGAGGGCATGTATTTTGCAACACTGAAGTGGGATACGCTGTGGTACCTCTGAAGCACCTGTGACTGATCATTACAAGAGCAATGATCGTACTGCCTGAGAAAATATGGTGCCGAGCCCCATTGTGGAGATATGTCCACGATTCTGCATATTCACAAATGTAAGTGGACGGAAATATGAATTGTAACGAAAATTAAGTTATTATTGGACTTGATGGAAATTGGGAGCGGGGTTGGCTGGTGATGACCACTTCCGGAATAATTTGTGTTCATTAAACAATTGTATATATTGTAAATATTCTACAAACACTTCACATATGTTGAATTGTATTTGATGCCTGCAGGTGTATTCTTGTTGAATTTTCCACATCTAAGTAAGTGGTTATGCTTTTTCGTGCCCCTTGATAGTTCTTGGCTTTTTCCGAGTTCTTTTGGGTTTGTCTATTTTTCATTTTATTTGAATGATTTACGACTTTATGATGGCTGTCTTGAATTGTAACTCTTTTTGATAAAGCATTTCAATTTGAAAATGTGAGGTACACACAAAAGCGACAACTTAGCTGGGCTTGTTTGTACCCAAAGTTCATGAATGTGTGTTGCTTGTGGCAGGGAAGAGAGCAGCAGAGCACAATGTTTAGTTAATATAACTCTAGGCTTCTCTCTCAGCCAGTACAGTACAGAGCAGCACCTTTAGTGCTGTGCTGCGTTGTTAGTTAATTTAGTCAACCTGACCCTCAGTCTCTTTCTCAGTTTTGGACTGGTTGGTGATGCAAGCAGTTGAAGAACTGGAGCAGTGCTATTTTAACAGTTTACGCACTGGTAAATGGTTGCTTGTCAGAGGAACTTTCAAGCTGTGTGCTGAAGAGGGAGGGTACATGTCAGCATTTGTTGACATATGTAATGTAAACAACAGAAAATACTAGAATAAAATATAAAAATTAACATAATTAACAAAATCACTTTGCAATAATGAAGCATAAAACACAGCAGTCCAAAAAACAGAACACATCATCGATACAACTAAAAACCACACAACAAATGATTGCAAACATTCTTATCATATATTATCCCCCTTATATTTTGGTTTCACCTTATGATACCTTGGTGTATCATAAAAATATTAAATAGAGCCAGTCAGAATTATTTTATGATTCAGCCTGAAATCTTATGAGGTCATGCAGTTTGCACATGTCTGCTTTTGCTGGCTCATCCGTTTTCTGGGACGTCATAGCCACCAAATTGCTTTTGCTTTAAGAAAAAAGTAAGCCCTTAGGGGTATATTTAAGAAAAGTGGCACTGTACACAGTGCAGCACCACTTTTCTTGCTTCCTTTAGTGCCCCCCTACTGCCACCATGTGTGAGCCATATTTAAAATACTGCACACCATGGTGCAGGGTAGGGGACAAAAGCGTAATTTCTTTTTACGCTATTGATGTACTCTGCAGCAACAGCACCAAAATATCAGTGCTCCTTCTGCAGAATACATAGGAGCCCATTGTATTCAATGGCATGCTCCCTTTAATGCCTGATCTGAATTGGTGTTCAAAGTGCTGAATAAAATGATAAAAGGAAATCTGTTTGATTTCCTTGAGCAATTTGTTCACCCTCTAACGAGGGAACACCCCCCTTCCTCACATTATGCCTGGTGCAGGTATGATGTAGCGCAAAAGGTTACAAAGTGGAGCAATGCTTTGAATTGAACCACTTTGTAAACATAGCATGGCATTCTTTTGCCTTTCTAACACCACATTCACATTAGCGTACAGAAATGATGCTAATGTGGCATTAGAATGGTGCTAGGGGTTCTTAAATATGCCCCTTACATGCTTCTTGGTTTTGTTCCGTTCTGCTAAATTGTGTTTTGCATAGGCAAGAAGAGCTGCTATAAAATCTCCAGGTTGTATCTGCTGATGGCACAGTTTACACTCAAGTCAAGATTATACATCTATTTTAAATAAAGCAGTACATATAGAAAACACGAATCTCCTTAACCAGTGTAACAAACACACCTAAAGCATGGGGCAAATGCTCACCCACACAGTAACATTAAAATCCTCACATCACAAGCTAGCTTGGAAAAGGTGACAGGAACTACATGCAATCATAGTAAGGCATATTGCTGATGAGAAACGCATTTGCCTGAAATGCCTTTCAGCTGTGTTGTTGAATAGATTGATTGTGAAGGTTCTAATTGTGTCCCACTCAGGGCTGGACAGGCCTTTTATTCCACTGTGAATTTCCACAGTGGGCTAGAGTCTTTGGAGGCCGGATCTGGTTTTGAAAACTCGGGGCCCTTCCTGTCTATCACTTTCCTGAGCTCTCTGAGGTTAATTTGATTTGGCACAGGGAGGCTTCAAGAGAGAAAGAGAGGGAGGGGAAGGTAAAGTGAAACTGATCACAGATGGAGAAAAGAAAGAAGAGAGAGCATGGATGGATTGATAGAAAGAGGGAATGCATGAGGAGAATAAGTGGGGCTGGTTGGAACAGTGACTGCTTTTGGTTCCCCAGTCCGGCCCTGCCACCACTGAATGTGCTAGTTATTGTACTCTTCCACATTGTGCAGCAATGGGAAAAGTAGTACTTTTAAAAGCGCTACCTAAATTCTTAATCTATGGACATAAATGAATGGCTCCTTGGGGGCTTGATATCAAGAAACATGTACTAAATACCGATATGTAAATAAACGCATGCCTAAAGACTGCATAGTGCATAAATCATCACTCTTCATGAAGAAGCAAAGACAAGCATTGGCAAAGACACCAGTTCTCAATTGCTTTAAGGAGCTATTTGTGTGCCATTGTACACCTGCAGTCACACATTCTCCAGTCTTACTGCATCACCTTAAGGTGTTTCAAGAGGTCGATTGAGTCATACCCAAATACTCGCTGTAATTAGCTGCATTGCCCAAAGCCACTACTGAAGGGCCCATAGGCTTGCTTAACTACACTCAATAACTACCCTCAAATTCCAGATACCAGAGAGTTATCATCAGACTAATTGCCCTTGAATGTCTATTTGTGAAAGTAGAAAGAAATAGTGACAGAACATATATTCGGAGCCCAGCAAAACATAAAAAGGGCGAGGCTTCAACATATACATTTCGATATTCACTTTCACAAGCATAACGATTTCTAGTTTTTGATAGGACAGCGTAAACATTACAATGTTATGAAGGTGAGAGTCATCTGTAGGATCATAGTGCATCTACTTTGTTATTAAGTTAAATAAGTTACTCAAAAATATAGAGATGATAAAGCGGAGAAAGGCAAGTAGGTATGTGTGGAGAACTTAAAACAGGATGACAAGGAGAAGAAGAATTGGAAATGAGTGGTTAGATACAGCTGTTTCATAATACTCTTACTACATGTCCATTGTGCAATTCTACTTTGAACAAAACAAACCATTAGAGGACGTCCTAAAATGTTTCCTTTTGTTGAAGGTAAAATTGTACAATTGAAAATAATTCCAACTGTGATTTTATTTTGCGCATAACAAATCAGAGAGGACACATTTTCTATGGCCTAAATAGATATCTCATTGTGAGGTTATGGTAGCGATTGTCATTCAGGTGCTCCAAGTTCATCTGCAGTATATTTTTCAAGCTGTCACTCTAGTATTCATTGGTAATACCAGTCACTTGAATTTTCAAGTTATCTTCATATTCAACATTTGTGCCTATGAAGTATCTGAGAATAAGCTAGGGAAGTCACAGGGAGATACTTAAGGGTGTATGGAGCTGGGTAAAGGGAAGACAGTGCTGGCAATGAAAGGGGTGGCACAAACCAATATCAGAGCAGCAAGAAAGGGAAACAGGATGGAAAATGGGGAGTGAGTTGGTAAACGGGCCTTTCTGTTGACAGGACTTGACCCTGGTTTTCCATGTCAGGCCACTCACTTGGAGAACTTGTCCACAGAGATGATATTGGACCCTAGTCTCTCCCAACACAATGCCTGACAAAGGAATAATAACCTCAAATAAGGCACTGTCCTAGGAGGGAAGGGGGTAGGGACAAAATAATAAAAGAAACAAAGACTTGCGTCCTCTGAGTGGTGTCCAGCTCGCTATCCTGCTCAGGAATTCCCCAAGTGTCTTTCTCTTTCAGGGTGTGCAGGAGCATCAAATAAAGGAAAGGAACACACAAAATATATCAGCATTGGCATGAATTACCATAGCTGGTTGAAATAACATTTGAGCAATGGAAGTACATACAGTCAGAGATGCTTATAACAACACAGGAAATACGTACTCCTCCTACCGTGCAGACCTCCCAGCCACTAACTCAGTGAATCCTATCCTGGCGGCGACCAGGGCATCCTGGCAAAGGGCCAACCGACTGTTTGGGGTCCACCCCCTTATACATGCCCAAGCACCCCTGTGGCACAACAGTGGCCTACGCATAGGTGGCTAGGTACTCCATTGGCCGCAATGGAAACAGGAAGGCATCCTTACCCTCTCACAGGTTCTGGAGAACGATGTGCTCAAACCATTCCCCAAGCTACGGGAGGAGTTCGGCCTACACCCGAACCAGGAATGGAGATACATGCAACTCAAGCATTGTCTCTCCCAAGGGAATATACCTCCACAGCGGGGATCCCTGCCCTCACCGATAGTGGCTTACCTGCAGCAATGGGGACAATGCAAGGGAGTAATGTCGGGTCTATATGATCTAATTATTCGACGGCTTTACTCCCAACCGCTAATGGACAAACTACGTCTACGGTGGCAAACCAGGCTGCAGCAGGATCTAGACCCAGACGATTGGGAAGCTATCCTAGAGACACTAGACAGAGGCACCCAGGAAGCACGCTTGAAATTCTGCCTCTTTAAAATCTTACATGAATGGCACTGGTCCCCAGCGAAACTGCATAGGACCGGACTCCTCCCGCATGCGAACTGCTGGCGATGTCCAGAAACATCCTGTGACCTGATACATATCTTAGTAAACTGTACAACAGTAAGACCACTCTGGGATGCTGTGAGCTCCACTCTGGCTGAAGTAATGTCACTTCCGTCACCACTTCCTCCTGCCCTTCTACTTCTGCAAGATACGACCTCCCTACCAGACCTCCCTAGACCACACAAGCGACTGTTGCACACAGCGTTAGCTACTGCAAAAATTTGCATACTCAGACACTGGCGGTCAGAAACCCCCCCAAGCCCGTAGGAATGGATTACAGCCATGATCCGCACTGCTATGCATGAACGGATCATCTATAACTTACAAGACCAAGCTCAATTATTCCTACAGGTATGGGCTCCCTTCCTCACAAGGGGGCAATAGTGCCCTACCCGGAACCACCACTGTTCCCTTCTCCCTTCCCTCTCCCTCCCCTCCCCCACATGCGTCTCTTCCCCACTCTCCCTCTCGCTCCCGTACCTCCCCCTCCCTCAGTATTTTCCCCCCTGTCCCCCTCCTTATCTCCCCTTCTCTTCCTCTCTTTTCTATCCTTTTCTCCTCTCCCACTCTTTCTTTTCTTTCCTCTTCTTCCCCTTCTCCCTCTCCCTTTTCCTACTGTTTCTTCTTCTTTTCTCCTTTTTCCTCTCTCTTACTCTCTATCCTCTCTCATTCTCTTTCTCTCTCCCTCTCGCCCCTTATCCCCACGTCCCTTTCTAAAACACCCACTAGAGTCCGAACGTCGCCTTCCAGCAATGCTCCAAACAGACCTCCATGGTAGATTCTTTTCACAATGTCGTCAGCTAGTCACCTGGTCCCAACTGATACTGACCACAGAGTTGACATGAGCTGCAACACCCATTATCCGTGCAGCAACATCCCTTGCTTCCCAGGGTGGCACTCCCCGGTCCTTTCGTCTGAACAGGTACAACCTACCCTTTACCCTCTTTAAACCCCCCCACATAGCCTAAAATATGTTGGAAGTGAACTCTACCTCAAGTTTTTATATTGTGACTGATACCTTGTTTGTGCCTTACGAGTTATTTTTTTTTATTTTTTTTTTTTTCTTTCTTCTTCTTTGGTTTCCTAATATCACTGATGTGTAATTACTCACAATTGACGGGACCCTGATCCCACTGACTCTGTATCATATTGTGTTATTAACAATAAAAAAAAAGTTTAAAAAAAAAAAAAAAAAAAAAAGAAATACGTACTCCTCTAGTTCTTGTGGGATTGAAATTCCCACTCCTTTCGTGAGCTTCAGATAACAGTTCACAGTTTTTTTCCTAGCAGCATATTGCGTCATATGCTTTTGTTATGTGTCTGTGCTTCCTTTCTTTATTTTTGAATTCTCTTTTCCTCTTTCAAAGTTCGCAAATAGTCTCTGGAACTTCCAGCAGATAGTGTATGAGTCTTATGTTGGGATTATTCACAAGTCTTGAAGTATTTATTTTTTGTAGAATTGTTGTGGACGAGAAACAAAGGATAGTGCACTAACCTTTAGCTTGCTCTTCCTTTAATTGCAGGTTACGCCCTCACACAATTCGGAATGACCAATGGGCCAGTTCCTGAATGGCTACAGCCATGAAGAAGATTACACAACGCTGCTCAAAGTAGGTCTTTTCTGGAATTTGAGGATCAGAGAAGTCCAATGAACTGCTCAGAAATGACTGTAGGGATGCAGATGCCACTGGCTCAGGCTAGGAAGGTAGGACCAGGGAGAAGAGAGTGCAATGATCCAGGAAAGTGGGAGTGAGGATAATGGTTCTTTTTCGGGAAATAAAGGCAAATGCCTGACTGGGGTTTAACCAAGTATTTTTAGGTAGATAGTTTTTTCTAGAAGGGAAGGTGTATCACTCTGGAAATTCCCTGACTGGAAAGTCCCAGTATTGGTGGTACATGTATCACTCTGGAAAGTACCTGACTAGAGAGTCCCTGTCTGTAGGCACATGATTAATTATAAAGCACTTGAATAATTACAATAACAGAAATAAGGTCATCATTGAAGCGAGACGTACAAAAGTGGAATAGAAACCATATAAAGGCTTTAATTCAAGCCTATAGATAGTTAAAGCACATGGAATACAAAAATGTTTGATATGGGCAACAATGATACTAAACTTAGCGCAAATAGTTAACCTAAGGTTTGTGAGTTTGAGGAGCGGCTACATGATTAATAAAGCAATGAGTTGCAGAACATAAGGTACATGCTTGGGCAGGGGATTTAGTGATTGTAACATTCCCTAGCCTAGTGAGAAGTGAATGCTGTTATGCAATGTGTCGCCATTGGTCAGGCACTACCGTATTACCATCATCCCTATAGTGAGCCTCATGTTCTGACATTTCTTTTGAATGCTTCACGCGTCAGTGCTCCCCTAATATCACTCCCTGCAGCAAGACAGAGTGGTGACCTACCCATATTAATGGCATTCTAATGATTCTGTACTCCTTTCATACACATTTCATGTGGTTAATGTTGGTGCTATTCTCATCCATTCTTGAGTAGGTCATATGTTATTGGACACATTCTGCTGATGGCTCTGGAGTCTCATTATTAGGTGGAGAGGAGATGTGGCCTAATATCGAGAGGTGCTGACATTGCAACTGGTGAACAACGTTCAGTTCCTGACCTCAGTTCTTGATTCTGTCATTTTGGGTGAATCACTTACTCTCCCTTTGCTGAAAAAAAACATTTTAAAAATGTGCTCATGTAAAACACTCGAAAACCCTTGGGTCAAGATCACAGTATATAAAACTGCAAAATCTAAATAATAAAGTAATATTTCAGTTATTTCAGGAGATCCCATCCTATAGGTTTATGAAAGTGACTCCATTCTCCCTTGAGTGCTTCAAGCCCTAATACTATGCTGATCAACATTGTGGGTTGTCCATCCCAATGACCTCTTATGCAACGGCTTATAAGAGGCCAATGCAGCCCCTGCAGTGCAGGAGGCAGGCTACCCATACTGCAGGGGAACAGCTCAATCTCTACTGATGTGAGCGTGGAGGGGGGAGGGGGTTTTAGTATATTTTGCTAGGGGGCTCCTTATATTTGTTATGTACCTGCTCTTATGACCTCCTTCCCAGATGTGGTCACACTGTTCTTTTATGCTTCATCCTTCGAGTGTCCCACTGCTCCACTATCGAATCATTAGAGACACTCCTTCAGCCACCGGAGTTGTTTGCTGAGTCCAGCTGGTATCCTAGTGCCCAGGAGCTTTCATAGTAACAGCATGCCTCTCATTCTTTTCTCAGATGCTTTTAACATAGTTGATCATGACACCCTAATAGAAAGACTTTACAAAGCCGGCTTAGAGGGGGCTTCTTGCGACTGGATCACATCCTACCTTCAAAACAGACCATATGTCATCCATACTCCCCCCCTTCTCACCCAAACTGTACCTCACAAAAGCAGGGGACCCTCAAGGCTCAATCATCTCACCCATGCTTTTCAACATCCTCATGAAGTCATTACCAGCAATGATCAATGAAGCTCACATGCTACAACTATGCAGATGACACACAAATACTCCTTAAACTGGAAAGCCCCAAAGGCATTAGAAACTCACAGATCTTCAGTTGCCCCAGAGCCATTGATCAGTGGATGACATGGAGCCATCTCAAACTGAATGCTTCCAAAACAGAAATACTCACATGTGGCGACTGGAAAAATTATGATCCTCTCTGCATCTGGCCTGATGATCCTGGACTACCTCCTAAAATATCTAAGGAAGTAAAAAACATTGGAATTACAGTGGACTCCAAGTTAACAATAAATACCCAAGTGGGAAAATTAGCAAGATCAAGCTTCATTACAGTGAAAACCCTGCGACGCATCTTCCCCCACCTGGAATTTCCACACAAGGTCCTGGCTACTATCTCCCTTGTCCTGTCTAAACTGGATTACACCTGTAGCCTTTACCATGGATAATTTTTAGCTACTATGAAAAGTCTACAATGGATTCAGAACTCTGCTGTCAGACTACTACTACATGGAAAGTCACAAGCCCACATCTCCCCTGCCCTGAGAGCCCTACATTGATTAACGGTTGCCAGAAGATCCACCTTCAAGCTGCTTTGCATCACCCACGAAGCAATACATGGAACAGAACCTATTTTTCATCAGGAATAAAATCACCAAATGCATTCAACAAAGGAACCTCCTCTAAAGATTGGCATCTCACCTCAAAACCCCATCATGCAAGAAAAAGATAATACATGGCACATCTTTCTCTGTTCAACCTGGCAAACTACGGAATTCATTCCCCCAATATAAGATCCACACATAACTAGCTTATCTTCAGAAAACTGCTCAAGAGTTATCTCTTTTCTACATAACCACCATACTCAAATAGCAATGTGCAGCATATCCCTGTGTATGTGAACATGTTACTTTGATTATATTTATATATCCAGATATTTGTGTTTCTTTGTACAAATATGTATAATAAGTTTTTTTAAAAATCCTTAAATTATATACATATTCTCGACAACTGCTAAACTTAACAAATGTATATATTACAGGTAAAATATATATATATATATATATATATTGATATATATAGATATAAATATGTTTGATTAAATGCTTCTTAGTCTTTGTTTTTTATTTATCTATATATTTATCCATCACAATAAGTGAATATTATCTTAACTGTTTTCCTACAAGCATTTCACTGTTGAAATACTGAGGAAAAGATACAAATAGTGTTGAAAAACTACACAAACAAATTAACTTTAAATACTGCAACACTTGAAAGCCTGTGTTTATACATTACAGCTTTAAATCTCTGTATTCATGTATCAATATATATTCATTGCTTTAGTCCTACTGTACAATAAAAAAAATAAGCAAATCAATCTCTACAACACACTCTGTCTCACCTTATACCTCTATCAATCTATTCTCTATCTCTGCTCTCTGACTCATTCCAAACCTCATTCTAATACTAGGATCTCCAAAATAACCCTTCCTAGACTTTTTCCCCCTCTATCCTGCCTGGCTCACCCTGAACCTCAGTTTACTACTATGATCTCCCAAACAACCCCATTAAATTCTCCTCATAAATCTCTCCTTTTACTCATCCCAAACCTCATTTTCTACTATGATCTCCCTGATCCCTTTTCTGTCAGGGGTTATAAGTGTTATATAAATATAATTACAATCTATTGCTCTATGAGTCAGTTCTCCAGTGTAGTCCAGTGTAATCTCTATGCCCTGGGCCACTTGGGAATAATGGAACATGGAAGGGTGCACCTGAGTGGGTGGATCTGACTATCTGGTCAACCCAGATTTTTTGCTTTTTGATCACCTGTTTTTTTACCTTTAACTGTGAGGGAGTCTCATAGTTTGGGACTCCAATATAGTAAACTCAGTGTAAAATGGACTGCACGTGATTCCCACTGGTGCTGCCTTGTTAAGCAAAGGCTGCTGTGATGCAGCAAGAGTAGAGGACCCTGGCTGGTTACACGTGATCACATGTGCACCCGTGTGAGGGCTGCACAGGGCGGATCCATGGTGTGCGAAGCCCAAGAACTGTGCTTAGGTAGCCTGGTGCAGAAGGGATCATGCACAGTAGGTGGTAACCTAGAGTAGGCCTTATGAGATGGGTAAACACATGTGAGGGATAGTTAGTGTGCTTATTCTCTTGATTGTAGTGACACTCCATTATATGCCAATGGGAAAGGCTGGCCTAGGGCACAACCCCAGTTCCTAGGGTCCACAGACTCCAGAGTTGCACCAATGTACACTGTAACCTGTATTAAAGAATAATGCAGTAGGTTACAAAAGCGTATGTGTACACTTTATGGGTCATCCAGGGATGCCATCTTTCTCTGACTCAACTCTGGATTAGGGCCAATTACTGCTCTGTCCAACTGCAGGAGAAGGGCTGTGCATCAATTACCCAGCTGTCATTCCAGGCCAGGAACCAGGCCTACCCCAATGAAAAGGGGTTCCTTGGAGGAATTGCTCAGAGAGGCTCTGGCAGGAATGTCAGGGAGGAGGGCTGAGTCTCTCAGAGCACATGCGGCAGCTGAATCCTGGATGATGACATTTTGATGTATCCCAGAAGACTGTGCAGGAAGGTTGGGACAGGGGCGGAGAAGTAATGTGGCAGATCAGGATAAGTGTGAGTAGGGGAGGGCTCTATCTCCTGGCTTGCTTCTCAGCAAGACAACTGAAAAGAAGAACCCCCATACTGGGACAAGGACTCTGCCCCTGAATGCCCCCAGACACAGTGGGCACACTCCAGGACCAGGTCAATCGATCACTTAATCCCGCTGAGGACTAGTTGGGGGAAAGACTGGGCTCTGGTGCAAGGAGAGCACACTGCCCAGAAGAAAGGCGGATGCATGGAGTAAGTGGGACGGACTCTCTATTGAGTTGGGAAACTTCTAGGCCAGAAGCCCTAAAGAAAATGCTCCAGGTGGTAAGGGCTCACCAGGAGGAGAACAATGAGCTGAAGATCGCTGAGCATTGCCCCCCCACCCGGGACCCGAGATATCTTCCTCCAAAGTGTGGCGGCCTTTGACCTCTGCTGGGCGGCAAAGCACTTGGGGCTCTGCTGCCATGCTGAATACCTGCCCCCATGGTGGGCCAGGGCCCAGGGGCTACCCCCAAAGAAGAGTGGAGCTGGGAAGCATTGTTGCTTTTCCTCTGCAAAAATACAGTAATGAGGGAGTGACGTTTCACTCCCTCGAAGGTGAAGGGAGGGGCCTGGACCCCATCCCGGGGCCCCACAAAGATACAATGTTGGGGGACACTGTCATGCCCACCACAAAGATAAAGAGAGGGGTCCCGGACCCCATCCTAGGGTCCTGCAGCCAAGGAAAGTTGGGGGACTCCGTCCCACCCCTAGGAAGATGAGGAGAGGGTCCCCAGAACCCATCCTAGGATCCCCACAGTGAAGCAAAGTCAGGGGATGCTGTCACATCCCCTGCAAAAATTAAGAGAGGGGCCTCGGACCTCATCCTAAGGCACCTGATGGCCAGAAAAGGAGAAGTAGTGCTGCTGCTGAACTCCCCTAAGCGGCCAGGCCAGCCACAGCAAAACACTCATATGCCCACAGGGGTGGGCAGACTTCAAATGAAGAGCCAGCTCCCATGGCATCACATGAAGGTGCTGGCTGGGTGGTGAGCTGGTAAGAGCAGTCGGGGTGTCTCCCTGACCTGCTCTCCAATGTGGTTGAAGGCAGCTGGGTGTCCGGCCAGAATCTGACACCCAACACAAAAAAACTAAACAAACCCAAGGAAACCACCACAGTGATTCTCCCCGGATTAGTGGGAGAGGCGCACATCATATAAGTATGCTCCTGGAGCAGCTCCCCATGATGCCCCATGGAGCCAGCATGCAATGTTAAAAGAAAAGGCTAAAAAATAGCTTGTTTTTGCGTGGTGGTGACCTTAGGAGAGAGGGTCACCACCAAAATAATCACCAAGTACAGGGGGAGCTTGCTTCCCCCCAAGAAGTTATCAAATATCCCCTCCCTCAGTTTCAGGAGACTTTGGAAAGGATGTTCCCTCAAGTGTGCCAGTGTGTTTTCAAGCTTAGTTCCAACTGGAACGTATGTTCAAGGTGATGGAACTGAGCCCTCTAGGGGTGAAGATCATGACTTCAATCCTTCTGGATTGAATGTTGATAACAAGGGATTTCTATAATGGTGAACACCCTTTAGGGGTGAAAGGCTGTAACTACATGTCTTTTCCTAGAAATTGAGTCCTTTAGTGTTGGAAAATGGGTTATTGGTAAGGGCAGGTAGGTACCTACACCTAGCAACAAGCCACTAACCTCCACCTAGGTACAGTTAGGTCTCAGTAAATTAATCCCAGCTCAACCCTTGGTAGCTTGGCAACGAGCGTCAAGGCTTAACTTAGGAAACAGTGTGTAAAGCATTCAAATATCACAAAACAGTAATCAAATAAAACACAGGAAACAGTTTAAAAATCCAAAACCAATTTATAAAAATAGTTTATATTTTTATCTTTAAAATGACACAAAAACGATTAAAATTGGTTCAGGGGAACCGGAGATATGAATTTTTAAAGAATTATTATTTTTCTAGCACTTAGAAACAAAAAGCGCTAATCGGGTCATCTGGTTGCACCTCGACCGGGGCAAAGTCAAAGTTTCAGGCCGACCGCGATGGAGCCCTGCTCGGCTACAAGTCGCGGGAGGCATCGGTTAAAAAGTTACCTTCTGACTTAGTCTTTATTTTGAAGTTTTTCTTCACCGGGATGAACCTGCCAGTTGAATCCGACCTCCTGGAGCCCTTGTCCGGATACGCGATGTGGGTTTCCTCGGTGGAGATTTTTACCTTCGGACTTAGTCGTTTTTTCGAGATGAAAATCCTTCGACCGGGGTAAACCTGGATCTTGATCCGACGTCCGTGGAGCCCTTCTCGGATACGATGTCTGGGAGGTCCCGGTCAACTTTTTACCTACGGACTTAGTCTCTTTTTCGGAGGTTTTTCTTTACCGGGACGAACCACCAAGTCAGGCCGGGTCGCGGTTGAGGCAAGCCGGCTAGAATTTCCGCGGCGGGTCGGTCCCTCTCTGGAGCTTTTTTTCAAAAATTCTCAAATCTTTTCCAAACTTCTGGGGCTTCACCCAGATGTTCTTTTAAGGTTCTTTTGGGGTCCACAGCTCACCCCAAGGGTCCAGAAGTTCTGTGATGGTCCTTGGGGGGTGCGGACTTCAACTCCCAGAATGCACCTGGCGCAAACTCCTTTTTGGCCACTGGACAGTGGTCAGCTGGTCACTTTTCAGGAGTTGGTGCAGGGGGACTCTGGATAGCAATTTTTCACCTGTAGCAAACAGGGAGTCCCTCCTTGAACCAGTTGAAGCCAGGCAAAGTCCTTCTTGTGGTGAAGCCCAAGTGTGCAGCTGGTGCAGTCCTTCTGAGTGCAAGTTCCAGGTGCAGGCCAGGGGTCCAGCAGGGCAGTCCTTCTTCTCCTTTAGTTCCTTCTTCTTGAAATTTGGTGGGGATCTGAGGTGTGGGGGCAGGTCTGCCAGTTTTATCCTTGCTCCTGGGTGAAAAGCAGGGGGGTCCTGGTCCTCCAATCAGGTACAGGGTTGTCCCCCTGTGATGACCACTTCCTGGGAAGTGTGGCAAAAATCCATCCCAAAAGGCAACAGTCTCTAAAAATCCAACATGGCTGAATCTGATTTTTGGAGGTTACATCTGGCTAAGCCCACCCACTGGTGTGGCTAAAAATCATAAACACACCCCTCTCCTGCCCTCTCCTAATCTAATCAAGGGGGCACCTAGTTGTCTGGGGTTGCAGGATGTGGGGGTGTTGCTGGGTGCTCCAGATGTCCTTCTCTGCCTTTGAAGACCAGTTTGGCAGCCCGCCCCCTTTCTGCCTCACCATCTGCTGAGGGGAGATTCTCTCCCCCAAGCACATTCCTTTGTGTGAAGCCAGGCCACTTCACACCTCATCAAGGCAGCTTGGCAAAAGCTGTTGCAGGCTGGCCAATCAGAGCACAGCAGCAAAAACAATGCAGAGCTGAAATTGGCAACTTTTTAGGTAAAGTCTAAACTTTTTACCTGAACAAGTTATATTAAATCCAACAACTGGAAGTTGTGGGATTTATTACAACAATTAATTTGATACCAAATTCTTGGTATGCAACATTTAAGGAGACTTTAAAATTTAAAATAAAGTCTCCCCATTCTAGCCTATGAAGGCCATTTACTTCAATGAGTGAAAAACACATTTGGCTGTTTTTACCTCACCAGGGCTTATAAATCTATTTTTATAAAGTCCCTGCTTATAGTTACATGGCACCCAGCCCTAGGGGCACATAGGGCACACCTTAGGGGTGACTTATATGTAAAAATAAGGTAGTTTAAGACTTTGGGAGTACTTTAAATTCCAAAGTCGAATTTGCATATAACTTTAGTTTAAAAGCAGCCAGCAAGGCAGGCCTGCCTTTAAAATGACACTGGGCACCTCAGCAATGCACCTAGGTGTGCATCACCTATTCTGTGGTCCCTAAACCTACATGCCCTACCATATACTAGGGACTTATAGGTAGGTTAACTTAGCCAATTATAATTAGCCTAATTTGCATATCCATTTTACACAGAGCACAGGCCCTGGGACTGGTTAGCAGTACCCAGGGCACCATCAGAGTCAGGAAAACACCAGCATAAAGTGGAAAATGGGGGCAAAAAGTTAGGGGGCCTCTGCAATCAGCCCTGTTTTCTCACATTTAGGAACTATGGCTAAAGCACAGCACATGGTACTGAATGTGACTAAGAATGTATGGCTGCAGCGTTGTGGGCAATGATGTGACATGTGTTTGGTCATATAAAAGGCACCCTCTAGGGGTGAACGATAGTATTAAGTATCTTTTAACAACCAAGTGAGGTCAGTTAGGGACTTTGTCAACTGTGAATCATTTTTATTGTGAATGTTTCAATGTAGGATATGATGAACCTTTAACAACACCCTTTAGTGGTGTGGTTAGAGCGCGGAGATCATGCTGAGAGTATTCATAACAGCACAAATCATTCCAATATGGCTATACTTGTTAATGCATATTTGACTAATGAGACTGACAGCCACTACTGATCAAAGTAGATGTACTATATTGCCAGGATTAGGTGCTCTCACTCCAAGTTGAAGTCAAATATTTCATTGGAATACAAGTGAATGTTTTGCCATGTGGGTTGTTGGGTTATAGTCTCCCTTTGAGAGAGACAGGAAGGATTATGCAATATCATCCAAAAGTAATTCCATGAGGTTGTGCATATTTGTAAATTGTTGCATAGTATTGAGTAGTGTGTGTGTGTAATAAATGTTTTTTTATTTTCTCAAAAGAAAAGGCACAGAGTGGACAATCATTTATTGAGTGTTATTCTTGTGTGCTTGTGAATGGTGATGACTAATCCACACCATTTCCTTTGAGTAAGGCTTGAACTGCTCTGCAAAGCTAACCTATGAGAGTCAAGAGCCACAATGTGGTGTTCGATTCCCAATGGTGGTTGAGTGTGGACCCATTACTTGTGCAGGCCACACAACAAATGACCCACACTCCAACAGTGCTGCAAAGCAAATAGGGTGGTATAAAAAATCACAAAATGAAGATATTTACTATTTTTAACCTACTCTAATTAAATTAACATTACCTATTGCTAAAAGTGAATTATTTACTTTTCTCTTCCACCTCCACAAATATATTTTGCAGATGTTACTTCATATTATTTAACAGCAAGTATACAAATAAAGCATAAAATATTGTAAAATGGCAGAGGGCCGAAGGGACACTTTTGTTCAGGATAAGGAATAAGCTGTCAAGCAACCTGCACAGATACCAATGTTAAATTGACCAATTTACAGTTCAAATGAAATCTCACTCCCGTGCTATTAGCATGTATAGCTGAAAACCTGTGCCGTCACATAACTGCAACTACTTGTTCACACTAACTGTGCTTAAAGGAAATGCCCAGCTGGGGGCTGTAGAGAGCCTGGATGACTGATGGCCTTGCATAGTGAGTCTTCACCTGCTGGAAAACATAATCTGTTTATTATCCTGCTTCTTTATGGGAATCCGATCTGCCTTATTGTTCTTGATGGTCCACTGACACAATTTAACCCCACCGCTCTGGCCTGCAGCTGTGGAGGGCCTCGTTTGCATCACCGTCACTAGTGGGGCTTATCTGGGTGCACTGCTGAGATTAGAACATCCATACCTGACTACTTTGAGTGCAATGCACATTGGTTTTCCATCCACACTCTGGGAAGTATTTAATTGTAGTTCATTGAGGGGCCTGCATTGATAAACAGTTTGGAGTGCTCCAATGCTGCGGAAGGAGCTTGTGCCAATAGAGGCAGATATTCATGCACTGGAACTCAAATTCTTTGCAACCAATATTGTGGCTAGTGCATCCCTCAGGGATAAGTTATTGCTGGACAATGAGGCAAAAATTAGAAAGATTTACTATCTCTGGAGGGAGGAAGTTCCTCTATGCTAGCGTGAAAGCAATAGGGTGGGCAAGACACGTGCCAGATTGCTGCACAAACCCTTTCCGTGCAGGCCCCAATGTTATAGGGCATATTATTACCTCCTTCTACTGTGACCTGAACACTTCCTCAATGTCACACGTACCTTCTGAACTGATTTCCTACCTTGACACCTTACAACTGCTATGGCTGGATAACAGACTCTGGCAGTTTTTAGATGAACCCTCTATGATGGAGGATATTGTAACAAGGCCTGGTTGACTTAACTGCAGCCTTTCATAAAGAATATGCTCTAATACTCGCTACCACCCCCTGTTTTAGCCATTTATGGAGAGTTCCTGTCACGTGGCATGTACCTGCCTTCCCTCCAGGAGGCACTCATTGTTATCATATTGAAGCCTTACAGAGGCTCCTCAGTGCTATGACTCCTACAGACCACTCTCCATGACTAATGTAGGCAACAGAATCCTGGCGAAACTGATTGCATCCTGCCTCTTCTCCAATATGGATCACTGTCTGTCCAGATCAATCTCACTTTGTTCCGGGCCTCTTGATGGTGCATAACTTATAAACCTTTTCACACTTCTCCACTCAGTTAATCCCTAAATTAGAGAGGTGGTGGTGTTGCTTGATGCCACTAAGGCATTTCACTCATTAGAGTGGCCCTGTCTATTCCACCCCTGGCCCATATTGGACTTGGCAGCAAGTTCCTGCAGCTGATTAAATTGCTCTGCACGTAAATGGTACACTCACTACCCCTTCTTGATCTTGGGGGGACACAGCAGGGTTGCCCCCTGTAGCCCACTCTTTTTGCTGTTGCAGTGGACCCCCAGTCCGCCTGACAGAGGCAACACCATTCTGATTGTGGGCTTACATTTAGGCCAAACAAACATCACTCCTATCATTTGTGAAATAATTCGCTTTGGGAAGGCATTCTGGAATCAGTAACAATCCATGCAAATCTGTCATATTTCTGCTCACCAATGCCATGCAACTCTTTTAGTCAGAGTTCCTCTTGAAATGGGCGGAAGAATTGGTTCAATCCCTGGGAGTCCAGCTCAGTCTGGATGAATTGTGGCATGCAAGGTACAAAAGACTCACAACGTGGCTAGAGGATCGAGTGTCAGCGTGGACGAGGCTGCCATTGTCTCTTACAGGGAGGATAACCATTGCCAAAATGGTACGGCTCTCCAAATTTCTGTGTCTATTCATTAATATTTTGCTTCCACTGATGGCCTACTTCCACAAATGCCTCATGTCTCCTCCACTCACACTGAAATGGGCAGGTACTTTGCCTTGGGTTTCTTGGGAAGTAGTGACTCTCCCTTTTGAACTAGGGCCCCAGACATGGACCTTTACTTTTATTGTGCTGAAGAGCAGGTTTCCGACTACTGACAACATCCCACTCTGTATCAGCCTTGCACAGCATTTAATCATGATCAAATAGATCCCTGCCCTTTGAAGGCCACTTTGTATCTCCCTGGTAGGTGGCCTCAAATTCAGTTTGAGACTGTTGCTTGCACAATTTATGCATGGGACAAGTTATGACAACAGGCAGGACAGGACCCTCTGATTAGTGCTGCTGCAGACGCTGGCAATTGCACTCACCTGTGATGGCTACAACTCTTGTCTTTTGAGATGAGTACCCAGAGGGGCACCTCCTCTCCTCATGTCTTGTACTTGAGGACCCTAGGTCTAAACTTCTGGACATGCTTACTTATTTATCAATTACATGAGGCCATGCAAAAAAACTGGCGCCCGATAACCCATCCCTGTGCAAACTTATAACACAGCCTTATGCCACAATACAGAAGAGTGCCCCAATTCTCACACCCTCTGCACAATTGCACTACTGTTGTACTCAATCGAGGACCCTCTCCCAAAATTATAGACTTTGTTTAATTCATTTTAAAATCTTGCATAGGGTGTACTGTTCACCCGTTCAATTGTACAAGATGGGACTGGCTGATGGTACTTGCTTGCAGTGTGCTGTGCTTACTACTATTTTCCTGCACCTGGCCTGGAAGTGCTCCATGGCTGCACGCTTCTGGTTCAAGGTATTTGATACCATTGCACTGATGAATAATTCACATGGGAGGATGCCAATGATAGATTTGCTTGCATATGTGAGGGACATACCATCAAGCATATGTAAACACACTGCTATCTTGCATTTGTTGGCCAAGTGTAGAGTACTATGCATTTGGGCAGGTGTACTGTGTCTCAGTTGGTCAGCTGAATGTGAGATGCTGCCTACTGCCAAGAACAACTGATGTGCAAACTCTCAGGATGATGGTTCCTGATTAGCTCAGTTTATGCTTGATAGGAGCTACATCCATGATTTTTTGCAGAGACCCTTGGCTTTAGCTGTGGTATATTTCTGTGAGATTGGGTGTTCACATCGCACCTTCCAGGAATTTCCAGGTTGTTGATGTGCTGCACACTGTGCTGATATGTAGTGTCATATTTGATTGTATCAATATGTTTTGTGTTGATATCTGTATTTGCATAGTCACTCACTGCATGACCACGTTCCTAGCCTTGCTTTACTGTGTTATGTGCTATGTTCAACCTAACACCAATTCTACTTTAAAAAAAGGAAATACCCAGCTGTGATTCTTAAAGCATTTCTTTTCTAGCATGGTTCTCAAAAAGAGAAAGATTTGATTCGCCAAAAAAGTTTACATTCTTATAACATCTGTAGGTTGTTCCCTTCATTCCCATGCTCTGAGTGTTCTGTGTAATCCCTCTGTTTCCCAAAACCATCTGTTTCTCACTTAATGTCTGTGAAAGACTGTAAAATACTGTTGGTCTGACTCACAAACTGCACTTTTAAGTAATTTAACTTTTTGAGTAAGTTTACTTCTTTTCAGTATTCACAACTACACTCTTTGGTAACTTACTCTTAGGTAGTAAGTGTTATAAATGGGGTCTTTGGTTGGCAGTCAGGTTACCCCCTATCCAAGCAAGGACCCTCACTCTAGCCAGGATAAGTCACACACAATCCAAATTATCCTGTGCCCACCCTCTGATAGCTTGGCACTGAGTGGTCAGGCCTAACTTAGAAGGCAATGTGTAAAGTATTTGTGCAATAACTCATACAATAACATAATATAGCACCACAAAAATACACCACACAGTGTTTAGAAAAATGTATAATATTTCTCTGGTAAGATGCAGGTCAAAATGATTAAAATGCAATAAGTATTTGTACAGATATCACTAAAAAGTGTTATAAAGTTTATTACGTTTTTAAAAGCAAAACAAAGTCTCTTTTAAGCACAAAGTACCTGGTTCACATGAAAAATCTCCGCAAAGAACCACAGAGGAGGAGATGTGTGGAAACAGCAGGCGCTGCGTCGATCCGATAGGCATTGCGTCAAATTTTCTACCGCACGGCAGGCGGTGCGTTGATTCCTCTCTGGAAGTCAGGCTGCGTTGTTCTAGCTCGGCTGTGCATCAGTCCAGTAAGACCGTGCGTCGAATTTATGGTTGCTACGCTGCATCGATCTTCTTGTTGCAAAGTTGGGCTGCATCGTTCCAGTTTGGCGTGCAGTGAAATTTTCATTGCGGTGCAGGCTGTGCATCGTTTCTGGCAGTCTATGCGAAAAAAAATTCCGCACAAGGAGTCCTTCTTGTAGAGATTAAGGGGGTCATTCTGACTTTGGCGGGCGGCAGAGGCCGCCCGCCAAAGTCCAGCCGTCAGAATACCGCTGTGCGGTCAAAAGACCACCGCAGTAATTCTGAGTTTCCCGCTGGGCTGGCGGGCGACCGCCAGAAGGCCGCCCACCAGCCCAGCGGGAAACCCCCTTCCATGAGGATGCCGGCTCCGAATGGAGCCGGCGGAGTGGAAGGGGTGTGACGGGTGCAGTTGCACCCGTCGCGATTTTCAGTGTCTGCTTGGCAGACACTGAAAATCTTGGTGGGGCCCTGTTAGGGGGCCCCCACGACACCCGTTACCGCCAGCCAGGTTCTGGCGGTCAAAACCGCCAGAACCAGGCTGGCGGTAAGGGGGTCGGAATCCCCATGGCGGCGCTGCCTGCAGCGCCGCCATGGAGGATTCCCTAGGGCAGCGGGAAACCGGCGGGACACCGCCGGTTTCCCGTTTCTGACCGCGGCTGTACCGCCGCGGTCAGAATGCCCATGGATGCACCGCCAGTCTGTTGGCGGCGCATCCGCGGTCCCCGGCCCTGGCGGTAGTCAACCGCCAGGGTCGGAATGACCCCCTAAGTCTTTTTGGTCCTGAGACTTCAGGAAACAGGAGGCAAGCTCTATCCAAGCCCTTGGAGAGCACTTCTCCACCACAGCCAGGAAGCAGCAAGGCAGCAGGGTAACAGCAAGGCAGCAGTCCTTCACAGAAAGCAGACAGGTGAGTCCTTTGAGCAGCCAGGCAGGTCTTCTTGGCAGGATGCAGGTTCTGGTTCAGGTTCTTTTCTCCAGGAAGTGTCTGTGAGGTAGAGTGTCTACCCCAAGAAGTGTCTAAAGTCTGTGGTTTTGGGTCCTCTTCTTATACCCATTTTAGCCTTTGAAGTAGGCTTACTTCAAAGAAAAGTCTCACTGGTTTGTGAAATCCTGCCTTGTCCAGGCAAGGCCTCAGACACACACCAGGGGGTTGGAGTCTGCTTTGTGTGAGGGCAGGTACAGCCCTTTTAGGTGCGAGTGACCACTCCTACCCTCCCTCCTAGCACAGATGGCTCATCAGAATATGCAGGCTACACCCCGGCCCCCTTTGTGTCACTGTCTAGTGTGAGGTGCAACAAGCCCAACTGTCAAACCGACCCAGACAGGGAACCCACAAACAGGCAGAGTCACAAAAATGGTTTAAGCAAGAAAATGCCCACTTACTAAAAGTGGCATTTTCAAACACTCAATCTCAAAACCAACTTTACTAAAAGATGTATTTTAGTCTCTATATGATGCACTTTGAGTGAATATTTGTCTTAGCCTTACAGAGAAATTACATTCTCACCCTCAAGCTATTAAGAGACAATTGTGGTGTGGATGAATTTTGTTCCATTTAAAGTTCTGTATTGTAATTTAATTTGATTACTGTATTTTCCTGAGATCCTTTACTCATGCAATAGAGGTATATTTCTATTGGTACCAGCTTTACATATCTTAGTTTTCTTTTTTTTGTTATTTTTCCATTTTATTTTTGACATTAGGAGAGTACTCTTGTTTGAAATCGGGGTCACATGCTCTTTGCGGGCAAATTTATTCTTACCTAATTCAAATCTTACAGCGCAATCCCTTCGTAGTGCATGTCCCTTCTGTCCCCATACCATTAAGGAGTGCTGGGCAATTTGGGCAGTTTCATCTTTTTCAAAACGTTCTTTAAGGCCTGCTGACAATACACTGAAAAAGAAGATCTACTTTTCTTTGACTATTGGAGGTGTATTTGATTAACACATAAGAAAGGACTTCCTAGCACCCAAAGATGGTAAAATAAAAGTAGATTATTATTCCTCTTTTAAGAATATTAATTCTCCTAAAACTACGTAAAAATAGCGATAATAGGTTTACCTGTCAGTGCAGCATGTTAGCACTTGTATGCCTCTTGTTTCTCTTCATGACAGTCAAATATAATGTATTCAGTATGTATATATTTGCTTTAATATGCAGATTTCCTGGTATGGAATCCACACTGTGAATGCAAAAAATCTTTGTTTACCTATTCTTGGCAAGCTTGGCTATTACTGGTGCATGCAATGTCAAAGATAGAGTTACACTTAATTGCCAGTCTCTTGCATTGCACCTCTAACAATAGTGTAGACCTCTTGATTCCTTCTGACTACTCAGTTTTGTTGTCTGACCAGGAAAGCAAGTTGGATGCAGGAGTGACTGTAATTAAGGAACAATGTGCAGTGTAGCAAAGTTACTACTGACCACCATGCCTCCTTTTTATAGATTACCGTATAGAGATTAAAAAGATACATAAGGCCCCTGTCAGATTTGAAGGCATCTACCATACCTCTGGTGACAATTTTATCTTTATAGAGGAGTGCCTGAAGTACATTACAAACCAACTAATCCACTCTGACTCTGCCAAATTCAAGGTTGCTCCCAAGAAGAAATAGTCTATTCTCCTCATTCCTTTCTTCTGATAACTTGCTCCATCACTGCCTTGAGTCCAAACATGCCAAGTGTTTGATTCTAGACCTGATAAAATTGAAGACTAAAATGATCGCTTCTGATAGCCCATTTCCTCTTGACTGATCAGATCACTCCCAAGTCCATATTTCACTAGTGTTAATACACACACCACTATAAATGCTTTAGACAAAGCAGATCCTAGTTTCAGGATATTAAAAATCAGGGCCTCACGCGTTTGCTACCACTTGATTCTAAGAAACTGTCAGCCTATAGTCATAAAGATGATGTTAACATCTCTACCAACAGACTCAATTAATGCATTTCTGAACTTTTTAGTCACCTAGCTCTACTAAATGCAAAAGAAAGTTGCATAAACCCCCAGCCCCTTGGGTAACCAAAGCTCTTTTCAAGGAAAGACATATTGAAGAGCAATAGAGAATAATGAAAGCAATCACCCTCTTCTTCACCAAAGAAATCCGCTAGGTGGCCAAGAGACTTTTGAGGAAAAGCATTTTAAATGACAAGGCATCCCGTATTAAATCTGTCATACATTCTGTAAATAATCTCCCAAACAATAAGTAGATATAGTCAAAAATAATAACAAAACCATCTTCTCCCTTTAAATTTGATGACCCAGAGATTAAGTCAAAGATTTTGCTACATTCTTTGATCATTCATTTCAATCTATTTAACAGCTGCTGCCCCACATGATGTCATAGGAGACTGCCACTTAATTGTAAATCCAAACCCATGCCTCTACTTTGATCAAGTCTCCAAGAGTGATCCTCTTAAAACCAAATATAGACTATCCAGTTTGTGAGGGTCACAGTGCAGATAGACACTACCGGCCCCTAACTGACGGGATTGAGGTGGTTTGCCACTAGTTTTCTGTGCCAGTCAAACTATGGATTTGCAAAGTGGACTAAGTAGAACCATTGATGCTCTTTGGTTTTAGAGGGGTGAGGGCAAGCAGTCAAAGACTTCTATGTGAGTTAATGTGGGAGCCAAGAGCAAACAACTCAACAGTCAACCAACAGATAAATAGTTACTTTTGTAGCCTAGTAAAAAGAAAGTACTTGATCACAATTGCACAATGCAGTAGGGTACAATTCATTGAACATCCGATGCAAGATTGCAAGAGCAATTACAATGCAATGTACAGTGACCCTCCTCCCCCCACTATGACATGCACTCCCCATTCTAGGAATTGGTATATTGTCTCTAGCTGTTCAATTTTAGTCAAAGGCACAGATTAGACACAAGTGCAGTTTACTTGGTCTCCATTCATTCTGATCAGTTCCCAGCTCAGTTCAAGAGCTCCTAACACAATTAAAGTTATTATTTAGGCAACAATCCAGACGGCACTCTCAGTTTCATCTCCTCTGATGGAGGATTGTGGCAACGATTTCACTTGAGGTTGAAGCCAAGGTGATGGAGCAGCATGACAGGACTGTTCAGAAAATGCAGCCCCCAGGCAGAGATCTGACTGGTACTTGTTGTGCAGTTGCTTCCTCTGGGCTGCATTCACATGGGGGTTGTCGTTCTTCTGCCAGTTTTGTCCTACAGGCCAAGATAATCTCCTCCTCTTGCTATGACTCCACCTCTTTTTCAGGATTTGCAGGGGGAGCTAGGCAGCATGAACACCATGCTATCAGGCACTGCAGGGGTGTGGGATTGCATGGGATGATCTATCATCTTGATATTTGTACAAGGTTTACTAACAGGAGGCCTGGATACCATCCTCAACATGGATCAGCTGTGTACATTCTTAAAGACAGTTACCAAATGTTAGGTCCTCCTTATGCTGTAAATACAGCTGGCTTTTCAAATTGAACAGACTACCCTTCCGCAGCAGTGTTCTTCTCTCATTGAGCTGCAATGGTGACTTTGAGGTGCTAGATAGACCTGCAATTTCTTCTGCAAATTGTGCTGACTTCGGGTGATGTCCTTTAAAACTCTGGGAGATTGACTGCTAAGTTGACAATAGCCCTGGCCACAAAGAAGTGTTATGAGTACTATGCAGAGAACATCCTTGGTCATAAAACTGGAACTGAAACGAAGTGGAGTCATTTGGATCCTACTTTTTTATGCACAATTTCGAAACAGGTGATGTTGATCTAGTGTCAAAGGTTTCAACACTGGTTTGAGGTGGTTCTCTTCTCTTTCAAATGCCATTTTGTGGCTTTTCCTTAGACACAGCCTTTGTGCATTATCTCTGCTCTGACAACAGAAATATCAAAAACATGGGCACAATGAATCTTGGTTGATTGCTGCCATTCTGATGCAGTAATCAGGGACAGATAGAGGGGCAGGATTTGTCTAGAATGTCCCTCTTCTTGAACAACAGAAACTGCAGTCTCATCTCTCAACCCTAGCATCGATCAAACTGTAGTTCTCAGAAAGAACTAATTAGAAACCCTCTGCTAACAAGCTCTTCATTAAATTCCCCAGGCAAGTCCAACCTCCATTGTACCTTATGTCAGTGTCTCAGGAATGCAAGTAACACAAGACCTGATATAGATCTCCACGGAGGGGGTACTCTCTCGCAATGGTGACTTATATCCTGTCAGCCGAAATCTAAATACCATTGTTTTCTATGGTATTTATATTTCGGTAGAGGGGATATCCATCACCACTGTGATGGAGTAACCCCTCTGCCAAAATCGAAATCAGGCCCTAAAACTGTTAGGGGGGAACTGTCCTCATTCTCAAGTGTGTTCCTTGCTATACCAGGGTTATGTAAATTCAATCCCACTGGTCCTAATTCTCCAACTTTCACAGCTCACAGAGTCCCATGTGCTTCACATCCACTGCACATACACACACTTTATATTCACATGGAATGCCAGAGCAAAGCTCTTTGTTACTCACAACAGAGAACCTTTACATGAAAGAGATCACACTCTCACTGACAGAGAACAAATGGTCAGGTCACATTACAGGCTCACAAAATATGGTAGATTGCCACCTCAACTTTATGAGATTCAGTCAGTGCATGCACATTAGTGCAATGGCAGCTATAAGGGTATGCTTTCTGAGGCCCTTCAGGTCACAGAATAAGTCATGGACCACACTTCACCATGGAAAGGCGTAAGCCTCTGAACTCATGTTAGATTATCATGGGCCAGAATAAAAGCCAGGATACCTGTTTCAGAAGCAGTCAGGCATTTAGGACAGGATTGCATGCTGGTTTACAATGAAGGAGACATTCTCATCTAACAACCATTACTGAGGTTAATCACTCAAACCACTTCATTAAGCCAATTGCACTGAACATTGTTGAGGAACTGCCTCATTGCGCAGAGTTATTGAATATTTCTTTTTGACAAGGAGTATTTGAAGATGGACTGCCTTAAAATTACAAAATTCACTCTTATTCTGAAGAAATCCACAGGAAACATAGGTGATCTCAATAAATTCCATCCTTGCTCTGTCCTTCCCTTTTTTGTAAAGGTTATTGAAAGTTTTGTTGTAGTGCAACTCTTAACCAATACATATCTCTGAAACAATCTCTTTAATGAGTACCAATCACATTTCAGTCAAAGTTACAATACAGAAACAGCGTTGTTCCCGTTGATTGATGCATTCACATCCTTGATTCTGGCAATTGCATCCTACTTGTACTTCTGGAGATATCCACTACATTTGATGTAACGAGTCAGTCCATGTTCATGGGGATTCTCAAAATTGTTTGGGGATTGATGACGTTGTTCCTAAATCGCTTGAACACCACCTTTCAAATCTGTCACAGTAGAACAAAATTGGAAATTCCTTTTCTAAACCAGATGTTCTGAAGCAGGTTGTCCCTCAAGGATCTATTGTGGGTTCTACCCTTTTTAACATTTACAGTGAACATTTGGCATACAACTCAAGATCCAATGGATCTATCATCTTTAACACATCGATGATTTGCAGATTTGTCTCATGAGCTCCTGACCCCATGATGTTATATTCATTGTCAAAACACCGAAAGCAGATCATTTTTCAATTTAAACTTTACCCTTAAAAATAAGTGTTTTCTTATCGCATCAGCACAATTTATTTTACCTGTCAATTCTTGGATTGATGTCTCTTCCGTCCTTGACTGCAAAAGGGTTTGCACTGGCAAGACCAAATAACTGGGATTTACTCTTGACAGACTCAACCAGCAAACGCAGATCAGCGTGAGTGCAAGAGTGTGCATTTTTAATTCCGTTGTCTTTGACAAATTCACCAATTTATCCCCAATTATAATCTCAGAACTCTGGTCCAATCTCTGTTCGGTCAATTGGATTGAGCTGGTCAGTCTAGTGCTGCTTACTTTCCAATCACCCTCCAAAAAACCATCACTCTATGAAGTTTGCCAGCATCTGAACTGCTTTCTTTCACGTGCACTTTGGGAAACAAAGTCATATGAAGCATCACCAGAAGACTGTGTTAAGAAAATAATGTTGTCTCTTGGTGGAATATTTTGTGTGCAAAGGACTCTCTAGATATCAAAAATTACACAAAAATGCATAATGTGAAAGTTCAAATAATTATGGAAATTCACATAACACACGATTTGGAAATTGCATGCATTTCGCGAGAGTAATTCAAATTTCTCTGAGGCCTACCTTTATGAAAAAGGCTGACACTTCTTTTCTTTCAGTGACACTGGGTGAAATGATTTGGATCAAATGATTGCACTTGCTGTAAGAACACCAACCTCTGCTGAGCGGGAGTGATGTTCCAGCTGGTTGACCAAGCTTTATGCTCACATTGCTAACGTTTCACTGCCAAATAATGAAGACACAAACATATAAAAGAAAATGAGACATTACAGGGAGATATATGGCTTGTTTGTATTTACTCTAAGTACAGTTATCAGCACAATACCTGCCCTGTTTGTTCCTGCAATCCTCTCCTTGTGTCACAACCTGGTCTGGGGCAGCCAATAGTACCCCATAGATCTGACCGCTGGCCACTCTAACAATTAATTGGGACCATCAGAAAGATATTGAGATAAGATGCAACTGAATGGATGTACTGCAGTTAGATGAGTTTGATCTCAGGTTCAGTAAAACTACAAAACAATATGCAGTTTTCATTTTTTGCCAGAAATAATCACAATAATAAAAAATAAAACATTTGGTAAATGCTAAAAACAGTTGTGCATATCGGTTGCCAGGGGAAATAACTAAAGATATCGTCTATTTTCAACATTATGCTTGAGAACAGCTACTCTTCTGCCTATGATTTATTTGTTGCTCTACTGAGAGTGTCATGATTTACAGACGTTTCTTGTGGTTATAAATAATCGTTCGTCGCTTTGAAATCCAATTAAAAATAGTGAAGAAACGACATGTTTATATCATCTAACTCATAATATTTTGTAAAATTATTTTGTGATTTTAGGGAAGGGAACGCCACCATGAGCCTCTCAAGACTGAACGCACGATGAATTGAGAGTGTAAACTGTGATGCCATTAAGTAAATAGAAAGACCCTTTCACGGTAGCTTCTTGGTCTGTGAATGGCTTGAGCTATCAAAAAAACATAACTGATCTCATGAGATTTTACAATTTACCGTGTTCATTTAATTAAATGAAAAACACATCTGTGATTGCCTCTTGAGCTGTCAGATGCAAGCAGATACATGACCTCACTATGCTTCATCTAACACATCAGAACTGATCAGCTATCATCATGACTTTCAAGACTCTCCTAAAGGGCAGTATCCTAAACTCTCATATCATGAAGGCATTTTATCGTGGTTTTATTTCACGTCTTAAATTCCAGTGTTTTGCAATGGCATTTAAACGCGCTGGGAGATTACAGCTCTGCTTTTAACTTCTTTCAAAGAAAGATATAACCAATAAAATGCGAACATTACTTCGGACAGATACATATCTCGGAGAGAGAGATTTTTATGATGAAGTAAATGACATTACAGACAGTTTTGTTAGGGGGAAAGATCACTCCCATAAGGATTTTCATTACACTATTTTTCGGTGCGAAATATACAGCATTGTATCCGCTCATTTCAAGAAAGTACATCACAGTAATGTGAAACAACTTTGATTTACATTTTTAGAAATAAGGTACAGAGCATTTGTACCCTGCAAAACCGCACTGACCCCGGACAGACGATTAATTGGTCTTTCTGATCTCAAAGAGAACTACTTTTAAGGTTCATATGAGCAGGCTGTTGCTCCTTGGGATGTCCACCGCTGTCCGTACCAGCACCACGCAATGAATTTTCTTTCTGCTGCCTCCTTAGCCACTTTATCTACTACCCAGTTTTGTTTCAGTGTGGGGTCTTGTATTAAAGGACTTTCACCACTGATACCTGGCCCATCCATTTCGTCCCTTGAAGCCGATGTGCACCGGTGGTTTAGGTATTGAAGGTTGCGAGTGGAACATACAGTCTAACTCGATTACATGTCTGTGCTACTGAGCTTCTTTCATGGAATTCTTTAGGGCCACATCTAAGACCATAGGCTCAGCATACTGTGCTACAAGAAATTTGGGTGAAGTGTTTTAGAGTCAATAAATTCTTCTGCAGTTTGGACAACACAGCTCTAGAAATTACAAACAATAAGGCTTCATTACTCTGTTGGTCTTCCTCATGTGATTAGTGTCACACCAGCCCCCATTGGCAATACTTCCTAGAGTGAGTTGCGACTGTCACAGCACTCCTGTACACATTGCCCAGCGGAGTCATTGCTTCCCTTACCTGTATTTGACATGGCTGCCAACTTTTCTTGCCCTACCCCTCTTAATTGGTTAACAATACAATTGCACATCTGCCTTTATAAACAATTCTCTGTTCTGAGTAATTTTGAATCATGGCCTCAAACAGCTGTCCAGCTGCTGAATTATCATTGTTTCTTTGAGCTGTACACCCCTCCTAACTCATGACCATCTTAGTACCCTCTCAATGGTTTAGTTCTAGACATTTGTTGCTCTCTCCTTGTTCCTTCCTCCTCCCCCTGCCGCTGCAGCTCCTCCAAGTTCCCGAGTTCCTGTGTTCCTGAGACCCACCTAACTGTAAGTACCCCCCTCCTCCCAGCCCCTCGCCCTGCCCCGCGCCACTCACCTTCTCTCCTGCTCCTGCTTCTTTTCCTCCTCTCTGTCTCTTCCTCCTCGCCCCCCCTCTGCAATCTTCTTCTGTGTTCTTCTGTTCTTCTCTTCTGTTCTTCTGTTCTTCCCTTCTGTTCTTCTGTGTTCTTCCGGTCTTCTGTGTTCTTCTTCTCTGTTCTTCTCGGTGCTTCTGTGTTCTTCTCTGTTCTTCTCTGTTCTTCTGTTCTTCTGTTATTCTGTTCTTCTGTCTTCTGCTCTTCCGGTCTTCTGTTCTTCTATTCTTCTGCTCTTCCGGTCTTCTGTTCTTCTGTCTTCTGTTCTTCTGTCTTCTGTTCTCCTGTCTTCGGCTCTTCTACCTCCTCCGTCTTCTTCCCCCGAGCCTGCCCTCCTGCTCCTTCCTCATCCCCCTCCCTCACTCGCCTCCCCCTCTCTCACCCCTAGCTAACCCGTTCGCTATCTACCTCCCTCACTCCTCCTATCTTCCTATCTCTCTAGCTCCCTATCTCACTATCTAACTCCCCCACTCTCCACCTCCTCCTACCTACCTATCTGTCTATCTATCTATTTCCCTATCTATCGACTTCTCTATCTACTTTCTCTATCTATTTCTCTATCTCTCCCCCCCTCCCGCCACCCCCTCTACTACCTATCTCCCTATCCTCTCACTCTACCTCTCTCCCTCACCCACCTCTACAACCCCCCCTCCCCTATCTTCACAACCCTACTCCTATCTCTCTCCCTAATCTCCAAACCTCCTAACACTCACCCTCCTCCACCCTAAACCCCCTCCCCCAGCTCCTCTCACTCTACCTGTCCCCCCCCTCCCTCGCGCTTTCCCGCCGCGACCTCCTGCACGCCCCCGCCCCCCAGCTCCCATTCGCCCCCAGCTGACCCCTCCCCCCCCTCCTACCTCTTATGGCGGCCGCTGCGCGACAGTGGTAGCGACCCTTGACCCAAGGGTAGGTCGCTCCCCCTGCCGCTGCAGCTCCTCCAAGTTCCCGAGTTCCTGTGTTCCTGAGACCCACCTAACTGTAAGTACCCCCCTCCTCCCAGCCCCTCGCCCTGCCCCGCGCCACTCACCTTCTCTCCTGCTTCTTTTCCTCCTCTCTGTCTCTTCCTCCTCGCCCCCCCTCTGCAATCTTCTTCTGTGTTCTTCTGTTCTTCTCTTCTGTTCTTCTGTTCTTCCCTTCTGTTCTTCTGTGTTCTTCCGGTCTTCTGTGTTCTTCTTCTCTGTTCTTCTCGGTGCTTCTGTGTTCTTCTCTGTTCTTCTCTGTTCTTCTGTTCTTCTGTTCTTCTGTTCTTCTGTCTTCTGCTCTTCCGGTCTTCTGTTCTTCTATTCTTCTGCTCTTCCGGTCTTCTGTTCTTCTGTCTTCTGTTCTTCTGTCTTCTGTTCTCCTGTCTTCGGCTCTTCTACCTCCTCCGTCTTCTTCCCCCGAGCCTGCCCTCCTGCTCCTTCCTCATCCCCCTCCCTCACTCGCCTCCCCCTCTCTCACCCCTAGCTAACCCGTTCGCTATCTACCTCCCTCACTCCTCCTATCTTCCTATCTCTCTAGCTCCCTATCTCACTATCTAACTCCCCCACTCTCCACCTCCTCCTACCTACCTATCTGTCTATCTATCTATTTCCCTATCTATCGACTTCTCTATCTACTTTCTCTATCTATTTCTCTATCTCTCCCCCCCTCCTGCCACCCCCTCTACTACCTATCTCCCTATCCTCTCACTCTACCTCTCTCCCTCACCCACCTCTACAACCCCCCCTCCCCTATCTTCACAACCCTACTCCTATCTCTCTCCCTAATCTCCAAACCTCCTAACACTCACCCTCCTCCACCCTAAACCCCCTCCCCCAGCTCCTCTCACTCTACCTGTCCCCCCCCCTCCCTCGCGCTTTCCCGCCGCGACCTCCTGCACGCCCCCGCCCCCCAGCTCCCATTCGCCCCCAGCTGACCCCTCCCCCCCCCTCCTACCTCTTATGGCGGCCGCTGCGCGACTGCGCAGCGGGCACGCGCAGCGGGCACGCCGCTGGCGCGCCGGAGGCGCACCAGAGGCAAGCCCGTGTGCGCCCGTCCGCGCCTGGCCCGCGCCCAGCGCCACGACCCCTGGTCCCCAGCTCCCCCAAGCCCCGCTGATCCGCTACGACCCCACCACCCTCCACGCCCTCAACCCAGGGCGCTCCAAAACCTGCTTCCTAGCTCACCCCAAACGCACCCATGGACCCTTCGCCTGCAACTCCTGCAAACGCATCTTCCACCACGCAACTACCACGACCACAAGCCCACGCGCCATCAACCACCTCAAGTGCATCCTGATCAACGCTCGTTCCGTCCACAAGCACGCCGTTGAACTTTGGGACCTCCTGGACTCCACAGCCCCGGACGTCGCCTTCATCACGGAGACATGGATGAACGCCTCCTCTGCTCCAGACATCGCTACCCGCCATCCCCGAAGGCTACAAGATCTCCAGAAAAGACCGCACCAACCAAGTAGGAGGAGGTGTCGCCATCATCTTCAAAGACTCCATCAGCGTCACCACCTCCACCGAAGACCCCCCCCTCGCCGCTGAACACCTGCATTTTCAGATTCGCACCGACCCAAGGACCACCCTCAGAGGATCCCTCGTCTACCGTCCTCCCGGACCTCGCGCCTCTTTCAGCGACGCCATCGCCGACTTCATCTCCGCGCACGCCCTCGCCTCACCGGACTACATCCTCCTAGGCGACCTCAACTTCCATCTGGAACAAAACAACGACCCCAACACCACCACCCTGCTCGACAACCTCGCCAACCTCGGCCTCAAACAACTGGTGAACACCGCCACCCACATCGCCGGACACACGCTCGACCCTATCTTCTCCGCCAGCAAACACGTCTTCTTCAGCCACACCTCTGCCCTACACTGGACCGACCACAGCTGCGTCCACTTCACATTCCGACGCGAGACCTCCCACCTCCGCACTCAACCCATCCCTCATCGACAGTGGAACAAGATCCCTGAAGAGCAACTCTTCTCCGCTCTCGCCGCCAACCAACCCACCCTCACCACCGACCCCAACGACGCAGCTCTCAACCTCACAAACTGGATCTCCAACTGCGCTGACAACCTTGCTCCCCTCAAACGCACGCATCGACAGACCAACACCAAAAAACCTCTCTGGTTCTCTGACACCCTCAAAGAATCAAAGAAAACTTGTCGTGCCCTTGAGAAGGCCTGGCGCAAGGACCACACCGCTGACAACATGACCGCCCTCAAGAACGCTACACGCGAACACCACCACCTGATCCGCACTGCCAAAAGGAACTTTTTCACCGACAGACTAGACAAAAACAGCCACAACAGCAGAGAACTCTTCAGCATCGTCAAAGAGTTCTCCAACCCCAGCGCCAGCGCCAACGCCGTCACGCCCTCACAGGATTTGTGCGAATCCCTCGCCACTTTCTTCCATCGCAAGATCAGCGACCTCCACGACAGCTTCGGACACCAGACCCAACCATACACCACTGAACCCGCTTCCCCGGACATCACCCTCAACAACTGGTCCCACATCAACACGGAAGAAACCAAATCCATCATGAACTCTATCCACTCCGGCGCCCCTTCGGACCCCTGCCCGCACTTCATCTTTAACAAAGCCGACGACATCATCGCCCCGCACCTCCAGACCGTCATCAACTCTTCTTTTTCTTCTGCTACCTTCCCCGAATGCTGGAAGCACGCTGAAGTCAACGCCCTACTAAAGAAACCTACGGCTGACCCAAGCGACCTGAAAAACTTCCGCCCCATCTCTCTTCTACCTTTCCCAGCCAAGGTAATAGAAAAGACCGTCAACAAACAGCTGACCACCTTCCTGGAAGACAACAACCTGCTCGACCCTTCACAAACCGGATTCCGAACCAACCACAGCACGGAAACCGCCCTCATCTCAGTCACAGACGACATCAGAACCCTGATGGACAACGGTGAAACAGTCGCCCTCATTCTCCTCGACCTCTCGGCTGCCTTTGACACCGTCTGTCACCGCACCCTAATCACCCGCCTACGCTCCACCGGGATCCAAGGCCAGGCCCTGGACTGGATCGCCTCCTTCCTCGCTAACCGCTCCCAAAGAGTTTACCTCCCTCCGTTTCGCTCAGAACCCACCAAGATCATCTGCGGCGTACCTCAAGGCTCATCGCTCAGCCCGACACTCTTCAATGTCTACATGAGCCCCCTCGCCGACATCGTACGCAAGCACGACATCACCATCACCTCCTACGCCGACGACACCCAACTTGTACTCTCCCTCACCAAGGACCCCGCCAGCGCCAAGACCAACCTACAAGAGGGTATGAAGGACGTCGCAGATTGGATGAGGCTCAGCCGCCTAAAGCTGAACTCTGAAAAAACGGAAGTCCTCATCCTCGGCAACACCCCGTCCGCCTGGGACGACTCCTGGTGGCCCACGGCCCTCGGCACCGCACCGACCCCCGCAGACCACGCCCGCAACCTCGGCTTCATCTTGGACCCTCTTCTCACCATGACCAAGCAAGTCAACGCCGTGTCCTCCGCCTGCTTCCTCACTCTCCGCATGCTCCGTAAGATCTTCCGCTGGATCCCCGCCGACACCAGAAAAACCGTGACCCACGCCCTCGTCACGAGCCGCCTGGACTACGGCAACACCCTCTACGCCGGGACCACAGCCAAACTCCAAAACGGCCTGCAACGCATCCAAAACGCCTCGGCCCGCCTCATCCTCAACGTACCCCGCAACAGCCACATCTCCGCACACCTGAGACACCTGCATTGGCTCCCAGTCAGCAAAAGGATCACCTTCCGTCTTCTCACCCACGCACACAAAGCCCTCCACAACAAGGGACCGGAATACCTCAACAGACGCCTCAGCTTCTACGTCCCCACCCGCCCCCTCCGCTCCGCTGGCCTCGCACTTGCTGCCGTCCCTCGCACCCGCCGCTCCACGGCGGGTGGGAGATCTTTCTCCTTCCTGGCGGCCAAGACCTGGAACTCCCTCCCCACCAGCCTCAGGACCACCCAGGACCACTCCGCTTTCCGGAGACTCCTAAAGACTTGGCTGTTCGAGCAGCGATAACCCCCCCTTTCCCCCCTAGCGCCTTGAGACCCGCACGGGTGAGTAGCGCGCTTTATAAATGTTAATGATTTGATTTGATTTGAAGGTGGAATTTCTACATAAAGCACATTTGTTTACATATTCCTGAAGAAACAGGACCTTAGATTTTGAAAAGGTCTTGCAGTTTTATAAAGAGGAGTATTCTCTCCCGCATTACCAATGACACCCAGGCCATTCATATCCTTGCCTCCCATGTACATGTATGAATAAGAGTTGTAGATGCTTTTAATGGCAGTGCCATTGTCTATTCATTATATGTGACAGATCCCCAGTCCCATCTATGCATCCGTTTTGCCTTACCTATTTTATTTTTTACATGTTTTTCAGTTTTGCGATACCTATATAGCTCTGTAAATAGTATTTGTATGCCATAAACCTAGACCGTGGAATGAAGTAAAGGGGCAACAGGAATTATACAGTCAGTGATTGCTTTGAGGGATAACTGGTTTCTGAGATTGGAAATGGACATTTATGGTCTGATTTGAAATTTGCCGGGCAGGGTTCTCAGTTACAATCATGTTACAGTTGCTTTCCAGGAAGCTCATTTCACTTTACTTTAGTACTGTATCGCACAGTATTTTTGTATTGACATAGCACTTTGTGCCTCAAGGACTTGTTCAACTTTAGACTCACCAAGCAAGTGGAAGGCCCCACACATGTTACCAGACACCTACTGGACCTCAATTTACCAGCTTCAGCATATTCACAGTAGACAAGCCCACATCACTCACCTGATCAGACCACATGCAACCACATTTTCATCAACTTTAGCTACCCATCCCACATCACCACAGAATCACCATGACCAAATCTTCACAATGGGATGGGGAACAAGATCTCACAAGTATACTAGTCTTCCAAACTCCTAACTCACCAACTGAACACAACAACAACTCCCCAAAATCCATCTTCAACTTCAAAACCTGGACCACCACCTGCAACCTAAAATGCTCTGTTCAAAGCTAACAAAGCCATGAGAACCACTTGTAAGGAAATGCCTCCTTGGCATGGTTACCCCCGAACCTTTTGCCTTTGCTGATGCTAAGTTTTGATTGAAAGTGTGTTGGGACCCTGCCACGGCGGTACAGACAAACAGTTTGGCGGTCACCGCCAACAGACAGGCGGGAGACAATGTACCGCCCACAGTATCACAACCTACCAATCCGCCACCTTTTCCGGGGCGGAATCACAGCGGATAAAAACACGGCAGAAACAGCCATTTCAAAGGGAAAAACGCTCACCTCTACACACTCACGAGGAAGGAGGACACCATGGAGCCGGAACTCCAAATTCTCCCTGCGATAGTATTCCTGCTCCTATACGACCATCATCAACACCGGCGGCGAAGACAAGTGAGTACTGCACCTACGACATAGGGGAGGGGGAGGCAAAAGTCAGGGACACACACACGCAACACCCCCACCCCCACCTCGACCCTCACCCACTACAACACACACACCAATGCATATCCAAACATTACAGCAACAACCCCCAAGCCCCCCAGAAGAATGCGAAGACAAAAGGAAATGAGTTCAACCATTGTAATATATCAAAATACAGTAACCAAATATATACAGATATATATACACATTCAACAAAATATACATCACGATTAGTAGTGCAGGTAATGCACCATTCATTGTCCGTGGACCACTGGGCCCAAGGTGCATGGGCGAGGCCCACATCAGATACCTGATCAAAACGGAGAGAACACTGCTGGGGCATCAGATAGAAATACAACAGGCACCTCAGGGGGAAGGGAATGGGGGGGCACCTCAGCCGGATGAGTGCACCACGCCAGATCCATGAGGGGGCTCCATGCCCATTGATGTATCCTGGGGAGTGCAAAGCCACAGTCTCTCAAGTCTCTACAGTGGGTGGGTTGCCCACTGTACCATCCTTGGGAGTGCAAAGCCACAGTCTCTCAAGTCTCTACAGTGGGTGGTTTGCCCACTGTACAATCCTGGGGAGTGCGAAGCCACAGTCTCTCAAGTCTCTACAGTGGGTGGTTTCCCCACTGTACCATCCTGGGGAGTGCAAAGCCACAGTCTCTCAAGTCTCTACAGTGGGTGGTTTGCCCACTGTACCATCCTGGGGAGTGCAAAGCCACAGTCTCTCAAGTCTCTACAGTTGGTGGTTTGCCCACTGTACCATCCTGGGGAGTGCAAAGCCACAGTCTCTCAAGTAGATAACAGTCTCCACTGGTTCTGGAGGGGGACTGGTGCCCAGAGTGCTTCATCCTGTGAAGGACAGAGGTAGTCGATGCATGTCTCCACTGGTTCTGGAGGGGGACTGGTACCAGAGTGCTTCATCCTGTGAAGGACAGACGGAGTGGATGCATGTCTCCACTGGTTCTGGAGGGGGACTGGTGCCCAGAGTGCTTCATCCTGTGAAGGACAGACGGAGTGGATGCATGTCTCCACTGGTTCTGGAGTGGGACTGGTGCCCAGAGTGCTTCATCCTATTAAGGACAGAGGTAGTGGATGCATGTCTCCACTGGTTCTGGAGGGGGACTGGTGCCCATAGTGCTTCATCCTGTTAAGGACAGAGGTAGTGGATGCATGTCTCCACTGGTTCTGGAGGGGGACTGGTGCCCAGAGTGCATCACTCTCCCCGTGACGGTCCCAGTTGCGTCACTGCCCCTACCGCTCATGGGTTAGCAGTGCTTGAGTTGGCGGTCCATGCCCTGTTCAGCGGTGCTTGCCCTGTTCAGCGGTGCTTGCCATGGCGGTCTTTGCCCTGTTCAGCAGTGCTTGAGTTTGCAGTTTCTGACCTGTTCAGCGGTGCTTGCCATGGCGGTCTTTGCCCTGTTCAGCGGTGCTTGTGTTTGCAGTTTCTGACCTGTTCAGCGGTGCTTGCAATGGCGGTCTTTGCCCTGTTCAGCGTTGCTTGCCCTGTTCAGCGGTGCTTGAGTTTGCAGTTTCTGACCTGTTCAGCGGTGCTTGCCATGGCGATCTTCGCCCTGTTCAGCGGTGCTTGCCCTGTTCAGCGGTGCTTGCCATGGCTGTCTTTGCCCTGTTCAGCAGTGCTTGAGTTTGCAGTTTCTGACCTGTTCAGCGGTGCTTGCCATGGCGGTACTTCATTGCCCAGCTGGGCTGGTGCTGGCGGTCCTTCAGTGGGCAGCTGGGCTGTGGCTGCCGGGGCCCTCCTGGGCAGCTGGGCTGTGGCTGGCGGTGGCCTCCTGGCCACTGAAGATGGGGCTGCCCTCCTGGCCACTGACGATGGGACTGCCCTCCTGGGCACTGACTCTGGCAGTGGCCTCCTAGCCACTGACGATGGGGCTGCCCTCCTGGGCACTGACTTTGGCGGTGGCCTCCTGGCCACTGATGATCGGGCTGCCCTCCTGGGCACTGACTCTGGCGGTGGCCTCCTGGCCAGTGACGATCGGGCTGCCCTCCTGGGCACTGACTCTGGCGGTGGCCTCCTGGCCAGTGACGATTGGGCTGGCGGTGGCCTCCTGGGCAGCGGGGATGATGGCGGTCTTCTCCGCCGTGCTGCTCCTCCCAGACTTTGGCGATTTCTTCTGCCCCTTCCCCACCTTGGGAGGAGTCACAGCTGAGTGGACACTCCCCCCGGGACCCTTGTGAGCGGCTTTGCTGGCTGGAGTCTTCCCCCAATCCCGCTGGGCACTGTCCAACTTCTGGTGCTTCACAAGGGGGGACTGTCTGTGCTGTGGCTCCGTGTCACACGGGCTGCCCTGGTGCCCGGTGCACTCCACATACCTCTAACAACAGGCACCACTGGTCCCGGAGATTTTTTGGCTGAGGTGCTAGTACAGGACCTATGAAATGGAGGCGGGACTGGGAAAGAGGTCAAGTTTGGTCAGGAAAAGTTTCTTAGGAACACTGGGACGGGTAGCTGGAGGGGGTCTGGGAGTGGAGGAAGAGGAGGTGGATGTAGGAGGTGTAACTTTTGTGGCTTTGGGAGCAGGTGCATGCGCTGGAGGCTGTCGTTGGGGATGTATGTTGGGTGGGTTTGTGCCTGCGTTTGTGTACTTTGGGAGGGGGCGTCACAGACACACTGGGAGAGGACACAGGGGATGTGTAAATGGCAGTCGGGGTGGTGAGTGCACGTGAGCGGGTTGTGGTGGTGGGTGTGCTGGTGCGGGACCTAGTGGCTGTAGTGGTAGTGCATGCAGGTGAGAGTGTAGACGAGACTGGGAGGGAGGAGGGAGACGACGAGGATGGGGGACACAGTGGAGGCAGTGGATGTTGCTGTGTCTGTATGTGTGTGATGCTTGCGTGAGTGCCTGTGGGATGTGTGGTGCTTATGTTTGCCTGAGCTTCCCTTGTGTGTTGACGTGTGTGCATGCTGGTCTGATGGTGTGCTTGGGATAGGCTGGGGTACAGGGGATTGGGTCTGGGTGGAGGAAGTTGGAGGGGGGAGGCTAGAGACAGGGACAATGGCTGCCATCAGTGCTGAGGCCAGAGTTTGCAGGGTTCGATGAAGGGCAGCCTGACCAGAATGAATGCCCTCCAGGAATGCATTTGTGTGTTGCAATTCCCTTTCTACACCCTGGATGGCATTAAAAATGGTAGACTGCCCAACAGTGAGTGACCTGAGGGTGTCAATGGCCTCCTCACTGAGGCAGCAGAGGTGACAGGGGCTGAGGTGGCTGGGGCAAAGGTGATGCCCACCCTCCTGGGTGAGCGGGCACGGGGCAAAGGCTGAGGGGCTGCTGGGAGGGCGGTGCTGGTAGGGGGGGTGGCGGCTGTACCTGTAGAAGTGGGGGGCACAGATTTGGCTGCCACTACAAGGGAGCTCCCATCAGAGGATGAGTCTGTGTCGCTGGTTGCAGATCCTGTGAACGCCGTCAAGCTCCCCTCGGCCTCCGTCCCACTGGTGCATTCAGAGTCCGTGGTGTGGCCCTCCATGGCCAAGTGGGATGCAGCTCCCTCGTGCTCCGGTGCCACTGTACCTCCGCCTGATGATGCTGATGCACACAAGAACAGGGAAACCACAAAAAGCGGGGGGGATGACAGAAGAAAGACAGGTTGAGCTCATGGCTTACCTCTACCGTTGGCGGACAGTACAGACACAGCAGCCCCCTGCATTATGCCGCGCTGTTGAGCTCTACAGATTCAGTTCCTGGGATATGGCCTACATGGCTATGGTGGACATCTGCACACATAGATGACACAGGGGCATGTATACCTGTACTTGGCACTCTACAGAGGTGGGGTGGAGTTCCACATGGCCTCCATTACGGAGGGGCCTAGCCTACGGAACTTGCCCTGGCCTAGGGGAACCCACAGCCCTCCTCTCCCACCCAGACACCTTCACTGCGCGCAAAGTCCACAGAATGATGTTGTACTCACCCGCTTGCGTCTGCTGTGATGCCCACAAGTGCCCATCCAAGTCAGGGTAGGACAACGCCAGGATCCGGAACATCAGGGGGGTCATGGTGCGACGGGCACCCCTCCCACGTTGGGAGGCCATCCCCAGCTGAGCCTCCGCCGTCTTCTTGCTCCAGCGGCGAATGTCCTCCCATCTTTTACGGCAGTGGGTGCTCCGTCTGTAGTGGACCCCCAGAGACCAGACGTCCTTGGCGATGGCACGCCAAATATCCTTCTTCTGGTGGGCGCTGACCTACATGAAAAGAGAAGTCATTAGCAAATGCACCGTCGAAGTAAGTGGCCCACATCCCTAGCCTTGCCATGTGGCACATGCATTCACAGTCCTTCATGCACGCAGAACTGTGGCCCCTTCCTTTTTACAACCAGCCCTCTCCACTCAGGCATAGCCCATACAACGTGCTCCCTGTGTACTTACTTGTTGGTCTGGAGGACCGTAGAGTAGCGTGTACTGGGGGAGGACCCCGTCCACGAGCTTCTCCAACGCCTATGCAGTAAAGGCATGGGCCCTTTCCCCAGACCCACGAGCCATTGTCTCTTCCAGACCGAGGTCACAGCAGCACTTGCAGTGTAGGTCCTCTCCTGTCGAAGATCAGGTATCGAGTGATTGAACAGATAGAAAATGGCGGTCACGTCCGCGGCGGTGACGTCCGCGGAGGTGCGTATCATCCCCGCTGGTGCACTTCGTCATTGGCTCCTGGGACCCATAGGATCCAATGTTAACCAATGCAGCATTGCGCAGCGGTCTTCGGCCGCCTACCGCGACGGTGTACAACGCCAGCGCAGTTACCTCACATCCCATTGTCCCAGTTTAGAGGTCAGCCAGCCGCCATTTCAGGGGCCCACATGGCTTCATTTTCAACTGCGTCACACATACCTAGGCCTAGACTCAACACACATACAGGCAACTTTTTGGATTATGTTTCGTGTTCTGTGTAGACTGTGGGTACATACCTCTGAGTTGTTTGACTCTGTACTCGCTGTTGTCCTTCCTAGGCACCGTCCGCTGGGACATGTGAGGAGATTGAGGAATCCTCTGGTGTACCGACCGCTGGTGGACCTGTTGACAATGGAGGAGCAACATTTAATCATCACCTACAGGTTTGACCGTGCCACAATCCAGGAACTGCGTGCACAGTTGGAGCCTGACCTGATGTCAGCAATCTGCCATCCCACAGGAATCCCCCCTCAAGTGCAGGTGCTATCAGGGCTCCATTTCCTTGCAAGTGAGTCATTTCAAACAACAGTGGCCATGGCATCAGGGATGTCCCAGCCTATGCTTTCAAACGTGTTGTCCAGAGTGTTGTCTGCCCTGCTGAAACACATGCGGAGCTACATCGTTTTCCCTCAGTTGGAGGATTTGGCTACAGTTAAAGGTGACTTCTATGCACTTGGACATATCCCTAACATCATAGGTGCCATTGATGGGACCCATGTAGCTCTGGTCCCCCCCCACAGGAGTGAACAGGTGTTCAGGAACCGGAAGAGTTATCATTCCATGAATGTACAGATGGTATGTTTGGCAGACCAGTACATCTCCCAGGTAAATGCTATGTGCCCTGGCTCAGTGCATGACGCCTACATCCTTCGGAATAGCAGCATCCCTTATGTGATGGGTCAACTCCAGAGGTACCGTGTGTGGCTATTAGGGGACTCTGGTTACCCCAACCTGTCATGGCACCTGACCCCAGTGAGGAATCCCAGGACCAGGGCAGAGGAACGCTACAATGAGGCCCATGGGCGGACTAGGAGGGTGATCGAACTCACCTTCGACTCCTGAAGGCCAGGTTCAGTTGCCTCCATATGACAGGGGGTTCCCTATTCTACTCACCAAGGAAGGTGTGCCAGATCATCGTGGCCTGCTGTATGCTTCACAATCTGGCTTTGCGACGACAGGTGCCTTTTCTGCAGGAGGATGGTCCAGATGACGGTGTTGTGGCAGCTGTGGAGCCTGTGGACAGTGATGAGGAGGAAGCAGAGGAAGAAGACATTGACAACAGGGACTCAGTTATCCAGCAATATTTCCAGTGACACACAGGTGAGAATACATTCCTGCCTACTACAAGTACTTTCACACTTCTACCTCTATCCTGTCTGTCGCTTTCAACCAGTATATGGTAACTGAGTTGTACATTTCCATTACGGTTTCACAGGTGTGGTTTCCTACGTGTGTCATCTGCTTAGATTCCTCATGGACTTGAGGTGGGTGACATAGGTATGGTGACATTACATTTGAGAACGCATTTTGTCACTGTCATTGCTAATATACATTTTCTAAATCACAGACTAACTCCAGGTTGTTTTGTGCTTCAAGGGTGTTTATTGAAGTGCTCAATATTGGAGGGGGGGTTGTAAAATGGTGAGGGATGATGGTGGAGGAATGTCCATGGCAGAGTCCAGTCTATTAGTCTCACAGGTGCATTGCCCATATGGGCATAGGAAGTGGAGCTTGGCCCGTTCCAATATGGACAGGGTTACAAAGTGGGACAGTAGGATGACAATCAGGGTGGTCTTATTTCTTGGCGGGGGTCTTGGCATCGTGCTCTGTCTTGTTCCTGGTTCTCAGGGACCGCTTGCGGGGTGGTTCTCTGTCTGCAGGGGGTGGGGTGCTGGTGTGGTGGTCCTGTGGTGGTGCCTCCTGTCCACTAGCGCCGGCAGAGGTGGTGGGCAGTTAATCGTCCAGGCCAGTGTCAAGGGCCCCTTGGAGTGCTACAGTGTACCTCCTGGTGTTCAGTATCTCCTTCAGCACCCCTACGATGGTGCCCAGGGCGGTGCTGATGTTCTGAGTTCCTCCCTAAAGCCCAAATACTGTTCCTCCTGCAGGCACTGGGTCTCCTGAAACTTGGCCAGTACCGTTGCCATCGTCTCCTGGGAGTGGTGGTAGGCTCCCATGATGGAGGAGAGAGCCTCGTGGAGAGTGGGTTCCCTAGGCCTGTCCGCCCCCTGTCGCACTGCAGCCCTCCCAGTTCCCTTGTGTTCCTGTGCCTCCGTCCCCTGGACCGTGTGCCCACTACCACTGTCCCCAGGCCCCTGTTGTTGTTGGGGTGGTGGGTTATCCTGGGTTCCCTCTAGTGGTGGACACACAGCTGATTGACGTGTCCTGGGGACGGAGTTATGGGCCCGCTGGGTGGGTGCTGTGCTGGTGTTACCAGAGGGTGGAAGGTCTGTGTTGTGCTGTGCCTGTGTGAGGGGAACCAACTGTCCCGAGGCCCACAATGGTCCGGGCTGGTCATCTAGATCCAGGTGGATAGAGCTGCTGTCATCACTGTGGGCCTCTTCTGTGGATGGGGTGGAGATGTCTAGACCCTCCTGTCTGGTGACGTTGGGTAGTGGTCCTGCAAGGGTGGAAAGGCATGATTATTGCATCTATGTGTTTCATGGTGTGCAATGGGTGGGTGACCGTGTACCCCAGCGCTAGCATTCCTGTGTGTGGGCTTGTGTGATGATGGTTGAGGGGGTGTTATGGGTATGTGCAGTGGGCATGCTTTAGTGATGGGTGTCCTTGCTTTGTTTTTGCATGCAGGGCTTGGTGTTGGGATGGGTGGTTTGTGATATTGGTACATTTGTGAGGAGTTGGAGTGATGGGGTGGGGGCGAGGGTGGGGGTCTGTGATAGCATGCAGGGGGGTGGGGGATATGATGGTTATGATTTGACTTACCAGAGTCCATTCCTCCACCGACTCTTGCGAGGCCCTCAGGATGCATAATAGTCAAGACCTGCTCCTCCCATGTTGTTAGTTGTGGGGGAGGAGGTGGGGGTCCGCCGCCAGTCCGCTGTACTGCGATGTTGTGTCTGGAGACCACGGAACGCACCTTCCCCCGTAGGTCGTTCCACCTCTTCCTGATGTCGTCCCGATTTCTTGGGTGCTGTCCCACTGCGTTGTCCCTGTCGACTATTCTTCTCCATAGCTCCATCTTCCTAGCAATGGAGGTGTGCTGCACCTGTGAGCCAAATAGCTGTGGCTCTACCTGTACGATTTCCTCCACCATGACCCTGAGCGACTCCTCTGAGAACCTGGGGTGTCTTTGCCGGTGCCATGGGGTGGTGTAGGTGATGTGTGGGGTGGTGTATGTGGTGATAAGTGTGGTGATATGTAGTGGTGTGTGGTGTTTTGTGCGTGGAAGTAGTGTGGGTGATGGTGGTGTGTGCCTCTGTATGGTGGAGTTGTCTATGCTGTGCTGTCTCTCTGGCCTTTGTCTAAATTTTTTGTTATAGGGGTTTGTGGGTGATGTGGGTGTGTGTTTTATGTAGTATTGATTGTGTGGGAGTCGTGTGTGTGTATGTGTATCAGGTGTGTGTATTTCGAATTGTCCAATGTGGTGGTGTTTTGGAGATGTGTGTGTATTTTGAGCGCAGCGGTGTGTACCGCCAATGGAATACCGTGGTTGAAAGACCGCTGGGAGGATTCGTGGGTTGTGATAGCATGGGCGTATTTCTGTTGGCGTGACGGTGGAGGTTTTGTTTTCGCCAGTGTACTGCCATTTGATAAAGTTTGTTTTGACCAATGACTTTGTGTTTCACCACTGCGCATATTAGTTGCTCAATGTTCACATTGTATGTTTTGTTCAGTTTAGCCACCTATGGGCTTTGACATTGCATTAGCCATTACTTTCTGTATTCAGTTTAGCCGCCTATGGGCTTTGACATTGCATTAGTCATTACATTCTGTATTCTGCCTATTGGCTTTGACATGCTGTATTCAGTTTAGCCGCCTATGGGCTTTGACATTGCATTAGTCATTACATTCTGTATTCTGCCTATTGGCTTTGACATGCTGTATCCAGTCTAGCCGCCTATTGGCTTTGACATTGCATTCCTATTGGCTTTGACATGATGTATTCAGTTTAGCTGCCTATTGACTTTGACATGCTATTAGATATTCTGCCTATTGGCTTTGACATGATATCATATATTACATTTTGTATTCAGCTCCGCTGCCTATTGGCTTTGACATGATATTATATATTGCATTTTGTATTCAGCTTAACTGCCTATTGGCTTTGACATGATATTATACATTACATTTTGTATTCAGCTCAGCTGCCTATTGGCTTTGACATGATATTATACATTGCATTTTATATTCAGCTCAGCTGCCTATGGGCTTTGACATGATATTATACATTGCATTTTGAATTCAGCTCAGCTGCCTATTGGCTTTGACATGACACTAGATATTGCATTTGATATTTAGGTTAGCTGCCTATTGCCTTTAACATGACAGTGCATTTGATACTTAGGTTAGCTGCCTATTGCCTTTAACGTGGAGTTAGACATTGCAGTTGAGAATCCAAGCTGTATTTTTCCAAGCTGTGTTTTTGCACAAGAGAACCAAGATGTTTTTCTCACAGTAGACTAGACCTGATAAGAGAGGGTACATGGGTGTTGTTTTTCTTCCCTTGAGCTTGGGAACAGGAGTAGTCTTGGAGACCTGGCCAGTCTCCAAAAGGCTTGCTCAGTTTCCCAGGTCTGAGAGGAGGGGGCACACCTTTGTAACGAATGTAACAGGCTGCAGAGAGTCAGATTCGAATCTGCCGGACCTCGTGCTGGAGCTTGGCGCCAGCTGCCAGCAATCCTGTGTGGGTAGATGAATCTCTTTCTCGCGGTTGACAGGGGTCATCAGCTTGCAGACCTTAGAAAGATGAAGCTGTAAATAGTTTCCCACACGGTGAAGTATTTGTTTTGCTTTGCATTCAATATCTTATAAATATAACCTGCTGTGTATATTGCAAACTGATATATTTTGTTTGATTAACGCGGGCTTGAAAGCTACTAATTCGTCATTCATAAATATTGTGGTTGGGGAAGAATTAACAACAATAAAAGTCTTCTTTGACCTCAGAAGTGCATTTCTGTTGTGTTATGTATGTGCTTAGAAACTAGATAAGAGGAAAGCACTACAGCCAGTTTATCACTGACCTTTGGTGTGGCGGACTTGTGTGGGTGTCTGAATTTTGGCGGATTCCGAGATGTGGGTCATAATAGATGTGGCGGAATTCCGCGGCCGCGGCGATGTGTTGGCGGTCTTCTGCACGGTGGTAAGCGGCTTTTACCACCAATGTTGTAATGACCCTCATAATATTTATCTGGTTAAATGCAGGTCAAAACGACTAAAATGCAATAAGTAAATGTTGAGATATCACTGAAAAGTGATATAAAGGCCCTCATTACAACCTTGGCGGTCGGTGATAAAGCCGCGGTAACATCGCCAACAGGCCAGCGGTAAAAAAAATGGAATCATGACCACAGCAGAAACCGCCAACACATACAGCCACTTTAAGACACCGACCGCCACAGCGGTAGCAACAAACACCGTGGCGTTAAGCGCCAACAGCCATGCAGAAGACAATGTACTGCCCACAGCATTACAACAGGCCTATCCACTAGCTTTTCCGGGGTGGTACAAATGCCATCAAAAGCATGGTGGAAAAAGAACACTGAAGGGAAACGACTCACCTCTTGACACTCAAGGAAGAACCATGACGCCATGGAGCCCGAGCTGCACTTTTTTCAAATGCTGGTGTACTTTCTCTTACAATACATCAAAATACCCTGTTCCAAAGAAGAAGATGGAAGAGGAAATCCTAATTCTAGGAGCAAGAATCCTCACACACCCAACTGGGTGTCATGCTTCATCATCGGAAATGCTCATCGTCAGACTGGCGCTGCAATATCTGACGGGCACCCCCTGCAGGGGGGCTCTTAGCCGGAGAACTTTTACTCAATGATGCCAAGACCCGAAAAGGTGGGTTTGGAAGGAAAGAAGGGAGAAAAAGATAGAAATTAAAATTGGCTCAGGACGCAAACCTAAGGGTAATCATTTATTCAAACAAGGAGGGTGAAGGCCAAGATTAAAACAATTGAGGAGAGCGAAATGAATGCAATGGTCAAGACACCCTCAACCACATATAATGGAGTAATTAGGATTTCCTCTTCCATCTTCCTCTTTGGAACAGGGTATTTTGATGTATTGTGCATTCTATCAGGGAGGTGATACACTGGACCGTTAATCCTCACTATCCCTCTTTTTGTTGATGTACTTTCTCATACACCAGGAACACGAACGCCGGCAAAGATGACCACGGTGAGTACTGCACCTGGCACACAAGGGGGGGGGGGGGGGGAAAGAGTGACACACACACTCAACACCCCCACCCCCAAAACCATACACACAAACAGATGCAACAACATTACATATACACCCCATAACCATCAGGAATAATGCAAGGAAAAAAGGAATGGAGTAAAATGAGTGTAATAGTACAGTTTTAGATATATACGTCCTTAAACAATAAACAGTATGTACAACATATTCAAAAGGAGGGACAATGCCCACTCCAAAATGTCTGTGGCCCACTGTGCCATAACACATAGGCCAAGGCCACACTTGACTCCTGCCTCAATATGAAGAGAGCACTGCAGGGGCATCAGGTCAAAAAAACACAGGCAGACGGTACAACTCCACTGGCCTGGAGGTGGCTCCATGCCCACTGCTTGGTCCTGGGCAGTGCGAGGCCACAGTCTCTCAATTGGGTGGTTTTCCCACTGCTTGGTCCTGGGGACGGCAAGGCCACAGTCTCTCAAGTGGGTGGATTGCCCACTGCTTGGTGATGGTGTAGTGAATCCTAGTTCATTTTAATGGGATAGCAGGAGTTAGCTTAGCCGCTGGCTTGTAGACTCGTGCCCCCGTCACCTAGTGACTTTTAACCTACTTAGCTTGCTCTGTCTTAGCCCATTTAATTATTTATTTCTTCTAAGATGGCTGCCTTGTTTATAGTTAGGCCACTTGTTATGAGTTTCATTATCAGTGTCATCGTGCCAAGGCGTCAAGATCAAGCACAAAAGACAAACAAACAGTAGGTGTTCACACTTAGGGATTTTCCCTCTCTATACTTTCGAGGGATTGTTGATATTAATTGCCGTTCCAAGCATGCCTGTTATCTATTGTTTTAGAATACACCTACGCCAGGGGACCTTGTAGATCTGTATAAATACATCAAACTTTAGACAGATAATCAGAGGGATTCCGACCAGAGGGCATCGCCACCATCGCTGATATCGATGCTGCAGACATCTTGACGCTGACCCAGTCTTCGTGTGCCTGCGGAGTCTGAGATAGAGACCTCATTCCAAGGTAACGAGGATTGGGGGCTCCTCTCATGGACACGGCTTTGGCAGATTAGGTTTAGCAAACCCAGCTCTCCTTTAGGTAGGAGGTTAGGCCTACTCGCATTAGGGTATTAGGGCATATTCCATCTTTTATATATATATATATATCTCTTTCGTGTATTGCAAAATGGTAGGGGTCTTCATAACAATGACTCTCTTCTTCACAATACTGTTACTTGCTATATTCATTATCCTAATCATTGCAGTTCATGCAACTTATCGCAAATTGCAGTTATGTTAAATAAACACTATTATAACTTCACTGCATCTGTGTTATTGCCTTTGTTTGTTTGAGACATAATATATCTGTGAGAAAAGGGTAATCTCCGTTTAACCACAACATTCCCTGAGATATCTAATTTTTGAGTCCATGCATAAACGACTGCCATAAATCACCTTTTACTATAGTGTTTCTGGTGAGGTACTGCTAGTGAGCCGGTAAGGTTGGGACAACAGTTGCGACTTGTTGTAGGAAAGACTCAGTCACCCACAAACAAAAGTACTGTCATCCTTAGACCAGCAGTCTTGCTCAGAGCAAGAGTCCAAACTACGACATGGCGCCCACCAACGATGGTGTTTAGGCACTAATTTACAGATACCCTGACTATCACAGTCTCACAGACAACAGGTACCCTAAGTACCGTTATACGGGGACGTCGGTGGTCTTTGGGAGATTCCTCCTCAGCTGAACAGGTGACACCTAATTAAGCTGTAGGTTATTCGAGCTCGAACTCATAAAAAGGAAAAGACTTCCCCTATTTGGTGTTCCGTTTCTCTAAAAAACTATGGCTAATACCATAGACATTCCTGCAAATGCTAGACATGCACTTACACAACATTTATTAGTGCATGGCCTTACAGAAGAGGGCGGGGATGTTACTCTGATAATAGAGCCAACTGAAGCATACCAAACAGAAACGTTTTACTGTTGGGTCACCTTTCCTGAGGTTGACCAAAGAACGCACACATTTCACACATATGAAGTTGCGAACGTACCTGTACGCTACGAAGCATACCACTATCATGAAATATCGCTCACATATCAAGAGCATCAGAACTGGTTTGAAGGCGCCCTACCACATGTACTACGAAGAATGAGGCTATGTCCATTTAAGTAATGAGGGACCTACATGGCCTATGTTTGCCACATATACACCTCACCCAGGCATACAGAATATGCTGATCACAGATTTACGAGTATTATATAATGAATTAGTGGCATTATATAGACGATTGGTTCAGTTCGTAATGCGAACATTGAACACTACACCAGCGCGTCCTGCACCGCCAGTAGCTGGTGGTTATCAATTGGCTACTGGGATTAATCCACAAACAGTGCATACTATTATGGGTAAAGTGCCCACGGAACGGGAAAAAATACCATTCAGGATAGCCCAGAAAACTAATCAGCTGGAAGCTGTGTTTCCCCATACGGGACCACAGGAAAAACATAGATTGCTCACTATGTGCTTGCCGTTTGGGATGGTTCCCTCGGTGGATGACTGTGCCACATGGGGTACAGTCTTCGCTGACGTTTATACTACCACACATGGTACCCCGACACTTGCCAATTTACCGGAAGTGTTAAAACAAATACAGAATGAACATGGGGCTGTACCGGCCCTGGATCTGGGGATGAAATTGATGCGTAACTTTGACACCGTCTCCTCAATAATACTGAGTAATATTAAAGGGGAAGCAGTGGCACTGGCAATACGCCAGCGTGTCCGGGAAACTCCAGATCTGGAACAAGAGAGACAGCTACCGAAAATTATTTCTGATACTTATACTAGTATAGGACGGGATAGTTTGGGAGCCAAACCTAAAAAAATCGAGTTACCATGTACCACCCATAAGGAGGGTACAAAGCAGGCACAAGAGGGCTCTAAACGCGCTGGGACAAACAAAAAGATTTCAAAGACAGAAGAAATAAGAGAGCTGATTCTCCACATCCGGAGTACTCCGAAAGGAGATATAGGGCCTCATTCCGAGGCCGGCGGGCTGCGGTCGCCGCCCACCTGGCGGGAACCGCCATATGGCCGCTCCGCGGTCGAAAGACCGCGGAGGCCATTCTGGCTTTCCCGCTGGGCTGGCGGGCGACCGCCAGAAGGTCGCCCGCCAGCCCAGCGGGAAACCCCTTCCCACGAGGAAGCCGGCTCCGAATGGAGCCGGCGGAGTGGGAAGGTGCGACGGGTGCAGTTGCACCCGTCGCGAATTTCAGTGTCTGCTAAGCAGACACTGAAATTCTTTGTGGGGCCCTCTTACGGGGGCCCCTGCAGTGCCAGGAACAGGATGGCGGTATGGGGTGTCGGAGCCATGGAGGATTCCTGAGGGCAGCGGAAAACCGGCGGGAGACCGCCGGTTTTCCCTTTCTGACCGCAGCCAAACCGCTGCGGTCAGAATGCCCTTGAGAGCACCGCCAGCCTGTTGGCGGTGCTCTCGTGGTCGTTGACCCTGGCGGTCAATGACCGCCAGGGTCAGAATGACCCCCATAATCTCAGAAATAGCGAGCACATTAGACCGCCAGACAGATATACTGATTCACGTCCCTCTTGTTCCTTTCACGACGCACCGGATAAACGTAGCGAGAGAGGGGGTCGTAAAGATCGACGTCTGGAATACGTGAAAGAAAAGAAAGACTCACCACAGTCTACCATTAAAAAAGAAGAAAAGACTCCTCAGCAAAAGCCACAGTTTAAAAAGAAAAAGGTGGCAGCACTGACAGTTAAAAATGCCAGTAGTATTGAGAACACTGTTGAGGAACAAGAAGTGGGCCGTGACTCTGTTGGACAGCGCAGGAGAGGTCACAATATGTCGCCAGAGTCTGAAAGATCATCTGGATGCGACAGCAACTAGCAATTACATCGCGGATAGCCGCGTTCTCCCCCGATAGGGTTTATGATTTAACAATTCAGATAGAGGGAGACGTGGAACGCATTATTAGTGTGATATTTTGGGATGAACTTACTAGTGATATCCTATTGGCCGAAAGAGACTGGCCACCTGAACACGTCCGCAAGCTCCCGCATGGGGAAGATGTCATTTTGCCCTCTTTCTCCGATCTTGTTCCAGAAGCAGCCAAAGAAGCCTATGCTGCTGAATGGGCTTTAGCGCAGGCCCCTGCACTATACCGCAATCATGTAGGTTGGGACAAGGAGTCTCCTTGTCATATTATTCCCGTTAGGTCTACACCCCAACCGCAGCCACAATACCCTGTTAAACATGAAGCAAAAGCTCCGGTGAAGGAGATACTAACGCAACTTGAGTACCAGGGAGTAATTGAGCCCTGTACATCTGCAATGAATAATCCATTATTCCCCGTTGCAAAGCCAGATCATTCATATAGAATCGTGGTTGATTATAGACACTTAAATATTCATACACGCACCTATGCTATACAAAATTCACACAGCACGGCACTGATAAACAATATAGTGCGTAAAAAATATAAAACTACATTGGATATATCTAATAGATTTTTCTGCCAGAATTTAGCACATGAAAGTAGGGACCTAAGTGCATTTTCATTTGGCTCTCAGAAACGCTTTTATCGTTTACCTCAAGGTTATAAAAATAGCCCAGGCCTGTTTTCAGCCCGTGTAACATCAATTTTGCACGAGCTTGATTCCGATGCATTGTCCTATGTGGATGATATCTATCTCACTGACAACGCCCTCAACATTCATCTTGCGAGGGTCGATCGGATCATTTTGGGATTTGCAGACCTCGGTTACAAATTTAATTTTAAGAAAAGCAAGATAGCCTTTCTTAGTGTATTGTTCCTGGGATATGAGCTATCAAACGAGGGGAAGAGCCTGGCCCGCACTTCCTAGAAAAGTGTGCTCAACTACAGCCTCCGAACACACTTAAGAAATTACAGTCATTACTAGGTTTCTTAAATTTTGGCAGAACATACATTCCAGATTATGCAGAACGTATTAAGCCACTTTATGACTTAATTCAGACCAATTTTTCTAGCAGACGATGGACGATTGAACACACACACATCCTTAGGGACATGCAACGGGACATGCTTGAAGCTAAACACTTACACACACGTGACAATAAAACAAATTTGGTCATCAGAATAATTGCTGGTGCCCTTGGATTTACTTATGTCACCTTTAATGAGGATGACACAGTGCCGATAGCATATAAATCACATTTATATTCAAATGCTGAAAAACGTTTTGCACCTACGGAAAAGATTCTGACAGCAGTTCAGATGGCCGTCATAAAGGAGAGGCCACTTGCCCAGGGGAAACGCATTATTGTTGTCTCCCCGGTGCCGGCTTTAGAGGCTGTCACTAAAGCGAGTGTTCCGAACGCTAAGGCATTACATCCACGCTGGATTTAATGGGCAACTTCTCTGACCGCCACTGATGTCGATTATGTATTTGACCCAAGACTTCAGACACAAGAATTTCTCCAGTATGAACAATGAACAAGAGTACCCCGCTCCTCTAAATATCTTGCCACTAGACAGTTATAATACTATCATTTATACTGACGGATCAGCACAACCGACTGTGGGTTCAAAACATCAATACTCAGCAGCTTGCGCAGCCGTGTGCGGAGTGATGGAAGATGGAGTTTTCCACCCTCACAATACCTACACGGAGACCTTAGGGGACTGCACAGCCCAGTTGGCTGAGCTTAAAGCTCTTATTCTAGCGCTCGAACATACTGAGACAGGAAGCCAGACTTTGATAGTCTGTGATTCATATTACTGCGTCCAGTCATGCAATGAATATCTCAATCATTGGAAACTGAACGGGTTTAGGGATTCTAAAGGGAACACCATTAAAAACAAAATGTTGTGGGGAAGGGTGGCTGATCTAAAGGATAAGCTACCATGTGTCCATGTAGTTCATACATTAGGACACCAACGTGTAGGAATACACGTTGCCGGTAATACATTGGCTGATGAAGCGGCCAAAGCATCAGTAGCTACGGCTTGTGTGGCTCCAGTGACTCGTTCACGGACGAGATTGGATAATGAAATATTGATTGCCATTAAAGCTTCGGCTGCAGGCAAGACCCTTCCGAAAGGATACCCTACAAACTATACTTACCATATCAGTGCACAGAATGTTGCTTATAGAACAATTCCTGGGGTTGGAGATCGGGTGATCCCCAATAAAGACCAGAGATTAGAGCTGATTACAGCCACACATGAGGGTGTCGCTTCTGCACATGCTGGTATACAGGCCACGATAACTATTCTATAGCAACGATACTGGTGGCCTGGTCTATGCAGACGAACTAAGCAGTATGTCCTTTGCTGTGACATTTGCCAGCAGATTAAGGGCTCTAATATCAAACGACCTCCGCAGACATCCCTCTTAGTGTCAGACAAGCCACTACAATGTGTGTACCTAGACCATTGTGGTCTCTTACAGCCTGATGGTGCATACAAATACATTCTAGTGGCTGTGGATTCCTGTTCTAGATTCCTGTGGGTATGGCCACAGCGGTCGTCTGACGCCCGGACTGTTATAAAAGATTTGCTGATCTTTATCGGTACATATGCAGTTGCAGCATTCCATTCGGACCAGGGCCCTGCATTTGCCTCTAAAGCATTTAGAGACACCATGGGGACGATGGGTGTTGAACTCCATTACTCCTCACAATACCATCCTGAGGGAAATTCAGTCATGGAGAGGCGGAATCGTAATCTAAAGCAGTCCTTAACAGTTCGAGTATTAGGTTCAGGCCGCAGTTGGTATTCATTATCCTAATCATTGCAGTTCATGCAACTTATCGCAAATTGCAGTTATGTTAAATAAAAACTATTATAACTTCACTGCATCTGTGTTATTGCCTTTGTTTGTATGAGACATAATATATTTTTGAGAAAAGGGTAATCTCTGCTTAACCACGACATTCCCTGAGATATCTTATTTTTGAGTCCATGCATAAACGACTGCCATAAATCACCTTTTACTATAGTGTTTCTGGTGAGGTACTGCTAGTGAGCCGGTAAGGTTAGGACAACAGTTGCAACTTGTTGTAGGAAAGACTCAGTCACCTACAAACAAAAGTACTGTCATCCTTAGACCAGCAGTCTTGCTCAGAGCAAGAGTCCAAACTACAACAATGGGGAGTGCAAAGCCACAGTCTCTCAAGTGGGTGGTTTGCCCACTGCTCGGTCCTGGGGAGTTCAAAGCCACAGTCTCTCAAGTGGATGCCTTCTTCCACTGGTTCTGGAGGGGGCCTTGTGCCCAGTGTGCTTCATCCTGGCAAGGAGGGGCTGGGTGGATGCCTTCTTCCACTGGTCCTGGAGGGGGCCTTGTGCCAAGTGTGCTTCATCCTTCAAAGGGGGGGCTGAGTGGATGCCTTCTTCCACTGGTGCTGGATGGGGCCTTGTACCCAGTGTGCTTCATCCTGGATGGGGCAAGGTCACAGTCTCTCACCTGTGTATCACACTGACAGGTGTTGCAAGGGCCAGGACGCACTGCAGCCCATGTAGTCACCACTACACACTGCTTGCCGGTGGTGACGGCTGCTCAGTAGATGCCAGTTGCGCTGCAGGTGGCGGTGCTTTCAGTGGTGGTGGTAGCCTCCAGGCCTTCACCTGCAGCCTCGGATGGCTGCCCACTGGGGCTGCTGCTGCTGGCAGTAGTGCTTCTGGCGGCGGTGCAGGTGGCAGTGCTGGCCATGGTGCAGGTGGCGGTGCTGGCCGTGGTGCAGGTGGCGGTGCTGGCCGCATTACAGGTGGCGGTGCTGTCAGTGGTAGCCTCCAGGCCTTCACCTGCAGCCTCCTACGGCTGCCGACTTGGGCTGCTGCTGCTGGCAGTGGTGCTTGTGGCGGTGGTGCTGGTGGCGGTGCTGACGGTGGTGCAGGTGATGGTGCTGTCAGTGGTGGTGGTAGCCTCCAGGCATTCACCTGCAGCCTCGGATGACTGAAGTGCCATGGCTGGTGTTGTGTGCCCCTTCCTGTCCTTGATATATGGCGGTGCCTCCTCGCTTCTGCTAGCTGGTGTCTTTTTCTTGCCCTTGCTGGCTGGTGGTGCCTCCTTCCCCTTGCTGGCTGGTGTCCCCTTCTTGCCCTTTCTAGGTGGCGGACCCTTCTTGGCCTTGGTAGGTGGTGCTGGCACACAGGCTGGGCTGACAGGTGCCTCCTTGGTGCCTCTCACACCTGCAGTTGCTGCAGAAACCACAGTGGCCCTGGGCTGGGTGGCTGAGGTGCTGGACTGGGTTCTGGCCACCCTGGCCCGAGGTGGAGGACGGGGGGAGTGGTAGGGAATAGGTCAATGTTGGCGAGGATAAGCTTCTTAGGGACACTGGGGAGGGAAGAGGTTGAAGGTTTGGGTGTGGAGGAAGAGGGAATGGTTGTAGGAGGTGTCAGTCTGCTGTTTGGGTGCAGTTGCATGGACTGGATGCTGTTGTGAGGTGGATAGCTGTTGGGAGGGTGGTGGACGAGGAGGAGGAGGTGGACACAGTCGAGGCAGTGGATGTTTGTGTGTCTGCATGTGGATGGTGCTTTTGTGAGTGCTTTTGAGATGAAGTGTGGTGCTTGTGTTTGCCTGAGCCACTTCTGTTTGTTGATTTGGGTGATTGCTGGTCTGAAGGTGTGCTTGGGATAGGCTTGGGTTGAGGGGATTGGGACAGGGTAGAGGAAGTTGGAGGGGGAGGCTGGAGACAGGGACAATGGCTGCCATCAGTGAGTTGGCCAGAACCTGGAATGCTCTCTGTTGGGCTGCCACACCTGAGTGAATGCCCTCCAGGTATGCATTTGTTTGTTGCAAATTACCTGATAGACCCTGGATGACATTCAGTATGGATGACTATCCAACAGAGAGGGATCTCAGGAGGTCTATAGCCTCCTCACTGAGGGTAGCAGGGCTGACTGGGGCAGGGCCTGAGGTGCCTGGGGTGAAGGAGATGCCCACCCTCCTGGGTGAGCGGGCATGGGAACCATGCTGAGGGGCTTCTGGAGGGAGGTGCTGGTACGGGGTGGCAGCTGTACCTGTAGTTGGGGTGGGCACAGAGGTGTCCGCCACCACCAGGAAGCTTCCATCGGAGGAGGTGTTGTTGTCAGTACTGTCCCCTCCTGTCTCCATCATGGTGCTCCCCTCCGTCCCACTGGTGCCCTCACCGTCTGTGGATTTGGCTTCCAGGCCCATGTGGGATGCAGCTCCCTCCATTGCCGGTGCCTCTGCTCCTCCACCAGATGATGCTAATGCACACAAGGACCGGGTGAAAAAACAACAAGGGGGGGGAGACATAGGATACACTTGGTCAATGCCAGCAACAACACTACCGTTGGCGTACACAACTCACAAGGAACAGCCCTATGCACTAGGCCATGCACTACCAGTTAAAATGCTAGTCACCAGTCCATGGGGTACAATGCCTAACACCATTAGCTGCACACCTGAAACCCACAGGACCCTGCCCCATAGTAGATGCCCACTAACATTATTGGGATTGGAGTGCATCTGAGCTTGTCCATCATTGAACATACCCTGCCATGTTCGCCCTGGCCTAGGGGCACCCACAGCCCACATCTCCCACCCAGGCAATACCTTAACACGTACAAAGTCATGATTCAGAATCTGTACTTAGCCCCTTGTGGCTGCTGTGATGCCTTCAAGCGCCCATCCAACTCTGGATAGGCCACCGCCAAGATGCGGAATATCAGGGGGGGTCAGTGTTCGACGGGCACCTCTTCCTTATTGGGAGGCCAGCCCCAGCTGGGCCTCCGCTGTCTTTCTTGCCCAGGGGTGCAGGTCCTCCCACCATTTGCGGCAGTGGGTTCTCCGCCTGTCAAAGACGCCCGAGGTCCGCACCTCCTTGGGGCTGGTACGTCAATTACCCATTTTCTGATGGGTGCTGACCTGCAGATAAAAACTGTGGAAAAGGTATTAGTCATACCGACCGGACTGTTATACTCATGGCCCACCATATCCCCCATCCCCTTACCCACATACATTGCCCAACATACATGCAGCACTCCGGTCAGGACCCCTCAGACCCCCCCCTACACGAGGCTTACACAACCAGCAATCCATACATTCATGTGCCACGCATCATGCTCACAGTGCACTCACCTGTTTGCCTGGAGGACCATAGAGTAAAGGATACTGGGGTAGGACCCCATCCACCAGTCTCTCCAACTACTCCGAATTGAAGGCAGGTGCCCATTTCCCAGACACTTGAGTCATTGTCGCTTCCAGACACAGGTCACAGCAGCACTTGCAGTGTAGGTCCTCTCCTGTTGAAGGTCAGGTAGCAAGTGAGTGAACATATAGAAAATGACGATCTCATATGCGGCAGTGCATACCGTCACCGCCGGCGTACATCGCCATTGGCTCCTGGAACCCATCGGCCCCAATGATAACCAATGCGGCGTTGCACAGTGGTCGTCGACTGCAACGGCGCACAACACCAGTGGAATTACCTCATTTCCACTTGTCCCTCCTCACAGGTCACGCAGCTGCTATTTCTGGTGGGCATAGGCCATGGCACCTAACTGCATCACAGCAGACATTGGCACATCAACTGACTTACGAGTTCACATACTGTTTCTGTAAAGCAAAAATTGCATATTAATATGGAAATATGTTTGAATAGGGCCTTTTGCTCACTGTTTTTCACCCTAGACTTCAACCACCGAGGATGAATAGGTGATGGAGACATACCTCCGTGTACACATCCCTGGTGGACCTGGTGACAATGGAGGAAAGGCACATTATCCTGACCTACTGAATTGATGGGGTCACAATCCAAGAACTGTGTGCCAAATTGGAGCCAGACTTGATATTAGCTATTCACCACCCCACAGGTATCCCCCCTCTAGTGCAGGTCCTGTCAGTGTTCCATTTGCTGGCAAGTGGTTCCTTCCAAGCAACAGTGGCCATGGCATCGGGACGTCACAGCCTATGTTCTCAAACGTGCTGACCAGAGTGTTGTGTGCCCTGATAAAACACATGCACAGCTACATCGTACTCCCCCAGGTGGAGGATTTGGCCACAGTGAAGTCTGACTTCTATACACTGGGACATATCCCCAACATCATTGGTGCCATTGATGGTACACATATTGCATTTGTCCCCCCTGGAGAAATGAACAAGTGTTCAGAAATAGAAGAAGCTTTCACTCTCTGAATGTGTCGATCATGTGTTTGGCAGACCAGTACATCTCCCATGTCAATGCAAAGTATCCTGGCTCTGTGCATTATGCCTTTATCTTGAGGAATAGAAGCATCCCATATGTGATGTCTCAACTCCAGAAGCACAGGGTGTGGCTAATAGGTGAGCCCATGGTCCCCACCCAGTTGATGTAGGTATATGGGTGTGGGGTTGTCCCTAAGGGTGAGTGTGTGGCTAACAGGTATCCCTCGATATTTACAGGTGACTCTGGTTACCCCATCCTCTCATGGCTACTGACCCCAGTGAGGAATGCCAGGACAAGGGCAGAGGAATGTTACGATGAGGCACATGGGTGAACAAGGAGGATCATTGAGTGAAACTTTCGCATCCTGAAGGCCTGATTCCGGTGCCTCCATCTGACAGGTGGATCCCTGTACTACTCACCCAAGAAGGTGTGCCAGATCATCGTTGCATGTTGCAGGTGGCACAACCTGGCCTTGAGACGCCATTTGCCTTTTCTGCAGGCGGTTGAGCCTGGGGATGGTTGTGTGGCAGCGGTGGAGCCTGTGGACAGTGACGAAGAGGAGGCAGAGGAAGAGGATGTGGACAACAGAACTACACTAATTCAACAGTACTTCCAGTGACACACAGGTAAGACACTGTAACTTCACCTTCCATTGCAGTTTTTTGTTTGACATTGGACATGGCAGCCTGATTTGCCTATATCTATGGCCACTTACTGTACCCTTTGGAATCTCTATTTTCAGATCTCTGTGCCCCACTATGGCTCCTGGTGTGTTTACTGCTGCCCACTACAGGTCATACCTGTGTAAATATTACAGTACATTTGAATTGAAATGTTTACAGTTTGTTAAACTAATACATATGCCAAACAATTGGCAGACATCATACTTGAATTTGAAGGGTGATTATTTAGGTGCTAATAAGTGGAGGGGGTATTGCAATGGGCTGGGTTGCTGATGGAGGAAGGTCCAGGGTGATGTCCAGTCTATTTGTATCACAGGTGCATTGTCCAAGGGGGCGTAGGAAGGGGAGCAATGGCAGTTCAAGGTGGACAGGGTGACAGAGTGGAACAGAAGGGTGATAATCAGGAGAGTCTTATTTCCTAGTGGGGGTCTTGGCAATGTTCTCTGGCTTCTGCCTGGATCACAGGGACTGTTTGCATGGTGGTTCTCCTTCTGCAGGGGGTGGGGTGCTGGTACTGCCTCCCTCATGGTGTTGGCCATGTCTGCCAGCACCTCTGCAATGGTGGTCAGGGTGGTGTGGATGTCCCTTAGGTCCTCCCTGGTCCCCAGGTACTGTCCCTCCTGAAGCCACTGGGTCCCCTGCATCTTGGCCAGTATCTGGCCCATTGTCTCCTGGGAATGGTGGTATGCTCCCAGGATGTTGTTGAGTGCCTTGTGGAGAGTCAGTTCCCTGGGCCTGTCCTCCCACTGTCGCACAACAGTCCTCCTAGCTTCCCTGTTTTCCTGTGCCCCTGTCGATCTTCTCATTGCGAAGTCAGGCTGCGTCGTTCCGGTTCAGCGTGTGGTGACATTTTCAGCACGGTGCAGGCTGTGCGTCGTTTATGGCAGGCTGTGTGTCGAATTTTGCCTTCTTGGAGAGATGAAGTCTTTTTGGTCCTGAGACTTCAGGGAACAGGAGACAAGCTCTATCCAAGCCCTTGGAGAGTACTTCTTCACTTCAGCCAGAGAGCAGCAAGGCAGCAGGGCAACAGCAAGGCAGCAGTCCTTCGCAGAAAGCAGTTAGGTGAGTCCTTTGGGCAGCCAGGCAGTTCTTCTTGGCAGGATGAAGGTTCTGATTCCAAGTTTCTTCTCCAGGAAGTGTCTGAGTTGTTAGGGGCAGAGGCCCTGTTTATATATCCAAATGTGCCTTTGAAGTGGGGGAGACTTCAAAGAGTGGCTTAGAAGTGCACCAGGTCCCCTTTCAGATCAATCCTGTCTGCCTGGGTCCCAGTATGGGTGTGGCAGTCCTTTGTGTGAGAGCAGGCCCTCCATCCTCCCAGCCCAGGAAGACCCATTCAAAATGCAGATGTATGCAAGTGAGGCTGAGCATCCTGTGCTTGGGGTGTGTCTCAGTGAATGCACAAGGAGCTGTCAACTAAACCCAGCCAGACGTGGATTGTAAGGCACGGAAATATTTAAGTGCAGAGAAATGCTCACTTGGCATTCTAAAATAGTAATATTAAATCCAAATTCTAAAATAGTAATATTAAATCCAACTTCAACAGTCAGCAGGATTTTATATCACCATTCTGGCCATACTAAATATGACCTTCCTACTCCTTTCAGATCAACAGCTACCACTCAAACAATATATGAGGGCAGCCCCAATGTTAGCATATGAAGGGGTCAGGCCTCTCAGCAGTATAAAACCAAATTTAGGAGTTTTACACTACCAGGACATGTAAACTACACAGGTACATATCCTGCCTTTTGCCTACACAGCTTCCTGCCCTATGGGTTACCTAGGGCATACCTTAGGTGTATCTGATAGTCTTATATGTAGAAAAAAGGGAGTTTCAGGCTTGTCAAGTACTTTTAAATGCCAAGTCGAATTGGCCCACAGGCTTTGCAATGGAAGGCCTGAGACAAGGTTAAGGGGCTACTGAAGTGGTTGGCACAATCTGTGCTGCAGGCCCACTAGTAGCATTTAATCTACAGGCCCTGGGCACATATAATGCATATAATGCATATAGTGCACTCTAATAGGGACTTATAAGTAAATTAAATAATCCAATTGGGTAAGATCCAATGTTACCATGTTTAAAGGGAGAGAGCATATGCACTTTAGCACTGTTTAGCTGTGGTAAAGTGTGCAGAGTCTTAAAACCAGCAAAAACAGTATCCAAAAAGTGGAGGGAGGCAGGCAAAAAGTTAGGGGTGACCACCCTAAGGCTGTCAGGTCTAACATGTGTCCCCCCCCACCTGAAAGTGGGGAGAGCTACCTAACCTCCTGGGAGCGCTCATTGCTAATGTGGAAGTATCTGGAGAGACCATCAGCGTTGGAGTGGTCAATACCCGGGCGATGCTCCACCGTAAAGTCCATCCCCTGTAGGGAAATGGACCACCTCAAGTGTTTTTTATTCTCACTCCTCATCTGCATAAGCCATCTGAAGGACCTGTGGTCTGTCTGAACCCGGAAGTGAGTCCCAAACAGGTATGGTCTCAGCTTCTTCAGTGCCCACACCACAGCAAAGGCTTCTCTCTCAATAGCACACCACCTCTGTTCCCGTGGTAATAGTCTTCTGCTAACAAAGACTACTGGTTGGTCTGAGCCCTATTCATTGAGCTGTGCTAGAACACCCCCTATGCCATGCTCTGAAGTGTCTGTCTGCATGATAAATTCCTGGGAGTAGTCAAGGGCCTTGAGCACGGTGGCCGTGCACATGGCTTCCTTCAGAGAATCAAAGGCTTTCTGACAAGCATCTATGCAATTCCTAGGTTGCTTTTTGGAAGTAAGTTCTGTCAAGGGTGACACAATGGTACCATAGCCCTTGACAAATCTGCAATAGTATCCAGTGAGGCCTAAAAGGGCTCTCACTTCGGTCTGTGTTCTAGGTGGTTGTCAAGCCTTGATAGTTTCAATCTTGGCCTGGAGTGGCTGCACCTTGCCACCACCTACTAGGTGTCCCAAATATACCACGGATCCCTGCCCAATCTGGCACTTACTAGCCTTGATGGCCAGGCCTGCCTGTTGCAGAGCCTGAAGCACCTCCTTGATGTGGATCAGGTGTTCCTCCCAGCTGGAACTATGAACAGCTATGTCATCTAGGTAGGCAGCGCAGTAGGCATCCTTGCCAGCTAGGACCCCGTTATCCAACCATTGGAATGTGGCGGGGCATTTTTCAACCCAAAGGGCATCACATGGAACTGGTAATGGCCATAAGGTGTGGAAAATGCAGATCTCTCTTTAGCCCCCTAAGTCAGGGCGATTTGCCAGTACCCTGATGTAAGGTTCAACGTACTCAGGAACTTGGCAGTGCCTAGCCTGTCAACGAGCTCATCAGCTCGGGGGATGGGGTAAATCCGTGTGACTGAGTTGAGACCTCTGTAGTCCACACATAACCAGAGTTCTGGCTGCACACCGGGGGCAGCAGCCTTAGGAACCAGCACCACAGGGCTAGCCCAGGGACTACTGGATTTCTCAATAACCCCTAAGGTCAACATCTTGGAGACCTCCTCCTTGATGGTGGCCTACAACCTGTAAATTTTGTTCTTTACAGGGAGACTGTCTCCCGTGTCAATATCATGGACACATAGGGGGTCATTCTGACCCTGGCGGTAAAATCCGCCAGGGCCAACGACCGCGGGAGCACCGCCAACAGGCTGGCGGTGCTCCCATGGGCATTCTGACCGCGGCGGTACAGCCGCGGTCAGAAACGGAAAACCGGCGGTTTCCCGCTGCCCTGGGGAATCCTCCATGGCGGCGCAGCTTGCTGCGCCGCCATGGGGATTCCGACCCCCATACCGCCATCCTATTCCTGGCGGTTTTGGCCGCCAGGAACAGGATGGCGGTATGGGGTGTCGTGGGGCCCCTGGGGGCCCCTGCAGTGCCCATGCCCGTAACAGGGCCCCACAAAAATTTTCAGTGTCTGCCATGCAGACACTGAAAATCGCAACGGGTGCAACTGCACCCGTCGCACCCCTTCCACTCCGCCGGCTCCATTCGGAGCCGGCATCCTCATGGAAGGGTGTTTCCCGCTGGGCTGGCGGGCGTCCTTCTGGCGGTCGCCCGCCAGCCCAGCGGGAAACCCAGAATACCCGCGGCGGTCTTCTGACTGCGCAGCGGTATTCTGGCGGTCCTAGCCAGGCCGGCGGCTTCCGCCACCGGCCGGGGTCAGAATGACCCCCATAGATGGGTAAGTCCAGGAGTAAGAGAAAACAGGGAAGAGAACTGCTCTAACAACTCATAGCAGTCTCCCCTCTGGTCTAGAGTCAGGGAGTCAGAGAGAATGACACCCTCCACTGACCCATCACCTTGTTTGGCAGAGAGGAAGTCGGGGAGAGGTTCACTCTCCTCTTCCATACCCTCATCTGTGACTAGGAGCACACTGACCTCAGACCTCTCAAAGTGAGAGTTTGAGGCTGTTGTGATGGAGAACCCTCAGGGGGTGCCTAGGGGTCTTGAGACCCACTAGGTAAGTGGCCTCCCCCTTCCACTCCTTAATCTCAAATGGGCCAGACCAGCGGTCTGGGACAGCCCTAGGTTCTACTGGCTCCATCACTCAAACCTTGTCTCCGGGTGAGAACTCAACCAGAGTGGTCTTCTGGTCATACCACTCCTTCATCCCCGTCTTGACTGGCCTCAAGGTTACTTTTGGCCTGCTTTCAGATGCGTTGGGTTTGGTTGCGGAGGGCCTGCATGTAGCTGACCACATCCTGGGGAGGTGTCTTGGGAGCTTTCTCCCAGCCCTCTTTAACTATGCTTAGTCTGGCAGGTGGGGCAGGCTCTGCAGAAATATCTGAGGCTACCCTCATTCTGGGCCAATAACAGTGGGTAACAAGCCTGTTACAGGTCTTGTCTTGGCCCAGATGTCCTTCCCTGGGAATGTTGTGAGCCAGACCGGGGATGAACTTCCCTAACTTTCTGTCAAAGAACCCTGGTTTCTTCCCAAATCTAGAAGAGGAATGATTACTACCCCACCTTGGGAATTGTTTTGGGGGCCTTTAGAGAACTCCTTATCTTTAAGTTCCCCCCGTCTTTCTTTGGTTGGGAGCCCTGACCACCTTTGTGGGTGTCTCCCCCAGATGCCTTCATGACACTCTGGTGCTAATCCAGAGGTCCGCCTCCTCAGCAAGCTTCCTGGGATCAGTCAGCTTACTATCTACTAAGTGCTGGCTCAACTCTGTAAAGGAAATACTGAGCATATGCTCTCTCAGAATCAAGTCATACAACCCTTTGTAATCATCTACTTTGCTGCCCGCACCCATCCATCCAGTGCCTTAATGGAAAAATCATAACAATCTACCCAAGTTTGTGTGGAGAGTTTGGTGCTGTCCCTAAACTTCTCACTGTATTTTTCAGGGTTCAGCCCAAACTTAGCCAGTAAAGTGCCTTTCATGTGAATATAGACATTCCTATCCTATGGTGCTAGTGTAAGAAGTTTGTCCCTCCCCACTGCTGGTACATAAAACCACAAGGCCACCCCCCATTGCTCCTCAGAGGTCCCATGGGCCCTTAGTACAACTTCATAGGCAGCCAGCCACTTGTCAATGTCATCTCCCACCACAAAACTTAGGGGTTATTGTCTTGGCCCAGTTGTCCCTCCCTGGGAATGTTGTGAGCCAGACCGAGTAGGAAGGCCCGATAATACTGGGGGATCACCAGCACACATTCTTCCCCAGGGCCCACAACTTTAGGCTCACTGTAAAGGAGATCCTTCTCCCAATAAAGATGATGATTGCCAGAGGCTTCACCAGCTGCTTGGGCTGCGGCCTGTCGCCTCAGACCCTCAAGGGTGGGGCATTCCTTCTGCGCCTAGCTGAATTCTGCCTTGGTAGGCCCACCTTCTGCTTGCCAGCCAGCAAGTTCAGGTAGGTTGCCCAGGTCAGCTATGTCCTCTCCAGTTGTCTCAGGGGCCTCCTCCTCCTCAGGGGCCCGTCCACCATTGTGGGAACATCTGAAGTGGGTTTCCCGCTCCTCTTACCCTTCCTCTTTGCAGCTGTCTGGGCCATTGTTTCAAGCTCCATACACCCTTGACTCCCTTCCCGGGCAGCCATTGACCTTGTGGTCATGCAGACCCACTCAGGCAAACCTAACATGTCCAGGTGGGATCGGAGCCCTACCTCCTTCCAGGCAGTATGCTGAAGATCATTGCCTAACAGACAATCTGCAGGCATGGCAGGACCCATAGCTACTTTCAGAGTACTAGAGACCCCCTCACTCAAATGGAACCAGAGCCACCGGTAGGTGACTCTCACAATTGTCAGTGACTATGACCTAGTGAAATGAATTGGGGACTATCTGCTCTGATGACACCAGCTGACTCTTGACAGTAGTCATACTGGCTCCTGTGTCATGATGAGCCTCCACTCTTTGCCCATCAGTGGTGACCCACTGCCTATACTTGGAAGTAATTTCCAGCGTGTGGGCTTAAGGCACCATCTTTCTTTTTCCCAGGTACACTAGGAAAACCTCTGTCTGCCCCCCAAAGCTAACTGGGACTGTCTTCCCCCTAGCGCTACACTAGCCAACCCAGGTGTCTGTCCAGTGGTAGACTGTGATGTCTTGGAACACTGGGAGTTGCACTTATAGTGTCCATGCTGGCAGCACTCTAAGCATTTGGGGATGAACTTCCCTAACTTTCTGTCAAAGAACCCTGGTTTCTTCCCAAATCTAGAAGAGGAATGATTACTACCCCCCCTTGGGAATTGTTTTGGGGGCCTTTAGAGAACTCCTTATCTTTAAGTTCCCCCCGTCTTTCTTCGGTTGGGAGCCCTGACCACCTTTGTGGGTGTCTCCCCCAGATGCCTTCTTAACACTCTGGTGCTAATCCAGAGGTCCGCCTCCTCAGCAAGCTTCCTGGGATCAGTCAGCTTACTATCTACTAAGTGCTGGCTCAACTCTGTAAAGGAAATACTGAGCATATGCTCTCTCAGAATCAAGTCATATAACCCTTTGTAATCATTTACTTTGCTGCCCCGCACCCATCCAACCAGTGCCTTAATGGAGAAATCATAACAATCTACCCAAGTTTGTGTAAATTTCTCCCTGTTTTTTCAGGGTTCAGCCCAAACTTAGCCAGTAAAGCGCCTTTCATGTGAATATAGACATTCCTATCCTATGGTGCTAGTGTAAGAAGTTTGTCCCTCCCACTGCTGGTACATAAAACCACAAGGCCACCCCCCATTGCTCCTCAGATGTCCCATGGGCCCTTAGTACAAATTCATAGGCAGCCAGCCACTTGTCAATGTCATCTTCCACTACAAAACTTGGCACCACATTCTTGAGTATACAAACCTTTTTCTACCCAACAGGTCCTGCATGTATGCTGCCACCATCACTGCTGGACTCACACTATCTCGCCTTGATCTCCACCTCCTTGAGACTCAGTTCATGATCCAACAAAACTTTTTTCTCAGCCAAGGCTCTCTGAGCTGTAGCCTGACTGGCTGCTCTCTCAGCTTCAGCCTGTTTGGCTTCTCTCTCTGCTCTCCTTTCCTCCTGTTGAACCTCAATTTTCAACCTTACCATCTGCAATTGAAACTCTCTCTCCTCTCTCATTTCCTCTGCGGTCAGGCCTTGATCAGAGACACTGCTTCCTAGTTTGGCAGGGGGCATAATTGCAGCAATAATCTCATTCACTGATGGCAAAAAATCCTCTGATGGGCCGTCGTCTGGACCCTCTTCCTCAACATCCTCCTCTGTTTGGGCTTCTGCCCAGGCCCTAAGTGCCATTTGGAATTCCTCCTTCCTGGAGGCTTTCTGGGTAGGTACACCCATATTCCTGCAGAACGCCCTCAGCTGTTTAACAGTGTAGGTCTCCAGCATAGCCATATCAAAATCTTTATCTCCTGCTTGAGACTCAGCCAGAGACATTTTGAATGAGGATTTTTAAATTGTCAGGAAAAATGAATTTGCAGAAAAAGATAAAAAATCAAGTTGACCTTCAACTGTGGGTAGGTAGTGAAATACTTAGCTACTGTATGTCACTGCACAAATACAAGTCCTATCCTCACCGCTGATCACCAATGTTAGAAATTGGGTCTTTGGTTGGCAGTCAGGTTACCACCTGTCCAAGCAAAGACCCTCACTCTAGTCAGGGTAAGTCACACACAATCCAAATTATCCTGTGCCCACCCTCTGGTAGCTTGGCACTGAGCAGTCAGGCTTAACTTAGAAGGCAATGTGTAAAGTAGTTGTGCAATAAATCATACAATAACACCATATAGTACCACAAAAATACACCACACAGTGTTTAAAAAAATAATAATATTTATCTGGTTAAATGCAGGTCAAAACGACTAAAATGCAATAGGTAAATGTTGAGATATCACTGAAAAGTGATATAAAGGCCCTCTTTTCAACCTTGGCGGGTGGGGGAGGCCGCCCGCCAAGGTTGAGCCGCCTACGCAGCCGCATTACAACATCCCCTTCTGTTTCCGCCTGCCAGCCCAGCAGGGTTGTAGGTGTAACATTGCAGCCGGCTCCTAATGAAGCCGGCGGCAATGTGGCAGAGCTGTGGGTACAGCAGCACCCATCGAGCTTTCCACTGTCTGCCAAGCAGACAGTGGAAATCGCTATGGGGCTGTGCCTGGGGGCCCCGTGAGTCCCCTTACTGCCAGCCTTTCCATGGCGGTGTCTACCGCCATAGACAGGCTGGCGGTGAGGGGAGTCAAAATCCCCAGGGCAGCGCTGCAATCAGCACTGCCCTGGCAGATGGCGACTGCCGGGGCATCCATGGCAGTAAACCGCCAGTCCCACCGGTGTGACCGCGGTGGTACCACCACAGTCATAATATGGCATTTCGTACTGCCAGCAGGTCGGTGACTGCCAGGGTTGAAATGAGGCCCAAAGTGTCTTAAGCCTTTTTAAAGCAAACAAAGTCTCTTTCAAGCACAAAGTACCTGGTTCGTGTGAAAAATCTCTGCAAAGAACCGAGGATGAGATGCGTGGAAACAAAGGGGTGTGAGTCGATTTCTCGGCCGCACACGGTGATGCGTTGTTTAGTTTTCACGCAGGGATGGCTGTGTGTCGATTCCCGGCACTCGGTCAGGGATACTTTTTGGGTTGCGGAGATCTCAGGTGCCCCGGAGATGTTGCATGGATTTCCTGAACTGGCAGGATGAAGTCACCGGAGCTGCATCGATCCGGTGGGCGTTGCGTAAAACTTTCTACTGCACCTCAGGCGCTGTGTCAATTCCTCTCTGGAAGTCAGGGCTGCGTCATTCGGGCTCGACTGTGCGTCGATCCAGTGCGCCGTGCGCTGAATTTCCAGTCGTTACGCTGGCACTGTGTCCATCTTCTCATTGCGAAGTCGGGTTGCGTCATTCTGGTTTGGCGTACGGTGAAATTTTTACAGCGGTGCAGGCTGTGCGTCATTTCTGGCAGGCTGTGCATCAAATTTCACCACACAAGGAGTCCTTCTTAAAGAGATTAAGGCCCTCATTACAACACTTGCGGTAAATCCCGCTTACCGCCGTGCAGAAGACCGCCAACACACCGCCGCGGCTGCGGAATTCCGCCACAGCAATTATGACCCACAGTTCTGAATCCGCCAAAATCTAGACACCCACTCAAGTCCGCCACACCAAAGGTCAGTGATAAACTGGCGAAAACCAAACCTCCATCGTCACACCAACAGAAATACGCCACACTATCACGACCCACGAATCCACGTGGCGGTCTTTCAACCGCGGTATTCCATTGGCTATACACACCGCCACGCTCAAAATACACACACATTTACAAAACACAACCACATTGGACTATTCAAAATACACACACCTGATAAACATACACACACCACTCCCACACACCCAATACAATATAAAACACACACCCACATCACCTACAAACCCTTACGACAACAATTCACTAACGAAAGCCAGAGAGAGACAGCACCAGCAAGAACAACAGCATCAACAGGCACACAACACCATCACCCACAGAACTTCCACACACCTCACATAACACCCCACTACATATCAGCACACTTATCACCACACACTCCACCCCACACATCACCTACACCACCCCATGGCACGGCAAAGACATCCCATGTTCTCGGAGGAGGAGCTCAAGGTCATGGCGGAGGAAATCGTACGGGTAGAGCCACAGCTATTCGGATCACAGGTGCAGCACACCTCTATTGCAAGGAAGATGGAGCTATGGCGAAGAATAGTGGACAGGGTCAACGCAGTGGGGCAGCACCCAAGAAATCGGGAGGACATCAGGAAGAGGTGGAACGACCTACGGGGGAAGGTGTGTTCCGTGGTCTCAAGACACCACCTGGCGGTTCAGCGGACTGGCGGCGGACCCCCACCTCCTCCCCCACAACTAACAACATGGGAGGAGCAGGTCTTGGCGATTCTGCAACCCGAGGACCCCACACGAGTAGGTGGAGGAATGGACTCTGGTAAGACAAATCTTAACTATTACATCCCCCACCCTACCTGCATGCCAGCACATACCCCCACCCTCACCCCCAGCACTCCAACTCCACACAAATGTCCCAACATCACAAACCACACATCCCAACACCAAGCCCAGCATGCAACAACAAAGCATGGACACCCATCACTAAAGCATGCCCACTGCACATACCCATACACCCCCCTAAACCATCATCACACGATGTCCCACACAGCAATGCAAGCACTGGGGTACACGGTCACCCACCCATTGCACACCATGACATAAATAGATGTAATAAACATCCTTTTATACCACTGCAGGACCCCTACCCAGCGTCACCGGACAGGAGGGTCCACACATGTCCACACCACCAACAGAAGAGGCCCACAGTGATGACAGCACCTCTGTCCAACTGGATCTAGATGACCAGCCCGGCCCATCGGGGACCCCGGGACAGTCGGTTCCCCAACCCAGTCACAGGCCACTACAGAGCTTCCCCGCTCTGGAAACATCAGCACAGCAACCACCCAGCGGGCCCATACCTCCGTATCCAGGACACGTGAATCAGCAGTGTGTCCACCACTACAGGGAACCCAGGCTAACCCACCACCCCAACAACAGGGACCTGGGGGCAGCGGTAGTGGGCACACGGTCCAGGGGACGGAGGCCCCTAAACACAGGGGAACTGGGAGGGCTGCAGTGCGACAGGGGGCAGACAGGCCAAGGGAACCCACTCTCCATGAGGCCCTCTCCTCCATCATGGGAGCCTACCACCACTCCCAGGAGACGATGGCATCGGTACTGGCCAAATTTCAGGAGACCCAGCGCCTGCAGGAGGAGCAGTATATGGGCTTCAGGGAGGACCTCAGAACCATCAACTCCACCCTGGGCACCATCGTAGGGGTGCTGAAGGAAGTACTCAACACCAGGAGGGACACTGTGGTACTACAAGGGGCCCCTGACACTAGCATGGACGATGAACTGCCCACCACCTCCGCCACCGCTAGTGGACAGGACGCCCCGCCACAGGACCTCCACACTAGCACCCCACCCACTGCAGAGGAAGAACCACCTTGCAAACTGTCCCTGAGATCCATGAACAAGACAGAGCACTATGCCAAGACCCCGCCAAGAAATGAGACCACCCTAATTGTCATCCTACTGTCCCACTTTGTCACCCTGTCCATACTTAAACTGCCCCAGCTCCACTTCCTATGCCCCTTTGGACAATGCACCTGTGAGACTAATAGACTGGACTCTGCCATGGACATTCCTCCACCATCACCCCTCACCATTTTACTACCCCCTCCAATATTGAGCACTTAAATAAACACACTTAAAGCACAAAACAATCTGGAGTCTGTCTGTGATTTCGAAATAGTGTATTAGCAATTACAGTGGCAAAATGTTCATTCAAATGTAATGTCAACATACCTATGTCACACAGCTCTAGTCCATGAGGAATCAAAGCAGATGTCACACAGTGGGACCCACATCTGTGAAATCGTAAGGGAAAGGGACAACTCAGTGACCATACACTGGGTGAAAACGACAGACAGTAGAGAGGCAGTAGTGTTTAAGTACATGTAGTAGGCAGGTCTGCACTCTTACCTGTGTCTCACTTGAAATATTGCTGGATAACTGAGTCCCTGTTGTTCATGTCTTCTTCCTCTGCTTCCTCGTCTTCACTGTCCACAGGCTCCACAGCTGCCACAACACCGCCATGTGGACCATCCTCCTGCAGAAAAGGCACCTGTCGTCGCAAAGCCAAGTTGTGAAGCATACAGCAGGCCACGATGATCTGGCACACCTTCTTTGGTGAGTAGAATAGGGATACACCTGTCATATGGAGGCACCAGAACCTGGCCTTCAGGAGGCCGAAGGTCCGCTCGATCACCCTCCTAGTTCGCTCATAGGCCTCATTGTAGCATTCCTCTGCCCTTGTCCTGGGATTCCTCACTGGGGTCAGTAGCATTGACAGGTTGGGGTAACCAGAGTAACCTGCAAATGGCGAGGGACAACTGTTAGACACGCACTAACCTGTAGGGATATCCCCAGACCCAGACAACCATTCCCACTGACTAGCTTCCAGGTGCTCACCTAATAGCCACACACGGTGCCTCTGGAGTTGACCCATCACATAAGGGATGCTGCTATTCCGCAGGATGTAGGCGTCATGCACTGAGCCAGGGAACATGACATTCACATGGGAGATGTACTGGTCTACCAAACATACCATCTGTACATTCATCGAATGATAACTCTTCCGGTTTCTGTACACCTGTCCACTCCTGTGGGGGGGGGACCAAAGCCACATGGGTCCCATCCATGGCACCTATGGTGTTGGGGATATGTCCCAGGGCATAGAAATCACCTTCCACTGTAGGCAAATCCTCCACCTGAGGGAAAACGATGTAGCTCTGCATGTGTTTCAGAAATGACCAACTTGCAAGGAAATGGAGCACTGACAGCACCTGCACCCGAGGGGGGATTCCTGTGGGATGGCGGATAGCTGACATCAGGTCTGGCTCCAACTGGGTACACAGTTCCTGGATTGTGGCACGGTCAAGCCTGTATGTGATAATCACATGTCTTTCCTCCATTGTCGACAGGTCCACCAACGGTCGGTACACCGGAGGATGCTGCCATCTCCTCACATGTCCCAGCGGACGGTGCCTATGAAGGACAACAGCGAGCACAGAGTCAAACAACTCAGAGGTACGTACACACAGTTTACACAGAACACCATTCATACACAAAAAGTGGCCTTTATGTGTGTTGAGTCTAGGCCTAGGTATGTGTGACGCAGTTGAAAATGAAGGCATGTGGGCCCCTGAAATGGCGGCTGCCTGACCTATAGAGTGGGACAATGGGATGTGAGGTAACTGTGCTGGCGTTGTACACCGTCGCGGTAGGCAGTCGAAGACCGCGGCGCAATGCTGCATTGGTTAACATTGGACCCTATGGGTCCCAGGAGCCAATGACGATGTACGCCAACGGTGAGGGTGGGCACCGCCGCGGCAGTGACCGCCATTTTTTATCTGTTCAATCACTCGATACCTGATCTTCGACAGGAGAGGACCTACACTGCAAGTGCTGCTGTGACCCCGGTCTGGAAGAGACAATGGCTCGAGTGTCTGGGGAAAGGGCCCCTGCCTTCACATCGGAGGAGTTGGAGAAACTCGTGGATGGGGTCCTCCCCAGTACACGCTACTCTACGGTCCTCCAGACCAATAGCTAAGTACACTGGGAGCATGATGTATGGGCTATGCCTGTGTGGAGAGGGCTGGATGTAAGAAGGAAGGGGGAGAGTGTGGCGTGCATGAAACAACAGTGAATGCATGTGCCTCATGGCTTTGACGGTGCAGTTGGTAATAACTTTCTTTTCCCCCTGTACAATTCATGTAGGTCAGCACCCACCAGAAAAAACATATTTGGCGTGCCATCGCTAAGGATGTCCGGACCCTGGGGGTCTACCACAGACGGAGCACCCACTGCCGGAAAAGATGGGAGGACATTCGCAGCTGGAGAAAGAAGACGGCGCAGGCTCAGCTGGGGATGGCCTCCCAACGTGGGAGGGGTGCCCGTCGCACAATGACCCCGCTGATGTTCAGGATCCTGGCGGTGGCCTACCCGGAGTTGGATGGGCACTTGAGGGCATTACAGCAGCAACAAGGGGGTGAGTACACTCTCATTCTGCTGACTTTGCGCACAGTGGAGGGGTCTGGTGGGGGAAGTGGGCTGTGGGTTTCCCTAGGCCAGGGCGAGTTCCATAGGCAAGGTCCCTCCGTAAGGCAGGCCATGTGGCACCCTACCCCACCTCTGTAGAGTGCCAAGTACACCTAGTCATGCCTCTGTGTCATCTATGGGTGCAGATGTCGTCCATAGCCTTGTAGGCCATTTCCCAGGAATTGAACAGTGGAGCCCAAGAGCGCGGCGTAGTGCAGGGGGCTTCTGTGTCTGTCATGTCCGCCAACGGTAGCGGTAATGCATGCACTCAACATGTCTTTCTTCTGTCGTTCCCCCCCCTTTTTGTGGTCTCCCTTTTCTTGTGTGCATTAGCATCATCAGGCGGAGGAGCAGTGGCACCGGAGCACCAGGGGGCTGCATCCCACATGGCCATGGAGGGCAACACTACGGAATCGGACTTCACCAGTGGGACGGAGGGCAAGGGGAGCTCCACGGCAGGGACAGGAGCTGAGACCAGTGACACGGACTCGTCCTCTGATGGGAGCTCCCTTGTGGTGGCGGCAACATCTGTGCCACCCCCATCTACAGGTACAGCCGCCACCCCCCTTCCAGCACCGCCCACCCAGCATCCCCTCAGCCTTCGCCCCGTGCCCGCTCACCTGGGAGGGTGGGCATCACCTTCGCCACAGGCACCTCAGGCACTGCCCCAGTCACCCCTGCTGCCCTCAGTGAGGAGGCTATTGACCTCCTCGGGTCCCTCACTGTTGGGCAGTCTACCATTTTGAATGCCATCCAGGGTGCCTGTAGTCACCGGAATCTGGAGTGCACCCGCCACCAGGGCAGCCAGTGTGGCACAGAGCCCCAGCACAGACAGTCCCCCACCTGTGAAGCATCAGAAGTTGGCCAGTGCCCGGCAGAAGAGGGGGAAGACTCCAGCCACCAAAGTCGCTCCCAGGGATCCCGGTGGGAGTGTGGAGTCAGCTGTTACACTTTCCAAGGTGGGGAAGGGCCACATTAAGGGTTCTGTGTGTGAGGACTTATTGCGTGTATGCACTGTATAGCAATTAGCATACACATGTACTTAACAATCTTAAATTGTTTGGATGCTGAGTATTACTTTGGCAGTAGCGTTTTCTGGTTCTTTTCCATTACTTGCAACAAGACTTTGCGTGATGTACATCCGTTAAGTTTTTTGTTTGTACAACTTATTACAGGTTACGCAGTGCATAAATCACCCATACCTGTGAACTGTACATTTGGATTTTATTGCATAAACAACTACAGGTTAGTGATACTCTTGGGCTTACTGACTTCGGGACACCTTTGTTGCTATCTTCATTTGACATGGTTTACTGACCTTGTCCTTTTGTAGCTCTACAGTGCTGCTGCATTTAAATTGATTCACCCAATCTGAAACAGGACATTCTATTTACAAAGAATACAGAAAAATAAGGTACAGGATATAAACATCTAAATTTTCATTTTACACTACTCAGCTCTTTATTAGAGCCACTTACTCATGGTCAGAATAGATATTTCCTTTCACTTAAACATATGGTGACAGGATATCGTGTTGCTGATTTACTTGGTGCAACAACTAACATTAACTTGCATGAACATAGCATGCACTTCTTTCTTCCCTCTTTCTACCTGATAATTATTGTTTTCTTTCTGGCATTTCAATTAATACAAAAGCTACTTTTTTAGATATATTGTGTAAGTCTGATACTATTTTGAATACATAGAATTGTGTTGGCATGTTGACTGGTGTTTTGATGTAGAGGTCCTTTTCTTATCACACTTTTAGGTGCTTAGATGTGTTCACACGTAGTTGGTGTGTGGTATCACATTGGATTTTAAAATTCACTTTTTGGTGCAAGATGGTGGATTGGTCAAAGTATTTATGGAAAAACAAGTGATATTAAGAAATGATATGATTTGTTTTATCAGCCTTGATAAAGTCCCGCTTGGGACGAAACACGTGTCGGCTGAATTGGATTATGACTGAATTGGATTGTTGATCTACAAATTTATTTTCTACATCGGTCTGAAATGGATTATTAAATTATATGTCGATCTTCCACATTGGATGACAAGAACTTTCAGTGCAACAAACCAATGAATTGGATATTACTCGGCTACTGATGAACTTATTGCAGCATGAGGCTTGGACATTGCCAAAACACAAAATACGAGCTGTGACTAAGTCATAGGTCTTGGGACAAATGTGTGGTGTTCTTGCTTATTCTTGACTTGGCTTTATTATATATTTCTTGTTGGTCTTTCACAAATCTTTTGTTGTACACATGCACATTTTATAGATATGCTTGGTATTAAAAGTATTGTAACAGTACAGTCTCGGATACATCATACACCATTGTCTTACAGCGTAGGTCTATTTTTCTCTTAAATCACAGTACGACTATCAAATTTCTCAACAGTATTATGGATTCCATGTATTGAACTAGAAATTGTAATCCCCTTCACTTGTTTAGGTGTGCTCCATTCCTAATTTGAGCTATAAGTTGTTGGTACAAGTTCTCTTGTCCCAGAATACATGTTTGACAACAGGCATGTCCAGAATGTATTGAGCACCAATACTATACTCTACACTAATGGGAATGTGAGGCCATATAGCAAGGTTTTCTGTTGTCATGTTAATTAATTGATTTCTTAAACCGGCCAGCACTTCTCTTACTAGAGGATATAAAAATTATTTACTGAACTATCACTTATAAAATTGAACATACTTAGAAAACATGGACCAGTTCAATGATGACAGAGAACAAATCTTCTCTACAATGTTTTCAGAACAAATGGAGACATTTGCAAACACAGGAACAAGGAGCAATCAGTCAGAGGGAATGAGAAAGAAATACATCAGATTAGAAAAATTGAGAAAACAGGAATTGTCCCGTTGGTGGGACGCCACAGTACTAAAGAAATACATAAACGATAAAAAAGTTCCAAGAGGTCTTAGAATTGTAATATTTCCATCTTTTGATGATCTTTCACCACAACTTCTACAACAATGGGAACAACTCCTATTTGAAACATCAAAGGGCATGATGACTATATTAATTCAACACGCTGAGCAGAAAAGAGAACATTTATTAAAGGAAATACATGACCTAGAAGTGGAAATAGGGGATTTGAACATTCCAGAAGTGAAGGACAAAAATGACAGGATATTAAAAGAAGTACTAGAGAGACATCAAACATATATTAAGGACAAAAAGATGACCAAAATAAGGAGAGATGAGAGGGACTATAAGGAAGGACGGATATATACCTTTGCAAAAAGGTTTGATGGCATTTCAATCAAATCGATAGTGAAAGAGACAAACAGGAACGGACAAACTTCTGAAAGTGAATCTGAAATTTCATTAACATCAGGGGATCAGGAACAAGAAGTACAAAGCGACAGTTCTAACTTATCTTCAGACACAAACTTAAATGCCCCTTCTGGTTTTTTACGAGAGGCCAAGAGATATCGTCTTGGCAACAGGAGGAAGTTTCCCCAAACTGTACTACCAAATGCAAAAGAACACGAAGAGGAAAAAGGAAAAGGGGCGGCTGGCTTTACCAACCCTACGGGTGTACAAACCAGAGCGTCCAAGAACAGATACCAAAAAACTTAGCTACAACATATTCTCAGATGATACAAGTTGAGGCCAACTGTGCACACAATGATGAGATTGCAATTGTCAACTTGTCTGACTATGTTCTATCTAATGAACAAATAAAAATATTGGGAAAAGGTCTGGGATTTTGTCTCACTAGCCACTGTAATATGACTCAAGTACAGATTGATCTATACAAATTTCTAAGACAATTGAAATTAAAAAAGTACTTTGTAGAAAAAGGGAAAAGCATACATCCAGAAATATTAGACATATCACCCAGCACGTATACCATAAAGGATATTGAGGACATTCAAACCTTAATCTCACTTAGTGACACTGAGACTGTGGCCAATGACACTCAACAAATTCTGAATGATCTAAATGTCACACAGGACTTGTCCCTAAGTAGTGGCTTGAAACCTAAATCTTTATTTACACCAGTATTAGTTGGGGACAATGCTATAGACACGTTCCAGAAATTAGTGGTGGAGGATCTTGACAAACTTGAAAAAAAGATTGTTGAGGGCAAATCACACATCTCATTCAACATCAGCATGAAAGAAAGACTGGCACTTAAAAACTTAACCAACAATCAAGATATAGTAATAAAGGAAGCAGACAAGGGAGGAAATATAGTCATTCTCAATAGATCAGACTACATCAATGAAATTAATCGACAACTAGGGGATAATATATCGTATACAAAACTAAAAGACAATCCCTTATCTAGAATCGTTCAGGAATTAGAGATATTGTTACGTAATTGGGTTGAACAATGTCTAATTTCGGACGCTGAATTCAAATATATCCTGAATGCTTCTCCAAAGGCACCTTGTATATATATACTTCCTAAAATACATAAAAATAGGACAGCACCACCAGGTAGACCTATCATATCGGGATTGGACTCGCCCACCGAAACCCTATCCAAATATATTGACAGTTACTTACAGCCGTTTGTCAAAAACCTTCCTTCTTATTTACAAGACACACGTGATGTTCTGACTAAGTTGGAAGACGTCACCTGGTCTGCAGAAATGATGTGGGTAACTTTGGATGTCAGCTCCCTTTACACTTGCATACCCAAGAATAGAGGCCTGGAAGCAACGTGTCACTTTTTGGCCAATAGATCGGCCTCTTATTTGGAACACACCAACATGTTAGTGGAAATGATTCGGTTTATACTTGATAACAACGTCTTCATTCATGAAGGAAAATGGTACAAACAAGCACAAGGTGTGGCGATGGGCTCACGCTTCTCACCATCTTATGCAAATTTGTACATGGGACTGTTTGAGAAAACACATCTGTGGTTGAATGGCCCTCCCAATCTAACTGAACACATATTTTTCTGGGGAAGGTACATTGATGATGTACTCATGATCTGGACAGGTGATGAGTCACAGTTGGTCGAATTTGTTCTGTATATCAACAACAATGATTTTAACATCAACATGACATATGAATACAGCAGAGATCGAATCAACTTTCTTGACTTAGAAATATTCATAGAGAACAACTGTGTACATACTAATTTACATCGCAAATCGACTGCCTGCAATGCATTGCTACATGCCAGGAGTGCCCATCCTACTACACAGATCAAAGCTATTCCTTTTGGAGAAATGGTTCGGGTGAAGAGAAATTGCAGTAATGACAGACTCTGTGAATTAGAACTAAACAGATTAGTCACCAGATTTACCCATAGAGGCTATTCCAATACTACTTTGAATAGTGCAAGAACCAAACTCAACAAGCTACCTAGATCAGTGCTGTTGAGAAATAGGAAAATAAAGGATGTTAAATCAGAAAAGACAACATCGTTCTGTACCTCGTTCAGCCAAAATAGCCAGGATATATATAGAATCCTGCTTAAACACTGGAATGTTCTTCACACCGATAACACCTTAAAACATATTCTATCTAGGAAGCCCCACATGATTCACAAAAAAGGCATCACAATCAGGGATCTGATATGTAAGAGCTTTCTACCACCTTTTAAGGAGAAATCATCAACTTGGCTACCTGGAAAACCTAAAGGTTTTTTCAATTGTAGCAGATGTAACATATGTCACCTTGCTCTACACAAGACACATACCTTTAATTTCAACGGTAGTAAATCATACGAGATCCAAGATTTTATAAATTGCAATACAAGATATGTTGTGTATGTCTTGGTATGTGAATGCATGAAGATATATGTAGGGAGTACTATTCGACCTCTCAAGGAGAGGATTCAGGAACATGTACGGGCTTTGAGGAATAATGATACAGCCTCTCCAATAGTACGCCATGTGACTAAGGAACACTCCCTTATGGAGACTCCTGTTTTTAAGTACATGGGTATTAGTCAAACACGAGCACATCCCAGAGGAGGCAATCGGGAGTTAGAACTCAGAAAAAATGAAGTTAGATGGATAATCAGGCTAAAGAGCATACTACTAGGTATGAACGTGGATCATGAAATGTACCATTTCCTATGAAGCTACATGGCCAGATTAATAACATGTACTTATGTATGCCTCTCATGTTTTCTAACTACATATGTCGTGACTCTTACTCCGTTATGCATTTGAACTGTGAAAAACTAGTATGTATCCTAATATGGTTAAAATATGGTTTGCATGACACTCTATAATCTCCACTAACCATTGATACTTCCAATTCACTTCACAATATAGACTAACAGCATTGCAAATAGCCATTATCTACATTGACAGACATAATGTGACAAGTGCGTCAAAATCCTCGTAGTCGCATAATAATCTAATATTGCCTTTTGGAGTCCCCGTAACCTTTAGGTCGATACTAGACATTTGCGTTTCCCTGTAATGGGCCGTGTGTGCTAACGAAATACTCGTTGCACACTCTAAGATGGCGGCCGCGGGTAGTCCTATTTCAGTTTCTAACTACTACTAAAGACGCAGTCAGGAGACATTCTGGTTCGCGTTACATACACGGAAGGACTTTCGACACAGTCCGAACGGACTACAAACTAGGTAGGAGACGGCATTAAGGGTTCTGTGTGTGAGGACTTATTGCGTGTATGCACTGTATAGCAATTAGCATACACATGTACTTAACAATCTTAAATTGTTTGGATGCTGAGTATTACTTTGGCAGTAGCGTTTTCTGGTTCTTTTCCATTACTTGCAACAAGACTTTGCGTGATGTACATCCGTTAAGTTTTTTGTTTGTACAACTTATTACAGGTTACGCAGTGCATAAATCACCCATACCTGTGAACTGTACATTTGGATTTTATTGCATAAACAACTACAGGTTAGTGATACTCTTGGGCTTACTGACTTCGGGACACCTTTGTTGCTATCTTCATTTGACATGGTTTACTGACCTTGTCCTTTTGTAGCTCTACAGTGCTGCTGCATTTAAATTGATTCACCCAATCTGAAACAGGACATTCTATTTACAAAGAATACAGAAAAATAAGGTACAGGATATAAACATCTAAATTTTCATTTTACACTACTCAGCTCTTTATTAGAGCCACTTACTCATGGTCAGAATAGATATTTCCTTTCACTTAAACATATGGTGACAGGATATCGTGTTGCTGATTTACTTGGTGCAACAACTAACATTAACTTGCATGAACATAGCATGCACTTCTTTCTTCCCTCTTTCTACCTGATAATTATTGTTTTCTTTCTGGCATTTCAATTAATACAAAAGCTACTTTTTTAGATATATTGTGTAAGTCTGATACTATTTTGAATACATAGAATTGTGTTGGCATGTTGACTGGTGTTTTGATGTAGAGGTCCTTTTCTTATCACACTTTTAGGTGCTTAGATGTGTTCACACGTAGTTGGTGTGTGGTATCACATTGGATTTTAAAATTCACTTTTTGGTGCAAGATGGTGGATTGGTCAAAGTATTTATGGAAAAACAAGTGATATTAAGAAATGATATGATTTGTTTTATCAGCCTTGATAAAGTCCCGCTTGGGACGAAACACGTGTCGGCTGAATTGGATTATGACTGAATTGGATTGTTGATCTACAAATTTATTTTCTACATCGGTCTGAAATGGATTATTAAATTATATGTCGATCTTCCACATTGGATGACAAGAACTTTCAGTGCAACAAACCAATGAATTGGATATTACTCGGCTACTGATGAACTTATTGCAGCATGAGGCTTGGACATTGCCAAAACACAAAATACGAGGCTGTGACTAAGTCATAGGTCTTGGGACAAATGTGTGGTGTTCTTGCTTATTCTTGACTTGGCTTTATTATATATTTCTTGTTGGTCTTTCACAAATCTTTTGTTGTACACATGCACATTTTATAGATATGCTTGGTATTAAAAGTATTGTAACAGTACAGTCTCGGATACATCATACACCATTGTCTTACAGCGTAGGTCTATTTTTCTCTTAAATCACAGTACGACTATTTATCAAATTTCTCAACAGTATTATGGATTCCATGTATTGAACTAGAAATTGTAATCCCCTTCACTTGTTTAGGTGTGCTCCATTCCTAATTTGAGCTATAAGTTGTTGGTACAAGTTCTCTTGTCCCAGAATACATGTTTGACAACAGGCATGTCCAGAATGTATTGAGCACCAATACTATACTCTACACTAATGGGAATGTGAGGCCATATAGCAAGGTTTTCTGTTGTCATGTTAATTAATTGAAGGGCCACAAGAAACCTGGCAAGTCTGGGAAGAGCAGCATAGCGGAGAAGACCGCTATCATCCCCGCTGCCCAGGAGGCCACCGCCATCATCCCCGCTGCCCAGGAGGCCACCTCCAGCACCAGCCCAGCTGCCCAGGACAGGACCGCCAGCACAAGCCCACCTGCCCAGGACAGAACCGCCAGCACCAGCCCACCTGCCCAGGACAGGACTGCCATCACCAGCCCACATGCTCAGGACAGGACCGCCAGCACCAGCCCACATGCCCAGAATAGGACCGCCAGCACCAGCCCACCTGCCCAGGACAGGACCGCCAGCACCAGCCCACCTGCCCAGGAGGCCACCACCAGCACAAGCCCAGCTGCCCAGGAGACCACCGCCAGCACCAGCCCAGCTGCCCAGGACAGGACCGCCAACACAAGCCCCACTGGGCCATGAAGGACCGCCAGCAAAAGCCCCGCTGGCCCATGAAGGTCCGCCAGAAAAAGCCCCGCTGGGCCATGAAGGACCGCCAGCAAAAGCCCCGCTGGCCCATGAAGGACCGCCAGCAAAAGCCCCGCTGGGCCATGGAGGACCGCCAGCAAAAGACCCGCTGGGCCATGAAGTACCGCCAGCAGCTGAGTCCCTGCAATGGAGACCGCCGCCTCAAGCACCGCTGAACAGGGCACCGCCGTCTCAAGCACCTCTGAACAGGGCACCACCGTCTCAAGCACCACTGAAAAGGGCACCGCCGTCTCAAGCACCGCTGAACAGGGCACCGCCATCTCAAGCACCATGAGCGGCAAGCGCACTGACGCTACTGAGTCTGTCACGGGGTGAATGAAGCACTCTGGGCACCATGCCCCTTCCAGAACCAGTGGAGAATGTCATCCACTACCTCTGTCCTTAGCAGAACGAAGCACTCTGGGCACCATGCCCCCTCCAGAACCAGTGGAGAGATCCATCCACTACCTCTGTCTTTAGCAGGATGAAGCACTCTGGGCACCATGCCGCCTCCAGAACCAGTGGAGAGATCCATCCACTACCTCTGTCCTTAGCAGGATGAAGCACTCTGGGCACCATGCCCCCTTCAGAACCAGTGGAGAATGTCATCCACTACCTCTGTCCTTAGCAGGATGAAGCACTCTGGGCACAAGGCCCCCTCCAGAACCAGTGGAGACTGTCATCCACTTGAGAGACTGTGGCTTTGCACTCCCCAGGATGGAACAGTGGGCAAAACACACACTGTATAGACTTGAGAGACTGTGGCTTTGCACTCCCCAGGATGGAACAGTGGGCAAGCCACCCACTGTATAGACTTGAGAGACTGTGGCTTTGCACTCCCCAGGATGGAACAGTGGGCATGTGGCCCCATCGTGGATTTGGCGTTGTGCACTCAACCGGCTGAGGTGCCCCCCCTTTCCCTCCCCCTGAGGTGCCTGTTTTATTGCTCTCTGATGCCCCTGCAGTGTTCTCTCCGTCATGGTCCGGGATCTTGTGTGGTCCTCGCCCATACCGTGTGGTCCCAGTGTTCCACGGACTTAATTAGAGCACTACCTGGACTACTATGCTTGGTATATATTTTGTACATGGTGTATATATATATTTCTGCCTACTTGCTTTTAATATATTACAATGGTTACACTCATTTTCTATTGTCTTTGCATTCTTCCGGGGGCCTTGGGGAGTGTAACTGTGATGTATTGCAATGCATTAGTGTGTGTGTTGTAGTGGGTGGGGGTGTTGCGTGCTGCGTGTGTGTGTCACTCTCTTTTCCCTCCCCCCTCCCCTGTGTCGTAGTTGCAGTACTCACTGTGGTCTTCGACGCCGGCGTTCGTGCTCCTGGTAGAGGAGCAGGAAGTCTATTGCAGGTAGAATTTAGAGTTCCGGGTCCATGGTGTCCTCGTTCCTCGTGGGGTGTGTAGAGGTGAGCGTTTTTCCTTCGGAATTCCTGTTTCCGCCATGCTTTTATCTGCGGTGAATCCGCCCCGGAAAAGGTGGCGGATTGGCCTGTCATAATAGTGTGGGCGGTACATTGTCCTCCGCCTGTCTGTTGGCGGTAACCGCCATGCTGTTTGTTTGTACCGCCGTGGCGGTCGCAGTGTTAAAGTGCTGTCTTTGTTGGCGGTTTCCGCCACGGTCGGAATGGCAAATTTTTTCCACCAGCCTGTTGGCGGTCTTCCCACCGCTTTATCACCATCCGCCAGGGTTGTAATGACCACCTAAGTCTTTTTGGTCCTGAGACTTCAGGGAAAAGGAGGCAAGCTCTATCCAAGCCCTTGGAGAGCACTTCTTCACCTCAGCCAGAGAGCAGCGAGGCAGCAGGGCAACAGCAAGGCAGCAGTCCTTCACACAAAGCAGTCAGGTGAGTACTTTGGGCAGCCAAGCAGGTCTTCTTGGCAGGATACAGGTTCTGGTTACAACTTTCTTCTCCGGGAAGTGTCTGAGTTGATAGGGGCAGAGGCCCTGTTTATATACCCAAATGTGCCTTTGAAGCGGGGGAGACTTCAAAGAGTGGCTTAGAAGTGCACCCGGTCCCCTTTCAGTTCAATCCTGACTGCCAGGGTCCCAGTAAGGGTGTGGCAGTCCTTTGTGTGAGAGCAGGCCCTCCACCCTCCCAGCCCAGGAAGACCCATTCAAAATGCAGATGTATGCAAGTGAGGCTGAGTACCCTGTGTTTGGGGTGTGTCTGAGTGAATACACAAGGAGCTGTCAACTAAACCTAGCCAGACGTGGATTGAAAGGCACAGAAATATTTAAGTGCAAAGAAATGCTCACTTTCTAAAAGTGGCATTTCTAGAATAGTAATATTAAATCCGACTTCACCAGTCAGCAGAATTTTGTATTACAATTCTGGCCATACTAAATATGACCTTCCTGCTCCTTTCAGATCAGCAGCTGCCACTTCAACAATTTATGAGGGCAGCCCCAATGTTAGCCTATGAAGGGAGCAGGCCTCACAGTAGTGTAAAAACGAATTTAGTAGTTTTACACTACCTGGACATATAAACTACACAGGTACATGTCCTGCCGTTTACCCACACAGCACCCTGCTCTAGGGGTTACCTGGGGCACACATTAGGGGTGGCTTATTTGTAGAAAAAGGGGAGTTTTAGGCTTGGCAGGTACTTTTAATTGCCAAGTCGAAGTAGAAGTGAAACTGCAAACACAGGCCTTGCAATGGCAGGCCTGAGACAAAGTGAAGGGGCTACTTAAGTGGGTGGCACAGCCAGTGCTGCAGGCCCACTAGTATCATTTAATCTACATGCCCTAGGCACATATAGTGCACTCTACTAGGGTCTTACAAGTAAATCAAATAGCCAATCATGGATAAACCAATCAACAGTACAATTTATACAGAGAGCATATGCACTTTAGCACTGGTTAGCAGTGGTAAAGTGCCCAGAGTTCAAAAGCAAACAACAACAGGTCAGAAAAAATAGGAGGAAGGAGGCAAAAAGTTTGGGGATGACCCGGTCAAAAAAGCCAGGTCCAACAGTGATCATGACTCCTGGCTTGAAGATAACGTTGACAGTAGAATCAGGAACACAGGGGACACAGTTGAAGGCCTGAGCAAAGGAAAACAGATGAAGAGCAGAACACAAGCAAAAACTTCCACTCTTCAAACGGAAGAATTTCCGGTAAAACTCTCACAAGATACTGGCCGGACATTGGTTTCAAGAAAGCTTGTCGCATGGAGAGATGTTTTCTGTGTAAAACAGTATCACAAACGGAACAATTATGCAACATTGCATAATCTGAAAGTCCAAGTTATTTTGCAACATTTTCATAATACGAAATTTAGAAATTATACAAGTCTTGCCAGATAAAATACACTCTCTCCAAGGCTTACTTCTAAACAGTTAGGAGCATGTTTATAATTGTTTTGAGCCAAATTTGCGTCATTTTTTTAAGCAAATTCGGTGCAAAACTAACTCCATATTTATACTTTGGCACTAGACCCATCTAGTGCCAAATTTATGGAGTTAGCGTCACTTTTTGGACATGGAAACCTACCTTGCCTTAATGAGATGCAAGGTTGGCATTCCAGTGCAAAAAATGAGGCTATGGCATTAGAGCCATACTTATTCCAGTGCTAAAATCAAGCACGGAGATTATTTAAAGCATGGGTCAGCTTTAGGGGACCTGTGGGCCTATTTCCATGGTGGAACACCATGGAATAAGCCCCCAGGTGCCCACCCCAGGGCCCAGGGACACCCCCACCCACACCAGAGGGACAGCGGCGGATGGGGGACCCGATCCCAGGTAAGTATAGGTAAGTATTTTATTATTTTGCCATTGGGGGCTCTAAAATGGGCCCCCCTACATGGCACTGGGCGCAGTGGCCACTCCCAGGGAACCCTGGTCCCCTGTGCTAGGCATTGGGGTGGTGGGCATGACTCCTGTCTTTTCTAAGCCAGGAGACATGTGGTATGGATGGTTTTGCATCAGAAAATTACTCTAAGCAGGTTAGAGTAATTTTTTTTACTCTATCCTGCCTAATGTCATTTTTTGGTTCAAAACCCCCTTCTTCCATACTGCCAGCCCCACCCGACAAACATCATATATTTTTTTTTTACACTAGCCTACCCTTTGCACCAGCTTGCACCATTCCTTAAATATGGTGCTAACGAACACAGTTTTGCACCAAAAAGTATAAATCGGGGCCTTAGTAGGTCCTGTGTGCCTCAGGCCCTGTTTATATTGAAAAGAGAGCATGGCATTTTGTCATGTCCTGTGACCAGTGTACAGAGGGCTATGTAACACCCTCCCACTGTGTGGGCCTTGACCAGTATGTACCCACATGTACCACACACAGGGCAAGACTGTAATGCTTGAGGTATGTATCCAGTCCATTGTTTCTCCACAAACAGTATTGCCTAAGACCATGTCCAGTACGAAGTTCATATAATGTATGCCCAAAGACAGTTATGGCTGTAAGTCACATGTAATCACCTATGTGTATATAGCCCAGGATATACTGCAGATAATATACGTTCAAAACCCAAGAAGTTCATTGAAGATAATGATGTCAAGGTTGTTTTGGAAGCAGTTGCTTTCTGATCCCCAAATATGGAACATTTGATGTTAAGTAAAAACAAACGTTCAGTTTAATTTGACATTTAAGTAGTGGGGAAACATTAAAGTACCTGTCATTGATCGTGTGAGGTACATTTTGACATTGACTCAGAATTGCACCTGGCTCTTTGAAGACTCCATACATAACATCACGGATGAAATTACAAATAGCATCAACTTACAGCAATACCGTCATGAATGCCATTACTTATGTGGTATATTGCACATCTTACTGTACGATAAAATGACCAGGAAACAGAATGACATTTATTTTCAATAATCAAATCATATATTCATTTGCAACATACTCCCTAGTTGTAATCTCGTAAAGTCATTGTTCATGATAGGAATTCCACTTGACATTATGGAGAAGTGAGTGTGAAAGATTACATTCAGGACTGGCACAATATTTTGATCTGTCAAATACAAGCTAGATGTTTCATAAGCCTGTAGCCAATACAAAATACTACTTCGAAGTCATCAGTGATGTCACTGTTGAAGTCAGCGTTGGTGTCAATAATTATGTAATTGTGGAGTAATCTTCATAGTCATTTGAGAGCATGAGCAGTGCTGGGCAGGAACTTGAGTCGAAGCTACACTGCTGCCAAATGTAAATGCCTATGAGTTTTACGTTTGCAACCTTAGTATTTATATTTAATCAAATGTATTTAACCGAAAAGGCACGTAGAACTACCTTCAACACAGCATCGACTCTATCTTAACCTAGAAATATCCCAATAATATTACATATTATCAACTACAACTGAGGATTTTACAAGAATTTGGAGAGGTGTACACACCTGCATAATTTAAAGACATCACAAGTTTCAGTGTTCATCGGACGACTAAATTATAGCAGCGTCATTCATTCGTTTTTTATGATATGTTTTGTTACGGTTGGTTTGCATTGACGTAAGCCATGATATAACTGCTCAGCTACCTCTGGATAATTAAATCTCACGAGTCCCATTTGGCTGACAGCTACTAACGTGAGCGGCTTCTATTTTTTAAGTGTCTCTTCTGTTCAAACTAATGAGCAAATGGATATGCCACAAAGCTCCGTGAAAGCAAACACATTTAAGAGCTGCTATTAATGTTCCTTTAAACACTTTGATGCCCTCAAAAGTAATAGTAGCACTTACAGTACTATTATACACGCGTGACTATTATAACTACTTGAGAAGAATAGGTGATGCAAATGAAGGGGAAATAATGGTTTAGTGCTATGCAGCAACACTTCAAAATTATTAAAACATGGCGAAAGCTTACATTTATTGTATCGTTTTTTCCATACCATTTTTACAAAAAATTATTGACACGTTGTTTCTCCTTGTGAAGTGTAAGTCATCATACATACTGTCTTTCAAATGCATCAATATAGTTGGGTAAACTGAACTAAAATGACTCGCTAACCTTTGAGTGCAAGATTTATATGCGTCATCAGAATTTCAAGCGAGAGAACCCTTTAAATTTGTGAATCCCTTTGAACTTTTTATTTTTTTAAATATATGATTTCTACAATTATTCAGCATGTCTGTAACAAACGTCTTAACGAAAAGAAAATTTACAAACATTTTGCACAAGATATATATTAATCAGTGGCGGCCGGCAGCTTTGGGAGGGGGGCAGGCGGAGCACACACACACACACAAACACACACACACACACACACGCACACACAAACTCATTCTTTCACATACAGACACGCACGCTCATCCATTAACAACACTCATTCCATTCAAACATGCACGCAAGCACCAAACAATCATTTTACAAGATCACACACATTCATTCTTTCACACACACATGCACGCACGCACGCACATCCATTAACAACACTCATAACACTCAAACATGCACGCGCGCACCAAACATTCAATGTAAAACATAACACACATACATACACACACACACACACACACTTACCTTTAGCCTCCAGGTCCCAGGAGGGTTGGGACTGCTGCCTTCCCTCATTGGCTGACCTCAGGTCAGCCAATGAGGGAAGGCAGCAGTCCCAGCCTCGTCACAGAGTGGAATGGGGTCAGTGAGACTGCTGACCCCACCCCACTCTGTGACGAAGTGTCACTGATTGACACTCACCCTAGGCACCTCAGGGCTTAAACTGAAGCGCCAAGGGAGACTGTCAATTGGTGGCGCTTTCCTCGTCACCCAGGGGAGGGCCTCGAGGCACCTTTGCAGGGCTGAGGAAGTCACGCCCATAGGAGCTGTGATCTCCACAGCCCAGCAAAGTTCAGCTCAGGCAGCCAGGAGTCTGCGCAAATCGTGCATGTCTGCTCCTGGCTGCCTGACCTGAGCATGAAGAGTGTCTGTCAGGCTGACCTTTGTTCAGCCTGACAGACACTCTTCATGGGGTGGGGGGGGCGTGGCCCCTCCGCCCTAAAGGATGGGCCGCCACTGATATTAATGCATTATATTACAAGTACCATTTAGTGGATTTCTTTCGTTTTGGTCTCGTTTTGTCAATTAAATTAAGCTGTATTTTTCTAACTAGGAGCGGTACCTTTTTTGGTGGTGTGTTCATTGTTCTACTGTTTGAAGTGTTGCTCAAATACTTAATACATTGCCTCTTAAGTCAAGCTTGACTGCTCTGTTTAAGGCTACCGGGGGTTTGGGAACAGGTTAATTTAGGGTGTGTTAGCAACTTACCTTGACTAGGATTGTGGTTCCTGCTTGGACACAGTGAGTACTTGTGGCAACCAGAAACCCACTTTCTAACACTCACCCTCAACATTGCTTCATTTACTTTCATTATTTGAAGATTTCTAAAAGCCGGAATTAAAGTGCTTTCCTGTTCCTTAATAAAAGTTGTGAAAAGAAGAATCATGTTCCATCATCAGGGCCTTTCTCCAGGTATTTCTGCATTTTATATCTTTTAGATAGGGTTGCATTTTACATAAAACTTGAGGTAGCTTTAAGATCAATGTTGCAGGTCTGCACTGATACTCTTTAGTATCACTTAAAAAGGCTAATTCATCACCATTTTTACAAACTTCTTTTTACACAAGCTTGAAATTTCCCCAGTGTTAGGAATGTGGCCTGCCTCTAATCTTGTTATTACACTTTGTAAATTCCTATGCCATGGAAATAAATTTAGCTCCTTCCAATGGGAGTTAATGACTTGTCTTAGTGCCCTAGGCCCGGCCACCTCCCGGTTATCATTATAGTTCAACAGCCTCTGAATATTATTATTATTTGAATATTAAACTTATATGGTCCAGTTCCAATCGTACTTCACTATTTATAGAGCCTTTTGGAAGTTCTAACCATCTTTTCCAAATTGACATTTCTACCTTGTGAAGCTGTTGGATTGACTTTTCAAGCGTATATAGCATGAGGCTTGAAACTTTAAGATTAATGGGTTCTTTCAGTTCTTCTGTTGACTTATATGCCAGTCCCCCCCCATCCAATCTTCGGAGGGCACTCACTAATGCTCTTGCTTTCTGTAACACTATTTCTACATTGGACCTAAAATTTCCATTATTTTTAAAAACAACTCTCAACTATTTATATTCCTGAATTACTTCCATTTGTCTACTAGCCCACCACAACCTGAAAGCTTGCTTCTTAAACCCCTTCTTAGAGAACATATTTTTTCTCTATTAACAACTAAATCATTATGCTCATAGCATATACCAAATTCATTGATTTGTCTCTGTAAACCTACTAGCATCACACCTAACAACACCACATAGTAAGTATACAAAAGATATGATAAAGCAATATCCACCAATTTTGGGGGAAATCCTCAGACTATACAAATAGAGAACAATAACAGTGCCCAAATACAGCCCTGCTGCAGTCCGTTTGGTGGATACATTGGCGGTGATAGTGCCCAATTGCTTCCTGGCTTGACTTATGTCCAGGAACCTTTGAGCAGCCTATTAATCCAATTTAATACATCTGGTGGAATGTTCATATCTGATAAGTTTTCCCAAGGTTTGGCTCTATCTATTTATTGTATCAAAAGATGCTGTTAAGTAAAAAAAACACACTATAACAGGTTGATTTGATGGGGCAGCATATTTTTTGACTATCAATTTTAGAGGCAAACATCCATCAATTGTTGAGTGCCGTGTGCTAAATCCCAGTTTGGTCATTGGTCCTCCACCCACTCTTCCACACTCTTGAGTAAATGATTAGCATAAATTGTGCTTGCTATATCCAAGAATATGATCATTTTATAGTTACCAGGAACATCTAATTGTCCTTTTTTGTATGTAGGGATTCCAATGCTCCCTATTCAGGAAGCTGGGGCTGTATTTACAGCTTCAAATAGAAGGCCAAAACTTGAGCACACAAATTGGACTTCAATTTCAAAGTTTCAGACAACAGCTCATCTTCCATTGGGATCTTGCTGTCTTCAGTTTCTTTAGTAGTTGTTCCACCCCCCAAATTCTAGGTGGGTTCACCGCATGCTCTCTATTTTCCACACTTTTTACTCAAATATTGAACAGAGGCCCCTGGTCCTTTATCAGCTTCACCCTTCCCTTTTATACTCTACAGATCCTCAATGTACAGGGTCATTGTCTACTGGGTGTGACACAGATATTTGTACACTCCCCATTGATTTACCGAACAAATCACAAAATAGTTTCATTTTAACACTTCGCAAGACATCAATTAATATACTCCATCTCTGTTCTTCCTTATGCCACACAACTCTCCTTGCTTTTTTCTATAGGCCTTTCTCTATTCTTTTATCAAGAGTTTCCTCTGGGCTTGATTTTACACTTTCCTAAACACTTCTCAATTTTTTTTATTAATATCATTCTTTGCTTGATCTTCTGTAGGTGAATCACACATCTTGGCCCTCAATTTTTTTAAATGTATATTCCTCCTTGATTCATATCCTACAAGGTTAACTACATTTGTGTAGTCCTTAATTTTGTCTTTTTTATTACTCGTTATGTTACAACTTACTAAGGGTGTCATTCGGTTGCCGCCTGCCAAATTGTAACCGCTGTGCGGCCGCCAATCCAGCCGCACTCCCGCGGTGCCCATTATGACATCCCCGCCGACCCAGCGGGGATGTGGGCCGCAACATGGGTGTTGCGGCCATGCGACGGGTGCAGTTGCACCTGTCCGGCTTTTCACTGTCTGCTATGCAGACAGTGAAAAGCTTCACGGGGCCCTGTCAGGGGGCCCCTGCACTGCCCATGCCAGTGGCATGGGCAGTGTAGGGGCCCCCAGGGGCCCCACGACTCCCCGTACCGCCAGCCTTTTCCTTGCAGTTCAAACCGCCAGGAAAAGGCTGGCGGTAGGGGGACTCGTAATCCCCTGGGCAGCGCTGCAAGCAGCGCTGCCCTGGCGAATTATCACTGCCGGGGCAAATGTGGTGGGAAACCACCGGCCCCGGCGGTGCGACCGCGGCGCTACCGCCGCGGTCGTAATCCCCTCTGAAGCACCGCCAGCCTGTTGGCAGTTCGTCAGCCAAAACAGCCCTGGCGGTCTCAGACCGCCAGGGTTGTAATGAGGGCCTAACTCTTTTAACTGCTTAAATGTTTCTTTCTTTAATCTTATGGACCAAACAATTCTCCTTTGATTTTAAATTTTTGTAACTAGTTTTTCATGTCATACTGACCTCTTTTTTACTTTGAGCTCTAACTCTGTCAATATGGGCTTGTGATCACTTCTACATTGTCCTCCAATAGCAAAATCTTTTACCCTGTGGAAGTTAAAGGAGGAAATTGCAATGTAATCTAACAGAGTGCTGACTTTTCTATTATAGAATGTCTTCTTCATAACCAGATCTTTACAGCATCTTCTACTTAATATTGATAATTCTCATCTTTCTGAATATTCCATATCAGTTTCCCTCTCCTGACCCCTTCTGCATTTTTAGTGACTGTATTCGGTATTCCTAGACTAATTCTAGGGCTGTATTGGTATTTTTTTTTCCTTTTCATGTTCCTACCTTTGCAGTAAAGCCCATTACCAGAAAAATTATACTTCATATATATTTATTCTCAATATCCTGCAGGACTGCTCTCATTTTTACATCTATGACATCATCCCGAACTGTTGGAGATAGATAGAAGTTAACAAATATTAATCAGTTTTTCCTCTTTGCTCTGATATGATCTCCTATTCCCTCGAACCCCATTGATGTGATTACCAAGAAATACTCATGTTCTCTTGCAATTCTCACTGTTAGGATATCTGTATTTACTGCAATTATAGAGGCTAGTCCACACCTAGGGGGTTATTCTAACTTTGGAGGAGTGTTAATCCGTCCCAAAAGTGACGGTAAAGTGACGGATATACCACCAGCCGTATTACGAGTTCCATAGGATATAATGGACTCGTAATACGGCTGGTGGTAAATCCGTCACTTTTCCGTCACTTTTGGGACGGATTAACACCTCCTCCAAAGTTAGAATAACCCCCCTGGTGTCTAAATATCCTTCTTTTTGCCTGTAATGTATAACAGTTATAATCTTAGAATAACAACTCTCCACTTTCCCATGTTTCTTGCAGGGTAATTACTATACATTCCTTTTATTTATAATTTGTATTTAAAAGCTTCCCATTTCTTCTTACCCCTGCAAAATTCCTGGAAAGTATCTTGAGGTGCTTATTATCAGGTATAATTTGGGCCACTGGAATTATGCAATTGTGCAGCTGTGGCACTTTTCACATAATTATAGATTTACGGCATTTGCTACATAATCTATAATCTGCTCCATAATCTGCAGTTTTTAACAAAAAAAAGGTTGTTTCTAGCACACATGGTTCAAAACTTACTAGGAACACACTGACAGGTTGCTGCACAGTGGAAGTCCCTTTGCAAAGGTTGACTGGTCAACTTTCTGTTGTTTATTGTTACATTCAGGTGTTAAACTGGTACTAATGAGGTGCACCCATTTCCCAGGCAGTGCTTAGAAGTGGAAAAGTAGAAATAATAAAGTAATATTACCTAAATGCCCCATTGCGCTGCATAATTTGCCTGATCTTGACGCATAAATTACTCAGCTGTGACACATAATTTGGTTCTCCGCTGCCGCATAATTGCAGTGGTCCTGGGTATAATGTGGTTTTGGAACTGGGCCTTCAGGGGAGATTATGAAAGCCGTCCAATCCCAGTCTTGAAGTGCTTCATTGACCCCTACTAACTAGACTTTATTTGAATATAGCCTTCTTCCAGTCCCTAATTTTCTTAGATTACAATGTGTTAATTCCAGATGTTCCTGATATTGCGTTAGTATTACTTTACTGGCAGCAATCGATTTTATCTCAGGCCTGCTAAGAGACATTTCTGCACTCTAAACTTCTACAAACATTTTCATATGTGTTTTATTCTAGGCATCTTAATTCATCAATAGCTAACAGGACTAAATCAACAATTATCCTTGAGTGGAACATTATTACCGTTGTGCTCAATTGGTCTATACTTGTCATTTCTTTTTTCGGGGGTAAGACTGGTTTGACGTCTCTAGAGGAGATGTTAACTACTTTTACCATGACATTGAAAATTGTCAATATTCCTGAGTAATTAAGAAATTGATCATTTTCCTTATCATTGTAAATAGAACCCACTTCAGCTTGAGTGACTCTTTTCGACTTGTTTTTACTTCCAAGTTAGAGACTCCTACCTCTTTTCCCTTATTTTTTCAACTTGCATACCCTTCTGAAGTCACTGTCTTAAGGTCTTTTCCATTGTTTTCCATGCCAACTCCCTCTTGCTGATGAGCAGGCACTTCACTCATCACTGCGAGTTTCCTCTTTAAATATTTTTTAAGATACAATCATGGGACGATTGAAAGTGCAGGTTTCTACATGCCTTGTGGTTAATCATTGTTATTTTATTCATCCTTGTGTTACCTTTATATGTTTCTTATTGTTAAATATTGGGAAAACTAACTTCACTTCTGTCCTCAAGACCTGCATTTGCGGGGACTATCTTTAAAATATCTACAACCTGCCTTTCCACCATTTATGGTAGGTTTCTATCTATATTGGACTTGACCTCGTCATGGTTTGTAAAACCTCCCAGGCAGTTACTATCCCAAGGATTGCACTCACTGGCCACAACAGTGAACTGTACACTTTTATCTAAGAGCTCCTCCAGGCAGACTTGTACATCCTTAGAAAATATATCTGATAATTAATCTGTTTTTGTCCTTACCTTTGCTCCTTCAACAGCACTCATTATTTGCCTACTCTTCAATCAGCTGTTAAAAACTAGATTTACATTTTCACACTTTTTATCCATTGTTGAGATCAGCCAAGTTTGTCAAAATTGCTGTTGTGATTTCAGAGTCTCTAACCACCTTTGTTAACAGCTGGAAAATGACTTCTAAAATGCTTGTTAAATCAAAGTAGGCATTTTAATTTTGTATTTTACCATAATCACTCAGACTTGTGTAACCCCTTTTGTTGGTTCCTTTTATATTACTCAAGTGGTCTCCCATTATTATGCTCTCTTCCTCCAGCAAACTATCTTCTATATCTGATAGAGAATATTGTCTTGGTTGTGTTGGTGCCTGTTGGGCTCCTGCTTCCTGCAAAAGAGTGACCTATTTAATTTGGGGCTGGATGTTCTTAGTAACAACCCCACCACTATCTTCTAATAGACCATTGAGGAAAACAGCTTTTCTGTAATGCCCATTTATTTCTTCTCTGCAGAATATACTTCCAGAAGTGATTTGTCACTGATTGTTAAACCATAAGTGTGTTCTTGATTTTTACACCTCAGCATCCCCTGTATCCAGTGAATTGTTTTGTTTTCTGCTAGATCCATATCGAACTTTGCAATCGGATCACCTTTATTTCCTGACACCATACCTTTTAAGATCCAGTCCCCTTTTCCTTTGGCACTGGACGGATTAGAGCATGAACTTTAAACTTCCCCTCAAGATATTCTCTCTGTCCCAGCCTCCCAACTACTAGGTTGGTTAATCTTTTTGTGCATGCTAGGTACTCCAATTCCTAGCATGGTATAAAACTTCACTCCTTTCAATCTCAAATTATAAACCAATCTTTATTCTCCTTAGGCCTGGTTAGTATAGGTGTTAAGTCCACCTCTGATAACTACCTAGATATATGTTCTTTATTTGATTTTGGTAATACATAGGCCCTCATTACAACCCTGGCAGTCGGTGATAAAGCAGCGGTAATACCGCCAACAGGCCGGCGGTAAAAAAAATGGAATTATGACCACGATGGAAACCATCAACACAGACAGCCATTTTAACACACAGACTGCCACGGCTGTAGCAACAAGCACTGCGGCAGTAACCGCCAACAGCCAGGCGGGAGACAATGTACCACCCTCCCTATCACAACAAGCCAACCTGCCAGCTTTTCCGGGGCGGTGCCAATGCCAACAAAAGCATGGCAGAAACAGTACACAGAAGGGAAATGACTCACCTCTGGACAATCAGGGAACAACCACGATGACTTGGAGCCTGAACTACAGGTATTACCCATGCTGGTCTACCTCCTCCTACACCAGGAATACCAACACCGGCGAAGACGACCACAGTGAGTACCGCCCCTAGCACACAGGGAGGGGGGAAGAAAAAGAGAGTGACACACACACGCAACACCACCTCCCCCAACACCATACAGACAAACAGATACATTAACATTACTTATACACCCCGTGTCCCTCAGGAATAATGCAAGAACAACTACAATAGAGAAAAAAGAGTGTAATAAGATTAAATAACAGGTATATGTCCTCATAAATAAACACAGTATATACAGAAATACAAATGGAGGGACACTGCCCAGTCCATAATGTCCGTAGGCCACAGGGCCATATCACATAGGCCAAGGCCCCACTTGACTCCTGCCTCAATACGGAGAGAACACTGCTGGGGCATCAGGTTGAAAATACTTAGGTGGACAGGGAAGAAGGGGCACCTCAGCTTGAAGATGGTACAATGCCACTGCTCTTGGAGGGGGCCACATACCCACTGCTTGGTCCTGGGGAGTGCAAGGTCACAGTCTCTCAAGTGGGTGGTCTGCCCACTGCTTAGTCATGGGGAGTGCAAGGCCACAGTCTCTCAAGTGGGTCGTTTGCCCACTGCTTGGTCCTGAGGAGTGCAAAGGCACAGTCTCTCAAGAGGGTCGTCTGCCCACTGCTTGGTCCTGGGGAGTACAAAGCCACAGTCTCTCTACTGGGTGGTCTGCCCACTGCTTGGTCCTGGGGAGTGCAAGGCCACAGTCTCTCAAGTGGATGGTTTGCCCACTGCTTGGTCCTGGGGAGTGCAAGGCCACTGTCTCTTAAGTGGGTGGTCTGCCTACTGCTTGGTCCTGGGGAGCGCAAGGCCACAGTCTCTCAAGTGGGTGGCTTGCCCACTGCTTGGTCCTGGGAAGCGCAAGGCCACAGTCTCTCCAGTGGGTGGTCTGCCCACAGCTTGGTCCTCGGGAGTGCAAGGCCACAGTCTCTCAAGTGGGTGGTTTGCCCACTGCTTGGTCCTGGGGAGTGCAAAGGCACAGTCTCTGTGGTCTGCCCACTGCTTGGTCCTGGGGAGTGTAAAGCCATAGTCTCTCTAGTGGGTGGTCTGCCCACTGCTTTGTCCTGGGGAGTGCAAGGCCACAGTCTCTCAAGTGGGTGGTTTGCCCACTGCTTGGTCCTGGGGAGTGCAAAGGCACAGTCTCTCTAGTGGGTGGTCAGCCCACTGCTTGGTCCTGGGGATTGCAAAGCCACAGTCTCTCTAGTGGATGGTTTGCCCACTGCTTGGTCCTGGGGAGTGCAAGGCCACTGTCTCTTAAGTGGGTGGTCTGCCCACTGCTTGGTCCTGGGGAGCGCAAGGCCACAGTCTCTCAAGTGGGTGGCTTGCCCACTGCTTGGTCCTGGGGAGCGCAAGGCCACAGTCTCTCAAGTGGGTGGTCTGCCCACTGCTTGGTCCTGGGGAGTACAAAGCCACAGTCTCTCTAGTGGGTGGTCTGCCCATTGCTTGGTCCTGGGGAGTGTAAAGCCACAGTCTCTCAAGTGGGTGGTCTGCCCACTGCTTGGTCCTGGGGAGTGCAAAGGCACAGTCTCTCTAGTGGGTGGTCTGTCCACTGCTTGGTCCTGGGGAGTGCAAAGCCACAGTCTCTCTAGTGGGTGGTCTGCCCACTGCTTGGTCCTGGGGAGTGCAAAGCCACAGTCTCTCCAGTGGGTGGTCTGCCCACTGCTTGGTCCTGGGAAGTGCAAAGGCACAGTCTCTCTAGTGGGTGGTCTGCCCACTGCTTGGTCCTGGGGAGTGCAAGGCAACAGTCTTTCAAGTGGGGGTGCTGCCCACTGCTTGGTCCTGGGGAGTGCATGGCCACAGTCTCGCAAGTGGGTGGTCTGCCCACTGCGTGGTCCTGGGGAGTGTAAAGCCACAGTCTCTCTAGTGGGTGGTCTGCCCACTGCTTGGTCCTGGGGAGTGCAAGGCCACAGTCTCTCCAGTGGGTGGTTTGCCCACTGCTTGGTCCTGGGGAGTGCAAAGGCACAGTCTCTCCAGTGGGTGGTCTGTCCACTGCTTGGTCCTGGGGAGTGCAAAGCCACAGTCTCTCTAGTGGGTGGTCTGCCCACTGCTTGGTCCTGGGAAGTGCAAAGGCACAGTCTCTCTAGTGGGTAGTCTTCCCACTGCTTGGTCCTGGGGAGTGCAAAGCCACAGTCTCTCTAGTGGGTGGCCTGCCCACTGCTTGGTCCTGGGGAGTGCAAGGCAACAGTCTTTAAAGTGGGGGTGCTGCCCACTGCTTGGTCCTGGGGAGTGCAAGGCCACAGTCTCGCAAGTGGGTGGTCTGCCCACATGCGTGGTCCTGGGGAGTGCAAGGCCACAGTCTCTCTAGTGGGTGGTCTGCCCACTGCTTGTTCCTGGGGAGTGCAAGGCCCCAGTCTCTCAAGTGGGTGGTTTGCCCACTGCTTGGTCCTGGGGAGTGCAATGCCACAGTCTCTCTAGTGGGTGGCCTGCCCACAACTTTGTCCTGGGGAATGCAAGGCCACAGTCTCTCAAGTGGGTGATTTGCCCACTGCTTGGCCCTGAGGAGTGCAAGGCCACAGTCTCTCTAGTGGATGGCTTCTCCACTGGTTCTGGAGGGGGCTTTGTGCCCAATGTGCTTCATCCTGGCAAGGAGGGGGTGAGTTGATGGCTTCTTCCACTGGTTCTGGAGGGGGCTTTGTGCCCAATGTGCTTCACCCTGGCAAGGAGGAGGTGAGTAGATGCCTTCTTACACTGGTTCTTGAGGGGGCTTTGTGCCCAGTGTGCTTCATCCTGGCAAGGATCGGGTGAGTGGATGCCTTCTTTTACTGGTTCTGGAGAGGGCCTTGTGCCCAGTGTGCCTGATCCTGGCAAGGAGAGGGTGAGTGGATGCCTTCTTCCACTGGTTCAGGAGGGGGCTGTGTGCCGAGTGTGCTTCAACCTGGCAAGGAGGGGGTGAATGGATGTCTTCTTACACTGGTTCTGGAGGGGGCTTTTTGCCCAGTGTGCTTCGTCCTGGCAAGGAGGGGGTGATTGGATGCAGTCTTCCAGTGGCTCTGGAGGAGGCTTTGTGCCCAGTGATACAGCACTTGAGGAGTGCCAGGTCACAGACCCTCACCTTGGTGTTAGACCACGAGATTAGCAGTGGGCAGGATGCATGACACTCCATGGAGACAGAACTACAGTCCATCCGCCGGCGGCGATGGCTGCACAGTTGTGGTAGTGTTGGTGCTGGTGGCGGTGCTGGCAATGGTGGGGGGAGGCTCCAGCCCATCCCCAGCAGCCTCGGATGGCTGACCACTGGAGCTGCTGCTGCTGGCAGTGGTACTGACAGTGCTGCAGGTGGCGGTGCAGCTGGCGGTGCTGGTGGTGGTGCTGGTGGCGGTGCTGGTGCTGGCAGTGATGTGTGAGGCTCCAGCCCATCCCCTGCAGCCTCGGACGGCTGACCACCGAGCCTGCTGCTGCTGTCAGTGGTGCTAACAGTGGTGCAGGTGTCAATGCAGGTGGTGGTGCAGCTGGCGGTGCTGGTGGCAGTGCCGATGGCAGTGGTGGCAGTGGTGGGGGGAGGATCCAGCCCATCCCCTGCAGCCTCAGATGGCTGAAGTGCCATGGTTGGTGTTGTGGGCTCAGATTCAGCACCAGGCCCCCATCCATCCTGCCTGCAGTGGCTGGACCTTTGTCTTTGCCCTTGGCATCTGGTGGTCCCTTCTTGCCCTTTCCAGCTGGTGGTGCCTCCTTGCCAGCTCAGGTGTCTACTTGCCCTTGGTAGATGGTGGTCCCTTCTTGCTCTTGCCAGCTGGTGTTGCCTCCTTGCCCTTGGTAGCTGGTGGTCCCTTCTTGGCCTTGCCAGCCGGTGCAGGCACTCTGGCAGTGCTGACGGGTGTCTCCTTGGAGCCTCTCACACCTGCAGTAGCTGCTGAAACTACAGTGGCCATGGACTGGGTGGCTGAGGTGCTGGCCTGGGTTCTGCCTAACCTGGCCTGAAGTGAAGGACGAGGAGGAGAAGGGCAGGGAAGAGGTCAATGGTGGAGAGGATTGCTTTTTAGGGACACTGGTGCGGGAAGAGGGTGAAGGTTTGGGAGTGGATGAAGAGGGAGTGGCGGTTGAAAGTGTCTGTCTGCTGTGTTTGGGTGCAGGGGCATGGACTGGATGCTGTTGTGAGGTGGATGGCTGTTGGGTGTCTGAGTGCTTGCGTTTGTGTACTTTGGGAGGAGGGGGCACAGACACAGTGGGAGAGGACACAGGGAATGTGTGCATGGATGTGGGGGTGGTGACTGCCAGTGTGGGGTGTGTACTGATAGGCGTGCTGGTGATGGAGGTAGTGGATGAAGATATAATGCATGCAGATGTGAGTGGAGATGCTACTGGGAGGGAGGTGGATGACAAGGAGGAGGGCGACACAGTGGAGGCAGGGGATTTTGGCATGTCTGATTCTGGATGGTGTTTGTGTGAGTGCCTGTGGGATGATGTGTGGTGCTTGTGTTTGCCTGAGACACTCCTGTGTGTTGTCTTGGGGGAATGCTGGTCTGATGGTATGCTTGGGATAGGCTGAGGTTGAGGGGAATGGGACTGGGTAGAGGAAGTTGGAGGGAGGAGGCTAGAGACAGACAGAGACAATGGCTGCCATCAAGAGGAGGCCAGAGCCTGGAATGATCTCTGTTGGGCTGCCATGCCAGAGTGAATGCCCTCCAGGAATGCATGTGCTTGTTGCAAATACCCTGCAAACCCCTGGATGGCATTCACAATGGTTGTCTGCCCAACAGAGATGGATCGCAAGAGGTCAATATATTCCTCACTCAGGGCAGCAGGGCTGAATGGGGCAGGGCCTGAGGTGCCTGGGGTGAAGGAGATGCCCACCCTCCCGGGTGAGAGGGCACAGAAAACAAGCTGAGGATCTGCTGGGAGGGCGGTGCTGGTAAGGGAGGTGGTGGCTGTACCTGTAGTTGGGGTGGCCACAGAGGTATCCACCACCACCAGGGAGCTTGCATCGGAGGAGGTATCACTGTCTGAACTGTCCCATCCAGACTCCGCCGTGGTGCTCCCCTCGTCCTCCGTCCCACTGATGCCCTCACTGTCGGTGGATTCAGCCCCCAGGCCCACGTGGGATGCAGCTCCCTCCATCGCTGGTGCCTCTCCTCCTCTGCCAGATGATGCTAATGCACATAAGGACAGGGTGACAAAACAAAAAGGGGGAGGAGAGACAGAGGATACACTTGGTCAATGCCAGCAACAACACAACCGATGGCATACACAACACACAGGGGACATCCCTATGCACTAGGCGATGCACTACCAATCACAATACTAGTCACCAGGCCATGAAGATGAATGCCTACCGCCAATAGCAGCATACCTAAGACCCACAGAACCCGGCCCAGTGGTAGAAGCCCACTAGCATGTTTGGAGGTGGAGTGCAACAGACCTTGCCCAACATGGAACCTTCCCTGCAATATTCAACCTGGCCTAGGGGCACCCTCAGGCCCACATCCCCCACCCAGATAACACCCCACCATGCGCAATTTGCAGAATTGGAAACTGTACTCACCCCCTTGTGGCTGCTTTGATGCCCTTAAGCGCCCATTCAACTCCAGATAGGCCACCGCCAGTATGCGGAACCCCAGGGGGGTCAGGGTTCGACGGGCACCCCTTCCTTGTTGGGAGGCCATCCCCAGAGGGGCCTAAGCCGTCTTCCTTGCCCAGCGTCTTACATCCTCTCACTATTTGTGACAGTGGGTGCTCCGCCTGTCGTAGACCCCCCAGACCCGCACATCCTTGGCGATGGCACACCACATACCCTTTTTCTGATGGGCGCTTACCTGCAGACAAATAAACATCAGTCATACCAACCGGCCTGTTACACACATGGCTACCATATCCCTCTCATCCCCTTACACACATACATGCAGCATGCTGCCCAGGACCCCTCAACCATCCCCCCTTACACGAGGCGTTCACACACAGCACTCCATGCATTCATGCACCGTGCATCGTGCACACAGTGTACTCACCTGTTGGTCTGGAAGCCCATAAAGCAATCGGTACTGGGGTAGGACCCCATCCACCAGTCTCTCCAACTCCTCCAAAGTGAAGGCTGGGGCCCTTTCCCCAGAGACTCGAGCCATGGTCGCTTCCAGACACAGGTCACAGCAGTGTAGGTCCTCTCCTGTTGAAGGTGAGGTAGCAAGTGAGTGAACAGATAGAAAATGGCGGTCACGTCCACAGCTGTGCATACCGTCATCACCATTGGCTACTGGAACCCATAGGGCCTAATGACAACCAATGAGAAGTTGCACGGCGGTTCTCGACCGCCTCCTGCAACGGCACACGTCAGCTGAATTATCTTATTTCCACCTGTCCCTCCACACAGGACAGGCGTCTGCCATTTCAGAGGGGGGCAGGCCATGGCACCTAACTGTGTCACAGCCGAAATAAGCACATTTTGAGAATAAACATGAACATACGGTTTTTGACACAACATGCAATGCATTGTACAATGAGGAAATGTTTAAAACTGACTTATCCCCCTAGAATACAACTTTTGAGGATGAATAGGAGATGGAGACATTTTCCGTCTACAGGCCTCTGGTGGACTTGGCAACAATGGAGGTCAGGCACATTATCCTCACCTACAGACTTGATAGGGCCACAATCCAAGAGCTGTGTGCCCAATTGGAGCCAGATCTGATCTCAGCTATCCATCAGCCCAATGGATCCCCCCTCTTCTGCAAGTCCTATCAGTGCTACATTTTTTGGCAAGTGGCTCCTTCCAAATGACAGTGGCCATGGCAGCAGGGATGTCACAGCCAATGTTCTCAAGCATGCTGACAAGAGTGTTGTCTGCCATGATGAAACCCATGCGCAGCTACATCGTTTTCCCCTAGGTGGAGGATTTGGCCACAGTGAAGGCTGACCTCTATGCAATGTGACATATCCCCAACATCATTGGGGCAAATTATGGTACACATATTGCCTTTGTCCCCACCAGAGAAATGAACAGGTGTTCAGAAATCGAAAGAGCTTTCATTCTATGAATGTGGAGATGGTGTGCCTTGCGGATCAGTACATCTCCCATGTGAATGCAAAGTATCCTGGGTCTGTGCATGATGCCTTTATCCTGAAAAATAGTAGCATCCAATATGTGATGGCTCAACTCCATAGGCACCGGGTTCGGCTAATAGGTGAGCCCATGGTCCCCACCCAGTGTCTGTTGGTATATGGGTGCGGGGTTGGTCCTACGGGTGAGTGTGTGGCTAACAGGTATCCCTCGATATTTGCAGGTGACTCTGGTTACCCCAACCTCTCATGGCTACTTACCTCAGTGAGGAATGCTAGGACAAGGGCAGAGGAATGTTACAATGTGGCCCATGGGCGTACAAGAAGAATTATTGAGCGCACCTTTGGCATCCTGAAGGCCAGTTTCAGGTGCCTCCATCTGATAGGTGAATATCACCCAGGAAGGTGTACCAGATCATCGTGGCATGTTGCACAACCTAGCCTTGAGCCACCAGGTGCCTTTTCTGCAGGAGAATGGGGCTGGAGATGGGCATGTGGCAGCTGTGGAGCCTGTGGACAGTGACGAAGAGGAGGCAGAGGATGAGGATGTGGACAACAGAACAACTATCATACGACAGTACCTCCAGTGACACACAGGTAAGACACTGTAACTTCACCTTCCATTGCAGTTTTGTGTAGTTAATTTTCTCTAGGCAGGTTGCTGTTCCCACTACTCTGGCCACTTGCTGTACCCTTTGACATGTCTATTCACATATATTTTTGCCCTACCTTGGCTCCTAGTGTATTGACTGAAGCACATTACAGGTCATACCTATGTATACATAACTGTACAGTCTAATTGTATTGTCTACAGATTGTTAAATTAATACATCCTTAAATCATTTGACAAACTAAATACTTGTATTTTTTAAGAGGGTGTTTATTTCAGTGCTGAGAAGTGAATGGGGAAGTGCAATTGTAGGATGCTGGCCTGGCTTATAGTATGTACCTAGTGGTACTTATACTGTGTGCCAGGTCCAGTTATCCCTTATTAGTAGATTAGAAATGTTCTAGCATCTTAGGCTGATAGAGGTAGCTATAGCAGAGCAGCTTAGGCTGAACTAGGAGACATGCAAAGCTCCTACTATACCACTTATATCACTTAGCAATATATCATAAGAAAACACAATGCTCAGAGGTACAAAAAAAAAGGTACTTTATTTTAGTGACAATATGGCAAAAGTATCTCAGAGGATATACTCCCTTAGGAGGTAAGTAGTATACACAAAATATACACACAGACCAAAATCAGGTATGTAAACAGTTAGCAAATACTGTAGAACACAATAGAATACAATTGGAGACAATAGGCATAGGGGCAACACAAACCATATACTCCAAAAGTGGAATGCGAGCGACAAATGGACCCCAGACCTAGTGTAGTGTGTAGAGGGTCGGTGGGAGTGTAAGAAAACACTAAGAGTGTCCAAGGTACCCCACCCCAAGACCCTGAAAAGTAGGAGTAAAGTTACCCTCCTACCCCAGAAAGACAGTAAAGTCGAGATAGGGGATTCTGCAAAGACAACAACTGACTGCAAAGCACTGAAGACGGATTCCTGGACCTGAGGACATGCAAAAGAAGGGGACCAAGTCCAAGAGTCACGCAAGTGTCTGGGGGGGGGCAGGAGCCCACTAAACCCTGGATGAAGGTGCAAAAGGGCATCCTCTGGGTGGAAGAAGCCGAAGATTCTGCAACAACGGAAGGTGCCAGGAACTTCTACTTTGGTGAGATGATGTACCACGGTGATGCAGAGTTGTTTCCATGCAGAAGGACTACAAACAAGCCTTGCTAGGTGCAAGAGTCGTGATTGAGGATTTTGGGTGCTGCCAGCACCCAGGAAGGACCAGGAGGTCGCCCCTTGGAGGAGGAGACAGAGGGGGAACTCAGCAACACAGAGAGCCCACGCAGAAGCAGGCAGCACCCGAAGAAGCACCTGAACAGGCATTCAGAATATCTGAGCACGACGGTCGGCTCAGCACAACAAAAGTGCGTCCCATGAAGTCTGAGTCCAACTCAGCCAGTTGGGCAATGTAGGACAGAGTGCTGGGGACCTGGGCTAGGCTGTGCACAAAGGAAGTCTTGCAAAGGTGCACAGAAACCCGAGCAGCTGCAGTTCACCCAGTACAGAGGATTACTGTCTGGGGTGGGGAGGCAAGGACTTACCTCCACCAAATTTGGACAGAAGGGCCACTGGACTGTCGGGGACACTTGGGTCCAGCTCCTGTATTCCAGGGACCACGCTCGCCAAGATGAGAGGGGACCCAGAGGACCGGTGATGCAGAAGTTTGGTCCCTGCGTTGGCAGGGGGAAGATTCCGTTAACCCATGGGAGATTTCTTCTTGGCTTCCAGTGCAGGGTGAAGGTAGACAGCTCTCAGAGCATGCACCACCAGGAATCAGTCGAGAAAGCCAGCAGGATGAGGCGCTACAATGTCACTGGTAGTATTCTTGCTACTTTGTTGCGGTTTTGCAGGTGTCGTGGAGCAGTCAGCGGTCGATCCTTGGCAGAAGTCAAAGAGGGAATTGCAGCGGAAGTATGGTGAGCTCTTGCATTCGTTATCTGGTGAGATACCCACAGGAGAGACCCTAAATAGCTCTCAGAGGAGGATTGGCTACAGAGAAAGGTAAGCACCTATCAGGAGGTGTCTCTGATGTCACCTGCTGGCACTGGCCACTCAGAGGTCTCCATTGTGCCCTCACACCTCTGCATTCAAGATGGCAGAGGTCTGGGACACACTGGAGGAGCTCTGGGCACGTCCCCTTGGGAGGTGCTGGTCAGGGGAGTGGTCACACCCCTTTCCTTTGTCCAGTTTCGCGCCAGAGCAGGGCTGGGGGGATCCCTGAACCGGTGTAGACTGGCTTATGCAAGGAGGGCACCATCTGTGCCCTTCAAAGCATTTCCAGAGGCCAGGGGAGGCTACTCCTTTCAGGCCCTTCACACCTATTTCCAAAGGGAGAGGGTGTAACACCCTCTGTCAGAGGAAATCCTTTGTTCTGCCTTCCTGGGACTGGGCTGCCCAGGCCCCAGGGGCGAAGAAACCTGTCTGAGGGTTGGCAGCAGCGGTAGCTGCAGAGAAAACCCCAGAGAGTTAGTTTGGCAGTATCCCGGTTCTATGTTGGAGCCCCAGGGATGCATGGAATTGTCCTGCCAATACCAGAATGGTATTGGGGTGGCAATTCCATGATCCTAGACATGTTACATGGGCATGTTCGGAGTTACCATTGTGACGTAACATATAGGTATTGACCTATATGTAGTGCACGTGTGTAATGGTGTCCCCGTACTCACAAAGTCTGGGGAAATTGTCCTGAACAATATGGGGGCACCTTGGCTAGTGCCAGGGTGCCCTCACACTAAGTAACTCTGCACCTAACCTTCACTAAGTGAGGATTAGACATATAGGTGACTTATAAGTTACTTAAGTGCAGTGTAAAATGGCTGTGAAATAGCGTGGACGTTATTTCACTCAGGCTGTAGTGGCAGTCCTGTGTAAGAATTGTCTGAGCTCCCTATGGGTGGCAAAAGAAATGCTGCAGCCCATAGGGATCTCCTGGAATCCCAATACCCTGGGTACCTAGGTTCCATATACTAGGGAATTATAAGGGTGCTCCAGTGTGCCAATCAGAATTGGTCAAATTAGTCACTAGCCTGCAGCGACAATTTTAAAAGCAGAGAGAGCATAAACAATGAGGTTCTGGTTAGCAGAGTCTCAGTGATACAGTTAGGAACCACACAGGGAACACATATAGGCCACAAACTTATGAGCACTGGGGTCCTGGCTAGCAGGATTCAAGTGACACATATCAAACACACTGACAACATTGGGTTTCCACTATGAGCACTGGGGACCTGGCTAGCAGGATCCCAGTAAGACAGTAAAAAAGTGGGGGTAACAAGGCTAGAAAGAGGTTACCTTCCTACAGCAATGGGCTCGGGTGATCATGGAGGAAAGTCCAGGATAGAGTTCAGTCTATTTGTATCACAAGTACATTGTCCAAGGTGGCATAGGAAGTGGAGCAATGGCGGTTCAAGGTGGACAGGGTGACAGAGTGGGATACAAGGGTGACAATCAGGAGAGTCTTATTTCCTGGCGGGGTTTTAGCATTGTTCTCTGGCTTATGCCTGGATCGCAGAGATTGTTTGCGTGGTGGTTCACCTTCTTCAGGGGGTGTAGTGCTGGTGGCCTGTTGTTCCTGTGGCGGGGCCTCCTGTCCACTAGCGTTGGCGGAGGTGGAGGGCTGTTCATCGGTGTGGCTAGTGTCAGGGGCCTGTTGGTGTGCCACTGCCTCCCTCATGGTGTTGGCCACGTCAGCCAGCACCTCTGCAATGGTGACCAGGGTGGTGTGGATGTCCCTCAGGTCCTCCATGATCCCCAGGTACTGTCCCTCCTGCAGCCGCTGGGTCTCCTGCAACTTGGCCAGTATCTGACCCATCGTCTCCTGGGAATGGTGGTATGCTACCAGGATGTTGGTGAGTGCCTCCTGGAGAGTCGGTTCCCTGGCCCTGTCCTTTCACTGTCACACAGCAGTCCTCCCAACTTCCCTGTTGTCCTGTGCCTCTGTCCCCTGAACTGTGTGCCCACTGCCACTGACCCCAGGTCAATGATCGTCCTGTGTTTGTGGGGTTGCCTGGGATCCCTGAAGTGGTGGACACACTGCTGATTGACGTGTCCTGGGGACAGAGGTATGGGCCCACTGGATGGGTGCTGTGCTGGTGTTTCCTGAGGGGGAGGCTTTGTGGTGGTATGGGACTGTGGGTGGGTAACCGACTGTCGGGAGGTCCCTGATGGGCCAGGTTGGTTATCCTGATGCAGGCGTGCAGAGCTGCTGTCATCACTGTGGGCCTCTTCTGTGGGGGGACTGGATGTTGCTGGCACCTCCTCTCTGGTGACGTTGGGTGGGGGACATATGAGGATGTAAATGCAGTGTTATAGTTTCTCCATGTGCCATCTTGTGCATGGGTATGTTTGGTGGGCTAGGTGATTCTCTCTTGTGTGCATGCTGTGGTGATGGGTGTCCATGTAGGACTGTGAGTGGTGTCCATGCATTGGTGGTGCATGCAGGGCTTGGTATTGGGATGGGTGGGTTGTAAAGGTGTGGTGTAAGTGAGGTGGTGGGGTGATGGGGGTGAGGGTAGGGGTGAGGATATGTGATGGCATGCAGGTAGGGGGTGATAGTAGTAAAGGGTTGACTTACCAGAGTCCAGTCCTCCAGCTACTCCTGCCAGGGCCTCAGGATGCAGTACTGTCAAGACTTGCTCCTCCCATGTTGTTAGTTGTGGAAGAGGAGGTGGGGGTTCACCGCCACTCCTCTTTTCAGCTATCTGGTGTCTTGCAACCACGGAATGCACCTTCCCCTGTAGGTCGTTCCACCTCTACCTGATGTCATCCCATGTTCTTGGGTGCTGTCCCACAGCGTTGACCCTGTCCACGATCCTCCGCCATAGCTCCATCTTCCTGGCAATTGATGTCTGCTGCACCTGTGATCCGAATAGCTGTGGCTCTACCCGGTTGATTTCCTCCACCATGACCCTTAGCTGCTCCTCAGAGAACCTGGGGTATCCTTGTGGTGCCATGGGTGTAGTGTGAGTGGTGGGTGTGAGAGTGTGTGGGGTAATGTTTTGGGGTGTGTGCTGTGAGGTGCTTGGATGGTGTATGGATGATTGTGTTCTGTGGCTCTGGTTCTGTGGGTACTCTTGGTATCTCTCTCTCAGTTGTATATAATTTTGTAGTCATTAAGGGTTGTGGGTAATGTTGGTGTGTGTTTTCTAGTGGTGTGGGTGTGTGGGTGTGGTGTCTGTATCAGTGTCAGGTGTGTGTAGTTTGAATTGTCCAATGTGGTGTTGTGTGTGTGTATTTTGAGTGCAGTGGTATGTACCGCCAATGGTTTACCGCTGTTAAATGTCCACCACGGTGATTCATGGGACATAATGCTGTGGGCCTAATTCTACCGCTATTTTATCACTGACCTTTGGGCTTGCAGACTTGTGTGTGCGTCTGTATAGTGGCAGATTTCTATGTGTGGGTCGTAATATGAGTAGCGGTATACCTCCACAGTCACGGTATGTTGGTGGCAGGCGGCATGGCAGTAAGCTGGGCTTACCACCAATGTCATAATGAGGGCCATAATCTCTTACTGATTTATCTTCTCTTGTGTAGCAAACTTTACAACTAGGAGAGGTCTTACCAATTGACACAGTTTTTCCCACAGGGTTATTTTTATACAACTCCACTTCAACTTGCCTGTCATCCATATCCTGTGGGCTTCAATCTTTCTCTTAACTTACAATGGCATTGATCCTTGAAAACCATTGTTTTTAAGATCTCTATTATCAGCTACTCTTCTTCAACTTGCTCGTTTTATTGTACCACCATTTTTCCCCTCTATCTTAGTAGCATTAATTTATTCTCTCAGTCTGCTCTGTGCATCATTGTTGCTTTGTGACATATCTCCACCTGCATGTGGGTGATTGCTGTATACTTGGTGAAGCTGGCTTTTAGAATACTTGGGTTTACCCATCAGGACACTCTTGTTGGACTCAATTGTTCTCGATTCGTTTGAAGCTGTTGATTATAGTAGTCTTTCCTAGTAGATAAATCCACTTTTAATTTCAGCTTGTCACCATATCTGCTCTGCCCCCAGTTCAGGGTTTCTCATTGCAGTCTCTGCTGGGCAACTGCCCCAAGCAGGTTAGGCAGATTGCACATGAAGCAGAAACATTAGACCAGATACACTTGTCAATCTGCCCACCTTGGCATGGCTCACTCCTTATCCATCACTTTCACTCTGCCTCCTCCACAGCCTTCACCATACTGGAGATGACTTCCATCCCAGCTCGTCTTGAACAAATTGGAGATGTGCTATAAACTCTGGTGTGAACTGGGCCAAGAAACAGAGGGATGCAAATCGCACCCAGCACTAAGTGGCCCGCTTCCTCGGCAATAACATGCTCAACCTTCTTCAATGAGCATCTAATGCCGCAGCATGCCATCTGCCCACTCCATCTGCGCTCTGGACCCACTCAGGCTTACTCTACCACTTTAACCTCCAACCTTCCAAAGATCGTTTGCCTCCAACCTTCCCCAAGATCGTGCCTCATTAACCTGTATCATATTCTGTTGCTTGACGCCTGCAGCCGAGCAGCAGCTCTGGAATTCTGTCCACTCCCAGCCACAACCATGAGAAGTGTTTTCACCACTGTAAGCTCAACTCATGCAAGGTGTCTATCAAGTCACTAAGAGGGGTCCGTGTCTTCTGACGGTCAGGCGAGAGCAAGGTGCTCAAATAGGAACCTGAGTATGAGCCTGCTGTCGGCCATCAAACCTGGGTAAAAGTCACACCAACTATTATGCTGGCCTACTTTATACCATGTGGTTGTGGCCATGTTACTAATGTACTGTATGATCTGCCAGCTCACCTCATAGTCTTTCCTAGAAGTCTCCCCTCCAGCTGTCTATCCCTGGAGTCATCTTCTGGGCCTGATTGCCCCTCCCCATAGGTCCCAATGTGACCCCCCCCCCTGTCTGCTCACCCCCAATAATACATTTTAGCAGGTCCGGTGGTGGAAACAACACCAGGGGCATCAAGACCTCTCTCTCTCATTTCCCAGACCTTTCTTCTAGCTCCAGGCACCAAGGCTGGATTTTTTAGTCCTGTTTGTTGACTCTTTAGTTCCATAAGCTCCTGGTCTTGGCTCCTGGGTACCTTGGCTCCTGGGCTATGCACTCAGCCTGATCCTACCAACTGGGCCCTATGGAACCCATCGGAAGTAACATAGGTGCCAACCGCCCAGCACAGACCAAAAGAGCCCAGTGACTGCAGCAGCAGGTAAGCCTCTCTTCCTGCTGATGCCGGCTTTTCCTGCCCTTGGTTCAGCTCAGCTCAACAACCCCACAGGTCCCAGTTCACCACTCCTCCTCTCTAGGGCAAAGCAGAGCACACTGTGGTTCCTGGCACAGTGATTTTTTTAACACTCCATTGAATGTGATCCCACCAAAAATGGTGTGGAAATGAGCAAGGGATCAAGAAAGGACAGCCAGATCCCACCTGGAGATATTGTCACAAGTGCAGTCTGCACAATCAGCTGTTAGCTTTGTGTTACTCTGAACCTTGGAGGCACAGAGTACATGGGCATTCCCATGCAGCCACCCAAGCCAAGTTATAGTTAGGCTGACCAGAGAAAGGGATTTGTCAGATTTTTAAATCTTTATAACTTTGTACCAGTTGGACAAATGTGCACTTTGTATACCTGCTGTCCTTAATTCATTTTGAGACAACTGAATGTTTTGCACCATTTGGTGAAGGGGATGAAGAAAAAAGGGTATCCCACAACGGCCTTCAAACCAAATGCCTTTTCCATAGACTTGCATTTTCCATAGTGCAAAAACGTTCAGCTATATTTTTATGACATATTGACAGTATTACATATTAGAGCACACAGATGATTCTGTGGGGGTACCGCAGGTAAGGAGAGTAAGTAGATTGTAATTTATAAGGTTTTTCAACTTAGTGGTAACTTGTAGCACAATACTACTAAATACTACTGCATGCTCTCTGCCTCACAAAATATAAGTGACTCAAGAACCCAAACAAAAAACATATTTCTTATGAACCCCTGGGCAACAAAATTAAATATTGCCCCAGCAGTGAGCCACCCAAATTACTATTTGGTGGATATGATAATTGGCCACTAGGAAAAAAAAAAATATATATATATATATATATATAGATAAATAAATAAATATATGTATATATATAGATATATATAGATATATATATGTACACACACACACACATATATATCTATATTTATATCTATCTATCTATATATCTATCTATATATATATATATATATATATATATATATATATATATATATATATATATATATATATATATATATGTATATATATATATGATGGCACAAATCCAGTCTGACTAGTTGCTTTCCAAAAGGGATTTATTGTTCCATTCAATAAAGTGCAAAGTGTGAGGTGCCACAAAGAAAACCTGGTTTACGCGTTTCAGCAAAAAGCCTTCAACTGGGCCAGCCTGTAGTGAATCCTAGTTTGTTTTAACAGGTTAACAGGAGTTAGCTTAGCCGTAGGTTTGTAAACTCGTGCCCCCGTCACCCAGTGACTTTTAACCTACTTAGCTTGCTCTGGCTTAGTCCATTTAATTATTTATTTCCTTTAAAATGGCGGCCTTGTTTATAGTCAGGCCACTTGGTATGGGTTCTATTATCAGTGTCACTGCGCCAAGGCGTCAAGATCAAGCACGAAAGACAAACATACAGTAGGCATTCACACTTAGGGATTTTCCCTCTCTATACTTTCGAGGGATTGTTGATATTAATTGCCGTCCCAAGCATGCCTGTTATCTATTGTTATGAATAACACTTATGTCAGGGGACCTTGTAGATCTGTATAAATACAACACACTTTTAGACAGATAATCAGAGGGATTCTGACCAGAGGGCATCGCCACCATCGCTGATACCGATGCTGCAGTCATCTTGACACTGATCCAGTCTTCGTGTCCCTGCGGAGTCTGAGATAGAGACCTCATTCCAAGGTAACGAGGGTTGGGGGCTCCTCTCATGGACACGGTTTTGGCAGATTAGGTTTAACGAACCCAGCTCTTCCTTTTTAGGTAGGAGGTTAGACCTACTCTCCTTAGGGTATTAGGGCTTATTCCATCTTTTACATATAGATATATTTCTTTCATATATTGCATAATGGTGGGGGTCTTTATAACAATGACTCTCCTCTTTACAATACTGTTGCTTGGTATATTCATTATCCTAATCATTGCAGTTCATGCATCTTATCACAAATTGCAGTTATGTTGAATAAAAACTATTATAACTTTACTGCATCTGTGTTATTGCCTTTGTTTGTATGAGACATAACAAATCTGTGAGAAAAGGGTAATTTCCGTTTAACCACGACAACCCTGAGATATTGTATTTTGAGTCCATGCGTAAGCGACTGCTACAAATCACCTTTTACTATTGTGTTTTTGGTGAGGTACTGCTAGTAAGCCGATAAGGTTTGGACAACAGTTACAAATAGTTGTAGGAAGAGACTTAGGGGGTTATTCCAACTTTGGAGGAAGTGGTAATCCGTCCCAAAAGTGACGGTAAAGTGACGGATATACCACCAGCCGTATTACGAGTCCATTATATCCTATGGAACTCGTAATACGGCTGGTGGTAAATCCGTCACATTTGGGATGGATTACCACCTCCTCCAAAGTTGGAATAACCCCCTTAGTCACCTACAAACGAAAGTACTGTCATCCTGAGACCAGCAGTCTTGCTCAGAGCAAGAGTCCAAACTACGACATGGCGCCACCAACGATGGTGTTTAGGCACTCATTTACGGTTACCCTGATTATCGCTGTCTCACAGACAACAGGTACCCTCAGTACCATTATACAGAGACGTCCGTGGTCTTTGGGAGAATCCTCCTCAGCCAAACAGGTAACTCCTAAATAGGCTGTAGGTTGTTCGAGCTCGAACTCACAAAAGGAAAAAACTTCCCCTATTTTGGTGTTCCGTTTCTCTAAACAACTATGGCTAATACCATAGACATTCCTGTGAATGCTAGACATGCACGTACACAACATTTATCAGCACATGGCCTTACAGAAGAGGGCGGGGAAGTTACTTTGATTGTAGAAGCAACTGAAGCATACCAAACGGAAACATTTTACTGTTGGGTTGCCTTTCCTGAGGCAGACCAACAAACGCACACATTTCACACTTATGACATTGCGGACGTACCCGTAAGGTACGAAGCATACCAGTATCATGAAATATCGCTCACATATCAGGAGCATCAAAACTGGTTTGAAGGCGCCCTACCACATATACTGCGACGAGTGAGGCTAGGTCCTTTAAGTAATGAAGGGCCTACGTGGCCCATGTTTGCCACATATACACCTCACCCAGGCATACAGACTGTGCCGCTTGTAGATTTAAGGATATTATATAATGAATTAGTGGCATTATATAGACGATTGGTCCAGTTCGTAATGCGAACATTAAACACTACACCAGCGCGTCCAGCACCGCCAGTAGCTGGTGGATATCAATTGGCTACTGGGATTAATCCACAAACGGTGCATACCATTATGGGTAAAGTGCCCTCGGATCGAGAAAAAATACCGTTCTGGATTGCTCAGAAAACAAATCAGCTGGAAGGTGTGTTCCCCCATACGGGGCCACAGGAGAAACATAGATTGCTCACTATGTGCTTGCCATTCGGGATGGTTCCCTCGGTTGATGAATGTGCCACTTGGGGTACAGTCTTTGCTGCTGTTTATACTACCACGCATGGTACCCCTACACTGGCCAATTTGCCGGAAGTGTTGAAACAAATACAAAATGAGCATGGGGCTGCACCGGCCCTACATCTGGGGATGAAATTGATGCGTAACTTTGACGCCGTCTCCTCGATAATATTAAGTAATATTAAAGGGGAAGCAGTAGCACTGACGATACGTCAGCGTCTCCGGGAAACTCCACACCAGGAACAAGAGAGACAGCTACCGAAAATAATCTCTGATACCTATACTAGTATAGGACGGGATGGGCTGGGAGCCAAACCTAAAAAATTGGACATACCGAGTACCACCCATAAGGAAAATACAAGGCAAGCACTAGAGGGGTCTAAAAAGCGCTGGGACAAACAAAAGGATTTCAAGGATAGGAGAAATAAAAGAGCTGATTCTCCGCATCCGGAGTACTCCGACAGGAGATATAATTTCAGGAATAGGGATAACATTAGAACTCCAGACAGATATACTGATTCACGTCCTTCTCGTTCCTTTCAGGACTCACCGGATAAACGTAGCGAGAGAGGGGGCCGTCAAGATCGACGTCCGGAATACGTGAAAGAAAAGAAAGACTCGCTGCAGTCTACCATTAAAAAAGAAGAAAAGACTCCTCAGCAGAAGCCACAATTTAAAAAGAAGAAAGTGGCAGCACTGACAGTTAAAAATGCCAGTAGTATTGAGAACACTGTTGAGGAACAAGAGGTGGGCAGTGACTCTGTTGGACAGCGCAGCAGAGGTCACGATATGTCGCCAGAGTCTGAAAGATCATCTGGATGCGACAGCAACTAGCGATTACATCGCAGTTGAAACGGCGGATGGCCGCGTACTTCCACCCGATCGGGTTTTTGATTTAACAATTCAGATAGAGGGAGACGTGGAACGCATTATTAGTGTAATATTTTGGGATGAACTTACTAGTGATATCCTGTTGGCCGAGAGAGACTGGCCACCTGAACATGTCCGCATGCTCCCACATGGGGAAGATGTCATTTTGCCTTCTTTCTCCGATCTTGTTCCAGAGACAGACAAACAAGCCTATGCTGCTGAATGGGCTTTAGCACAGGCACCTGCATTATACCGTAATCATGTAGGATGGGACAAGGACTCTCCTTGTCATGTTATTCCCGTTCGGTCTACACCACACCCGCAGCCACAATACCCTGTTAAACATGAAGCAAAAGCTCCAGTGACGGAGATACTGTCACAACTTGAATACCAGGGAGTAATTGAGCCCTGTACATCGGCAATGAATAATCCGCTATTTCCCGTTGCGAAACCTGATCATTCATATAGAATAGTGGTTGATTATAGGCACTTGAATAGTCATGCACGCACTTATGCTATACAAAATTCACACAGCACAGCGCTAATTAATAATATAGTGCGTAAAAAATATAAAACTACATTGGATATATCGAATGTTTTTTTCTGCCAGAATTTAGCACATGAAAGTAGAGACCTAAGTGCATTTTCCTATGGTTCTCAGAAACGCTTTTGTCGTTTACCACAAGGCTATAAAAACAGACCAGGACTGTTTTCGGCCCGTGTCACATCAATCTTACAGGAGCTTGATTCCGAGGCATTATCATATGTGGATGATATCTATCTCACTGATGACACCCTTGAAATTCATCTTGCCAGGGTCGATCGGATAATTTTGGGATTTGCCGCCTTCGGATATAAATTTAATTTTAAGAAAAGCAAGATAGCCTTTCTTAGTGTATTGTTCCTAGGATATGAACTATCAAACGAGGGGAAGAGCCTGGCCCCGCACTTCCTAGAGAAGTGTGCTCAGCTACAGCCTCCGAACACGCTTAAGAAATTGCAGTCATTACTGGGTTTCTTTAATTTTGGCAGAACATATATTCCAGATTATGCTGAACGCGTAAAGCCACTAAGGGGGTCATTCCGACCCCGGCGGCCGGGGATGCGGGAGCACCGCCAACAGGCTGGCGGTGCTCCTCAGGACATTCTGACCGCAGTGGTTCAGCCGCGGTCAGAACAGGAAAACCGGCGGTCTCCCGCCGGTTTTCCGCTGTCCTGCAGAATCCTCCATGGCGGCGCAGCTTGCTGCGCCGCCATGGGGATTCTGACACCCCATACCGCCATCCTGTTCCTGGCGGGTCGCCCGCCAGGAACAGGATGGCGGTATGGGGTGTTGTGGGGCCCCTGGGGGCCCCTGCAGTGCCCATGCCAATGGCATGGGCACTGCAGGGGCCCCCGTAAGAGGGCCCCACTTTGTATTTCAGTGTCTGCTTTGCAGACACTGAAATACGCGATGGGTGCCACTGCACCCGTCGCACATACCCACTCCGCCGGCTCCATTCGGAGCCGGCTTCCTCGTGGGGAGGGGTTTCCCGCTGGGCTGGCGGGCGGCCTTCTGGCGGTCGCCCGCCAGCCCAGCGGGAAAGCCAGAATGGCCCCCGCGGTCTTTTGACCGCGGAGCGGCCATATGGCGCCTCCCTCCAGGCGGGCGGCGACCGCCGCCCGCGGGGGTCAGAATGACCCCCTATATGACTTAATTCAGCCCAATTATTCTAGCAGGCGATGGACAATTGAACACACACACATCCTAAGGGACATACAACGAGACATGCTAGAAGCTAGACACTTGTACACACGGGACAATAAAACGAATTTGGTCATCAGAATAATAGCTGGTGCCCTAGGATTTACCTATGTCATCTTTAATGAGGGTGACACAGTGCCAATAGCATACAAATCACATTTGTACTCCAATGCAGAAACACGTTTTGCTCCTACTGAAAACATTCTGACGGCAGTTCAGATTGCCGTCATAAAGGAGAGACCGCTTGCCCAGGGGAAACGCATTGTTGTTGTCTCCCCGGTTCCGGCCTTAGAGGCTGTCACTAAAGCGAGCGTTCCTAACGCTAAGGCATTGCATCCACGCTGGATTCAATGGGCAACATCTCTGACCGCCACTAATGTTGATTATGTGTTTGACCCAAGGCTTCAGACACAAGAATTTCTCCAGTAATAACAAGAGTACCCCACTCCCTTACATATATTGCCAATAGACAGTTATGATACCATCATTTACACTGACGGATCGGCACAACCGGCTGTGGGTACTAAACATCAATACTCGGCAGCTTGCGCAGCCGTGTGCGGGGTAATGGAAGACGGAGTTTTTCATCCTCATAACACGTACACTCAGACCTTAGGGGACTGCACAGCCCAGTTGGCCGAGCTTAAGGCTCTTCTTCTAGCGCTCGAACATTCAGAGCCAGGAACACAGACTTTGATCGTCTGTGATTCGTATTACTGCGTCCAGTCAAACAATGAATACCTCAATCATTGGATACTGAACGGGTTTAGAGATTCTAAAGGGAACACCATTAAACACAAAATATTGTGGGGAAGGGTGGCTGATCTTAAGGATAAGCTGCCATGTGTCCATGTAGTTCATACATTGGGGCACCAACGTGTAGGAATACATGTTGCCGGTAATACATTGGCTGACGAAGCAGCCAAAGCTTCAGTAGCTACGGCTTCTGTGGCTGCAGTGACTCGTTCTCGGACGAGGTTGGATAATGAAATAGTGATTGCCGTTAAAGCCTCGGCTGCAGGCAAGCCCCTTCCGAAAGGATACCCTACGAACTATACATATCATATCAGTGCACAGAATGTTGCTTTTGCAACAATTTCTGATGTTGTTGATCGAGTGATCCCAAATGAAGACCAACGATTGGAACTGATTACAGCTGCACATGAGGGTGTCGCTTCTGCACATGCTGGTATACAGGCCACTATCACCATTCTACAACAACGGTACTGGTGGCCTGGTCTATGCAGACGGACTAAACAGTATGGCCCTCATTCTGACCCTGGCGGTCGGTGATAAAGCGGCGGCCAAGCCGCCAACAGGCCGGCGGTCTAAAATATGCAATTCTGACCCTGGCGGGAACCGCCAACACAGCCCGCCAACTTAACACTCCGCCCGCCACAGCGGTACAAACAAACAGCGCGGCGGTTCCCGCAAACAGCCCGGCGGCAGACAAAGTACCGCCCACCCTATTACGACCCACCAATCTGCCACCTTTTCCGGGGCGGGAGCACCGCCGATAAGAACACGGCGGAAACAGACTACGAACGGGAAAACGCTCACCTCTACGCACTCCACGCGAGATTCCGGCAGTATGGAGCCAGAGTTGCAGGTCATCCCCGCACTCCTATTCCTCCTCATATACCAGGAGCACGCCCGGCGGCGCGGAAGACATCGGTGAGTACGGCACCTACGACACAGGGGAGGGAAAAGATTACCGGCACACACCCACCCACCCACACCCACTACAACACACACATCAATGCATTCCCACAGATCACTGTCACAACCCACAAACCACCCCCCTCCGAAATAATGCAAAGACCAAAAGAAGAGATCATAAACGGGCAGATATATTGAAATATGTACACCATTAATCCCAATAAAAAAATAAACTATGTACAAAAGATATACAGCTACTAAATGTAGTCCAACCACTGTCCGTGGATCACAGGGGTCCTGTGCAAAGGGGCAAGGCCCAGTCCCACGACAAGAACTCCACGGAGAGAACACTGCAGGGGCATCAGAAAGAAAATAGGACAGGCACCTCAGGGGGAAGGGAAGGGGGGGCACCTCAGCCACTTGAGTACACGACGCCAGATCCACGAGGGGACTCCATGACCACTGGGCCATCCTGGGGAGAGCAAAGCCACAGTCCAAACAGTCCATACAGTGGGTGGCCTGCCCACTGGGCCATCCTGGGGAGAGCAAAGCCACAGTCCATACAGTCCATACAGTGGGTGGCCTGCCCACTGGGCCATCCTGGGGAGAGCAAAGCCACAGTCCATACAGTCCATACAGTGGGTGGCCTGCCCACTGGGCCATCCTGGGGAGAGCAAAGCCACAGTCCATACAGTCCATACAGTGGGTGGCCTGCCCACTGGGCCATCCTGGGGAGAGCAAAGCCACAGTCCATACAGTCCATAACAGACCCCACTGCCACTGGAGGAGGCAAGTTGGCCAGAGGACATCCTGCAGCCCTGCCCGAGATAGATCCTGCCCTGCCACGTCTGCCAAAGGGCCAGCGGTTCTTGCCCTGAAGGGCCCAGTTCAGCGGTTCTTGAGACGGCGGGGCCCAGTTCAGCGGTTCTTGAGACGGCGGGGCCCAGTTCAGCGGTTCTTGAGATGGCGGGGCCCAGTTCAGCGGTTCTTGAGACGGCGGGGCCCAGTTCAGCGGTTCTTGCCTTGAAGGGCCCAGTTCAGCGGTTCTTGAGACGGCGGGGCCCAGTTCAGCGGTTCTTGCCTTGAAGGGCCCAGTTCAGCGGTTCTTGAGACGGCGGGGCCCAGTTCAGCGGTTCTTGCCTTGAAGGGCCCAGTTCAGCGGTTCTTGAGACGGCGGGGCCCAGTTCAGCGGTTCTTGAGACGGCGGGGCCCAGTTCAGCGGTTCTTGAGACGGCGGACGGTCTATGGCCAACTGCTAATTGCCTGGTGGTGCCCTCCTGGGCAGCGGGGATGGTGCTCCTTCACTGCCCACCTGGGCTGTGGGTGGTGGGGCCCTCCTGGCCAGCTGGGCTGGGTCCTCCCTGGGCAGCGGCTATGGGGGTGGTGGGCTCTCCCGGGGCAGCTGTGCCGGTTCCTCCCGGGGCAGCGGCTATGGGGGTTGTGGGCTCCTCCTGGGCAGCAGGCCTGCTGCCTGACCTCTCCAACTTGCTGCCCTTGCCCTCCTTAGTCGTCGGCCTGTGGCCCTTTCCTCCCTTTGGAGCTGTGGCTGGTGACTGTCTCTGGGTGGTGTCCGGGGGGGATGTAGAAGGCGGGCTCCTGCGGCGACCCTTCCGCCTTCTGCTCCTCTTCCCAGGGGGTGGGCTGGCTGTCCCCTTGCTGCTGGGCGAAGATCCAGACATGCGGGCTGGCGGGCTCCAATACCCCTGCACCCTTGTCAAGGGGGCTGCAGGGCTGGTGGTGGCTGAGGTGCTCTTCTTACCCCGACGAGAAGGAGGGGGGGGCTCAGGGTCAGGAAAGAAGTTAGTAGTGGCGAGGAAGAGCTTCTTGGGACAATGGAGAGTGGTAGGTACAGTGGGAATGGGAGTGGAGGGAGAGGATGTGGTTGTAGTTGAGTCACGTTTGCTGTCTTTGGGTGCAGGTGCAGGAGGGATAGGCTGTCGTGAGGTGGATGGCTGTTGGGTGGGTGGGTGGCTGCGTTTGTGTGGTGTGGAAGAGGGGGTGACAGACACAGTGGGAGAGGACACAGGGGACGTGTAAATGGCAGTGGGGGTGGTGACTGCACGTGTGCGGACTGGAGTGGAGGGTGTGCTGGTGATGGAAACACTGGCTGATGGTGAGGTGAATGGAGGTGTGAGTGTAGACGTCACAGGGAGGGAGGAGGGAGACGAGGAGGTGGGGGTCACAGAGGTGGTAGTGACTGTTGGCATGTCTGCATCGGAATGTTGCGTGTGTGAATGTCTGCGTGATCTGTGGTGCTTATGTTTGGATGAGCTTCTCTTGGGTGTTGAGGTGTGTGCAGGCTGGTCTGATGGTGTGGGTGGGACAGGCAGAGGAACAGGAGACTGGGAGGAGGGAGTTAGTAGAGGGAGGCAGGAGACAGGGACAATGGCTGCCGTCAGTGCTGAGGCCAGAGCCTGGAACGATCGCTGATGGGCAGCCTGACCCGAATGAATGCCCTCCAGGTACGCATTGCTGCGATGAACCTCCCTCTCCACCCCCTGGATGGCATTCAAAAGGGTAGTCTGCCCAACAATGAGCGTTCGGAGGAGGTCAATGACCTCCTCACTGAGGGCAGCGGGGGTAACAGGGGCAGGGCCTGAGGTGCCTTGGGCGAAGGAGATGCCCGGCTTCCTGGCAGAGCGGGCACGGGGCGAACGCGGAGGGGCTGCTGGGAGGGCGGAGATGGTGCGCTGGGTGGCGGCTGTACCTGTAATGGCGGGGGGCACGGATGGTGCCACCCCCGCAAGGGAGCCCCCTTCCGAGGACGTGTCCGTGTCGCTGCAGGCTCCAGTCGTCCCCGTCGTGGAGCTCCCCTCGCCCTCCGTCTCACTGGTCCAGTCTGACTCTGTGGCATGGCCCTCCTGGGCCATGTGAGATGCAGCTCCCTCCTGCCCCGATGCCACTTCTCCTCCGCCTGATGATGCTGATGCACACAAGCACAGAAAGACAAACAAAAAGGGGGGGGGAGAGAGAAATAAAGGGATATTGAGTACATGGATCTCCGGTACAGTTAGCGGACATGACAGACACAGATGCCCCCTGCACTAAGTTGCGCACTTGGGGTACGCTACGCATTCCGTGGAACATGGCCTACACGCCTAGAGTTGACAACTGCACCCATGGATGACACGGCCCAGGGATGGCTGTACTGACAAACTACTGAGGGTGGTGGCTGGGGACACAGGGGCTTACGGGGGTGCCCAGCCTACAGATATCGCCCTGGCCTAGGGGGACCCCCAGCCCTCCTCCCCCACCCAGACACCTCCACTGCGCGACAACAGAGTAGATAATGCTTGTACTCACCCCCTTGTGTCTGCTGTGCTGCCCTCACGCGCCCATCCAATTCAGGGTAGGCCACCGCCAGGATCCGGAACATCAGGGGGCTCAGTTGACGGCAGGCACCCCGCCTACGTTGGGAGGCCATCCCCAGCAGAGACTCGGCGGTCTTCTTGGTCCCGCGGCGGATGTCCTCCCACCTCTTGCGGCAGTGGGTGCCCCGTCGATGGTGGACCCCCAGGGCCCGGACTTCCTTGGCGATGGCACGCCAAATCCCGATCTTCTCATGGGCGCGGACCTATGTGACACGTACAGGGAGGGAGAAATACCACGTTCAAGTTTCTCAGCATTTTCCTTTCCAGTGGCCCAACGCCCCCCATCCCCGCCAGGCCCCCCGCCATGCCCCCGCCATGCCCAACATGCCCCCCATCCCCGCCAGGCCCCCCGCCATGCCCCCCGCCATGCCCAACATGCCCCCCATCCCCGCCAGGCCCCCCGCCATGCCCCCCATCCCCGCCAGGCCCCCCGCCAGGCCCCCCGCCATGCCCAACATGCCCCCCATCCCCGCCAGGCCCCCCGCCATGCCCAACATGCCCCCCATCCCTTCCAGGCCCCCCGCCAGGCCCCCCGCCAGCCCCAACATGCCCCCCATCCCCGCCAGGCCCCCAAGCCAGCCAGTGGCCCCAAATCCATATTGAATTAAACTCACTTGTTGGTCTGGAGGACCGTAGAGTAGCGCATACTGGGGGAGGACCCCATCCACAAGTTTCTCCAACTCCTCTCCAGTGAAGGCAGGGGCCCTTTCCCCAGTCGCAGCAGCCATTGCCCCTTCCAGACCGAGGTCACAGCAACAGTTGCAGTATAGGTCCTCTCCTGTGAAAGTTCAAGTCGCAAGTGGATAAGTAGATAGAAAATGGCGGTCACGTCCGCGGCGGTGCGTACCGCGGCGGTGCGTCCCGCCACCGCCGGCGCCCTTCGCCATTGGCTCCTGAAACCCATAGGCTTCAATGTTAACCAATGCGGCTTCGCGCCGCGGTCTTCGCCCGCCGCCCGCCGCGGTGTGCCACGCCAGCGCATTGACCTCACATCCCATTGTCACACTTCACAGGTCAGGCAGCCGCCATTTCCAGGGCCCACATGGCTCAATTTCAACTGCGTCACACAGGCCTAGGCCTTGCATAGCCACTCAGACACGCCATTCACTGCATAGAGAATCGTATACTGTGCTAGCTGTGAGTACGTACCTGTGGGTTGCCTAACTGTGTGCTCCATATTGTCCTTCCTAGGCACCGTCCGCTGGGTTGGGCGAGGAGACGGATGAATCCTCCCGTGTACCGACCGCTGGTGGACCTGTCGACAATGGAAGAACGCCACATTATCCTGACCTACCGTCTTAACCGTGCCACTATCCATGAACTGTGTGCCCAGCTGGAGCCCGACCTGATGTCCCCCATCCGCCAACCCACAGGGATTCCCCCTCTGGTGCAGGTCATGTCAGTACTACATTTCTTGGCAAGTGGGTCATTTCAGACAACCGTGGGAATTGCTTCCGGGATGTCTCAGCCCATGTTTTCGAAGGTGTTATCCAGAGTGTTGTCTGCCCTGATGAAATCCGTGAGGAACTACATCATTTTCCCTGAGGTGGGCGAATTGGCTACAGTGAAGGGTGATTTCTACGCCCTTGGACATATTCCCAACGTAATTGGTGCCATTGATGGGACCCATGTGGCTTTGGTTCCCCCAAGAGACAGGGAGCAGGTGTACAGGAACAGAAAAAGTTACCATTCAATGAACATCCAGGTGGTGTGTTTGGCTGACCAGTACATCTCGCATGTAAATGCCAAATTCCCAGGGTCAGTGCATGACGCCTACATCCTCAGGAATAGCAGCATCCCTTACGTGATGGAACAGCTACAGAGACACCGTGTATGGCTAGTGGGGGACTCTGGGTACCCCAACCTGTCGTGGCTACTGACCCCAGTAAGGAATCCCCGGACCAGGGCAGAGGAACGGTACAATGAGGCCCATGGGCGTACTAGGAGGGTGATCGAACGCACCTTTGGCCTCCTAAAGGCCAGGTTTAGGTGCCTGCATATGACCGGTGGATCCCTAATGTACTCACCTAAGAAGGTGTGTCACATCATCGTGGCCTGCTGCATGCTTCACAACCTGGCTTTGCGCCGCCAGGTGCCTTTCCTGCAGGAGGATGGTCGAGACGGTGGTGTTGTGGCAGCGGTGGAACCTGAGGAGAGTGACGAGGAGGAAGACGACGGGGCTGAAACAGACAACAGGGACAGAATCATTGAACAGTACTTCCAATAGGACACAGGTAACATTTCAAAGATAATTTAGTAAATGTTAACTACTCTGCAGCATCTCTGCTGCCTGTCTATTTGCCCCAGTGTATGATGACTGAGTTTTGGCTTTTCCCTCCCTATTTCAGATCTGGGGTCCCCACTACGAGTCCTGTGCTTCGTTTCCCCATGGACTACAGCTTTGTGGCAGCTGTTTGTTGACTTCACCATGTACAAGGACATATTTGCACTGTCATGTCAATTACAATCTATTGAAATCACAGCCAGACTCCTGATATTTTGGTGCAAAATAGGTGTTTATTGAAGTGCTCAAAATGGGATGGGTGGTTTCAAGTGGGTGGGGGCTATGGTGAAGGAATGTCCATGGCAGAGTCCAGAGTAACAGTCACACAGGTGCATTGTCCAGAGGCCTGTGGAGAGATGGAGCATGGGCAGTTCAAGGATGGACAGGGTGACAATGTGGGACAGTGGGATGACATCAGGTGGTATCCTTTGCTGGCGGGGGTCTTGACATCCTACTCTGTCTTCTTGCGAGATCTCAGGGCCCTCTTGCGGGGTGGTTCTTCTCCTGCAGGAGGTGGGGGTCTGGTGGGCTGCTGCTGTGCGGGGGCCTCCTGTCCACTAGCGCCGGCGGAGGTGGATGGCTGTTCTTGGTCCAGGCTAGTGGCAGGGGCCCTTGGGTGTTGTTCAGTGTCCGCCCTGCTGTTTACGAGGTCCTGCAGCAGCCCTACCATGGTAACCAGGGTGGTGTTGATGGCTCTGATGTCCTCCCTGTACCCCCGATAGTGTTCCTCCTGCAGCACCTGGATCTCCTGGAACCGGGCCAGTACCGTCGCCATCGTCTCCTGGGAGCGGTTGTATGCTCCCATGATGGTGGTGAGGACCTCGTGGAGAGTGGGTTCCCTGGGCCTCTCCTCCCCCCCCTGTCGCACAGCTGCCCGCCGAGTTGCCCTGTTTCCCTGGGCCTCTGCCCCCTGGCCGGTGTGCCCACTACCACTGCCCCCAGGTCCCTGTTGTTGTTGGGGTGGTGGGTTATCCTGGGTGCCCTGTAGTGGTAGACACACCGCAGATTGACGCGCCCTGGAGACAGAGGCATGGGCCCGCTGGGTGGGAGCTGTGCTGGTGTTCCCAGAGGGGTTAGGGTCTGTAGTGGCCTGTGCCTGTGTGAGGGGAACCGACTGTCCAGAGGTCCCCGATGGTCCGGGCTGGTCATCGGTGTCCAGATCGACAGAGCTGCTGTCATCGCTGACGGCCTCTTGGGTGGGGGGTGTGGATAATTCTGGCCCCTCCGCCGCGGTGTGTTGACGGTCGGGTCCTGCAGGGGTATAGAGGTATGGTTATAGTTTCAATGTGTGGCATATGGGTGTATCTGTGGGTTCCCGTGTCCCCAAGTGCTGGCATTCGTGTGTGGGGGCTTTGGTGAGGGTGGCTTGTGGGGGGGATGTGTATATGCATTGGGCATGCTTTGATGATGGGTGTCCATGCTTAGTGGACGCATGCAGGCCTAGGTTTTGGGATGTGTGGGTTGTGATGGTGAGACATTGGCGGGGAATAGGTGTGCTGGGGGTGGGGGTGAGGATGGTGGTGGGGGTGAGGATGGTGGTGGGGGTGAGGGTGGGGGTGAGGATGGGGGTGGGGGTGAGGGTGGGGTTCGAGGATGGGGGTGAGGGTTGGGGTCTGATTTGGCATGCAGGTGGGGGGGAAGCAGTATTGAAGCTTCAACTTACCAGTATCCATTCCTCCGCCGACTCCTGCGAGGCCGTCAGGATGCAGGATGTTCAAGACTTCCTCCTCCCATGATGTGAATTGTGGGGGTTGAGGTGGGGGTCCTCCGCCAGTCTTCTGCACGGCGATGTTGTGCCTGGATACCATGGAACGCACCTTCCCCCGTAGGTCGTTCCATCGCTTCCTGATGTCTTCCCGATTTCTGGGGTGCTGTCCCACTGCGTTCACCCTGTCGACAATCCTCTGCCATAGCTCCGTCCTCCGGGCAATGCTGGTGTATTGTATCTGTGTGCCGAACAGCTGGGGCTCTACCCGAACGATTTCCTCCACCATGACCCTGAGTTCTTCGTCTGTGAAGCGGGGTTGTCTTTGGGGTGCCATGGGGTGGTGTGTATGATGTGTGGGGTGGAGTATGTGTATTTAAGTGAGTTGAGTGTGGTGGTGTGTGTTGTTTTGTGTGTGGATAGTGTGTGGGTGATGGTGTTGAGTGGCTGTGGCTGTTATGTTTTGGATGCTGGTGTCTCGCTCTTGTCTTCTTTACGAATTTTTAAGCGTAGGGGTTTGTGGGTGATGTGGGTGTGTGTTTTATATTGTATTGTGTGTGTGGGAGTGGTGTGTGTATGTGTATCAGGTGTGTGGGATTCAAATCGTCCAATGTGGCTGAGTTTTGTTCGTTTGTGTGTATTCTGACCGCGCCGCTGTGTCCCGCCAATGGAATACCGCGTTTGAATGACCGCCGCGTGGATTCGTTGGTCGTAATGGCATGGGCGTATTTCTGTTGGCGTGACGGTGGAGGTTTGGTCACCTCCACCTTTCCGCCGACCGCTGGTCTGGCGGTCTGTTGTGGCGGTCGGATTTTCGGAGGTTTGCCTTCTGCGGGTCAGAATGACCGTGGCGGGTTTCCGCGACCGCGGCGGGATTATGGAGGATTTCTGACCGGCGGTAGGCGCCTTTTACCGCCGAGGTCAGAATGACCACCTATGTCCTTTGCTGTGACATTTGTCAGCAGATTAAGGGCTCGAATATCAGACGCCCTCCGCAGACATCTCTCTTAGTGTCAGACAAACCACTCCATTGTGTGTACCTGGACCATTGTGGTCCTTTGCAACCTGATGGTGCATACAAATACATTTTAGTGGCTGTAGATTCCTGTTCTAGATTCCTGTGGGTATGGCCACAGCGGTCGGCTGACGCCCAGACTGTTATAAAAGATTTGCTGATCTTTATCGGTACATATGCGGTTGCAGCATTCCATTCGGACCAGGGCCCTGCATTTGCCTCTAAGGCTTTCAGGGACACCATGAGGACGATGGGTGTTGAACTCCATTACTCCTCACCATACCATCCCGAGGGAAATTCGGTCGTGGAGAGGCAGAATCGTGATCTAAAGCAGTCCTTAACAGCTCGAGTATTAGGTTCAGGCCACAGTTGGTTACATCACCTATATCGGGTCCAGAGAGCACAGAATAATCTGCCAAGACGGTCCTTGAGGGGAAAGTCTCCTTATGAGGTTCTCTTTGGGACAACTATGTATGTTCCCGATCTTGATGCCCCTGCTATGGTGTCAGCAGAAACACCATTTGACATAAAAGAACGTCTCGCTGTTTTACAGGAGCTTCAACAATTCCGTGATGATAAATCATCTGCAAGCGCTGCCACCTTGGGAATAAGGGATTTGGCGAAAACTTCGACTGGCTGGATTCCTAGCGTTGGGGATCTGGTTCGTGAGAAGATCGCTGTGAAAAAAGAGTTTAGTCCAGCATACAGAGCACCTGTACCGGTCTTGGGGATAAAAGGCACCAGGACTGTCATCCTTCCGCCATTGTCTGGTTCCAAATCAAACAGATTCATCTCCATTGATGACATTAAATTACACCATGTGGCCGATTCTTCACAGTAGACCAGGAGGTCCCTTGGGTGGTTCCCGATCCCCTCTCACTACCCAACAGGACATCCCTCTACATAGTAGGATGACCATCGCTACTACTGACTATGCAACTATGTCAGCTGCTGTTCCAGACACTTCCTCGACCATGGGGAGGGCAGAAAATGAACTTTTGTTGGTTCCTGTAACAACTTCGGAGAACACACCGCTACAGGATTTGGCTGTATTTTACACGAACACTTCCACGACTGGTAACGTCATCTATCATGAACCTCCACGAACAGTGGATGGGAATTCGATGAGTGCTGTGTTTGCGGAGACTTCCTCTGGCTATTTTGTGGATATTGATGATTTTTCTTCAGATTCATCCTCAACTGAGACTGACAAACTTTCCAGAGGTAGCAAGTTCTATCAATGGCTTAAAAAGAACTATTTGATATATCCATGGAACTATCTCTGGTTCTGTTTGACATTTATTGCATTGTTTTTATGGATTGGTTTTGTGACTGTTTTCTTTTTACTAATTAATGGTCACTATATTGCTGATCGCTCCTCAGTGGAGCCTGTTGATGTAATTTTAACACCGCATCATTCATCACATAAGGTCCGACGTGATTTGTCCCCTGTCAATATTACAGCTATTCCAATTTCTGATGGGATTGTTTGGGACAAAGTTCCGTTCGATATATACGGGCCTACAGAGATAATTCAAATACCATACGTGTTCAAAATTTCTATGTCTGATGTTATTACACCTAATGTTGTCTCTGATGATTGGGATGTCCAAACAGTGGATTCCATGCTAACTGAAATGAAGGACTACTCCGCTTTTGGAAGTGATGATGTATATGATTTTACAATGAATTATGGTGAAATGTTCTGCTATAATAATTGGGGACATCACTACCTGCACCGTGCAACTAGATATAGGCCTCTTTTTAACTACACACAATGGGAACATTGTTCAACACCACGGGTGGGGAGTCCAAAGTATTACAGTGACAAATTCACATACTTTTCTGGGCATGATACAACGAAAGCTGAATCTTATTATTTTAAATTACCTAAGACACACATTAGAAAACTGTTGCTAACAGATACAAAACTGATTTATTCAGATCCCTTTGTTTCCCGACTTTCGATTGAGGGTTATGAATATTGGAAGGACACTATCGATTTGAAGAGTTTATGGGGGACGCAAGATTGGCAGATACAGGGTAGGGAGGCTTTGTTTCGAGCTTGCTTAATTCCTGTGCAAATGATTTTTTTAAATGACACTGTTGAGCAGACATCATGTCTGGGATTAGCTAAAATAAAGGATCTAAACACACCTAGTATCCCTACACCGATAAAATTTAAAGATTGGCAACACTTTCTAAATGTTTCTGAGGAAAGGCTAGATGCATTGGTTAAGGCTGGTGACTATAATTCTTCACTTTCCAGTCCCGGGGGATGGTTGGTATGGCCCACCGATACTGATGAGTGTCAAAGGCGTTTTTTGAACTCTTCAGGGTTTTTTTCCATTCATAGACCAGACCCTCGCTTTTTGTCAGGTCAGCATGCTGGTATAATTACAACTTACAGTGTGGGCAAGCTGTGCCAACAATGGGTACAAACGAACACCTTAACAGCGGTGAAACAACACCTCAATACTCTTTCTGACAGTATAGACCTACAAGATTTCCTATTAGGTCCTAGAAAGCAACGCTCAAAACGGTTTTTATATGCCATGTATAATGAAATTTGGAAACTTTCTCAAATTGAGGCTGCTGCACGTTTACGGCAACTTGATAAAGAGAATTTGGAAAACACATTGGCTGTTGTCGACAATGGCATGAACACGCTATCCAACAGGATTTATTCCCTGTTGAATATAGTGTCATCTGCTATTGATATCACTCAGACTGATTTGTCTCGGTTATATCATGGGCAAACACAGCTGCGTTCCATCATGCAGCTGAGTTGGGCATTACAGACGCTGAAAAGTGGCCACATTCCATGGAAATACCTTAATGGGAGTGAACTATTCGCTGCTTTTAATTTTTCCAGGGAACAAGTGACAATGGCTAAAAGAGAGGCTCGTTTCACCTTGCTTCAAGTAGAAAAATTAGATAAGTTGCCCTTCACGGTAGCAGAGAGTCCTTCAACTATCTGGCTCTTACACGGCATTATTAATTTACCGTTTTCAACGTTTCGTTTCTCAAGCTTCCTGAAACATCTTGCAGTGGGACGATATGAACGGCTAGGAGATAGCTTTATTAAGGAAGAGTGGGAGTTGCCCTTTGAGTATCGATGTCTGAACGGCGAACAAGAGGTCTTTCTTAGCGGAAGTGAATGTGAGACTACTGTTCGTCATTCCATGATATGCAAACAGGTGTCTCTTCACGGTCTTTGCAATGCGGGGGTCGCAAATTTGGCCTGTTTTCTGAAGGGTACTCCCGTCCCCTTGATTCGTTCAGTGTTTCATGTTCTTTCTAATGGGAGTTATGTTCTTCTGAGCGATGACAGCTGTTGCGGCTTGCGACCTGGAATTGCCTACGCAATCTCAGTCACGAAGGTCGTTACGTGTTGTGGCCATGTTTTGTTTCCCCCACACGAGAGATACAAGTATCTGAAATGTGGCCCCACATTGATACTATTAATGTGAACTATGACAAGTTGAGTAGACTGAAGGCGCTATTGTTTCAAAAACAGCTCGCCTTGACATCCACAAAAGAGACGTATGCTCTCCAGGTTCCGAGATCATCAGCCGAGAAACAATCCCTTTTAAATACTGATTTCCCCAAACACTTTGGAGAGTTGGTGTCCAGAATATTCAATGCTTCAAGCACAACTGGGATTGTTCATTTCTTTAAGGCTGTCGGGTCTGGTTTCGTGTCCATCTTCCAGACTGTCTTCGGAGTCATCCCATCAGCCATCCATTCACTCTTTTCCAGTGTGTTTGGTGGCTTTCCAATTATTTTGGCTTTAATTGGCGGACTACTACTGCTATTTTTTCTGATTCGGGGTGGTTGTTTTTTTCCAGCGACACAGAGCAATGGAGCCGCTCCCGTCAACGCTACTGTGCAGTGAACGCATGGTTCGGATCTTCGGTACACCTTTGCTGGTGGAACTGGAATTTGACTGGTCATTGTCATTCCGGCCTCTACTGTGGTGCGTACAACCGGTGTTCCGCTGCATATGGTGTCTCTTTGAACATCTGCCTATGGTCTGTCTTGCTGTTACACCGACATCTCCTGTGGACCACGAACTGCTGATGTCCCCGATGAGGGTTCATACACGGTCATGCCCCTTGAGACTGAGGTTGCTCCGCGAGGCCACCTATGAGCCTTCTGTCATTAGATCTAACACGGATGAGGACACTGCAGCGAGTGTCGATACACCAATGACTATGGCTCACTTCTGCTCTGTGGATCCGTTTGTCCGTCCAGCTCTCGATTTCACTTCTGACGATGTTGACTCATTTTTTAGATCCTTGAATGGTGACTTCGATTACATTCTTCAAGATCCTGCATATAGCACATAATTTGATGAATTTGCTTGCCAGTTCCCGATTCTAATCAAAGAAGCAATTATACTAAAAGTTTGCTATACTTGTCATGGTTGATATTAAAAGTCTCTGGAATGTTTTTTAGAAACGAATTTGATAACACAGCATTTATTTTTTCGTTAAGTTTTTTGGCTTTTTAGTTCAGTAGCAGCTTTTTAGCGATTAGGGTTTTCTTTACCTTCATCATACGTGTTACGGCAATGGGGAGGGTGTAGTGAATCCTAGTTTGTTTTAACGGGTTAACAGGAGTTAGCTTAGCCGTAGGCTTGTAAACTCGTGCCCTCGTCACCCAGTCACTTTTTAACCTACTTAGCTTGCTCTGGCTTAGTCCATTAAATTATTTATTTCCTTTAAAATGGCGGCCTTGTTTATAGTCAGGCCACTTGTTATGGGTTCTATTATCAGTGTCACTGCGCCAAGGTGTCAAGATCAAGCACGAAAAACAAACATACAGTAGGCATTCACACTTAGGGATTTTCCCTCTCTATACTTTCGAGGGATTGTTGATATTAATTGCCGTCCCAAGCATGCCTGTTATCTATTCTTATGAATAACACTTATGTCAGGGGACCTTGTAGATCTGTATAAATACAACACACTTTTAGACAGATAATCAGAGGGATTCCGACCAGAGGGCATCGCCACCATCGCTGATACCGATGCTGTAGTCATCTTGACACTGATCCAGTCTTCGTGTCCCTGCGTAGTCTGAGATAGAGACCTCATTCCAAGGTAACGAGGGTTGGGGGCTCCTCTCATGGACACGGTTTTGGCAGATTAGGTTTAATGAACCCAGCTCTTCCTTTTTAGGTAGGAGGTTAGACCTACTCTCCTTAGGGTATTAGGGCTTATTCCATCTTTTACATATACATATATTTCTTTCATATATTGCATAATGGTCGGGTCTTTATAACAATGACTCTCCTCTTTACAATACTGTTGCTTGGTATATTCATTATCCTAATCATTGCAGTTCATGCACCTTATCACAAATTGCAGTTATGTTGAATAAAAACTATTATAACTTTACTGCATCTGTGTTATTGCCTTTGTTTGTATGAGACATAACAAATCTGTGAGAAAAGGGTAATTTCCGTTTAACCACGACAACCCTGAGATATTGTATTTTGAGTCCATGCGTAAGCTACTGCTACAAATCACCTTTTACTATTATGTTTTTAGTGAGGTACTGCTAGTAAGCCGGTAAGGTTTGGACAACAGTTACAAATAGTTGTAGGAAGAGACTTAGGGGGTCATTCTGACTCCCGCCGGCCGCGGTAACCGCAGGGCCGGCGGGAGCCGCCGAATGACCGCACCGCGGTCATATGACCGCGGCGGCCATTCTGAGTTTCCCGCTGGGCTGGCGGGCGACCGCCAGAAGGCCGCCCGCCAGCCCAGCGGGAAACCCCTTTCCATGAGGATGCCGGCTCCGAATGGAGCCGGCGGAGTGGAAGGGGTGCGACGGGTGCAGTTGCACCCGTCGCGATTTTCAGTGTCTGCTTGGCAGACACTGAAAATCTTGGTGGGGCCCTGTTAGGGGGCCCCTGCAGGGGGCCCCCAGGGGCCCCATGACACCCGTTACCGCCAGCCAGGTTCTGGCGGTCAAAACCGCCAGAGCCAGGCTGGCGGTAAGGGGGTCGGAATCCCCATGGCGGCGCTGGATTCCCTTAGGCAGCGGGAAACCGGCGGTTCCAGTTTCTGACCGCGGTTGTACCGCCGCGGTCAGAATGCCCATGGGAGCACCGCCAGCCTGTTGGCGGTGCTCCCGCAGTCGCTGGCCCTGGCGGTCCATGACCGCCAGGGTCAGAATGACCCCCTTAGTCACCTACAAACAAAAGTACTGTCATCCTGAGACCAGCAGTCTTGCTCAGATCAAGAGTCCAAACTACGACAAGCCCATAGTGCAGTGCAAAACATAGATTTAAAGGGATCTCCTCATTTTTGTCTAAACCTTCTCTTAAAGGTATAAACACACACAAACCACTCATGTAACCATGTAGAGCTATTCCTATACAATCAATCTTCCTTATGGCAGTATGAGAATCCAAATCATATAATGACCTTGTAATGAGTTACAGTTTATAGAATCACATGATTATTTGCATTAATTCACTCATTTTTTGATACAGTACTTCTTTTGATAAACTGCTTTTTCTCAATAAAGTGCTTATCATAGGTTTAACTCATTGATATCATAATTATTTACATTCACTGCAGCAAATGATTTTCTGTCTTTCACTATTTCCACCCTATCGAGAAGTAAAGTGTGAAGTGCCGCAAAGAAATCTGATCCGGTATAGTACCTCATGATTCATCCTTATCTAAAAAACCAGGCAGCCCCATGGGAATAAACCATATAACAAATAACTAATCCATCAAATGTTTGCTTGAGGTTGAACTATCTCCCAGTGAAGTACTCATATTTAATCAAGGATTCATTATACTGGCCTCATATAAGCTAACAATTTCATGAGTGTCACATTCTCATATATTCCCCATGTAAACACATATCTCAAAGAATGAGAATTTATAACGGACAACCCTAATGTAAATTATGTCAAAAAACATGTGTGCAAAGATGATCGGCAAAGGGATGGCATCATCTTCTTTCTTTGAATATTCACCTGTTATAAAAATCAGATAATCATAAATAACGAATATCCTTATAATCTCCAGCATGGTGATCCCAAATGTGTTTGGCGACAACATAGGAGTAGTCTCTATTTGCTATTGCTCATAAATGTTGCAATATGCACAGTCTCAGTTTGTTTACAGTGCTACCAATGTACTTTTTGCCACATTTACATTCTAAGATGCAAACAAAAAATGGGGTTTCACATGAAATCCGGTTCCTGACCCTCCTCACGGATCCATCAAAACCTTTGAGCTCAGTCATACTCTTACCATACCGGCAGGCTTTGCACTTTGTGCATTTGACAAAACCTTCAGTTTGGAGCCAGCTTCTTGTTCCACTTCATTGGGAGGGCAGATAGCTTTTGACTAGCAAGTCGTTCAAAGATGGTGTTTTTCTACAGGTGACCCTTGGATGTTTCATCACCCATTCTTTCAATTCTTGATATTTCCTAATGATTCTCCAGTTCTTTCCAATGGCTGTTCTGATTTCTTCATCTGAACAGTCATAATCCATGATATAATGATTTGATCCTGATTATTATTCTTTTCTTTTTTATTATTTTTAGGAACTAATAAGTCCTCCCCGTTCTTTTCCATGGCTCTTTTCATAGCATCCTCCAGTATGGATGCTGGGTTTCCCCTCTTTATAAATATGTGCAACATTTCCTCACCCTGTATTTTAAAGTCGCTCAGAGCAATTTCTTCTGGCTCTTAGAAATTCTCTATAGGGCACAATCCATTTAATTGAATTTAGATTTTTATTATGATATTTGTGTCTTTTTGTAAATCTTGTAAAGCCCACCAATCATTATTAGTCATGTTATTTAAATGTCTGGGGTGTTTCTGTTTTTGAACACGTCCACCTTATTCCCCAGTGGTAGTTGTGGGCAAAAATTTAGATTTTGATTTGTAACCACTCATTCCTGATTTGTTTGTTTCCATTCCCATTTATGTACAGAATTGCAAGTACAAAAATTCCCCTTCATTCAGAGTTGATGTTATACTAGACTCATGTTCCAGGTCCCATAGGTCCTGTAATGGTATAATATCCTTTGATGTCAAATTTGACAAGGATTGAGGTGCTCCTAAGTTTGTACCTTTGGGGGGTTTATCCGCAAAATATTTCTTTAATTTTATTTTCCTGCAGAATTTATACAGCTAAATTCTTGATGTTGCCAAGTCCATTCTCGCACAAGAACATAACGTGAGACCTCTATTCAAAATATTAATATATTTACTATTGAGACCCTTTGAGGATAGATTGATCACAAGATTATCATTTGAATCTAATATCACTTTCTGGTGCTTCTGTTACGTCTTCCTCTTCTTTTTCTTGCTTCACCTTGTTTCATTCGGTCTGGTGCCCTGGCCTCATCTTGTCTCCCCCTGTCCTGTGATTTGACATCTGTAGCAACCTAATTTCTCCTGAAAAATCTAACTTGGTGATCTGTGCCATCGAAGGTCCTTCGTCCCCAAAGCCCAAAGAATAAACTAGACTATATATATATAGAGAGAGAGAGAGAAATACAAAACCCATTTATGGTCACATGTTAATGGAAACCAATAAAAAGCACACAATGAATCGAATACAACTTAATCTACATATGTTTTCTTTACATGCTTTCTGACTCACAAAATAAAACTCTGCCCTTCAAGCCAAACAAAAAGCATTTTTCCTATGCACCCTTGTGCAACAAAATTAAATATTGCCCCAGCAGTGAGCCACACAAATTACTATTTGGTGGGCATGACAATTGGCCACTAGGAAAAAAAAAAAAATCTAAATTTTTATACAAGTATCAATGATTGCCTTTCATTCACTTTGGCCTTCATATGTAGCACAATCATTCTAAAAATAGCAAGGAATCCCAAAATATAAACTATACTGCATATGTAAAGTTTCAGAATTACTACATGAACAACTGTAGGAAGTTGGCTTTGTATGCACTATTTCAAAGTAAGGAATAGTATGCACAGAGTCCAAGGGTTCCCCTTAGAGGTATATAGTGGCAAAAAGAGATAATACTAATGCTCTATTTTGTGGTAGTGTGGTCGAGCAGTAGGCTTATCAAAGGAGTAGTGTTAAGCATTTGTTGTACATACACAAGCAATAAATGAGGAACACACACTCAGAGACAATTCCAGGCCAATAGGTTTTTGTGTAGAAAAATAACTTTTCTTAGTTTATTTTAAGAACCACAGGTTCAGATTTTACATGTAATACTTCAAATGAAAGGTATTGCAGGTAGGTACTTTAGGAACCTTGAATAATCAAAATAGCATAGACAGTTTTCAAATAAATCACATATAGCTATTTTAAAACTAGACACTGCAATTTTCAACAGTTCCTGGGGGGAGTAAGAGTTAGTTAGTTTTTGTAGGTAAGTAAACCACCTACGGGGTTCAAGTTTGGGTCCAAGGTAGCCCACCGTTGGGGGTTTAGAGCAACCCCAAAGTTACCATACCAGCAGCTCAGGGCCGGTCAGGTGCAGAGGTCAAAGTGGTGCCCAAAACGCATAGGCTCCAATGGAGAAGGGGGTGCCCCAGTTCCAGTCTGCCAGCAGGTAAGTACCCGCGTCTTCAGAGGGCAGACCAGGGGGGTTTTGTAGGGCACCGGGGGGACACAAGTCCACACAGAAAGTACACCCTCAGCAGCACGGGGGCGGCCGGGTGCAGTGTGCAAACACGCGTTGGGTTTTAAATAGGAATCAATGGGAGACCAAGGGGTCTCTTCAGCGATGCAGGCAGGCAAGGGGGGGGCTCCTCGGGGTAGCCACCACCTGGGCAAGGGAGAGGGCCTCCTGGGGGTCACTCCTGCACTGGAGTTCCGATCTTTCAGGTCCTGGGGGCTGCGGGTGCAGAGTCTTTACCAGGCGTCGGGATCTGGGAGTCAGGCAGTCGCGGTCAGAGGGAGCCTCGGGATTCCCTCTGCAGGCGTCGCTGTGGGGGCTCAAGGGGGACAACTCTGGCTACTCACGGTCTCGCAGTCGCCGGGGAGTCCTCCCTGAAGTGTTGTTTCTCCACAAGTCGAGCCGGGGACGTCGGGTGCAGAGTAGCAAGTCTCACGCTTCCGGCGGGAAATGCAGTTGTTTTAAAGTTGCTCCTTTGAAACAAAGTTGCAGTCTTGGGTGAACAGAGCCGCTGTCCTCGGGAGTTTCTTGGTCCTTCTAGAGCAGGGCAGTCCTCTGAGGATTCAGAGGTCGCTGGTCCCTGGGGAGAGCGTCGCTGGAGAAGTGTCTTTAGAAGTGGGGAGACAGGCCGGTAGAGCTGGGGCCAAAGCAGTTGGTGTCTCCGTCTTCTCTGCAGGGTTTTTCAGCTTAGCAGTCCTCTTCTTCTTAGGTTGCAGGAATCTGAGTTCCTAGGTTCAGGGGAGCCCCTAAATACAGAATTTAGGGGTGTGTTTAGGTCTGGGAGGGCAGTAGCCAATGGCTACTGGCCCTGAGGGTGGCCACACCCTCTTTGTGCCTCCTCCCCAGGGGAGGGGGTCACATTCCTATCCCTATTGGGGGAATCCCCCATCTGCAAGATGGAGGATTTCTAAAAGTCAGAGTCACTTCAGCTCAGGTTGCCTTAGGGGCTGTCCTGTCTGGTCAGTGACTCCTCCTTGTTTTTCTCATTATCTCCTCCAGCCTTGCCGCCAAAAGTGGGGCCGTGGCTGGAGGGGGCGGGCAACTCCACTAGCTGGAATGCCCTGGGGCGCTGTAACAAAGGGGGTGAGCCTTTGAGGCTCACCGCCAGGTGTTACAGTTCCTGCAAGGGGGAGGTGATAAGCATCTCCACCCAGTACAGGCTTTGTTACTAGCCACAGAGTGACAAAGGCACTCTCCCCATGTGGCCAGCAACATGCCTCGAGTGTGGCAGGCTGCTAAAACCAGTCAGCCTACACGGGTAGTTGGTTAAGGTTTCAGGGGGCACCTCTTTGGTGCCCTCTGGGGTGTATGTTACAATAAAATGTACACTGGCATCAGTGTGCATTTATTGTGCTGAGAAGTTTGATACCAAACTTCCCAGTTTTCAGTGTAGCCATTATGGTGCTGTGGAGATTGTGCATGACAGACTCCCAGACCATATACACTTATGGCTACCCTGCACTTACAATGTCTAAGGTTTTGCTTAGACACTGTAGGGGCACAGTGCTCATGCACTGGTGCCCTCACCTATGGTATAGTGCACCCTTCCTTAGGGCTGTAAGGCCTGCTAGAGGGGTGACTTATCTATACTGCATAGGCAGTGTGAGGTTGGCATGGCACCCTGAGGGGAGTGCCATGTCGACTTACTCGTTTTGTCCTCACCAGCACACACAAGCTGGCAAGCAGTGTGTCTGTGCTGAGTGAGGGGTCCCCAGGGTGGCACAAGATATGCTGCAGCCCTTGGAGACCTTCCCTGCATCAGGGCCCTTGGTACCAGGGGTACCAGTTACAAGGGACTTACCTGAATGCCAGGGTGTGCCAATTGTGAAAACAAAAGTACAGGTTAGGGAAAAAACACTGGTGCTGGGGCCTTGTTAGCAGGCCTCAGCACACTTTCAAATCAAAACTTAGCATCAGCAAAGGCAAAAAGTCAGGGGGTAACCATGCCAAGGAGGCATTTCCTTACAACAACTAAAAACACATTTATGGTCACATGATTATTTAAACCAATAAACAAAATATATAGCAAATACAATAGATAAAAAGAAAGAAATCAAATTAAATTTGATTGCCATTCTGTAGTTCTAGTTAGTATTCCCAAAGATAGAAATTGCTTGGATAATAGCTACCTAATAACTTTCCACCGATTGACAAATCACCACAAAACCTTGAAGACCTATAGCATTTTATACATTTTGAGATGATGGAAATGTTGTGGTGATTCATTAAGGGAGCACAAAGAAAAATGTGGGCCCCAAAAAGAGTTTTTCCAACAATGTATTTTCCATAGACTATTTTATTTGATGTAGCGCTAAAACAGCTGAATGGAGTTACATGAAATTTGGCAGGAATATACATTAAGGTGCTTTTAGGGTAGTGCAGTTAAGTAGGGTAAGTTTTTTTTTTTTAAAGTTATACAGCATTTAAAATTAGTGACATCTGTTACTGCTGTGCTTTCAAAGAATTGTACAAACGTTTATGAAATGACTGTGGTACATGGCCATTAACATTTTTAAAAATATATTTTAAAATTACACAAACTTTCCTACCTACTACCACTTTAGTAAAGCAGCAATAGGTAGGGACTAACTACTTACCTACAGACATGTTTTTCATTGCTATGTGCCACTGTATGTATTGCAAACCTATCATGATATACCATGACCCAAACTATAACTAAGGCCTAGCTGTGTGTGGTACCACTGCATCACTTATGATGTTGAATGGGCAATGCAATACTTGAGTCAGATTTTCAAAGGAATGAAAAACCACCATCAGGGCCCGTGTTGATGGGTAAATCTTGAGAAACGCAAGGCAACACAATTCACTGTTTAAAGTTACTCTGCACACCGCAGTCTTCATTGTTACTAAATTTCACATGCATCTGTATATCACACCACTGTCGCCATTCCACCACAGCTTTTCTAGTCTATGCCACTCTACTCTATGCATCTCCACTGCATGACACTCCTCTCTGTGCCATTCCACTCTATACTATTACACTTTTAAGCATGCCACTGTACGCCTCGTCCATCTATGTCACTCCACTGTATGCCCCTCCAGTGGATGCTACACCACTATATGCTATTCCACTCTGCTCCATTCTATTGTGCATCACTCCATTCTACTATATTCCATGGTATGCCACTCTGTAATTCTCCACTATACACTATTCTATTGTATGCCACTCCAATGTAGGCTACTCCCTCTACAACACTCTAGTGTGATCCACTCCACTTCACTCCACTCTATTCTATACTATTCCTAAGGATGCCACTCCACTTTATGCTATTACACTAGATCTCATTTCACTGTATGCCACTGCAGTCTAGACCACCCCACTGTATGCTACTGCAGTGTGCGCTTTTCCACTATACACTATTTTACTCTACACCACTCTACTTTACACCACTCCACTCTACACTATCCCACCATATACTACTCCACTATATGCTACCCCATTTTATGTCACTCCATTCTGTGGTAGTCCATTGGAAACTCCTCTACTCCTCACCACTCCACTTTTTGATATTTTACTTTACCCCATTCCACTGTACACTACTCCAGTCTATATCACTTCCTTGTATGCCACTCCACTCTACACTATTCTACAATACACTATTTCACTCCATGCTATCCTACTCTATGCTACTCCATTGTACTCCGCTCTACCCTATTCCACTGTACGCCACTCAATTTAACAATATTACACTGTATGCAACTTAAATCTTTGCCCCTCTAATTGGTCGTTTTCTACTCTACTCCACTCTACCGTATGCCACTCCACTGTATGCTATTACACTCTACCCCACCCCACAATACACCACTCCAGTCTAAACCATTTTACTGTATGTCATTTCACTGTAAGCTACAACACTATAGACTATTACACATTTACGCCACTGAACTATATGCAACTACATTATACGTTATTAGACTCTACTCCATTGCACTATATCATCCCAGTATATGCTATGCCACTCTATTCTACTCCACTTTATGCCACTCCACTGTATACTACTCCACCCTATGTAACTCCACTGTACTCTCCTCCACTCTATATAACTCTACTCCACAAAACTCTACTACACTCTTTTCCAGTCTATTAGACTTTACTCCATTCTACTGTTGTACAGTGTAGTGGCAAAGACTGTAGTTCAGTGGAGTAGACTGTCATATGTTTCAGTGCTGCAGAGTGTACTGTCATGCAGTGGAGTGGCAGAGAGTCTCGTACATAGTAGTGTTGTACAGTGGAGTATCATTCTTTGTCACAATTGGAGTGCATGGTAGAGTGGTGAGTTATAGTTACTATTGTCAGGCTAGCAAGCTGAAAAGATTTTGTAATGAGGTCCGCTACTTATAATAATTTGAAGTTAATGGATGAATTGTAAATGAAATTTATAACAATAACTTTGGAATTTTACAAAAATTACACAGTTTAAACTTGCTTTGTATATGGAACATAGGTTTTCCTATTGATAACTAACCTTTAACCTTTGTTCTTTTGTTCATTTATTTATATACTGGGGACCACAGTTGGTAGTTATAGATAGGACCTAGTTTACATAGAAAAATAATTTTTTGTTTTGCTAATAACTGTGGCACTGTTTGACAAATCTTCACAACATTTTCAAAAATAGTTTGCCACTCACTTCAGCTGCTATTTGGAAACTTTCAAAGTGATTCATCAAGTGGGCCGAGAAAAGGGGGGAGGGCCCTAAAACTAATTTTCACCATGCAATTTCAGACAGGGTTTTTAGGCACAACTACAGCTCGATCCGCTTAAAAGAATTACACAAAAATTATCAGAAAACTAGATGTTTGTCCAGAAAGATCAGTTTTTTAAATTTGGTGTGAATCTCTTCAGTAGTTGTGGAGTTATGAAATTTATGACTGTCTGGAGGCGAGGAGGGTCCAAGGACCCAACTGATCTCAAAATGAGATCTGATTGGTTGCCACCACTAAAGCCCGGAAGTGGTGGCAGCCATCTTGGGACTTAACCCAGACAAGTCCAAAGGAAAAACACAAAAGAAAATAAGGGGGCAGGATAGAAATACACTCAACCTGAGGCCTGGTGGTGGAGTGCCACAGGTACCCTGCCTGGGGCCCAAAAACATTTTTTTTACTTTTGCTGTAGATTCACAGAGGACCTGTGGATCTTCAGCAAAATTGAAAAAATAAAAAGAAATAAGGTTTCCCGCACTTGTTTTTTTGTGCCCATTGGGTGGGCCAAGATCTTGGTGGGAAAATAATTAGACCTGGGGGAAGGGGCATGCGGGTGCTCCCTCCTCAGTTTGATTTCGGCACTGAGGACCTCATTCCATAGGGCCCAGCTGATATTAAAAAAGGGTAGGTGACCACATGGTCCCCTGGGACAATTTTAGCCCCGGAGACCCCATCTCCCAGGGCCCAGCATCATAGGTAAGTGGTAGGGGCAAAGGGCCAAATGTAGAAAGAGGAGGTGGCTGCACAGCCTCCTTTCTGAGCAATTAATGGCCCTGGGGGACTGTGTCCCATCCCAGCCCAGCACATAGCGGCTCCCTGCCCGCACTGCCATGGGCAAATAAACCAGTGGTTGCTCTCGCTTGGCAGGAGCAATTTCAAAGCTCCCACCAAGCGGGGCAAATATAAAGCCTGCACCCACCGGGCAGAAGTATGAAAAATGCTCCCACCTGCTGAGAGTGGACTGCAGGTCTGCTGCATGCAGGGAAACAGATCTGAATATTGCTACCACCTGCAGGGAGCAGCATTTTTAGTGGCTGTCTGCATGCAGGAGCAATGCTGGCTCCCACTGGATGCAGGGAGCTGGCCAGAGACTTAGGGGCCTTGGGGCTCCCCCTGTGGTCCCAATTGAAGACACAGTGGGTGCCTTGGGTGACCACCAGGACACCCACCCTTTGTTCCCTTGGCCCCTTTTAGTAATTGTGTTGGCCCTGAGAGATAGGGTCCTTGGGGCCAATATCAGCCCAGGAGTGGGCTCTCAGCTCCCCTCCCACATATTAATGAGGCCAGGCCCTTCGGGATGGGGTCCATGGGGCCAAACTCAGCTCAGGAAGGAGGGCTGCATGCCCCCCATAAATATAATGGTGAGCCCAGGGGGATGGGGTCCCCTTGGTCAAAACTAGCCCGGGGAGGTGACCTAGTTTAACAGTATTGACAAAAATGCTGCAATTTACCAATTATAGTTATCTCTAGTAGCTATAACTTGTGCTCTAAGGTAACAATAACACAAAAATTAATATTTCAGTGTTTTTTGAGTTAAAAATGCTAAATGGTGACTGAAATGTTCTCCTAACTATAACGTCAATTGAACCATTGGTATTTGCAGTGATTTCCTAGGGTTTTATACATGTAAAGTAATATTTTATTATCATCCATTAAACATGTTTAAAGCTGAAAGCCCTGTTGAACGGGGGATTGGCCACATGACCTGGAATGCACCTGGCCCTTCCTCCAACCTTCCTGTGGACAACCAATCATGACTGCATACAGCCTTTGCCCCTGTGTGGCTTGGGGTTGACCACAGGGTCTGGTCTGCGGCCAGGTCCTGCATCAAGACCAGTCCCTGCGTCCAACGCACCACAGCCAGACAGCTCCCTGTCTGGGAAGGGAGTTGCATGGACACCCTGCTCAGGCAATATCTGTCTAGGGGAACCCATTTCCTTGGGCCTTTTGTTTTTGAAAGCTGCCCCCAGGCACTCCTAATTTCCCCACTAATTACATTACTCTTGTCATGCTCTATGAGATGATTGATAACATCACTGCAACATTTGAAATAACATCACCTATGACAACACTATGCGTGGCATTGTGGCAAATCCCCATAGGTAGCAAACTCCACAGTGCACACAGCCCACCTGGAGAACATAACCACCACAGACAGGCAACCACATGCTGTGCACATGCCTTTTTCTAAGCGTGGCATGGGGTTGGCTGCTGGGTCTTGCTTGACTCTGCCTTTGCTCCGACACGGTGTGGGGTTAGCAGCAGGGCTTATGTTGCAGCTAGCCCCTGCTTCCAACTCTCCACAGGCAGCCAACCCAACACCGCACACAGCCTTTGGCTTGCTTAGTCTAATGTTGGCCTTTGGGGCCTAGGGACATTATCCCCTGGGGCCAAAACATATATATTAATTGGAAGGGGCATGCAGCTCCCTCCTAAATGCTTAATTGGCCTCAGGGACCCCATCTCTTGGGGATAAATACAATTAAACAGGGTGAAAGGTATGCATCCTTCTTCCCAAACCTAAATAGGCCCCAGGGGCCACATCCCCATGGTGGAATTGCAATAAAGAATTAGAGGGGGCCATGCAGACTTTCTCAGTGAGCCTTATTAGACCCCATCCTCTGGACCAGAGCCAATTAAAAAGTTGAGGGGGGCATGTGGCACCCCTCCCTGAGCCTTTTTGTGCCCTGGGGTGCCCATCCCCTGGTCACAAATTCAATAAAAAGGGGGAGGGGTTATGCAGCCTCCTCCTTGAGTCTTATTGGATGCCCTCCCAAGGCTGAGTAAATATTAAAGGGAGCATAGAGCATGGCCCCCATCCTGAGCCTAATTACGCCCCAGGATCCCATTCATCATGGACCAAAATGTAAATGAAAGTTCTTCCTTAGCCACTATAGGCCCCTGGGGTCCTATCCCCTAGGGCTGTGTCTTATTTAATAGGAGGCGAAGCAATGTGCTCCATCCAAGTCCTTATTAGGCCATGGAGACCCCATACCTCTAGGCCAAGTGTTTGTTGAGGGCAGAGGGGGGCACTCAGCCCCTCTCCCTGATCCCTCTCACGGAAGGGGGCACTATGCCCCCCTCCCTAAACTTTCTCCGGCCCCTGGGACACCAGCCCTCAAGGCCATTGATTTATTTAAAAAAAGAAGTGGATCAGATAACCCCTCTCTATGAGCCTCATTAGGCCCCATGGACTCCATTACCCACGGATGTATCCATTTTAAAGTATAGGACAGCAGCATGGCACCCCTCTCCAAACCTCATTAGGCAATGTGGACCCCATGAACCAGAGTGTGTTTATTTTAAAGGGGAGGTGGGGCCACGTGGCCATCCTGTCTGAACATCTTTTTACCCTAGAGACCCCATCCCCCAAGGCCGTATTTTGTGTAAAGGGAAGGAGGGCTGTGTGCTCCTCCCAGCCTATTATGGCCCAGAAGACCACACCCTCCAGGAGGTCTTCATTTTAAAAGGTTGTGTGCCCCAGTGCCCACTCGGGGCACATTGGGTCTGCTTGGGGAGTCCCAGGGCCCCGTGGCTCAAGCCAGCGCATTGCATGCTCCGGGAGCCAGCAGTGCACTTGCTCATCTATTATGCTGCTCACTCTCGATGGGAGCAATATGTTTTTCTGTTTCCATGCAACATGTGTGTGCTCAAAAAAACTAACACAAGTCTGCTCACAGGAGGCTGGAGCATTTGTAAAGCTTTCACCTGCTGGAAGAAAATTTTGGTGGTCATTACGAGTCAGCAGTTTGGGGACATTTGATGTAGGTGTGGAGTTGTTTCAGAAAAGCAGTCAGGACATTCCTTAAGATGTTACTGAACATTGGCTGTGACACACCTGCTGCCAAGGCGACTGTCGCCTGAAATGACCCACAGGCCAAGAAATGTAGCACAGATAGTACATGCACAGTAGGTGGAATAGCATAGGGATTCTGTAAACCTGGCAGTAGATCTGGCTCAAATTGGGCACACAGTTCACGTATGGTCATCTGGTTTAGACGGTAGGTCAGTATGATGTGTTGTTCCTCCATGGTTGCCAGGTCAACTAGGGGCCGATACAAGGGTACATTCCTCAGTCTATTCAGGGGTTGGTATCTAGGGGGGACAACACACATACTTCACCACACCAACACATTACGGATGATGTCAACGCACACACAACTGCACAAAGGTAGCCTTCACTTAATGGAAGGGTTGCATGCAGCTAACACTGTGACAATCAACGTGTGTACATGGTGCCATGCAACCTACATATGCAGATAACTGATGCTACACATCACATATGGCATGTATTGCTGTGTATGAATGGTGTACATAACATGTTCTGGTTCTATGACAGCATGGAGGTCGCCTAGAGATTGCACTCTATTACATTTTATACTTCAAATGGTGCTCATCTGTCCTATATACTGACCGACAGATGAAAGTGACGTGACTCCGCTGGCGTAAATCATCATTGCGTTAGGTGGTCTGTACCACCGTGCAATTCCCCATTGGTTAACATTTGTGTCAATGGGGAACAGGGGCCAACCACGATCGCTGCCGGAGTTGACGGTGCGTACCGCCGTGGTCTTCACCGCCATTTTGATTTTCCTTAGCCACTTTACTCCTGTACTCAACATGACCACAAGTCCACTGCGTGTGCTGCTGTGTCCTGCATCTGGTCACGAAGATTGCATGTGCTACAGGGGAGAGGGCCCCATCCTTCACCTAGGAGGAGCTGACGAGGCTTGTGGACATGGTCCTACCCCTGTATGCAAAGTTGTATGGGTGACCAGAGGAGAAGATGAGTGGATAAATAGTGTCCTAGCAGTGAGTGCCATTGCTTGGGTGCAGGTGTGGGTGAATGTAGGATTATCAAGCATGTAGGAGTAGTGCAGTAGGCCATCAATGTGTAACTGTAGGAAGATGATAGAATGTATTGTTGTCAAGTGTCAGTGCGATTGTATCCTATGTCAGCATGCGTATGGACAGACTATATTAAGGTCAACACCCATCATAAGAAGAGGTTATGGAGAGCCATTGCCAAGGACGTGCGGACTCTGGGGGTCTATAGCCAGCATAGCACCCACTGCAGGAAAAGATGAGAGGACCTGAAAGAGTGGGCCCAGAAAACCTCAGCAGCCCAGCTGGGGACGGGCTCCCAGCGAGGGAGGGGTGTACGGCGGACCCTGTTCCCCTTAATGGCCTGCATACTGGTGGTGGCCTACCCAGCCTTGGATGGGCACTTGAAGGCATAACAGCCGCCACAAGGGGGTGAGTTTTCACACTGTCCTGTATGCCAACTGTATTGGGGGGATGGTAGACAATGTGAGGAGTTGTTGTTACAGTGATTCATAGATGTCAGGGTATGCAGGTGTTCAGCTTCTTGACCAAGTTATGTTACCTTGTTGTGTGGGAGGGATGTGTACCCAGGTAAGGTGGAAATTGGATAGTACTGTCAGTAAGGTAGTGTTTTCCGGTTGTCTTGCTAAGTGACGCAGTGGTACTCAATACATCTGAGCATTAAATGGATACCTCAGTTGGAATTGCAGGATATGTGCATTGAATCTGTAGGACACCACTGTCAGTGTAGTGTACTCCAAAGAGGCAGGTGTACTCCCTATCAGTGGTGCATTCCTGTGGTGCAAAGGCTATGGTAAGGTGAGCTCTGAGAATGAGGTGAACTGCATGTGTGCCTACCTGCATCATAGTTGAGTTGCTCACAGCCTGCATCCCTTTCTTTGTCTCCCTTCTCCCTCTCTGTTTTCTTGTGTCCTTGTGTGCATCAGCATCATCAGGCGAAGGAGCAGAGGCACCAGGAATGGGGATGCTGCAGCCCACAGGACCCAGGAGACACAGTCCACCGATGCTGAGGGAACCAGTGGGTTTGGAGGGTGAGGGGAGCACCACAGGGGAGCCTACTACTACTACTGCAACATCAGACTCAGATTCCTCCTCCAATGGCAGCTCCCTGGTGGTGACGGACCACTCTGGGACCATCCCAACAACATCTTCATACGCGACCCCCGTACCAGCACCACACTTCTAGTAGCTCCCCACCGAGTTGCCCGTGCCCAATCACCCAGGAGAGTGGGCATCTCCTTCGCCACAGGCACCTCGGCCCATGCCCCAGTAAGCCCTGCTGCCTTCACTGAGGAGGCTATTGGCTTCCTGAGGGCCATATATTTGGGACAGACAACCATCGTGAATGCCATCCAGGGGTTGCATCCCAGATGCAGTAGAGCAATGCCTACCTAGAAGGCATTCACTGTGCATTGTCTGGCCTCCAGAGATCGTTTGAGGCTCTAGCCTCCTTAGTGATGGCAGCCAGTGTCCCTGGTACCTCCGTCCTCCCTCCAACCACCAGCACCCCATCCAGCACCTTTCTCTCCTCATCCATCCCAAGCACACAAGCCAAACAGCATGCACACAGAACAACACACATGCCACACAAGGACACAGGCACCACAAGTCATACCACAGCCATGCACACACTCAACATACAGATGCAAACACAACAGCCACGTCCTTCATTGTCTCCCCCACTCCCTCCTCCCTTACAGCGACCTCACCACACACACCTGTAAGCACTGCATCCTCACTCCCAGATCCTGTCCCTATTGACACAGTCACCACAAACGCAGCCAACCTTAAATGCACCCCAGACACCACACCCGCACTCACCACAACAACCATTACAGACGCCTTTAGCACACACACCAGAAATGCAGACACCACCCCAACTTACATTCACATGACCTATTTGTCCTCTCCCACCCTTTTTCACCCACCTCCTCCTAAAACACATAAACGCACCCACTCACGCACCCCACATTCATCCACCACACACAAGCAGACTGAGCAGCTACCTGCATCCACGTCCAGCACACCTACTCGTCCTACTACCACTCCCTCTATCTCTACTCCCATGTCTGTTTCCACAGCCACTCCCCATGCTCCTAAAAAACTTTTTCTTTCTCGCATTGACCTTTTTGAACCTCCTGGCCCATCCCGTCTTTTTCCTGTGCGTTCCCATGGCCTCCCCAAACCCATTACCTCCTCTTCATGTTCTTTCCTGGGCCTTCCTTCCATTTACCATTTCCCTTCCCTCTCCAAGAAGACACCTGACAGGAACCCTGATCCCACTACCACCCACCCTTCTCCATCAGGTACTAATGCCGATCCCTCATTCCGAAGCTGAAGACGAAGACAAAGCCATGCCCTCCCAAGCCAAAGCCCAAGACACCCCCCAAAGCCGAAGCCCAAGCTCCTCCCTTCATGACCTGAGTCCCCGCCTCCAACCCTTCCTCCTGCACCTTGAGGTGCCTGCCCCATTGATGCCCCTGCCCTGTGGAGACCATGGTCATCTCAGGAGTCAAGTGGGGGCCTTGTTGTGCCTGTTTGGCTGCATGGTCATGGACCTCAGAACTGCCCAATGGGCCCATTTGTAAATAGTTCATGAATGATGACTTGAAAGTAATATATCTGACCAACCTGCACAATTAGTACACTTTGATAAAGTTGTCCTGCGCTTCACTATGGCTGCCTTGTGTGTACAGGTATGTGCATCTATGCATGAGTACTGTGCTTGTGTGGATGCATCACTTCTATTTTTCAATTTTGCCCCTGTCTGTATTTGTGTGTGCAATGCTGTTTGCGTGGTGATAGTTCTGGAAGTTGGTGTGGATGGTATGTGTGTGGGTAATTGGCTGTGATGTGTGTTCAGTTGTGCATGGTGTGGGTGGAGTGAGTGGTATGGACAATGGTGTCATGGTATGGTACCAGTGTATGTGTGGTTGGCACTTGTGGTTGTGTGCCGTATGTGTGTCTGGTATGCTGTTTTCCAATCCCATCCTCAGGGAGAGCTCACTTACTTTGGTCCAGGGAGCCCACCCCCAGGACACAGTAGTTTCCCTGGCCACACTACTGTCATGTCTTTGCTCCTGCCTGACTGGAACATTTTTAAGGCTGATGTCAAAACGGAGCAAATACTAAGGGCCTGATTTAGAGTTTGGAGCACAGGTTACTCTGTCACAAATGTAAACAATACCTTTCCACCGTATTATCACTCCCATAGGCTATGATGGTATCATAACACAGCGGATGAGAAATCTGTCACATTGGTGATGGAGTAATCCCCTTCATCAAACCCTAAATCAGGCCATTGTCTGCTTCTAGCTGGCGGTAGATTTATAAATGCTTCCGACGGCTAGGAGCAGACTTGTAGGACAAGGAATACATATTTCTCCCACTGGGAGGTAATATGCAAGAGTAGCTTCTCCCTCTGAGCTGGAGCAATGCTAACTCCCACATCATTCAGGAAGCTGGTTTGGGCCAGGATGGCCAAGGGGCCCCGTTATGTTGTTTTTGGGTCTCCTGGGTATATTTTAGGAAGACTCCAAGGGTGGGGTCCCCAGGGCCATAGTAAGGTCTCACTTTCCTTTTAAACAAGGCATAGACCCAAGGGGTGCGGTCCTTGGGCCCTATTAAGGCTTGGGAAGGGGGCCACGTGGCCCTTCTACTCTTTTAAAAAAATGCAAGGCCCTTGGGGATGGGTCCCCAGAGCCTAATAAGGCTTAGAGATGGGGGTGCTTACACTGATACCATCAGTGATGTCACCAATGATGTAGTTTAAGATGTCAACAATGATGTCATAAATGATTTAGTAGAACATGTCATGGGTGATGTAAATTGTGAGATCATAAACAGTGCATAGAAGGGTTGCAAGTTATAACTTGTGAATTTCTGTGTATTTTTAGTTACAATTGTTAATGTTGTCACTGCCATATTCACCTAACTGTAACAGTACTTTAACCTTATTTTTAAACAAAAGCAAATCTTTTTATCACACCTAACTATATTGTTACGTTAACCTTTGTTTTTTTTCCAGTGAATATCTCAGTTTTTTTAGTGTAAAGTAGTATTTGATTACAATATGTAAAGCTATTCCCCCGCCTTCAGTGGTGTGCTGTGGGGGTTGGCCACATGGTCTGGCCTGCAGGCCTGAGATTATAAATCCACAAGGCATTTTTTTTTTTTTAAAGGAGAGGGGAACCAAGTTGTCCTTCTCCCTGAGCCTCATTAAGACGATTAGGCACTGGTAACCCCACGGCCTTATGTTTTTTAAGGGAAGTGAGGCCAAGTGGCTACCCTCCCTGAGTCTTTTTAGGCCCTGAGGACTCCATCCCACAGAGTCCTCAGGGAGTGAGGTGGCTCAAAGAAAATAATGCTCCCTGGGCCAATCAGAGTGCTCTTATTTTAAATCAGCAATCTCAAGCCTCTTGCTGACCCAACTGTCCAGAAATATCATTTTTTTAAGGCTTAATTGCTCAAAAACAACTGAATAGATTAACAGCCGGCCACAACCTAGCTTCCTGCCAAATGTGGTGCAATTCCATACAGCAGTTTTTGCTGTAACCCTTCTTAAAGAAGTTATGAAAAATGCAAGGCGCTTTTACATTTTTGGCTCCCCCCTATTTTCTCAGCCCTTGCTTGGTTGATAACCCCAAAACTTTCAATGCACAAACTAGTAAAAAAGTCAAACTTTTATGGAAACTTTTGTGGAGATACTTCATATGGTTTGCAGCAGCACAAAATAAGTTTTTCTCTTATCGATTAGCTGACTTAACTATAACTACTAAGTGGTGAATGCCACATCATATATATATATATATATATATATATATATATATATATATATATATATATATATATATATATATACATATGTATATATATATATATATACATATATATGTGTGTGTGTGTGTGTATATATATATATATATATATATATATATATATATTCACTGAAAAAAACAAAGGTTACATGGAGGTTATAGTTAGGTTCTGAATGTATACACAACCAAACAGGGAGAAGGAGGTTGTGGGGCTGGGTCTGTCCTCCTCATAGCCTATATGACATTACCAAAGGTTCTGAATTTACTCATACAAAACTGTAGAAATGCAGCAGTTATAGTTACCTGAGGTAATTATAACTTGCACTCCCGTAATGCACTGTTTATGACCTCACATATTGCATCACTCATGACATGGTCAGTGACATCACTATTGACATATTGTACAGATCTTTCATCTGAATAGGCAGACAATCATGGACCTTTTAGATCAGTTGGAGCCATATCTGATGCCTGCCATTTACAATCTCAATAGCATACCTCCCATTGATCAAGTCATGTCAGTGCTCCACTTCCTGGCCACTGGGACCTTTCAGAATACAGTGGCCCTAACTGCAGGGATATCTTCACCCAGGTTTATTCTAGTTTTGAAGAATGTACTGTGTGATTTGATAAAACACCTGGACAGCTACATCAAGTTTCCCCACACATGCAGATTTGGGCCATGTAAAGGCAGAGTTTTCTGCTATAGGACACATTCTATATGTGGTTGGGGCCATAGATGCCCAGTGCCAATGAACAGGTATACAGGAACAGGAAACACTACCACTCCATCAGCGTCCAAATGGTCTGTGTGAAGTATTGCGGATCAGTCCATGATTCCTTCATGATGCGCAACATCAATATCCCAATACTGATGACACAACTCTACACAGAGAGGGCCTGGCTGGTTGGTAAGTCACATTTGACATGTGTGTTTGCTAAGTTTCTCTCATACTATCACAAATATGCATGTCGCAGATATATGTATGTATTGTTATACCTGTGCATAAACAGGAGACTCGGGCTATCAAAACCGTACTTGAAGAGGAAGCTGGAGACTCCAGGGCAGATCTCATCAATCAGCACTTCATCTGACTCAAGGTATGTGATGTCTTGTTACTGGTGAGATTTAATTTAGTAACATAGAATTGATGGCTGACATGTCACCTCCTATTTACCATCATCCATGAGGTCTTAGGTAGCCCCAATGCTAATGAGTCAGTTGTGCATGCAGTTTGTATTTAGTATTGTGTAGAGAACTGAGTGGTATACAGTGTCCTGGATTGTTACTGCACACGCAGAGTCACACTTGTGAAAATGACTTGTCAGAATAAATGTATGTTTACAGCTATGTCCTATCCTTCATCTCTGTCAATCACAGATTTGCTGAGTTTCTATTTGGCTCTTCCTCATTGGCAAGTCACAGACAGTGTCAAAGTCACATGGGAATTGCAGGTAGACATGCAAAATGGACAAGGGTGAAACCAGGTACTGCTGGCATGAGTATGTGCAGTGTAACTAATATGGCCAGACTGTCAGGACACTGGAGTGGAAGTGTGTTTTCCCTCCAAGAAGACCTGTTTGGTACTGGTGGTGGTCAAGTGGTGTCATGTGTGTCCATATATGTCTTGCACTAGTGAAAATGTTGAACCAGAGCCTCTATCATCATAATAATTTCTGTTGTATGTGACCTACCTGTAACATAGCTGTCTTGGTGTTCCTACTTTGCAGCTCAATATGTATGTCTCTATAGACTGGCTAAGGTAAGTAGCAACGCTACAGGTATGTGACCAATGTAAGTGAAAGGTCCCTGGACTGGGGACATCAGTACTGAGCTCTGTCTGTATCCTGCAGAATGATTGTTAGGAAGCTAAGGTATGGGGATGTGATAAGGCTTTACATGGTATTATAAAGGACCACTAAGTATGCCTCCTGGCTTGTAGGAAGACTGGCATGTCCCTAACTTCTCTATCCTGTCGGTTAGTAGTGTATGACACCTAAGCTGACAATCATAAGTCACTAGCAATTCTGTTCTATCTGCTGTTTGCAAATCCAGGAATAAGTGTGTGGAGATGTATAATACAGTTATATTGGTTGTTGTCTATGTTATAATCCCAATGTAACGAGTCTCCTGGTGATATAGTACACATGCGATGTCCATAACGAAGGTTGCACAATACAAAGGGACATATTGATTCTATAGGTGGCATACATGACAGTTGTACATGGTAGATGAATGACAATTACACAGGACCTGTGTTAAAGCGTTATTTATTGGGGAGTGCACAACAATATGTGTGAATAGTAACTAAAAAACATGAAGTAAACATTGAAGGGTGCAGTCATGCAGGTTGAAATCATCAGGGTAGCTGCTACACTTTTAGGAAACACAAGTCCAGTGTCCTTGCACCACAGGAAAATGGAGCTAGGTTTCAGAATAGTCAACAGGGGTAACTGTGGCATACTAGGGGAACCAGTCAGGAGAGGTTTACTTCCTGGCAGTGGGTTTGGTCTTGGCATCTGCTCTTCCTGGATGTCTGGGTGGACGTAAATGTTTGCGGGGGTTCCTCTGCTACAGAGGGTGGGGTGTCTGAGGCATGTCCTTCCCCTGGCAGATGTTAAAGGCCCTGAAGAGTCATTAGTAGTGGAAGAGGCCTAATGTTGTGTGCCAGTGTAGTCAATCCTATCTTGTTTTAATGGGATAGAGGAGTTAGTTTAGCCTTCTGGCTGTCGGACCTGTGCCCCCATCATCTAGTGACTTTTACCCTACTTACCTTGCTCTGTTTTAGCACAATTATTTAGTTATATGTTTCCAAGCTGGCTACATTGTTTCTAGTTAGACCAGTGTTTTAGTTTCACATTATTAGTGCCTCCACACTAAGGCTTCTATATCAAGTGACAAAGATAAAAAGCTGTAGGTATTCACATTAGGTACTCTCCCTCTTCACGCCTTCGAGGGAATTATGAATTGCCGTCCCAAGTCTGTCTTGTTATCTATTCTTTGGGAACAGACGTACATCAGGGATCCGAGCAGATCTGTATAAATGCACCTCACTTAGACATCGCTGCTATCAATGCTGCTCATTGCCTTCACGCTGACCCAAACTTTGTGTCCCTACGGAGTCTGAGCTAGAGCCCTGATAATGAGAGTTGAGGGGCTCTTCTCATGAACATGGCATTGGCAGATTAGGTTTACAACACCAAGCTCTCTTTCAGGTTAGAGATTAGGTTCATCATATTAGGGTATCAGGACATATCTCACATCTCATGACACTTCATGTCATTGCAAGATGGTGGGGGTCTTTGTATTAATGACGCTTGTCTTTACCATTCTCTTTCTTGCATTATTCATTATCCTAATCATTGCAGCCCATGCAACTTATCATAGATTGCAGTTGTGTTAATAAAACCTATTGAAATCTTGACTGCATCTCCTTCATTGCCTGTGTTGGATTGAGACATGTTGTTCATGTGAGAAAGGGGTATTCTCCATTTAACCACAACACTCCCTGAGATGTCACACTCTTGAGTCCATGCGTAAAGGCTGCCACAAATCACCTTCTACTGTTTTGTTTTTGGTGAGGTGCTGCTTGTGAGCCGGGAGGGTTGGGATGACAGTTGCGACTTGTAGGACTGGCATAGTTCCCTACAAACATAAGTACTGTTATCCATAAACCAGCAGTCTTGCCTAGAGCAAGAGTCAAACTACGACATGGCACCACCAATGATAGGCACTAATTTACGGATATCCTGACTATCACTGTCTCACATACAACAGGTACCTTAAGTACCATTACACGGAGACGTCCATGGTCTTGGGGAAGATTCTCCTCAGCTGAACAGGGACCACCTAATTAAGCTGTAGATTGTTTGAGCACGAACTCATAAAAGGACTTTTCTCCCCACTTGGTGTTCCTTCTCTTATACCCAGTATGTAATATGGCTAACGCCATACACATTCCTGAGAATTCTAGAAAGGCATTAAGATTACACCTAGTAGCGCATGGCTTGAGAGAAGAGGATGGGGTGTTACATTTATAGTGGAAGCTCGTGAAGCTTATCAAACAGAAACATTTTATTCTTGGGTTCATTTTCCTGAGGAAGACACCACTACATTCACATTCTACACATACAGAATTGCAAATGTACCTCAACGGTACCAAGCATACCAGTATCATGAAACACCGCTCACTTATCAGGAGCATCACAACTGGTTTAATGGCGCCCTACTACTTGTAATACAACCCGTGAATTAGGTCCCTTAGGTGATGACGGACCAACGTGGCCTATGTTTGCTACATACACACCACACCCAAGCATACAAAATATGCAGGCAGCAGATCTGTGTAATTTACACATCGAGATAGTAACACTATATAAATGACTTCTTCAGTTCGTAATGCAAACTCTGAACACTACACCAGCGCATCCAGCACCACCAGCACCTGCTGGATACCAATTGACTACTACTGGGATCAATCCACGAACAGTACATATTATCATGAGTAAGGTACCCACAGAACGAGAGAAAATCCTGTTCTGGATAGCCTAAAAAACCAAATCAGCTGGAAGCTGTGTTTCCCCATACGGGACCACAGGAAAAACATAGAATTCTCACAATGTGTTTGCCCTTCGGGATGGTTCCCTCTGTGGATGACTGCGCAACATGGGGTAAAGTCTTTGCTGCAATTTTCTACTACCACACATGGTACCACCTTGATGCTTGCCAATTTACCAGAAGTGTTAAAAACAAATTCAGAATGAGCAAGGGGCTGCTGCAGCCCTAGATTTGGGGCCAAAATTAATGCAGAACTTTGATGTGGTCTTGTCAATAATACTCAGTAACATAGAAGGGGAAGCAGTATCCCTGGCCATACGCCATTGCCTCCGAGAGATTCCACATTTGAACTAGGAGGAACAGCTACTGAAAATGATTTCTGACACCTATACCAGTATGGGATGGGATAGATTGGGAGCCAAGCCGAAAAAGCTCGAAATTCAGAGTACCACCCCTATGGAAGGTACTAAACAAGCACAGGAGGGTTCTAAATTATTTTTGGGATAAACAAAAACAATTTAAAGATAAACAAAATCAGAGAGCAGATTCTCCACACCCGGAAAACTCTGACAGGGGATATACTGTCAGAAATAGAGAAAATATAAAAGCTCCTGACAAATATACTGATTCACATCCCTCTCATTCCTTTCAGGACGCACCGGATAGACAAAGCAAGAGAGATCCTGATCCTGGTCCTGATCGGCGTCCTGAATGCGTGAAACAGAAGAAAGACTCACCACAGTCTTCAGACAAAAAAGAAGACAAGTCCCCACAACAAAAGCCACGGTTTGAAAAGAAAAAAAGTGGCAGTACTGTCTAATAGAAATGCCAGTGCACTTGAGAACATTGCTAAAGAACAAGACATGGGCAGTGACACTGTTAGACAGTACAGCAGAGGTCACAGTATGTCGCCAGAGTCTGAAAGATCATCTGGATGTGACAGCAACTAGCAATGTCATGGCATTTGAGACTGAGGATGGGCGCGTTCTCCCACCTGGCAGGGTTTATGATTTAAATATCCAAATTGAGGGAGATGTGGAGTGCACCATTGGTGTGATATTCTGGGATCAACTTAGTTGTACCATCCTACTGGCTAAAAGAGGATGGCCTCCTGAGCATGTCCGTGAGCTCCCACATGGGGAAGATGTAATTTTACCTTCTTTCTGTGATCTTGTTCCAGAAGCGGTAAAACAAGCCTATGCTGTAAACTGGGCTTTGGCGCAGGCACTTGAGTTATACCGCAATCATCTAGGTTGGGACAAGGATTCTCCTTGCCGTATAATACCTATCAGGTCTTCCCCTCAACCTCAGCCACAATATCCTGTTAAACATGAAGCAAATGATCCAGTGAGGAAGATCCTCACTCAGCTTGAGTACCAGGGAGTAATTGAGCCCAGTGTCTCTGCAATGAACAATCTGTTATTCCCCATTGCAAAACTCAACCTTTACTACAGGATAGTCTTAGATTACAGACACTTAAACAGTCATACACGAACATATGCTATACGAAATTTGCATAGCACACCACTAATTAATAACATAGGCCCTAATTATGATATTGGTGGTAAATGCCGCTTACTGCCATGCTGACGGCTGCCAACATACCGCCGCAGTGGCGAGTTTGCCATATTATGACACACACACACCAATCTGAATTAATATAGCACCATGCACAAATCCACCAGACCAAAGATCAGTGCAAAAGTGGCAGTACCAACACGCAAACAGAACAACACCCACCACATTATGACCCACAAATCACCACAGCGGACATTCAATGGCAGTAAACCATTGGCAGTACATACCGCAGCGCTCAGAATGGACACCCACATACAAAACAACACTCCATTGGCCAATACGAAAAACACACACCTGACACCAATACACACACCACACCCACCCACCTACAGCACTATAAAACACACACCCACATTGCCCACAAACCTTAACGAATACAAATCATTGCCACTAGACTGACACCAAGACCAGTGAGACAACTTGACACACACCACTTACACCCTTACATCTCTCACTCACCCCACATTACATATCCCACAACATTACTCAACACACTCTCACCAACACACAGCCCACAACACCCATGTCCTCACAAAGGCATCCCCATTTCACAGATGAGGAATTAAGGGTCATGGTGGAGGAAATAGTCAGGATAGAACCATAGCTGTTTGGAGCATAGGTACAGCAAATGTCCATTGCATGGAAGATGGCGCTATGGTGGAGAATCGTGGACAGGGTGAATGCCATGGGACAGCATCCAAGAACCAGGGCCAACATCAGGAAGAGGTGGAGCGGCCTACAGGGGAAAGTATGTTCCTTAGCAGCAAGGCACCAGCTTGCCATACAGAGGACTGGTGGTGGACCCCCACCTCCTCTTCCACAGCTCACAGCATGGGAGGAGCAAGTCTTGGCAATATTGCATACTGCGGGACTCACTGGAGTAGCCGGAGGACTGGACATTGGTAAGTCAACATTTACCGCTTATCACCCCCATACCTGCATGCCAACACATCCCCTCACCCTCGCTCCCATCACTCCACTCCATCCCACATACTACACCTACACATATGACTAACACCATTACCAGGCCCAGTATGTGATACCAATACATGTACAGCCATCCCAGCCCTGCATGGACACCCATCACAAAAGCATGCATAGCATAGGGAAACTAACAATCCCACAATACATCACCATACACAAACAGGTAACACCAGCGATAGAGGGGGAAGCCAGGGATGTACAATATGTCATACACATGAATCATAATACATCACTTACATCCCCACAGGTACCCCAGCCAATGTCAGTGGAGAGGAGGTGCCATGACTATCCAGCCCCCAACAGAAGATGCCCCCAGTGATGACAGTAACTCTGGACTTCTGGATCTGGATGACCTACCTGGCCCATCAGGGACCACTGGATAGCCAGACACCCAAGTCCAATCAAAGACCACCACAGAGCCGCCCCCATCAGGATCCAACACCGTAGCACCCACCCAGCGTACCCACACCTCTGTCACCAGGACACATCAATCAGCAGTGAGCCCACCTGTACAGGTACCCCAGGCCACACCTCGCACACAAGACAATCAGGGACCTGGGGTCAGTAGCAGTAGGCACACCATTCAGGAGACAGAGGAACAGGTCAACAGGGACACTGGGAGGACTGCTGTACACCAGGGGGAGGGCAGGACAAGGGAAACAACTCTCCAGGCGGCAGTCTCTGAGATCCTTGGAGCCTACCAACATTCCCAGGACACAATGGGCCAGATCCTTGACAACGTGCAGAACAGGTGGCTTCAGGAGGAACAGTATCAGGGGATTAGGGAGGACTTGCAGGCCATTATCACCACCCTGATCTCCATAGCAGGGGTGCTGGCAGACATGGACAACATCATGAGGGAAGCAACAGCACACCAGTGAGCTCCTACCACTAGCCAGTCCATTGACCAGCCCACCACTTCCGCTGCCGCTAGTGGGCAGGAGGCCCCACCACAGGACCAACAGCCCACAAGCACCCCTCCCCCAGCAGAAGGTGAACCACCCCAGAAACGTTCCATGCGACCCAGACAGAAGCCAGAGACACTTTCCAAGACCCCCACCAGGAAATGAGACTCTCCTGATTGTCCCCTTTGTGTCCCACTCAGTCACCTTGTTTACTTTTGTTAGAAATGGGGTCTTTGGTTTGGCAGTCTGGTTACCCACTGTCCAAGCAGGGACCCTCACTCTAGTCAGGGTAAGTCACACACAATCCAAACTATCCTGTGCCTACCCTCTGGTAGCTTGGCCCTGAGCAGTCAGGCTTAACTTAGAAGGCAATGTGTAAAGTATTTGTGCAATAAATCATAAAACAACACAGTATAGCACCACAAAAATACACCACACAGTGTTTAGAAAAATATATATGCCCTCATTACAACCTTGGCGGTAAATGCTGCCTACCGCCATGTAAATGGCCGCAAAAATACCGTGACCGTGGCGGTATACCGCTACCAGTATAATGACTCACACAGAGAAATCCGCCACTATACAGACACCCAAACAAGTCCGCCACACCAAAGGGCAGTGATAAACTGGCGGTACCAAAACCCACACTATTACGCCAACAGGAATACGCCCACAGTATCAGGATCCACAAATCATGGTGGCGGTCTTTCAACTGCGGTAAACCATTGGCAGTACACACGCCACACTCAAAATACACACACACTTACAAAACACCACCACATTGGACAATTCAAACTACACACACCTGACACACATATGCACACCCACACACCAAATCCAATATAAAATTCACACCCACATTACCCACAACCCTTTCAATGAAAAAAAAAAGATTGCCAACAGAGAGAGACACAAGCCAGGAGCACCCATTCAATCTGAGCCATAGAACACCATCACCCATACACCATCTACGCACCTCACAGCACACACCACAACACATCACCCCACACATCACCCCACATATCCTCACACATATCACCCACACCACATCTATGGCACCCCAAAGACACCCCAGGTTTTCAGAGGAAGAGCTAAGGGTCATGGTGGAGGAAATCACCCGGGTAGAGCCACAGCTATTCAGATCACAGGTGCAGAGTCATGAAAAGGGTCAGCGCTGTGGGACAGCATCCCCAGAACAAGGGATGGCATCAGGAAGAGGTGGAACGGCCTATGGGGGAAGGTGCGTTCTGTGGTTGCAAGACACCAGGTAGCTGTACAGAGGACTGGCGGTGGACCCCCACCTCCTCCCCCACAACTAACAACATGGGAGGAGTAAGTCTTGGCGATCATGCATCCCGAGGGACTCACAGGAGTAGCAGGAGGACAGGACTCTGATAAGTCAAATCTTTACTGCTATATCCCCCACCCTACCTGCATGCCATCACAACCTCCTACCCCTACCCTTACCCTCATCACTCCACCACCTCACATATACCCCACTATCACAACCCACCCATCCCAATACCAAGCCCACATGCCTCAACAATCCATGGACCCCCATCACAAACCTGCATGGACACCCATCACCACTGCGAGCCCATTAGAGAGAACCACCTATCCCACAAAATCACCACGCACACAAGGCAAAGCTGACAGGGCAATCACAACCATACAGGGAAATACACCCATGCACAAGATGGCACACGCAGATACAATAACACTGCATTTGCATCCCCACAGGACCCCCTACTCAACGTCACCGGAAAGGAGTTGCCAGCAACATCCAGTCCCCCCAGAGGAGGCCCAACAGTGATGAGAGCAACTCTGCATGCTTGGATCACGATGACCAACCTGGCCCATCAGGGACCTCTGGACAGTCGGTTACCCTGCCACAGTCCCAACCCACCACAGAGCCTCCCCCCTCAGGAAACACCACCACAGCACCCACCCAAAGGGCCAATGTCACTGTCTCCAGGTCACGTCAATCAGCAGTGTGTCCACCACTACAGGGACTCCTGGGAACCCCACAAACACAGGACAATCAGGGACCTGGGGTCAGTGGCATTGGGCACACAGTTAAGGGGACAGAGGCACAGGACCACAGGGAAACTGGGAGGACTGGTGTGCAACAGAGGGATGACAGGTCCACAGAACCGACTCTGCAGCTGGCATTCATCAACATCCTGGTAGCATACCAACATTGCCAGGAGACGATGGGCCAGTTACTGGCCAAGTTGCAGGAGACCCAGCGGCTGCAGGAGGAACAGTACCTGGGGATCAGGGAGGACCTCAAACACATCTACACCATCCTGTACACCATTGCAGGGGTGCTGGCTGACATGGTAAACACCATGAGGGAGACAGTGGCACACCAACGGGCCCCTGACACTAGCCACACTGAAGAACAGCCCTCCACCTCCACCTGCGCTAGTGGACAGGAGCCACTGCCACAGGAACAACAGGCCACCAACTCCCCACTCCCTGCAGAAGGAGAACCACCCCGCAAACGTCCATGCGATCCAGGCAGAATACAGAGAACATTGCCAAGAGCCCCGCCAGGTAATAAGACTCTCCTGATTGTCACTCTTCTGTCCCACTCTGTCACCCTGTCCACCTTGATTTGCCATTACTCCTTTTCCTATGCCCCATTTGACAATGCACCTGTGATACCAAGAGACTGGACTCTAACTGGACAGTCCTCCACCATCACCCCAGCCCATTGCACATCCCCCTCTACTTATGAGCACTTAAATAAACACTCTTGGAACAAATACAAATCTCGAGTCTGTCAAATTATTAAAATATGTATTAGTACAACATTTTGAAAACATTGCATGTCATATGTACAGTTGTACAGATATATAAATACATATATATATATATATATATATATATATATATATATATATATATATATATTAGTATGACCTTTAGTGGGCAGCAGTAAACATACCAGGAGCCAGAGTGGGCCACAGAGATCTGAAAATAGAGATGCCAAAGGATACAGTAAGGGGCAATAGACATAGGGAAATCAGGCTGCATGTACAATGTCCAACAGAAAACTGAAAAGGAAAGTGAAGTTACAGTGTCTTACCTCTGTGTCACTGGAAGTACTGCTGTATGATATTACTTCTGTTGTCCACATCTTCTTCCTCTACCTCCTCTTCCTCACTATCCACAGGCTCCACCGGTGCCACAAGACCATCTCCAGGCTCATCCTCCTGCAGAAAAGGCACCTGGCGCCTCAAGGCCAGGTTGTGCAACACGCAACATGCAACAATGATCTGGCACACCTTTTTGGGTGAGTAGTACAGGGATCCGCCTGTCAGACGGAGGCAACTGAACCTGGCCTTCAGGAGGCTGAAGGTCTGCTCAATAATCCTCCTTGTTCACCCAAGTGCCTCGTCGTAATGTTCCTCTGCCCTTGTCCTGGCATTCCTCACTGGGGTCAGTAGCCATGAGAGGTTGAGGTAACCAGAGTCACCGGGAAAGATCGACTGACAACTGTTAGACACACACTAACCCTTAGGGACAACCCCATACCCAGACACCAACATATACTGAGTGGGGACCTTGGGCTCACCTATTAGCCACACCCGGTGCCTCTGGAGTTGAGCCATCGCATATGGGATGCTGCTATTCCTCAAGATAAAGGCGTCATGCACAGAGCCAGGATACTTGGCATTCATATGGGAGATCTACTGGTCCGCCAAACACACAATCTGCACATTCATAGAGTGATAGCTTTTTATTTTCCTGAACCAATGATGTTGGGGATATGTCCCAGGACATAAAAGTCAGCTTTCACTGTGGTCATATCAACCACCTGTGGGAATACAATGTAGCTGCGCATGTGTTTCAGCAGGGCTGACAACACTCTGGTCAACACTTTGGAGAACATTGGCTGAGACATCCCTGATGCCATGGCCACGGCCAGTGGTGTCTGGAAGGAACCACTTGCCAGGAAATGGAGCACTGACAGGACCTGCACTAGAGGGGGATACCTGTGGGCTGGCGGATAGCTGACATCAGGTCTGGCTCCAATTGGGCATACAGTTCTTGGATTGTGGCCTGATCAAGTCTGTAGGTTAGGATAATGTGTCTGTCCTCCATTGTCGCAAGGTCCACCTGGGGTCTGTACACTGGAGAATGTCTCCATCTCATATTCATCCTCAGCAGTTGAAGCCTATGGAGAAAAACGGTGAGCAGAGTGTCTTAATCACACATCTATTGCAATAATGATGCATTTCTACATTTACAGAACCAAGATGTGAATCCAAGAGTCAGTTGATGTGGCAATGTCTGCTGTGACGCAGTTAGATGCCATGGCCTGTGCCCCCATGAAATGGCGGCTGCCTGACCAGTGAGGAGGGACAAGTGGAAATTAGGTAATTCTGATGACCGCTGCACAACTTCGTTTTGGTTATCATTTGGCCCTATGGGTTCCTGGAGCCAATGGCGATGTACTCAAGCGGTGACGGTACACACCACCATGTACGTGACTGCCATTTTCTATTTATTCAGTCACTTGCTACCTGACCTTCAACAGGAGAGGACCTACTCTGCAAGTGTTGCTGTGACCTGTGTCTGGAAGTGACAATGGCTCATGTGTCTGGGGAAAGGGCCCCTGCCTTCACTGTGGAGGAGTTGGAGAGACTGGTGGATGAGGTCCTACCCCAGTACACTTTACTCTACGGTCCTCCACACAAACAGGTGAGTACACTGTGAGCATGATGAGTGGGCCATGAATGTATGGAATGTGTGTCTAAGCCACATGTAGGGGGGGCTGAGGTGTCCTGGCCAGAGTGGTGCATGTATGGTGGTCAATGTATGTGTGTCAGGGGATGGGAGGGATATGGTGGGCCATGAGTGTGACAGTCTCAACGGTTAACTAATTCCCTATTCTGCTGTCTTTTTCCTGCAGGTCAGCACCCATCAGAAAAAGGGTATTTGGCATGCCGTCACCAAGGAGGTGCCTGGGATTTTGACAGGCGGATCACCCACTGCCGCAAACGGTGGGAGGACCTACACTGCTGGACAAGAAAGACGGCAGATGCCCAGCTGGGGCTGGCCTCCCAATGAGGAAGGGGTGCCCATTGTACCCTGACCCCCCTGATGTTCCGAATCCTGGCAGTGGCCTATCCGGAGTTTCAAGGGCTCTTGAGGGCATCACAGCAGCAGAGTACAAATTCAGATTCATTACTTTGTGCGCGTTAAGGTTTTACTGGGTGGGGATGTGGACTGTGGGTGCCCCTAGGCCAGGACGAACAGGGCAAGGTAGGTCCCTTGTTGAGCAGGCTCTGACGCACTCCAACCCCAATAGTGTTAGTGGGCATCTACTACTGGTCAGGGCCCTTTTTGTTTCAGGTGTGCAGCTGATGGCGTAATGCTATGTACCTCATGGGCTGGTGACTAGCATTGTAAATGGTAGTGCATGGAATAGTGCAGAGGGCTGTTCCCTGTGAGTTGTGTACGCCAGCGGTAGTGTTGTTGCTGGCATTGACCAAGTGTATCCTTTGTCTCTCCTCCCGCCCTTTTTGTTTTGTCATCCTGTCCTTGTGTGCATTAGCATCATCTGGCAGAGAAGCAGGGGCACCGGCGACAGAGGGAGCTGCATCCCACCGGACCCAGGAGGCAGAGTCCACCGACGCTGAGGGAACCAGTGGGATGGAGGGCGAGAGGAGCACCACAGCAGAGACTGGAGGAGACAACACAGACTTCCTATACTTCCTCCAATGGGAGCTCTCTGGTGGTGGCAGACACCTCTTAGACCACCCCAGCTACAGGTACAGCCGCCACCACCTACCAGCGCTGCCCTCCCAACAGCCCCTCAGCGAGTAGCCTGTGCCCGCTCACCCAGGATGGTGGGCTCCTCCTTTGCCTGAGGCACCTCAGGCCCTGCCCCAGTGAGCCCTGCTGCCCTGAGTGAGGAAGCTATTGACCGCCTGAGATCCATCTCTGTAGGGCAATCAACCATTGTGGCATCCCAGATGCAGCAATGCAATGCATTCCTGGAGGACATTCACTGCGGATTTGCAGCCCAACAGAGATCGATTGAGGCTCTGGCCTCCTCTCTGGTGGCAGCCATTGTCCCTGTTTCTACTGTCCCCCCTCCAACTACCATTTCCCAGTCCCATTCTCCTCAACCCCAAACCATTCCCGGCACACATACAGACAAGCATGCACACAAGACAACACCCAAGAGTGGCACAGGTAAACAGAAGGACCTCACTTCATCCCACAAGCACTCACTCAAACGTCATACAGTTGCAGACACAACAACATCAAACTGCCTTCACTGTCTCCCCCTCCTCCTCCTATTCCACCTCCCTCTCAGTCACGTCCACACTCATACCTGCATGCACTACATAAACATCCACCCCCAGCATCACAAACCAAGCAGCACAAACACCTCACTGGCAGACACCTACACAACAGCCATTCATCCGTCCCCTCTTTCCTCTCCCACCCTCTCTGTCCCCCCTTCTAAAGGACACAAACACAAGCACTCACACACCCAATGGCCATCCACCTCACATCAGCATAGGGCCCATGCACCTGCACCCAAATCCAGAAGACATGCACCTCCTACAACCACTCCCTCAACATCCACTTCCATCACTCCTCCCTCCTCCCGCCCCACCATCCCTAAAAAGCTTTTCCGTGCCCAACTTGACCTCTTCCCTCCCCCACCCCCCGTTCTGCCTGTATGAGCACGGTACCAAAGACTCAGCCCAGCACCTCAGCCAAGCAGAACACGGGGACAGTGGTAGCTCCAACTACTCATGGTGGTAAGGATACCACACCTCCATTGAAGAAGGGGAAGGAGCCTGCACCTATAGGCAAAAAGGGGAAGGAGCCTTCATCTCCATTCAAGAAGGGGAAGGAGCCTGCACCTCCATCCAAGAAGGGGAAGGAGACTGCACCTCCATGCAAGAAGGTGACAGAGCCTGCACCTCCAGGAAAGAAGTGGAAGGAGCCTACACCTCCATCCATGAAGGGGAAGAGCCCATCCACCCCTGCAAGGAAGGGTAAGGAATCCACACCCCATGTAATGGAGGAGAAGAAGCCCTCTACTCCAGTGGAGGCTGTCAGGGTGACACCTCCACCACTACCAGCTGTCATGGGGCCCCCACCACCAGCTGATGAAGTGCAGCCATCAGCAACTGCAGAGGCTGCCCAGGAGGCACCTCAATCCACCTTGACACTGCAGCCATCACCAACTACAGAGGATGCCCAGGAGGCACCTCCATTACCCACGACACTGCGGCCATCAGCAACCACAGAGGCTGCCCAGGAGGCACCTCCATCTGCCAACAAACTGCAGCCATCACCGCCAGTGGACACCATGTAGGCCACCCTCCAGGAGCTGCTGTACGAGTTGCCCCATACAGAACCCGTGGGAAAGTCACCCATTCCAGAGACTCTGGCCTTGCATTCCCCAGGACAGAGCAATGGGCATGTTGCCCCTCCAGAACCAGTGGGAAAGTAACCCACTCCAGAGACTGCGGCCTTGCACTCCCCAGGACAGAGCAATGGACATGTTGCCCCATCCAGAACCAGTGGGAAAGTCACCCACTCCAGGGACTGCGGCCTTGCACTTCCGTGGACACAGCAATGGGCAGGGAGCCCCCTCCAGAACCAGTGGCAAAGTCACCCAACTGAGACACTGTGGCCTTGCACTCCCCAGGACAGAGCAATGGGCAAGTTGCCCCCTCCAGAACCAGTGGGAAAGTCACCTACTCCAGAGACTGTGGCATTGCACTCCCAGGACATAGCAATGGGCATGGAGCCCAATCAATAGCCAGTGGGCTTGTTCCGGGAACCGGCTGAGGTGCCCCCCTCCCCTAGAAGTACCTGCCAATTTGCAAACTGATGCCCCTGCAGAGTACTATCCGGATGAAGTCAGGATTCAAGTTGGGCCTTAGACTGTATCCTGTGGCCATGAGGGCCCTTTGAATACTGGACTGGACAGTGTCCCTTTGTGTACATGTGTACATATCTGTTTCATTGACAAATCAACTACGTTTTTTAGATGTTGATTCGATTACAATCACTTTCGTCCAATCCTGTTGTTCTTGCATTATTCTGCAGTGTTTCGGGGACAAATTGTTTTTCTTGTGCAGCTGGTTGTGTGTATGGTATGCATGTGTTGGGTGTGTGTTGTGTGTGTGTGTCACTCTCGTTTCCCTCCCTCCTGCCCTTGTGTGCTAGGCCACTGTACTCACCGTTGTCATCAGCGTTGGTGTTCCAGGTGGGGCATAATCTAGAAGATCATCTGGAAAACTTGCATTTTGGGTTCCATTGGGGTGTTGTTCTTCCTTGTGTCTCTGATGGTGAGTCCTTTCTCCTCTGTGATGCGTTTCAGCCAGGCTTTTGATGGTTGGTACCGCCCTGGAAAAGGTGGCAGATTGCAGGGTCAAAATATGGTGGACGGTACTTTGTCTTCCGCCTGGCTGTTGGCAGCTACCACTGTGGTGAGTGTTGCTTTCGCCCTGGCGGTTGTTGTGGTACAATGGCTGTCCATGGGAGTTATCACCGCCATGGTCATAATTTGGCGGTACTTACCGCCAGCCTGTTGGCGGTATTACTGCCACTTTATCACTCACCACCAGGGTTTTAATGAGGGCTATAGTGTGCAAAAAATACAAAACAACATTGGCTATTTCCAATGTTTTTTTCTGCCAGAACATAGCACATGAAAGTCAGGATCTGAGTGCATTCTCATTTAGCTCACAAAAACGCTTCTGCCATTTGCCCCAAGGCTACAAGAACAGACCAGGGCTGTTCTCAGCCCGTGTAACATCAATATGACATAATATTGACCCCGAGGCGTTGTCCTACGTGGATGACATCAATCTCACAGATGATGACCTCAACATTCATCTTGCCAGGGTCGATCGGATCATTTTAGGATTTGCAGCCCTTAGTTACAAATTTAATTTTAGGAAAATGAAAATAGCCATTCTCAGCATATTGTTCCTGGGATATGAGCTATCAAACGAGGGCAAGAGCCTGGCACTGCACTTTCTCAAAAAATGTGCTTAACTGTTGCTTGCATGTTATTCATGTGAGAAACGGATACTCTCCCTTTAACCACAACACTCCCTGAGATGTCACACTCTTGAGTCCATGTGTAAAGGCTGCCACAAATCAACTTCTACTGTTTGGGTTTTTGGTGAGGTGCTGCTTATGAGCCAGGAGGGTTGGGACAACAGGTGCGACTTGTTATAGGACTGGCATAATCACCTACACACATAAATACTGTGATCCTTAAACTAACAGTCTTGCCTACAGCAAGAGTCAAACTACAGCACCAGACCCACTCAGGGTAGTATTGATGTCCCTCAGCATCCCAGCAATGGAAGCCAGGATGACGTTTTGTGCCTACCACTGCTGCTTGACTTCCTGGTGGTTGTCTCTCTCCAGCTGTTTGATTTCCCCCATCACGGTGACTACCTGACCCATCATGCCTTGGGAATTTGGGTAGGCTCCCAAGACTTGGAAGATTGTTTCCTGGTCAGTATTCTCCCTTGGAGCCCCATCCGTTGGTCCACACCATCCTACCCATGCACCCTACCTCCAATTGCCTGTTTCCCTGGCACAGTGTGTCCATTCCCAGTAGTGGCAGGACTATCATTGTCAGGGGTGACAGGGTGAGACTCAGGTACCTGTACTGGGGGACTTACAATGGATAAAACAGTCCTTTGGAGAAAGTTTTGTGGGTGGATGATTGCCTGTGATGTTGATGCAACAGGTTTGGGAGGAGTCTCTGTGGGCACGGAGAGGCTGACAGTTATTGACTGACCAGGTGTCCATGATGGGCCAGCTTCATCCTCAGTGTTCACACATCCAGGGGTGTTGTCCTCACTGGGGCCTTCATCCAGAGGGGTAGTGGCAGTCTCTGGTATGCTTTCCATGGTGTCAATGGCAAGGTTACCTGTGGGAGAAGTGGAACACAGAGTTGCAGTTAGTGATACAACAAGTGATGTTTCAGTTAGAGTATAAGTAATGTTGTGTGAGATGCACACAGTGCCTTAACATGATTCCCAGAGATGACAATGAAAGCTGCTGCAAAATCTTACTTAGTTCAACCCGAGACTCTGTAATTTCAATACCATACACCATGCTTAAAGATGTTAAACTATGTTGGTATCATTAGACTGCTGATACCATCTTATGCTGTTTGAATATTGATATGGGTGTTGACCTTTGTTGCATAGTGAAGTGTCCGGCATGATACATGGCACAAAATAAAGCTGGGCACTACACAATAGTGTCAGAGTAATGTCACAGTATGGAAGTAAGCAATAGACATTGACCTCTATCTGGATGTACTGCTTGTGCATCCACTTTGGCATCTAGATTTCCAGCCCAGGTGTAGTATATTTCAATCTTAGGTACATTTGTTCTAAGGGCAGATTGATGAGGTACTCACCTGCAGCTGTGTTTTGCTTTTAATGATAGTGTAAGGGGCCTTTACATTGCTGTCATTGCCACTAACTGTTTCACAGTTGGACATTCGTGATGGGTTTGATTGGTAGTTAGTTTCACATGCATGACTACTCACTTTTGGTGCACTGTTCAGGTTTTCATAATGGTGTGAAATTGTCTTCCTGGGAGTTGTAGTGCTATCATTTCCCGGTACATCACATGCCATTCCCAAGGGCTGTGGTGCCAGATGAGTTTAGTCGACATGAGGCATGCCAGAGAATGGTAATAGGACATTTGGGCAGAGGGGTAGTGGGTGGTTTGTTAATTGAGGTATGGTAAGGTGGTGAGGGAGCATGCAGGACAAAACAACTGGGTGACATGTATGTTGTGGGTTCCTACCAGACTCCACTCTCCCAGGTATTCCTGTCACGCTCTCAGGATGCAGTATGTCCAAGAACTTCTCCTCCCAAGATGTGAGAGTAGGGGAAGGAGGTAGGGGCCCACCGCCAGTCTTCATTACCACCAGCTGGTGCCTGCATGAATGAAAATCCCCTTCCACCTTAGGTCATTCCACATGGCTATTGATGTTTTCTGGACCTGTGCTCCGAACAGGTGTGGCCATACCCTGACAATTTTGTCCACCATGACCCTATCATCAATGAAATGTGGGTGTTTTGTGGGAACATGGTAGTGGTGGTAAAGACGGTGAGGTAGTGTTAAAGGAAAGAATTTGAAAAAAACGTAAGTGATGAGGTGTAAGTGCTGTGATGTGAGTGGGTGATGGTTGTTGTGTATTGTGAATGATTGTGAATTGTGTGTTGAGTACGTTGTGTAGGTGTGGTATATATGCATGCTGGAAAGTTTATGGGTGCCAAAAGAATTTATCGATAAATCTGTGATAGTTGTTCCTCCTCTGGGGCTGTGAGTGGCGCTCTGTTTGTAAAGGATTGTGGGTAGGGGCGTGTTATATAGTGGAGTGTGTGGGTCTGTGAGTGTGTGGATGTGTGTCTGGTATGGGGTATTCAAACTATCCAATGTGGCCTTGTGTTCAGTGTAATGTGAGCTGAGACAGCTGCTGCTCGCACTGCTAATGGTTTTCCTCCATGGAAGAACCGCTGTCGTGATTTGTGGATCGTAATCTGATGGAAGGATTTTTATCAGGCTGGCAGTGTTGGTGGTGGGACTGCCTCTTTTTCGTCATCCTGTGTCCTGGTGGTTTAAAAACATTGGCTGCTTTTTGGTGGACTTCACAGTGTAACTTTTAGTACGGCAGTCAGATTACCTCCAACATGGCAGTGTTTTGGTGGCCACCAACGTGGTGGTCTTCCAAAGAGACTGACAAACTGCTAATGACCCTCATAGTGTATGAGAAATGAGAAATGAGCCTACAGTTATTTAGAGTCCTTTTCAATCCAGCAGTCCATGAGTTATCTGCAAATGTGGGGCAGAAGGTCGATAGATGACTAGTCTAGACACTCACAGAAGGAGTTCAATTTCTGTTCTCTTGATGGTGACCTGCAGACAACGACCTAAAGAGATCCTGTACCACCCCAGAATGTAAATTCTAGATTCAAACGTGCCACTACTGTAGACCATTTTGGGCCCTCTGAACTCATTCTGTGACTCATGAGATCATTTTGTGCCCTTAGAAGATCTATAATGTGGCAGAGCTGTTCCTCATGCCATGTAGCAGCACCCGTCAGCCTTTAGTCAATGGTGCTAATATTAGTAGCTGCACCCTGAGCCTCCCTTCCTGCAGCAGAATGGCCCTGTAACTACACCTGGGTGAAATTTAAATCACACCAGTGTAAATTGTCTAACTTGAAACTGTTTGCAGTGACCTTGTGTGGGAGGCTGGCCTGGCACATAGTGGGTACCTGATGGTACTTACACCTTGCGCCAGGTCCAGTTATCCCTTATTAGTAGATTAGTATTGTTCTATCAGCTTAGGCTGATAGAGGTAGCTATAGCAGAGCAGCTTAGGCTTAACTAGGAGACATGCAAAGCTCCTACTATACCACGTATATCATATAGCACTATATCATAAGAATCACAATACTCTGAGTTACTAAAAATAAAGGCACTTTATTTTAGTGACAATGTGCCAAAAATATCTCAGAGGAGGTAAGTAAATACACAAAATATACACACAAACCAAAATCAGGTAAGTAAACAGCAAAGTAGTGAACACACTGTAGAGTACAATAGGATGCAATAGGTCTAGGGGCAACACAAACCATATATTAAGAAAGTGGAATGCAAACCACTTAGAGACCCCAGGCCTAGTGTAGTGTGCATAGGGTTGCTGGGACTGTTAGAAAAAACTAAGGGTGTCCAAGATACCCCACCCCAAGACCCTGAAAAGTAGGAGTAAAGTGACCCTACTTCTCCAGAAACACACTAACATCGTGATAGGAGATTCTGCAAAGACAAAAACTGACTGCAAAGCACTGAAGATGGATTCCTGGACCTGAGCACCTGCAAAGGAAGTGGACCAAGTCCAAGAGTCACAAAAGTGTCCAGGGGGGGCAGGAGCCCACTAAACCCCCAATGCAGGTGCAAAATGGCTGCCTCCTGGAGGAAGAAGCTGAAAATTCTGCAACAACCGAAGATGCCAGGAATCTTTCCTTTGCACAAAAGATGTCCCACGGGATGCTGGAGGATGCAGAGTTGTTTCCATGCAGAAAGACTGCAAACAAGCCTTGCTAGCTGCAAAGGTCATAGTTGAAGAAAATGGGTGCTGCCCGGGCCCGGTAAGGACCAGGAGGTTGCCCCTTGGAGGAGGAGACAAAGGGGGCACTCCACAACACAGAGAGCCCCTGCAGAAGCAGACAGCACCCACAGAAGCACTTGAACAGGGGTTCAAGAAATCTGAGCATGGCAGTCATCTCAACAATGCAAAGGAGGGTTCCACGAAGCTGGTGGTCAACTCAGTGAGTTGAGCAATGCAGGACGGAGTGCTGGGGACCTGGGCTGTGCTGTACACAAAGGATCCCTTGCAAAAGTGCACAGAAGCCCTAGCAGCTGCAGATCAAGCAGTACACAGGATTACTGTCTGGCATGGGGAGGCAAGGACTTACCTCCACCAAATTTGGACAGAAGGACCACTGGACTGTCGGGGTCACTTGAATCCACCTTCTGTGTTCCAGGGACCATGCTCGTCAAGATGAGAGGGCACCCAGAGGACCTGTGATGCAGAAGTTTGGTGCCTGCGTTAGCAGGGGTAAGATTCCGTTGACCCATAGGAGATTTCTTATTGGCTTCCAGTGCAGGATGAAGGCAGACAGCCCTCAGAGCATGCACTACCAGGAAACAGTTGAGAAAGTGAGCAGGATTAGGCGCTATGATGTTGCTGGTAGTCATCTTGCTACTTTGTTGCAGTTTTGCAGGCGTCCTGGAGCAGTCAGAAGTCGGTCCTTGGCAGAAGTCGAAGAGGGAGAAGCAGAGGAACTCTGGTGAGCTCTTGCATTCATTATCTAATAGCCCTCAGAGGAGGATTGGCCACCAAACCAGGTAAGCACCTATCAGGAGGGGTCTCTGACTTCACCTGCTGGTACTGGCCACTCAGATTCCTCCACTGTGCTCTCATACCTCTGCATTCAAGATGGCAGAGGTCTGGGACACACTGGAGGAGCTCTGGGCACCACCCCTGGGGTGGTGATGGACAGGGGAGTGGTCACTCCCCTTTCCTTTGTCCAGTTTTGCACCAGACCAGAGCAGGGGCTGGGGGTTCTCTGAACCTGTGTAGACTGGCTTATGCAAGGAGGGCACCATTTGTGCCCTTCAAAGCCTTTCCAGAGGCTGGGGGAGGCTACTCCTTCCCAGCCCTTAACACCTATTTCCAAAGGGAGAGGGTGTAACACCCTCTCTCAGAGGAAATCCTTTATTCTGCCTTCCTGGGACTGGGCTGCCCATAACCCAGGAGGGCAGAAGCCTGTCTGTGGGTTGGCATCAGCGGTAGCTGCAGTGAAAACCCCAGAGAGCTAGTTTGGCAGTACCCGGGGTCCATGCTGGAACCCTGGGAATGCATGGGATTGGCATTCGAATACCAGATTTGGCATGGGGGGACAATTCAATGATCTTAGACATGTTACATGGCCATATTCGGAGTTGCGATTGTGAAGCTACATATGGGTATTGACCTATATGTAGTGCACGAGTATAATGGTGTCCCTGCACTCACAAAGGCTGGGGAAATTGCCCTGAACAATGTAGGAGCACCTTGGCTAGTGCCAGGGTGCCCTCACACTTAGTAACTTTGCACCTAACCTTCACTAAGTGAGGGTTAGACATATAGGTGACTTATAAGTTACTTAAGTGCAGTGTAAAGTGGCTGTGAAATAATGTGGACGTTATTTCACTCAGGCTGCAGTGGCAGTCCTGTGTAAGATTTGTCTGAGATCCCTATGGGTGGGAAAGGAAATGCTGCAGGCCATAGGGATCTCCTGGAACCCCAATACCCTGGGTACCTAGGTACCATATACTAGGGAATTATAAGGGTGTTCCAGTGTGCCAATCAGAATTGGTAAAATTAGTCACTAGCGTGCAGTGACAATTTTAAGAGCAGAGAGAGCATAAGCACTGAGGTTCTGGTTAGCAGAGCCTCAGTGACACAGTTAGGCACCACACAAGGAATACATTCAGGCCACAACTATGAGCACTGAGGTCCTGGCTAGCAGGATCCCAATGAGACAGGCAAAAACAAACTGACACACAAGTAAAAATGGGGGTAGCATGCCAGGCAAGATGGTACTTTCCTACACCTTGTTTTTTAATTACCCAAAATGAGCTCTAGAAATGTACAGTGAGCATGCAATTCACTGTAAAAACATTTCTGTAAATGCACAGGAATAACAGAATGCATGCTTCTGTTGGTTGTGGTGCACATCCTTTTGTATCAGTTTTGGCCCGCTCGAAAAAAGGAACGTTCCAGCCCAAAGTGCCAGGCCAAGACCTCCCCGAACTGGATCACAAGCAAACCAAGAGTGATTTTGCAATTATTCAGGTTGATCCATCAATATAGCCTAGTTTAAGAGGCATAGGGCCAGATTGAAGAAAAGTGGCACTGCATCCAGTGCAGAGCCACTTTTCTAGCACCTTTTAGTGCCCCCTAACTCTATCATGTGTGCACCATATCTAAGATACAGTGCACCATCGTGGCATTTAGGGAACTAGCATCAATATTTTATATGCTAGTTCAGAGCTTTGCAGGATTAGCGTAAAAAATGTTGATACTAACCCTGCAAAGCCCATTGAGGCCCATTGTAAAAAATGGTGTGCCTCCTTATAATGCCTGATCTGAGCAGTTGGTTAAAAGTACCAAAAACAATGATGCAAAGAAATCTCCTAGATTTCTTTGCACCATTTTTTCACCCCCCCTGAAAGGGGAACACCCCATTTGCATACATTATACCTGGCACAGGCATAGTGTAGCACAAAGGGCTACAAAGCGGGGCAATGCATGCATTGTACAACTTTGTAAATTTGGCAAAGTGATTTTGGCCTTGTTGGGCCACATTACCATCAGAAACAATGACCTTACTGTGGGGCAAGGAAGCACTAGGAGCTCTTAAATCTGTCCCATAGTGTTTACAGGACCGACATCTGGGTCAACCTGTTGCATTTAGGAAGTCACACTGAAGGATAGAAAAATGTGATAGATGGAATGCTTGAGTTAATATCAGCCACTGGTAATTACTTGGGGCTGCATCCCAACCAAATGGTTTTTTGCACACCATGCCTCTCAGTTTGGTCCCATCTCTAGCCAAATCAATCTTCATCCTGCTGCAAAAGGGATAGTTCAGCCCAAATTGCCAGGGCTATTTAAAAGTACCCTTGCACCAAAAAAATAATGCAACAGTGTTTTTTCATGCTAAAATATAGAGCAGAATGACAGACTAGCATTTCATGTAATTATACATAACTTTGTGTAATGTTTCTGGATTCTTGTGTAAAGATGAAAATGCAAATTCTTTTTTTTTTTTTTGTGAGGTTGAAGGGGCAGCCACAAGTATTGTCTGCCCTTTCTTCAGAGCAGTTATACTGACTGCAGTTGATGGTGATGTGTGATAGCAGGGTCCTGTGGGAGCACATATGTTGAAAATATGGATAGGACTCTGCTGCTTGTTATATGTCTAGAGTCATGATGGAATAGGGTAAATGTAGGGTTCTGGCCACACAAGCTTTATAGGCCTGAATACTCTTCCACTTGTTCTTCAGTGTCAGAAGAGCTGCTCCCACAGAATGCTTCAGATGGTGTTTCTTTACACAGAGTAGCCAACAGATTAGAAGTTGATGTTGGTGATCTAGATGGTTGAACTATAAAGAAAATAATAACAAATAATTGTTTAATATCAAATAAAAAAACCTCCAAAACTTCAAAAGATTTGTGAGTTGATTTAGTGTTGTCAGTCAAAAAATCCCATCTACAGAACATATATCAACAACTGATCACATTGCATAACTTTAGTGATTTAATAGCTGAATCCTTTTTTGGCTATTTGGGGTAGTTGGCGCTTAGGCTTTCATAACTTTTTGTCCACATAAGCTATCCACGCCAAATTTGCATCCTTCATTCCCAACATACTAGGGATTCGAAAGGAACCCAGAGTTTGTGGGTTCCCCTGGAGGAGACCAAGAAATTCGCCAAAATACAGTTAACATTTTTTTGGGGGGAAAAATTTGTAAAAAGGGCTGCAGAAAAAAGCATGTGTTTTTTCCCTCAAATGACATCAAACAAAGGGTTAACGCTGCTAAAATTAACATCTTCCCAGCTCTCAGCAACAGGCAGACTTGAATCAGAAAACCACATTTTTCAACACAATTTTGGCATTTTACTGGGACATACCCCATTTTTACTATTTTTTGTGCTTTCAGCCTCCTATCAGTTAGTGACAGAAATGGGTGTGAAACTAATGCTGGATTCTTAATTGAGCAAGGGGTCATTTGTGTAGATCCTACCAGGTTTTGGTACATAAAATAACAGCTGAAATAAAAAAATATTGAAATTGAGGTGAAAAAAACAACCATTTTTCTCCACGTTTTTCTATGGAACTTTTACCTGCAATGTCATATTTTCAAAAGTAATATATTGTTATGTCTGATAGACTCTTCTGGTTGCGGCGATATATAGGGATTGTAGGTTCATCAAGAGCCCTAGGTACCCAGAGCCAATAAAGGAGCTGCACCTTGCAATGGGTTTTCATTTTATACCGGGTGTACGACAAATCATTTGGTGAAATATAAAGAATGAAAAATAGGTATCAAGGAAACCTTTGTATTTCCAAAATGGGCACAAGACATGGTGTTGAGAAGCAGTGGTTATTTGCACATCTCTGAATTCCGAGCAGCCGATACTAGCATGTGAATTGAAGTGTATTTCAAAATAGACGTTTTTTTTACACATTGTCTTACATTTGGGAGGAAAAAATGTTGAGAAAGACAAGGGGTAATAACACTTGTTCTGCTATTCTGTGTTCCCTCAGGTATTCTGATAAAAATGGTACCTCACTTGCGTGGGTAGGCCTAATGCACGTGACAGGAAACGTAACATGGACACATCACATTTTTACTTTGAAATCTGATGTTTTTTCGGAAAGTGCCTAGCTGTGGATTTTGGCCTCTAGGTCAGCTGGCACCTAGGAAAACCTACCAAATGTTTAAAAACTTGACCCCTGTAGAAATTTAGGATGAGGTGACTTGTGCGGCTCTCACAAGGTTCTGTTACCCAGAATCCTTTTCAAACCTCAAATTTTGGCAAAAAAACACTGTTTCCTCACATTTCTGTGATGGAAAGTTCTGGAATCTGAGAGGAGCCACAAATGTCCTTCCACCCAGAATTCCTCCAAGTCTCCCAAAAAAATGGTACCTTAATTGAGTGGGTAGGCCTAGTGCTTGCAACAGAAATAGATCACACAACTGTGAAAGTTGGTCCTTTTATGAGGGCAACTGATGAACCTGGAGTGATCCATTCCTGATGCAGGCACTTGGTACAGGCACTCAAGTGGGGTAGCGTTTATATCAGGACAGGTGGGGAAACACTGGGTGGTAAATTTTGTGGATCCCAGCATATTCCTGTACTTTGTGTGACAGAAATGCAAGAAAAATTATGTTTTTATTCAACATTTCATCTTTGCAGGGTATTCTGGATAAGACAATTTTGGGGAATCCACACAAGTCACACCTCTGTGGACTCCCCTGAATGTCCAGTTTCCAGAAATGTCTGGGTTTGGTAGGTTTCCGTATATGACCGCCGAGCCCAGGACCAAAAATGCAGGTGCCTGCCTTACAAAATCAGGTTGTTTTGTGATAGATAATTTTGATGTCTCTACAATACGATTTGCGTGGTAGACTGGGGAGCTCCCAAAAGAGCACTCTATCTGTGCTTGCCGCCGCATGCACCTGCCCTCTGGGTTGGGCTAACCCGCTATTGTCCCGCTACACAGACTGTGTTTGCAAAGGGACAGCAGGTCTGTCCTCATCACCTCCCTCACAATCAATGGAAGAGGAGTTATTGAATGGACTCCTCCAACTGAAAAATCACTCCCAAAGTCTGCGTCATTGTCTTATCCTTCATCTGCTGTCTCAGTATCTGCTGTGTCAGTCTCTGATCCTACATCAGAGCTGTCCTCTATAAACCGAGTGAGGGCTTGAGCAGCATCATCCAACAAGATGTCATCTCCGCTACTGGCCAAACTGTTGCTCTAAAACACTAGCTTACGTAGATAGTCACAAAATTGGTGGTGGGTGTGTGATACGTGCAACAGTAGGGGGTCACCTTATCTTTGCTTCTTCCCGCAATCTACACGTTCTTTCAAGATACGCAAAAAAGACACACTATTACTTCACCTTGTCACATACCAATTGTCACAGTCTTTAGTGCGTCCAACAATCATAATTGGTGCTCTCACTCCCATGACCTCCTCCTTGGATTCCCTCACTACCACCCAGCAAAAGTGCCCTTCATCTCTACACCACTGTTGGTACAAACAGCACCTTCACACACAGGGTTCAGGATTGAGCACTATGGATTGAACTGCCATTGATTTGGCTAGATGCCACAGCAAGATGAAGGCCAAACACCACCAACTGCACTCACACCACGCACACCACACACACCACGTACAACACCACATTACATCACCCACCCATGACACAGTGCTTGCACACTCATCTCCATGCATCCTTCCCACATGCATCGTGCTCGAGGTGTACTCACCTATTGGTCTGGAGGCCAATTCAGCAGTCCGTACTGGGGTAGGACCCCAATTACCCATCGATCCAACTCCTCTGCAGTGAAGGCAGGGGTCCTTTCCCCGGTCACACGGGCCATGGTAGATTCCAGACATAGGTACAACAGCACACGCAGTGTAGGTATTCTCCTGTTGAAGGTCAGGAAACAAGTGAGGATTGAGATAGAAAATGGAGGTCACCTCAACAGCAGTGTACACCATCATCTCCGGCGCAGATCCCCATTGGCCACTGTACTCCAAATTATCAAATGAGGAATTGCATGGCAGTGCAAGACAGGCTTCCACCACGACATCCAATGTCAGCGGCTCTACCTCACTTCCACTTGTCCCTACATACAGGACAAGTGGTTGCCATGTTATGGAGATAACCTTTACTGCGTAACTGCCTAGATTTGCCCATACCTGTCATCACCACTGTCCAATCACATGATGCAACATGTACACTGAGGTTGTAGTTCCATTGTTTAAATTGTGACAGTCTACTCAGTCTTGTGACCCTTAGATACGTACCGCTGTGGATGAGTGGGAGGAGAACATGAACCCCTGTGTACAGAACCCTTGTGGACTTGACTACACCGGTGGACAGGCACATTATACTCACCTGTAGACTGGACAGGGCCACAATCACAGAGCTGTGTGCCCAATTGGAGGCTGACCTGATATCAGCTATCCATCATCCCACTGGGATCCCCACTCTTGTGCAAGTGCTATCAGTGCTCCATTTCTGGCAACTGGTACTTTCCAAGTGACAGTGGGCTTGGCAGCTGGAATGTCACAGCCATTGTTTTCTATTGAGATGGCAAGGGTCTTGTTTGCCCTGGTGAAACACATGTGCAGCTACATTGCTTGCACCCAGGTGAAATATTTGGCCACTGTAAAGGTAGGATTCTATGCAATGGGACATATCCCCAATATAATTGGTGCGATTGACGGTACACATATTGCATCAGTCCCACCCCCGCCAGAATGAACAGGTGTTCAGGAATCTGAAGAGTTTCCATTCACTGAGGTGCATATTTATAGTTGTTTGGTGCCGAATTTGTCTCATTTTGTTATGCAAATTTGGTGCAAAACTAACTCCATATTTATACTTTGGTGCTAGACCCATCTAGCGCCAAATTTATGGAGTTAAAGTCATTTTTTGGATGTGGAAACCTACTTTTCGTCAATGAGATGCAAAGTAGGCATTCCCGTGCAAAAAATTACTCTATGGCCTTAGCGCTATATTTATCCCCCTGTTCTTAAATAACGCACTGGAGGGAGGAGAAGTCAAAAAATGGTGCAATGCTTCCTTTGCACCATTTTGTAATGCCTGGGTCAGGGCAGGCGTTAGGAGACCTGTGGGCGTATTTCCAAGGTGAAACACCATGGATTAAGCCCACAGGTGCCCTCCCCAGGATCCAGAGACACCCCAACCCACACCAGAGGGACAGCGGAAGATGGGGGACCCCATCCCAGGTAAGTATAGGTAAGTACATGTAAGTTTTTTATTGTTTTTTTTAAGCGCAATTGGGGGCCCTAAAATGGGCCCACCTACATGACACTGGGTTCAATGGCCATGCACACGGAACCCTGGTATCCTGTGCTGGCCATTGGGGTGGTGTGAATGACTCCTGTCTTTTCTAAGACAGGAGTCATGTGGTATCCATGGTTTTGCGTCAGAAAATGACTCTTGGCAGGTTAGAGTAATTTTTTTTACTCTAACCTGCCTAATGTCATTTTTTGGTGCAAAACTCCCTTCTTTCATACCGCCAGCCCCACCCGACTAATGTCACTTTTTTTTACAGTAGCCTACCCTTTGCACCGGCTTGCACCATTCCATAAATATGGTGCCCGGCTGGTGCACCGAAATGGTGCAAGCCGGTGCTAAACCTTTTAGTGCTATAAAGTATAAATCAGAGCCTGAATGTGCAAATGGTTTGCCTGGCGGACCAGTACATCTCCTACGTCACTGCCAAGTATCCTGGGTCGGTGCATGATGCCTTCATCCTGAGGAATAGCAGCATCCCAAATGTGATGGCCCAACTACAGAGGTACATGGTGTGGCTAATAGGTGAGCCAGATCTCCCACCCACTATATGTCAGTGTAAGCCTTCAGGTGTTCTCCCCATAGGATTGTGTAAGGCTAAATGTTGTGTCTCAATACTTACAGTTGACTCTGGCTACCCAAACCTATCGAGGCTGCTGACTCCTGTGAGGAATGTCAGGACAGGGGCTGAGGACCGTTATAATGAGGCACATGGGTGAACCAGAAGAATACTCGAGTGGACCTTCGGCCTCCTGTAGGCCAGGCTCAGTTGCCTCCATCTGATAGTTGGATCCCTGTGCTAGTCACCTGGAAAGGTCTGCCAGATAAAAGTGGTATGCTGCATGTTGCACAACCTGGCCCTCAGACCATCCTCCTTTTCTGCATGAGGAGGGGACTGAAGATGACCATGTGGCAGCAGTGGACCCTGAGGATAATGAGGATGAGGAGGCAGATGGTGAGGATGAGGACAACAGAACATCAGTTATATGACAATACTTCCGATGACAAACAGGTGAGACAGTGAAACTGACCATTACTCTGCTATTGATTTATCTGTGCGCCTGTGGCATGATGGCATTCACTTCCTTTGCATCTCAACTTACTGTCACCTATGGTTTCTCATTTTCCAGATGTTGGTGATATGACAACATGGTCCTGATGTGATCACTACAGACTGGTCAAGGTCATTATTTGTTAGTTATCACAGTGTTCAGATCCCTTGCACTCGATGTGACTGTTCCCACAAATGCACATTTTAAACACATAAAACAGTTTCACTCAAATTGTGTTCAAGGGTGTTCATTGTAGTGCTATTTAATTGAGGGTAAAGTGTAATGGAATGGTGTGATGGTGGAAAAAAGTCCAGGTTATTGTTCCAGTCAGTTGGTAGCACAGGTCCAGTGCCCAAGGGGCCATAGGAAGGGAAGCAATGTCAGTTCAAAGTGGACAAGGTGACAGGGTGGGACTCAAGGAGGAAAATTAGGAGAGTCTCATTTCCTGGCAGTGGTCTTGGTCTTGGCAAGTGTCTCTGGCTTCTGTTTGATTTGCAGGGAACGTTTGTAGGGTGGTTCACCTTCTGCAGGGGGAGGGGTGCTGGTGGCCTGTGGGTCCTGTGGCTGGGCCTGCTGTCTACTAGCTGCAGCAGAAGTGGAGGGCTTGTTTAATGGACTGGCTAGTGGTAGGGGCCCGCTGCTGTGCTGTCGATTCCCTTATGATGTTGGCCATGTCTGCCAGCACCCCTGCTATGGAGATTATGGTGGTGTTGACGGCCTGCAAGTCCTCCCTGATCTCCTGATGGTGTTCCTACTGCAGCCGCTTGTTCTCCTGCATGTTGTTGAGGATCTGGCCCATTGTGTCCTGGGATTGTTGGTAGACACCCAGGACATTGTTGAGTGCCTCCTGGAGAGTCAGTTCCCTGGGCCTTTCCTCCCCCGGTGCACTGTGGTCCTCCCAATGTCCCTGTTGCCTTGTGCCCCTGTCCCCTGAATGGTGGGCCCACTGCCACTGACCCCAGACCCCTGATTGTCTTGGGTATGAGGTGTGGATTGATGTCCCTGTACAGGTGGGCACACTGCTGATTGACGTGTCCTGGGGAAAGAGGTATGGGTACACTGGGTGGCTGCTGTGGTGTTGGTAAATGCAGGGGAGGCTCTGTGGTGGACTGTGAGTGGGCTGGGGTGACCGACTGTCCAGTGGTCCCTGATGGGCCAAGTTGTTGATCCAGATCCTGGAGTCCAGAGTTACTGTCATCACTGTGGGCATCTTCTGTTGAGGGACTGGATAGTCGTGGCACCTCCTCTTCACTGAGATTGGCTGGAGCACCTGTGAGGATGTGAGTGATGTATTATGCTTCATACCTCTGACGTGTTGTACATCCCCATCTTCCCCTTCATGGTTGCTTTTGCCCTGCCACCTTCTATTGTGAATGGTGATGTATAGTGGGATTTCTATTTCTCCTATGCTATGCATGCTTTGGTGATGGGTGTCCATGCAGGGCTGGGAGGGCTGTCCATTAATTGGTATGGCATCCAGGGCTTGGCATTGGGGTTAGTCATCTGCATTGGTGCAGTGTGTGGGATGGAGTGGAGTGATGGGAGTGAGGGTGAGGGTGTGAGATGGCATTGGGGTTAGTCATCTGCGTTGGTGCAGTCTGTGGAATGGAGTGGAGTGATGAGAGTGAGGGTGAGGGTGTGAGATGGCATGCAGGTATGGGGGTGATAAGTGTTAAATGTTGACTTACCAGTGTCCAGTCCTCTGGCTACTCAAGTGAGTCCCTCAAGATGCAGTAATGACAAGACTTCCTCCTCCCATGCTGTGAGCTGTGGGGTAGGAGGTGGGGGTCCACCACCAGTTCTCTGAATGGCGCGATGGTGCCTTGCTGCCACGGAACGTACCTTCCCCCATAGGTCGTTCCACCTCTTCCTGATGTCATCACTTTTTCTTGGATGTTGTCCAACGGCGTTCACCTTGACTACGATTCTCCACCATAGCTCCATCTTCCTTGCAATAGATATCTGCTGTGTCTGTGCTTCAAAAAGCTGTGGCTCTACCCTGACTATTTCCTCCACCATGACCCGCAACTCCTCATCTGTGGAATGGGGGTGCCTTTGTGGGGCCATTGGTGTTGTGTGATCTGTGTGATTGTGTGGGTGTTGGGTGGTGTGATTGGGTGTGCGTAGTGGGGTGAGTGAGGGATGTATGGGTGTGTGTGTATTTGTTGCAGTGGTCTTGATGTCTGTCTGGTGGCAATGATTTGTATTTCTAAAGGGTTGTGGGTAATATGGGTGTGTGTTTTATAGTGGTGTGAATGGGTGGGTGTGGTGTGTGTTATTGGCGTCAAGTGTGTGTTGTTTGAACTGGCCAATGTTGTGCAGTTTAGCATTTGGGTGTCCATTCTGAGCATGGCGGTGTGTACCGCCAATGATATACCACCGTTGAATGTCTGCCATGGTGATTTGTGGGTCATGATGTGATGGGCATTGTTCTGTAGGCGTAATGGTATGAGTGTTGGGACTGACACTTTAGCACTGACCTTTGGGCTGGCTGATTTGTGTATGTGGCTGTATTCAGTCGGTTTGGTGTTTGTGTGTCGTAATATGCCAAACAGTTATCCGCCACCACGGCGGTATGTTGGCGGCCGTCAGAGTGGTGGTAAGTGGGATTCACCACCAATGTCATGATGAGGGCCATAGTTCTTTAGGCAGAACATTAATTTTTAATACATTACATTGACTCAAAAGAGAGAGATTTAAGTGGTGCCTTCTGTCCAAGTCTCTTTTTATTTTAACCAGCACGGGGCCATATTTTGTTCCACCAACTGATCTAATGCAGCAGTGATTCTAGTCCCCAGATATGAGGTATCAGATCCAATCCTCTTATCTCTGATAATAGTCTGGCCTGAGCATATGTTCCAAACCTCTTCACCTGGATCAGTTGAAGTCACTGCCACACCGTCAGCATAAGGAAAAAACGTATACCTCTCCCCGTAGTAAACAAGTAGATTAATATCTGTGCAGTCCTCCAATTTAATTAATAAGTGGTTTATATATAATGTAAACAATAACAGCGAGCACGGGCATCCTGGTCTAGTACCTCTAGAAATAGATATTAATTCTGATTCTAAACCTGCCAGACATCCCTGGGCTTTAGGGGCCTTAAGCATAGATTTGATAGAGGTTAAAGAACCTTCCCCAATCCCCTTCTATTTCAAACTCTCCAAGAAAAATCCCAAGAAACATGGTCAAATGTCTTTTGGGCATCTAATAAAAGCAAGCTGAGTGATGTTTGATGTATTTCCACAAGATCACATATATTTTCCTATCAAAAGTTCAACATTGATATTGGTCTGTATAACCTGGGAGAACAAGGAGGCCTATCTTTTTTATTTTTTTATTACTATGCTGGATGTTTCCCAAGGCAATGGGATCTGCCCTTGCTGAGCCGTTGGGAAGGTTACTAACATGTCATTTTGTAGTTCTTGAAAAAAACACCTTAAGGAACTCTAGTGGCAGGGTGTCTGGCTCCGGCACTTTTCCTGAAGCCAAGGAGGTCATGGCTTCATATATTTCTTCTGATGAGATTGGAGTATCCAATCAATTTTGCTCCTCTTGAGTAAGCCTACATGATTTTAACCCTACCATAAATTCTGTGGCTTCCCTGTACTCACCAGCTGCATGTTCTATATCATCAGATATAGCTCCTCATAGAAATCTCTAAAAACTTTAAAGATCTCCTTTGGTTTTCACAATTTGCGTCCATAAAAGTCCTTAATAGCCGCTATATCCCTCTCTACCACTCTTTGCCTTATTGGCCTTGCTAAGACTTTGCCTGTGGTCTCCCCATATTCAGAACATTCAGCCTTAAACATCTGATATTTGGCTGCTGCTACCTTACTAACACGCTGATTGGATTAGCTTTTAACATTGATAGCTCAGCTTGCGCTGTACTGTCCTCTTCCACCTTCATTATGCTTTGCGTCACTTTCCCCTCGTCCAACTTAAGCTCTTGATAGAGACTCTAGTCTCTGTATCCCTCACCTTCTGCAGTTGTAGACCAAAGCTCAAAGTCTCCCCACTGACCCCACCTTTTAACGCATCCCATACCATTCATGGTGCAGCCGTGTCTCTATTATCCTCTAAAAATTGTTTTAACCAAACAGGCATATGATCTAAATAACCTGCCTCAACTAATAATTTTTTACCAAATGACCAGGCTGGACGAGGTCTAAGAAATCTGGTTATCGGTATAGCCAAGACTAGTGGGTTGTGATCTGATTAAATTCTAGTTCTATCTCTGCTTCAGAGGCTAGAGTGGCTGAGGCAAAAAAATAATCAAGACATACTAACTTATTGTGAGGGTAAGAGTAATATGTGTAGCCAGGGTCTGGGGCCTTAGGTTTTTCCCAGAGCATGATCCGTTATCAGTCTTTTTATGGCCCTAAATACCTTGGGTTTGCGGCCATGATAATTATCAGACTTGCCTAAGCCCTTATTAACTTCCAAGTGAATGTTAAAATCCCCACATATTACTAACAGAGGTGGCCATGAAGCTAATTCAAAATTTAAAGCATCAAGTACTTTAGCCTCAACAAAGTTTGATCTATTCATAGTACAAAAAGTGAACTTGGCCATACCCATATTGCATTCTAAGATGACCCAGCAATCCCTTTCATCTACCAGGGAGTGGCCTGAACTACAGATAAAGTGTTTGGCCAAAACTGTCATCCCAGCATTGTCACCATCTTGTGTGTACAAGCAAAGAGTGTCAGTCCTAGCTTCTTCAGCGCTCCCTGCCTCCCCCAAGGGATATGAATCTCTTGAATGCAGACAAGATCAGCTTACATTGATTCTATTGCCTTGCCACCTTTCTTCTCTTTTGGGGGCTGTTCAGGCCACAAATATTAATGGAACATATTCTTAGCCTATGACCCATGCGTTTGCTTTTGGATATCCATTGACCCCTGTCCTATATCCTTAGCTGGTTGTCCCAAAAGGGTTATCATCCCTTGTTTTTTGCAGAATATTCTTCCTAGCATCACCATTAAGCCACCTTGCCCATAAGCACTAGTTTGCCAGTTAACCTTACCCTTCCTTAACCCGGATCTTCCCCCAACCCCATACCATCCCCATCCATACCCACCACCTCCCCCTACCAGCTACCCGCCTACCCTCTGTCCCAATACCAACTCAAATACCACCACCCACTAGCTCAAGGAGGACACAGGACTCATCCGGTCCATTCCACTATAGATTCGTGCTCACCCCCTTCCCCAGTCCACATGCCCTTATTCTTAAATATGTGATATCAGAACAGTGTACCCCACATCAAATGAAGTCCCACACACATAAACACCATTTACTCATAGCAGAGTGAATCTATAAAAGAAAAAAAGAAGAGAGAAAGAAAAAGAGAAAAAAAATGTTAAGAGGTGAGAAATGTCAGATAGCAAATACAGATGACCTAGCCTCCACCAAGTCTGACTTTCAGATTGAGTTTAGGAGCTCCTTGGCCTTAACCATAGACAGAAAGTAAAAAGTCTTGTCATTAATGACCACCTTCAGCTTAGCTGGATTCATCAGAAAGACCTGAGCCCCTTTCTCCTGTAATGGCGAGATCAGCTTGTGCAGCCTCCATTTTTTCTCCACGGTTGTGTGACAGAAATCCGTTCTAACGAAAAAGTCACACCACTTGGCAGTGTATTTACAGTCCTGGAGGAAAAGGTCCCACAAGGCCTGTCTTGCCTTGAAAGGCAAATCAATATTGCCCTTGTCCTGGCCATCTCTGCGTTTGATTTGTTTTTCACTTTAAAGGGAAATATGTGGGCTCTCTGAACGTCTCTTTCACAGTTCCACTGGGTTAACTCTGGGAAGGCCTCTGTCAAAAAGATTCACTATAAACCTGCGAAGGTCTGCGCCTTCCAGCCCCAGGGAACACCCAGGACTCACAAATTATTTTGTCTGAGTCTATCCTCTAGGTCCGCCAGCTTCCAGTGGTTGTCATCCGTCTGAGCTTTTTGTAGGTCACCAGCCTCTCCTTGTGTAGCAGCATCATCCTCCAGCTTAAAGATCTGAGTCTCAGCCTCCCCCATACACTCAGCAAATTCGGAGCATATTTTTGCCACCTGGTGGATGGCCCCCTGCATTTTACGGCAGGCTAACTGCATTCTATGGCTTTCTGCCCTTGTCTCCTCCTGATGCTCCATAATGCTCTGATGTATCGTTTCCAAGGAGACTGACCCTGTAGCTGTTATGGAACTGGGGAGAGTGTTTGAACCCTCATAGCCAGAGCTAGAGGCGTAGTCCCAGTGCAAATCCTTAGGTGCCTTAGTTGGTTGTTGACAGCCAGGTGAACATGGGGGAGGGCTTCTCTTTTTTTTCTCTTTTTCCTCACAGTAGCAGGTTTCAGATTGATCTGGCCCCTTCCCCCATTCAGCACTTTTGCCTTCCCCAGGAGTGGTTGTCCCTGAACCAGCTTCCAACCAAGAGGTTTTCCAAGCCTGACTCTTCCCCTCATCAGGGTCAAAATCTTCATCACTAGTCCAGCTAGCTTGATCTGACAAGGAGAAAAATGGGTACCCCAGGCCTTTGTCCAGACCTAACTTAGGGGTCAATTTCTCCTTAATCGTAACCTTTGAGACTTCCCTGTTACACTTACTTGGGCCCCTTCCTGTGACTCATCCAGGGCCTGGGGTAGAGCTACTTTACTGATGGTGTCCTTACACGCCTCCAACCCTCCACACCCATCCTGTTCAGTGTTTGTGAGTGCCACCACAGAAGAGTCTAAAGGTGAGAGGATGGGGCCATCCCGTGCTGTTTAAAGGTTCTCCTTACACGCCTCACTGCCTTCACTTCCATCCACATTCTTCATCATACTTGTATTTAAGTATGAAATTGCAGTGCTACCTACAGCAACCCCCTGCTGCTCTGCATCAAATGGGTAAGACAAATTTAATTGTGGCTTTTTCTTTAAATACTTCGCAAGAGGCGCAACAACAGACTTTGCATTTACTGCTACCTTCGCTGTCTCCTTCTCCTTCTTAAGCTCAGCTGAGCCCTGTGTACCTGATCTTGCTGTCTTGGATTCCTTAGAGCCACCAGAAGTGCTGCCAGAACTTCTCCTGCTTCACCTGCCTTGCAACTAGTGCAGAAGAAGCAGCCTTCTGTCCTTTCGTCGGCATCCATGCAATGCGTTGTTTAAGGCGAACAGGGAAACAATGTAACAAGACTGTCGCGAGGCACGCTGAAGGCTTTAAGAGGTGGCACAGGTGAAGTAAACTGCCTCGCAACAGTTGCCAATCCCAATTAGTAAAACTGCCAGCTTTGAGGAAGAGAGTCATGTCAGTAGTGAGTACTGGCTTTGCAACAAAGTAGCAGTAGAGGTGAGGAGTCGGGAATCAGGAGCAAGAGAAGGGGATCTGGGGTCAGAAGAGGAGAGCACCACTCGGCCATCACACACGGCCGCCATCTTGTCCTCCCGCAGTGTTCTATTCTCCATCCGGCAGTGCCTTCAGTGTGGAGTATGGACAACACCATCTCCTCCCAGGGCATGAGACTTAGGGGTCTTGGAGAACAAGCACCAGTTGTCACCGCATATCCAGTGTTTGCAGATGTCCTCCTGTGAGCTCCTGGTGTTTTGAAGACAGTATTCATCTTATCCACTATTCTGTCCCACATTTGCCTTTCCGGGCTCATGGTTACAGTCTGGACCAGGGCTTTAAAAATCTGTGTCTGAACCCCCACTATAAAATCCATCATAAATTTTAACTTGTTTTCTGAAAATCTAAGGACTCTTCATTCAGATATTTTGTTAAAAACAATGCTAAAGGAACTGAAGAGGGTGCCACTGCTGTTGTATGGGGTGGGAGTGGTAAATTGTTTGAGTGATTAGAGGAATAGCTTTTGTGTGTTGAGGTGCAGGTGTGAATGATAAGTTATTATAGAGCAACTGTGTGTGTTGATGAACATGTCCACCCATATGACAGGAATTTCTGCCATTTGAAAACATGTGTTACATTGTTGTACTCCATTGTGATACTTCCATGTCCCCCTTTGATGACAACTCCTAATACTCTTAATATTGTAAATGAATGTACTGGAAAAATGTACACCGCATCAACATTGATAGAGCTGCAGCCATCAAAGATAGACTGGGAATCTGGTAACTGAATACTGAGGATGGGTTTACAGACTTTACTCATCTTTATGGTCAGCGGTCCTTCATGACCATCTTAAATGCAGCTGCAGTATCTAGTCAGCCTGGTGGATGTATCAGTTCTTCTCTAATGGAGAAGTAATGATCCATGCTAAGAATTTAAAATCGGGCCGTTACTCTGAAGAATAGAGGAAAACGTATCTCAGCAGGACAAAGCAGCAAACTATATCCAGCAAAATCAATGAGAAGGCAGATAGCCATTCAGCAGGAAAAGTTCTAACCCGGGGACATTTGAAGTTTCCATCCACCAAGGTCCAACTATTGTCTACACAGTTTTCTTACATTAAGCCAGTTAAAATGTTCTTGTTAGGACTTAGGGCCTGATTTATAGTTTGGTGGATAGTGTCTGTTCTGTCACCATGGTTGAGTTCTTTTTTAGTGCCATGGAGAGGGCACTCAACTCACCAAATTTAGAAATGACCCAGTGGACATCCTATGCATTTACAAGAACTGCCATCATGGTGGTTACTGTAAATACTTTTAAAGTTTGGCAGACTGCTCCATCAAAATGAGGGAGCTACATGTCAAATTGTGTTTTTTTTTATTTTTAAAAACAAAGGGACAGATGAATCAAAGTGCTGTTTTGCATCTCTTAAATAGTGAACTTTAAAAAAATTGCTATTTAAGAAATGCAAATGGTATATAAGTAAATAGCGATTCTGTAATAGCAATTCCCCAGAGTCGCAATTGCTATAAGAAAATTGCTATTAAGAAATGCAACTCCATTCATTTGAAAGTTTAGCACTTCCAAAACTGCAATTCCTTATTTGGGAATCACAAATTAGGAAATGAAAAACCAAGGATGCCGTGGGCCTAAGGTCCCCTTTGAGGCACCCCAAAATTTAATTGTGCACATCTAAAATGCTCAAATGACCTAGGGGCATCTGTGAGCTACTTGGCACTTTTGAAAATGCATTTTAATTCATTTTTCAAAATTGCACATGGTTACCACCAACTTGGAGTTGGTGGTAATTACATTTCCTAAATGCCCAGCTCGCATTTAGGAAATGCTTGATACATGTGCATTGGGAATCACAAATAGGAATTCCCTATTTGTAAATTCCTATTTAGGGAATCGCAAATTGTGATTCCCTACTCAGAGTCATCATTTTAGGGAATTGCTAAATATTGCAATTCCTTAAAATGGGACTCTGATTCCTTAAATAAATTGTTAAAGACTATTTTGCATTCGCAAACTGTGGAATTTTGTGGTTTGCACCGTTTGCGAATGCAAAATAGTTTGATACATCTGGCTCCAAATGCCAAACTGGGATTAGGTTTTTGAAAATATAAAAAAACAATTAATAACTCCCTCACTGTGGGAGTTTTCTCCCATGCCATGGGGGAATTTTATACTTTTAATTTCCTTATTGGCAGGTTTTATGTGAAGGTGATAGACAATGAAAACTTGCCATTTGTCTGCCCTCTCTAAATAGGGCTGGCAGAAAAATGGCAAAATGGCTGATGGCCATTACTCCTTCAGGCCATTAGAATGTGTTCAGAAGTAGGTACATTAAGGTGCTGCATTTATGGATTGCACTAGCTAGTGGGCAGGTGTATCTCCTGGCTCTTCTATAACCAATAGGGGCAAGAGTTTTCAGGGTAGCCCTCTTCACTTTTCCAGCAGCTCCTGTTTGCCCTACTGCAAACAATCCCATGGTGTACCTTACTGCTAAAATTCGAGATTTGGGATTTTTTCCTCCCTTGTGGAGAGCTTTTGGGTCCTTTTAGAGGTGTGACCAAGGAAATTAGCAGTCCCCTTCCCTGGTTCCTCTCCAAACTTGTTTTGATGCACTTCCCTCCCTCTCGCTTCAGAGTCAGACTGGCTAATAAGGGCGTAGGTAACAAACACTTGCCTTTGTCCTGGTTTCACTTTACATCTGGTTGTTACAAGATAATGAAGATCCCGAGGCCACCCAACTGTCCTTTCTGCAAGGAGAAGAAAAGCACCACTCAATATCCAGGTTATTTTCTCTGCTGTGTAATAGTTTTCACACCTCATTGTCAGGAAGACCCTGGCCAGCCAACAGTACTGGGTTAAATCTAATTAGCCCAACCGGGGCCCAGGCAGGAAAAGTATAACTTTCTAAGAGCTACTTTTCCCACATTTCTAACCCAAATCTGACATTATCAATGAACTGGGATTTTAATAAATATGACAAATATACTTGGAAAGACTATTCTAGCTGTTTCTTTTCACACATTATATGTAGGGGTTTATAATGTGTGCTTTCGCATCTTTCAGGATTTAACTGCATCCCTTCCAGTTATAATAGCTTTTGGGGGCTAGTCTATGGAGGAACATGTGAACTAAGTGGTGACTTATCAATATCTAAAACAGTGTTTCCCACCTGTCTGAAAGAGGTATATTGATAGGTTGAAAGTAGATTTAAGCTACTGGGCACTTTTGAAAATGCATTTTAATTCATTTTTCAAAATTGCACATGGTTACCACCAATTTGGAGTTGGTGGTAATTACATTTCCTAATTGCCCAGCTCGCATTTAGGAAATGCTTGATACATGTGCATTGGGAATCACAAATAGGAATTCCCTATTTGTAATTTCCTATTTAGGGAATCGCAAATTGTGATTCCCTACTCGGAGTCATAATTTTAGGGAATTGCTAGATATTGCAATTCCTTAAAATGGGACTCTGATGCCTTAAATAAATTGTTAAAGACTTTTTTGCATTCGCAAACTGTGGAATTTTGTGGTTCGCACCGTTTGCAAATGCAAAATAGTTTGCTACATCTGGCTCTAAATACCAAACTGGGATTATGTTTTTGAAAATATATAAAAAACAATTAATAACTCCCTCACTGTGGGAGTTTTCTCCCATGCCTTGAGGGAATTTCACACTTTTAATTTCCTTATTGGCAGGTTTTATGTGAAGGTGATAGACAATGAAAACTTGCCATTTGTCTGCCTTCTCTAAATAGGGCTGGCAGGAAAATGACAAAATGGCTGATGGCCATTACTCCTTCAGGCCATTAGAATGTGTTCAGAAGTAGGTACATTAAGGTGCTGCATTTATGGATTGCACTAGCTAGTGGGCAGGTGTATCTCCTGGCTCTTCTATAACCAATAGGGGCAAGCATTTTCAGGGTAGCCCACTTCACTTTTCCAGCAGCTCCTGTTTGCCCTTACTGCTAAAATTTGAGATTTGTTTTTTTTTCCTCCCTTGTGCAGAGCTTTTGGGTCCATTTAGAGGTGTAACCACGGAAATGAGCAGTCCCCTTCCCTGGTTCCTCTCCAAACTTGTTTTGATGCACTTCCCTCCCTCTCGCTTCAGAGTCAGACTGGCTAATAAGGGTGTGGGTAACAAACACTTGCCTTTCTCCTGGTCTCACTTTACATCTGGTTGTTACAAGTTAAGGAAGTTCCAGAGGCCAACCCAACTGTCCTTTCTGCAAGGAGAAGAAAAGCACCACTCAATATCCAGGTTATTTTCTCTGCTGTGTAATAGTTTTCACACCTCATTGTCAGGAAGACCCTGGCCAGCCAACAGTACTGGGTTAAATCTAATTAGCCCAATCGTGGCCCAGGCAGGAAAAGTATAACTTTCTAAGAGCTACTTTTCCCACATTTCTAACCCAAATCTGACTTTATCAATGAACTGGGTTTTTAATAAATATGACAAATATACTTAGAAAGACTATTCTAGCTGTTTCTTGTCACACATTATATACAGGGGTTTATAATGTGTGCTTTTACATTTTTCAGGATTTAACTGCATCCCTTCCTGTTATAATAGCTTTTGGGGGCTAGTCTATGGAGGAACATGTGAACTAAGTGGTGACTTATCAATATTTAAAACAGTGTTTCCCACCTGTCTGAAAGAGGTATATTGATAGGTTGAAAGTAGATTTAAGATACTTGGCACTTTTGAAAATGCATTTTAATTCATTTGTCAAAATTGCACATGGTTAGCACCAACTTGGAGTTGGTGGTAATTACATTTCCTAAATGCCCAGCTTGCATTGAGGAAATGCTTGATACATGTGCATTGGGATCACAAATAGGAATTTCCTATTTGTAATTTCCTATTTAGGGAATCGCAAATTGTGATTCCCTACTCGGAGCCATAATTTTCGGGAATCTCTAAATATTGCAATTCCTTAAAATGGGACTCTGATGCCTTAAATAAATTGTTAAAGACTTTTTTGCATTCGCAAACTGTGGAATTTTGTGGTTCGCACCGTTTGCAAATGCAAAATAGTTTGATACATCTGGCTCCAAATGCCAAACTGGGATTATGTTTTTGAAAATATATTAAAAAAAAAAAAAAAACTCCCTCACTGTGGGAGTTTTCTCACATGCCATGGGGGAATTTTACACTTTTAATTTCCTTATTGGCAGGTTTTATGTGAAGGTGATAGACAATGAAAACTTGCCATTTGTCTGCCCTCTCTAAATAGGGCTGGCAGAAAAATGGCAAAATGGCTGATGACCATTACTCCTTCAGGCCATTAGAATGTGTTCAGAAGTAGGTACATTAAGGTGCTGCATTTATGGATTGCACTAGATAGTGGGCAGGTGTATCTCCTGGCTCTTCTATAACCAATAGGGGCAAGAGTTTTCAGGGTAGCCCTCTTCACTTTTCCAGCAGCTCCTGTTTGCCCTACTGCAAACAATCCCATGGTGTACCTTACTGCTAAAATTCGAGATTTGGGATTTTTTCCTCCCTTGTGCAGAGCTTTTGGGTCCATTTAGAGGTGTGACCAAGGAAATTAGCAGTCCCCTTCCCTGTTTCCTCTCCAAACTTGTTTTGATGCACTTCCCTCCCTCTCGCTTCAGAGTCATACTGGCTAATAAGGGCGTAGGTAACAAACACTTGCCTTTCTCCTGGTTTCACTTTACATCTGGTTGTTACAAGTTAATGAAGTTCCCGAGGCCAACCCAACTGTCCTTTCTGCAAGGAGAAGAAAAGCACCACTCAATATCCAGGTTATTTTCTCTGCTGTGTAATAGTTTTCACACCTCATTGTCAGGAAGACCCTGGCCAGCCAACAGTACTGGGTTAAATCTAATTAGCCCAACCAGGGCCCGGGCAGGAAAAGTATTACTTTCTAAGAGCTACTTTTCCCACATTTCTAACCCAAATCCTACTTTATCAATGAACTGGGTTTTTAATAAATATGACAAATATACTTGGAAAGACTGTTCTAGCTGTTTCTTGTCACACATTATAGATAGGGGTTTATAATGTGTGCTTTGACATTTTTCAGGATTTAACTGCATCCCTTCCTGTTATAATAGCTTTTGGGGGCTAGTCTACGGAGGAACATGTGAACTAAGTGGTGACTTATCAATAGTTATAACAGTGTTTCCCACCTGTCTGAAAGAGGTATATTGATAGGTTGAAAGTAGATTTAAGGCTGCTATAGTCAGGATATGAGAGGTACACCTGAAACCATGTTTCACAGCTCTGTAGATTGGGGGGTAGACCCATTTAACCAATTAAAGGTGGAGCACAGGTACTTTCCTGCTGTTTAGCAGAGGTAAGGTGCACAGAGTCTTAAGTCCAGCTAAACAGACAGGGCAAAGGTGGGCATTTTCTCCTACAGGAAGAAAGCACAATATGATTACAATCTTGATTGTATGTCATGTTTATGGTGATAAACAAAAGTGACTGGTCTGGGCTCCATTACTTTCTCTGTTCAATCTATGGGGGATCCTGTTTAAATGCATTAACAAGGCATTTGCACTGCAAAAGACTCGCAATCTTCACAAGTAAAAAGCAGTGGGATGTGAAGATTTTCTATCACAAATGTCTTATTTTTATATGAATACCAGGACTTTCTCACACCTTCTAATCTCTTGCAAGAAAGAGAGATTGTAAACTAACCATTTAGGTTAATCTGTGAGAAAACAGCATGCCCAGGTTCAGCACCAACTAGCATTTAGGAGGAAAGTTTGCCTGTCAGGGAGAACAACTCACACCAGAAACTAAGGGGGGATGTACTAGAAAGTGACACACCGGTTGCGATGCGCCACTTTTATTGCGTTTGCCCTTGCCCCCCTAGTGTCACCATGGTTCCACTGTATTTACAATACGGCCCACCATGGTGGTCGTTACCATAACAGCACCAAAGTCTTTAATGCTGTTGTGGCGCTTTGCTGCATTAGTGTAAAAAATGTAGATGCTAGTGCATGCAACACACAGGGAGGCTGATAGATTATAATGGGTGCGTCACTTTAACGTCTGCCTAGGGCAGGTGTTAAAAACTACGAAGTGGCGCAGTGAAATCTTGTAAATTTCACGACACCATTTTTTCGGGCCTCCCTTGCATACATTATGCTTGACTAAGGCATAATGTGGCTCAAGGGGTTGCAAAGTGGTGCAATGCATGCATTGCGCCACTTTGTAAATATGGCATGGGGGAATGGCCACCTTAAAGCCACCTTGGCATCATAAAAATGGTGCTAATGCAGCATTTAGGCAGCACTAAGGGCTTGTAAATCTGCCCCTAAGTGTAGGAAAAGGCAAACTAGTGGTGCCCAGTGAGGCCTTCTGCCCATGATCAGATATCAAGAGCTATCCATCTGTATCCCTCACCCATCTAGAGGCCTTCTCTGAAGTGTTGTTACAGTGGTGCAGCAGGTGAATTGGCACTAGGGCCCAGATGATTTGGGAAATCAGCCTGCCCTGGACCATGTGCTGTTCTCTTGAAAGGATGCCCAAACATATTTCTACCCAGTGACTGCCTGGAGCCTGGCATTATTTACTGCATGGGGGGTGAGAGGAGTACTGGACATTAGGAAGGTACGCGCAGTCAAGTGGTAACAAAAGAGCTAATGAAGAAACACAAGTAAGAAAAGACAGTGAAAACTATTCAGAAATAATGGGGAGAGTTGAGGGACAAGTGGTAAGATAATAAAAAGGTGTAGAGATGGCAAGGATAAGTAAAAGCAGAGGGCGAGAGCTAGAAGCTAAATGCATGATGGAATAAAGGCATAGGTGAGAATGTAGAGATATAAGTAAGAGCTGAGAAAGCATGGAAGATAGTGGAGAGATACAGGTACAAAGGCAGAGATACAGCAGATAAAGGAGGTGAAGAGCCAGAGGAGAGCAGAGTGAGATAATGTGAAGAGGGAACTAAACAGATGTAGTAGTTAGGAAAAGAGAGGAGTGTTTAAAGCTTCAAGGAAGAATGGAAAGGTACAAGAGAGGGGTGGAAAGGGGAGATAAAGTGGAGGTGGAGTGGGGCAGAGCTGAAAGAAACAAGACAGAATGCTAAGGGGCGAGAAGCAGAGATTCAACTTGGATAGTGGAGGGAGGATGAAAAATGAAAAGTACAATGATACAGATGCAAAGAGAAGAGGGGAAAGTGAACATATACAAGAGAGTTTGTAAAAGGGAGGGGAGACCTGTAAGAAGGTAAGTGAAACTATGGATACAGAGAAGAGTGGGGCAAGTGAAAGGTACAAACTAGGTAAATAGAGACAGATGATAAAATGCAATACGATAGAATAGAAAAGAGAGCAAGGGGAATAGCTTGACAGAGTAAAGAATGGAAATATGGGTTGAAATATGAGAGGGGGGAAACAAAGAGGTGCTTTTGCGAGTGAAAGGCTGGAAGTTGAGAGATATAGAGGAAGTGAAAGGAGAGGAGAGTGGAGATATACAAGGGAGACATCTAGGAAGACAGTGAAGAGCAAGGACGTGAAGAAACATCAGTGACAGATGGTGGAGAGTGAAAGCAAAGCAACAAGAGAGACGCAGTTGAAAAGGGAGAGAGAGGGGGAAAAAAAGATACATTGTATAACATCAGAGGATAGTTGAAGGGAGGAGGAGAAATTGAGAGATACAGGGGAAGTGAGGAAAACTGAAAGGAGAAGGGTAATATGTGTCTTAGAACCGAAGGCAGAAAGGAAGGGGTGGAGACTTTCAGTGAATGATGCAAGGGCCCAGAAGAAGAAGTGAAGAAAGGCAGGGCATACCTATCATTGGTGCAGCAGATTGGGTATTACCAGTGCCTATGGTTTTCAGGCCACATTTCTTCATTATTATGGTTGTTTTTTACTACCACTCACTGAGTTTGGTACCTTTTTACCTTACATGAATTAGTGCCCATGTTACTCTTGCTACGCCACTGGTATCTTTGCCAGCTCTCAGTCCAGACCATCCTTCGGACTTGGTGGCAGAAAATCCACCCCTAAATCTCTTAAATGCTGCTAAGGCCACAATCCCTCTTATGTCAATATAGTCCAAGTCAGATATTCTGAACCTGATTTAGAGTTTGGTGTATGCCTTAATCCATCACAAATTTAACAGATATCGTGTGCGCCATAGTAAATAATAGGATTGTAATGCTGCGACCGGGGTAGCCATCATGTTTGTGACCATCTAAGCCCATCCACCAAACTGTAAATCAGGCCCTCTGTCTCCTGAGTGCTTAAAATATCACCTATATTTCTAGTTCTTGCATAGTTACCCATACACATTTATAATATTGCACAATATCATGACAGTGACTTTCTTCCAACGCAGTTTTTCAACCAAGAAATCTGTGCAGCACCTAGTAGTTTCCCTTTTTTATAATATGTTTTGCGGTAGCTTGCGACGGGGCCGGGTGGGCATGTACCGGCATTTTTTATTGCAAAATGCACTCTCATGTCCAAAAATTGATGCAAGGTTGTATTTTGTAGTAAAAATAGTACAGCCAAATAGAAAATGCACTGCATTGTATAACCCTCTGTGCCTTACATACTCTGCAATGGTTACTGCAGAGTATGTAAGGGTCCGTGGGGTACGCACTGCTGTGCAGTAGTTTCTAAATAGGGCCTTATAAGGAGCAGTCCCTCTATCTTTAAAAACTCCAGCAGGTTAAAGTTAAATCTGCAGTGGTTTTTAAACATAGAGGGACTGCACCTCCTTCATGCCGTCTTTAGAAATCACAGCAGTGCATAACCCTCAGCACCCTTAAATACGCTGCAGTAACCACTGCAGGTCATTTAGGGGCGCTAAGGATATGGTATGTACTGAAGTGCTGTCATTGGTTTCTAAACAGGGCCGTAAGAGGGAACTGTCCCTCTATGTTTGAAAATCACTGCAGATTTAACTTTATTCTGTAGTGTTTTTAAACATAGACTCACTGCTCCCTCTTCCAGGCTTGTTTAAAAAACCAAGCACCGCAGATTAAATCCGCTGGTAGAGAAGCAGCATTTATAAGTAATTGGAATTACCAAATTCCTCCGATTTCTCAAACAGAAGTAAAAATTCTGCCAGGTCGACTTTTTTCTGTGAGTGCAATTAGCCATGTATGGCTAGACTAGTCCCAGTCGCAATGTGAATCTTTGAGTTTTAACCATATCTTCATGTTATACAGAAAACACATCTTGAAACAATTTATTAATTTAACATACTTCTCCACATCAAGCAGACACAGCCAAGAAATAACCTATACTGTGCTATTCTGAGAAATCCATTCTTGAGACTGCAGGGCATTCATATGTCACTGGGCCTAATTTTGTCAACTGTAAGTCTATTGGCTTTTTTTCTAGTATTTTCCTTTTTTGTCATACACCATTTAAGACAATTCGCTTTATTATGCTTTTCATTAATAGTAAATAAGACCTCCAACATTTAACAGAAACATTTCTCTTGTGTGCCTTAATTGACTAACACACATTCTGATGTCCAGATTAACAAAACCTTCACAAGACACTGCATTGCATGAAGTAATAGAGCAGGAAAACACAATGGCCCATATTTATACTTTTCTAGCGCCACATTTGCGTCATTTCTTGATGCAAAAACAGCGCAAACTTACACAAGACAATTGTATCTTGTAAGTTTGCGCCGATTTTGTGTAAAAAAACAACGCAAATGCGGTGCTAAAAAAGTATAAATATGGGTCCATATCTACAAAAATATGGTAATATTTTGCTCTCTCTTTGATGCTGGCGTACAATTAGTCTGCTGTGCAACATGCACACACCATTGCGTGATACTGCAAAAATGTCTGTGTAAATCTATCATAGGATTTGTACAGAAAGGGTGGCCTTCCAGTACAGGATACAATACCTAGACACATTTTTAAACTCTTCCCATTTCAGATGTGTAATGTACAGTGAAGCACGCATGCAAAGTGGGAAACATTAGAAGAAATAAAGGCATTTCTCCTTTTTAACACTAGCTTTCAAATGGCATTTTTGGCACAAAAAAACAGTCTACTAAAGTTAGTAGATAGGATAGAGTTTTTGCATAAAAACAGTGAGTGGTTGCTTAAAAATGTTCATGCGCCATCGATAGATGTTTTGCATTACCTTTATGCAACTTTCAAGTGCAAAAATGTTTTGGACTGGAGTGTAAATAAAATAATAATTGTTCACAGATTTGCAGAACTTTTGATGCAAAATGTATGTTAATCTGAGCCTACATCTCACTGTCATAATTATCCTGTTCTGTCTTCCCATATTAGGGGGTGAATTCTCCCTCTGTAAACTATCAATTCTTTAAAATTGAATGTGTGTGTGTAGGAAAGTCCTCTATTTTGCCCTGGCCACCCCCAAACCTTTTGACTGATACTGGTGGTTACTGACTGTGCTCTGAGTACTGGTAACCACTCCCAGGATAAGTGCTCTGTATAAAATGGATTGTACAAATTAGGGTAGTTATAATTGGCTTTACCAACCTACCTCTAGGTTCCTAGTATATGCTAGGACATGTAGGTTTAGAGACCCCAGCATAGGTAGTGCACCCATAGGTGCCCAGTGTCATTTTAAAGGAAGGCCTGCCCTGCTGGCTGCTTTTAAGATAAAGTTAAGCCCAAATTTGAATTTGGAAATAAAAGTACTTCCAAAGTCCTAAGCATCTTTACCTCCCCATTTCCTGTAGTCCCAAACAACCAGGTACCCCCTGATATGATTAGGAGAGGGCTGGAAAGTGTTGTGTTAAGGGAAGCATAGTCATACCAGTGGGTGTACTTACCCACATCTAAACTCTAAGATTGAGTTTTTGCCATCTTGGATTTTGGAGGAATGTTGCTCCCTAGGGTTGATTTTTGCCACACTTCCCAGAGGGTGGTCACTCAAGAGGGTGGTGGCTTGCACATGATCGGACAGGAGCTCACCCCTGTTTTCCACCCAAGAAGCAAGGATAAATATTGCAGAGCTGCACCCCACTTCAGATCCCTACTGTAAAAAAAAAAGAAGAAGAAGGGCTGCCCTGCTGGACCCTTGGCTTGCACCTGGACACTGCATTCACAAGGACTTCATCAGCCGCACACCTTAGGCTTCACCAAGAAAAGGACTTTGCCTGTCTCCTACTACTTCAAGAAGGGACTCCCTGTAAGCTACAGGTAGAAAAAAGTGGACCAGAGCCCCTTCCATCTAGCCCTGCAGAAATTGACCAGCTGACTAGTGACCAGTGGTCATATAAGGATTTGAACCAGGTGCATTCTGGGCATTGGAGTCTTAACCCCCAATGAGCAAATCTGAGCTTCTAGAACCTTGGGGTGAGTTGTGGACACCTAAAGGACCTCGAAAGTACTTCTGGAAGAAGATCCAAAAGTTTGGAATACTTTGGAGCAACTTTGGAAAAAAGCTCCATAAGTGGACATAACCGACGTCATGAGTCGAGCCAGCCAACATTGACCACAACCCGGCCTGACTTCCAGGTTCGTCCTGTTAACAAGCTCCTGAGCCCCAGACTTTTAGGATTTCACCGGGGGCTTGTGGAAAGGCAATCCGAGGACACTGCATCAAAATTAGCTTGCTGAGGAGGGTCATCCGACGTTGGGGAAGAAAAGCTCCAAAAAAGTTTCTAAGTCGGAAGGTAAAAGTTTGACCGAGGCATCCCACGCAGTGTATCTGAGAAGACCTCCAGCGAGGCCGGCTTCAACTTTTGACTTGGTCCCGGATGACGAATTCTATCTCGAAAAAAGTTTCTAAGTCTGACCATAAACAACGTGACTGAGGCCTCCCACAAAACAGATCCGAAGAAGGCTCTAGCGAGGTCGGCCTCAACTTGTGACTTTGTCGAGGGAAAATTCTCAGGAAAATGACTAAGTTTGAAGGTAAAACTTTAACTTAAAAATCCTGCTCAGTGAATCCGAACAGGTCTCCATCGTGAGCGGCCTCAAATTTGGACTTTCCCTGGTAAAGTGTGACCAGGTGTCCAGAGTGGTGCTTTTGATTTCTAGTGCCAGAAAACATTTAGGCCCTCATTACAACATTGGCGGTAAATGCCGTCTGCCGGCATGCTGAGGGCCGCCAACATATCGTGAACGCGGCAGTAATCCGCTATGGGTATTATAACCCACACATAGACATCCACCACACAGAAAGGTCAGTGATAAACTGGCGATAGCAAAACCAACACGTTACGCCAACACGAACACGCCCACAGTATCACAACCCACGAATCACTGCGGCGGTTTTTCAACCGCAGTAAACCATTGGCGGTACACACAGCACCGCTCAAAATACACACACATTTATAAAACTACACCACATTTGACAATTCAAACCACACACACCTGCTACACATACACACACCACACCCACACACTCACAACACTATAGAACACACACCCACATTACCCATAACACAACACTATAAAACACACACCCACATTACACACAACCCTTTCAATGCAAAAAAAATATTGCAAACTGAGATAGACACAAGGCAGGAGCACCCATTCAATCAGAGGCACAGAACACCATCACCCATACACCATCCACGCACCTCACAGCACACACCCCAACACATTACCCCACACACCCTCACAAATATACTCACACCACAACCACGGCACCCCAAAGACATCCCAGGTTTTCAGAGGAGGACGTAAGGGTCCTGGTGGAGGAAATCATCCGGGTAGAGCCACAGCTATTCGGATCACAGGTACAGCAGATTTCCATTGCCAGGAAGATTTAGCTATGGCGGAGGATTGTGGACAGGGTCAACGCTGTGGGACAGTACCCAAGAACAAGGGATGACATCAGGAAGAGGTGGAACGACCTACGGGGGAAGGTGCGTTCCGTGGTTGCTAGACACCGGGTAGCTGTACAGTGGACTGGCGGTGGACCCCCACTGCCTCCCCCACAACTAACAACATGGGAGGAGCAAGTCTTGGCGATCATGCATCCTGAGGGCCTCCCAGGAGTAGCAGGAGGACTGGACTCTGGTCAGTCAAATTTTAACTACTTTATCCCCCCAACCTACCTGCATGCCATCACAAACTCCTACCCCTACCCTCACCCCCATCACCCACCACCTCACATGTACCGCACTATCACTACCCACCCATCCCAATACCAAGCCCTGCATGTTACACCAATGCATGGACACCCATCAAAGACCTGCCTGGAAACCCATCACCACAACATGCCCAGTAGAGAGACTCACCCAGCCCACAAAATCACCACGAACACAATGCCAAGCTGACTGGGAAATCCCAACCATACAGGGAAACACACCAATGCACAGGATGGCAGACACAGATACATTAGCACTGCATTTGCACTTCCACAGGACCCCTACTCAACGTCACTGGAGAGGAGGTGCCAGCTACAACCAGTCCCCCCCCGAAGAGGCCCACAGTGATGACAGCAGCTCTGCACGCCTGGATCGGGATGGCCAACCTGGCCCATCAGGGACCTCTGGACAGTCGGTTACCCTGCCACAGTCCCATACCACCACAGAGCCTCCCCCCTCAGGAAACACCAGCACAGCACCCACCCAGCGGGCCCATGCAAGTATCCCCGGGACACGTCAATCAGCAGTGTGTCGACCACTACAGGGAACCCAGGCCGCCCCACAATCCCAGGATGATCAGGGACCTAGGGTCAGTGGCAGTGGGCACACAGTTCAGGGGACAGAGGCACAGGACTAAGGGGAGGACTGCTGTGTGACAGGGGGAGGACAGGCCCAGTGAACCCACTCTCCACGAGGCACTCTCCAACATCCTGGGAGCATACCACCATTCCCAGGAGCCATGGGCCAGACACTGGCCAAGCTGCAGGAGACCCAACGGCTGCAGGAGGGACAGTATCTGGGGATCAGGGATGACCTAACCAACATCTACACCATCCTGGTCACCATTGCAGGGGTGCTGGGTGACATGGCCAAGACCATGAGGGAGGCAGTGGAACAACAACGGGCCCCTGACACTACCCAAACAGATGAACAGCCTTCCAGCTCCACCGGCGCTAGTGGACAGGAGGCCCCGCCACAGGAACAACAGGCCACCAGCACCCCACCCCCTGCAGAAGGAGAACCACCTGGCAAATGGTCCCAGAGATCCAGGCAGAAGCCAGAGAAAATTGTCAAGACCCCCACCAGGAAATAAGACTCTCCTGATTGTCACCCTTCTTTCCCACTCTGTCACCCTGTCCACCTTGAACTGCCATTGCTCCCCTTCCTATGCCCCATTGGACAATGCGCCTGTGATACCAAGAGACTGGACTCTATCTGGACATTCCTTCACCATCACCACAGCCAACTGCACATCCCCCTCTGTTTATGAGCACATAAATAAACACCCTTGGAACAAAAACGATTACGGAGACTGTCATTTGATTGCAATATGTATTAGTTTAACAAGCTGTAAACATGTCAATCCATATGTCCAGTTATATATACATTGGTATGACCTGTAGTGGGCAGCAGTACACATATCAGGAGCAAGAGTGGGGCACAGGGATCTGAAAATAGAGATGGCAAAGGGTACAATCAATGGCCAGAGACATAGGGTAAGAGGCTGGCTTGTACAATGTCCAACAGATAACTGAAATGTAAATTGAACGTACAATGTCTTACCTGTGTGTCACTGGAAGTATTACTGAATTATGTTGCTCCTGTTGTCAACATCTTCCACCTCTGCCACCTCTTCCTCATTGTCCACAGGCTCCACCACTGACACAAGACCATCTCCAGGCTCATCTTCCTGCAGAGGGCGTCTCAAGGCCAGGTTGTGCAACATGCAACGTTGATCTGGCACACCTTCTTGGGTGAGTAGTACAGGGATCCACATGTCAGATGGAGGCACCGGAATCTGGCCTTTAGGAGCCCGAAGGTCCTTTCTATAATCCTCCTTGTATGCCCATGTGCCTCATTGTAACGTTCCTCTGCCCTTGTCCTGGCATTCCTCACTGGGGTCAGTAGCCACGAGAGGTTGGGGTAACCAGAGTCACATGCAAATATCGAGGGACAACTGTTAGACACACACTCACCCTTAGGGACCACCCCATATCCAGACACCAATATATACTGGGTGGGTAGCTTGAGCTCACCTATTAGCCACACCCGGTGCCTCTGGAGTTAAACCATCACCTATGGGATGCTGCAATTCCTCAAGATATAGGCGTCATGCACAGAACCAGGGTATTTGGCATTCACACGGGAGATGTACTGGTCCGCCAAGCACACCATCTGCACATTCATAGAGTGATAGCTTTTTTCTATTCCTGTACACTTGTTCATTTCTCCGAAGGGGGACAAATGCCACATGTGTACCATCAATGGCACCTATGATGTTGAGGGTATGTCCCAGGGCATAAAAGTCAGTTTTCACTGTGGCCAAATCCTCCACCTGGGTGACCACGATGTAGCTGCGCATGTGTTTCAGCAGGGCTGACAACACTCTTGTCAACACGTTAGAGAACATTGGCTGAGACATCCCTGATGCAATGGCCACTGTTGTTTGAAAGGAACCGCTTGCCAGGAAATGGAGCACTGACTGGACTTACACTAGAGGGGGGATACCAGTGGGCTGCTGGATAGCTGAGATCAGGTTGGGCTCCAATTGGGCACACAGTTCCTGGATTATGGAACAATCAAGTCTGTAGGTAATGATAATGTGTCTGTCCTCCATTGTTGCAAGTTCCACCAGGGGTCGGTACACCAGAGGATGCCGCCATCTCATATTCAGCCTCAGCGGTTGGAGCCTATGGAAGAGAACGGTGAGTGGAGGGTCACATTCTCACATCTATTTCACTAATGCTGATTTATTTACTTTACAGAAACAAAATGTGAATCAGAAAATTGCTGTGCCAATGTTTGCTATGATGCAGTTAGGTGCCAGGCCCTGTGGCCCCCTGAAATGGCAGATGCCTGACCTGTTAGGAGTGAAAAGTCGAAATGAGGTAATTGCGCTGGCGTTGTGTGCCATCGCGGTAGGCGGTCAATGACCATCGCGCAACTTTGCATTGGTTATCATTGGGCCCTATGGGTTCCAGGAGCCAATGTCGATGTACACTGGCTGTGACAGTATCCACCGCTGCGGACATCACCACCATTTTCTATCTATCTACTCACTTGCTACCTGGCCATCAACAGGAGAGGACCTACAGTGCAAGTGCTGCTGTGACCTGTGTCTGGAAGCGACAATGGCTCAAGTGTCTGGGAAAAGGGCCCCTGCCTTCACTGCAGAGGAGTTGGAGAAACTGGTGGATGGGATCCTACCCCAGTACACCATAGTCTAAGGTCCTCCAGACAAAAAGTTGAGTACACTGTGAGCATGATGCGTGGGCCATGAATGTATGGAGTGCTGTGTGTGTAAGCCACATGTGGCGGGGCAGAGGCCAGAGTGCTGCATGTAAGGTTGTCAATGTATGTGCATAAGGGGATGGGAGGGATATGGTGGGCCATGAGTGTGACGGTCCAGACGGGTGACTAATTCCCTTTTCTGCTGTCTTTTCCCTGCAGGTCAGAGCCCACCAGAAAAAGGGTATTTGGCGTCCCATCGCCAAGGAGGTACGGACCCTGGGGTCTTTGACAGGCGGAGCACCCACTGCCGCAAGAGGAGGGAGGACCTGCACCGCTGGGCAAAGAAGACGGTGGAGGCCCAGCTGGGGCAGGCCTCCCAACGAGGAAGGGGTGCCCATTGCACCATGACCCCCCCCTGATGTTCCGCATCCTGGCGGTGGCCTATCCAGAGTTGGATGGGCACTTGAAGGCATCACAGCAGCCACAAGGGGGTGAGTACTGAGTCTGACTCCTGCTGTGCGTGCATTAAGAATTACCTGGGTGAGGGGGTGGGGGCTATGGGTGCCCCTAGGCCAGGGCGAAGATGGCAGGGTAGGTTCCTTGTTTGGCAGGCTCTGAGGCACACCTACACCAATAGTGTTAGTGGGCATCTACTACTGGGTAGGATCCTTTGGGTTTCTGGGGTGCAGCTGATGGACTTAGGCATTGTACCCCATGGGCTGCTGACTATCTTAGCAACTGGTTGGGCATGGCCTAGTGCACAGGGCTGTTCCGTGTGTGTTGTGTACGCCAACGGTAGTGGTGTTGCTGGCATTGACCAAGTGTATCCTCTGTCTCTCCCCCCTCCCCTTTTTGTTTTGTCACCCTGTCCTTATGTGCATTAGCATCATCTGGCGGAGGAGCAGAGGCACCGGCGACGGAGGGAGCTGCATCCCACATGGGCCTGGAGACCGAATCCAGTGGGACAGAGGGCGAGGGGAGCACCACGAGGGAGATAGGATGGTAGACCACAGATAGCGAGTCCTCCTCCGATGGAAGCTCCATGGCGGTGGCGGACACCTCTGTGCCTACCCCAACAACAGGTACAGCTGCCACCCCCCTACCAGCACCGCCCTCCCAGCAGCCCCTCAGTGTGTTTCCCGTGCCCGCTTACCCAGGAGGGTGGGCTTCTCCTCCACCCCAGGCATCTCAGGCCCTGCCCCAGTCAGCCCTGCTGCTCTCAGTGAGTAGGCTATTGACATCCTGACATCCCTCACTGTTGGGCAGTCAACCATTCTGAATGCCATACAGGGTGTCAAGAGGCATTTGAAACAAACAAATGCATATCTGGAGGGCATTCACTCCGGCGTGGCAGCCCAACAAAGAGCATTTCAGGCTCTGGCCTCAGCGCTGACGGCAGCCATTGTCCCTGTCTCCAGCCTCCCCCCTCCAACTTCCTCTACCCAGTCCCAATCCCCTCAGCCCCAACCTATCCCAGGCACATCTTCAGACCAGCTATCACCCAAATCAACACACAGAAGTGGCTCAGGCAAACACAAGCACCACACATTATCCCACAGGCACTCACACAAACACCAACATCCATTGCCTCCAACGGTGTCCCCCTCCTCCTCCTCATCCACCTCCCTCCCAATAGCGTCTCCACTCACACCTGCATGCACTACATCCTCATCCACTACCTCCATCTCCAGCACGTCCATCACAACACACCCCTTACGAGCAGTCACAACCCCAACAATCATACAAACGTCTCATGTGTCCTCTCCCAGTGTGTCTGTGACCCCTCCTCCAAAGTATACAAACACAAGCACCCACCCGTCCAACAACCATCCACCTCACAACAGCATCCAGCCCATGCACCTTCACCCAAACTCAGCAGACAGACACCTCCTATAACCACTCCCTCTTCCTCCTCTTCTTCCACTCCCAAACCCTTTCCCTCTTCTCACCCCAGTGTGTCTAAAAAAGTTTTCCTGGCTAACTTTGACCTGTTCCCTACCCCTCCCACCCCCGGTCATTCCCCTCAGGCCAGGGTGTCTAGAACCCAGCCTAGCACCTCAGCCACAAAGACGCCGTCCTATGTGGAACCTGCAACTCCCAGAGGCTCAAAGGGGGCACCCGTGAGGAAAGCCAGTGTACCACTATCCCCTGCAAAGGATCAAACCATTCCACCACCTGCCAAGGTGAGGAAGGGGCCAGCATGCAGCAAGGGCAAAGAGCATGACCCACCCAGCAAGGCCTCCTCCAAACCTCCAGCTGACAGAGCCAGGGGCACAACAGCATCTGCCAAGGTGAGGAAAGGGCACAAAACCGAAGGCAAGGCACTTCAGCCAACGGAGGATCCAGGTGAAGCCCTGGTGCCCACCAGCAGAACCGCCAGCCCTGCCACCTGCACTGCGTGCAGCACCGCCAGCAGCCCTGCCGCAAGCACCGCTACCTGCATTACCTCCTGCACCGCTGCTGCCACCACTACTGTCAGCAGCAGCAGCCCCAGTGGGCGGCCGTCCGAGGCTGCAGGAGAGGGGCTGGAGCCTACCACCACCACTAGCAGCACCCCCACCAGCACCGGCACTACCACCACTTAGCAGCCTTAGCCGCCACAGGATGGAGTCTAGCCCTGCCTCCATGAACTATCATGCTACCTGTTCCCTGCTAATCTCATGCCTCCGACACCCAGGTGAGGGAATGTGTACTGGCACACCCCAAGTACTGCATCACTGAGCATAAATCCCCCTCCAGAACCAGTGGAAGAAGGCATCCACTCACCCTATCCTTGGCAGGATGAAACACACTGAGCATAAATCCCCCTCCAGAACCAGTGAAAGAAGGCATCCACTCACCCTATCCTTGGCAGGATGAAGCACTCTGGGCACAATGCCCCCTCCAGATCCAGTGGAAGAGGGCACCCACTCACCCTATCCTTGGAGGATGAAGCACACAGGGCACAATGCCACCTCCAGAACCAGTGGAGAGATACATCCACTCACCCTATCCTTGGCAGGATGAAGCACACACGGCACAAAGCCCCCTCCAGAACCAGTGGAGAGATGCATCCACTCACAATATCTTTGGCAGGATGAAGCTCTATGGGCACAAAGCCCCCTCCAGAACCAGTGGAGAAGCCATCCACTTGAGAGACTGTGGCTTTGCACTCCCCAGGACCAAGCAAAGCAGTGGGCAAACCACCCACTTGAGAGACTGTGGCCTTGCACTCCCCAAGACCAAGCAGTGGGCAAACCACCCACTTGAGAGACTGTGGCTTTGCACTTCCCAGGGCCAAGCAATGGGCAAACCACCCACTTGAGAGACTGTGGCATTGCACTCCCCATGACCAAGCAGTGGGCATGGGGCCCCCTCCAAGAGCTGTGGCATAGTACCATCTTCCGGCTGAGGTGCCCCCCCTTCCCCATCCTCGGAGGTGCCTGTGTGTTTTTGACCTGATGCCCCGTCAGTGTTCTCTCCTTATTGAGGCAGGAGTCAAGTGTGGGCTTGGCCCATGATTTTTGGCCCAGTGGCCCAAGAACATTTGCAAAGGACAATGTACGACCTTATGTACATATTGTATATTTTTGTAAATACCGTTTTTAAAATCGTTACGTATATCTGACTATTTAGAATATATCATTGTTTAACTCAAATACTTTAGTCCTTGCGTTCTTCCAGGGGGTTACGGGGTGTATATGTAATGTTGCTGCATTTCTTTGTGTGTATGGTGTTGTGGGTGAGGGTGGGGGTGTTGCATGTTGCGTGTGTGTGTAACTCTCTTTTTTGTCCCCCCGCCCCTGTGTGCTAGGTGCAGTACTCACTGTGGTCGTCGCCACTGCCTTTGATATTCCTGGTGTATGAGGAGGTACACCAGCATCGGGAGGACTTGTAACTCAGGCTCCGTGGCATCCTGGTCCTTCGTTGAGTGTCGAGAGGTGAGTGGTTTCCCTTCCAAACACTATTTCCGCAGTACTTTTGATGGCGTTGGTACCGCCCCAGAAAAGCTGGCGGATTGGCAGACTGTAATGGGGTGGGCATACATTTTCTTCCACCTGTCGGTTGGCAGTGTCCGACGTGGTGTGTGTTGCTACCGCCGTGGCAGTCGGAGTGTTAAGGTGGCTGTTTATAATGGCAGTTTCCGGCGTGGTCGTGATCCCATTTATTTTTACCGCCAGCCTGTTGGCGGTATTACTGTCGCTTTTACACCGACCGCCACGGTTGTAATGAGGGCCTTAATCTTTAAAAGTTTGAAACTGTGGTTCCCTTTATTAGATTTTTGTTGTCTTGGTGTAATTTTCAAGATAAAAATATTATCTAAATATAAACTGGTGTTGGATTTTTATTGAGTTTTACTTATTTACAGTTTTGTAGTTATTAAATGCTGTACATACCTGTCTCCTAAGTTAAGCCTAACTGCTTGTTGCCAAGCTACCAAAGGTCGAGCTAGGATTAATTTATTGAGACCTTGATTGGTCATAGTGGAGGTCTGTAGCTTATTGCTAAATGTAGGTATCTACCTGCCCTCACCAATAAACCACTTTCCAGCATTCAAGCATTTGCTTCTTTGTTGGATGCATGGTGCTTCCAATGTACTTTTTGTTGCAGGGGCAATTGAGGCAATACACTCTGTACTCAGGATTAGTGATAGGACACTTCATTTTTGACCCAGGAATCTGATAATCCTTAACCTTTGGTCTACACTTGCAGGTTTTACACCTTGTGCAAGGAAAGAATCCTACTAGTATTTTCTGCTGGAAGTCCTTATTATTAAAATGACTGTGTTCAAGATAATCTTTTAGGGAGGCAGGCACATCTTCTGTAGGTTGCTAGGGGATGTGGAGGTATGCTATCCCCTATAACATTGTCATCTTGCAGGATCAGCCAATTGTATTTCAGAATATTGAACAGTTGGGACGATCCAGTCAAGAACGTGGTTATAATTCTGACTGCAGTTTCTTTATTTTTGGACACCTCTCTATGTTTGTCTGCTAATTAGAAAGTGAAGTGGCTGCTTGAAACCTTCTCTTTTGCCTCTTCCAACACCTTTCTACTGTTTCTATCTGTTCTTGTTGAAAATCACTGTGCTGGGAGCAGTTGCGCTTGATGAGCAACAACTCACCATAGGGAATGCTATTCCTAAGACTGCATGGATGAAGACTTTTGGCTTGTAGGAGTGAATTTATGCTGTAGGCCTACGATAGAGTATAGTTCGCAATGGTTGTCTCACACAAAACTCAAATCAGTAAAAGGGTCATTGATGTTACTAAAGTGGCTAGTAAAATGTAGATTTACAGAATTATTGTTGAGGAAGGTGATGTGCTCTTCTGCAGATTGTCCTGAGCCCTTCCAAACAATAAACATATCATTGATAAATTGTGCCCACAGGGCTAGACTGTTTACCCACTCCTCACATTGTTCTGCCATGTGCTTTTCCCACCATCCCACAAAAGATTTGCATAGTTGGGGGTGAATCACATCTCCATGGCAGTCCCCTGACTTTGCCTGTAGCTTTGTCCTGCAAACATAAAGTTGTTATTCCTGAAACAGAATACAGTTCATTCCCAAACTGTGTTATTATGTTCATAATATTTAAACAGCCTGCTTTTGATTAAAAACCTTAATCCTGCAGAATGTTTAATGCAAGTGTACAGACTTATTATGCCTAAGGTGATTAACAGCTTGTAGCCTAAAGTAACTTTCTGGCATGAGTTATAGTGTCTTCAGATAAGTATAACTATGAATCTCTATGCTTTTGTCTGGGTAAAACATGAACTATAATGACCCTGTAACATTTGTTTTATTCAGCACATTTCTATGTATTTTAAATGTAAATGAATAGATAAATACTGTAACCCACATAGGCTAAATCTTCTGAGGAGATTCCAGTGAGTGAGGGGATCTGCTGAAATATAGCGAGTATTTTAGAATAATTTAGTAGGGGTGCTTCTTAGCTTTTTGCCTCCAAGGGATTATATCCAGCATTAAGACATGAGTCCCTGGTTTAAGCATGAGGGACTTCTCTACCTGGTCAATATCCTCTTTTTCCGTATCCTTAAACAGCAGAGACTTGGGACCCGCCCCCCCACCAAGCATAGGAATATGATTACATGTAGTAATGTGGTCACTGATGAGCTGAGTCTTCATAGTGGACTAGCTCCTACCATTAATTAATGTCTCTGCTGGTTTGAACACATCAAGGACCTATGTCATGTGGCTAGAAGGGCAATGGGAACTTCTCTCCCATTTTAAACACAAAGCCTTTTTTGAGATTGTACTCTTTCACCCTTCTTATTTTCCCTGTTTCCCCTACCAAATGTATTCCATCTGGTTGCCTTCTTTTCATCACTCTGTATCCCTGCGAATAAAAATATCCTGAGGAGACTTTAGGGACCCAAAGGTATATTGCATATTCCTAACTAACACTGCCCATTTTGAAATATATGTCAGGCTTGAGGGCTCATCCGAGTCCTGCTGTGCATCCATGTCCTTTATTGAACCACCCTCATACCCCTGTTATTTCTCTCTATAGGTTCCACAGACCCCTTTACTAATGGCATGCAGTTGTCTTTCAAAACTCAATGTAAATCTCTTTCTGATGCTGAGACTGAAGCGCTCAGTTCGTGTTTACAACTGCAATAGTCTCCAGAATGCATTGTAGCGTGTTCTACATAAGTGAGATGACATCTAACAGGGGTGATGATCCAGATGGCTGGATATCAATGGATGTTCCTATCTATGCTTGATTTATGTTCGACACTTGGATCAATGGATCTTCCAATGGCGGAGACTTCCTCAGTTCCCGTAAGTCCAAACTGGATTGATACCTATAGACTTAGACCCCTGTACAACCGATGTTCCTGCCAGCAGCCTGACACAAGATAAGAATGAGAGTCTGGGGCCCTTTTACAGATTGGTGGAAAGTGAGTCCTCCAGATGTCCATCTTCTCCTTCCAGAGCCACTTTGGTTACATGTGGGCTCCTGTGGTCCCCGTGCCCTGGTCTGATGAAAGGTTGGCCCTAAAGTTAAAATGTTTTTTGTCAAATTTCCTTATGGAAGTGTTGAGGGGTGAGAGAGTAGCACTTTCATGTCTTCTGAAAGTACTTGCAGAGGTACTTAGTATGACATCTTTTGGTTCTTTATAGACTTCCTTTCTCTTCTTACAGGGCCTCTCCCACCCCTTACCTTAGAATTTCTAAGTAGTACCCACCCTTTGGTGGAGAGTTAAAGGAGAGAAAGGGCACACAGAGTTCATGACAAGACCAGTACACTAAGTTAATAATTAATAATTGGATCGATGAACAATTCAGTAGTTTACAGGCGGAAAGGAGGGATGCACCCCGAAAGCAAGGATCATGGTTTCTAATTAGAAGATAAGGTTACTAAAAATAAAATAACTGGCAAAAAAAGGAGAGAAGAGCAACCTACCACCTACTTTACTGCTCAGCCAAGTCACACACTGCTCCCCCTTCACCAAACCCTAAACACCAGGGCTTTCCTGTGGCACAGGAAGGATGAATCGGCTCCCTACCAAGGATATCCACTATCCAATAGACAAAGAACAATCTCAAACCAAGACAAGGTGAAAATCAACCCCACTCGCCATGCAGCACGTCCAAACCCCCCTGACTCCCTGGGCAGTAGAACTTAATAGTGGGAAGGAACCCGCACCACCAACCCCTGCAGCTCCAGCTGCCCACGCTCCTGTACCCCTGCCACTGCTGCCCAACTTGAATGCATATTTCAGCCCCCCTTGCAATGAGGGACCCAGAAGCGTAAAAAACCAAACACTGGTGACACCATTCTCCTGGCATCCAATCCTGGGATCCGCTTACTTGCTCATTGATTACTGGACAATGTCAGTGCCTGGCATCCTGTGATTGTAGCCCAGAGTGCATATTCCTCAGCCATGGCAAATTTCACAAGGAAGTCACTGGGTGGCACAAGCACAAGCAGCGTTTCAGAGCAGCAGTGTAGCTGTGTCAGGGGGATGCCCAAAAAGAGTTAGCATACCTAATTACATACGTAATGTTTGGTTGCTAATGAGACTGATATTTTTACATTAAATACATTAAATGATACAAACTGTTAAAAACATTTGTGTCTTTTCGCTTCATTTTAAAAATGACTGAATGACTGCTTATAAAACTTTACGATAGGACACAGCATAGGATCTGATTTATAGGTTGGTTGATTGTGTACTACTACCATGCCAAATGTACTCTGCCCACCACATTTAGAGATGGCCACTAGCCCAGCGGACATCTCTTGCATTTACAGGAACAACACTCACATGCGTTTCTATGAATACATTGGAAGTTTGACTGAAGGCTCCATCAAAATGACCACACTGTGTGGGTCATTCTGACCCTGGCGGTCATGGACCGCCAGGGCCAACGACCGCGGGAGCACCGCCAACAGGCTGGCGGTGCTCCCATGGGCATTCTGACCGCGGCGGTACAGCCGCGGTCAGAAACGGGAAACCGGCGGTGTCCCGCCGGTTTCCCGCTGCACAAGGGAATCCTCCAAGGCGGCGCTGCAAGCAGCGCTGCCATGGGGATTCCGACCCCCTTCCCGCCAGCCTGGCTCTGGCGGTTTCCACCGCCAGAACCTGGCTGGCGGGAACGGGTGTCGTGGGGCCCCTGGGGGCCCCTGCAGTGCCCATGCCATTGGAGCTGTCAACCAGCACAGACCAGCTGTTGATTGGAGAAAGGCTGTAAGGCACAGGTGGTTTTAAGTGCAGAGAAATGCTCACTTTCTAAAAGTGGCATTTCTAAAATAGTAATATTAAATTAAACCTCTCCAATAAGCAGGATTTTCTATTACTATTCTGGACATACTAAATATGACCTGGTTACCCCTTTCAGATCAAAATCAACCACTCAAAAAGTATATGAGGGCAGTCCTACTGCTACTCTACATAAGGAGCAGGCCTCAAAGTAGTCGAAAACAAATTTAGGAGTTTTCCACTACCACGAAATATAAAATTCATATGTACTTGTCCTGCCTTTTACCTACATAGCACCCTGCCCTATGGGTTGCCTAAGGCCTACCTCAAGGGTTTATGGCTTGGAAAGTACTTTTAAATGTCAAGTCGAATTGGCAGTGAAACTGCACTCAAAGGCCTTGCAATGGCAGGTCTGAGACATGGTTAAGGGCTACATATGTGGGTGGCACAATCAGGGCTGCAGGCCTACTAATAGTATTTAATTTACAGGCCCTGGGCACATGTAGTGAACTTCAATAGGGACTTATAAGTAAATCAAATATGCCAAATGGGGACCAACTAATGTTACCATTTTTAAGGGAGAGAGCATATGCACATTAGCACTGGTTAGCAGTTAAAGTCCTAAAACCAGCAAAAAAAGTGTCAGAAAACTGAATGGAGGCAGGCACAAAGTTGGGGGACAACCACCCTAAGACTATCAGGTCTATCACCCTGGTAGCTATGCACAGAACACGCAGATCCAACTTAGGGCAATCTGTAAGGTATTTATGCAGTACTGAAACATAATTAAATTCAAAACACAACCCAATAAAAATCTTAAACTGGATATGAAAACTGCCATTAACCGGGTGTGGTAGACTTGGAGCTAGGTGCGATTTGAGACTGACTACAATGGAATGTGGGTAAGACACAGAAAACAAGTTAAACCCAGTTTGTGATTTTAATTTGTGACTTACGGCCCGATTTAAGTTTTGCAGATGGAGTAATCTCTATCAGTTTGACAGAGAGCTTACCATCCACCCACCCAAGGGTATTTACTGGCCAACTTTAGAAAAGACTGCAAAGATGGCAGTCATTTCAAAAACATTAGCAGGAACCACCATAACAATGTTAAAAGTATTTTTTGTTGTGTGTTTGAAGCACGACTACATCAACATGATGGATCCATCCTAAAGGGAGGAGCCAAGATGGCGACCGGGATGGACGGCTAGGGAACGCGCTCCGTCCCGGACTCGCTTCTAACATCCTGAAGTGCGCCCCCGAGGCGAAACCAGCACACAGGGGTGCAGGAACGGCCTCCGGGACACCGGCGCTTCTCGCTGGTGCCCAGTAGTGCCGCATGAGATTCTTCCGATCCGGAGATCGGACACCGGTGCACAAGGCGCCGGCCATTACGGGACCTGGGAAAAGTCCTAACAGCCGCCGGGAGCATCCAGACACGGGCGCTCGCCCTTGCACGGAGGAGCCGGCGCTCCGTGACAACCTGCGTTAAAATTATACCGCAGGGCGCGAGGGGCGAGCGGGCGGGTCGATCCGCCCGGAACATCGCGGACCGAACCAGCAGGAGACCTCGAACGTCGTGCTTGCGGGGGCGCCGGGGCATCCCTCGGCCCCTCTGCGGGCAGGAAGAGAACAAGCGACGGGGCAGGGTGGGTCGCCCTGACTGGGCCCCCTGCCCTAACTACAAGCAGGGACGAGCGCCCAAGGACCCTGCCCAACAGCCGACATCGGGACAACAAGATCCTACAATATTGGGCGGTAAGAGGGGGCACGGGAGGCATACCGTGGCCTATGCCACAGAAAGAAATAGCACGGCCGGGCCTGCGCCCCCCCCCCTTCTTTCGCCCCCTTCTCTCCTCCTCCTTGCTTTCGTCTCCCCCTGGACAGAACAAAGGGGTGTAAACTCGCAAGCACTGGCACCCTCTCGAGCAGCACATACCCTGAAAGTCCAAAGGGGGTAGAGGTGGATCGGACGGGGGTGGGGAACAGTGCCGCCCCAGGTCACGCCAGACAGCTAGCTCTCCCCAATGGCGTTGGGGGCCCCGGATCCCGATCGCACGGGGCCATCCCCTGAGACGTACTGCTACCGGCGCACTGCCCCTCAGGCATTTACGCCGTCACTTGATACCACGCGCCCACTAAGGCCTCTGCCGCCACGTTACGCAGCAACAACACTGAGCAACAGCAAAACGTAAATAAGCTATCATCTACGAAATAAACCTCAACAACAAATAATTGGGGCTGTCAGCGTGTTTGTTTGGAGGACCCCCTGAAATACCCCAAGTGCAGAGGGGAGCAAGCCGCAGGAAGCCAAAACACACACAAGGCCCGATCAAAGACCATCCCCTCCTACATAGAACTTGCAAAAACAGCGGCAAGCTCACTGTTCCAGCGCAAAGAAATAACATCTGTTTCTTGGGATTCCCCGAAAACACGCAGCAACAAAGTATGGAAATAACATTAGAACAATGGCTGATTAAGGAGGTGTTAAACGGGGCCCCATCTAAGCTCTTCACAGTCGAAAGGGTACACAGAGTTCCGGGCAGGCCCACGCTACCTGGGCAACCCCCCAGGCCACTGATTGCTAGATTCTTAAACTTCCGGGACCGTGATGCTATCCTACAACAGTTTCGCAACAAAGGACCGCACAAATACGAGGAATCAACCATCAACGCCTACCCCGACTTCACTCAAGAGGTGCAAAGAAAACGTAATTCCTATGTAAAGGTCAAACAACGACTGCACGAACTGAGCATCAAATACGCCTTTCTGTTCCCAGCCAAATTGAGAGTGATATCGGAAGATCGTGTGCACATATTCACTTCTCCGGAAGACGCCTGGGCATTGTTACATGCTAAAGGGCCTGCACAGATGTGCGAAGACGGGGGAGGGGGCTGAGTGGTCGCTCTTGACGTCAAGGAAGCGCACTAAGAGACGCACAAAGGTTCAACCATCTGCTCAACAAGCAGCTGAGGAAAGAACAAAAGTTCTGAAGGAAACCCCCCTGCTGACACAGAATAAATTTGAGTTGATAAGGGAGACTCCTGAGATCAGCATAGACTCGGACACAACTAGCTCTGACTCAACCATGACGGGGGGCGAGGGGACCGAGGATCACCCCTAGAACAGCAGATGACCTTTGACTCTGAACTACAACAACCAATCTACTTCAGAACTCAGAGATAACAGGATCGGCAGACGTGGTGGAACCTGGAAGGACGCGGGACCCTGCAGCAAGAACACTCTATAAAACAAAGAGTATCTTTTGCATAAATCTATGTTTGTCCAGGGGTGGCCACATCACGGGGGGGGGCAACCCCAGGGGAGGAGGACCCGAAGGGCCCACACGCACCGGGGGCACACACACATAAATAATTGCAGACAGAGTCTGCGGACTGTCGTGAGCCCTTTAAATGAGCCGCAACAGACCGTCACGACAATACCACCACGGATATCCAGAAGGATACAGGTTTTTTATATATACACGTGTTAAGTAGTTACATATCAGTTGTTAGGAGAGTGGGGGATTTAATAGGGGGGGAGGGTAGAAACATGTTAGTCAAATGCACACCTTGGTCACATTTCGAACAAACGGAACCACAGCGAGACGCGAACACAGTAGGCAGCGCTATCGGAGGGGCATCAAGGGGAAAGCCCACAGTCCAAGGCAGGGAAAAAAAGGGACAGGTTCACCCCATAACCTCTAATGGCACCACAAACTAAACGCAATAGTAATCAATATGACATAATGACTTGGAACGTGAGAGGTATGGGCACGCTGAACAAAAGATCTCGAATTTATGCACGGCTTAAGCGACTGGGTACACATATCGCTATCCTCCAAGAGACACACTTAACGGAACCGGCTCTACGAGAGATACGCGCGAAATGGGGAGGGCAACTGGTAGGCACAACATATTCAGCATTCGCAAGGGGAGTACTGATATGGATCGCAGGAGGCGTCCCATTTCACCAAACTGCACATAAAATAGACCCAGGGGGCAGATTCGTAGCAGTGGAAGGCCAGTTAGATGGCAGGCAGCTCTCAGTGGTTGTCATATATGCCCTGAATGGTGGCACAGCGGGATTTCTGAGCACACTCACGCCATCATTGCTAGCAAACCCATTATCCCCGGCTATATGGGGAGGGGACTTTAATAGCACTCCGGACCCCGCATTGGATAAATCTAACCCGCAAGAGGGTCCGAGTACGAAGAGGAGCACTGCAAGTCCATTGCAACACTGGGCAGGTGACATGAGATTATACGATATTTGGTGCATAAGACATCCCCATCAGAGGGAATATTCATTTTATTCACCCCCGCACAAAACATACACCAGAATAGATATGCTATGGGGAACACAGGACATATCTGACCTGATAAATGAGACAGAATATCTAGCGAAGACACTGTCAGACCACTCACCGCTGAGAGCAACACTAAACTGGGGTAGGAGTCAAAAGGGGATCTCTACTTGGCGCTTACAAGTAGAAGCGCTACAAGACCCGGCATTTGTAGACACATTGCGCACCACACTACGCCAGTATTGGGACACAAACGACTTCACTGCAAACTCACGGGTGGTGGAGTGGGATGCTCATAAAGCGGTGATCAGAGTCCAGTGTCTCTCCGTGGGCTGGGGAGTGAGGCGCACACTGAGCGTAGAAATTGCCAAATTAGAAAAGGAACTAAGAATTACTGAAATAGCAGTTGCCAGGGGCGAAGTCCCGTACACAGTATTAAAAGCAGTCCGCACAAATTACAACGAAGCAGATAGTAGACTTCGGTGCCATGATTACAATTACCATTTAACGCGCTTGCAATCGGAAGGAGACAGATCTGGGAAAATGCTGGCATGGCTACTACGGGAAGACAGACAACACTCTCCCATCGGTGCTATTAGGATAGATAACAGCACCACGGCCACTACACAAGTAGAGATAAATGGAAGGTTCAAAGAGTACTACGGAAAGTTATATTCCAAACGCACCTCGTGCACAGCCGCACAACTTGAGTCTTTCCTGGGGAGCTCCCTATTACCGCAATTATCCCAAACAGACAGGGACACACTCGAAGCCCCCCTTACAACAGGGGAAATAGACTTAGCTTTGTCGCAGATGCCCAGGAATAAAGCGCCTGGAATAGATGGCCTCCCAATAGAATACTACTCCACATATTCGTCCTGCCTAAAGCCCCAATTGCTGAGAGTGTATGAGGAGGCGTGGGCTACTGAATTACTGCCCCCCTCCCAGAGAGAGGCCATGATAGTGGTACTCCCTAAACCGGGGCGAGACCCTACAGATGTCAAATCTTACAGACCACTCTCGTTGTTAAATTCAGACTGCAAAATTCTGGGTAAGATACTGGCAAACAGGCTCGCCCCCATCATACACACCTTAATCCATGATGACCAAAACAGCTTCATCCCGAAGCGTAATACCTTCTTAAATATCCGTAGGCTCCTGAGTGTAATGGTGATGCCCCCTCTGACGCACATGAAGAAATGGTGCTCTCACTGGATATTGAGAAGGCGTTCGATACACTGGAATGGGACTTCCTTCTGGCCACAATGAGACAGATGGGAATAGGCCCTAATTATATGCGCTGGGTCCGCACATTATACTCAAATCCAAGTGCCAGAGTGAAAACGGGGGGAGTGATCTCCGACAGCTTATCAATCTCCAGGGGCACGAGGCAGGGTTTCCCCCCTCCCCATTATTATTTGCCATAGCTATGGAGCCGTTGGTGTCTACAGTACGCACTATGGCAAATGATTGGGGCATACATAGAAACGGAACACACCACGCAATATCGTTATATGCTGATGATGCACTGATATACACCCGGAAGGGCACGGAGTCATTGCCTGCCATAATGTCACTCCTAGCTGAGTTTGGATCGATATCTGGCTTAGCAGTAAACTGGGAAAAATCGTGTGTGTTCCCGCTGATTAGATGGCCACCAGGGAAACAGGAAGAGATTCCAAGCGGACGCCTGAAATGGTGTTTCGAAACATTTAAATACCTAGGGGTTCACATATATCATAAAGCAGAGGACCTCAGAGACGGCAACCTAGGGAGAGCGCTGGTCTCCATTAAGGGCTCCCTACGCTTCTGGAACAAACTACTACTATCCCCCCCAGGCAGATTGGCGGTGGCAAACATGCTGATCCTGCCCAGGCTGCTATATTACTTCGCGGCCCTGCCACTCACCCTCCCACTGAGTTTTTTCAGTAATCTAAACACAACGCTGCTACAACTCATATGGGGAGGCGGAAGAGCGCGTGTGGCTCTAGCCACACTGCAGCGACCGGTGGAGTTGGGTGGAATGGGAGCCCCCAACTTTGAAATCTACTACGCAGCAGCACAACTACAGTGGATACAGCAATGGTTTCATAGACCAGCGACAGCCGAGTCTGTATGGCTGCAGACTTGGCTAAAAGGAACCCATCTACTGAGATGGCTGTCCGATAAACATTCCAAAACTGAAACCATGAACCCGTTGGTAGCCGTGGCGTGTACTTGCTGGCGGAGATATGCCCAGAAGGGACATGGAGCATTCCCATACACCCCGCTAATTCCGCTGGACTGTCTCTCGGGACAGTATAGGATTGAACCGCACTCACTATCGCAGTGGCTAGGGTTGGGAATACAGACAGTGGGAGACTGCTTCGAGGACGGCAAACTAATGTCATTCGAAGCCATCCAGGCCCTCACTGCAGTGAACTCCGGTCAATTCTTAGCATATTATGCAACATGGCATGCAATCAAGAACACGTGGGGAGCTGGCGACCTAGAACCAGAGTCCTCTCCCATAATACATTATATTCTGCGAGGTGACGCACAAATCAAAGCAATATCAAGCCTGTACAAGGCACTCAGTGAATTCCCGGAACCCCACTTGGATAGGGCCAGGGAGAGATGGAACACAGTACTCCCTATCCCGATCCCTCTTGAAGACTGGCCGAAAGCACTATCCTACGCTCGGGGTGTATCAAGGAACCCTAGATTCCGATACACCCAGTTAAATTTTCTACATCAAATGTACCTTTCACCGGCCAGGTTAAGGCGGATGTTCTCGGGCACGGGCCCGACGTGCCCCAGATGCCTGGAGCCATTGGCCCACTTCTATCACATGGTATGGGACTGTCCCCAAGTGCAAACAGAATGGGGAAAGGTGGTGAAGGCGACATCAGAATGGACGGGGCTAACGCTGGCAGCAGACCCCAGATCTTGCTTACTGGGAGTGAGGTCCGGTGCAAAAAAAAATAGACATTTATACAAGTTTGTAGACATGGCCTACGTGATGTAAAAAAGATTGATAGCAATGCACTGGAAAGCACCCAATGCCCCTGATCAGAAGACCTGGCACACCCTCACACTCCGTTGGGCCCGCACGGAGCTTCAGGTGCTTAACAAACTGGCACGGAATGGCCAGCCACACACAGGTAGCGACACTTGGGAAACACTGATAACCAAACTCGAGACAAAAAACGATAATAAACCTCCATGAAGGGGGCGGCAGAGCACATTAACTGAACACCAGGATCCCCACAAAAAATAACAGTATAGGAGCCCAATGGGATAAGTAAATAGCTAATGGGTAAAATTCCCCCACACCTCCCAAAGTTGCGACTAATCAGAGCGAGGGCAACAGTGCTGGTGTGTGGGGGAAGGTAAAGAGGAAGAATTAGCTATATCCTTCGCCTACCCATCCCGAACACATGTTAGAACGCACTCAGCCACCCATGGGAACTGACTCAAAAAAAAAAAACGGAGTACCACAATAGCCGCAAACGGGACCTCTCTGAGTAGCAACAAAATTTAACACAACGAGCAAGCAGTGGATAATAATTTTAGAATGTAATGATTGCTATAAATGTTTCTACAGGTGTATAAGGGGGGGGGTTGTTTTGTTTGGTTCTAAGCAATTTCAATCAGATAAATATGATCCTGTAACAATTTATGCTAACGGCTTGTATTGTATATCTGCTATATAAAATTAATAAAACATATTTAAAAAAAAAAAACATGATGGATCCATCCTTAAAATTTATTTTTTTATTAGTATCAAAAAGAAAATCCTGAACTGGGACTACTCTTCCAATGCGAGGGGAGCATTGATCAGTTTTCACTGCTCTTTACTGCCAGGGTTTTCTTGGTGGTAATAGGCAGTGAAAACTGACCTGTATGTCCATCAATCTAAATTAGATGGGCAGACACAGAGGTTAGCCTTTGATGGCCTTTAGTTTGTCAGGCGATTGGAGGGGTGGAAGCATGGCAGAGACAGAGTAGTTTCTTCTGTTGTTACACCAAAGGTCCCCCGACTTCTAAATCTACCAGGTGGACCATTATGCTGGTGGTAAAGATACTGTGTCTTTGTTGCAATGGAGTACCCTTGCTGCCAACATATAAATCTGGCACTTAGTCCTAAAATGGAGGTTAAAAAAGGCAACAGTCTGTAACGGAAGAGGCTAAATGAGGTCTGATAGCTGGTAGATTCAGTTTCTGGCAAGCCGTTGATTAAGGCAAGAAAAGGTCAAAGTGGGGACATTTTAATTTTGTACTTAGAAAAGTCCACTCATTGACTGGATAGTTGTGAGACAATGTGTACGATCATACTTAGTTTTATTTTTTGAGTTCTGAATCCTTCAAAGGGCAATGCTGTAGCTGAAGAGGGCCCTATCAGGCCAGCTGCCTTCTCCACAAGCTCCAGCTGAATCACATTAGCTACTTTAAAGAAGCTCTGGTCAGGGGTAAATTTGTATTTTCAGCCCAGCGGCATCACACCTTTGGTGGATTCGTTTGGCAGTTTGGACCTGGTCCTCTTGAATAAGTTGCAGGAAAAGGCCTTTTGTAGTTTGTGCCTGTACTTAAACAGGATGTCAGCCGTATAAGCCTTGGAGTTCATTTTGTTTTCCTGGATACACGGGGGAGCAGGTTGAATACTTCTGGGCTCTCCTCAGGAGACAGACAGCATGTTTAGTCCTTTTCTTATCTTCTTTATATCCACTAGTGGCTAAAGAGGGTGCCAGCGGATTCCACAATCATATCTATCACTAGCTTGTTGGTGGGGGTGACACCTAAGGGGTAAAAGTTCCCAGGGCTAACGCTAGCCACTTTTGTTTTAGTTCCTGTCTACACTACTGCAAACAATCCCACAATGCCCCTCATTTCTAAAATCTAAAATGGCAATACCGCTTTCCACACATATGGAGCCAAATTGCAGTTTTGCACTGCTGGCTACAATGGTAGGCCTAAAGCCATGTTTGGGCTGCCACTGCCACTGAAGGGGATGTCACAATAAGTCCTGCATTCCATTAATGCCATTTAATTTAGAGAACTTGGGTACATGTTGTACCATATACTGGATATATACTCGGTGTATGGTGTAGTTAAGTTAAATATGCCAATTAGTTGCATGACAGTTTGGCCATGTTGAATGGGAAAACATAAGCACTTTACTACTGGTTTGTAGGGGTAAAGTACACAGAGTACTAAAGCTACCTAAGAAGATTGGGCACAAATCTGATATGACATCATGCAAAAGATCCTCATTTCATTCCTCATCAGAGAGCAGAGTGAACTACCCACACCATGGAGGTTCTCAGCACCAAGGTGGGAAAACCTGGAAAGGTCATCAGCATTGGAAAGGCAAGTCCCAGGGTAGTGTTACACCATAAAGGCCATAACTTGAATGGAAATGGAGAACCTCAACAGTTTTGGATTCTCTCCTTCCATTTGCATGAGTCCCTCGAAACACTTGTGGTCTGTACAACCCAGAAATGCGTACCAAAAAATGTATGTTGCAGTTCCTCAAAGATTAGACCCCTGCAAATGCTTTCCTTTTCAATATCAGTCTTCTTCTGCTCCCTTGGTAGTAGCCGTCTACTGATGAAGGCTACAGGCTGTCCAGGCCCTTATCATTAGGCTGTGAGAAAACTGCCCTAAAGCCATCTAAAGCATCTGTCTGCGCATTAAGGTATTTACTGAAGTTATGTTCCTTAAGTACTTGTGCTGAGCGCATGGCCTCCTTTATGGTGTTGTATTATTTTGACAAACCTCTGTGCAAATCAAATTTCTGGATTCCTTCTTCGATGTGAGTGCAGTCAGACGGGCAACATTGGTAGCATACCATTTAAAGGACCTCCTGTTCTATTCAGTGGAGCTCAAATATACTCCCAAGTGGGTCTGAGTCTTTGGAGGCGCTCAGGCTTGGATGATCTTAATTTTGGGTTAGCAAGGCTGTATTTGCCTACTGCCAACCAGGTGGCTCAGGTACACAGTAGAACTCTTTCTTATCTGGCAATAACTTACACTCAAAAACTCAGACCTTCATGACTCTATACTTGGTAACACAGTTGCATAATTTGCATACATAGAGATAACACATTCTTCTCTTCAGAAACGCTGTGCTTGAACTCAGGAAAGGAGGGATCACCAGGACCTCAGAAAAGAACTACTGAATTTGGAGATTGCATATTCTTTTTGGTGTTCTGTGCGTCTGGGGCTTGTATGCCATATTATGGTTTAGAGGCAGAACAATTGCCTCTAAGCAGTGTAGTGCCATTTTCTGGCGCACAACCCCCATGGACATGGCTCCTGTCTTAGTATAGACAGGAGCCAGGCCCACCACCCCAATGGCCATGCCCAGGGGATGAATGTCCCTGGGCATGGCCATTGGAGCCCATGCCATGCAGGGGGGCCTAATTCATGGCCTGAGTGGAGTAATAGAAAAAATATATACTTACCGGGACTTACCTGGGATGGGTCACCCATCCTGTGGTGTCCATTTGGTGTGGGTGGGGATGGGTGGGTGTGTCCCTGGGAACTCTATTAAAAAACTATAGAGGTGTCAAACTCCACTTTTTTCTTTGATGTGTGGTAGATAGTGCTACAGAAGGTAGAAGGCTGCTTTTAAATTAAGTCTATATGCAATTTTGACTTTGGAATTAAAGAAAGTCTCCAAATACCTTATCTGGACTTACAAGTCAGCCCTAAACTCTCCCCTAAGTGGCCTAGGGGTACGATGCCATGTAACTATAAGCAGGGACATTATAAAAGATCTTTTATATGCTCTGGCGAGGGAAAAACTGTTAATTTTGTTTTTCCCTATTGCACATTAGCTCCATAGGCTAACATAGGAATAATTTATTAAAGTATAATTATTGCTAGGAAAGAGCTACAAATGTCATTCTAAGTCTTATAATGATAGTTAAGATACATTCAACAACGTGCCACTGTTAATTTTATTATAACTGTCACAGAAAATAACTTATAGAACTTGCTTTACTAATGAGCCAAAATCCAGCCACCAGCAGATTTTATCTGATTGGCCAGCCTCTGCCAGGCTCAGCCAATCTGCCGTAAAGAGGTGTGAAGTGGCCTTCATTGAGACAAAGTGATATCTGGTGAATGGAGATTTGCTAGCTGCAAAGCAAAAGGCATGAAAGTGGGCAGGGCATCCAAACTGTTCTTCAAAGGGGTAATGACAGTTAAGACAGGGCAAAGCCTCACCCTCACTTTCTGCCACCCCTGTGAGATGGAAGCCCCAGCAATTTGATTAGAAGAGGAACTGGAGTGGAGTGTTGAGGAAAATTAGCCATACCAGTGGGATGGCTTAGCCAGATCTCAACTCCAAGGAAAAACTTTCTCCATTTTGGATTTTGAAAGAATAGTGCTTCCTGGCATTAATTTTTGTCAGAAGGGATCACCCCAGAAGGTGGTACCCTGCATTTCATTGATCAGGTGTTTCCCCCTGCTTGCTAGCCCAGGAACACTGAACACATATGGGAGAGTTGCCTAGCAATTGAGATTCCTGCCTGGAAAAATCAAGAGAAGAAGCATTGCCCTGCTGGAACCCTGGTCTTTACCCCAAGAGGACTGCACTCATAAGAACTGCACCTGCTGCACACTTTAGAACTATAGCCCTAAGAGCTTTGCCTTGCTTCAAAAGCAGTAAGGAGGGACTCCCTGAAAGTAACAGGTACAAATGAGCTACATGATATCCTGGCCTGAAGCTACAAGAAGAAGATGGATTTCCCTGATGGAACCCTGGCCCGCAACAAGTGGATTGCACTCTGAATGACTGCACCTTCTGCACACTTTGGAGCAACAGCCCAAAAGTATTTGCCTTGCTTCAGAAAGTGGAAGAAGAAGACTTTCTGAAAGCAACAGGTTAACCGATCTCCACCTGCATCATCTTCCTCAAGAAGAACCCAGCTAGCTGCTTCCAGGGAACTTTGAAGGATGTGGCCTGTTGCACTGTGGGAAACCTCGTCCCAACATCCCCAGGGCCATCTCAGAGCTTCGAGACCCTTGGATTTGGTGTTTTAGACACTTTGAACCCACAAGAGGAACTTCAGGAAGTCATTCCAGGAGTTTGGAAAAGGTTGGAGCAACTTCTGTAAAAATCTCCATAAGTTGCCCAAGTGCACTGTGGGAGTTGTAGTCCTAGGCCCCAAGAGGCCGACCAGAGCATCCAAACCCTTGGCTGGTGCTGTGGACCACTTTACTGCATCAAGAAACACTTATAGAAGTAGGCGTAAAAGTATTACATTATGGGTGGCCTAAACTCTGGACTTTGGCCCTGTTTAGTGCAACCTTTTATTAAACTATTTGAGTGATGTCTGCTTCAAAGCCTTAGTTTTACACTTAGGCTTTAAAAATTCACATCTCTGGTTTCCTTCATTGGATTTTTGTGGTTTTGGTGTCATTGTAAAAATAACAACATTTCCTATTTTCATGTATTGGTGTTTTTAAATGCTTTACACACCTGTCTCCTAAGTTAAGCCTGTCTGCTCATTGCCAGTTACCAAGGGCTGAGTAAGGAATTAATTTACTGAGGCTTTGACTGGAGCTTATCTTGTGATTGTGACCTTATTACTTGTGGTAGGTACCTACTAAGAAGCCACCTTCCAACAATTTCCATTCCAAATTCCGTACAAGAAACACATGTTAAACATTTCTCATACTATCAGTCGGTTAGTCAGTCATCACTGTATGCCTCTATTTAGTGAATTACTGCCTGTTAAGAGAGATCAGGAAATCCTATTTCTGAATTTGTTTATTTCCCACACTGAGGAGTCTAGTCTGTATGGATTTTGAAGACATTTCAGTAGTACAACTGTTAATTGAAATAAAGGAGGCGATTTCTGCATGGTAGAATGAGCCACAAGTTGACACATTGTTACTTGATATAGTGGGGCTGATTTACTAGGTTTTGGGCTAATGCAGCACAGAAACCAAAGTGGCTCTGCTGAATTGTGTTAAAGTGTTAGAGAAAACCAGTAGCATATCTACTAAGAAATGGCACTGTTGTTCTCTCTTCTCAAGTCTTGGTTCACTTTTTACTGCCATGTGCCAAAGCACACCACAGCCTTTCTGTCATACATAGGTCACAATTGTGTTGGAAAGTAAATCATGCCACAAGACTATTTGCTTTTGTGACTCAAACTTAGTGAAAAGTTCTTGCAATTCTGGGCTAGAATCTTGGAACTAGTACTTGTTAATATTATTAAGATACTTGTATTCTTACTGCAAACTAATGCAAGGTTACTAAAGGACCAATGCAAAGCAAACATTGCTGTACTAAAATCTGAAGGCAATGCTGAAGGCATAGAGCATCCACTGTGACAATTCACTTAATTGCATTCAGTGGATTAGAGAAAAAGAAAAGAAAAAAAATAAGATAAAAGAAAAGACAAAAAAGAAAAGAAAACAGGCCAAGGAGGCATGGCAGAAGGTAATAGAGGAGTTGAAAACTCAGACGTAGTGAATAAAATAGAAGGGCTGAATGTAGCAGAGGTGGACAGAATACGTTTAGATGATGGTGGTAGCTATGAATGTAAGATATAATGAATGGAAAGAAGGAAGGGACATGCAAGGGTGGAAGAAAATGGGATATGAAGCAGAGGGAATAGTGGAAATGCAGGGACAGAACGAGAAAATGGAAAAAGATAAGAAAGGCAAAATGGAAAGAATGTTGGGAGAGTGGAGAAAAGGCTAAAGAAAATAAGAACACGGAATGGAAAGGAAGAGAAGGTACACAATAGGAGCGGAGAAAAACTAAGGAGTACATGAATAATTGAAAAAAGATAAAAGGGAAGAAGGGGATTTTGGGGAGGGGGGTTAGAGCACAGAGAGAAAAGGAGCCATTTATGGAAGGGATGAGCTTTGAAACTGAGACCGTATATGAAGGAAGTGAATAAGAAAGAAATTGATTACAAATTAAAGAAAGGTGAGGGAAACATATCAAGGAGAGAAAAAGGGAGAGAAAGAAGGAAGGAAGACAAGGATGAAAACATCATACAAAAGGAGTTAGACTACAGCAGTGACAAACATGGAGGTCAGAGAGGAAGGAGATGAGTGATACAGGACCATAGTTAAGTTATACATTTGATAGAAAAAGGGGATACCATGACTGTTTGTTTGCAGACTCCAGGCCCCAGGAAGCCAAGTACCAGGAGGAGCCTGTAGCATCATCAGAGGTGGACACTAGTGAGCGCTACATAGCATGACCCCTACACCTGCTGCATGGGTAATGTCTGGGATGCACTTGGGCAAAGCCTGGGCTAAGGGCAGCCCTATCTTTCTCCCATCATCCGCCAGAAAAAGCTGGGCTGGGCCACCACATCTCTTAAATCTGTACACCCTATGACTTGGTCTTCATGGTCTACTCCATTATGGCATGGGTAATTGAAAAATTAGGAGCAGCTCCACCCTGGGAGCTACGTTTATCAGTGTGGACTCCTACCTGGCATGTTTAGTGGGGGTGATTTCTAGGAAGATACTCCATAGAAGAGATGAGCTGCCTGTTTGTATGCAGGGTTACAAAGTACAAGGCCCCTCTGACCCTCCTACTTAAGGTACTGCCTGCACACCTACTGACTTGGAGAAAGATGACAGTATCTTTCCAGACCAAAATGACACCAATCTATCTAACAAACCCCCTGTTAAAAGGAAAAAATTTAGCACTGAGAGGAGAAAGGAGGCAATAGGGACCAACAATGGCAAGTCTAAACGTGATACTGAGGGAGTCATACCTAACATGAATCTCTCCAATCAATTATATTTTAGATTTGAGACAACTCCAAGGGTGAAACTTAAACCTCTGTTAGATGGCTAAGATAGAATAGAAACCAGCCTTGCCCATATGAAACAGTTGAGGGATACTGTCAGGAATAAGGCCATGTGCGGTCCAGTTCTTGCCCGAATCTCCGCTGCGCGACTCTGCAACGCTTTAGGCGCACCACTTGTCATCCCCTCTTGTTCCAAAGGTGGCCATCAGCGTTGTCTGCCCTATGGCAAAGCTCATAGAGCTGCAGGTTCAGGACATTGGTGGCAAATGTGAAAATGTTTCAAAGATAAGCAAATCATAGTTTCATTTTTTTGTAAACATAATATGTGAGATACATATTTAAGTCTTTGCGAATTTCTAGACTGAGATCAAACGTTTTATGTTTATGAATGTATAGGAGTTGCATGATTCATGTTCAGAGTATGTCCAAGGTCCAAGCTCTTGCCTTCTCAAGGTTCAGAGGTCTCAGTTTGTTTTTGTTCTATGATTCAGAGAAGGGCCACGCCCAGTTTTGTTTAATGCTCATGGCATCCTGAAGTATCATGATTTTACTAATTGTTTTTGTTCCATGATTCAGAGAAGGGCCACACCCAGTTTTGTTTAATGCTCATGGCATCCTGAAGTATCATGATTTTACCAAATGTTCTTGTTCCATGATTCAGAGAAGGGCCACGCCCAGTTTTGGCTAATGCTCATGACATCCTCAAGTATCATGATTCTACCAACTCTTGCATCCACGGAGACGTTTATTCCATAAGGGTCTCAACACTACCATTCACGGAGACACCTTGGTCTTTTCCATAAGGGTCTCAACACTTGCATTCACGGAGACGCCTTTGTCTATTCTGTTGGAAAATGGGTTATTGGTAAGGGCAGGTAGGTACCTACACTTAGCAATAGGCCACTAACCTCCACTAAGGTCCAGTTAGGTCTCAGTAAATTAAACCCAGCTCAACCCTTGGTAGCTTGGCAACGAGCGTCAAGGCTTAACTTAGGAGACAGAGTGTAAAGCATTCAAATATCACAAAACAGTAATTAAATAAAACACAGGAAACAGTTTAAAAATCCTAAACCAATTTATAAAAATAGATTATATTTTTATCTTTAAAATGACACAAAAACGAATAAAATTGGATAAGGGGAACCGGAGATATGAATTTTTAAAGAATTATTGTTTTTTAGCGCCTAGAAACAAAAATCGCCAATCGGGTCATCTGGTTGCACCTCGACCGGGGCAAAGTCAAAGTTTAAGGCCGACCGCGATGGAGCCCTGCTCTATAGGCCGCGGAAGGCCTTGGTTAAAAGTTTACCTTCACACAGAGTCTCTTTTTTGAAGATTTTCTTCAGCGGGACGAACCTGCCAGTCCAATCCGACCTCCTGGAGCCCTTCTCTGGATACAAGATGCGGGAATCCTCGGTGGAGATTTTTACCTTCGGACTTAGTCATTTTTTCGAGGTGAAAATCCTTCGACCGGGGTAAACCTGGATCTTGATCCGACGTCCCTGGAGCCCTCCTCGGATACGCTGGCTGGGAGGTCCCGGTCAACTTTTTACCTTCGGATTTAGGGGGTCATTCTGACCCTGGCGGTCGGCGGTGAAGCGGCGGTAAGACCGCCAACAGGCTGGCGGTCTTTTTTCATGTATTCTGACCATGGCGGTTACCGCCATGGTCAGCCGCCGCTTCACCGTTCCGACCGCCACGGCGGTAACAACCGCCGGGCTGGAGACCTGGGTCTCCAGCCCGGCGGTCGTCACATACCGCTGGCGGTATTCCAACCCGCCTGACCCCGGCTTTCCACCATGGATTTCATGCGGTTGGGGACCGCCATTCAATCCATGGCGGTAAGCACTATCAGTGCCAGGGAATCCCTTCCCTGGCACTGATAGGGGTCTCCCCCACCCCCAACCCCCACCCCGACTCCCTCCCCTACCCCCCAATCACCCCTGCCACCCCCAAAAGGTTGCAGGACCCCCGTCCCCCACCCCGATCCCCAACATATACACACACATACACACATACACACATACAGGCACGCATTCATGCACATACACACACCCCCCCGCATTCATGCACGCATTCATGCACATACACACACCCCCCCGCATTCATGCACGCATTCATCATGCACATACACACACCCCCCCGCATTCATGCACGCATTCATGCACATACACACACCCCCCCTGCATTCATGCACGCATTCACACGCCCCCTCAATATACACACACGCACACCCCCGTGCACGCAAACAACTCACAACACCCCCCCACCCCCCTTCGCTAGCGGACGATCACCTTACCTGTTCCTGGTGATCCTCCGGGAGGGAACGGGCAGCTCCGCCGACACCGCGACGCCAACAGAACACCGCCACAGCGAATCACAGGTCGTGATTCGCTGGGCGGTGTTCTGTTGGCGTGGCGGTGGAGGTGGAGCTACCTCCACTTCCCCGCCTGCCGCCAGTATGGCTCTTTGTCCGGAAACGGGTGGAGCGCTGCCAACAGTCAGAATGGCCCATGCGGAAGACCGCCAGCACTGGCGGTCTTCCGTACGGCGGTCCCTCGGCGGTCTATTGAAAAGACCGACGAGGTCAGAATGACCCCCTTAGTCTCTTTTTCGGAGATGCTAGAGACTGGCCAATCAGAGCACAGCAGCAAAAACAACGCAGGGCTGAAATTGGCAACTTTTCAGGTAAAGTTTAAAACTCTTTACCTGAACAAGTTATATCAAATCCAACAACTGGAAGTTGTGGGATTTATTATAACAATTAATCTGATACCAAACCCTTGGTAGCCATCATTTAAGGGGACTTAAAAAATTAAAATAAAGTCTCCTGATTCTAGCCTATGAAGGCCATTTACTACAATGAGGGAAAAACGAATTTGGATGTTTTTACCTCACCAGGGCTTATAAAACTATTTTTATAAGGTCCCTGCTTATAGTTACATGGCACCCAGACCTAGGGGCACATAGAGCACACCTTAGGGGTGACTTATATGTAAAAATAAGGTAGTTTAAGACTTTGGAACTACTTTTAATTCCAAAGTCGAATTTGCATATAACTTTAATTTAAAAGCAGCCAGCAAGGCAGGCCTGCCTTTAAAATGACACTGGGCACCTCAGGAGTGCACCTATGGGTGCACTACCTATGTTGTGGTCCCTAAAACTACATGCCCTACCATATACTAGGGACTTATAGGTAGGTTGACTTAGCCAATTATAATTAGCCTAATTTGCATATCCATTTTACACAAAGCTCATGCCCTGGGACTGGTTAGCAGTACCCAGGGCACCATCAGAGTCAGGAAAACACCAGCAAAAAGTGAAAAATGGGGGCAAAAAGTTAGGGGGCCTCTGCAATCAGCTGTGTTTTCTCACATATTCCATAAGGGTCTCAACTCTTGCACACACGGAGACGCCTTTGTCTATTCCATAAGGGTCTCAACACTTGCATTCACGGAGACGCCTTAGTCTATTCCATAAGGGTCTTAACACTTGCATTCACGGAGATGCCTTTGTCTATTCCATAAGGGTCTCAACACTTGCATTCACAGAGCCGCCTTTGTCCAAGTGTATAATTGCATGTAAATGCTGTTATGAACAAGTATATACATATATGCTTAACCATTTTTCCTTTTCAGATCTCTCTCCCCGCAGTTCCCTATCCTAATTTCCCTTCCCCGCTTAGCTTCATCAATACTCAGTGTTCTATAACTTTGTGAGTTGGTGACACGGGGAGGTGGACCTTTTGTCCTACGGCATGCAGATCCCGAAGAAAGGGCACTGTGACAGATACCAGCGCTCCTGTTGCAGCAATATCAGTACCCGCTCCTGCCCTTTTTGCCACTGGTGATGTGAACAGTAACTACAAAAACGTATTCACTATTGCATCTACTGACCCTCATTCAAGGCCTAGTGTGAATTCTAACTCTGCTGCCCTGCTTAGTGTCCCTTTTGACACTATGGGTGTCCCTATCATTCTGCCACCTACCGAGAGAGACCAATTTTGTCCAAAGAAATCTGGCTGTGGCCCAAACACTCAGAGTGGGACCTAGAGCATGACTTCTCTGACTCCCCCTAACATGCAATTTCACAGTGAGCTGGCTAGAGATAACATGGGCAGGAAATCTGCTTTCCTCGACCTGTCCCCAGAAGTACCATCTTTCGTTATAATTGTAGCTAATGTACCTATAGTATCAACAGAGGCTATTGAATCTGAGGGTTCCCTAGGAAATAAGTCTTTGAATTGGGAGGGAAACAAAACAGGCTTACAGGGGGCCCTTTTTGAGATTAAAATGATGAGAGAAGTTAAATGAGTCGACAGGGGGCCTAAAACCTTACCTGGTGACTACATATTTTTGTCTTTTAAATCACTGAACCTAACTGAGTGGAACTAGCTCATTACCTGTGTCCACAGATAAAATAGCTGTTCTACCTCTTGGTTACTTTTAATAACCATGGACAACTCTCTAAATGTGTTGGCTAGCTCAATATCAGTCCATGCTCTTGAATTCTGTCCTGCTGTTCCAACTCATAATAATTTTGCCAGGTTAGCAACATTAGATATTATAGACTGACACATTAATAATCCACCTGTGAACCTCTTGCCAGGTATTGATCAAGCCAACAAGAATTGGGGGCCTTTGTCTGATTTAAATCATTGTAACCGCACACTAAGACTCCTCTCCCCTTATGCTTAAACAATCTGTTTAGTGTTTCTATTAACAATTCAATGCTCAAGGGTATTTCAACTCAACCAAACTGCAAGGTTTTATTTAGGAGTGTGGCAGATGTTTGCACCAAGGTTGACATGCCAGAATGTTTGGAATTTGTAACACATTTGCAGATTTTATGTTTCCAGGAGACATGGTCTGTCCAGTCTGTTCATATTAAGGGCTATCAAACATTTCACATACCAGCCATGTCCTCCAAAGCCAGTAGGACTAAGGGTGGTCTATGTACTTAACATATTCAATGACATATCCTTCTGCAACATAACATCTATGGTGACAAGTTTGCATTTTCAAATTATTCTTATTGATATATTGCCACATGATAGTCTTGATTTAGTCAACTTTTGCAGCAATGCACCAATGAGTGATTTACCAGCTGTTTTTGACTAGTTGGACTCAGACTTTTAGACTATATGCAAGAGTATCAATAATGTAGTCACCATACTCTAGGGGGTGATTTTAATATACATGTGGGCCCCTTAGCATCTAAAAAGATCTGTGGCCTGATGGACATCTATGAGGACGATCAATCTCACTTTGTTCACAATGGCTACGGGGATAACTGAAAGAATTTTAGTTTAAATATAATCTTGCTTTCACTAATGAATTGTGCGCCCCTAGATCCATTCACAGTAGTTGATTATATCTCATTGTCTTTCTACACTCCTCTCTAATGTCATAGGACTCTCGTTGTAGGAATGAGACTGCTGGATTTTGGGAAGCAGGAGCACAGAGCACGGGAGACTGAGTCCAATCCCAGACCGTATGATAGATGCCAGCCTAACCTGTTTGGCTAGCTAGCAGCACCTCACCAGAACCCAAGAGTAAGGGTGATTTGTGGCAGCCTATTGCATGGCCCTCTAAGACTCCTCTTGGAAGTCGTAGTGGAACAGATCATGCAAAGACAAACAGAAGCAGGATTTGGTTCAATATATTTTATTGAAGCAACAACTTTCTATGTAAAAAGGTATGAACTGTGTTTATCAGGATAATAAAACACAACACCACTTGTGAGGTGACTAGAAAAGTGAAACATCCATCCATACTGTCACAATGATGAATGTAAGATCCCTACCTGCACTGCCAAGATTCTACATGAGAGCAATAGCAGTGTTAGCCCTAATCCGCCCATCTAGTCCCTGGAAGGAAAACCATTGCCCATACCTCTGCTATTGATAGAGAAGAGTTGGTTGGTCTGCTAGGAGTCCTCACACATAGATGAAGAGAAGAGGCATAGTTTCAGCAGAAACTGCAACAACAATATACAGCATAAGATGGCTGGCTGGCTGGAATGTCCCCTCTTATGTGGTAGGGGCAGTGTAGTGTTTTATAATAAAACATGTTGATGTTGAAAGAACTGCCGTGATATGACAACAATTTTTTTTGTGTAGGATAGACATTGTACTCTGTGTACCTGCAATTCCCTGTAAATTATTGTGTGCAGCATTGGGTTGAGCACAGGATGAAAATGTTGTGCAAAGAAATGAATAAGAAATTCTGCAAGGCAGGTCAACTGACAAAAATTATAAAACATCACCACTAAAATGAAGCTTTACCAAAATAATAAGAAGAATCAAATTACAAGTAACTAGGTGAGAGGCTGAAGACCTCAGGTTAAGGGTTAACATAAATGTGCCTGTATAAATGCTAAAATAACTTCACAGCACCCTCCCCACTGTCGGCTCAAAAGTGCACAGGTCTATAATAAAAACCTAATTCTACAATCACTATTCCAATCACTATTCCAACAATATCAACTAAACACAAGCTGAAATACACATTAAAGAGATAAAAATGTCCATGTTGACAAACAGGGCAGACCAAAGTTAAGCCAAATTAAAAAGGTCAATTTAGATTTTCACAAACTTTGATGCCAATTGAGGCCAAATGTCAGATGATAATTGTGATCCTTTAAAAATTCACCAACATCATCAATTGTTATTGAATCCAGGAAGGACTTGACTTCGGCAGGTGATAAATAAATCAGGTCGTGGACAAGGAAAGAAAGGCAGCACTTATGTTCCATTGCAGCAGCATCCCCTGCAGAGTCAGGTGTTGTAGTACCAAGAGCGACTTGATCCAAAAGGGACAGCTAATAGAAAGCCTCTTGTGGCAACCTCTGGTAATGAACCCTCATCGAGAACACCAACAGACCTGCGACCAGAGAAGGAACGTGCTGCATAGCAAGGCACACGTCCGGTGCATGTTCAAAATCGGCACCACAAACATTGTGCTACATGCAATTCAGAAACAATCTGAATGACAAAGACCAGTGGAACTCCAGAATCTTCCAGGAGTGGTGCTGCAAAGTACTGCATCATGCGTTCATGACACAGATGGGTTGGTGGAACCAGTCCTCCTTGTTGAGATGGGGCAGTTATTGTGAAGAAAGTGGTAACAGCAAAATGCCGCCAAATAATACAAAAGGAAAAGGGAATCCCCAAAAACACACAAAAAAAATTGAGTGTTTGGCTGAATGTATTATGCCAAAAATAGGAGAGAAGGACAGACAAAACCAGAGCAAACAGCCTTAAATAAATGTACAAGACCAGTGGGACTCCAGAATCTTCCAGGAGTGGTGCTGCAAAATACTGCATCATGCGTTCATGACGCAGATGGGTGGGTAGAACCAGTCCTCTTTGTTGAGATGGGGCAGTTATTGTGAAGAAAGTAGTAACAGCAAAATGCCACCAAATAATACAAAAGTAAAAGGGAATCCCCAAAAACACTCCAAAAAATTGAGTGTTTGGCTGAATGTATTGTACCAAAAATAGGAGAGAAGGACAGACAAAACCAGAGCAAACAGCCTTAATTTTTTTTACAATCCCTGTGGTCAAAAATGAGACATATTAGTTCATCAAAATGTTTTGGAAAGTTGGTATTTATAAGGGACTGTATCTCTGCGAATGACCTCGCCACTTGGACAGCATAGGTCTGAAGATGTGAGCGCCACATGTTTTTGGAACAAAAGAGCCTTCAGGCAGCTCAGCTGTGAAGCAACATTTCTGCTCCTTTTATCTCTCGTGTGGAGGGGAAAAGCATGTTCCAGCAAAAAGTCACAATTTGGGAGACAGAAACTACGTAGGCAATTCCAGCTCACATCGCACAACTAATTTCTTTATTCAGCATCACATAACTCCCATTCAAGAGCACCTTGAACACCGGATGAATCAAAGGGACAGGAACACCCTTCAGATAACAAGCTAAATTCTCTGCTGAAGCATTACACACTCCAAGCAAGGACAGCTGTTTGCAAATCATTGAATGGCTCACAGAAGTCTCACATTTGATTCTGCCAAGAAAGATCTTTTTCATGCCATTGAAGTACTTGTGCAGATAGGGTAGTTCCCGCACCTCAGAGATGTAACTAGCCCCTACCTTCTTAAATCTGCTTACAGGAATGTGCTTCAAACATGAGGTGAATTAAACTGTTGGAATGAGCAGATAAATAACCCCATGTATTATCCAAACTGCCAATGGTATTTCCGCCACAGTAAAAGACAACTTTTCTAACTTTTCGATGCTGAGCATAATATGTTGCATCTTTCTTAGTCATTATTTGTTGCTTTCACTTCAAGTTAAACTCAGCAAACAAGTCCCTGGAGCTGACTTGTTGCCAGGATATGTGACTACTTTTCAGTACTTGGAACATACAACCTATCTGCATATTGGACCTAAGTTGACCCTGTCCATGGTGTAAAAAATTACATATCATTCTGTGTGATGTTAATTGCAGATGAAACAATGCTGCCGTTAAGTGTGTATTTGCGATTGGACAAAGTGTTCATACCACTAACTACAATGGCTAAAGCTTTCTGCAAATCTTCCAAATCTATCTGCCTCAAACGGGCGGCAGCTTTAATTTGAGACAATTTCCAAATGTGCATGACAAACGTTTGTGTCCACTGGCCACAATATCGACCCATTGGGACTTGAAAGTGTTGAATTAAATGTTCCATTTTGAACCTACCCATTGAGCTGTTCTTCAGTGACATTTAAAATATTCTGCCATTTATCAAATTCAGCTGGTGATGGAATACTGGTCACATTTATTTCCTTAATTTTAACCAAGCCTAAACAACTTGTTTGCTGTACATTTTCAAATAAAAATATAATTTGCAACGGAATGAGACATGCTTTAAACAAAGCTTCCATTCCCTGCATCTGCCAATCTCTAGTTCCCCTCACACTCTCTAAGTCAATCAACCGCAATCAATATTTATAGCCTATTATAGCCAACTGGGAATCAAAGGAATCAGAATAAATAAGTTTGGTATCTATTAACAAACTGGTCTGCAATTTCATAGGTGGCAATCTATAATAATAAGACTCAGCATTTTTAAAATCATGTCTAGTAAAATATGCAAACTTTTATTCATATGTTTCAGAATTCACGACTGGCGGAGTTGTACAATATTCCCATTGAGTATAATTGTAAACAGTTCTCGGTTTGCTGGCTTTACATATAAAATGATGTCTGTAATAATGATGATCACAGAACATTCCCCCATAATTTGCTGTTATTTGATAAACATCTTCACCTTCAAATACAGTGTAATATTTAAGCTCAGAAAACATAGAATCAACTGGGTTTATATCCCAATCATCAGAAACAACACCTGGTGTTATTACATAATTCATAGAAACTTTGAATACATATGGAATTTTGAATAATTTCTGTCAGCCAGAATATTTTGAATAGCACTTTATCCCAAACAATCCCATCAAGAATTGGTATAGCTGAAATGTTCACCAGTGACAAGTATCTTTGAACCTTATGTGAGGTAGGTAAAGTTTCAAAACCTCATTCACCAGTTCAACAGCAGAGCGTTCAGGAAGATAATGACCATGTATCAACAAAACAGAAAACAATGACAAAACCAATCCATAGAAAGAATGCAAGCAAAGTTAGCAGAATCCAAAGATAGCTCAAAAATAAATTAAATAGTTCATTTTAAGCCAATTGAGTAGCTCATGTGCTCTTAATACCGGTGCTGTTGAAGACGTTGAAGAATTAGGAAAGGAGTCATTGATGACGGCAAAATATCCAGAAGCAGGTCCTGCAAACACTGGAGCTGATGTCAGAGAAGGAAAACTGGCAGATATATCCCTTGGTGGTTTGTAGTAAACGATTCCATCCATTTGTGTTGAATTGGAGTTATATAGCTCAGAGCTTTGGATATTTCTTGTGGTAGTTCTAGTGACAGGTATTAATAAAAGTTCATTTTCCGCGCTCCCCAAGCTCAGGAAATTGTCATCAGTGTTGCTTAAAAATTGTAGAAAAGAGGTATAGCCTGATTAGCAGTCAGAGGGGTTCGTGAACTACCCATGAGTCCTTGTGGTCTACTGCGTAGGATTGGCAACATGGTTAACTTGACATTGTCAATTGAAACAAAGTGGTTTGTTTTAGAACCAGACAGGTTCCGTGCATTCTGAGGACTGGAACCCATGCTCGATATGAAGAGATAAATTCCTTTTTTACAACAATGTTTTCTCACACTGGATCCCCAGCATTTGGCATCCAGCCAGTTGGTGTTGTTTATGAATCCTTCATTCCCGAGGTGGTGGAACGTAAAGATGAGTTTTCATCCCAGAACTGTTGTAATTTCTACAAGGCAGTAACACGTTCATTTATTTAGGTGTGCCTGCCGCCACCACAACAGAGCCATGAAGATCTGGGACATACATAGGTATGCAAACAGTACCTCTTATGGGGGATGCCCTCCCAAAGACTTTCTGCGCAGATTTTTAAGTGCTCTCTAGACTCCATACAGGTGGTTAAGCCAAACACAACCCATACCTAACACTCCTGCTGTTAAGGATTGCTTTAAGTCTAATTTTTTTTGCTCCACAACCTCAGGATGGTAGGAAGACCAGAAATGGAGTTGAATACTATTGTAACCATGGTGTCTCTCAACATCCTGGATGCACAGGAAGGGCCTATGTCTGAATGAAAGGTCGCAACTGAATATGTCCGGATGAAAACTTGCAAATCTTTTATAACAATTTGAGAATCAGCTGATCATTGTGGCCATACACATAGAAATCTTGAGCAAGAATCAACAGTGACTAAGACATATTTGTATGCAACATCAGTTCTTAGGTGATGGCAATGGTCCAGGTACATGCATTGTAGTGGTTTGTTGGAAATTAGCCAGGGTGTTTGCAGTGGGTGCTTGATGGTGGACTCTCTGATTTGTTGGCGAGTGTCACAACAAAGAATATACTCTTTGGTCTGTTTGTACAGACCTGGCCACCAGTAGCTTTTTTGAAGTAAGGAAATAGTAGCCACCATACATGCATGGGCAGAAACAAGCTCCTCATGCTATGAGATCTAATCTTTGGTCTTGGTTGAGGATCACATAATTACCTACCCCTACTATGCTTACAAATGCAACATTTTAGCACATACATGGCAGGAATAGTTGGTGGGACACATCTATGGCAGGGGCTTGGCGTCAGCTGAAGCTTTTACAGCAGCAAGTGTTTCATCATCCAACCTCATACGAGAACCAGTAATTGCAGCAACAGAAGCTGTAGCTACTGCTGACATGGGCGATTCATCAGCAAAAGTATTTCCAACAACATGTATTTCTACACAGTGATAACCCAGTGTATGTACTACATGGGTGTTTGGTAGTGTTTCCTTCAAATCTCCTACCTTCCCCCATAGGAATCTGTGTTTGATGGTGTTTCCTTTTGAATATCTGAACTTGTTTTGGCCCAAGTAATGCAGATATTCATTGAAGGACTGGACGCAATAAAACAAATCACATACTATCAGTGTCAGAAGTTCAGGACCCATATGTCCCAGTGCCAATATCAGAGTCTTAAGCTCTGCCAGTTCAGCAGTACAGTCCCTTAGGGTCTGGGTGTATGCGTTCTGAGGGTGGAATTCATTATCTCTCATCAAACTGCTCATGGCTGTGCAAGTGGCAGAGTATTGTTGTTTAGTGCCTCCTGCTGGTTGCGCTGAACTATCAGTAAAGATTGGAGCTTGATATTGATCAAGAGGCAAAATGTTTGTAGGTATTGGGTATTCAACTTCATATTGAGGGAATTCTTGGGTCCAAAGTTTTGGATCAAAAACATAATCAGTAGCAGCCAGATGGTGAACCATTGGATCCCACATGGATGTAGTGCTTTTGTGTTTGGAACACTGTCTTTTGTAGCAGCCTCTAGGACTGGTACTGGTGTCATGACAATAATGTGTTTCTCTTGGGCCAGAAGTCTCTCTTTTATGACAGCCATCTGAACAGAAGTCAGAATATGTTTAGAGGGGGCAAATTGTTGTATGCGTGGGATTTGTATGCTATTGGGACAGTATCACATTCATTGTATGTTACATAGGTGAACCCAATGGCATCAGCAATTACTCTGATGACCAAATTTGTGTTGTTATCACATGTGGGTAAGTGTTTTGCTTCAAACGTGTCCGGCTGCAAATCTATAAGGATGTGTGCATGTTCAGCTGTCCAATATTTACTTGAAAAAGTAGTTTATGCATTGTGAATAATCTGTAATGTTTGTTCAGCCAAAATTGAAAAATTCTATCTATGATTGTAGCTTTTTTATAGTATTTGGTGGTTGTAACTGTGCACCCCTTTCCAGAAAGTGGGTCACCAGGCTCTTTTCTTCATCTGATAACTCATATTCCAGAAACAGGACACTATTGTTGTTTTCTTGTAGTTAAATTTATAGCCTACTTCGGCAAATCCAGCAACAATGAGATCCCCCATCTTAGGTGTGTGACAAGGTTGTCATCTCTAAGATAGATGTCATCTACATAGTCCGGGGGTCAATATTGTGTAATATTGATGTTACACGTGCTGAGAACAGTCCAGGACTGTTATTATACCCCTGTGGGAGTCAACAACATTTTCTTTGTGAATCAAACATGCTGAAAGTGCTTAGATTCCTCCTTTCAGGCACTCGATTGTGGCAGAATTTTTTTTTTTTAAATATACATGTTTGTTTTTTAGTGTACATTAAAGTGTTAGTGCTGTGCTGCATGCATTTTGTATAGCAAATGTGTGTGTGTGGCTGTTTAAATGTCTGTATTCTAAGACTATTCTATATGAATGGTCAGGTTTAGCTACTTGCGAACAAAGGGTTGTTCCTTGGTGATACGCAGGGTTCTATTACTCCCTGGTACTCAAGTTGTGTGAATCTTTCTCTCAATGGTGTTTTAGCCTCAGATTTAATGGGGTATTGTGGAGTTTGTGGTGCGGATCTAATTGGTATTATATGGTAAGGGGAGTCTTTATCCCATCCTACATGATTGCGAAACAGTGTAGGGCTTGTGCCAGTGCCCAATCTATGGCGTAAGCCTTTCTTAAGTCTTCAGGAACAAGGATTGAGAAAGATGGCATGATAACATCTTCCCCTACTGGGATCTTATGGAGAAACGCTGGTGGCCAATCTTTTTCTACCAAGAGGAAATCATAACTCAATGTTAATCTTCCCCAAAATATTACTTTAATTGTGCGCTCTTTGTCTCCCTCCATTTGTATTTTCACTTTGTAAGCCACTAAAATAAAGCTTTGCTAAAATAATAAGAACAACATGCCGAGTACCGACGTGACAGGTCACAGGCCGCAGGCCCAGGGCTAAAATAAATGTGCCTTTATAAATGCTAAAATAACCTCACAACACTCATTTTACCCTACATACCATCCCCTGGAGTGACCATTTTTCACAGAGCATATATTTAATTTTAGTGGTTTGATCAGCCCGGGGGGGGGGTGAGGGAAGCAATAATAAACGTGTAGCAGATAATATTGAGATAGCAACCCACAATGGCCTGTCACTATGCAGCTCCCAGGTTAACCTAGATATTCTCCTAGAACAGTTAGTTATTAACCAGAGAGAGGCTTTTAAGAACTGCCTGGATGAGTCGTCTGAAACTAGTGACAGTGCAAATGATTTCCTAACTATTAACTAGGGGTTCAGGGAATGTTTAATTGACACAGGACGCCAGCCTAGTCATAGCAGAAAAGGTTGGTTTGATTCAAAATGGTCTAGGGCTAACAAGCAATTTATGGCTGATCTCCATAAATCACCAAGTTGTACACAGGAAGTGCAGACACTTAGACTTGAACTTGACTATAAACTGGCTCTAAAGAGCAGATACAAATATTTAAGGGATGAAACCTGAAAGAATATTATCAAAGCAAGTCTAAACAAAAATAGCACAGAGTTTTGTGGTGTTATTATCAGTCCATTTTAATGAGGGGCCCAAGATTAGAGATTACTAATATGGAACCAACAAGGTTTCTCACTTCACCAAGATATATTCACATTCCAGCACAACGCTCATAGTGGCAGCTTCTGCTGATTACTGTGTCACTCTTGAGGGCACACTCTGCAGACTTGTTGCTTTTTTTTCTCCTTAGATGAGGTTAATACAGTTCCAATGGCCAGTAGGGATGGGATAGCACCAGGCCTAGATGGAATGACCGTAGATATTTTTAAGGCAAGTATCTTTCTTTGGGTCCCTTATTGACCATGGTGCTGAAGAGATGTTGTAGTGTTGGCTTTTAGCACACTTGGCCTGAGTCAGTAATTGTTCCCATCTATAAGAAGAGTGACTAGTCTAAACCAGCTTGTTATTGGCCCACCTCATTGCATACGTCTCTGGTGAAAGTTGTTTGTTGCATTATATTGAATAGATTAAAATAGTGGGTTGTTACTAATGAGATTCTTTCAAGATCTTCAATATGGATTTCATAGTGGTCTAGGCACAATTGAACAAGGATTAAATCTTAACCTTTTAGTAGGAAAGTATGCCCTGGGTAAGAAGGGTCAAATGTTTTTAGCTTTTGTTGACTTATCTACCACATTTGACTGTGTTATGCATGATAGATTGTGGCTTCTCATGATGGATCTTGGTGTTGACCCTCCTATAATACAATTCTTGAAGGAGTTACACTTAGGCAGTAGGGCGAGTGGTGTTGACCCTCTTATAAAACAATTCTTAAGGGAGTTACACTTAGGGAGTCGGGCCTGGGCACGGTATGGAGTAAAGGGAGAATGTAGTGGCTCATTCATCATAGAGAGGGGAGTTGGCCAGGGTTTTGTCCTTGACCCCTTTCTGTATACCCTAAATGCCAATAACTTGGGCAGTGTTTTGTTTGAACATTGTAGGGACCTCCCGCAAATTGGCCAATGACCAATACCAGCCCTTATCTACCCTGATGATGCCGTGCTCATGGCCCATACATCCATGGGTCCACAATGATAACATACACGCTTTGTCGAATATATGAAGTATTTAGGTCTTTTAGTTAACTTGGATAAAACACTTGTGATGAAATAAGGAAGACGATTGTCAAATTGTCACAGTCTAACAATAGGTGGTACTAAGATCAATTTTACTTCCTCATGTTCTGTTCGAGATGTTTGGTTCTTGAAAATAGCACCCTCCACCCCTGTGCTGAGCCCTTTGTTGGCTATTTGGGATAGTTCACTCTTAGGCCTTCATAACTTTTTATCTACCTATGCTATCCACGCCAAATGTGCATCCTTCTTTTCCAACATCATAGGGATTGTAAAGGTATCCAGAGTTTGTGGGTATCCCTGGAGGAGACCAATAAATTAGCCAAATACGGCTAAAATTTCATTTTTTTTTTCTGAAAAAAGGGACAAAAGGGCTGCAGGAGAAATCATGTGTTTTTTTTCCCTGAAAAGTGCATCAAAAAAGGGTTTGCTGTGCTACAATGACCATCTTCCCAGCTTTCAGAAACGGGCAGACTTGAATCAGAAAACTAAATTTTTCAACACAATTGTGGCATTTTACTGGGACATACCCCATTTTTACTATTTTTTGTGCTTTTAGCCTCCTTCCAGTTAGCAACAGAAATGCTTATGAACCCAATGCTGGATCCTGGACAGCTATAAACATTTCTGAAAACTAGACATGATTTTTAATTCAGCAAGGGGTCATTTGTGTAGATGCTATAAGGGTTTCCTACAAAAAATAGCAGCTGAAATAAAAACATATTGAAATTGAGGTAAAAAAACAGCCATTTAATTCCACGTTCTACTCTGTAACTCCTGAGATGTCAGATTTTCAAAAGCAATATACCATTATTTCTGCTGCATTCTAGTGGTTGGGGGGATATATAAGGCTTGCAGGTTCGTCAGGAACCTTAGGTACCCAGACCTAATAAATGAGCTACACATAGTAATGGGTTTTCATAGTATACCGGGAATAGAGCAATTTATTTGGTAAAATATGAAGAGTAAAATATAGGTATGAAGTAAACTTTTGAATTTCCAGAATGGGCACAAGATAAGGTGTTGAGAAGAAGTGGTTATTTGCCCATGTCTGAATTTGGGGGACCCCATACTAACATGTGAATTACAGGGCATTTCTCAAATACGCTTCTTTATTACACACTGTCTTACATTTGATAGGAGTAAATGTAGAGAAGGACAATGGGCAGTAATACCTGTTCTTCCATTCTGTATTCCCTTGTGCCTTCCGATAAAAATTGTACCTCCCTTGTGTGGGTAGGCCTAGTGCCATGGCAGGAAACACCCCAAAACGCAACATAGACACATCACATTTTTACATTGAATGTTTTTTGGAAAGTGCCTAGCTGTGGATTTTGGCCTCTAGCTCCGCTGGCACCTAGGGAAAACTACCAAACCTGTACCTTTTTTAAAATGAGACACCTAGGGGAATCCAGGATGGGGCTCTCACCAGGTCCTGTTTCCCAGGATCCTTTGCAAACCTCAGAATTTGGCAAAAAATATTTTTCCCTCAGATTCCGGTGATAGAAAGTTATTGAATCTGATTGGAGGCACAAACTCCCTTCTACCTAGCATTCCCCCAAGTCGCCTGAGAAAAATGGTACCTCACTTGTGTGGGTAGGCCTAGTGCCCATGACAGGAAATGCCCCAAAACACAATGTGGACACAGAATATTTTCCCAAAGAAAACTGACCTACTTTTTGCAATGTCCCTAGCTGTAGATTTTGGCCTCTAGCTCAGCTGGCACCTAGGAAAACCTAGAAAACCTATACTTTTTTGAAAACACGTAGGAAAATTCAGAATGGGGTGACTTGTGGGGCTATCACCAAGTTCTGTTACCCAGAATCATTTGCAAACCTCACCATTTGGCAAAAAAACACTTTTTCCTCACATTTCTGTGATGGAAAGTTCTTGAATCTGATGGGAGCCACAAACTTCCTTCCACCCAGCATTCCCCCACATCTCGGTGCAAGAATGGTCCCTTACTTGTGTGGGTAGTCCCAGTGACGAGACAGGAAATGCCCCAAAATACATCATGGACACATCACATTTTCCCAAACAAAACTGACATGTTTTTTGCAAAGTGCGTAGCTGCGGATTTTGGCCTCTAGCTCAGTCGGCACCTAGGGAAATCTAGCAAACCTAAACTTTTTTTTAAAACTAGAAACTTAGGGAAATTCAGAATGGGGTGACTTGTGGGGCTCTCACCAAGTTCTATTACCCAGAATCCTTTGCAAACCTCAACATTTGGCAAAAAACACACTTTTTCCTCACATTTCTGTGATGAATAGTTCTTGAATCTAATGGGAGCCACCAAAGTTCCTTGCACCCACCATTCCCCCTCATCTTGGTGTAAAAATGGTACCTCACTTTTGTGGGTAGGCCCAGTGCCCGTGACAGGAAATTCCTCAAAATACAACATGGACACATCACATTTTTCCAAACAAAACGGGCATGTTTTTTGCAAAGTGTGACGCTGTGGATTTTGGCCTCTAGCTCAGTCAGCACCTATGGAAACCTAGCAAACCTATATACTTTTGAGAACTGGACACCTAGGGAAATTCAAAATGGGGTCACTTATTTCTGTTACCCACAATCCTTTGCAAACCTCAAAACTTTGCTAAAAAAACACTTTTTCCTCACATTTTGGTGCTGCAAAGTTCTGGAATCTGAGGGGAGCCATAAACTTCCTTACCCCAGCATTCACCCTCATCTCCCGATAAAAATGGTACCTCACTTGTGTGGGTAGGCCCAGTGCCCGCAACAGGAAATGCCCCAAAACACAATGTGGACACATCACATTTTCCCAAAGAAAACAAACATGTTTTTTGCAAATTGCCTAGCTGTGGATTTTGGCCTCTATCTCAGCTGGTACCTAGGGAAACCTAGCAAACTTATACATTTGTGAAACCTAGTCACCTAGGGAAATTCAGAATGGGGTGACTTGTGGGGTTCTCACTGAGTTCTGTTACCCAGAATCCTTTGCAAACCTCAAAGTTTGGCAAAAAACATTTTTCCTCACATTTTAGTGCTGCAAAGTTCTGGAATCTGAGGGGAGTCAAAAACTTTCTTCCACCCAGCATTCCCCCACATCTCCTGATAAAAATGGTAACTCACTTGTTTGGGTATGCCTAATGCCTGTGACAGGAAATGCCCCTAAACACAACATGGACACATCATATTTTTATATTGAAAACTGACGGGTATTTTGGAAAGTACCTAGCTGTGAATTTAGGGCTGTAGCTAAGCAGGCACTTAGGGAAACCTACCAAACCCACACATTTTTCAAAACTAGACACCTAGGGGAACCCAAGATGGGGTGACGTGTGGGGCTCTCACCAGGTTCTGTTACCCAAAATACTTTGCAAACACAAACTTCCTTCTACCCAGCATTCCCCCAAGTCTCCCGATAAAAATGGTATCTCATTTGTGTGGGTAGGCTGGTACCTGCAACAGGAATGGATCACACAAGGGTCAATGGTAATCCTTGCAAGAGGGCTACTGTTAACCCTGAAGTGATTCATTCCTGAGGCAGGCACTTAGCACAGGCACACAAGTGGGGTTGTGTTTTTATCAGAACAAGTGGAGAAACACTGGCTGGTAGGAATTGTGTGGATTCCTGCAAATTCCTGTAGTGTCTGTGATAGAAAAACGAGGACAATAGTGTTTATAATCAATGTTTCATTGTTGCAGGGTGTTCTGGGTAAGAAAACCTAGTGAAATACAAACATGCCACACTTCCGTGGACTGCCCCGGGTATCTAGTTTTCAGAAATGTCTGGGTTTGGGATATGGCTGCTGAGCCCAGGACCAAATACTCATGTGACTTTCTTACAAAACCAGGCTGTTTTGTGGTAGGTAATTTTGATGTCTCCACAATCCGCTTTGGGTACTTCCCTGTTGTGGTCCCTTGCCCACCCACTAAAGTGAGGCAATGATTTTCTCTGGAGAATTAGTGGAATGCTGGGTGGTAGAAAATTAGTGGCTGCCTGCATATTCCAGGACTTCCCCTCACTTAAATGCAAGGCAAAAGTGTTTTTTAAACAAAGTTTGTGATTTCAAGGGGATTCTGGATAAGGAAAACCGGTGAGAGCCAAACAAGTCCTGCACCCTTGGACTCCCCTGGTACTAGTATGTTAAAGTTAATTCACCACTCACACTGGTTGGTTTTAGCACATCCAGAAACGATGGTTTCAAAGCAGGAACACTTATAAAAGTATCTGAATATTGAAACCACGCCTTCTGAAGATGGGCCATAAAGCCACATCCAGGCACCAACCTCTTTATGGTTCATTCACACGCCATTCAGGCACAACAAACAACCTTTTCATACTGCCGGCCATGGGCCCAATCCAACCAATCACTGCACTCACATTAACGTACCGCTGCCAGACAGTGGCCCATCACATTCATATGCCAGAGAACAGAATAAGTTTGACTACATGTTACCATCTGTTAAGTAACCTCCTGCTTCTTCCTCAACATTAATAAAGGCATGGTAATGAACCTTTACTAATGACTCCCATGACAGCCACCTGAGGCTCAAGAAGACATGTTTTTCATGTGCCTTTAGCGCACTCAGGCCCATATTTATACTCGGTTTGTGCTGAATTAGTGTATTTTTTATGCTAATTCAGCGCAAACCTAGCTCCATATTTATACTTTCACACTAGACATATTTATCGCCAAAGTTATGGAGTTAACGTTGTTTTCTTGATGTGAAAACCTACCTTGTGGCAATGAGATGCAAGGTAGGCATTTCCGTCCGGAAAAGGATGATATGGCCTTACCACCATATTTATCCCCCGTGCTGAAATCCAGCATGAGGGCATGGGGGACTTAAATAATGGCACTGAACTTGCTTAGTGCAATTATTAAATGCCTGGGTATGGGCAGGCATATGGAGACCTGTAGGCATATTTCCATGGTCAGAGACCATGGAAACTGCCCACATGTGCCCTTCCCTGGCCCCAGCAACACCCCCGGCAATCCGCACCCACACCAGAGGGACACCACATGATGGGGGACCTATCCCAGGTAAGTCCTGGTCAGTATTTTTTCCTGACTTGGGGCCCCCTGTACGGTGCTGGCCCCAATGGCCATGCCCAGGGGACACCTGGGGTGGTGGGCAAATGTCCTCTGGGCATGGCCATTGGTTGGTGGGCATGGCTCCTGTCTTTACTAAGACAGGAGCCATGTCCATGGGGGTTGTGCACCAGAAAATGTCGCTACACTGCTTAGGGACAATTTGTCTGCCTCTAAACAGTGTAACACCATAATTCGGCGCATGAGCTGCGGTTTTCCCTTATGCCTCTCCCGCCCTGTTAGCGTCCTTTCCAAGAATGCTAACAGGGCATTGGAGCCGGCTAGCGCCGTTCCATAAATATGCCTCCAGCCCGGCATCTTGGAATGGTGCTAGCCGGCGCTATACTTTTTCAAGCAAAACTGTGCTAACGCAGTTTTGCGTGAAAAAGTATAAATCTGGCCCTCCCTTTGCTAAAACAACTCCATCCAGTTTGTGAATGCAAGTTGGTGGTGTCCGAGTATGCCGTACAAAGCGATTCCTCAAACTGAGCGTGCATATCTACCTTTGAAACTAAGGCAAAAATGCTGGGGAATTCTTGTGATGTTCCCTAAACAGAAGGTCATTGGCTATGAAAGAGGGTAGTGTTTGTCACACAGCGTAGTTCATGACAACGTAGCATATGTCCCAGCCAACATTATGTGCAGTGCAGTGACTGTAATGCACTTATCATACATCAAATTGAACATCTACTAAATTATGATGGAGGATGAACATGAAAAGCAGGTCAAACACTTACCCACATGTGTCATTGTCCTTCAGTGCTGGGATGGCCCCAATGGGTTTGAATCGATAGGCATATATGATGTACATCTGTACTACCTTTACTATCTGCCCTCTGCAATATCCCTTTGAAGGCACACCTACCATAAGCTTTCCTTACCAATTAATGTATCTGTCCTCATCAGAGTCCTGACTAATCCTGTATAATTGCCAAGTGACCCTATAATAGTTTGTGGATGCAAGTTGGGGTTCAGAGTATGCCTTGGGAGGCCTATTCCTCAAACAGAGCGAGGATATCTAGCGTTGAAACTAAGGTAGACATGCCGGGGAAGAAATCCTAAGGTTACTAAAGTAAAAAGTCAAACAATTATTCTGTAGGACTCATTCACCGACACTTCTACTTTTGCTTTGAAAGTGAAGCTGCAAATTGAGTTTGCACACTTTCAAACAAGTAGAAATGTTGGTGAATATGTTCAACAAGACATTTGTTTAACGTATTACACTTACTCTGGTTCTCGCTGGCAATCATGGTGGTCCTTCTGTAGCACACATTTGTTCCCTAAGAAGCACTTCAAAATTCAGTCATGCCTTTAACATTTTGCCACACAGGGTACTCCGTGACAATGTGGCATATGTTCTGTCCACCAGAATGTACAGTATGGGGACTATAATGCATGTTAATTGAACAGAACACCTACCTCGATCTGACAGTGTACACGTGCCATAAGGAAGTCCATGATTTCCTGAAGTAGATGAAGTAAAATTCTGTGGCTCCTTGCCTAACGAAGCATTGGCCCATGGACTTTCGGTATCCATGCAATGCCACTGAAAGGATTACCCAACGGCATCTCCACCTCAGTTGATTTCCCAGAACTTTGCTTTAGTATGATACAATGTGAAGCAAGTAGGGACACAGAGGCGTGGTTGAGATGGGCACTGGGGACAGTAATACTGACTCTCCTGCCACTTTCCATGCTTCAAGCACACTTTTCAGTGACAACATGGACAATCCTTATTGGGTGTCTTAGGAATGCAATCAGCAAAGTGTCGCTCCTGCAGCCTTGCCACATCCTCCAGAACATTTGAGGTGGAGGCTGCTGCTGCTTCTGTAACAGCAGGGAGGCTTTCAATTGTTGACAACTCGAAGTCAAGGAAAGTCATGAGTCTTCCTGTGGTTGTCTGAAAATAAACAACATATGCATTGTATGTTGCCATCTGGGTCAGGCGGGTAAACAGTTTGTATGGTTGAAGAACCTGGTCATTATTGCCAACTCTGCTCATGTACTTATTGTAATCAACTATACAGATGGGCATGTGGACTTCGGCCATCCGACCCCAAACCATGATGGGGGAAGTGCTCTCATCAAGAATTGTAGTGAGCACATATACATCATGTCTATCCAAGAACACAACTGCGAGCAGATCGTTGGAACGCAATGCAGTACACTGGGATTTCTGGAGCTTCTTGCAAACAAGCTCCTGTGGGAATCCTTTGCAGTTACAATGAACTGTGCCACAGACCACAGTGCCAGCTTTGTAGAGCTCACTGAGCAGCTCTACTCCTGTATAGACATTGTCCACATAAATTTTATAACCTTTGTGAAGGAGTGACTGGACAAGTTCCCATGCAATCCTACCTGTGACCCCTAACCCTGTATACACTATCAAGCTGTACACATAGCCAGAAGAGCTGGATGTAATGCTTTATGCCATAGCGAGCTCTTTTGCTCACAATGTACTGTCTGAACAGCAGCCGTCCTTTGCCCAGGATCAAAGACTCATCGATTGCTATGTTCTTTCCAGGAGTATAGATCTCTTGAAACCTGGCAGACATAGTTCCACGACAGGACAAATTTTGAATAACCTGTCATGGTCTGGATGGTCCCAGGGCAATGCAACAGAATTGTCATTGAAATGCAGCATGCGCTGCAGTAGCAACAACGATCTCTGCTCATGTATGGTGTGAAGATGTGGGTTACCCAAACCATGCGAGTCGTCCAGTAGGACTGCAAGGTGGGTTTCTGCACTAACCCCATTTTGAGCATAAGGCCCAAAAAATCTTCAACTGCACCAGTGAAGTGGGAGTCCACTGGCGTGCCCTAGAATGGGGCCCTAGAGTGCCTCCATGCTCCCTCAGAAATTGATCTGCACACAAATTTGTTTGCTGCACAATTTCCTGAAGGAAGTCAACATCCATAAATAGATGGACGATTCATTTTTACATTCAGCGTCACCAGTCAAAGGTGGAATTTGGGGCTGAACTAAAGCAGGGGACTCACAAGAGAACACTCTCTCTGTGCTTTCCACCGCACGCACCTGCTCTCTGGGTTGGCCTAACCTGCTGTTGTCCCGCTGCACAGACTGTGCTTGCAAAGGGACAGCACGACTGTCGTCATTGCCTCCCTCAGAATCACTGGAAGAGATGTCATCGGATGGGACTCCACTGACTGAAAAAACTCACTCCCAGTGTCTCAGTCTCTGATCCTGCCTCAGAGCTACCTTCCATAACCTCAGTTGGGGCTTGAGCATCAGTCATCCAATGAGACACTATCTCTGCTACTGGCCAAATTGTCCCTCTAAAGTAATAGCCTACGTAAAAGGAAGATAGAGTCACAAAACTGCTCGCGTGTGTGATGTGTCCAATAGTAAATGTTGTAACCTTGCCTTTGCTTCTTCTCTGATTCAGCAGATTCAGAAAGTGGCCTTGGCCTAGATTTGTGACCCCCAGCTGGACTAGAATTTAGGTTTGAGGACTGTATGAAACTATAATTTAATTGACATTGTTAGAAATAATAGAATATGATGAACTAATAAGCATATCAGAATTGATCAATTGCTGATCTGGCAGAAATAGTTTGCTATGGAGTAATAGGAGGTAATGTAGAAAAAATAAATGTTTGGGTTAAAATGGTGATTGGTTTGAGATTGGGTTTTGTGATTCACTGTGTTAATAATGGGTTTTTACTTTTAGCAATTGTATTTGTTATTTTTAAATTTGTGTTTTGTACCTTAATTTGGTATTCATATACTCTTACATATTTTTACTTTTTCATAGATGTATTTATGTTGCTTTGGGCAGAAATTGATATGGGATATTTGTTTTATTGTATCAAGATAATTATCAATAGTCCTGGATAATGTCTGGTTGGGGATTCAATCACCTGTAGTGGAGACATTTGTTAGTATTTCCTTTATGTTTAGGAATAGAAAAGCATATGAGATTGGGGGTAGGGTGGGGTCTTTTGTTAAGATTGAGGCTTTGGAAGAAGACCGTTTGGTCAAAACGCGTTGCTGTTAAAAAAACAAGTTCTTCGTTTGATGTCAACCATTCATGACAATTAAATACAAAGGGGGTCATTAAGACCCTGGCGGTTAGTGGTAAAGCGGCGGTAAGACCGCAAACAGGCCGGCAGAAAAAAAATGGAATTATGACCGCAGCGGTAATCCGCCACTTCACCATTCTGACCGCCATGGTGGTGAAGACCGCTGGGCTGGAGATTGCGGTCTCCAGCCCGGCGGTCATCACTAGACCGCCGACGGTATCAGGACCCTGCATACCGCCATGGATCTCGGGTGGTTGGGAACCGCCATGAGATCCATGGCGGTAGGCACTATCAGTGCCAGGGAATTCCTTCCCTGGCACTGATAGGGGTTTTCCCCACCCCGCTACCCCCCACTAATCTTCCCCCACACCCCTCACCCCCCTGCCACCCCGCAAAGGTGTCACAACCCCCCTCCCCACCCCAACCCTGAACATGTACATATACACAACCCTACACGCACACACCCCGAACATGCACATATACACACCCCTACACGCACACATACACCCCGACAACACATACCCGCACACATACAAACAGACATGCACACCGTCCGACCCGCACACATTTCACATACACACAGCACCCTGAGCCCGTAGCAGTGCACCAACCTTGTTTTGCAGAATGCAGGAAGAACAGCAGGGTGCTTTTGGTTTGAACATATATATATATATATATATATATATATATATAGATATATATATATCAGTTTCATATATGTGTGGTTTCCCTGGGGGCCGATCGTAGCTTCCAGATCATTACATATATATCGCTATATATACATATAGCTCCGGGTTTGGTTTCAAAATTGAATTCAACTCGCCAAGCATGACACGTTTTGGACATTGTCTTTCTGAAATGCTGGCGGCAAACTGACACTGCTACAAGGTAGTAACACACATGTATAAGTAATTTACTCTAATTGGTTGCATAGTCATCAGTGAGAACAGACTTTAGTCTCTCCATATTTTCATTTGATTAGAGCGCCGCCATCATAGCATGCTGCTTTTATTTACTATTGTGACTTAAGTAGCTATTATTTCAATCTCAGTGAATCTTTGCATCTGCTGCGCTCATTTACTACCAATTTTACATTGTTCCCTTTATTTTGGAGTGTCATATTAACAAAGTTCTTTAGCTTCACCTCCCTTTCGTCTCCGTATTGTGCCAAATGAAGCTCACAATTACCTGAAGGTACGCATCAAGTGATTTATGCCGATAAGTGCAGTCACGTCCCAATAGTTGGCAGATAAAACGTCTCTGTATAGTGCCAAAGGAAGCTCCCAATTACTTGAAGGCCCTCATTAAGTGATTAATGCCCAGCAGTGCAGTCACGTCCCAATAGTTGGCAGATAAACAGTGCTTCCCAGGCTACGGCGGTTCTCGCAGTACGTATAAATAGTCCTCCAAACACCACTTCAACTGCCGAACTTCTTTATGACAGGTGCCTCCTCTCGTGCAAGTGGCATGCATGTAAAATATCCAAAACAACTGGCTCCCCTCAAGAACCAAGGATCACTCTCCAGGTTTGGTTTAAAATTGTAATTGAAATCGCCAAGCATGACGGGTTTCAGACATTGCTGGCTGCAAACTGACACTGCTACAAGGTATTAACACACATTTATAAGTTGTGTGTTCTAATTGGTTGCATAGTCATCAGTGAGAACGGACTTTAGTCTCGCCATATTTTCATTTGATTAGAGCACCGCCATCATATTATGCTTCTTTTATTTCCTATTGTGACTTAATCTAAATATATGTATATATATATATAAATATCTATAGAGAGAGAGAGAGAGAGAGAGAGACTGACTCTCAACATCACTTCTTTTTTTTATACATGTGTGCTTTCCCTGGGGCCGATCGTGACCCCATGGCAAAGCACACATGCATAAAACAATGCACAATGGTTTGCTGACAATCTGATTGATCAAAATGAATATTTGTATTTAAAAACTGATTTTCCTAAAATTCCCTGCACCTACTTCCTGCCTAAAATCCACAAAAATGCACAACATACCCCTGGGTGACCCATTGTGAGCATGAACTTGTCTCTTTTGGAAAATATCTCGAGATATTTGGATCTTTTCTTATGTCCCTATATAACTGAATTACCATCCTATCAGTGTGATACTAATGATGTTTTAGCAAAAATTCATAATATGTTGTGGCAGAAAAGTTACTTGATGGTCACAATGGATGTTGCCTCACTTTCCACATCGATAAAGCATGAGTTTGGCATGGAAGCATGCAGATATTTTCTTAAAACACGTCCCCTAGAATTTTTACAACACAGTGAGATGTTAATGTCCATTTTATCGTTTTGCTTGACACACAATTTTTTTTATTGAACAACGAATTCTAGCTCCAAAAACAGGGCACAGCCATGGGTGCTTCCTTCGCTCCCCCATATGCTAATCTCTACATGGTATGGTGAGAGAAGGAGATAGCTTGGTCTGATTCATATGACAGGTTCGTGGACAAGGTGGTACTATGGGTACGTTACATTGATGACCTGTTCCTAATTTGGGACGGTAAAGAAGAATCATTACTTGAATATGTTGGCGTGCTCAACAACAACAAGCTAAACATTAGCCTTGAAACAGTCTGGAGTAGACAATCTATCGAGTTTTTGGATGTCCAACTGTTTATTAAAAATGATACATTGGTAACTACTGTCTATCGTAAACCGACAGCATGCAATTCTATGCTGCATGGTAATAGTGGCCATCCAAAAGCTCTTAAGTGGAGTATACCCTATAGCCAATTCCTGCGGGCACGCAGGATATGTTCAGATGATGAGGGCTTTAGGGCAGCTATGGAAGATATGATCCAAAGATTTCTGAAGAGGGGTTATCCTTGTAAAATCTTGATTGATGCCTGTAACAGGGTTAAAATCAAAAATAGAGATAAACTACTCTTTAAGAATGTAGCTAAGTTAGATAACTCTGATTCGGATCTATCTCCTCCTAGATTGCTCCTGGAATTTAACCAACAACATATGATTTTAAGAAACATCCTAAAGCGCAATTGGCACATTTTATTACAAGATCCTGATATTAAGGGTAAGATTGGTCAACATCCTCAAATCACTTTTCGTAAGACCAACTTTTTAGGAGATCATCTGACTAGGAGTCTATTTACTCCAAAATACAAGAGGTCATGGTTGTTTAAGAAAAGTTTAGGATTTTTTAAATGTGGCCACTGCAAGGCTTGTAACTATGTAAGGAATACACAAGAATATTTTACATTTGACGGGAGAAAATGTGAAATTAAGGAAAGAATCACATGTGATACTCAATATGTTATATACGTGATTAAATGTGGCTGCACCAAGAAATATGTTGGCTGCACCATCCATAAACTCAAAATCAGATTTCTACAACATCTGAGAGCCATTAAAAATCAAGACAGAACCTATCCCTTGGCTAAACATTTTTGGGAGGTACATGGAGGTGACTGTTGTACATTGAGTTTCTATGGCATCAAATCTATCGAACTGGGCCCAAGAGCAGGCAAACCAGTATCCGAATTAAGACAAACGGAATCTAGGATGATCCTTCTATTAGGCTCCGAGAATCGGTGGGGCTATAATCTTGATACTGAACTCCATGTACATTTATGATATAATATAACATTAACAGTCCAGTTAGGTTTCTGTCATCTGTCATCCTAGCTGTGATCTCTATTACATATTGCAGTTATGAATAGACATAGGGGGTCATTACGACCCTGGTGGTCCGAGACCGCCAAGGCTAAAAGGACGGAAGCACCGCCAACAGGCTGGCAGTGCTTCCAGCCCTATTACGACCGCGGCAAAGCACACATGTATAAAACAAGCATTTGCAATGCAGTGGGTCTTGGGTTTGCTCATGTTAAAGCTATTACCTTTGTAAACTCCTAACCAGACTTTTCTTGGCACATAAACAGAAAAGTAAAACCGTTTCACATAAGTGGGCTGACGGCCGCTATTAGCACAGTGCAAACACATGAAAGGAAACAGTTCTCTTGCAGTGAAACATATCAGCAAAAGTGCAATCATCCATGTAATTGGCAAAAGTGCAATTATTCATATAACCGGCAAAAGTGCAAATATCCATTTATCAATGCATGCTCTTCACTAATTAAATCAAGCTTATTTTAAGAGGCAATCCCACAAACCAACCAAACTGATCGGCTTGACATGGGTGTGGTTAAAAGCCCACAGAGAGATTACAACAGGGACAGAGCGCTTTGCACTTGACCCTAAAAATTCCCCAGTAGGGGATCAGCCAAAGGGCTGACCCCAAAATTAAAATTTTTTGGTTAAATCGCCACCCCCAGGGAAAACCATTTTTAAAACAATTATAAAATATTGGACTCCCTGGGGTCGGCCTGTGGAGGAAGGGCTGACCTGCCATTTAAAAAAAAGAAAATTAAAATAAAAAAAACATTATTTTACTATCTGGGGAGCGCGATCGCCACCCAGAAGAACCCCAACATCTTTTTTTTTAAACTATGTCCCCACAGGGAGGTGGCCCACTTACACAGGGGCCGATCCCCCAAACAAGATCCCTGGTGCCTAGGGGGGGGGTTTCTGGCCATGCATCGCAGACTCTTCTTTTTCCATCTTTGCCTCCCTGGCATCTGCAGATGACAGATTTTGACAGTTTTTTCCCCACCGGAGTAGGGAGAGGAGGTTCACCTGCTCCTCAATCCTCCGGTGTGGAAAAAGTGTGACTTGCACTGTCACAGAGGGGCAGGTGGGGAGTCAGGGGGAGACGTGGAAGTTCTTCCACGTCTCCTGGAGTAAAAAAAAATAAACATAATTAAACCCCTCCCTGGCATCTGCCACTGGTCGTGACCGGCACCAATGGGGTTAATACCAACCCAGATCCTACAGGGTTATTGTATTCTGTTTTACATTAGGGTGAATGACACCCTTGCTACAGTGCTGATTGTGGTAGCTTGCTTGTGCTTACATAATACTTTGTCACTTGTCTTTAGTGAACACAGCCTTGACTGCACTGCAGAGAGCATCTTTGTTGCCTCACATTGAGGGACAAGGTTATAGGGAACATTGGTGCGCCAGATGGAAGTAAGTGTGTGGCAGGTTCTACTGCACCCCCAACTAGAAGGTGAATAAGAGATAAAGATGGAGTTTTTGCGTTACATTTGCTGTGCGTTTAAAGACACAGGTCAAATGTCAGGTTAAGTCTTCTGTCAAGTTGCTGCTTATTCTTCTAAAATGAAGGTTGATGTTTATGTTTCTTACTTTGAATGCAAAGTATGAGGATTTTGTAAAGTGAACTATGAGACATTCTTGTTGGTGTACAGGGAGTGTGAAAAGAAAATTTTAATAATTGGAAAACTGCACAAATTATTTAAAGTATATCAACAGTTCGGAAAGCAAACATGAAGCAATTATTTTTTTTTAATCCTGAAAGTAACTACATTGTTAACACAATTAAAACAAATCAAGGCGCTTTAATTGGTAATGCACAATTTTAAATACTTGTGAATCCCGATTTCTTTGTGTGCCACATAGTTCAATCAGTAGAACTCCAAGTCTGTACTAATTCAGTGGCTATTTCAAAGGAAAACAAATCTACCTGCAAATTACAAGGTGTTACCACCCCTATGCTTTAGTTATATATGTGCAAAAATGTGCTGCAACATGCACAACTAGCTATATAGGGCCCCCTCTCCAGTCATGCTGAATCATTGTGGCTCATTTCATGCAATTGGGGCTCATTTACAAGCCCCTTGTGCAACCGTAGCGTCACTACGGTGGTGCGAAACTGTCCCCCACCCTGCGCCATATTTATAAACTGGTCAATAGGACCATTGCGCCAGTTTCTAAACCCTTCCACTACATTATACCTGCACCAGATGTAATGTATGCAAGGGAGACATTCCCCCGCTAAGAGGCCTACAGGAATGCCACATCTACAATATTTCACTGTGTCATTCTAGCATCATTTTTAATGCCTGCTCTAGGGCAGGGGTTAAAGTGACACTAGGATGTTTTAAATGGGCCTCCCCGAGCTTTGCTGGACTAGTGCTAGTCCAGCAAAGCACCACAACAACATTGGAAATTCTGATGCAGCGGTGCTAATGAGCGCTATGGTGCACTGTCTTGTAAATACAGATCTACATTGGTAGCCTTGGGGGTGTGCAGGGCAGCTCAAGCAAACTGGCACATCATGATCGATGCGCCAGTTTGTTGTAAATGAGGCCACTGGTTTTTGAGTGATGATTGGATTTCAAACACTGTCAGTGACTTCAGGGATGTAACAATGATGGCAGCACCCCAACTGTGAACATTTTTCCATCACCTCTGGTCATCTTTTAACTTTAATTGAGCATGATCCACAGAAAGAGAGTGTGACAAGTCAGTGGTGGCTATCTGAAGGGCAATCGCAGTACAAGACTTGCGCCCTTGCACTGTTCGTTTATCTGACATCTAAACATGGACAATATCCAAAGGCATCAGGATATGTTTTCCATTTTAAGTAGCATACAGTGCACTGCTCGTCGCTTGTGAAGTGCCTGGGATCAGGAGATGTATTAAATACAGCTTACAGCGAAAGTCTAACAGTTATCTTTTGTTACATGTGTGGAAACACTGCATATCTTCAATGGGTGCAGTGTGTTTAATATGAGCATATTCTCCACACCGTTCACAGTCGACGTTCCGCAGGCCTAGATTTTAATCTAAGGGATACATACAGTACACAGCTACATTGCACAGCTTTGAGAAACATTTAGCAAACTTCTTGTTGGAAAACATACATTCAATTAGTTAGATATAATGCACCAATGATTTGATGTAAATTCAAATAATTCGCATGCATATTTCACTGTTAATTTTAGCATTTGTTTGAGCAGATTAAACTGTGGAATGTCTTTCCAATTTATTTTCACAGGCCATGCACTTTTTATGAACTCATTAACAACTTGACATTTTCCACTTGAAGCCAGGATACCAGAGGGCTTGAAATCCTTTATTGCTATTTACTTTCTTTTAATATAAATTTAATTAGAAAGTAGGATAGGGTGAATACTTACGTAGTTCTCGAATTTCTCAAGGGCATTTTTCACCTTCTTAGAGAGTTGTTCTCCAATATCTCTTCGAAAGCATTCTAGATCATCGTTTAAATACAAATAGCAAAATAATGCATATGTTATCTTGATGTTTTCATTCACAATATTAATAACTCTGCTATACAGAGTCATTTCTCTTTATAACAATGGGTTTAGCAAGGATCAGTTAAATAAATACCTGCGAAAATCAACTGAATTACAATAAACCTGACCTGGCATCCAATCCAATAGTTATGTCGCTGGAATGAAAATCCATCAGTTTAAAACAAAAATGATGAAGTGTGACCTAGGATGTTGCCTGTTCTGATTTGTTTGATAGCATTGTTTTATAATTTGTTACAAATGTGTACACGATGATTTGACTTTATCTAAGGTGAGGCACGCCAAAGCATTTTTTGTTTGACTTGATTTTGGGAGGGTTTCAAATGTCTCGGGAAATGCGTGTAAATATTAGGAGGTAGCTCTGTTACATTAAATTCTTTGTGTCATCCTTGCGCTTTGAGACAAATAAATATTTTATTCCTTAAAATATGTATAAACATTTTAAAAGCATTATTACTTATCAAGAGTAGTGTAATACTGCCTAATTTGAACAAAAGGTAGTCAAGAATCCCGGGGGCGGCATCTCTGCATGGAGGGGATGTGAAGATCAGTTCCTTCGTCAAGTAAATGTGCAAGGCAATGCTGAATTTCAATTACCTTCTTTATTTCCTGTCGCCCCAGCCATCCGCCTCCTCAACCGTCAAACTCCCCTCGGTCTCACGTCTCGAGAACCTCGCGCTCTCTCCGAACACCACGGAGATCGCACGCGCTGTTCTCTTGACGCGCAAACATCACACAGGAGGTGGTTATAGTAGCAAAGAGGGTGGAACATATGTTAAAGTGTGTTAAGGAGCTAAGTGGAAATAAAGTTATGAGTGGAGAGTGTACAAAGGTTGAAGAGGTGGTTTGCGAGGTGAAAGTCAAAGAATTTGGGGCGGAAAAAAAGAAAGACGAGTTTTCAAAATTTAAAGGGGAGTGTTTTCGGTGTGGGAAAATCGGACATAAGGCTAACGCGAGCAATTGCCCAGCATTAAATGTGATATGCAATGGGTGTGGGAGAAAGGGACACTATTTTAAATGTTGTCGTAACAAAAAGAAGTATAACAATGGTAACATGATGAAAGAAGTCAAGGAGGTATCCCAGGAGGCGATTTTTCAAGTAAAAACTCAGATAGAGTGTGGTGAGCATCCCAGTGAGATAGTGAGAGTGGAAGATGTTGATTTATTGATGAGATTTGACTCCCTTTCTACCACAGAGTAATTTTTCTCAGCACCATTCAATGCCTTAGATGCACAGGCAATCATAACTTTCTTTCCTTTTTTCTCCTGCATCAAAATAGCCCCTAGCCTTTTCGCACTGGCATCTGTGACTATGACAGTCGGTCTGTCTGGCTTAAATGCCTGTAAACAAGGGGCATTATCTAATTCTTCCTTGATAAGGAAAAATTCCTTCTTATAGTATGATAAGTTTTCTGGAAGAGATTTTCAGAAGAGAGGGTTTCCCTAAGTCATTGTTATCTGATAATGGTCCGCAATTTTGTTCAACGATGTTTGTAGAATTTATGAAGGAATGTGGCATTACACACAAAAGGTCAGCTGTGTATCATCCTGAAACGAATGGTGCAGTAGAACGTTTTAACAAAAATATCAAAGAGAGCATTCAGCTAGCAAAAGTGAACACTTTGAATTGGCGAACAGAACTTTTGAAAAGGATTACTGCTTATCGGTTTTCACCACATTCTACCACAGGAAAATCTCCATTTGAATTGTTTAAGAGAAGATTACCCAACACCAAATTATCTCCAGCTTGGATGGGATGGAGAAAAAATTAGTTCAATTTCACAGATACAACATGGCGTAATAGGGAACTAAGACTCATGGAGAAAAGAAAGCAAGAGTTCGATACTAGGAAAAAAGTGTCCAAAGTAAATATAGCTGTGGGTGATGTGGTGAAGGTAAAGGCTCCTTTAGGGTGTATGGACGGATCAAAATTTACGAGACCCTTGACTGTGGTCAAGGTATTCAAGAATGCCATAAAAACCTCTGATGGCAGGATTTGGAATCTAAACCGAGTTGTGCGGATGAAGGAGGTAACAGAACCACATATCGAAAGAGAATTGTTGACCCAAAGTAAAGCATTGTCAAGATCTCCAAGTCACAATCGAGGTGGAAATGATAGAGGTGAAGGAACAAGGAGAAGTGGTAGAAGGAAAGTCAGTCCTAAACATCTTAAAGACTATGGGGGTCATTCTGACCCTGGCAGCCGGTGGCCGCCAGGGCCACCGACCACGGGAGCACCGCCAACAGGCTGGCGGTGCTCCCAGGAGCATTCTGACCGCGGCGGTTCAGCCGCGGTCAGAAGCGGAAAGTTTGCGGTCTCCTGCCGACTTCCCGCTGCTCGGGGGAATCCTCCATGGCGGCGGAGCGCGCTCCGCCGCCATGGGGATTCTGACACCCCCTACCGCCATCCTGTTCCTGGCTGGTCTCCTGCCAGGAACAGGATGGCGGTAGGGGGTGCCGCGGGGCCCCTGGGGGCCCCTGCAGTGCCCATGCCAATGGCATGGGCACTGCAGGGGCTCCCGTAAGAGGGCCCCACTGTGTATTTCAGTGTCTGCAATGCAGACACTGAAATACGCGACGGGTGCAAACTGCACTCTTCGCACCCCTGCAACTACGCCGGCTCAATTCTGAGCTGGCGTCCTCGTTGCAGGGGCATTTCCTCTGGGCCGGCGGGCGCTCTTTTGGAGAGCGCCCGCCGGCCCAGAGGAAATGTTTGAATGGCCGCCGCGGTCTTTTGACCGCGGTGCGGTCATTTGGCGGCGGTACCTTGGCGGACGGCCTCCGCCGTCCGCCAAGGTTAAAATCACCCCCTATGTACTTGGATAAAAGTTGTATGAGTTTTAGTTTGTCAGTTAGTTTCTCACTGTGTTATGGGAAATTTATTTCATGCCGTAGAACAAATTTTTTGTTTAGGGTCAAATATATTTTTCTGTTTATGTTGTTAAATATAAAAAGGGAGATGTGTGATGTTTGCGCGTCAAGAGAACAGCGCGTGCGATCTCCGTGGTGTTCGGAGAGAGCGCGAGGTTCTCGAGACGTGAGACCGAGGGGAGTTTGACGGTTGAGGAGGCGGATGGCTGGGGCGACAGGAAATAAAGAAGGTAATTGAAATTCAGCATTGCCTTGCACATTTATTTGACGAAGGAACTGATCTTCACATTGGCGACGAGGGTGGCTGTCGCCTCAACATCGTTTTGGCTCTCATACTAAAATTTAAATGTCTGCTGCTAAAGGCACACTTACCTGGCAGTGAAACTTCTCCTCTCACGATCCTTGAAATCGGGTGGTTCCGGTTCGAAGTAAGGCTGTTTTAACAAGGAAAAAGAAATTGTTTGATTGACAGAAGGCGTGGCTTCCTGTATCTGCCTTAAAGGGATTGTCAGAAAGAGTTTACTTAAAGGGATTGCCACCAAAGTAAGTGCCTTTCAGTTTAAAGGAATATTTGAGTCACAGTCTTAAAGGGAAGGAATTTTTTCAAAATTTATTCAAGAGGTGAACTGGTTTTAATGAGGAAAAAATAAAGGATTAAAACAGGATTCCAGGATTTTTACAGAACTAAACTTGAGTTTAAAAAGACATTGTGATTGGACTGCCTGCTGGATCGGTGATAGGCACACCTGAGCTAAGTTACTTTGCCTGTCATACAAAGTGTGCAGTGACAGGCACACTGGAAGTAAGACTTTGTGCACCAAGAAGAAGAGACTTCAGGAGCAGCGAAAGAACGTCACTTACAGGAGTACATTAATAGATTGTGACTGTTGTACAAATAAGAATTATAATGCAGAATGTAACACCCCCTCTGTTTTTTCTAAGTAGTCCAGGAGATCCCACATATCCTTGGACTAAGTGGAAGAAAATGTTTGTTCATTATGCGAGAGTGTGTGGACCGACTCTGAGTGCAGAGAGGAAGCATGCATTATTAATGCATTGTTTAGGAGGTGAGGGACAGGAGGTACTGGAAAATTTACCAGACTTAAGTGCTGAAGAGTCAAGAAATTTGAATGAATATGAGGTGTGTATGAAAAAAATGGACAAACATTATGTACCTAGAGTAAGTACAATAATGGAAAGATATTATTTTGGGAAAAGAGAGCAAGGAAAGGACGAGTCGGTAGAGGAATACATAACCAGTTTAAGGAAGCTAGCAGCGTCGTGTAAATTTGGTACATTGGTGGACGAAAGAATTAGAGACCAATTTGTATTGAAGTGTTGTAGCGACAAAATCAGGGAAGAGCTGTGGTTAAAAGATGAACCACCATTAGAGGAGGTGGTTATAGTAGCAAAGAGGGTGGAACATATGTTAAAGTGTGTTAAGGAGCTAAGTGGAAATAAAGTTATGAGTGGAGAGTGTACAAAGGTTGAAGAGGTGGTTTGCGAGGTGAAAGTCAAAGAATTTGGGGCGGAAAAAAAGAAAGACGAGTTTTCAAAATTTAAAGGGGAGTGTTTTCGGTGTGGGAAAATCGGACATAAGGCTAACGCGAGCAATTGCCCAGCATTAAATGTGATATGCAATGGGTGTGGGAGAAAGGGACACTATTTTAAATGTTGTCGTAACAAAAAGAAGTATAACAATGGTAACATGATGAAAGAAGTCAAGGAGGTATCCCAGGAGGCGATTTTTCAAGTAAAAACTCAGATAGAGTGTGGTGAGCATCCCAGTGAGATAGTGAGAGTGGAAGATGTTGATTTATTGATGAGATTTGACTCCTGTTCACATTTGACAATAATTTCTAAGAAGAGTTATGATCTCATATCAGGGAGGAAGAGTGTGTTACGGAAAATGGATGTGTGTCCTGGTGGTTATGGGGGACAACCGATAAAAATGTTAGGGTATTTTGAGGGACGTCTTGAGTTGAAAGGGAGACATTTGGTTGGGAAGGTTTACGTGTCTAGTCAGGGTGATAATCTCTTAAGTTGGACACATCAGAGATTGTTGGGAGTGGTGTTAGATCCCAATGCACAACCACAAGTACAAGTGCAGAGTGTGGAGAGTGAAGAAAATAATTTGGTCGCTAAATTTCCTGAGGTTTTCTCAGAGGATTTAGGATGTTTAAGAGGTTACAAACATAAAATAAAGCTCAAGACTGGTGCCATTCCGATAATAGCGAAGGTGAGGAGAATTCCACTAGCTGTACAAGAGCCAGTTATGAATGAGCTTAAGAAGTTACAGGATTTGGACATAATTGAGGAGGTGGAAGCAACGGAGTGGTTGGCGCCCATTGTAGTGGCAAGAAAGAGTAATGGAGAGATCAGGTTATGTGTGGACCTCAGAGCCTTGAACAAAGAGGTGGTAGTTGACAAATTTCCTCTTCCTAATATTGAGGAAATTGTGTCCACGCTTGGGGGAGCGAAGTATTTTTCCACGCTGGATCTAACCTCAGCGTACCACCAGGTAGAATTGGAAGAGTGTTCTCAAGAATTTACTGCGTTCATTACACCTTTTGGTGCTTTCAAATTCAAAAGAATGCCGTTTGGGCTGGTTTCCGCAGCTTCGGTGTTTCAACGTATCATGCACAACATTTTAAAAGGAGTGTGTGGTGTAAAATGTTATCAGGATGATGTGTTGATTTATGCAGAGTCAGCAGAAGAGCTTTGGAGAAGGGTGAAATTAGTGTTGGGATGTTTAAGCCAAGCTGGTCTCACTCTTAAGAGGAAGAAATGTCATTTTGGTCTAACTGAAGTTGAGTATCTGGGACACTTGATTACGGGTGATGGGGTAAGGCCTAAACCTGAGTTGTTCAAGACAATAAAACAGTTGACGACTCCTCAGAGCAAGGAGGAAGTGAGTTCATTTTTAGGAATGGTAGAATATTATGGGAGATACATCGTAAACTTATCAGAGAAAACTGTAAATTTGAGAGACTTGTTAAAAAAAAAAAAAGAGTTCCGGTGGAGCAATGAATGTGAAAAGGAATTTTTCCTTATCAAGGAAGAATTGGATAATGCCCCTTGTTTACAGGCATTTAAGCCAGACAGACTGACTGTCATAGTCACAGATGCCAGTGCGAAAGGGCTAGGGGCTATTTTGATGCAGGAGAATAAAGGAAAGAAAGTTATGATTGCCTGTGCATCTAAGGCATTGAATGGTGCTGAGAAAAATTACTCTCTGGTAGAAAGGGAGTCATTGGCTATTTTCTGGGCACTTAGGAAGTTTAGACAGTTTGTGTGGGGCACAGAATTTTTGGTGTTATCAGACCACAAACCTTTGGTGGAAGTGTTTGGTAGTAAAGGTTTAAATTGCATTTCTGCAAGGATTAGGAGGTGGGTTATCGGGCTACAAGACTTCAAATTTAGGGTGGAGTATTTACCAGGCTCATTGAATGTGAGTGCAGATTGTCTGTCCAGATTAGTGAGGGAGGACTCCATGGAGGGTGAGAAAGATGGTTTATCATTGCAGGAGGGTGATGTTTGTGAAGTTTTCTGTAACGTGAGTGAGATTATGTATGGTGCAATAACCGAGCAGGAGTGGAAAGAGGCATTGAAGGAGGATGTTGAACTGAGTGAGATCTGCGTGGCGTTAGAAGATGGGAAATTTAGTACCCTTGGTAAGGTGTGGGGTTTGATAAAAGATGAATTGGCGGTGGGAAGTGGTATGTTATTGAGGGGTACTAGGCTGATCCCGCCAAGTGTTTTGAGGAAGAGGGTTATGGATCAAGCTCATGAAGGCCATTTAGGTGTTGTAAAAACTAAGGAGAATTTAAGAGCAAACTTTTGGTGGCCTGGTATGGATCTGGAAGCAGAGCGTGTGGTCAGACATTGCATACAATGTTCACGGAGTGACAAGATTTTAAAAACTCGTAATACACCGATGCATTGTAGGAATCTACCAAGTAAACCCTGGGATGAAGTTGCAATAGATATTGTCGGTCCCTTATCAGGTGAACATTCTACTCCTTACTTGATTGTATTGATTGACTTATATTCCAGGTGGGTGGAGGTTAAAAATGTACGAGATGTCCCTTCTTATAGTATGATAAGTTTTCTGGAAGAGATTTTCAGAAGAGAGGGTTTCCCTAAGTCATTGTTGTCTGATAATGGTCCGCAATTTTGTTCAACGATGTTTGTAGAATTTATGAAGGAATGTGGCATTACACACAAAAGGTCAGCTGTGTATCATCCTGAAACGAATGGTGCAGTAGAACGTTTTAACAAATATATCAAAGAGAGCATTCAGCTAGCAAAAGTGAACACTTTGATTGGCGAACAGAACTTTTGAAAAGGATTACTGCTTGTCGGTTTTCACCACATTCTACCACAGGAAAATCTCCATTTGAATTGTTTAAGAGAAGATTACCCAACACCAAATTATCTCCAGCTTGGATGGGATGGAGAAAAAATGAGTTCAATTTCACAGATACAACATGGCGTAATAGGGAACTAAGACTCATGGAGAAAAGAAAGCAAGAGTTCGATACTAGGAAAAAAGTGTCCAAAGTAAATATAGATGTGGGTGATGTGATGAAGGTAAAGGCTCCCTTAGGGTGTATGGACGGATCAAAATTTACGAGACCCTTGACTGTGGTCAAGGTATTCAAGAATGCCATAAAAACCTCTGATGGTAGGATTTGGAATCTAAACCGAGTTGTGCAGATGAAGGAGGTAACAGAACCACATATCAAAAGAGAATTGTTGACCCAAAGTAAAGCATTGTCAAGATCTCCAAGTCACAATCGAGGTGGAAATGATAGAGGTGAAGGAACAAGGAGAAGTGGTAGAAGGAAAGTCAGTCCTAAACGTCTTAAAGACTATGGGGCTGATTCTAACCCCGGCGGTCTTCGACCGCCGGGGCGAGGGTCGGCGGGAGCACCGCCGACAGGCCGGCGGTGCCCCGCAGGGCATTCTGACCGCGGCGCTTTGGCCGCGGTCAGAAAGGGTAAACCGGCGGTTTACCGCTGCCCTCAGAATCCCCCATGGCGGCGCAGCTTGCTGCGCCGCCATGGGGGATTCTGACCCCCCCTACCGCCATCCTGTTCATGGCGGGAAAGCCGCCATGAACAGGATGGCGGTAGGGGGGGTCGCGGGGCCCCTGGGGGCCCCTGCCGTGCCCATGCCAATCCCGTAAGTCAATCCCGTAAGAGGGCCCCGCAAGGTATTTCAGTGTCTGCCTTGCAGACACTGAAATACGCGACGGGTGCTACTGCACCCGTCGCACCTTCCCACTCCGCCGGCTCGATTACGAGCCGGCATCCTCGTGGGAAGGGAGTTTTTCCCTGGGCTGGCGGGCGGTCTTTTGGAGACCGCCCGCCAGCCCAGGGAAAAACTCATAATACCCTCCGCGGTCTTCTGACCGCGGAGCGGTATTATGGGGGCGGAATTCTGTCGGGCGGCCTCCGCCGCCCGCCAGAATTAGAATCACCCCCTATGTACTTGGATAAAAGTTGTATGAGTTTTAGTTTGTCAGTTAGTTTCTCACTGTGTTATGGGAAATTTATTTAATGCCGTAGAACAAATTTTTTGTTTAGGGTCAAATTTATTTTTCTGTTTATGTTGTTAAATATAAAAAGGGAGATGTGTGATGTTTGCGCGTCAAGAGAACAGCGCGTGCGATCTCCGTGGTGTTCGGAGAGAGCGCGAGGTTCGCGAGACGGGAGACCGAGGGGAGTTTGACGGTTGAGGAGGCGGATGGCTGGGGCGACAGGAAATAAAGAAGGTAATTGAAATTCAGCATTGCCTTGAGTACACAAAGTCTTACTTCCAGTGTGCCTGTCACTGCACTCTTTGTATGACAGGCAAAGTAACTTAGCTCAGGTGTGCCTATCACTGATCCAGCAGGCAGTCCAATCACAATGTCTTTTTAAACTCAAGTTTAGTTCTGTAAAAATCCTGGAATCCTGTTTTAATCCTTTATTTTTTCCTCATTAAAACCAGTTCACCTCCCCTTTAAGACTGTGACTCAAATATTCCTTTAAACTGAAAGGCACTTACTTTGGTGGCAATCCCTTTAAGTAAACTCTTTCTGACAATCCCTTTAAGGCAGATACAGGAAGCCACGCCTTCTGTCAATCAAACAGTTTCTTATTCCGAGTTAAAACAGCCTTACTTCGAACCGGAACCACCCGATTTCAAGGATCGTGAGAGGAGAAGTTTCACTGCCAGGTAAGTGTGCCTTTAGCAGCAGACATTAAAATTTTAGTATGAGAGCCAAAACGATGTTGAGGCAACAGCCACCCTCGTCGCCAATGTGAAGATCAGTTCCTTCGTCAAATAAATGTGCAAGGCAATGCTGAATTTCAATTACCTTCTTTATTTCCTGTCGCCCCAGCCATCCGCCTCCTCAACCGTCAAACTCCCCTCGGTCTCACGTCTCGAGAACCTCGCGCTCTCTCCGAACACCACGGAGATCGCACGCGCTGTTCTCTTGACGCGCAAACATCACAGGGCACTTGTCCTCCTGGCTAAGAGCCAGCATCAGAAAAATAAAACAATATTGTTTTATTTTTCTGCTGATGGCTCAGCCAGCATGTGAAGGGAAGTCTAGGGAGGTGGGAGAGAGGATGAGGAGAGAGTGCACTAAGTGACAATGTGTGCTTGGACGGCCGTCTTAGGTTTCTCCAGCCAGGCTGTGCACACAGCCAGGTTGGAGACATTGTGCAGGCCCCAGAGTTGTCTCAGAGCGACAGTCCGAGCTGCTCAGACCAATCCTGGCACTGCTTTCATGCCAGCTTTAGCATGAAAACAGTACCAGGATTGCTGGAGAGCCTCGTCTGGTGTCCCAGTCAATGATTGGGACACCAGAAGCTGGGACACCAGAACAGGAAATGAATGATGACCGAGGCGGCAGAAAATGTGGGTGAAGGCGGAAATGGTAGTTCTTTTAAAACATTTTATTTTATTACTTGTCCCCCTCCCATTGTCAACCCTGCCCCTCCCCTCGATATTTGCTGTGGCTGCCGCTGAAGAATCCACACCACACCCGAAATTACTTGGAGAAACAATTATGCGCTTTATGCTTGATGTAAAATACATAATACAATGAATTGTTGTAATGAGACCTTTAATGGGGTAGTCAGATCTTCTGATGAAAGAGGAAACTCTTCATAATCACAATAGCGTTGGTAACTCTTCTCATAACCTATTCCAGGGTTGCCAAACTTTGAGCCTGGCTCCCTGCAAGATTTTGATGGACTAAAATTGAGGGTCACTTACTTTAACAAATTTAGTGGGCAACAGGAAATTTGGCATGGATTGAGCTGCCCTGGACAAACATTAGGCACGCTTGACTTTAATAAATAAATACATTGGTGTCAGAATCGGAGCTGACATGACAACAATATCACTTTTTGGTGCTGCTTGTCTGTGCATGCAGATCTTGGTTGTTACTTTTAATGAAGAACACGGGGTAGAGAGTGAGGTATAGCTAAGCATTTATTGTGAGCCCACTTGAGCTAGCATTTGGACTACCCTTGGCATGCATCGGGTGCTTGAAAAAGAATTGTGGTGCGCTCAATTGTACCTCTCAGAAATTCTTCAAAAATTGTGGCACAGTGCTGCATCCTAGATGACATCGGATTGCAAAGAACAATGTATTTGCCATTAGACATAGTCATTGAGGAGATACTGATGCAGATTTGCATGTGAAAGATTTGTATGAAGAGAACCGTCAGAAATTGGGTTTCTGGTTGTCAGAGTATGCATTCTGTACAAGCAGGAATCAGAATTGTAGTCAGGGTAACATGATACACACTTTAGATAACCTCTGATCTCTCTGGTAGTTTGGCACAGAGCAGTCAGGCTGTTCTAAAGTGGCAATGCGTAAAGTATTTTTGCAACACAACACACATTAATACAAGAAAAACACTACAGAAAGAGTCAACACCCTGTTAGAAAAATAGACAATAATTCTATCAATAAAGCAACATCAAAACAACAAAAATCCAATAAGTACAAGTCGAGTTATGAGCTTTTAAAGAAGAAAAGGACTTCTAGAATTTAGCCAAAGGGCGTTATAAGGTTGCGCTGGACTGGGAAATGTCAACAGTTTAGGCTGACCGTGATGGTGCGCAGGCCAGGGACAAGACCACACAGGTACCTTGATCCTCATTGCAACAGTGAGATGCAGGGTGCAGATGAGCATGTGTGTAGCAAAGAATCGATGTCGGGCTCGCAATTGAGGTGATGCACCAATTTTCTTCACGCAGTGGTGCTGATGCGTCGGTTCCGAAGACAAAGTCCAGAGCCGAGATGCTTTTGTTCTGATATGCAATGTGCCGGGTTTCTCTCCACAGTCAATGGGATGCACCAATCTTTCCAAGTTTCTCCAACAGCAAATAGTGGTTCTGATCATCAGGCTCTCAAGGCAATGCATTGTTTCCAAGAGTGAAGCACCGGGTCTACTCCAGCAACAGAGTTGATCCCCAATTTTTCTGGTGCAAGTATCTGGGTACGCTCCCAGTAAACCAGGCATAGCAGCGGGGGTAGAGACTTTGATATACCTGAGTCTCAAGCAACAGGAGGCAAGCTAACAAGCCCTTGTAGATCATGTGGGGTTTACAGCAGAGCACAGTTCTCCCTCTGCAGGGTGAGAGAGCAGCAGGAAGCAGGATAGCACAGCAGAAAAGCTGTCCTTGCAGTCCAGCAGAGTAACAGTCCTTGATGAAGCACAGCAGTTCTGAGTTGGTGGGGCCAGAGGCAAATGTATTTATACCCAGTGTGCCTTTGAAGCGAAGGGGACTTCAAAAGAAGGCTGGCTCCACACTATCAGTAGGGGTTAATCAGCCATATGTGTGGAAACAGGCACTGCCTATTCAGGTGCAAGTGTCAGCACCTCCATCCCTCCAACCATAAGAATGCAAAGTAGTGTTAAGACACACGTAACACTCCTGTGTTTGTGGCTATCTAGAGGGAATGCAGAAAGTGCTGCTTTCACCCAAACCAGAGAAGCATTGGAGACAGGCTGCAGGCACACAGAGCTGGAAGAGCAGAGAAATGTCCACTTTCTATAAGTGGCATTTCTTAAACAGTAGGGTAAAATCCAACTTTAGCAGTAAAAAGTATTTATCATTATCATTCCAATGATATACAACATGACTAGCTACTCTTTCCCAATCAGAAATTACAGCTAAAAAGTGTAATAAGGAGTTCCCAAATGTTAACCTGACAGAAGTGAAATATGAGTTTAGGTGTTTTTCAGTACTAGGTCATGCAAAACTTAAAAGTACGTTCTATACCTTTTACCTACAAAGCACCACCCCCCACGGGCTACATAGTGACTACCTTGGGGGTGACTTATGTGATATAAAAGGGATGTTTTAGGCTTTTTAAAGGGTTTTAAATGAAAAATTGAACTGGCAGTAAACCTGCACCCACACAGTCTGCAGTGGCAGACCTGAGACATGTTTAAAGGGCTTCTTGTGTGGGTGCCACAAGCAATGCTACATTCCCACTAGCAGCATTTAATTTACATGCCCTGTGCATATGGGATACGACTTTACAAGGGAATCATAAGCAAATTAAATATGCCAATTCTGTATACATCAATACTACAATGTTTAGAGAAGAAGCACATGCACTTTAGCACTGGTCAGAAGTGGTTAGGTGCTCAGAGTCCGAAAGCCAAAAAAAAGAATCAGCAAAAATATTAGGCAAGTAGGCAAATGTTCAGGGGGAGACCACCCTAAGGCTGACAGGTCTAACAAGAATTTACAATCTGTACTAAAGGAGCTGGTAGTAAATCATTTCAACTGATGATCGGAAACATAACTGCTCTATAATTTGATTGACAGTGTCTGTTAACCCTTTGTCCATTTCCATTTTCACTACCCTATCAATAATATGACCATCTTTTGTTGGGACATTTTTCACAAAACCCAAAATACTCATACAAAGGTTGTGATTGACATGTTGTTGGGCCATCAGTGGTGCTATTGCTTGGTATAAATATATTCAGCCATCAGTTCTTGATGTTGCATCCACATGTTACTTATAAAATCTGCAGCATGACATGAAATATGATGCTTCCGATACTTCAATTTTTCATTTCATTTTTCAAAGGCTCTGATTTAGTTAAGCACTTATTCAAATCACACTCACAACCACACCTTGTTTGGGAAAAGCTGTTATTATCATTGTGCAGCATGTCCAGTCTATACCTCCTTACAATCCCCTCATCTACCATTTCATAGATCTGTACTTGTCTCATGTGTACTTGGGGACTACATTTGTATGAACGTGTTATGTGCAGGGCTCTCTGGATCTACTCATGCCTTTGATTGAGGATCTGAATTGTAGGGCTTTTGTATGTATACTAATATCATTGTTTTAGTGGCACTGGTGCTTCATTCTGCCAAATATGAGTGCAAAAAGCATGATGTTGAATTCACAGTTTACATATTATTTTGAGAAGTGTCTCAATAGGAAATTTGGCCATTTGCAAACAAAAAGTTTACAAACTTTGTATGTCGGACATATATCAATGATGCCAATGGACAATGGAGGTGCTAATCTGCCATAATCAAACCAGGAATGGAGCACAAACAATTGAGGTATCTTCCATGTATTGGAAGACTGCAGCCATTTTTAAATTCCAGAATAAAAAGGAATACATGGTAATCACATACAGCAATTAGTGATTCAACACCGACTGAAGAAGGCCAATTTTATATTGGAGTCATGACCACCAGGTGCACACTACAAGAAGCAAGGGTATCTGATACACAAGATTAAAAAAATATATATGCTTCGCATCAGGAAATCCTAAGGTTTTGTTCTGTTAGAACCTCACCCACAAGTTGTGTGGTATGCTTCAACATTGGATCTCATCCTGGTCTCTAAAACCAGGATGAACTCAACCATAGAGCACAGGGATATATTACTATGCCAGAGTCTTATTGGAGTTAAACATACTTTGAACAACCCAGATTTCCCTTTAATTGTGGCTGGTCAGGTGTAAATAAAATTGGATATGAGGGATTATTTGAGGGATATAAGGACCACATAGCCTCTTTCTTTAGTTGACATGTTTCACCCCATTTCCAAAGGCCAGTCGGGTCTGGGACTTTCATTAGGACTCCTAAGAGTGCTGTGGAAGCTGTGCCCTATAATCTCAACGCTAGTTTGTCAACCTGTCTAATAGTGTTGGTGCAAACAATGCATAATGTATAACATGCATATGTAGGGTCTACTTGCTAAGGTACTGTGATGTCTTTTCCTTAATCCTATACAAATCAGAAAAGTATCAGCCAGAACAAAGTTAAGACTTCTAAAGTTTTATGTGAAGCCACATGAAGTGAGGACATGCTGTGGCAGTGCACCGCAAACAAAGCACTGCATTTCATGATCAGGTGTCCACAGCACATGTGAACTCTCACCCTATTTACAGAACATTATTTGTGACACGGAAGGAGGAGGGGCATATCCTTATAATCACACACTAATGCAAAGTACACAATGGTCATTTGTTGCTAAATTTGGCTCAGGTCCCATGGGAAGGAAACATACGCAAAAGCAGTTTTTATAGGATACTTCCCATTAAAATGCACTTTTAAACTTACAGTTCCTTTCCTAAGCCAACATTAACTTGCATCATCATGGATGCTACGCCACCTTTGGAGCCTATTAACACCTCTTTCCTCTTGTGATTCCTTGTATATTTCCATTTTGAGACCCTGTGTAAGAAGTTGGGCAGCATGGGTTGAAATTGGTCAGCGATGTACAGCCTGGATGACATAATTGCATCCTCCTGTGCAGATAGCCTTCATGGCATGGAAAAGGGAGTTTGTAGCTTGGTGCGGGCTAGTTGGGAACAAGGTGTTCTTTCCCTGTGGCAACACAGTCCTGGGAAATGATGCTTAATTCAAGTATTTTCAAGGTTGGAGTTGGGTCTTTGGGAAACAAAATTGTTTGCCTGCACTTACATTCAGGCATTTAAAGCACCTCATCATGTATTGTTTCATTGAGGAAAATGTGACAATATATATGACAAAGTCCTGTTCTGATTTAGGTACATTGGTCTGAGAAATTACTAGGTCTGCAGGACCAGGTGGTGAATGATAGGGTCATTAAGACATATAAACCGTTCCCAAGCTTACTAATATAGTACCTGATGCAGTGAACTCTACCCAATTCATCATCACTCATAGATCACAGTTTATTTTTGAAGGGTACTCAGAAAAAATCAGGGGTAAGCAGGAACAGAGGATATTTTATACCACGGGCCTGATTCACAAAGGTAAAATTACACTTATGTGTAAGTTTACTACTTTTTGGTATCCACAAACTACATGCAGAATTTTACAAATCTGCACTCACTATACTTGTGTGCAGAGTGCTCTGCCCCTGGAGACTCTGCAGTCAGTGTGGAGAAATCCACTCATATAAATATAGAAAGTGCAGAGTTGTAAAATTTTGCACATACTTTATGAATACAAAAAAGTAGTAAACTTACACAAAAGTGTATATTCACTTTTGTGAATGAAGTCGATGAATACGCTTAGTAATGTAAGTGCATTTGCAAACCATTTCACAGAATTAAGTGGGTTCCATGAGATTTCGTCATTCAGTCCAGACAGAAAGCATGCAAACTATAGACCTATTTTTGTTCTCAATCCAGGATTGTTTGTGTCATGCTTGTGCTTATATTTATTTTTTCTGTAACCACCCAGTGTAGATCCTTCTCAGAGTGTCATTTCATAAGGAACTACATTGTCAACTTGGTTGAATTGCACTGACTTTGGCTCTTACATTGATACTGATTGATCCTAGTCCTAACTGTTCTGAATGGTATCACAATTTATAACAATTTACACAGACACTTAGGGCCTCATTTAGATCCTGGCGGAAGGAATACTCCATCACAAATGTGATGGATATTTTCCAGCCACCGTATTTGGATCCCCACAGAATATAGTGGGATCATTATATGGCAGATGGAATATCCGTTACGCTTGTGATGGAGTAACCCACTCCACCAGGATATAAATCTGGCCCATGTACACTGGGTTGTTTGATTTACAAATAGTTTGATTTCTCTGTGCCAAGGTTGTTCAACCTGATGTTTAGAGTTCTACTATGTGGGGACAATGGACATAATGAGCATTGTCCACACAGGACATGTCTAGTGACTCTAGGGAGGCCGTATAGGGTTCTTTGATCAAGAGGAGCAGTTAGATTGAGTCTTTTGTGCACTCCAAGGTCCCTCAAGCCAGTGTTTCTTTTAAATGAAAATAAAGGTTTCTCAAAGGTTACTTGGTTGTAAGTAAATAGTCACCTGTGTTTCATAACTATTATTTCAACCTGATTGGAGACATTACAGTATGTACTGGCCTTCTTTACTTCTCTTTGCTAGTCCTCTAGTAAAGTATTTCTATTATTTTTTCTGGCCCTCTTATTGCCTTTGTCAATCAAGCTTTTAGATATTGTTGGTCAATGAGTTTGGCCATGAGTTTTTTGCCTCTGTCCTTTTATTTTGTTTGCTGGAGCAATTCCCTCTTATGCAAACAATGTGGCCCATCAGAAGGTTTTTCTTTAAAGTGTGGTGACGTGTGCTCTCAAAGTGGAGGAGACTTTATTTGTTAGAAGGTTACGTGCATATTTTGGTTATGTGTTTTCCTGTTTCTGCTCTGATTATACCATCTAGGAATGACAACTCAACATTGTTCATTGTCATAGCATAAACAAGGATTTAGAAAATAACATTCAACATATAACAAGTTTTGGGTGAAATGTAAATCACACTTGTGAGTTTTGAGAAGCTCTAGATATTCACATGTAATGTCACATTATTTTTGCTTTCTGGAGACTGAAAAAACAAACACATCTGTTTCCAAGACACCAAAACCGACCACAGAGAAAAGACCGTAGATAATTGCAGTGGACCCTTGTATAAGTTAAAGAGGCCAATGGACTGCTCTGTTTTATATGTCAATGCTGTTTCAACCCCTTATAAAATATGGGTAGTCATCTGGAACAAGACAACATAGGGCACCTAAGGGTTAGAGAAAACACTTAGGCCCTCATTCTGACTTTGGCGGTCTTTTCCAAAGACCATCAAAGCTGCAGGCGCCAGAAGACCGCCAGTGCGGGCGGTCTTCCAACCACCCTATTATGAGTACTGAAGGATTTCCTTGACAATTTGGGCAGAAATCCTATAGTAGTCATGCTGGAGGTTGGAGGCGCCGAGGCGGTTCCATCGCCTTCACTGCCATGCCAAAAGGACTCCGCCCACCATATTATGAGAAGTAATATGGTGTCGTGGTATTCTGATGGCGGGGCACTGCCAGTGGTGGAAGCGCCTGATCCCGTTCCATGGCGACGACCTGCTTGCTGGGCATGGTAAGTCGTTCGTTCAACGCGGGTGGGTGCGGGGTGTTGTGTGCATGTGTGAGTGGGTGTTATCTGCGAGTGTGAATGTAAGTGTGTATGCGTTTGTGTATATGTGTGTGTGTATGGGTGTTTGAATGCATGTTTGAATGAATGTGTGGGTGTGTTTGAATGCATGTTTGAATGTGTGTTTGAATGCGTGTGTATGGGGGTTTGAATGCATGTTTGAATGCTTATGTGCATGTGTGTGTGCATGTGTGTGTGTATGGGTGTTTGAATGCACGTATGATTGTTGAAGTGAGTGTGTGTTGGAATGTTTGTGTGAATGAATGCCTGTTGGTGCACGTGAATGCGTGTATGTGAGTGTTGGTGGATGAGTGTATGTAAGTGTTGGTAAATGAGTGTATGCGGGGTGCATGTGGGTGTGTGTCCGTATATGCGGGGAGGGTGGGGTCGGGTGTAGGGGATGCTGTCATGGAAGAGAGGGGTGGGGAGGGGGTGCTGTCATGGAAGGGGAGTGGGGAGGTGCTGTTATGGAAGAGGGGTGGGGGGAGAGGGGTGCTGTTATGGAATGGGGGTTGGGGGTATTGTTATTGCCGTTGGGGTTGGGATAGTTGTCTGCCGGTGACAGGAAAGAAATTTCCTGTCACGCATAGCCTTTCCGCTAGGCTTTTCGTGACAGTGCTACCTCCGGGGAAACCATAGTAGAAAGGAGACTCGTGATACCGCCGGTGGCCTTCAGTGGACCCCCGGGTCGGAGATTCTGATCTCCGGCTCGGCTGTCCTACTGCCCTGGTGGTACCAGCAGGGATGTGGCGGTTTGGCAGAGGCCAAACCGCCACACTCATAATGTGGCGGTCTTCACCGCCGGCCCGTCGGCAGTGAGACTGCCACTGCTACCCTGGCGGTCTTCGGACCACCAGGGTAGGTATGAGGGCCATAGTCAATACAGGGTTTGCTAAGACAAATAATGCCCGTCAATTGAATATATATTTTTGACATGTTACCTGGAAGGCCAGAATCACCAAAAAGTTATGTGCACACCACAAAGTGAAAGTGCCAGTGCACATTTTACTTCTATGGGGAAATCCAATGGGTCACTGAATAAAACACAAGGAATAAGAAAATAAGTACCATACTTCAATGAAAAGAACCTTGTTGAAAATGAGAATAATAATTCACAAAAACTTATCCTCATAAGGAATTAACTGGAAGACCACAAAAACTGCCTCTGTGAATCATATTATACTGGTGCAGCATCGAAATGGGGGCTGCACTAACAAAGGGGCAAAGTGCTACAATTGCCCAGTGTTCAGGCAACTTCCAAAGGAGCGTGAAGATCCCAAGTATGTGGGACTTAGGCAATCCATAATTACAGACCGTAAGGATGAGCTTTCCCTGCTGCCAGATGACAGTCAGCGTCAGACCAGTGTTGAAGGGTTGACATGGAAGCGTTCACCCCTAAGACACCAATGGGGAATGAAAACAATCCTCCAGTCAATAAGCAGTGGGCAGGGCCTAGCATTCTGCATATAGACAGTATGGGGGAAGTAAGTATTCTATGTCAATGGCCGGGTGGCTTAGGACAATTAGTTTAAGGAAAATGGGCATCCAACAACTCTCATTCACCTGCCTCTCATCCATTGCACAGTTTAGAGCCTTAGAATATGACCCACATTCTCCACCACCACCCCTAACGTATACTCCTTCCACCCTAAACAGAGGCAAACAAAATACACAACATGTAACTATTTACAACTTTGCATACCAATCTCCATCACACAACAAGGCGACTCTCCAAAAACAACACAACTCACCATCTCACTCTCAGCCACCATTTCCCCCACCAATAGACACAGACCCAACAAAAGGCTTTCTAAGCCCGCTGGACCAGGAACACAATATGGAAAAACAACACTATTGTGACCCACAGACAGTTACTACCAGCACTAATAACAAACCTGCTACAAATAAAAACACACTGCTCACTTTTCTACAAAACAAAGTCACACCACCACCAAAACACCACTCCTAAACTGCCTACTAATAAACGGCCGATCACTCTCTAAAGGAAAGTACCACATCTTGGACCTGATCACTGACACACAACCTGACTTACTCTTCATAACTGAATCATGGCTGGGAGATGCCATGCCTCCAGTGTTGCATGAAAACATTCCTCCAGGCTATCAAACTATCACACAAAACCATATTGGAAAAAGAGGAGGAGGACTAGCTTTTATATTAAAGCAAACAATAACTCTCAGCAAAACGGACATTTCCCAAAAGGTTGTTACACCTTCATCACCAGTTGCAACCCTACACCCAACTTCCACTTGTAAATTCCTCCTCCTTCACAGACCATCACCCACACCTGGCTTGACAAACCCAATAGGTCCCATCCAAAAACTGTCATCACTGGACTAGCCACACTGAATCTATATCAGATCGTACACAATCCCACACACATCGCTGGACACATCCTAGAAATTATTTTTGCAAATCCAGAACTAGTTGCCTTTCATATCATCACATCAGTCACATGGTCAGACCACCATTTGGTCATTTTTCAACATCAAACCTCACAAATCAACATAACTTAATCCATCTTACATGAATCCACGTATCAACCATCAATCAAACTCAATTTTGAATACTTGAATACTTAGAAACACAACTGACAGCCAACACAGATCTAGACACAATAAATTCAGTTCAACAACTTTATGAGAGTCTATGGGAAGCTTTCAATATCCTAATACCAAAAAGAACAACAATACAGGACAAAAAGAAACAAGCACCTCTGACAAATACAGAACAAAAAAGATAAAACAATAAATCAGAAGGCTGCAATGAATCTGGCTCAAACCAACCGGCAATCTAGAGAAACTTCACCTGTACGAACTTAACAGAATACACAAATCAACACTCAAAAAACTAAAATAAAGGAACTATTTAGACAGATTTCAAAATGATAAATCCTCAAATAAAAAATTGTGGAAAAATCTCACTAAGGCCCGTATTTATACTTTTTGACGCTAAACTGCGCTAACGCAGTTTAGCGTCAAAAAGTTTAGCGCCGGCTAACGCCATTCTGAAGCGCCATGCGGGAGCCGTATTTATTGAATGGCGTTAGCCGGCGCTAGCAGACCGGCGCTGCCTGGTGTGCGTGGAAAAAAAACACGTAGACCAGGCAGCGCCGGCGTTGGGGAAAATGGCGTTAGGGAGTCTTAAAAATGGTGCAAGTCAGGTTGACGCTAAAAAATCGCCTCCACCCGATTTGCGCCATTTTTAACGACGCCCAGACACCATTTACATGACTCCTGTCTTAGTAAAGACAGGAGTCATGCCCCCTTGCCCAATGGCCAGGCCCAGGGGACTTATGTCCCCTGGGCATGGTCATTGGGCATTGAGGCATGTAGGGGGGCACAAATCAGGCCCCCCTATGCCAAAAAAAAATATAAAAAAAATAAAAATGTATACTTACCTGAACTTACCTGAATGTCCCTGGGATGGGTCCCTCCATCCGTGGGTGTCCTCCTGGGGTGGGCAAGGGTGGCAGGGGTGGTCCCTGGGGGCATGGGAGGGCAGCTGTGGGCTCATTTTGAGCACACAGGTCCCTTAACGCCTGCCCTGACCCAGGTGTTAAAAAGAGGCGCAAATGCGGGGTTTTTTGCCCCGCCTACTCCCGGGCGTGATTTTTGCCCGGGAGTATAAATACAACGCATTTGTGTCGCAGTCATTTTTTTGGACGGGAACGCCTACCTTGCATCTCATTAACGCAAGGAAGGCGTTCACGCAAAAAAAATTATGCTCTTTCCTCATACTTTGGCGCTAGACGCGTCTAACGCCAAAGTATAAATATGGCGTTAGTTTTGAGCCGAATTTGCGTCGACAAAAACGACGCTAATTCGGCGCAAACGGAGTATAAATATGCCCCTAAATTTCATAAACCTAAATGCATGGACAAACTAGCAACTCATTACCCAACCAAACAGACACATTGGATGCCTATTTAAAACACAGGTAAACCACCAGCACCAACCTGTTTCCAAAAACCTCTTGAAGAGTAAGCCAACCCAGCCGCTGCATCCCTTCAAACAAATATCTCAAACTGAATGTATGGATCTGTTCAAAGCAAGCAGGCTCTCTGGCTGCCCTTCTGACTCTTGTCCACGACACATTTTCAAGAACATTCTTTGATTTATCTCTGCTGCCACACCAGTAAGAAGAATCATTAATACATCTTTAACTACTGGAATATTTCCAGAAGACCTTAAAAAGGAACACATACACCCATTACTAAAGAAAACAAACCTGGACCCACATGACTCCAACAACTTCAGACCAATTACGAATGGGCCTTTCCTGGGCAAACTGACAGAAAGAGCAGAATTTGACCAGATGTCACAGTTCATTGAATATAAGTCTTTACTTTCAAACTGCCAAACTGGGTTTGGCTCTGGAAGAGGCTCATAATCTACCCTCATCACCATCTGGGATTACCTTAAAAACACAGTAGACCACAAGGGATTTGCTGCAATACTTCTCTTGGACTTTTCATCTGCCTTTGACACAGTTAACCATGACACAGTTAACCATGACACCCTAATACAAAGACTCTCCAAAGCCGACATAGCAGTGATTGCTCTTGACTGGCCACATCCTACCTTCAAAGTGGAACAACGGTCATCCATACTCCCCCTTACTCATCCAACCCCTACTTCACAAAAGCAAGGGTCCCTGAAGGCTCAATTATCTTATCCATGCTTTTCAACATCTACATAAAGTCATAACCAGTAATGATCAATTAATTTAAGCTCACATGCTACAACTATGCAAATGACACACAAATACTCATTATACTTGAATGCCCCGAAGACATTGGAAACTAACACATTTTCAGTTGCCTCTGAGCTGTTGAGCAGTGGATGACAGGGAGCCATCGCAAACTGAATTCTTCCAAAACAAATATACTCAAATGTGGTAATTAGAAAAATTATAATCCACTGTGCCTCACCTAATGTTTCTGGGACCACCTTCTAAAGTATGTAAGGAAGTGACTGCCCAAGAGGACACATTAGCAAAATCAAGCTTCATCACCATTAAAACTCTGTGACACATCTTCCCCTACCTGGGATTTCCACACAAAGTCCAGTCTACTATCTCTCTTGTACTGTCTAAACTAGATCATGCCAATGGCCCCTATCATGGATAATCTCTATCTACTATGAAAAGTCTACAACAGATTCAGAACTCTGCTGCCAGACTACTCCTACATGTAAAGCCATAAACCCAAATCTCACATCCTCAAGAGCTCTACAAGGGTTACCGGTTGGTAGAAGATCCATCTTCAGGCAGCTTTGTATCGCCCACAAAGAAATAAATGGTACATGACCGATTTTCATCAAAAAGAAAGTCACCAAATACATTCAACAAAGGAACCTCGGCTCAAGATTGGCACCTTGCCCCAAAACCCCATCATACAAAAATAAAGACAATAGGCGGTACATCTTTCTCTGTTCAAGGGGCCAAACTATGGAATTCATTACCACCAAATATAAGATCCACAGATAACTATCTTATATTCAGAAGACTACAGAGGATTTGGCTGTTTCCTACATAACAACCATACTCAGACATTAATGTACTGCAAATCCATGTGTAGGTAAAGATTTATAATTTAATTATATGTATATATCTAGATATATGAATTTCTTTGTATAAATATGTGTATTAACTGTGCTTTTTCCCCTACAACATACACATACTCCTAAGGCCTGCTTACCAAATGTATATATTACCTAAGGTTATATATATATATATATATATATATATATATATATATATATATATACACATAGGGGGTCATTCTGACCCCGGCGGTAATTACCGCCATGGCGGAGGTTGGCGGTAGCACCGCCAACAGGCCGGCGGTGCTCCGCCGGGCATTCTGACCGCGGCGCTACAGCCGCGGGCAGAAGCGGAAAGCCAGCGGTGTACCACCGACTTTCCGCTGCCCGTCAGAATCCTCCATGGCGGCGGAGCGCGCTCCGCCGCCATGGGGATTCTGAAACCCCCTACCGCCATCCTGTTCCTGGCGGTTCTCCCGCCAGGAACAGGATGGCGGTAGGGGGTGCCGCGGGGCCCCTGGGGGCCCCTGCCGTGCCCATGCCACTGGCATGGGCACGGCAGGGGCCCCCGTAAGAGGGCCCCACAAAGTATTTCAGTGTCTGCCTAGCAGACCCTGAAATACGCGACGGGTGCAACTGCACCCGTCGCACCTTCCCACTCCGCCGGCTCAATTCTGAGCCGGCATCCTAGTGGGAAGGTTGATTTGCCCTGGGCTGGCGGGCGGTCTTTTGGCGGCCGCCCGCCAGCCCAGGGCAAATCTCAGAATCACCGCCGCGGTCTTTTGACCGCGGTGCGGTGTTCTGACGGCGGTACCTTGGCGGACGGCCTCCGCCGTCCGCCAAGGTCAGAATGACCGCCATAGAAGTTTATTATTCTACGTTTAACATGTTCATAGGTCATTGCATAGTTTCTATATGTTGTCTGATTAGATACTTATGAGTCTCTGTTTTGTTTATCTATCACAATAGGCAAATATATTCTTAACTATTTTTTTACAAGCATTTCATTATTGAAATATTGAGGAAAAGAATACAATAAAGGTTTAAAAAGTACAAAAATAAGTTAACTTCAAATATTAAGGCACTTGAAAGTATGTGTTTATATGATACAACTTTGAATATCAATATAGTATCATACTTCCACATATATTATCCTTCTTATGTAACAGTGTATCTATATATTTATTACCTTAGTACTACTGTACAAGAAACAAATAAGGTAACACAATCACTCTCTAATGCACAACTCTGTCTCACCCTATACCTCTATCAATCTGTCCTCTATCTCACTCTCTGAATCATCCCAAACCTTATTATACTACTATGTACTCCAAAATAACTCTTCCTAGAGTCGTCCTCCCTGTACCCCTCCTGGGTCACCCCAAACATCAGTTTACTTCTATGACCTTCCAAGCAATCCTATTAATGTTTCCTCATGCATCTTTCCTTTTACTCATTCCTAAGCATTACTACTATGATCTCCCTGGTCCCTTTCTACAGACTCAACCCTCTTCCATCCCTCCTTTACTCATCCTAAACCTCATCTTACTACTATGATCTCTCAATTAACACTTCTGTATTCTTCCCTTTTCTATCCCTCTGTTACTCCATTCAATCCACATAACAGACCCATGTCCACCACTCAAATTGGCTCATATTTCCCTATACTAATCCAACACTAATCCTGTTAGGTTCCTGAGTAGTGTGCTACTCGCCAAAAAGTGCTTCAATGCCTGGTAGGCATAGTAAGTCCTATATAAATACAATTACAATTACAACTACTGAGTCTGCCACAGGATTAAGACCCACTTCACTTTTTACCCCTCTAATGCTCTTAAGCCGTCTGAACTTTTCACATTTGAGAAATTGGTCCTCAAGGGTATAGACGCTATGAGAAGCACTAGAACCCTTGTATCTTTCAATGTTTCCCTCATGGAAAGAAAGGCCCTCCTTTCACTAAAGAATGATCAATCCATTATAATCAAACTAGCAGATGAAGGGGGTGGCATTATCCTTCAGGACTTTACTGATCATTATGCTGAAGTGAGAAGACACATTACAGACACTAAACACTACACAGGGTTGGTTGCTAACACTTTGAAGAAGATTTGAAAGGAAATAGTAAGGGTCACCACAGATGGCAAGGAACAAGGCTTTTTATCAGAAAAATAATTTGACTTCCTTAATGCAGAAAATCCACATGTTCCAGGGTTATGCACCTTACCCAAGATTCACAAAGACCTCTCCCGTCCTCCTGATAGACCTATTCTGTTAGGTTGTGGCTCTATTTTAGAATCTGTTGGTGTATATATTAATATCTTTACCAAGGATTTCATCCCAATTCAAGAAACCTATGTTAGGGACAGCCCTTATAAAGTTAATTTGGTAGAGGCAATGCGAATAAGACAAGCTGGCATACCTCTTTAATACACTGAGCATTGCATCCTTATATACCAGCATCCCCAGGACGACAGCATTAACATTATATCAGACTTGCTAAATACACGTGAACTTCTGAGACGAGTCTTATGGACTTTATTGTACCCCTTCTGAGGATTTTTTACAACATTATTATTTTAAATATGACAATCATGTTTATCAACAATGCTCTGAGACTTCAATGGGGGCAATACCTTTGTGGATCACTTAGAACATAGATTTGTTCTTAGTGACTCTAACCCATGCCGCTCCAACATTACGTGCTGGAAGCAATCTATTGATGACATTTTTTTATTTGGTCTGGTCCTGAATCTATTTTAAAGAATTTGTCACATACCTCAACAACATTCAAACACACTTTTCTTTCACATCAGTACACACAAGACTGAGGTTGCATTTCTGGACCTGCATATGAGGCAGCAGAATGGAGACTTACATACTAGCCTCTTTAGAAAACATACTGAAAGAAATGCTCTTCTTGCATATGACAGTTATCATCATAGGGTACTGGGCGATGGCTTACCTTATGGATAATTTTTGCACCTCTGCAGGAGCTGTATATATAAGGAAGATTTATTTTGAGAGACAACACTATTGTAAGCCAGGCCCCTGTTAAGAGGTTCCCCAAAGAAGATTGTTAAGACAGCAATGTATCAAGCATGGTACTGTGCAGGGGAGGAGTTTCTGCTTAACAAGGAAAGAACACTGCTGGATAAATTAGTATGTTTGACAAAAACTTTGCCTTCATACCAACAAAATATTTGTGAGTTGATCAAAAAAACTGGCACAATATAGACCCATTATTAGAACAGCCACTTTTCTCCTACAAAAGAGGTAGGAACATTAAATATAATTTAGTTTATTCCGCAGCTGGGAATACAACATCACCTCATAGAGGAACCCTTGAATCAGCTTGGGGTCTTCCTTCCGTGGTTGACCATCACCACTGTGGTACTTGTGTAGCCTATTCATATAGTTAAAGCACCAAAATGTTTGAACATGGGTCTGTGAAAACAGAATTTAAATATTTTTCAAACTGTAATTGTAGAAATGTCATCTATTGTATGTGGTATCCTGGAAAACTGATATACACAGGTCAATCTTCTCAACCGGTAAAGGCATGCATATACCAACATCGCCGAAGAATCAGATGTGGAGTTGCCAATGCACCCATGGTGGCCCACTACTCAGAGAAACACCATTCAGCAGAAGATCTCAGATGACAAGTCATTGATATAGCCTGTATCCCAGAAAGAGGTGGTGACACAACTTGCATTCTAAAGAAAATGGAATGTAAGTGGGTTGAACATTGTGATTTAATCAACCATGGACAGAACGCACCCGAGGAATGGCAGACATTCATATCGGAAAGGAGTGACTAATATGGACTGTTTCTATTCTCACGGATTTCTTTCAACTTCCACATATATGATGACTCTTCTGATGATATTCACAATATTTTGGGGGTCATTACAACCCTGGTGGTACAAGACCGCCAGGGCTGAAATGACGGAAGCACCGCCAACAGGCTGGCGGTGCTTCACTGGTCATTACGACCGCGGCGGAAGCGCTGCGGTCACACCGCCGGGGCCGGCAGTTTCCCGCCACAATGGGAAGCTGCCTAGGGGATTACGAGTCCCCCTACCGCCAGCCTTTTCCTGGCGGTTTGAACCGCCAGGAAAAGGCTGGCGGTACGGGGAGTCGCTCCTGTGTTACAGCCGCCCGGTGGTCCGATATCGTAATGAGGGCCTTTGTGTCCTAAATATGACATATTTTCTGATAATCTTCACATTAATTTATGCTGGAAATATGAGACTTATGAGTTACTGTCCGCCTTGAAGGGGTTATGTCAAAGATAGTTCCTCTCTTTACTGATCTTTTTAAATAATTTGTATGACTTCCTGTGCCTCTCTATGATCTTCTTCGTCCCCTCCCTGTTTCCTATACCTTAAGAATTATTGACAGTTCCTTTCTGGTTGGCTTTTTTTATATTGCATTATTATATTAATATGTCAGTTGTCTACTGGTCATTGTATTATTCTCTGCTATGAGTCAGTATTGCCTACATTACTGTGCATGCGCCCTCCTTTCGGTCCTGTTTTTCTCCACCACTTTCCTCTCCTTCCACACCACTGTCTATATGATCGGCACTGCACATGCAGTTGCGGATGCTTCTTTTTTTTAAAGAAATTGTCCTAAGCCACCCGGCCACTGGCATAGAATACTTACTCCCCCAATCTGTCTAGATTCAGAATACTAGACCCCTCTCGCTGCATATTGATTGGAGGCCTCTAGAGCCTCATGTGCTCCAAGCCTCATTTTCATTCCCTGTCGGTGTCTTAGGGATGAATGCTTATGTGTCATCCCTTCAGCATTGTTCTGATACTGGCTGGTGTCTGGCAGCAGCGAGGTCTCATCCTTTCAGCCCGTAATTACCAGTTGCCTGAGTCCCACATACCTGGGAACTTCATGCTACTTTAGAAGCTGTCTGAACACCCTATACTGGTGCATGGTTGTTGCACTTTGTCCCTTTGTTAGTGCCACCCCCCATTGAAAGCAGCACCAGGTTATTGCAGTGTTCCAGTTAATTCCTTGTGGGGGTGAGATTTTGTAAAAAAATATTCTCCTTATTTTCAACACTGTTCCTTTCAGTATTATACTCCCTTCCTTATTTTCTAACTCTTTGTGTTTTATTTAGTTAACCATCAGGTTTCCTCATGTAGGTACAATTTACACTGGCACTTTCACTTTGTAGCGTGCACATACTTTTTTTGTTGATCCTGGCCCCTCCTTGTAGCACACCAAAAATATATACTCAATTGACATGTATTATTATTTTTAGCAAGCCCTGTAGTGCCTTTGTTTTCTCTCACCCTTAGGTGTTTTTTTATTGTCTTGGTCCTGATGAGAGCCCATACTTTATAAGGGGTCGAAACATCATCAACATATACAGTAAAACTAACCAATTGATTGGTCCCTTCAACTTATATAAAGGTCCACTACAATTATCTACAATATTTTCTCTGCAGTACTTTTTGGTTTCATGGAAACAGTTGTGTTTGTATTTGGTTTATGTTCACTTTGTTGTCCTTTCTTATTCCTTTGTTCACATGGGACACTAAGCACATTATGTATGCACTATGAGAAATATAAAGTGGTTTGCACACAATGCTAACATGACTGACTTCATTATTAATGAATTCCTTGGACAGTCATTATATTTTTGTATTATTTAGCCATTGTGCTTATGTATACACATTAATGTTTTACTTTCATTGTGCGTTCTTTAGGAGAACTATTGTTTTTTTGGTTAGAATGATTGCCAAGGTTCCTCTGTAGAGGGTTTCCATTGTTATTCTCACTACTTAAATGAAACCCAGTCAGTGGTACCTGTTAAAAAAGATGTTACCTGAAAGACATGGAGATGGTAAGTGCTCACACAATATAGCATTTCCTCTACAGGCAGTCTTCCCAGGGAACGTGACTACCTTTAAGCTGCTTTCCCTTAAGGTCAGTATGTGAAATCCTCTAAATGTCTGGTGGGCTATTACATTATACATCTGCTCCTTAGCCTAATAGATTCTTCCTTCTACTGTTGCTGAAGGTCTTTTCCCCTTTTTGGGTCACATTAAAAGTTGCCCATGTTGGTATGCTATTGAGGGGGAACTACTTCAGCTAATTTTGTATGGTCTGATGTTTGCAGACACAGAATTGCTGGGTCTGCAAATACCAGGCCCAGAATTCCTGGAACCAAAGACATCTGACCCAGTGTCATGGTGTGTGGATCTACACCCTACTATACTGCTGGCAGTAGTCATGGGCAGAGGCACAGCCCACCCTCATATTGAGGCTTTATGTGGGGATTAACTATTGTACATAGTGATGAGAGAATTGTCATTTTTGAATGAGTTCTGCAGTTTTGTTGCCCCTGATGTGATCATAAGTTACTCTTGTTTTCCTATTCAAGGTTAAAAGGTGAATTATTGTTAAGAATCATAACTAACCTAGGCTTCATGAACAGATTTGGTTGCATATTTGATATCTGCCAAGCAAACAGCTGTTGAGCTATAAAATGCATTTGGGGTGAATTTTAGGATGTGATGTTAGTATTAGAACTTTGTTACTTATGAATGATCAACTGCATTTGAAGATAATTTTTAACTAATAAACTCATTTTTTCATAGTGACTTGTAAGTAGCCACCGAACCATTTTTGCATTTTTAAGACTGAGGCCCTCTTTACGACTTTGGCGGTGTTATCTGAAGACCGCCATGGTGGCGTCTGCCAAAAGACTGCCAGTGTTGGCCGTCTCACGCCCCCGTATTACGAGTTACAGATAGAAGTTCGCCGAAAAACAGACAAAAATCCAACACCGTCAGGCCGGCCGAGGGGGGAAAGAGGCGGTCCCACCAACAGCATCTCAATGCCAACAACATACCGCCCTCCAAATAATGACCAACAAATCAGCACAGCGATCCTTCCAAGGCAGTAAACCACTTGCGGTGCCACCCATTGCGCTCATAAATACACCTCTAGAAGAACCAAAAGGCACATTGGACAGTACAAACACCGCACACCTGAGATACATACAAATAGCAGACACACACACACAACTATAAAACACCCCCTCACACATCCCACAATCCTTGTCAAAAGGAATGATTGACACAGACCCGGAGATACTCCCATAACCAATATATAGCACATATACACTATTGGCACACACACACGCGTCACACACAGCACAACTGTACACAACCAAACAACCCACCACCACACCAACCAAAACACCCCACAAACGCCATCAAGCACCAAACAACACCCCCTCCCACAATCCACTTCACTACACAATGTCCCCTCAAAAGCACCCACGAGTCACAGATGAAGAGTTGAGAGTCATAGTCGATGAAATCGTCAGGGTAGAGCCACAACTCTTTGGAGCACAGGTCCAGCATACATCCATTGCCAGGAAAATGGAGTTATGGCAGAGAATTGTCAACAGGGTCAATTCAGTGGGCAACCATCCACGCACAAGGAAGGATGTCAGGAATCAAATCAAATCAAATCATTAACATTTATAAAGCGCGCTACTCACCCGTGCGGGTCTCAAGACCCGAAGAGGTGGAACTACCTACGGGGAAGGTGCGTACCATGGCATCACAACAACACATTGCCATCAACAAGAATGGAGGTGGGCCCCTACCTCCTCCCACATAGTTTACATCGTGGGAGGAGAAGGTCTTGGACATACAGCATTCAGAGGGCCTAACTGGAATAATCAGAGGACTGGAGTCTGGTAAGTCACTAACACTCCCCTGCCACCAACAGCTCCTGTACAGCATGTGTCCTCACCACCCTATCACTTCTAATGCTACCCACCTCATACTTCCTTATCCCACCCAATGCCCCTCCCCTGAATGCCACACCACCCCACTTCCACCATTCCACACAGTCCATCCCGATTGCACGGATAGCACTCACAATGGCAAGCACTACAACTCCCACAATGCATTACTCCCCACACATGAAAAGCTGCCAGTCTCACTTCACAGTAGAGCACCTGCACCTAAAACCATCACAACACCTACAATAACTGTATGTTTCGACTGCATACCACTACATGACAATGACAGCTATTGTTAGAAATGGGGTCTTTGGTTGGCAGTCAGGTTACCCCCTGTCCAAGTAAGGACCACCACTCTAGTCAGGGTAAGTCACACACAATCCAAATTATCCTGTTCTCACCCTCTGGTAGCTTGGCACTGAGCAGTCAGGCTTAACTTAGATGGCAATGTGTAAAGTATTTGTGCAATAAATCATGCAATAACACAGTAAAACAACACAAAAATACACCACACAGTGTTAAATATATAATATGTATATGGTTAAATGCAGGTCAAAACGATCAAAGATGCAATTAGTAAATATAGAGATATCACTGGAAAGTGATGTAAAGGTGGTCATTACAACCCTGGTCGGTGTTAAAGCGGCGGTAAAACCGCCAACAGGCTGGTGGAAAAAAAATGGAATCACGATCGTGGTGGAAACCGCCAACATAGACAGCAACTTTAACAGTCCGACCGCCAAGGCGGTACAAACAAGCACCGCGGCGGTAACCACCATCAGACAGGCGGAACCCAATGTACCGCCCACATTATTACAACAGTCCAATAAGCCACCTTTTCCGGGCCGGATTCACCGCAAACAAAAACACAGTGGAAACCGGACTTGGAAGGGAAAACGCTCACCTCTACACATCGACGAGGAATCAGGACGCCATGGAACCCGAGCTCCAGATTCTTCCAGCCTTTATCTTCCTGCTCCTCTACCAGGAACAACAAAGATGGCAGGTAAGAGCATGGTGAGTACTGCACCTACGACACGGAGATGGGGGAGGGAAAAAACAGTGAGACACACACGCAACACGCAACACTACCACCCCCACCATCACCCACTACAACACACACACAAGTACATATTGATACATTACTTTAAAACCCCCAACCCACCCTGGAAGAATGCAAGGACAAAAGGAAATGAGTCGAATGATTGTAATATATTCAAATACATGAATAAAAAATATATACATATATAAATATATTCACACTATAAACAAATATGTGCACCATGAATACAAGTCCAAGGGATTCCACCATCATAGTCCGTGGACCACTGGGCCCAAAATGCATGGGCGAGGCCCACACTCACTACCCAAACAAGACGGAGAGAACACTGCTGGGGCATCAGATAGAAATAAAACAGGCACCTCAGGGGGAAGGGAAGGGGGGACACCTCAGCCGGATGAGTGCACAACGCCAGATCCACGAGGGGGCTCCATGCCCACTGCTGTATCCTGGGGAGTGCAAAGCAAAAGTCTCTCAAGTATCTCCAGTGGGTGGTTTGCCCACTGCTTTATCCTGGGGAGTGCAAAGCCACAGTCTCACAAGTCTCTCCAGTGGGTGGGTTGCCCACTGCTTTATCCTGGGGAGTGCAAAGCCAGTCTCTCAAGTGTCTCCAGTGGGTGGTTTGCCCAATGCTTTATCCTGGGGAGTGCAAAGCCACAGTCTCTCAAGTCTCCCCAGTGGGTGGTTTGCCCACTGCTTTATCCTTGGGAGTGCAAAGCCACAGTCTCGCAAGTCTCTCCAGTGGGTGGGTTGCCCACTGCTTTATCCTGGGGAGTACAAACCCACAGTCTCTCAAGTCTCTCCAGAGGATGGTTTGCCCACTGCTGCATCCTGGGGACAGCAAAGCAACAGTCTCTCAAGTGTCTCAAGTGGGTGGGTTGCCCACTGCTTTATCCTGGAGAGTGCAAAGCCACAGTCTCACAAGTGGATAACAGTCTCCACTGGTTCTGGAGGGGGCTTTGTGCCCAGAGTGTGGATGTAAATCTCCACTGGTTCTGGAGGGGGCTTTGTGCCCAGAGTGCTTCATCCTGCCAAGGACAGAGGTAGTGGATGTCTGTCTCTACTGGTTCTGGAGGGGGCTTTGTGCCCAGAGTGCTTCATCCTGCCAAGGACTGAGGTAGTGGATGTAAATCTCCACTGGTTCTGAAGGGGGCTTTGTGCCCAGAGTGCTTCATCCTGCCAAGGACAGAGGTAGTGGATGTGAATATCCACTGGTTCTGGAGGGGGCTTTGTGCCCAGAGTGCTTCATCCTGCCAAGGACAGGGGTAGTGGATGTAAATCTCCACTGGTTCTGGAGGGGGCTTTGTGCCCAGAGTGTGGATGTAAATCTCCACTGGTTCTGGAGGGGGCTTTGTGCAGAGTGCTTCATCCGGCCAAGGACAGAGGTAATGAATGTCTGTCTCCACTGGTTCTGGAGGGGGTTTTGTGCCCAGAGTGCTTCATCCTGCCAAGGACAGAGGTAGTGGATGTAAATCTCCTCTGGTTCTGGAGGGGGCTTTGTGCCCAGAGTGCTTCATCCTGCCAAGGACTGAGGTAGTGGATGTGATACTCCACTGGTTCTGGAGGGGGCTCTGTGCCCAGAGTGCTTCATCCTGCTTGTGGTGGCCTCAGTAGCGTCGGAATTTTTGGCGCTCACTGGCCTGCGGTGCTGGTGGTGACAGTGTCCTGTTCAGCTGTGCTTGTGGTGGCGGTGTCCTTGGCAGCGGTGCTGGTGGCGGCGGTGTCCTTGGCAGCGGTGCTGGTGGCGGCGGTGTCCTGTTCCGCGGTGCTTGTGGAGGCGGTGTCCTGTTCAGCTGTGCTTGTGGCGGCAGTGTTCTGTTCAGCGGTGCTTGTGGCGGCGGTGTCCTTGGCAGCGGTGCTTGTTGCGGTCTTGTCCACTGTGCAGGTTTTCCCAGACTTGCCTGTTTTACTGTGCCCCTTCCCCACCTTGGATGGTGGTGCAGCTGTCTCCACACTCCCAACTGTATCCCTGAGAGCGACTTTGGTGGAAGATTTTTTTCCTCTCTCCTGCTGGCCAACTTTTTGTGCTTTTGAGGTGGGGGACTGTCCGTGCTCTGGCTCCTTGGCACACTGGCTGCCCTGCTGCCTGGCACACTCCAGAAGCCGGTTACTACTGGCACCAGTGAGGGAAAGAGGTCAAGGTTGGACAGGAAAAGTTTTTGGGACACACTGGGACGGGTAGATGGAGGGGGTTTGGGAGTGGAGGAAGAGGCAGTGGTTGTAGGAGGTGTACGTTTGGTGACTTTGGGTGAAGGTACATGGGCTGGAGGCTGTCGTGAGATGGATGGTTGTTGGTTGGGTGTGTGGCTGGGTTTGTGCACCTTGGGAGGTGGGCTCACAGACACACTGGGAGAGGACACAGGGGATGTGTGAACGGTAGTGGGGTGGTGACTGCACGTGAGCGGGGTGTGGTGGTGGGTGTGCTGGTGATGGAGGAGTGGCTGACGATGTAGTGCATGCAGGTGTGAGTGGAGACGAGACAGGGAGGGAGGAGGGAGACGAGGAGGAGGGGGACACAGTGTATGCAGTGGCTGTTGGTATGTCTGCATGTGTATGATTCTTGCGTGAGTGCCTGTGGGATGTGTGGTGCTTATGTTTGCCCGAGCTTCCCTTGTGTGATGACGTGTGTGCATGCTGGTCTGATGGTGTGCTTGGGATAGGCTGAGCTACAGGGGTTTGGGTCTGGGTGGAGGAAGTTGGAGGGGGAAGGCTAGAGACAGGGACAATGGCTGCCATCAGTGCTGAGGCCAGAGTCTGAAAAGCTCGCTGTTGGGCTGCCTGACCAGAATGAACCCCCTCCAGGTATGCATTGGTCTGTTGCAACTGCCTCTCTACACCCTGGATGACATTCAAAATGGTAGACTGGCCAACAGTGATGGACCTGAGGAGGTCAATGGCCTCCTCACTGAGGGCAGCAGGGGTGACAGGGGCAGGGGCTGAGGTGCATGGGGCGAAGGAGATGCCCACACTCCTGGGTGAGCAGCCACAGGGCAAACACTGAGGGGCTACTAGGAGGGCGGTGCTGGTACGGGGGTGGCAGCTGTACTTGTAGATGCGGGGGGCACAGATGGGCTGCCACCGCAAAGGAGCTCCCATCAGAGGAGGAGTCCGTATCGCTGGTCTCAGCTCCTGTCCCCGCCGTGGAGCTCCCCTCGCCCTCCGTCCCACTGGTGAATTCAGACTCCGTGGTCTCGCCCATCAGGGCCATGTGGGATGCTGCTCCCTCCTGCTCCGGTGCCACTGCTCCTCTGACTGATGATGCTAATGCACACAAGGGGTGGGAGACAGAAGAAAGACATGTTGAGTGCATGCAATACCGCTACCGTTGGTAGACACTACAGACACAGATGCCCCCTGCACTACGCTGTGCACTTGGAGTTCCCTAATCAATCACAGGGACATGGGTTACAAGGCTATGCCCGATTGCTGCACACATGGATGTCACAGGAGCCTGACTAGTTGTAGTTGGCTCTGTACACAGGTGGGGTGGAGTGCTACAGGGCCTTCCTTAAGAAGGGACCTTGCCCACTAAACTCGCTCTGATGTAGGGGAGCCCACCTCCCCCACCCAGACACCTACAATACGCACTGAATCAGCTGAATGAGAGAGTACTCACCCCCTTGTGGCTGCTGTGATGCCCTCAAGCACCCATCCAACTCCGGGTACGCCACCGCCAGGATCCTGAACATCAGGGGGGTCATGGTGCGACGGGCATCCCTCCCACATTGGGAGGCCATCCCCAGCTGGACCTCCGCCGTCTTCTTGCTCCAGCAGCGAATGTCCTCCCATCTTTTCTGGCAGGAGGTGCTCCGTCTGTGGTAGACCCCCAGGATCCGGACTTCCTTGGCGATGGCATGCAAAATATTCTTCTTCTGGTGTGCGCTGACCTACAGGAATAGTACAGGGGAAAAGGAGAAGATATAACCATCCGCACTCTCACAGTCATTGGCCCGCATCCCTACCCTTGCCATGACGCACATGCACTCACCGTTGTTTCATGCACGCCTTATTCTCCCCCCATATCTTTCATCCACACCACTCCAAACAGCCATTGCCCATTCAGCATGCTCACAGTGTAGTCACCTGTTTGTCTGGAGGACCGTAGAGTAGCGTGTACTGAGGGAGGACCCCATCCACTAGTTTCTCCAACTCCTCTGTGCTGAAGGCAGGGGCCCTTTCCCCAGACACACGAGCCATTGTCTCTGCCAGACTGAGGTCACAGCAGCTCTTGCAGTGTAGGTCCTCTACTGTCGAAGATCAGGTATCAAGTGATTGAACAGAGAGAAAATGGTGGTCACGTCTGCGGCGGTGCATACCGTCACCGCCGGCGTATATCGTCATTGGCTCCTGGGACCCATCGGGTCCAATGTTAACCAATGCAGGATTGCGCCGCGGTCTTCAACCGCCTACCATGACTGTGTACAACACCAGCGCAGTTACCTTACATCCCCTTTTCCCACATTACAGGTCAGACAGCCGCCATTTTAGTGGGCCACATGGCATTAGTTTTTTACTGTGTCACACATATCTAGGCCTTGCTTAAACACTAATACAGCCATATGTCGATTTGCAAACATTTTCTAATGAACTTGTGTTTACGTACCTCAGAGTTGGTTGACGCTCTGCTCGCTGTTCTCCTCCATAGGCAACGTCCGCTGTGGCAGGTGAGGAGATGGCGGCATCCTCCGGTGTACAGACCGCTGGTGGACCTGTCGACAATGGAGTAGCGACATGTGATCATCACCTACAGACTTGATCGTACCACAATCCTGGAACTGTGTGCACAGTTAGAGCCAGACCTGATGTCAGCTATCAGCCATCCCACAGGAATACTCCCTCAAGTGCAGGTGCTGTAGGTACTCCATTTCCTAGCAAGTGGGTCTTTTCAAACAACAGTGGCCATAGCATTAGGGATGCCCCAGCCTATGTTTTCCAACGTGTTGTCCAGAGTATTGTCTGCCCTGCTGAAACACATGCGGAGCTACATCGTTTTCCCTCAGGTGGAGGATTTGCCTACAGTGAAAGGTGACTTCTATGCCCTGAGACATATCCCCAACATCATAGGTGCATTGATGGGACACATGGGGACTTGGTCCTCCCACACTGGAGTGAGCAGGTGTACAGAAACCGGAAGAGTTACCATTCTATGAATGTGCAGATGGTGTGTTTGGCAGACCAGTACATCTCCCATGTGAATGCCAAATTTCCTGGATCAGTGCATGACGCTTATATTCTGCGGAATAGCAGAATCCCCTATGTGATGGGGCAACTCCAGAGGCACCGTGTGTGGCTATTAGGTGAGGACATGTACCCAATACAGTGTGGCTAGGTGTCTGGGTCTGGGGATGTCCCTAAGAGTTAGTGTATGTCTAACAGTTGTCCCTCACCATTTGCAGGTGACTCTGGTTATCCCAACCTGTCATGGCTACTGACCCCTGTGAGGAATCCCAGGACAAGGGCAGAGGAATGCTACAATGAGGCCCATGGGTGAACTAGGAGGATTATAGAGAGGACCTTTGGCCTCCTGAAGGCCAGGTTCCAGTGCCTCCATATGACAGGTGGTTTCTTATTCTACTCACCAAAGAAGGTATGACAGATCATCGTGGCCTGCTGTATGCTTCACAACCTGGCTTTGAGGCGACAGGTGCCTTTTCTGCAGGAGGATGGTCCAGATGGCAGTGTTGTGGAAGCTGTGGAGCCTGTGGACAGTGAAGAAGAGGAAGCAGAAGAGGAGGCCATAGACAACAGGAACACAGTGATCCAGTAATACTTCCAGTGAGACACAGGTAAGAAGACAACACTGTCTGCTGCATCTGATTTAATTCTTCTACCTCTCATCTGTCTGTCATTTTCACCCAGTGTATGGTCACTGAGTTGTCACTTTCCCTTACGATTTCACGGATGTAGGTCCCACTGTGTGACATCTGCTTTGTTTCCGCATGGACTAGAGCTGTGTGACATAGGTATGTTGACATTACATTGAATATAGCATTTTGCCACAGTTATTGCTAATACACCTTTTCGAAACACAGACTGACTCCAGAGTGTTTTGTGATTTAAGGGTGTTTATTTAAGTGCTAAATAGTGGAGGGGGATGTAAAATGGTCAGGGGTTATGGTGGAGGAATGTCCATGGCAGAGTCCAGTCTATTAGTCTCACAGGTGCATTGTCCAAAGGGGCATAGGAAGTGGAGCTGGGGCAGTTTAAGTATGGACAGGGTGACAAAGTGGGATAGAAGAATGACAATCAGGGTGGTCTCATTTTTTGGCGGGGGTCTTGGCATTGTTCTCTGTCTTTGTCCTGGATCTCAGGGACCGTTTGTGAGGTGGTTCTCCATCTGCAGGGGGTGGGGTGCTGGTGTAGTGGTCCTGTGACGGTGCCTCCTGTCCACTAGCGCTGGCAGAGGTGGTGGGCAGTTCATCGTCCAGCCTAGTGTCAGGGGCCCCTTGTTGTGCCACAGTCTCCCTCCTGGTGTTGACGAGTTCCTTCAGCACCCCTACAATGGTGCCCAGGGTGGATTTGAGTTCCTCTCTAAACCCCAAATACTGTTCCTCCTGCAGCCGCTGGGTCTCCTGAAACTTGGCCAGTACTGTTGCCATTGTCTCCTGGGAATAGTGGTAGGCTCCCATGATGTTGGAGAGGGCCTCGTGGAGAGTGGGTACCGTGGGACTGTCCTCCCCCTGTCGCACAGCAGCCCTCCCAGTTCCCCTGTGTTCCTGGGCCTCTGTCCCCTGAACCGTGTGCCCACTACCACTGCCCCCAGGTCCCTGGTGTTGTTGGAGTGGTGGGTTAGCCTGGGCTCTCTGTAGTGGTGGACTCACTGCTGCTTGACAAGTCCTGGGGACAGAGGTATTGGTCCGCTGGGTGGGTGCTGTGCTGGTGTTTCCAGAGGGGGGGAAGCTCTGTAGTGGCCTGTGGCAGTGTGAGGGGAACCGACTGTCCCAAGGTCCCAGATGGACCGGGCTGGCCATCTAGATCCAGTTGGACAGAGCTGCTGTCATCACTGTGGGACTCTTCTGTGGGTGGAGTGGACATGTCTGGACCTTCCTGTCCAGTGACGTTGGGTAGGGGTCCTGCAGGGGTGTAAAGGCATGATTATTGCATCTGTGTGTGCCACGGTGTGCAATGGGTGGGTGACCCTGTACCCCAGTGCTTGCATTCTTGAGTGGGACCTTGTCTGATAATGGTTTAGGGGGGTGTATGGGTATGTGCAGTGGACATGCTTTGGTGATGGGTGTCCATGCTTTGGTGTTACATGCAGGGCTTGGGTTTGGGATGTGTGGTTTGTGATATTGGGACATATGTGAGGAGTTGGAGTGATGGGGTGAGGGCGAGGGTGGGGGTAGGTGATAGCATGTAGGTGGGTGGGGGATGAAGTAGTGAAAGATTTGGCTTACCAGAGTCCATTCCTCCAGCTACTCCTGCGAGGCCCTCAGGATGCAGTATAGCCAAGACCTGCTCCTCCCATGTAGTGAGTTCTGGGGGAGGAGGTGGGGTTTGCCGCCAGTCCTCTGAACCGCAATCTGGTGTCTTGAGACCACGGACCGCACCTTCCCCAGTAGGTCGTTCCATCTCTTCCAGATGTCATCTTGTGTTCTTGGGTGCTGTCCCACTGCGTTGACCCTGTCCATGATTCTTCGCCATAGCTCCTTCTTCCTAGCTATGGTGGTGTGATCCACCTGTGATCCGAATAGCTGTGGCTCTACCTGGATGATTTCCTCCACCATGACCCTGAGCTCCTCCTCAGAGAACCTGAGGTGTCTTTGCAGGGCCATGGGGTGGTGTGGGTAATGTGTGGGGTGGTGTATGTTGTGCTGTGTGGGGTGATATTTAGAGGTGTGTTGTGTGAGGTGCTTGGATGTTGTGTGAGTGATGGTGTTGATCGCCTGTGGATTCTTTCTAGTGGTGTCTCTCTCTGGCCTTCTGTCGCAATTGTTGTCGTAAGGGTTTGTGGGTGATGTAGGTGTCTGTTTTATATTGTATTGGATGTGTGGGAGTGGTGTGTGTATGTGTATCAGGTGTGTGTATTTGGAATTGTCCAATGTAGATGTGTTTTGTAAGAGTGTGTGTATTTTGAGCGCGGTGGTGTGTACCGCCAATGGAAAACCGTGATTGAAAGACCGCCACGTGGATTCGTGGGTCATGATGGTGTGGGCGTATTCCTGTTGGCGTGACAGTGGAGGTTTTGTTATCGCCAGTTTATCACTGACCTTTGGTGTGGCGGACTTGTGTGGGTGTCTGGATTTTGGCGGATTCCGAGCAGTCGGTCATAATGGCAGTTTTGGGATTCCGCGGCCGTGGCGGTGTGTTGGCGGTCTTCTGCATGGCAGTAAGCAGCTTTTTCCACCAATGTTGCAATGACCCCCAAAGTGTCTTAAGTCTTTTTAAAGCAAACAGAGGGGGTCATTCAGACCTTGGCGGACGGCGGAGGCCGTCAGCCAAGGTACCGCCGACAAATGACCGCACCGTGGTCAAAAGACCGCGGCGGCCATTCAAACATTTCCGCTGGGCCGGCGGGCGCTCTCCAAAAGAGCGCCCGCCGGCCCAGCGGAAATGCCCCTGCAACGAGGACGCCGGCTCAGAATTGAGCCGGCGTAGTTGCAGGGGTGCGACGGGTGCAGTTGCACCCGTCGCGTATTTCAGTGTCTGCAAAGAAGACACTGAAATACTTTGTGGGGCCCTCTTACGGGGACCCCTGCAGTGCCCATGCCACTGGCATGGGCACTGCAGGGGCCCCCAGGGGCCCCACAGCACCCCCTACCGCCATCCTGTTCATGGCGGGTTTCCCGCCATGAACAGGATGGCGGTAGGGGGTGTCTGAATCCCCATGGCGGCGGAGCGCGCTCCGCCGCCATGGAGGATTCAATGGGGCAGCGGTAAACCGGCGGGAGACCGCCGGTTTACCCTTTCTGACCGCGGCTGAACCGCCGCGGTCAGAATGCCCTTGGGAGCACCGCCAGCCTGTTGGCGGTGCTCCCGTGGTCGGTGACCCTGGCGGTCACCGGCCGCCAGGATCAGAATGACCCCCAGAGTCTCTTTCAAGCAAAAGGTACCTGGTTCACATGAAAAAATCTCCACAAAGGGACACAGAGGAGGAGAAGTGTAAAAACAAAGCTGTATGCGTCTATTTCTCAGGCTGCACATGGCGATGCGTCGTTTAACTTCCACACAGGATTTCCATTGCTTATTCGTGGATCCTCTTTGGGTTGCAGGGTTTTCAGTTGACCCGGGGACTGTGCGTGGATTTCCTGCACTGGCAGGACGAAGTCACAGGAGCTGTGTCGATCCAGTGGACGTTGCGTCAAATTTTCTAACAGACGGCAGGCACTGCGTCGATTCCTCTCTGGAAGTCGGGCTGCATTGTTCCGGCTTGGCTATGCATCGATCCAATGGGCTGTACATTGAATTTCCAGTTGCTATGCTAGTGCTGCGTTGATCTTTCTGTTGTGAAGTTTGGATGCGTTGTTCCAGTTTGGGTTTCAGGCAGGCTGTGCATCGAATTTCGCCACACAAGGAGTCCTTCTAGAAAAGGTTAAGCCTTTTTTGTCCTGAGACTTCGGGGAACAGGAGGCAATCTCTATCCAAGCCCTTGGAGAGCACTTCTTCACCTCAGCCAGAGAGCAGCAAGGCAGAAGGGCAACAGAAAGGCAGCAGTCCTTCACAGAAAGCAGGCAGGTGAGTTCTTTGGGCAGCCAGGCAGTTCTTCTTGGCAGGATGCCGGTTCTAGTTACAAGGTACTTCTCCAGGGAGTGTCTGAGTTGGTAGGGGCAGAGGCCCTGTTTATATACCCAAATGTGCCTTTGAAGTGGGGGAGACTTCAAAGAGTGGCTTAGAAGTGCAGCAGGTCCCCTTTCAGTTCAATCCTGTCTACCAGGGTCCCAATAGGGGGTGTGGCAGTCTTTTGTGTGAGAGCAGGTCCTCCACCCTCCCAGCCCAGGAAGACCCATTCAAAATGCAGAATTATGCAAGTGAGACTGAGTATCCTGTTGTCTGAGTGAAAGCACAAGGAGCTGTCAACTAAACCCAGCCAGACGTGGATTGTAAGGCACAGAAAGATTTAAGTGCAGAGAAATGCTCACTTTCTAAAAGTGCCATTTCTAAAATAGTAATATTAAATCCAACTTCACCAGTTAGCAGGATTTAATGTCACCATTCTGGCCATTCTAAATATGACCTTCCCACTCTTTTCAGATCAGCAGCTACCACTCAATCAATGTATGAAGGCAGCCCCAATGTTAGCCTATGAAGGTAGCAGGCCTCACAGCAGTGTAAAAACGAATTTAGGAATTTTACACTACCAGGACATGTAAACTACATAGGTACATGTTCTGCCTTTTGCCTACACAGCACCCTGCCCTATAGGTTACCTAGGGCATTCCTTGGGGGTGTCTTGTAAGTAGAAAAAGGGGAGTTTTAGGCTTGGCAAGTACTTGTAAATGCCAAGTCAAATTGCACACACAGGCCTTGCAATGGCAGGCCTGAGACAAGGTTAAGGGGCTACTTAAGTGGGAAGCACAATCAGTGCTGCAGGCCCACTAGTAGCATTTAGTATACAGGCCCTGAGCACACATGGTGCATTCTACTCAGGACTTATAAGTAAATTGAATAGTCCAATTGGGTATGATGCAATGTTACCATGTTTAAAGGGAGAGAGCATATGCACTATAGCACTGTTTAGCAGTGGTAAAGTGTGCAGAGTCTTAAAACTAGAAAAAACAGTCTCTAAAAAGTGGAGGGAGGTAGGCAAAAAGTTAGGTGTGACCAACCTAAGGCTGTCAGGTCTAACAGCTATGCTATCCACAAACCACAACCCTCCATGGAGCATTGTACCAATTCCACAATCCATCAACTACTAACAATGTCTGTAGTGCCGCATCTGTCATTGCCATCATGGGAAGCAATGATACGAACATGTACACCTTCACAATGTATCTCTCCCCTTCTCCATCCACAGGTACCCATACTACTGCCACCATGCAGAGGATGCCAGAGACAGACAGCCCTCCCCATGATGAAGGCCTCAGCGAGGTTTACAGCTCTGAATGTCTGGACATTGACAACTTACTTGGACCATCTGGGAAATCTTGTCAGTCCCCGACCACCAGCCTCACCCTGCCCACATCTGAGTCCAACACCCCTGTGGTAACAGCAACACAGGCAATCCCAATCCAGTGTCCCAAGGACTGTTCAAACAGCAGTATGCCCCACAGTACAGGGACCTGAGTCTACCCCTCACACTCAAGACGATGATGGTCCTGGTGTAGCTGGGAGTGGCACTGTGCCAGAGGCACAGGAACAGGGGGCCAGGACCAGTGGGAGGGCACCTGTGGGCCAAGGGATGGGGCCCCAGGGGAAAGGACTGGCGGGGAGGCCATCTCTGAAGACCTGGGAGCATACCAGCAATCCCAGGTCAAGATGGGCCAGATTCTCACCATCTTGCAGGAGACCCAGAGGCTGCAGTGGTAATACCACCAGGAGGCCATGTAACAGTGGCAAGCCCCTAATGCCACCACGACCACCACTGCAGGGGTGCTAAAGGAACTCATATCCATCCAGCATGCGTCCTCCTCCCAGCAGGCCACTTCCACTGGTCACATACCATCCGTGCCATCCACTTCTGCCTCACAGCACACTTGCATCCCTCCCTCTGTAGCTGAGGAACCCCCCCTCAACCGAAGTCATCCATTCAGACATCCTGCAGGAGCTGATGCCAAGACCACTGCCAGGAATGAGACTCTCCTGAACATTCTCTCTTGTGTGCCACTGACACACCCTGTTGACTGTCCACTGTCATCTCCCAAAATTCCCATGGTCCTTGGATACTGGACCTATGCTACCAACAGCTGGACCAACTGCTCCGATGATTTCAATCACCATGACCCCACTCATCACCCATTGCATTTGTAAATAACAATAAACACCACAGAACACAGCTATTGCTTAACTGTCTTTATTGTAACATGTATGAATTAACTGTTGTACAATACTTCACCCTACTTTAACCATTAACCAGTAAAAGTATGTAAGATGGACAGAAGGGGGAGGCACGTGCAGCAAATATGTTTGTAGAACAGACTCATCCTCATACCCTGGAAAGCTACCTCATATCAAGGGAGGCACCAATCAAGACAGGAACCACAATAGCACCACCCAAATTACTACCATCTCAATAGGAGTCACTGTTTTCCAGCCAACACACATGCAGTACATTGTCGTCCACACTAATGCAAGTACACAAGTGGCATGTGAACACATATGACCATAGCAGAGCCACATTTTCAAGACATTCATTCCTAATGGTCCATCCCTCACAGCTCATAGTACCCAACTAAAGCTGAGTTCCACTGTCAATATTAGTTACCTCCCATGTCCGTCCATTGTGTACAGTGAGGACAAGTTGTAATACTGTTGACACAACCCTGGTTGCCAGTCCCTTAGCAGTTTACACTGTATTACTAGGGCCAAACATCACGGCCATGCTCTTGCAGATATGATGGCAGCCAATAGCACAGTATGCATAGCACTTGACACATCATTGGAAGTATTGTTGGATCAACTCTGTCATAGAGTCAGCTGCATCCTCATTATCTGCCTCTTCATCAGTGTCTATGTCCCAATCACCTCCACAGGCCCAGCTGCCCCCCCCCCCTCAACATCCAGTAATGGTATGTGACATCTCAGAGTCAGATTGAGTAGCATGCAGCAGGCAACTACTATCTGGCACACCGTCAGTGGTCTGTAGAGCAGGGCTCCAGCTGAGACATGAGGACACATAAATCTGGCCTTTAGCAACCCAAAAGTCCTCTTGATGACATGCCTCATCCTGCTGTGGGCCTCATTGAAATGGTTTTCATCATCTGTTGTTGGATATCTCACTGGTGTCAGCAGCCACAGAAGGTTAGGATAGCCAGAGTGATCTGTGTGCACAAAGGTTGGCCGGATCATAATACGGGTAGTGACACAGGTTAGAATGTGAAGAGAGGTGACATAACAGTTGAACACATACTATTATATACATACTAATGAGCCAGGCCCTCTCTCTCTGTAGTTGTGCCATCATGTGTGGCACATTGCTGTTCCTCTGGATGTAGGAGTCATGCACAGCTCCAGAAAACTCGGTTGTCACTTCTGAGATGTACTAGTCAGCAAGACATACCACCTGGACATTGATGGAGTAAACACTTTTCCTGTTCCTGTACTCTTGTTCATTCACCCTGGGAGGTACCAAACAAAAGTAGGTGCCATCTATGGCCCCTATCACATGAGGGACATGTGTCATAGCATAGAACTCAGATTTAACAGTGGCCAAATCCGCACATTGGGGGAATCTGATTTAGCTGTCCAGGTGTTTCATGAAAGCACACAGTACATCGGACAACACTATACTGAACATACGCTGTGACATCCCTGCTGCCAAGCTCACTGTCAACTGGAACGAGCCTGAGGCAAGGAAGTGTAGAACAGATAAGACCTGTTCTGTGGGAGGGATGGCATAGGGATTACAGAAGGCTGGCAAGAGATCCGGTTCCAACTGGGTACACAGTTCCATGATGGTCTGACAGTTCAGACGATAGGTCTGAATGATGTGTCTCTCTTCCAGTGTAGCAAGGTCGAGTAGGTTCCGGTACACCGATGCATGTCTCATTCTTACCATTGCACAGTATCTAGAAATAAGAGAGAGGGAAAGCCACACGTTGATATCAACCGTTCACATGCCACTTACACTTGACATGTGGCTGGGTAACATACACATTTGGTTAGTCTGTCTACGATACAGAAAGTGACTGCATATGTTGTGTCATAGTTTTCAGCACACACACTTGACTATCCCTGAATGTTACATGTGTAAACCTTGCTTTGATGTCTGTACATAGACTATATATGCACATGTCACGAGAATTCATGCATAACACACTTATAATTAACCTACAATACTCTAGCTAACTGTAAAATGGCAGCCTCCTGTCCTGCAAGCACAGGACCGACGAAAGTAACCTAATTCTGCTGGCCGTAGGCAGTCACAACCATCGTGCAACTCCTCATTGACTATCATTGTTGCCTATGGGAGACTAGGGCCAATGATGATCACCGCTGGCGGTGACGATCATGTACGCGGCGACCGTGACCACCATTTTGTGTTGTATAGCTCACTTGACTCCTGACACCCGTGCAATCAAGACCTCCACTGTGTGTGCTGCTGTGTTCTGTCTCTGGGAGCCATTATGCCACACCCTGCAGGAGGTAGGGTCCCTGCCTTCAGCCAGGAAGAACTGGAGAAGCTCGGGGACGGGGTCCTACTCCTGTAAGGACAGTTGTGTGGGGCCCCAGAGCAGCAGGTGAGTCCAATGTTCTTGTCCTGTCTGATGGTGATGTGTGTGGGGTTGAAAGGAGTGGAGACAATGCACATGAAATGGATGCATGCAGATGGCAGACAAGTAGGTGCAGAAGTGTCATGAAGACACATTTGTGTGGTCATGAGATGTATCTGAGGTGTGAAGTCTACTGCTGTTGGTGTGATGCCACTGTGTGTCACCCATACAGGTCAGCGCCCATCAGAAGAGGGGATTTGGCATGACATTGCCAAGCAAATGTGGACCCTGGGTGTCCATGCCCAGTGGAACAGCCACTGCAGAAAGCAGTGGGAGGACTTGAGGACCCTTGGACCCTGACCTTGGACCGGAAGACCATTGGACCCTGACCCCCCTAATGGGCTTCATTTTGGCAGTGGCCTACCATGAGGTGGATGGGGGCATGAGGGCAACACAGCAGCTACAAGGGATTAAGTACACATTCCCACCTCCTTAATGTTAGGCATCTATGGAATGGGTACCCTACTAGTGGGTAGATGTTGTGTAAACCATTAGTATTTGCACATCGGCTATGGCTATGAGCCATCCAGGCTGGAAGTGTAATGGTTATGTGTGTCAGAACCATGAATACTGTGACTCTTGCGGGTAGGACTTTAAATATTGGATATTGTCTCCTGACATTTGTCATATTTTTTGTGACATGCTCCTTCCATCAACATCGGTAGACCTGATGAGGTGTCAGGGCAGTGACAACACTAATGGTCTGCCACTATGAGAGATAATTGGTGTAATCCAAATCAGATGTCTCAAATTGTAAATGCGGATGGCTGCAGTGGACAAAATGTAACACGCTACATTGTTGATGGATTTGTTGGCATGCTACCTTGCCATGCAGAAATCGGTAGAGTAAGAAGTACAGGGTAGGTCTATGTAATCGACAATGGGTGTGTGCCAAGTCCTGTGCTACTGTGCATTGTATGACCCTTCATGTAGTCAAAGGTGCCAATGTTCCCACATTAGCTGGATTACAGTGCATATCTTTTGTTTCCCTTCTGATTTCCCCAAGCTGATCCTTACAATGTAAAGGTATGCAATAGCATGGCATACCAGCAGTTAATTATGTTGTCAGTCTGTGTGAATGATGTGTAGGTGTTGACCCACTGCACCCTTTCTTTCTCTAACCACCCTCCCTCCCTCTCCTCCTCTGTCTTTGTGTGCATCAGCATCATCAGGTGAAGGAGAAGGGGCACTGGCGAATGGGGAAGCTGCAGCCCATGGGACCAAGGAGGCTGATACCAGAGGAGCCGAGGGGACCACTGGGGCGGAGGGCGAGACGAGTGCCACATGGAAGACCAGATCAACAACATCCTCTTCAGATTTCTCCTCTGATGGACACTCCCTGGCAGTGGCAGACCCATCTGGGACCAGCCCAGCACCATCCTTGTCTTACAACCCCCTTACTAGCACCTGCTTCCCTGTAGCTCCCCACCCAGTTGTCCTTACCCGCTCACCCAAGAGGGTGGGTGTCTCCTTTGCTGCAGGCACCTCTGCTCCTGTCAGCCCTGTAGCCCTCAATGAGGAGGCTATTGGCAACCATTGTGAATGCCATCCAGGGTTGGCATCACAGATGCAGCAAACCAATGCCTTCCTGGAAGGCATTTACTGTGCCCTGACTTGCCTGCAGAGATCCTTTCAGGCTCTGGTCTCCTCATTGACAGCAGCCAATGTCCCTTTGTCATCCATTCTGCCCTCCAGCTACTTGTATTCAATCCCACACCCCTCTCACCACACCTATCCAGAGCACACAATCTGACCAGCATTCATCCACCTCAGCAGACACGGTTTGCAAAGACAAACACAGGCACCACAAGTCCCACCCTCGCTATGCACCCAGCCAATATTCACATGCACGCACAACAACCACTCCCTACACAGACTCCCCCACCACCTCCTCCCTCACAGACACAACACCACTCATACCTTCTTTCACCACATCCACACTCCCAGATCCATCCACAAGTCCCATCATGTCCACCGTCACCACAATAGCAGATCCCTATACATGCAACCCATTCAACACAAGTGCACTCCCACACTCCCACATGCAGCATATCCACCTTACCTGCAGGCACCATGCCAACAGACACTCACACATCAACCCTGTCATCTCCCTATATCTCCTCCCCTTCTCCCAAGACTCCCAAACGCCCACACTCACCTACCCAACAGACACCCAGCACACACATGGCTTCCACCCATGCACCTGCACCCAAGGCACCTATCATGACACACCTCACAACCACTCCCTCTCCCTCCCCTCCCACCCATTTTTCCCATGACCACCCTTATATTCCTAAAAAAGATTCCTCTACGTGTTTGCCCTGTTCCCTTCCATTGACCCTGTCCCTGTTTCCCCAAGCGCCCTCATGCCCTCATCATTCCCAGTCTTTCCACCTCCCAGCCCTCCCCTGGCCTCCCTGGTAGTGCCCATGCCCCTCACACTTCCCCTACGGGGACTACCACCGCACTAAAAGACAAGGGCCCTCCTCCTAAGGGCCATATGAAGGGGAAAGCCCACCTCAAAATCTAAATCTAAAGGTTCCCCTCCCAAAGCTAAACCTAAGGACCCCTCACACAAACCCAAAGCTAATGACCGCCCACCCAAACCTAAACCTAACGACCGCCCCCTCCCAAACTCAAATCCCCACCTTGCCCGCCCATCACCCCTAAGGTGCCTGCATGCCACATTGATGCCTCTGCCATGTGGAGCCCACTTTGCAGTCAGGAGTCAAGCTGGGGCCGGGAGCTCTGCCCAGTGTGTGTGAGCCAATGGACAATTTGGAACTGGCCATTAGTCCTCTAATGTCTATAGGTATTTATTGAATGAGGAAACAATTTTAATATATCCGCACCAATTACTCGTTTGTGTTGAGGTTTACATATTTGTCCTGCCTTTCCTTCCAGATGTAAGTGTTGGAAATGTGTGAATTAGTGTTTGTCTTCAGTGTATGTGATGTGTTTGTGTAGCAGAATGAGTTGTGTGGGTGAGTTGTGCTATGGACTTTTGATGTGTTGTGTGGCATTGTGTGGTGGTGGTGTTTGTATTGTGATGCATCTATGATGTACTTTGTGTGTTGGGTAGACGTAGCGTGTGATGTGACATGCTGTTTGACAGTGTTATTGTTTGTACTGGTTGTGTGCTGTTGTTACGTGTTGCTGGGAGTGTTTTCCTGTGGGGGTGTGCATTGTGCCTCTCTGCCAATGTGTTTGTGTGGTTATGATTATGTTGTGGTTGTGTAACTCAGTGGTGTTGTGCGTGGATATGTCTGACAGTGGTGGAGGTGTGTGTGTGTGCGGTGTGATGAGTGTATGACACGTGTATGTTGGACATGGTGTGTGTTTTTTGTGTGTGTATGTAGATGTGTTTGTGTGTTGGTATGGGTGTATGTTTGCGTGTGTGTGTGAATGGGTGTGGCTAGCCGTGGCAGGATTGTGTGTTGTGTGTTGGTGTGTACTAATGGCCATCCCTCCAGTGTGTGCTACTTGTGTGTACTTATGGGTGTTGTCTTCGTCGCTGGTTCTGCAGTTGTATGGGCAGCAGTAGCAGTGGGAAGACTTCAAGTTCAGGTTGCATGTCGGCTGCGGACGTGTCTGTGTTCCAGAAGGTGAGTGTTTCCTTTTATGTCACTCGTTTCTGCCAGCATTTTCGTGGCGGTCTGAATGCCCCGGAAATCATGGCAGTGTGCTGGGTCTTAATATGGTTGGGGGAAACATGATCCCCGGCAGCCTGGAAATGCCTACTGCCTACTACCGCGGTACTAGTGGTGTTTTGGTTGTGTTCTGTTGAGAACACCGCCATGGTCATTATATGGTGGTCTTCAGCACCGGTCCGGCAGTGGTGCGACCACCAAAGTCATAATGAGGGCCTGTGTCTGGCTTTAAAAGGTCACCTACAATAAAGCCTTTGTTAAAGAAAATCTGTGCATACCCCAATTCAAAGCCTGCAAGTGTTTATTAACAAAAGTAAAATCACTATCTGAATCACAGACTTGGGTGACAAGGGGATACCTTAACAACCTGTGAGAACAAAAGCAAAAAAAAACTGGGACAAGCCACACATTTCTGTTCTAAAGCACAGGGCTCCAATGAAGATCATGGTAGGGCACAGAAACAAAGATGTTTGACTGGTGCAGGGTCTGAAGCCATGTGAGAGCATATAGGAAATCTAGAAACTGAGAAACATAAGTGAACTTTCACAGTTTAGCAGGCTATTTATAATTATACTACAATGCCAGACAGGAAAGCAATGCTTTATACGTCAGAGGGCACATATTTCGCAGCGTTGGGTAGCATTGAGCAGAAAGATGGCTGATTCTATCCCAGATACGTAGGCAATATTGTAAACATCAGATCATGAAGTCCAGAAAACCTGAGTGCGGAATGATCAGATTTACTGCAGGGAAGTGATGTTAAATTATCACTTTCAGTCTCAGTATGGTTACTGAAAGGTTTCACTAACTACGCTTTTGATAGCTCTGCATTTGGCATGCCCTACATCAGTGGCGGCCGGCAGATTTAGGAGGGAGGGGGCAGGCGGAAGGCACACACACACACACACTCATTCTTACACACACAGACACGCACGCACGCACATCCATTAACAACACTCATAACATTCAAACATGCACGCACGCACCAAACATTAATTTTAAAAGTTCACACACACTCATTCTTTCACACACACATGCACGCACATCCATTAACACTCATAACATTCAAACATGCACGCAGGCACTAAACATTCATTTTAAAACATCACACACACTCATTCTTTCACACACACACGCACGCACATTTATTGACAATACTCATAACATTCAAACATGCACGCATGCACCAAACATTCATTTTGAAACATCACACACACACACACTTACCTTCAGCCTTGAGGTCCCAGGAGGGTTGGGGCTGCTGCCAGATATTTATATTAAGTTTTCTTGTTTTTTTGACAGCCTGTCCCCAATGTAAGCAAGTGATCCAAAAGCCCTATTGTTTCTAGCAGAACACTAGTGACGCAAGAAATACACACCAGGCCTTAGAGCATTATTGTATAACATTTCTAGGAAGGCAGCAGTCCCAGCCTCGTCACAGAGTGGTATGGGGTCAGTGAGGCTGCAGACCCCATTCCACTCTGTGACGAAGTGTCACTGATTGACGCTCGCCGTGGGCACCTTTAGGGCTTAAACCTGAAGTGCCCAGGTCGAAGTCAATGGGTGACGCTTTCCTCGTCACCCAGGGGAGGGCCTTGAGGCACCTTTGCTGAGCTGAGGAGGTCACACCCATAGGAGCTGTGACCTCCACAGCCCAGCATAGTTCAGCTCAGGCAGCCAGGGGTCTGCACAAATCGTGCATGTCTCACTCCTGGCCGTCTGAGCTGAAAATGAAGAGTGTCTGTCAGGCTGATCTTTGTTCAGCATGACAGACACTCTTCATGAGGGGCAAAAGGTGGGGAGTCTGTGGCCCTTCTGCCCTAAAGGACGGGCCGTGCCTGCCCCACATTTATTTTTTAAAGTTCTTTTTGTACCTTGGGTGAGGAATTCGCCTGCGAAAATGTCTAATATTGTAACCCTTACAAAGTAGTTAGAATTAAATTCTTTAAAAAACGTGGATTTAGCACAAGTAAAATGTCTAGAAATGTTATACAATAATGCTCTCCCCTAAACTGAAGTCAAACAGTTTGTCGGCATAGCCTCCTGCAGCGGCTTTCCAGGTCCCAGAGCACTAAGGCCTGGTGTGTTTTTCTTGCATCACTAGTGTTCTGCTAGAAACAATAGTGCTTTTGGATCACTTGCTTACATTGGAGACAGGCTTTAAAAAAAAAATTAAAACTTAATATAAATATCTGGCACCCCATCCCTTTACTCAGCATACAAATATGAAATGAAGAGAGGGAAGTTTAACATGTCAATCTCCACTACAGCTGACATCGAACATTTGCATACCTACTTGCAAATCTCTTCTGACATATGCAAAGTAGCTAAATCCATGGGTCTCACAACATTTGCACTGATGTAAGGGAAAGCTGACATTTGACAGAAGACAGGGGACCATGATCAAGGACTTTGTTGGGTAAAGAGCTGACAGATGTCAATCCCTTAATTTGAAAGCTTGATACTCAGCAGAGAAAATCTCTCATATGGTATACCCTGGGGTCGGAGGAAACATCTTTATGTGAAATGAGAAAGCAGCAAAGTTAACCTGTGCAGAAGGTGTTCATAGAAATGTTCAGGTACCTATCAGTAGTGGGAGCCCGCTTTAAAGCAGAACTTTCATGCCCATGAAATGTGAATGCTGCTGTGGTTTTTGGATAGAGAGCTTTCGGCTGTTTTAAGACTGATCACTGGGAACATTTGTTTATTACAAAAACAGAATATTGCTATACTTTTTCTATACTTTAAAATTCATTTTTAATCCTACTTGATTTCTACATCAGACTTGCTTTATTTTTGTGTAGTTTGATCATTTATAATTTTTTCAACTAAAATTAATTTGGGAATTTTATTGTGATTATGTCTTAACTATCTGAATTTATATTTTAAATGCCTACCTTCATTATTTCCTGTTGGTTCGCCATCTATAGTGCTGAACTTACTCCGCAGAGATCTCCACCCCTAATGCAGAGTCTCCACATATGTAAGAGGGTTAAGGGAGGAGTCAGGAGGGGCTGAAGAAAAGTTAGGGAGTGGTTTAGGGAGGGACGTGCCCACACCCACGAAAGAGAAGGCCCACTTCTAATCACAAACTGCACTTCTAAAGTTACTATAGCCAAAAAGGACCCACAACAGTTTTGGCTATAGTAACTTTAGAAGTGCAGTTTGTGATTAGAAGTGGGCCTTCTCTTTCGTGGGTGTGGGCACGTCCCTCCCTAAACCACTCCCTAGCTTTTCTTCAGCCCCTCCTGACTCCTCCCTTAACCCTCTTACATATGTGGAGACTCTGCATTAGGGGTGGAGATCTCTGCACAAAAAAATATAGGAGAGGCAGAGGCAGAGCCTTCGAAAGTAAGTTTGTGAAAAGCATTTAGTAGTACATAGTTCTACAGTTCCAGTACTGCTAAAGATATTGCAAAATACAGTTTGTGAATAGGCGCCATAGAGTGCAATTTCTTTCGTTTTACAACCGCTGAACCCAAAACTTTCACCATCTTGTGACTTAAGCCATGATTGCTGGACCAACTGCCCTTGAATAAGCAAGTGTGTAAAGAATCAAGATTATTGTTCAGTTAGGGTACAATAGGATCCGAGGCTCTGCACCAGCTATGATAAATGATGGTGCCAATCACAATTAAGTCCTACTAATCATTGACTGCCCTTGGACTGTTGCTGCCATTTAACACAGGGACATAATTCACAAATTCAGATTCCTTAGTGTTGTATGTACCCTGGGCCCACATTAAATTAAATGCCACTGCTCCTGAAATTGATTGTGCCCCTTTAATCCGTACAGTCTCGATTTTTGTATAACTTAAGGGGACATTCGGTAGGCTGTGGGCATGCATTTGAAGGTGCTCAAAGTAAGTGTTTCCTCATGTACATTAGTATTTCTCATTCTAGATTGAAGCACCGTTACCAAGGCACACATGCTTATTACGGAAGAATGCACTTTTTTAAAAAGGTTGTACACCAATATGGTGAATAAATACACAAAAGGTGATAGGAGGAAAGTCTTAATCACCGTCAGTCACTCTGACTAGCATTTCAATCCACCCTTTTTCAGCCTCTGTGCCAGTCTAGACAGAGGCCTGGCTATTGTCAAATCGGTACTGGTCTTAGTCCACATGGGAACAGTGTAGGAAAGTACCATCTTGCCTGGCATGTTAGCCCCATATTTCACTGTATATATGTTGTTTTAGTCTATGTGTCACTGGGACCCTGCCAGGCAGGGCCCCAGTACTCATAAGTATGTGCACTGCATGTGTTCCCTGTGTGATGCCTAACTGTCTCACTGAGGCTCTGCTAACCAGAACCTCAGTGGTTATGCTGTCTCTGCTTTCCAAATTTGTCACTAACAGGCTAGTGACTAAAATTACCAATTCACATTGGCATACTGGTACACTTATATAATTCCATAGTATGTGGTACTGAGGTACCCAGGGTATTGGGGTTCCAGGAGATCCCTATGGGGAGCAGCATTTCTTTTGCCACCCATAGGGAGCTCTGACAATTCTTACACAGGCCTGCCAGTGCAGCCTGAGTGAAATAACGTCCACGTTATTTCACAGCCATTTACCACTGCACTTAAGTAACTTATAAGTCACGTATATGTCTAACCTTCACCTGGTGAAGGTTGGGTCCAAAGTTACTTAGTGTGTGGGCACCCTGGCACTAGCCAAGGTGCCCCCACATCGTTCAGGGCAAATTCCCCGGACCATGTGAGTGCGGGGACACCATTACACGTGTGCACTATACATATGTCACTACCTATGTACAGTGTCACAATGGTAACTCCGAACATGGCCATGTAACATGTCTAAGACCATGAAATTGTCACCCCAATACCATTCTGGTATTGGGGGGACAATTCCATGATCCCCTGGGTCTCTAGCACAGTACTCGGGTACTGCCAAACTGCCTTTCTGGGGTCTCCACTGCAACTGCTGCTGCTGCCAACCCCTCAGACAGGTTTCTGCCCTCCTGGGGTCCAGGCAGTCCTGGCCCAGGAAGGCAGAACAATGGATTTCCTCTGAGAGAGGGTGTTACACCCTCTCCCTTTGGAAATAGGTGTGAAGGCTGGGGAGGAGTAGCCTCACCCAGCCTCTGGAAATGCTTTGATGGGCACAGATGGTGCCCATCTCTGCATAAGCCTGTCTACACCGGTTCAGGGATGCCCCAGCCCTGCTCTGGCATGAAACTGGACAAAGGAAAGGGGAGTGGCCACTCCCCTGACCTGCACCTCCCAGGGGAGGTGCCCAGAGCTCCTCCAGTGTGTCCCAGACCGTTGCTATCTTGGAAACAGAGGTGTCGGGGCACACTGTACTGCTCTGAGTGGCCAGTGCCAGCAGGTGACATCAGAGGCTCCTTCTGATAGGCTCTTACCTCTCTTGGTAGCCAATCCTCCTTCCTTGGTAGCCAAACCTCCTTTTCTGGCTATTTAGGGTCTCTGCTTTGGGGAATTCTTCAAATAACGAATGCAAGAGCTCACCAGAGTTCCTCTGCATCTCCCTCTTCACCTTCTACCCATAGGGAGCTCTGACAATTCTTACACAGGCTTGCCAGTGCAGCCTGAGTGAAATAACGTCCACGTTATTTCACAGCCATTTACCACTGCACTTAAGTAACTTATAAGTCACGTATATGTCTAACCTTCACCTGGTGAAGGTTGGGTCCAAAGTTACTTAGTGTGTGGGCACCCTGGCACTAGCCAAGGTGCCCCCACATCGTTCAGGGCAAATTCCCCGGACCTTGTGAGTGCGGGGACACCATTACACGTGTGCACTATACATATGTCACTACCTATGTACAGTGTCACAATGGTAACTCCGAACATGGCCATGTAACATGTCTAAGACCATGAAATTGTCACCCCAATACGATCGGCTGCTGACTGCTCAGGACGCCTGCAAAACCGCAACAAAGTAGCACGACGACTACTAGAAACATTGTAGCACCTCATCCTGCCGGCTTTCTCGACTGTTTCCAGGTGGTGCATGCTCTAGGGGTAGCCTGCCTTCACCCTGCACCAGAAGCTCCGAAGAAATCTCCTGTGGGTCGACGGAATCTTCCCCCTGCTAACGCAGGCACCAAAAGACTGCAACACTGTTCCTCTGGGTCCCCTCTCATCCTGACGAGCATGGTCCCTGGAACTCAGCAACTCTTTACAAGTGACTCGAACAGTCCAGTGACTCTTCAGTCCAAGTTTGGTGGAGGTAAGTCCTTGACTCCCCAGGCTAGACTGCATTGCTGGGTATCGCGTGATTTGCAGCTGCTCCGGCTCCTGTGCACAGTTCCAGTATTTCCTTCATGCACAGCCAAGCCTGGGTCCCGACACTCTTTCTTGCAGTCCACAACCTTCTGAGTTGTCCTCCGGAGTCGTGGGACTCCCTTTTGTGACTTCGCATGGATTCTGGTTCACTTTCCTTCCAAGTGCCTGTTCAGGTACTTTTGTGGGTGCTGCCTGCTTCTGTGATGGCTCCCTGAGTTGCTGGACGCCCCCTCTGTCTCTTCCTCCAAGTGGCGACATCGTGGTCCCTCCTGGGCCACAGCAGCACCCAAAAACCTCTACCACGACCCTTGCAGATAGCAAGGCTTGTTGGTGGTCTGTCTGCGTGGGAATACCTCTGCAAGCTTCATCGTGACGTGGGACATCCATCCTCCAAAGGAGACATTCCTAGTCCTCTTCTTTCTTGCAGAACTCCAAGCTTCTTCCAACCGGTGGCAGCTTCCTTGCACCCTCAGCTGGCATTTCCTGGGCATCTGCCACTCTCGACACTGTCGCGACTATTGGACTTGGTCCCCTTGTCTTACAGGTACTCAGGTCCGGAAATCCACTGTTGTTGTATTGCTGGTGTTTGTTCTTCCTGCAGAATCCCCCTATCATGACTTCTGTGCTCTCTGGGGGTAGTAGGTGCACTTTACACCTACCTTTCAGGGTCTTGGGGTGGGCTATTTTTCTAACCCTCACTGTTTTCTTACAGTCCCAGCGACCCTCTACAAGCTCACATAGATTTGGGGTCTATTCGTGGTTCACATTCCACTTTTGGAGTATATGGTTTGTGTTGCCCCTATACCTATGTGCTCCTATTGACATCTATTGTAATTCTACACTGTTTGCATTACTTTTCTTGCTATTACTTTCCTAATTTTGGTTTGTGTACATATATCTTGTGTATATAACTTATCCTCATACCGAGGGTACTCACTGATATACTTTTGGCATATTGTCATAAAAATAAAGTACCTTTATTTTTATTATATCAGTGTATTGTGTTTTCTTATGATATTGTGCATATGACACCAGTGGTATAGTAGGAGCTTTACATGTCTCCTAGTTCAGCCTAAGCTGCTTTGCCATAGCTACCTTCTATCAGTCTAAGCTGCTAGAAACACCTCTTCTACACTAATAAGGGATAACTGGACCTGGCAAAAGGTGTAAGTACCTCTTGTGCCCACTACAAGCCAGGCCAGCCTCCTACAAACAGTCCATCCTGAACCGCAAGCCCCCCCACCAGAAGGGATCAAACACAAGTCTAGATTGTCTTCAGCCTTGGCAGGCCTCGTCATTGAGGTAAAGCTTTGAACCTGGAAAACAGCTAGTAAAAAGGATCAATGCCCACCACCTAGCAGGTAGAAAGTGTTTAGGGAGGCTCCTAGAAAGCCCTATAGGAGGAAGCATGAAGGAACACAGTGAACCCCAAGGGATTTCTCACCCAGATCCCAGAAAACTTGAAGCTGCCTCATTTATGGAGGCGGCCACTTCTACACAGTATCAAAGCAACAAGTCCATCCCCTGTAACATGAATGAATGAATGTTTGCTATACATCTCCCACCATAGGCACTTTTATTACATCCCACAATATGATTATGGTGTGTGTTGGTATGTGTCTGTTTGCTTGTGGGTGCTTTGTGTTGCCCAGAGCAAAGGATTAAAAAGCAGTGGTGGAAATGAAAAGGAAGCCTTCCTTGTTTTTTAAAGATGTTTCCAATGCAACTCTGCACCCAAACAGGCAGCTTTGAATTTAGCGGATGGGAACAAGGTATGCAGTACTATATTTACAACGAAACACACTCCAGTGATATCATCTGTCATGCACAGGGTAATAGTGGCATTTTGATGGGATGCTAAACACAATTTAGCAGCGTACTGTGGTCCAAAGACAGACGCAAGGCGTCTTGCACGAGTTTTGTTCTAGAGGAACACGTTCAAGTAATGGAAAAAACATATAATTACCAGTTACCCAATACTTGCTCCTCTTTTTTTGAAACCTGTATCTCATTCAAAGACGGGGTGGGCTAATTGCCACAACTTCCGTCATTCTGACTTTGTGTGGAAACCGATGTTTTTGCAAAGTCCCCAACCTGTTATGCCCACTTTGCATTATCTATTGGTGGTAGCGCTATGTGATGCAAGCCGTCTACTGTTGTGCCCATATCAACTTTTGGCACAAACTAATTCTCTGTCTGAAACTTGATTGTTGTTGCAAGTTACATCTCCACCGTTCGAGCTTCTGCATTACTAATTAGTAAACCTGGCCATTACTTTAGTCTATGAAAGCACATCACTGTGTAGTTCTTTTGATGAGATAGCAAAGTTGCCGCGTAAAGCTTGCTTCGGTAACAAGAAGTAAACTTAGAGAAGAAATGGATGCCGCACTATTTGTGTCTGTGAATTCTTTGGAAAACACATTAAAATAGTGTAATGCATGTGAATGCGTGTGCTCTGCCCTCCTCAAAATGAAATTACAAAACTGTTTTTTTTTGTTACATGCCTCCATGAGAAACTGTTTTAGGAAAAGATTTAAAGAAACACAACAGATTTTTTTTCTCACATGATTTATTATCCAGCTTCTCTGCTCTCTATCCAATTTCTCTTACCCAGAAAGTGTGAAACCTCATCTTTTGCTCCTGTATAAACCAGGTGTGGCCGTATTTCTATAAGATGAACACCTGACTCTCCAACCACAACATCATACTATCACTTTCACACAGAATACGCTGGAGTGATAGATTCTAAAAATTATTTCTACAGCACAGTGCACTAAAATAAAAAATTGATTCCTAGGGGCAATCCTAGGCTTTAAGGAAAAGCTGCAGTATTAATGAACGGCATCAGAGTGATGGAGTGTTAAATCCCTATAGCTATGCCCCTCTTCGGTGTATCCTTTAGAAAGAGCTGCCTGACCTAATAACAATTTGTCAAAAAAGGGCTCGGGGCATTCAGAACTTTTCGACACCATATTAATAGTTTGTTGCTCATACTTTTACTCAGTGAGAATTTCCTGGATTCATCCTATGCACCCCTTTTGTGGTTTTGAAAAAAAAACACTTTTTATATGCACCTGTTTGAAGGAAATAAAACGAATTCTCAAAAAATAAGGAAGCCTTATGAGGCATGCTTGTGTTTTGACTTAAAATACTGTACTGAAATATTTTTTGAATATTTAACATTGGATCCATAGAAAGACCTAGGGCCATATTTATACTTTTTGACGCAAAACTGCGCTAACGCAGTTTTGCGCCAAAAAAATTAGCGCCGGCTAACGCCATTCTGAAGCTCCATGCGGGCGCCGTATTTATTGAATGGCGTTAGCCGGCGTTAGCCGACAGGCGCTGCCAGGTGTGCGTGAAAAAAAACGACGTACACCAGGCAACGCCGGCGTAGGGAAAAATGGCATTTGGGTGTCCCAAAATGGGGCAAGTCAGGCTGAGGCAAAAAAATCGTCTTAACCCCATTTGCGCCATTTTTTTTGGGCGCCCAGACGCCATTAACATGACTCCTGTCTTAGCAAAGACAGGAGTCATGCCCCCTTGCCCAATGGCTATGCCCAGGTGACTTCTGTCCCCTGGGCATGCTCATTGGGCATAGTGGCATGTAGGGGGGCAAAAATCAGGCCCCCCTATGCCACAAAAAAAAATTAAAAAAATACTTACCACAACTTACCTTTTCTTCCCTGGGATGGGTCCCTCCATCCTCGGGTGTCCTCCTGGGGTGGGCTAGGGTGGCAGGGGGTGTCCCTGGGGGCAGGGGAGGGCACCTCTGGGCTCATTCTGAGCCCACAGGTCCCTTAACGCCTGCCCTGACCCAGACGTTAAAAAGAGGCACAAATGTGGGTTTTTTTGCCCCGCCCACTCCCGGGCGTCATTTTTGCCCGGGAGTATAAATACCACGCACATGCCTGGGAGTTATTTTTTAAGACGGGAACGCCTACCTTGCATCTCATTAACGCAAGGAAGGTGTTCACGCCAAAAAATGACGCTAACTCCATGAACTTTGGTGCTAGACGCGTCTAACGCCAAAGTATAAATATGGAGTTAGTTTTGCGTCGAATTTGCTTCGAAAAAAACGACGCAAATTCGGCGCAAACGGAGTATAAATATGCCCCCTAGTTTCCAGTATTTTCCATTAGAACTTTCTTCAATAACTCTCTGCACCATAGTAAAGTATCTGGAACCCAAGCAAGAACACCAGCGTATCTCAAATGCACTATGCCTAGTTGGATCACTGTCAATTACTGTCTCTCTTAACTGTGGCTGAGGCATTGACTTTTTCTCTGTGGACTGTGAAACTCATAGGTCCTTATGTTAACAAAAATAGCAACTAGCAAACCGGTTTGTGACTGCTAACATGGCGCCTCAGAAAGAACGTGGCTAACTTTTTAAGGATTTTATAAAATTGAACAACAAATTGAATGTTTATTGATTTGTTACTTTGTGACAGGATCAATTAAAAATTCCCAAATTGGGGTTCGTAAATCACTAAAAGTGATTCACTATTCTCATTTACTGAACTTCCACAATTAGCTAATAGTCGCAGGATGAGTGTTTTGCATTAGTGCATTTTTATCGAGTGGAAGAAGGGCTGCGTCTATGCTATGGTAAGAAAAATACATATTTAGAGTATAGTGCAGAGAAAAAGAAGCAGGCAAAGGAGGGTTTATAGCATCAGAGTTAAACTCTTTTAACAAGTGAAGTAAGACATTTACACTAAATACAGGCTCATTAATTATTCTTGAACTACCGTATGAGCTGTGTCCATTACTACAAGGAATCACACATAGCAGCAAGGTGATTACAGGCAGCTGGCAACGGAAACCTAGATTGATTTCATTCCTAAATCCACATTCAGCAAGGGAAAGAAGATGTAATATAGCACACAGACAAAGTATGCTTTAAAATGTCTATTTGCACTGCTGAAAGAATGCTTCTGATGTTTACATAAAAGAAGTGAAGCACTGCAGTATGCATCAGAAATATGTAAAATGTGGCATGTTCTGTTGTGTTGCATAATCTAGCAACTAAAAAGGGTCTTCTCATGCAACCAATTGTCAATCATAGTGATTATGGAGATATACCACCCCCTCAATAACCAAACCAAGATCAAGTTGCAAACTAAGCAACTGAGGGAAGGTCATTCTGATCACAAAGCACCAGCAACTACTTTTATGGTAAGTATTTAATGCTATCATTTTAACTTCAACAGAGGAAATGTAATATATAGTAAAAAAATATGTTTTTTGTTCATTCACAGGTCATACAAAATATTGGTTAAAAAAAGCACACAATATATTTGTAGATTAAATGTAAACATGCAAAATAGAAGCAAACTTTCTGTTTAAATTTTGCTTTTAAAACATAGCAAGAAACAAGTGTTACCATTACTGTCTTCCTGTTTTTCTGCCTTTTATTACAATCATTCTCTCACTAGAAGTAGGAGTCGAAGTACCTTACACATCTGAAATTTCTCTTTTACTGCCCATTAAACTAGTAGCTTTAGCACAGACAAATTGTTGTGACTTGATGCCTTTTCACTATCTTCTGCAACATCCCCCTCAGCCCTTCTAGTAGTAGTTACTGTCTATATCAAAAATATTTGCAATCTTTTCAAGCACTTTAGCAACATCAACACTGATATCGCAAAGCTCGATTTGGAAAAGTGATGATCTAAATTTTACTATTTTACTATTTTACTTTGTATAAGTGCAATGGATTTCATCAACTAGACACACTGATAATAAAATTTGAACTTGAACTTGATTTTTAGATTTACAGATCTATCAGATAGTAGACTGGGAGCAGTAGCAAAACCATTCAGAGATCTCACAAACTCTGGCACTCTCTTGCTTAAATATCTATGACGATATATATATTCTGTATTCACATTCATTAGTCCACATAGCGTCGTTACTTACTCTGTCGAGGCACTGATTTCAGGACACAATGCATCACGTGAACCAAAAATAGGAGGAAAACTTGATATTGTGGCTTCATCTAGCCCACTCTCACTTTGGCCTAAAAAGCATAATGCCCTTTGCTGTTTGTTACGGTTCATGCAATACACTTTTCTGTTAGGTAGATTGCAATTTAGCCTGTAAATTAAGCAATATATTTGACAGAGGCATTACATTCTCTCTAATCTGCATAATGAGTCTGCTTGAAAGAGTAGTATTTATAACAAGATGTGTAGCTGTACCTCTAACAGTATGACAGGTTGGCACTTTTCCATCCTGGAGCCTGAAACTTTTCTTTATCTAAACTTAATACTAAAGGTTGATCATCAGTGATCCCCCCATTTCAAAATCAGCAGTAGGTTCTCCAAAATCACCTTACTCTTCACAACTTGATTTTTTTAATTATTTTTTTTGTCCTCATTCAGCCCCGCATTCTGAGCCACCTCTTAATTTGTGCAACCTTCTCACCCTCTAAATAAGAGAGAGGCCCTAACCAGGGGGTGCACCATTATATCTCCTGGTCCGCCTAAGCAAGCCAGCAGGAGTGGCAAGCGGTGAACAATCATTGGACGAAAGATGACAAAACCGATTTCAAATAATCTAAAAATAGCCAGTTCTCAAAAAGAAAACAAATTCAAACAACTCCCCCCCATTTTAATAAAGGCAACCATAGTTCCGCATTTCTCTTAGAACCCTGCGTACTTAAGTCCATGTTCGAAATGCGGAGAGCTGCATTAAGCCAATCCATAAAACTCGGAGGGTGCTCCTTCATCCAATTTTTGCAAATGTCATTCCTGCCCAACACAATTACATAAAACAAAAATTTATGATTAACATTATTCACCCTACTCCATATACCCTCTCCCTGTAACTGCCCGAATATAATCAGCGGGAGTGATACATTGATTTTCCAGCCTAACATAGATGATATTGCCCCAAAGACTTCCTCCCAAAACAACCGAATAGCAGGGCAATCCCAAAACATATGATATCCGTTGCTCCTACCCCACCGCATTTCAGACATTGAATCACTTCTCCCTTCTTTAACGTGGAAAGTTTTGCCTGCGAGATATAAGCTCTGTGTAAGGTATAAAGATGATTTTTCCTTAATGGGGCAGGCTTCACTACTTCGTAAAGAGTCAAAAACAACTTCTTCCACCATAACCCAACCTTATCGCCTAGCACGGCCTTACCCCATAGATTGTTCGGTAGGGCAAAATTCCCATCAAGGGTTTCTAATATTTCCCAATACCAAACCGCCAACTTCTTTACAGGGGCAGAGACCGCAAATTCAAGAAAATAATCCTCCAATGAGCTTACCACACCCAAGCCCCCCCTTAATTTATTTTCCCCACTCTCTTATCTGTAAATACTTTAACCTGGACAGGGATCCACTTGTTATCCTTACCAACTCATCCCATGAGAGTGAAGTACCTTCTCGAGAGAGCTCACCCCACCTTTCCACCCCTGCCCTTTTGAGTGGTAATGCTAAAATATCTTTACAGCACTCTGGGGTCCCCGGGGAGTCCCAAATAGGGGCCTGATAGCTGTAGTAATGAACCCCAAAACGTCGTCTCAGCTGATATCAACTCCTTTCCAATCCTTGCAGCACTTTCAATGTAACTTTTTTGAAAAATGTAGGGTCGCCGAATTTGAAAAGAAAATGTCTTGAGGCCCCTTTTACAGTTGAAACCATTGCCTTATACATTCTGCCCACTGCTGAACCATCTGGGCACAAAAACAACATCTTTGAGTTCTTTAATAAGAAAGCCCAAGCATAATATGCCAAATCTGGTAAAGCCAATCCTCCCTTTTCCCTTCTTCTGCATAATTTCTTCCAAGATATCCTTGGCCCCTTTGAACTCCAAATAAAACTACTTATCGCCTGCTGCATTTTATCCAGATATCCTTTATGCATTGCCAAAGGGATAGCTGCAAACACAAAATTCCATTTAGGCAGAATGAACATCTTAATTAAATTTATCCTCCCGAGAATCGTCAAAGGGAGATATGCCCATTTTTGTAGCATGGCTTTACACTCAACTAACAATTTTCATGCATTCCTCTCCACTAAATCCTTAAGATTATGGGTCACTAAAATGCCTAAATATCGTATTTCCTGCTTACTTGGTATTGACCCTACTTCCATATTCCACTGCATAGTTTCTGTTTTTCCCACATTAATCCGATACCCTGATATCCTTCCAAATTGTTCAGCCAGTTCTTTAACTGTGCTAAAAGCCAATGGCAAATTATTAGTATATATCAGCAGATCATCTGCATATAAAGATTTTTTTTTTCCCAACCTTTGCAACAAAAGGGAGGGATAAGGAGATTTTGCCTGATTTTTCTGGCAAACGGTTCAATATACAAATTAAATAGTACAGGGGACAAGGGACAACCCTGCCTAGTACCTCTAGAATTTGTAATGGGCTCCGTAAGTTTCCCATTCACCAAAATCTTAGCAAAAGGAGCTGTATAAATCTGGTCGATAACCCCACAAAACTTTGATCCTAAATTGGCCCGCCTCAAGATCGATTTAAAAAAATTCCAATTTACTTGATAAAAAGCTTTCATTGCATCTAGGATAATGATTGCCAATGGTGCCCCAAAAGTAGTAGCCATATCTATTGCCCCAATCAATTCAAAAGTTAACTCATGCAAATATCTACCTTTAGAGAAACCTTTTTGATCTGGGTGCACCAAGTTGTTAGCTATCTTACTCAATCTATCCGCTAAAATTTTAGCTAGAAATTTATAATCGCTGTTCAGCAATGATACAGGCCTGTAAGAAGCACATTTTGCAGGATTTTTATCAGGTTTCAAGATTAATGAGATCACCGCCTCATTCCACGAAAGAGGAATATCATTGCCAAATTCCAGAATCCCCCCAAACAGCTCAGTCAGCACGGGGATAATTGAATCCCCTAATACCTTATAAACCTCCACTGGGATACCATCTGGACCCGGCGCCGTCCCAGATTTACTACTATTCAAAATTCTTCTAATTTCCTCTGACGTAATTGGGGCATTCAGCGCTTCCCTCTCCTGCAATGATATACCTAAGGATATATCTGGCCCCATCCAGTCCGTTTGCATATCTTCATCCACCTCTAACTCCTCCAAACACAATTGTGTAAAGAAGTTTTGAAAAGCCGATTCTATTGCCGCCTCATCCGTTCTTCTTTCTCCTGACTGCTCCGTTTCAACCTCCTTGATGTGATTCCTAACACGATCTGTTTTGCCTTTCCAGGCTAACAACTTCCCCGCATTTTCCCCATATTCGAAATGTGCCAATTTGCTTGCCTCCCATTTCCTTTGAATTCTTCCCTGTAATACCTTCTCCAACTGTCTTCTCAACCCATCCAAGCTAGCCCTCAAAGCCTCTGTCTCCCCTGATTCTATTATTTCGACTTTATACTTTCGCATTTCCTGCTCTATCAAATTAATCTAATTTCTGAACACTTTACGTTTCTGGATGGAGCTACTCGTAATCTCCCCTCGAATAACCGCTTTAAACGTGTCCCATACAACTGATATTGGGGCGGATCCCATATTTACGCTGAAAAAGAATTCTGATTCCTTACACAGCTTTACCAGCACCTCCTGGTCCAGTAATAGGGAACGATCAATTGTCCACCGATTACTAAGACTTCTCTGCAGGAAACTCATATCCAGCACAACTGCAGAATGGTGCGATAAGTGAGAGGGCAGATACACTATCTTCTTCACCTCCTCTCTCAAACGTAAATCTAATAAAAAGTAATAAATTTGAGAGGCATGCCTATATTTTTAATTAAAAAATGAAAAATCCCTACTATTCCCCACCCTTTGTCTCCAAATATCGCACAAACCAAATTCCTTCATCATCCTCCTTAAATATTGTTGCGATATAGGCGTGCCTCGCGACTTACAGTTATGCCTATCCAGCTCATTATCTAACACAACATTAAAATCACCCATCAGGATAACTGGGTCAGAGAATTCAAGAAGCTGAGAAAAAAGACGCCTTAAAGGTTCTATATCGTCACAATTGGGGCCATAGTATCCTGTTAAAACCAGATTACGACAACCAAATTGTACTTTAACTATCACCTATCGCCCCGCTGTATCTGATCTAACTTCCAAAATTACAACATTTCCCTGTTGTGATTGTTTGACTAAAATTGCCACCCCTTTAGTATGATAGTTGTGCTCTATGCATGTAAACGTTTGAACCCACCTCAACTTTTGTATTATGTTAATACACTCTGCCTTTGCTAAATGCGTTTCCTGCAAGACTAAGATTTGCACAGTTGAATCATGCAAATACTGTAATATTCACTCCCTTCTCCCTCTCATCCTCAAGCCATTAACATTCCAAGAAAGAATTTGCAATGATATATTCTTCGCCCCCTGGCTTCTCTCCCTACTAGCTATCTTTCAAATCTTACGGAACAAATAACCGGGTTGAACGAGGCACTACTTTTTTCTTTTTTTCTGCTCTCCCCCCCAGCCCTCACCCTACCCCAGCCCCATTCCCCTTCCCCCCATACCTCACCCGTGGAGAAACCCCCCAACTAAGGACCATAATGATCCAAGATTTTAGAGCGCCCCTGCGTTCCTGGGGAATTTAAACTTAGGAAACAATATTATTTAGCGGGATGCCCATCTTTAACTACTTCCAATAATTCATCCGCCTCACTTATATCTCTAATATTATACATTTTGTTGTTGTACATGACCCGGAGGAAGGCTGGAAATTTCAACTGAGCCGAGACCCACAGAGACTTAAAAATCTCCAAACGTTTCTGGAGTTCCCACTGCCTATCCATAGTAACCCTAGATAAATCAGACCTAATCTCAAAAACGATATCATTCACTCTTAAAGATTTTTGTTTCAATGCTCTAGATAAGATATTTTCTTTCATCTGATATGTCAAAAAGTTTATCAACATTTTTCGAGGTCTACTACTGTTCATCCGCATCTTGAAAGGGTCCCGTTGAAGTCTCTGTATTTCCTTTCCAATTTCCTCCTCAGTCTCCTCCAGTCCGACTGCCGCTTTGATTAGTGAAACTACAAAGGCCTTGAGATCGTTACCTTCTATACCTTCAGGTACTTTCAAAAGCTTTAAATTGTTTCTTCTTGAGTAATTTTCCAGTTGCTCAATCCTATTTTTTAATGCCTTCTCGCTTCCCTTCAATGCGTCAATCTCACCCTTATGTTGCGCCAATTCCTCCTTCATACCACCCATAGCTTCTTCAAGAGCCTGAGTTCTCTCCGTTACATCATCAATTTTTCTTTCTAATATAGCACAAACCTCTCTTATCTCCCCTTGATTTACTTCTGAGTTCGCAAAGACTTTCTTTACATCCTCAGAAATAGACAAAATCAATGCCTCCAGCGAAAAGCTCAGCGAAGGGGAGGGGACAGGAACGGCTTGAGCGGATTCCTCGACCACTGCCTTAGGCAAAGAATCTTGTGCCTCTGCGTCCGCTACGGTTGGGATCTGGACTTGTAAGGGGGCCAACTGTTCCTCCCCCGACAATGGCGGGGGGAACGCCTTCTCCATCCCTGCTCCTTCTTTGCTTCCGCCAATTGCTTGGGATGGCGCAACCATACTATTGTCCGCCCGCCCCCTGCCCTCGCCAAAAGCATCTTCCGACTGCAAGGTGGTGACCTCCATTACCGCTTTAACCTGACCAGGGGTAAGCTTGATTACTTCCGGTCTTACTTTAAAAAAAGACCTTAGGGAGGGCGTCAACTTATCTCTCCCCTTAAGCTTGCTTTCCCCCACCTTCCTCACAACAATCCTTCCTCCTTCACCAGATTTGGATTTAGACCTTTTTTTTGGCTAAACCCCCCTTATCTCCCTTATCAGCTGAAGTCACATCAAAATTGTCCACCTGCCGCTGATCAGTCTCCTCCACTCTTGTTAAGAAAAACGGGGGAGAAGGGGTATCACCCCCCACCCCACTCTGCCTCACCATTTTTCTTCTCCGATGTCTCCTTGGGTTGTGCTCCTTGCCTTGTCTTCTCTGTGGCTTCCCCAATGGAGCCGCTAATGCAGCTGCTGCTGCCGCTATTCCCCCGAAGGGGAATACGCGCCGCACCTTTCAGCGCCCGGCGCAGCTCCAGCGCGGCCCGGCGCCACCAGACAGCCCCCGCTGCCCTCCAGCCTGCCTCTGAGCCAGAGAATCGTGAAGCACACATCCGTGTGCCTGTTGCTGCAGTCCGATCGGCAGCCCCGTCCTGCCACGCCCCCCAGGAACCGGAACCTTAAGTGCCCTAGTACGCTGCGCGAACGCCGCAGCACGCCATGTTCTCCCCAATTGCGCTCGGCTTCACAACTTTAATGTTCCACCATGATTTCTGTGGAAATTAACATATATTTTTTAAATATTTGTATTTAATACTTATATAAATTTTAGTCAGCTTCATACATATCCCAAAATACACTGCTGTTTAGCAAAAACAAAATAAAAAAATGTAAAACATTCTCTTAAACATAATTTTAACTTCTTAGTGAACTAATACATCGATATAGCAAAATTGAAAAAAATTATCAATTTTTCACTTTTTATAAGTTTTAAAAAGCACCATGGGGTTTGTAGTTTAAAAAATATTGCACTAAAATTCTACTTGTTTATTATATTTGCATTTGCTTGCTTTTAAATATATGTTAGAGAAATTGAGCACATTTTGAGCTATAATGCCTGAAGCCAATCATGCTGAAAATGGAATTTCAAACACAGCTGATGCATAAGTGCCACGACCCAAAGCATCTGATGTTCTTACTATGGAGGCATTTTGGAGAAGGAGTAAATGTCCAATTTATCATTCATATGGAAGGTTTCGTCCATGCACTAAGGGAAAATAAACGGAACACTTGCAAGGTGGCTTGCAAGTCATATGGCTAAATCCTGAATCTGGTTAATTCACATCACTGTTTTTCGGCACATTGACAATGGTGTGTTGAACATGAGGAAGTCTAACAAGGGTGTGGTGGATAAAAGAAAAAAGTAAAAAGTTCAGGCTTTGTCTAGACTGCTACCCACAAAAGAAGTGGGTGAATTATGATAAAGTCAACAATGTAATCAAGGCCACGTTCTGCTTGGCTTATGTAAGTGGCTCTGCTACGTGAAACCCCCCAGGCAACCATTTTCAAATCTATATCACCATAAAGTTTTATCCTCTGTACTTCAGCGTCATAAGTAGCAACTGGCAGACATTTGCCTTTATAAACTGTCAGGATCTCCTTGAGGGGTTTAAAACCTAGCTTTTTAGGAAACTTGAATAGTGCCTCCACAGTGCGAGTAAACTTGGCAGCAGTGACTATGCCTAATTGGTTTCAAGTGCTTCCGTCATCACGTCACAGTAGTTTCCCACCCCACCTCCTTGAGTTCAATGACTCACTCACCTTGGGTTGTAATCTCCCCGGCTCAGTACATTTCTGGCTGCCATTGGTGTCATAGCTGTTCAGGTAGCAGCATATATGCCTGCTTCACTTTGCCCCTTTTATTTCACGGATCAATCCATTGCAATGCGGTATTGGGGGGGTCAGCACGGTGCCATTGTGTATCAAATTTCAAAACAACTGTTTGTGCATTGTCACCACCACCAAGATGAGTGTTGAACTACCACCGAGCTGAGTGGTGAGCTCCTACTTTCTATTGCTCCTACTTCACATGTGCTCAGCAAATTACAACATTAATCAATTAATTGACCTGGGGACTCCAGAGGGTTCTGAGGATTCCAAGGCCACTTCCCCGAACATATATAAAGCAGACAGAGTAGAGAAGGGAATCACTAGAGTTTCTTTCTGCAGCTATTTACGGCTTCACAGTGTCGTCGCTACCAACGCTCCATACAAATTGCAGGTGGTATACCCATTTGTGCTAACCCAGAAGTAGAGCAGGATGAAGGCCATGGATGGATTATTTACTTCATTAAAGTCTCCAGCCACCATATATGAAGCAGAACACAGTGCAATTTCGTAGCAGTCAAATATTATAAGATAATCAGAATTAGAGTAGTAAAGTAAAATAATGGTTAATATTTTATTTCTGAATACCCTGCCCTTTTCTGCCTCTACACTATTCTTTAACTCCTACTGTTCATTGGTTAATGCCATTTCATTGAGGATGGAAATAGGCCATTGGTCAAAAATGGCTGGTTTTCCTGCTAAACACCTTTCATTTCCAACATTTTATTTATAGGAATATAGATGTCCACAAAGAACATGCCTTTTTGGAGGGATGATGGTTATCAATACACCAGCTGTGGACTTCTTGAGAGAGGGGGAGCGGTGCAAAAATCACATGTGTGTGTCTGTGGTTAAGAGTACAGCACCAGGTAAGTGGGTTTGTTTGAAGAGATGGGAGTGCAATAGTTCATCAGTTATGGATTTTTAATGACAGTTCTAAGTATGTATGGAGGGGAGGGGGCAGTGCATAGATTATGGTCTTTTTTAGCACAGTGTTTTTGGAGAGGGCAACGCTAAGAATTATTTTTTAGATGAATGGATGCAGTGCAGGATACTAAGGGACCAGTTCTGGGTCATGCAGGAGATACTATCTTCATGATTTTGAATTTTGCTAGGAATGCACCAGTTGAAACTAAATGTTTTTCATTATACATTTTCCTCTGGTGAAGGCAGAAAAAATACATTGAAAGAACCTGAAATCCATAATCAGATACAGTAATGGAGCAAGCATTGTTTGGGTCTAGCAAGTTATTTCTTATTTCAGGCCCAGAATTCCATGATGGCTAGTCACTATAGAGAAGATATGGCTAGGATTAGTAACTTTTGGTCAGTATCTTAACTATCTTAAAATAGGGGCACTTAGTCTATGTATGTTTGTGAGAAGGGCAGCATGCAGTGTAGGTTTTCTCTGGAGGAGAGTGGAGGATATTAGGATGCATTTGATGACTTTTGCCAAGTTTTCCCAAGGGGTTGAACAGGTTGACCGGAATGGTACTGGTTTTGTTGGTAAGATGATATAAACCAATCTTAAGGGTTTGCAAACCCTAAAAAATGTAAAAAATACATGCATCCATATGGGCCTGGAGTTGGACCTGTAGCTGTGTAGATGGTTAACAACAAGGTATGGCCAAGGTGAGCCAACTGTGAAGTTGGTTAAAGGGTCTAACATAAGGGCATTACCTTTCAATACCACCCCTACTGCACACACAGCCCAGTGTTATAGGAAGTAGGATTGGTCATCCATTGGTGACTTAGGGGTGGGCCTGGGCAAAACCCCAAATCTGTGAATAATTCCACTGTGTAATGACCAAATGCCCTAAGTAGTGGGGATTGGTTGCTCATTGCTGGCTAGTGCACCAGTCCAAGCCCCTGGCCAATCCTCGTGACCAAACTCTGGGGCATATTTACAAACCCCATAGAGCCACTGGAGCGTCACTTTTTGTGACGCTCCGGTGGCGCTGTTCATTATGCATATTTACAAGGCGGTGCTAAGCCACGTTTTCTGGCTTAATGCTGCCCTGTAAGTATGCCCCCCAATGCCATTTTATGTGTCAGAGGGGCGTGCAATGAGTGTTGCTGTGGGCGTTCCACTGCAACACCCATTGCTTTCAACGCCGCCCCAGTATCACAAAAATGTGTTAATGTGTGGCAGCGTCAAAATGTGCATCGAGGAGAAATGCTTCCCAGAGCAAAACCGCCATGAATGATTGTTTATGTGCAGCAAGTAGTCTCTTTCTGCACATAAACAATCATTAAAAAATGATGTTTGGTACATCAACATAGCACACATAGAAGTGCCATATTGCCATTGTATATTGTTTATGTGCAGTAATGAACACCTTCCTGAATAAAAGCAATCAATCCCCTCAACGGAGACACCCTTGCGCTACGGCGGAAGGATGCCTGCATTGGAGCTAATCAACTAAATTTAGCACCGGCACAGGGGGAAATGCAGGGGTCTGCCATATTTTTGTAAATACTGCACATCCCTGTGTTTCAAAAGTGGCACAGCGCTGCTGATTTTGGCACAGCACTGCACTGTGCCAGTTTGCTGTTAATCTGTACCTCTGTGCACAAGGCCACAATTTACAGCCATCACCCACTGTGCCAAATGCCAATATCAGGTACACACTGGCTGTATTATTTCCACGTACTGCAGACTGTCTGTATTTATGTGCTAATGTCACAAACTTAATAAGATTAGGACAATAAATAATAGGATATTTATTAAGACAGTTCCATTCCTAACAAAAGTGGCTGTGTCCAAAAATAGCATTTTTGAGTTTAGTTTATTTTTATTTTTACTTTTTAACATTCTTTCAAGACGTTTTAGTGGGAAATTCCCACTTTAATGCAAGAATCAAACTTCAATCAAAATGAGGTATACTTCTTGTAAGGAACTCCTCACTACAGTCACCACACAGATTTTTGGCAATTCTAATATTCATGATGCCGGTATTCGTATTATATTCGGTGCCATTCTGGGATGCCAAACTCTCCTTCTTTTGCCACTGTTACCATTGCTGGGGAACTCCATCTCCCAGGAGCCTGCTCTTAGCCCTGCTGGAGGGGCTAACTCTGCTTCAAAGGCTCTTAAGTGCATTAGTGGCACTTTTTTTCTTCACACTTTACACCACTAGCCTTGAGCAACACCTGATTAATTTAAGCACTTAAATGCAGTGTGTTATCACTCGCTCGTTCGGTTCCTGTACTTCTCTATGCAAATGATGCAATTTTAATTGCCAGGACCAGACTTGGTTTACAGAAGCTTGTAAATAGTAATTACATGAATTTTATGAGTGAATTGGAGTTGACCTGGAATTAAACTCATATCATGATCACTGGACTGAAATCCAATAAGCGTAACAATTTCTTTATTAACACCACTAAAATAGAACCCGCTTCATCATTTCCTTACTTAGGCATACTTTCGATGACGGAAGCACTTTTGCACAGGTGTTGAAATGAGATGGATATCTATCCTGTTATTCTAAGATATCATCAGACTTATTAGACCACTGAGATTACATAATTCATAGAGAACTCCTCTTTAACCAGAACTAGTAAAAAGGAGAAAAGGCGTGGCAAAAAAACAAACATCCAAAATACACAAGTCAAGATACCAAATGAAAACCAAAAAGAGCCTTCATGTAATTTTAAACACAACGCTAGCGCTGTTAGTGTGGAAATGTACCTGGGTGCGTCACAAATAACCCCGCATGGGCGAGAGTGCATCAAAAAGGGCTTGCGATGCATTGATGTCACTCACGAGCGAGACCGTGCGTCATTTCTCCTTCTGTCGAGTCAGCATCCGTCGTTTCTTCTCTCTGCAGGAGAGCGATGCGTCGATTCGAACTGCACTCTCAGGTCCAGGAGGCCTTGCATCGTTTTTACACGCCCAGCAATGTATGCGTCGGAAATCCTGCCGCGCGATGATCCAAAACCCTCGCAGCGCAGGTTGTGATCTCACCAGCCTCCATCAGCAATGCTGCGTGTCATTTCTCCAGCCGCGTGCGTCAATCTTTCAGTCACACTGCAGGTGAGCATCGAATTTCAACGGAGTAGCCGGCTGCGTGTGGATTGTTCAGCTGCGGATCGGAATTGCGTCGATCTTTTCCCCACACGGCGGTCAGTGCGTGGATTTCTCACTCTTGACCTGCCAGCTTCTCCTTTCAGGGTCCCAAGAACTGAATGGGCACCACTTGGCAGAGTAGGAGTCTCAGCAGAGGCTCCACATGTTGGCAGAGAGAAGTCTTTGCTGTCCCTGAGACTTCAAACAACAGGAGGCAAGCTCTAAATCAAGCCCTTGGAGAGTTCTTCGCAAGAAGGAAGGCACACAAAGTTCAGTCTTTGTCCTCTAGCACAGGCAGAAGCAGCAACTGCAGGAGAGCTCCACAAAGCACACTCACAGGCAGGGCAGCTCTTCTTCCTCAGCTCTTCAGCTCTTCTCCAGGCAGAGGTTCCTCTTGGTTTCCAGAAGTGTTCTAAAGTCTGTGGTTTTAGGTGCCCTTCTTATACTCATTTTGCCCTTTGAAGTAGGCCCACTTCAAAGAAAAGTCTCTCTTGTTTGTGAAATCCTGCCTTGCCCAGGCCAGGCCCCAGACATACACCAGGGGGTTGGAGACTGCATTGTGTGAGGGCAGGCACAGCCCTTTCAGGTGTGAGTGACCAGTCCTCCCCTCCCTCCTAGCACAGATGGCTCATCAGGAAATGCAGACTACACCCCAGCTCCCTTTGTGTCACTGTCTAGTGAGAGGTGCAACCAGCCCAACTGTCAAACTGACCCAGACAGGGAATCCACAGGCAGAGTCACAGAAATGGTTTAAGCAAGAAAATGCCCACTTTTCAAAAGTAGCATTTTCAAACACACAATCTTAAAATCAACTTTACTAAAAGATGTATTTTTAAATTGTGAGCTCAGAGACCCCAAACTCCACATATCTATCCACTCCCAAAGGGAATCAACACTTGAATCATATTTAAAGGTAGCCCCCATGTTAACCTGTGAGAGGGACAGGCCTTGGAACAGTGAAAAACGAATTTAGCAGTATTTCACTGTGAGGACATATAAAACACATTACTACATGTCCTACCTTAACCATACACTGCACCCTGCCCTTGGGGCTACCTAGGGCCTACCTTAGGGGTGTCTTACATGTAAGAAAAGGGAAGGTTTAGACCTGGCAAGTGGGTAGACTTGCCAAGTCAAATGTACAGTTAAAAACTGCACACACAGACACTGCAGTGGCAGATCTGGGACATGATTACAGAGCTACTTGTGTGGGTGGCACAACCAGTGCTGCAGGCCCACTAGTAGCATTTGATTTGCAGGACCTGTGCACCGCTAGTGCACTTTACTAGGGACTTACTAGTAAATCAAATATGCCAATCATGGATAAACCAATTACATACACATTTTGTATAGGAGCACTTGCACTTTAGCACTGGTTGGCAGTGGTAAAGTGCCCAGAGTAATAAAAACAGCAAAAGCAGAGTCTAGCACACATCAACAATCTGTGAAAAGGAGGCAAAAAGTTAAGGGGGGTCACGCAAGGATGCAAAGTCTAACAATAGCCAATATTTTTCTATATAAAACAAGACCAAATACTATAAAAATCCAACATACAGTAATAAATATATGAATTCTGCAAGATGTACTCAAAAATACAGTTCCTTGAAGTTGATAGGTCCACCTGAGGCTTTCACGGCATCGTGATCAACAAAACCAACAGTTCAGGCTGGCCACAGCATCGTGGGCCAGCTACGGTGTCAGCAAGACTCGCAAACTGTACCTTTGGAATTACAGGGCATTGTGATCCTTGTGGTGAGCTCCGGAGAGCGGCGTCGCTGGCGTTGTGGTGTCGGTTCCGGAGTTGGTGCGGGAGTCATCTCGTCCTTGAAGTCAGACATGTTGTGGATCAAACTCCGGGCTGATGAAGTCAGGAATACTATCATGGATGGCTTCGGGGCTGCGATGCGAAGCGGGACGATGTGGCGTGCAGTGCCCAGAGGTCACAGTGAAGGCAGCAACTCGGTGACGCCGTCAGCAGCGTCGGTGAGACCAGAGCTGTGGTGTGAAGTGGGGGGTTGCCACCAGGTCACGTACAGGCAGCGTCTTCGTCATTGCTGAAGTGCTGTAGTGGATAGGTTCAAGCCGGCTGTGTGGGATGGAACGGTACTTTGTGACCCTCATGAGTGGTGTGCATAGGCCACAGTGCAGGAAGGGATGCCTGGTGATGACACTGGAGTCGATGGTGCAGGCGTCGGTGGACCAGGGCTGCGGTGCGGGATGGGACGGTGCTTTGTGTACCTCATGAGCGGTTTCCACAGGCCACGGTGCAGGCAGCAATGCAGGTGTCAGCAGGTGCGGTGTCATTGGGGATGCCCAATCTGCGGTGTCAGCAGGTGATGCCAGAGTGCGGGGCCCACAGGTCACAGTGCAAGCAGCAGCTCAGTGAAGTTGTCCTGATGATTGTGTCGGTGAGACCAGGGTCGAGGTGTGAAGCAGGGCAGTGCAGCTCGGTGCGGCATCGGTAGGTCACAGTGCGGGCCAGCGGCATCTTTGGTGGCGTCACAGTGGTTTCTCCTCTTGAACAGGACAAATTACACAGTTCTCAGTGCAGCAGGTCGAGGAAACTGAAGTCTTTGGTGTCCCTGATACTTCCAACAGGAGGCAAGCTCTACTCCGAGCCATAAGAGAACTTTCTCAAGCAGGATACACAGCAAAGTTCAACCTTTGCACTCTTTTCAGGCAGAAGCTGCAACTGCAGGCCAATCCAGCAAAGCAACACAGCAAAGGGACAGTACTCCTCCTTCAGCTCTTCAGCTCTTCAGCTCTTCTCCTGGTCAGAGGTTCCACTTGATTCCAGAAAGTCTGTTTTTTTGTCCTTTTCTTATACCCCTATCTGCCTTTGAAGTTGGCAAACTTCAAAGCAAAGTCTCAAGGTCCTTCCTTGTCCAGGCCAGGCCCCAGACATACTCCAGAGTGTCGGAGAATGCATTATGTGATGGCAAGCACAGCGGTTTCAGGTGCAAGCTACCACTCCTCCCACCACTCTAGCCCAGATGGCTCATCAGGATATGCAGGCTACACCCTAGCTCCCTTTGTGTCACTGTCTAGAGTAGAGGTGTAAACAGCCCAACTGTCAAACTGACCCAGATGGGGAATCCACAAGCAGGCATAGTCACAGAATGGTTTCAGCAAGAAAGTGCCTACTTTTTAAGAGTGTCATTTTCAAATTCACAATCCAAAAACTAGCTTCACTAAAAGATGTATTTTTAAAACTGTGAGTTCAGAGGCACTAAACTCCAAATTTATATCTGCTCTCAAAGGGAATATGCGCTTTAAAGTGATTTAAAGGCAGCCCCCGTGTTAACCTATGAGAGAGATAGGTCTTGCAACAGTGAAACCTGTTTTTGACAGTATTTCACTGTTAGGACATGTACAACACACCAGTACATGTCCTACCTTTTAAATACACTGCACCCTGCCCATGGGGCTACCGAGGACCTACAATAAGTGTACCTTACATGTCCAAAAAGTGAAGGTTTGGGCCTGGCAAGTGGGTGTACTTGTCGGGTCAAATTGGCAGTTAAAAACTGCACACACAGACACTGCAGTGGCAGGTTTGAGCCATGTTTACAGGGCTACATATGTGGGTGGCACAATCAGTGCTGCAGGCCCACTATCAGCATTTGATTTACAGGCCCTTGGCACCTCTGGTGCACTTTGCTAGGGACTTTTGTAAAATTTTGAAACTTTGATTGCACTCAATGAGGCTAATGGACTTACACTTAGCTGGTAAGGACCTATCCCCTTTTCTGTGAACTAGCATAACCTTAGCTCTTTGTCACGATTCAGGAACAGGAGTGCTGAGCGCAATCACATTTGATGGAAGTAAACATACTCTACTCAGACGTCAATATCCTGCACAAATACACCTACCGGTAAACTATCAGGTCCTGGGGCACTCCCTCTTACAAAGGTAGTCAAAGAGTTGATGACATCCTCTTTGGTAACCAGGGGCACAATAAAGTTATGAAGACTGCTCTCCTTTTACTCATTCCAAATCTCATTTTAATACTATGATCTTCCAATTAACACTTTCTAGAGTCTTCCATCTTCTATCTCTCCATTATTCTATTTAATCCAGTTAGCAGACTCAAATGTCCTCTACTCAAATTAACTCATATTTCCCTATACTAATTCATCACTAATTCTTTTGGGTTCCAGAGTAGCGTGCTACTTGCCACCATAAAGCACTTTGATGCCTTGTCAGGGGTAGTAAGTGCTATATAAATACAATTACAATTACAGTATGACACAACCAGTCTTTCTACACTGAAAAAATGGCTTTGGGACCTTTTTTACTGTAAGGACACATAAAAACATAAAATACACATGTCCTACTTTTACATACTAAGCATGCTGTATTAGGGTTGGTAAGGCCTAGTTTAGGTATTACTTATTGCTACTTAAAAGGAAGGCTTAGATCTGGAAAAACAACTGTGATTTTGACAGGTTCAAATGGCAGTTTTACAACTGCCCAGCTAGGCTGCTGTGGCTGGTCCACAGTCACGTTTTACATGGTCACTTTAGAGATGGATCAATAAATGCTGCAGTCTTCTAGTGCCATTTAACTTACAGATTCTGGGCAACTATGGTGCCATGTACTAAGGACTTATAGGTAAGTTGTATGTGCAAATCAGATCTTTTAAGCAATTCAGCAAATTTTTAGCGGTCAAAGCTCATTTACTGGGGCCTGGTTAGCATTGTCCCATGTTCAGAGTCCAAATTCCAACAGCATCAGTCCAAACAAAACGGATGTGATCATGCCAAAAGAGGAATTTTCTTACAGCAATAAATCACAATATCATCTAAGGACATATGTCAGCCAAAGAGATAGTTCTATATCAATTAATCTTAAAAAGGATTACCTTCTTCCTTAGTGCAGATGTAAATGTATAAGTTATTTAAAAATGTTTTATTCCTGGCCTTTTTGTCGATAGCTTTTTGGATACTCAGTCAATGTGTGTTTGCCCTTTGGAATAAAAAAGAAGAGATTGTTAGAAAGGCAATCTCAAGTGCTGCCATTATATTTGTTTTAATTGCCATGAATTACAATGAATTGAGAGCACATTTTGACAATGTTTCTTTAATTAGTAAGAGACGAAGACAATATATAGTTTACTTAAAACAACTGGCCTAACAAATATTAATATAAAATTCATGTAGTCGTCGATCATTATAATTTCCACATATTTGCGATATAGAAGCTTAACCGAGTCGCTGTGCAATGTATATATAACCTGTCAAATATGTTGATGTCTCAACGTCATTTGAACATGTTTTATCCGGAGAACAGTTTGGATCACAGTATCATTACAGTCTGTGTAAAATGATTCGATTTGAAAAGAAATCTAAATGCATCTGTCAGAACAGCAGTCAAAGAAATATGTATTGTAACTCTAGCGATTTTCTAAAGCAGATAAGAAATGTAAAACCTGGAAACCTGCGATGTGACAGCACATCTCTTATGAGCCGTAAAAGAATGACAATCAAAAATGTCAGACATTTTCTTATCCTTTAGCAGACAATGCAAACATCATTGAACTCTGTTTTATTTCTCCTGAAAGCTCACTCCAATCCATCTAACCTTCTCAACCATTATTGCAAATAAATGATGACAACTTGACACTTACTTTACACCGGGTACTACTCCAAAGTGATCTATCACTTTTTAATCAAGAGACATTTAAAATCATCAAATAGATACTTTATCTGTGCCATCTGGCGACTTAGAAGCAAGTGGGCAGCTCCTATTCTGATAACATTTGTTCAATGGTATTTTTGTGACATATGAAAGCGAAGTAAAATCAAGAATTCAGCAGGTGACTGGAAAAAAAAGGCTTCTTAGGCGGCCATGTAGCAAAATATTCCGGCTACATCAGAGCAGGACACAGAATTATTAACATGCTTGTTAATCGTTATCACTGTTTTGGTTTCTGTGCATAAGGGTTTAATTTATTTTTTATTTTTTTAAATGTATCTGGTCTTTCAAACAAATTTACCTATTTTACCCTGTCCTTCATCTACAAAACATGAAGGTTCATTTATGTCACAGTCAGCATTATGTAATGTTGGAGTACCCTTGTTTGTGTTTGCATGCCAAAAAGATGGGTGGTATTTAGTTTTCCCTCATTAACATAATTGAACAATATTTCGTTTTCTTTCCAAAGCAGGTAAATAGAAATCTTGCAACAACCAGGGAAATATTTTGCAGATTTTTCTGGGCAATTTCCAATATGTGTAGGTTTTTGACATACCTAACAGTGGCAAATATTTATTATTTATCACGCACTCGTTAGTTGTGAAGCACTGTAACTTTTATGACATATGTTAACATAAGGAGAGTAGAGAAAACAGAAAAAAAAAAAAATATCCTGATAATGACGTCCCCCAGGTCGGATATAATAATTATCACATGCCAAAAAATCGGACACCTAAGAGCTTGGAATTTATCACAGTTTTGATTTCCGCCTTGAAAATAGGGCAAAACGTGAAGGTTTAATTGCTTATGGCATCAAAATCGGCACGCCTCAATAATTTCCAGGCACTTTCAGCTGTAGGTTTGACCTGGTGAAATTTAACGCGGCCTGCAAACTTCATTGCACCAGGTTATTACAGGGTTTACTAAACATAGCACTGCTTATAATTGCAACCTCTGTGCTAACAGGTGTTTGTGCACGGATCGCAATTTACCAGGGCACTCACAGTCAGGTCCAAGGTATTGCCTAGTTTACGTGCTCCAGAAATAATCCATGCCTTGGAAGACATTTTGATCGAGGATGACGGGGGTCTTTGTGTGAGATGCTGGTCTCAATACACCGAACTACACTGGCTGTACTGAGCTTTTTAATCACTGCTTCCTGTTTCCTATGAGGATTTGAAAGCTTTGAGACTAGACGGTGTTTGTAGCTGAAACAAAAAGAGGAGCAAGGGCTAAGATATATTTTGTTTTTGAAAATAACTTTTATTGAATTTTAGAAACATGAGGACAAATACAGTCAACATTGCATATCAGTAGAGGCATTCTTGCTGAGACAGAACGACAACTGTTGAATACAAGCAAAGAAGTGGTAAGCATGTCCATCAAGTAAATAAGACAGAGGTACAAATTGCAGGTATCATGCAGTCTAGTGCAAGAGCAGAAATTTATCGAGACTGTGTAACATAAGGTCTAGTTTGTAAACTGGGAAAGAGGGGAATATATGGAAGTGGATGAAGGTGCTATGGCAGGGTATATCTGGATTCAGTACATATATAGTTATGTTGATGGTATGGTCAGGGTCTCCAGATGCAGGAGATGTGCAGTGCATGGAAAATAAGCACAGGTGGTGGTATGGTGAGAGGGCAAGACTGGGAGCACAGGGTCACTAGGGGGTAGATCATCATTTCCTATAAGTTGCAAAATTAGTGACAGGAACGTAGCCCAGTGCAGAGAGATGTGCCATTTGCGTGGCCCAGAGCCTCTTCATACTGAAGGGCATCTTCCTCTGCAGGTTACCAACTATCATCGGGGAGTGCCAATGTAGGGTGAGTGTGCGCTTGGCAAAGAGGAGCGTCAAAGCGAGAACATACTTTGGGCCATATTTATACTTGCTTTGCGCTGAAACAGCGTAAATTTTACGCTAATTCAGCACAGACTCAATGCCATATTTATATTTTGATGCTAGACCTGTCTGTTAACATCATTTTTCGGATGTGTGAAACCACCTTGCCTCAATGAGAAGCAAAGTAGGCGTTACCGTCCAAAAAATGGCTCAAACACCCTAGCGCTGTATTTAACCACCGGGGCAAAAATGACGCGTGGGTGGTAGGTGGACCCAAAAAACCACATTAACTCCGATTCGCATCAAGGTTTAACCCCTGGGTGAGGACAGGCATTAAAATGAGGCAAAAACACCACTACTAAAGAAGAACACACAAAAGCAACATTACAACCCACAGGAGAAGATGGAAGTGATACTGTTACAGCTTGCTATATGGAACAGAGGACAGCAACAACTCCTGCACACACCACCACGACAACGCAGCCCACAAAGGCAATGCAGAAGGCAGGAGAAGGTCTTCAGAACCAGGATAACCATCCTTGGTCTCAGGGACCTGGACATTATTTGGACCTACAAACTCAACTGGCAAGCCATATTACACCTGCTGCACCACATTGAGCCACAAATCACAGCCAGCCTGCAGACCCCACACACATACCACCTATGACAAAGCTGCTCGGTGTCCTGCACATGCTGGCAAGTGGCTCACTCCAAACAATGGGTGCCCTGGTTGCTGGTGTCTCACTGTCGTCGTTCTCTGCATTCCTGCCAAACGTGTTAGATGCCATCATCTCCCTGACACCCCGCCACATCAGCTTCCCCAATACCCAGCAAAAGCAGCACGAGTACAAACAAGGGCTCTACCAAATCCATGGCATTCCACATGTGCTAGGTGCAATTGACTGCACCCATGTCTGGCTCGTACCACCTGCAGCAACAGAGCACTTATACCGAAATCGCAAGCACATGCATTCCATTATTGTGCAGGTCAAAGTGGACCACCGCAGATTATTCATAAACATTTTGGCCAAGTATCCTGGGAGTGTCCATGATGCCTTCATATTCCGGCACAGCAGGATCAATGAACAATTCCAGGAAGGACAATTTGGAAATGGCCTACTTGTGGGTAAGTCAGCAAAACTAGTAATATACACACAACACACCAACCATGTCGGACACACAAGACATACATCATTACAGTAACATATGGCCAGAGGAACACATGTGTAGGTGATAACAACTATGCACCATGCTGCAGTACAGCACAATCAGTGTACAACATTTATACATACACCCACATGTACGTAACACACCCACAACTTGACAGGCACATCCAGGAAAGGACAGGTGCAGACATGTACCCTTGGACAACAGAAGAACTACACAGACCATTACAAGTGCCCTCAGGTTGCCCACTATGTACACATCACACACACAACACCAAACAAAGAATAGCACAGAAATGTCAAAGGCATACACCATGCCCATGTCATGTAACTTCCAAATAGGCACTGATGCCTCAAGTCATGCCGTTCAAATCACTGCCAGAACAAATATCAACTTGCTCCTATTACAACTGAATCTCATCAACACATAACCAATTTACCTGTAGTGTGCAGAGACATCTGCCTGACACATTGACTCACACACATAGGAAAAGAAAATCTATGCCCATCACATACCCTGTGCCAGATGTGTCAGAAGTGGTACCACACCTACTGTAGTGCAACCTCACAAGCAACACTTACTGACCCATGACACCATCATTTCTGTACCAGATGCAATAAATGACCTACCAGGGGGCAGAGACACAGTCAGTCACTGCAGATCATGGATGTCAAAGTGGGACCCAGTAGGAGAAACCAGGACATCACTAACCTCACATGCACTGTGCCAAGGGGCACATTTGCCAAGAAACTGAGCTCCATCCCAGATCCTGCACTGTGCCTGCGTCAACAGAATAAATGCAAATTTATGTGTAGGAAGATGGTAGAGACACTGCTAGTTATGTTGATCATCCTGTGACAATAGGATACACACCCTTGGACAGCTCATGGCTGACACAAACATTAGCTACCACTCAGGAACACCAAGGGAACAATGTAATAGCCTAGAGTTCCATATTCATGGCCTGGACTTTATGTAACTCTTGGCAGATGACCATTTCATGATGACTTCAAGCCACATTGTAAATTGCTCACCCTCCCATGCTGTATGTAGCGTGGACGGGGTATGCAATGTTTCTTGCTGCAGAACTGTCACAACAAGATACATAGCATGATCATGCAGACTCACATGTAGCTGTCTCCTAAAATCTGAGGAAGTGCCAACAACAAATACCACCCCAAAAATAATCCCTCATAACAGAAAATGTGATGCAAGAGCACAGGATATTCTGTTGACATGCATGGCACAGTGGGTATGCTTTCACTTTCTCTTTAGTCTGTGCCTCTTTTGAATGTGTGGGTGTGTCTTGTAATCCCTGTGTCTGTGGATTTGTGTGTCAACTGTATTTTACCATGTACCTGTGCTGTGGGGTGTCTGTCTGGGGTAGTTGTATAGGTGGGTTAATTGGATTAGCTATTGCTTGGGTGTTAAGTTTCCTTTCCTTATTTAATTTTTATTACAACAACATTTTAACTTTTCAAGCTGTACCCCAGTGCAATGTCTGGCAGGGGGAGACAGACCAGAATGGGGGAGGAGCAGCTGGGAGACTTTGGGTAGCTGGTAGCCCACTAACTCCCATTGGTGCTGGAGATGGGTGGCTGTGTGATACAGGGCTACTGTACAGAGGTGAGGTGGATGCAGTGGGGCAAGGTGCTCCACCACCTGAAGCGGGTGTACCACAGCAGTCCTAACGACCACCAGCTCAAGCATCGCTGGGCTGATCTGGTGGCCAGGGAGCAGGATCTTCTGGACTAATTACCGTTCACCGCACTAGAACGACAGTAGCAGATGTGTTGGCATGCTGCATGCAAAGCTTGTGGACAGGTTGCATGCAACCTGAATGAAGTGTCACTGTGCCTGTATAGACATGGGCTTCACATATCCTAACATTTTAACAATGCAAGTCAGATGTTAATTGAGTCATGCACATCCATCACTAAATCAGACATTTCTGTGCCCAAGCATTGTGTCATTTATGATAAGCCAAGACACCACCAGCATACCATTTGTAAGTGGATTGTAATAACAAAGTACGACAATCCATGTATGGTGGAAAATTGTCAGATTTTAACATATATCATACCTGTCATTATGTTTACAAAGGGGGCATATCCGCCTTAGGGGGCACTGGCTTTGGGGCATTTATTGCCATCACCCAACTGTGACACATCAGTCATGGATTACTCAATGCATGAAAATTGCAGACTAAACATTTAGCAGCTTATCTTCCACAAAGTACCTCAGTGTGCCTTGCAGGACAAGGCAGTATACCTGAGTCGGTTATCTTGCAGAGCACAAGGGTAGTGTCATTTATCTGTCACCCAACTTCCCCTCATTCCATGGAGTTCCATCTTCTACAGATTGCCCAACAATCGCTGTAGCAGGATGTAACACTATATGAGTCTCAGGCGCAGTGTAAGAGTGAGAGTCAGTCTCATTGTTAGTTTGCAGTGGTGTGTGTGTTGCACTGTCCTCAACCTGGATAATTACCTCACTCCTCTGAAATAGTACATCCTGCCATATGTTGTCCACTATTAGTGACAGTGATGTGATACTAACCATGGTTTTCCATCCATATCTTCCAGGTGGCCCTGCTCCCTACACAATAGGTGAAGTTGCAAAATTTGAGGACCCAGATCAATCAATCAATCAGTGTATTTGTAAAGTGCACTACCTACCGTGAGGGTCTTAAGGCGCTGATGTGTACAGTAAGTGTGATTTTGTCTGTCCTGTGTAGTGTTGAAGTGTTTTGTGTGAGTCATGAGTATTGCATCCAATGCTAGAACTGATGAGCTATAAAATGATCAGAAACCAAAGTAGGTTGGGTGGTGATACTGTGTCACATTTGAATGGTTTCCCATGCACCTACTGATAGTCATATCTTGTGAGGCTTGTGGCGCTCAAAGGCCAGCATTGTGTAAACAAGGTGATAACAAGCCACATGTTGCTCCATATGTGTCATAGATGGCACTGTTTTATAAATACTGGTACAGGAACACACCGTCATTCCCACACACAGTGATGCACCATTTAGTAGACAAATTGGTGCACCCCTGTATTGAAATTAACATGTAGGACTGGGTGGCCAATTGTCCTCCAGCATGGTGCAACTAACTTTTTTACTCCACTTATCTAACACATATGTAATGTAATATGCGTGCATGCAGGTCAAGCCCAATCGCTTGCTGGCATGGTAATTGGTGTGTGAGGAATGGTATTGGCTGATCAGGTATTGATGGGTGTCTACACCTGGACACATGAATGTCGAAGAGATAGACCTATGGATACCAACTTAATTTTTGTCATCAGCTAACATATGGTCCATTCCCTGACTCTATGTATTAGTGGGCATGCTGGTGGGTGACCTGAAGAGTTGAGCTGTTGAACTGCATGGCATACCCCCTAAGGCACAGGGGGTGGGAACAACAACTTTGTAGGTAGATGTGATGCTCACAGTATCAACACTGAACCTTCATGGTTACCAACAGCATCCCATACTCCTTATAACAGATGCAAGTTTATGGTGAGAAAATTTGACACAGATGATGAGGAATAGTGGCCCTGATCAATGCGATTTTGACACTACCTTAGCATTGTCACACATGGTACAAAAACTAAGCAGATATAACTTGGTTTGATTCATAAACTTGTTGGGGATGGCTATGGTGTGATGGAAATGGTGCTAAAGCAGCATTGTTGTTTCATCCATCACAGCCATTGCATAATCTGGAATGTGAGTAGGAGTGCATGTGCTAATCAATGTTGAAAATAAGCTACTTTACTGTAAATACTCCACACAATGCTGATACTGATGGTTGCCTGTCTCATTTCAACAGCTGCCAACATGAATGACAGCCAACTTTGTGTTTTTCAGAAGAAGGCAATGAGCTATAGGCACATATTGGCAGTGGAATCTGGGTTCAGGAGGATGGCACACTGCTATTGCTCGGAGCAATCCACTGAAGAGTGGCAGGCATTCAGCCGAGGGGGACCCACACTGCCCACACAGGCTAGACCAAGCACCACAGCTGAGCAGGGGCCTACAGCTACCAAGACACTTATTGTTCCAGCTGCTGCGCCCTCTACTACCATCCCACAGTCACCCACACCTGCTGCCATGGACATGAGTGTGATCAATGATGTACAGAGGGATGTACAACAGGTCCTCATAAAGTTGGACTCCATTGAAAGTGAGGTAGCAATAATTACAAATGCCCCCTAGAACATTAAGAAGAGACTGAAAAGGGCCAACCTCTGAATGACATGATGTCACTCTTCCCAAGTTCACTCCGCTCCCTCCTCTTTTTTCAAGGTTTTTTGTGTGTATTAGGGGGTTTAGTTGTAGGTTAGGGTAGGTTAGTGGGTTACTTAGGATAAGTAGGTTTGGGGTTGGGTTTTCTTCTTCTCATCTTTAGTATGTTGGGGCTATTATGTGTTTATTAATGAAAAAAAAAATATATATATATAATACCAAAAATAAATATATTTGTCTAGTCATAGTTAGTAAATGTGTAGTGTAGTGTATGTTGTCCTGCATGTGTCCTGTGATATAAAAGGAGTGGGGCGGAGAACATCTACAGTGTGTCGTTAAGTGGGTTAGGTAAGTATAGCATAGAGTAGTTAGGGTCTGTTGTGGTAAATGTATAGTTAGGATAGGTTAGATTAGGATAGGTGTTAATAATTTACTTTCATTTCTTTCATAATCATAATAAATTATATTGGGTACTCCCTTACTTCATGTGTCCTCTGCTTGGGTCTCAGGGTCTTCCCATGAGTGTACAGTGAATATTGTGTGTTGCATTGGGGACTCCATCCTGCATCCAAATCCCTCTCTTGACACTTTCGACACCTCCTTATGACTAAGCTGTCACATTGGCAACTACGGCACATCTACTTACCTATGCACTTGCCATCCAGTGTACCACCAACTGAAACTGACTATGTTGACCATATATTGGACAGGTTGGTATGGCAATTCAGCTGACATTGTATGGATTTTGTTTTGGAATGTTGGGCACTTTGGGACATTTTACAGCAGCCTACTTTTTATTCCTATCGTTCTAAACTGACCAGTGGGAATTACAGATGAGGTTGAGTCCACTCTGTTTCACACCTATGTGTTCTACTGGTACTCCCAGCTGACGATCATAGTTGATTACAGTTCCACACCCATCCCTGCAGTATGTAGTGGGTGTAGCATACATGAGTTCAACATGTTTCACATATTCAGTGATTGCTTGTAGGGGATGAGGCCAACATCGACGTACAACATTTAGGTGCCATGTGCAGGGATATGTGCCCACATATTCATGCACTCTTTTACTGACACTCTGTGACTTGAGACATGTTACACACATTACAAATCCTAGGCATAGTAGATGTGTCACAACACACATCCACATGCTAGTTGTGTAGGTGGTGTTTACTAACAAGTGTAATCGTGCAAAATATATAGTATGTCCAGGTCTGAGACCCCAACACAAGTCCAGGCTTGAAGGACATGTCATGGGACAAGTTTGGGTAAAGTGTCTTTCAGTGCAGGGGAACATAAATAGCCAATTGGCGATCTCTGACCCTGCATCCTTGCAGGCAGATCGCTTCCTCCTCACCACTGCTTCGGTAAGTGCTGCCTTTGTTTTGGGCTTGTTTGGGTTTGTCTGGGCTTCTCTGGGCTTGTTTGGGCTTGTTTGGGCTTCTTGGCTTCTCCTCTCCCGGAAGGCCCCACACCTCTCCCTCTTCCTCGGAGCTCTTCCCGCTCCTGACTCCTGCTGCCCCACCCCCTGCACTCCCATTGGAGGTTCCCTCCCTCATCCCAGCTGCCACTCCCTCCCACCTCCCCTCTTATGCCGGCGCAGCGCAGACGCGTGCAGTGGGCGCACCGCTGGCGCGCCAAAGGCAAGCCCGTCTGCGCCCGTCCGCTCCAAGACCGCACCCAGCGTCAGAACCCCTGGCCAACACGCCTCCCGAGCCACGAACACCTTTACACCTACCAACACACTCCACGCCCTTAATCCAGGACGCTCCTCCATCTGCTTCCAGTCCACACCAACGCGCACCAAAGGACCATTCTCCTGCAAAGCCTGCAATTTCACTTGCAACCTACCCTCCAAACTCCAAATCAAAACAGACAACTGCCTAATATGCATCCTACTTAACACCCGTTCCGGCCACAAACATGCAATTGAACTCTGGGACCTCCTGACCACAAACTCGCCCGACGTCGCATTCCTCACCGAAACCTGGATGAATTCGGCCTCGGAACCAGACGTAGCCATAGCCATACCAGAAAACTACAAGATCACCATAAGAGACCGAATCAACATACCAGGAGGAGGAATCACCATAGTCCACAAAAACACCAAAAGAGTCTCCACCAACTCCAACGACACCATCAACTCCGCCGAGTACCTCCACTTAAAAATCCCCATCAACGCCAACAACACACTCAGAGGAACACTGGTCTACAGACCCCCTGGACCCAGACCGCAGATCTGCGATGACATCGCCGATGCCATCAGCTCCCAAGCCCTCACCTCAACAGAGTACATCCTCCTCGGTGAACTAAACTTCCACCTAGAAAATAACAACGATATCAACACCACCAACCTAATCGACAACCTCGCCAACTTCGGCCTCAAGCAACTCGTCACTACACCCACCCACGCCGCAGGCCACACACTCGACCCCATCTTCTCAGCCAGCAACCACGTTTCTTTCAGCCACACCAACGAACTCAGCTGGACAGACCACCGCTGCATCCACTTCTCCTACCAGAAACCAGTCACTCACCACCACCGCACACAACCCCCCCAACGCAACTGGAGCAAAATATCAACAGATCAACTGATCTCCACTCTCGCCCTGGGACCCCGGACCCCAACACAGCCACCACCAACCTGCATCGCTGGATAGAAGATTGCGCCAACACCCTAGCACTACTCAAAAAAAAAAAAACACCTCCCACAGAATCAAGGCCAGCTGGTTCACTCCAGAACTACAGGAATCCAAACAGCTATGTCGCAGAATGACAAAAACCTGGCACCTTGACCCTACCAACTCCAACCACATCGCTTTCAAGGATGCCCTACACAAGCATCACCAACTGATCTGCACCACCAAAAGGACCCACTTCAAAAACCGCATGCTGCCAACACTCACAACAGTAAAGAGCTCTTCGGCATCATCAATGAGCTCAACACCCCCAGGACCTGCTCTAATGAACCCCGCCATCACAACTCACTGGCAACCCACTTCAGTCGAAAGATAGAAGAAATCCAAATCAAATCAAATCATTAATACTTATAAAGCGCGCTACTCACCCGTGCGGGTCTCAAGGCGCTAGGGGGAAGGGGTTACTGCTGCTCGAAGAGCCAGGTCTTGAGGAGTCTCCAGAATACGGAGTGGTCCTGGGTGGTCCTGAGGCAGGTGGGGAGGGTGTTCCAAGTCTTGGCCGCCTGGTAGGAGAAGGACCTCCCACCCGCTGTGGAGCGGCGGATGTGAGGGACGGCGGCGAGAGCGAGGCTGGTGGAGCGGAGAAGACGGGTGGGGGCGTAGAAGCAGAGGCGTCGGTTGAGGTATTCTGGTCCCTTTTTGTGGAGGGCTTTGTGTGCGTGGGTGAGAAGTCAGAAGGTGATCCTTTTGCTGACGGGGAGCCAATGCAGGTGTCTCAGGTGGGCGGAGATGTGGCTGTTGCGGGGTATGTCGAGGATGAGGAGGGCGGAGGCGTTTTGAATACGTTGCAGACGTTTCTGGAGTTTTGCGGTGGTCCCAGCATAAAGGGTGTTGCTGTAGTCCAGGCGGCTAGTGGCGAGGGCGTGGGTCACGGTCTTTATGGTGTCGGCGGGGATCCAGCAGAAGATCTTACGGAGCATGCGGAGGGTGAGGAAGCAGGAGGAGGACACAGCGTTGACTTGTTTGGTCATGGTGAGAAGAGGATCCAAGATGAAGCCGAGGTTGCGAGCGTGGTCTGAGGGGGTCGGTGCGGTACCAAGGGCCGTGGGCCACCAGGAGTCGTTCCATGCGGTTGGGGTGTTGCCGAGGATGAGGACTTCCGTTTTGTCTGAGTTCAGTTTCAGACGGCTGAGCCTCATCCAATCTGCGACGTCCTTCATACCATCTTGCAGGTTGGTCTTTGCGCTGGCGGGGTCCTTGGTGAGGGAGAGTATAAGTTGAGTGTCGTCGGCGTAGGAGGTGATGATGATGCTGTGCTTGCGTACGATGTCAGCGAGGGGGCTCATGTAGACATTGAAGAGTGTCGGGCTGAGCGAGGATCCTTGAGGGACGCCGCAGATGATCTCGGTGGGGGCTGAGCGAAAAGGTGGGAGGTAGACTCTTTGAGAGCGGTTGGAGAGGAAGGAGGCGATCCAGTCCAGGGCCTGGCCTTGGATCCCAGTGGAGCGGAGGCGGGTTATTAAGGTGCGGTGACATACGGTGTTGAAGGCAGCCAAGAAGTCGAGGAGGATGAGGGCGACTGTTTCACCGTTGTTCATCAGGGTTCTGATGTCGTCTGTGACTGAGATGAGGGCGGTTTCAGTGCTGTGGTTGGCTCGGAATCCGGATTGTGAGGGGTCGAGAAGGTTGTTGTCTTCAAGGAAGTTGGTAAGCTGCTTGTTGACGGTCTTCTCTATGACTTTGGCAGGGAAGGGGAGGAGCGAGATGGGGCGGAAGTTCTTCAGGTCGCTTGGGTCAGCTGTAGGTTTCTTTAGTAGGGCGTTGACTTCGGCGTGTTTCCAGCTTTCGGGGAAGGTAGCAGATGAAAAAGAGGAGTTGATGATGGTCTGGAGGTGCGGGTGATGATGTTGTCGGCTTTATTGAAGATGAAGTGTGGGCAGGGGTCCGAGGGGGCGCCAGAGTGGATTGAGTTCATGGTGGTTTTGGTTTCTTCTGTGTTGATGTGGGTCCAGGCGTTGAGGGTGATGGCTGGGGGTGTGGGTTCAGTGTTGGTCGGCTGGGTCTGGTGTGCGAAGCTGTCGTGAAGGTCGGTAATCTTACGATGGAAGAAGGCGGCGAGGGAGTTGCACAAGTCTTGTGAGGGCGTGATGGCGTTGGCGTTGGGGTTGGAGAACTCTTTTACTATGCTGAAGAGTTCTCTGCTGTTGTGGCTGTTTTTGTCCAGTCTATCCGTGAAGAAATTCCTTTTGGCTGCGCGGATCAGGTGGTGGTGTTCGCGGGTAGCATTCTTGAGGGCGGTCATGTTGTCAACGGTGTGGTCCTTACGCCAGGCTTTCTCGAGGGCGCAACAGGTTTTCTTTGATTCCTTAAGGGTGTCAGAGAACCAGAGAGGTTTTTTGGTGTTGGCCTGTCTTGGAAGGCGTCTGAGGGGAGAAAGGTTGTCTGCGCAGTTGGTGATCCAGTTCGTGAGGGCTGCGTCGTTAGGGTCGGCGGTGAAGGTAGGTTGGTTGTCGATGAGCGTGGAGAAAAGCTGTTCTTCAGGGATTTTGTTCCACTGTCGACGAGGGATGGGTTGAGTGCGGAGGTGGCGGGTCTTGCGTCGGAAGGTGAAGTGGACACAGCTGTGGTCGGTCCAGTGTAGAGCGGAGGCGTGGCTGAAGGAGACGTGTTTGCTGGCGGAGAAGATGGGGTCAAGCGTGTGTCCGGCGATGTGGGTGGGGGTGTTCACCAGTTGCTTGAGGCCAAGGTTGGCGAGGTTGTCGAGCAGGGCGGTGGTGTTGGGGTCGTTGTTCTGTTCTAGATGGAAGTTGAGGTCGCCGAGTAGGATGTAGTCTGGCGAGGCGAGGGCGTGCAGGGAGATGAAGTCGGTGATGGAGTCGCTGAAGAGGGTGCGCGGTCCGGGGTGGCGGTAGATGAGTGATCCTCTGAGGGTGGTCCTGGGGTCAGTGCGGATCTGGAAGTGCAGGTGCTCGGCGGCGAGGGGGGTGTCTTCGGTGGAGGTGGTGACGCTGATGGAGTCTTTGAAGACAATGGCGATTCCTCCTCCTACTTGGATGGTGCGGTCTTTCCTGGAAATCTTGTAGCCTTCGGGGATGGCTATGGCGATGTCGGGGGCCGAAGAGGCGTTCATCCAGGTCTCCGTGATGAAGGTGACGTCTGGTGTTGTGGAGTCCAGGAGGTCCCAGAGTTCAACGCCGTGCTTGTGGACGGATCGAGCGTTGATCAGGATACATTTGAGGTGGTTGATGGCGCGTGGGATGGTGGTCGTGGTAGTTTCGTGGTGGAAGATACGCTTGCAGGAGTGACATGTGAAAGATCCATGGGAACGTTTTGGGTTAGCTTGGAAGCAGGTGCAGGAGCACCCTGGGTTGAGGGCGTGGAGGGTGGTGGGGTCGTAGCGGTGCAGCGGGGTTTGGGAGTGCGGAGGACCAGGGGTCGTGGCGCTGGGCGCGGGCCAGACGCGGACGGGCGCAGACAGGCTTGCCTTTGGCGCGCACGCTGCGCAGCCGCGCAGCGGCCTCCATAAGAGGGAGGAGAGGGGGAGGGGTCAGCTGGGGGCGGGGGACAGGAGTGGGGCGATGAATGGGGACTGGGGGGGCAGGGGCGTGCAGGAGGTGGCGGCGGGAAAGCGGAGGGAGCGGGGACAGATAGAGGGGAGAAGAGATGGGGGAGGGGGGGTTAAGGTTGGTGGGGGGTTAGTTTAGGAAGAGTTTAGGGAGAGAGTTAGGAGGAAGGTTGGGAAGATAGGGGGGGGTTGTAGAGGTGGAGGTGGGTGAGGGTGAGAGGTAGAGTGAAAGGATAGGAAGATAGGGGTGGTTACAGAGGAGGTGGCGAGAGAGGGGGAAAGATAGAGAGATAGGTAGATAGGTAGATAGGAGCAGGTGGCGAGTGAGGGGGACAGATAGAGAGATAGGTAGATAGGGGTGATGCAGAAGGGAAGGCGAGTGAGGGAGAGAGACGAGACAGGAGCAGGAGGACGGGCGCGGGAAGAACCAAGAAGCAGGTAAGAGAAGAAGGGGAGCAGAAGAGGAGCCGAAGATCAGAAGACAGAAGAACACAGAAGAAGGTAAAGAAGAAGAGCGCAGAAGACAAGAACACAGAAGAAGGTAAAGAAGAAGAGGAGCCGAAGAACAGAAGACCACAGAAGAAGGTAAAGAAGAAGAGGAGCGCAGAAGACAGAAAAATACAGAAGAAGGTGAAGAAGAGGAGCGCAGAAGACAGAAGAATACAGAAGAAGGTGAAGAAGAAAAAGAGGAGCGACGAGCAGCAGAGGGAAGAGCCAAGAAGAGGGACCGAGAAGAAGAGGCACACGCAGGTCGCGTTGCAAAGGAGAGAGAGAGAAGCACTCAGATGAAGACAGAAGACGGGGAGCAGGAGGGAAAGAAGAGTACAGAATAAGACTACAGAAGAAGAGCGCAGAGGAAGAACAGAGAAGAAGAAACGAAGCAGGAGAGGAGGTGAGTAGCACAGGGCAGGGCGAGGGGCTGGGCGGTGGGGGGGGGTACTTACTGCGAGGTAGCTGGGCTTGCAAGGAGGTCTCAGGAACCTGGTGTCATGACCACACAAACTTGCCAAGCCAAATCAAAGAAGTGCATGAGAAAAGCAAAGAAATATCCTCAGTGGGGACAGCAAAGCCCAAACTGGAAGAAGGTTTGCAGAGTAATCTTGCGCTTATTTCAAAGGAAGACTCAAGAAGAGAAGATCCAAGATGGCCGCTGTGAGTCCAGAAGGTTACTTACAGTTCTAGTCTTGCAATCGGTTGGTTGCTAGGTTACGAGCTCTCCAGCTGGAAGCCTTGCACTTCAACTGAGGTCTGACAGGAATCAGCTGTGTGGAGAGAGAGCGTGCTTCAGAACAGAAACTCCTGTGAGGTAAAATTACTTTTGAAGATTATATTACAGAAAACTGATAAATATTGTCAAGGTTTATTCGAAGAGTTTGATAGTAGACCGTTCCCGTGGAAGTCGGAAAGGCTACAGAGTTAATGTATGAATTAACCTTATGTTTACAAGGTTCTTGTTTAAGATATTAAAGTCAAAGAAAAAACAAACTTTAAAAGAGCAAGCAGCTACAAATGTCAAGGTTATAAACAAAGGCCAAGTTTAAAGGAGAAACGAACTGTTAACAAATAAGCATTTACAAATTCAATGGTAATAAACCAAAATAGAGTTTAAAAGAGAAACAAACTTAAATAAACAAGCATTTACAACTACAAGTTATCGACAGATGTCGAAGTAAGGAAGGATAAACTAACTGTAATAAACAAGCATTTACAAATACAAGTTATCAACAAATGTCGGAGTAAGAAAGGAGAAACAAACTTTAATAACCAAGCATTTACAAATACAAGTATTGACAGAAGTCACAATAAGACAGGAGAAATTAAATAACATCAGCCTATTTTGAAGAACGCATTATCATCAACTATATATATATATATATATATATATATATATAGCAACATAAAACCAATCTCTAACAAAGGTTGAGAAGTTCTTGCAGAATCAGTAATAAGCATTTTTTTAAAGAAGAGCTATCATTTATAGAGAGAAGCAAGGCTACAGAGAACTCAGGGTGAGTGAAGAAATAATAGAATTAAAGAGAATTAAGTGTTGAGAGTAGAAAGTGAAAAAACTGATGTTGTATGTCCCTAGTAATTGTGACTGTGACTCTTGCAGGTGCTGTATCCAATCTTAGATGTGAAGAGGCAGACTGAGTACTGGCGTTCATCATCTCTGTGGCAGTCTCTCTACCATCCTATTCCCCTTTCCCCCTCCGGGGTACTCAGCACGAAGGATTAATATTTGTTGTGAGTAGCTCGGGTCGGGACTGAGGAGTTATCTTCTGCTTCTGAGGAAATCGAATTGAAGTATCCTGACACCTGGGCTGGAGTAGCTGGAGGAGCTGCAGCGGCAGGGGGAGCGACCTACCCTTGGGTCAAGGGTCGCTACCACTGTCGCGCAGCTGCTGCCATAAGAGGGAGGGGGGGAGGGAGGGGTCACTTGGGGGCGGGGGACGGGAGTGGGGCGACGAATGGGGGCTGGGGGGCGGGGCGTGCAGGAGGTGGCGGCGGGAAAGCGGAGGGAGGGTGGACAGGTAGAGGGGAGAAGAGATGGGGGAGGGGGGCTTAAGGGTGGTGGGCGGTGGGGGGTGAGTTTAGGAAGAGTTTAGGGAGAGAGTTAGGAGGAAGGTTGGGAAGATAGGGGAGGGGGGGTTGTAGAGGTGGAGGTGGGTGAGTGTGAGAGGTAGAGTGAAAGGATAGGAAGATAGGGGTGGTTACAGAGGAGGTGGCGAGAGAGGGGGAAAGATAGAGAGATAGGTAGATAGGTAGATAGGTAGATAGGAGGAGGTGGCGAGTGAGGGGGACAGATAGAGAGATAGGTAGATAGGGGTGATGCAGAGGGGAAGGCGAGTGAGGGAGAGAGACGAGACAGGAGCAGGAGGACGGGCGCGGGAAGAACCAAGAAGCAGGTAAGAGAAGAAGGGGAGCAGAAGAGGAGCCGAAGATCAGAAGACAGAAGAACACAGAAGAAGGTAAAGAAGAAGAGCGCAGAAGACAAGAACACAGAAGAAGGTAAAGAAGAAGAGGAGCCGAAGAACAGAAGACCACAGAAGAAGGTAAAGAAGAAGAGGAGCGCAGAAGACAGAAAAATACAGAAGAAGGTGAAGAAGAGGAGCGCAGAAGACAGAAGAATACAGAAGAAGGTGAAGAAGAAAAAGAGGAGCGACGAGCAGCAGAGGGAAGAGCCAAGAAGAGGGACAGAGAAGAAGAGGCACATGCAGGTCGCGGTGCAAAGGAGAGAGAGAGAAGCACACAGATGAAGACAGAAGATGGGGAGCAGGAGGGAAAGAAGAGTACAGAAGAAGACAGCAGAAGAAGAGCGCAGAGGAAGAACAGAGAAGAAGAAAGGAAGCAGGAGAGGAGGTGAGTAGCGCGGGGCAGGGGGAGGGGCTGGGCGGTGGGGGGGTACTTACTGCAAGGTAGCTGGGCTTGCTAGGAGGTCTCAGGAACCTGGGCTGGAGGAGCTGGAGGAGCTGCAGCGGCAGGGGGAGCGACCTACCCTTGGGTCAAGAATCGCTACCACTCTCGCGCAGAGGCCGCCATAAGAGGGAGGGGGGGGTCAGCTGGGGGCGGGGGACGGGAGTGGGGCGACGAATGGGGGCTGGGGGGGCGGGGGCGTGCAGGAGGTGGCGGCGGGAAAGCGGAGGGAGGGGGGGCAGGTAGAGGGGGGAAGAGATGGGGAGGGGGGTTAAGGGTGGTGGGGGTGAGTTTAGGAAGAGTTTTGTTGAGAGAGTTAGGAGGAAGGTTGGGAAGATAGGTGAGGGGGTGTTGTAGAGGTGGAGGTGGGTGAGGGTGAGAGGTAGAGTGAAAGGATAGGAAGATAGGGGTGGTTACAGAGGAGGTGGCGAGAGAGGGGGAAAGATAGAGAGATGGGTAGATAGGTAGATAGGAGAAGGTGGCGAGTGAGGGGGACAGATAGAGAGATAGGTAGATAGGGGTGATGCAGAGGGGAAGGCGAGTGAGGGAGAGAGACGAGACAGAAGCAGGAGGACGGGCGCTGGAAGAACCAAGAAGCAGGTAAGAGAAGAAGGGGAGCAGAAGAGGAGCCGAAGATCAGAAGACAGAAGAACACAGAAGAAGGTAAAGAAGAAGAGCGCAGAAGACAAGAACACAGAAGAAGGTAAAGAAGAAGAAGAGCCGAAGAACAGAAGACCACAGAAGAAGGTAAAGAAGAAGAGGAGCGCCGAACACAGAAAAATACAGAAGAAGGTGAAGAAGAGGAGATCAGAAGACAGAAGAATACAGAAGAAGGTGAAGAAGAAGAAGAGGAGCGACGAGCAGCAGAGGGAAGAGCCAAGAAGAGGGACAGAGAAGAAGAGGCACACGCAGGTCGCGGTGCAAAGGAGAGAGAGAGAAGCACACAGATGAAGACAGAAGACGGGGAGCAGGAGGGAAAGAAGAGTACAGAAGAAGACTACAGAAGAAGAGCGCAGAGGAAGAACAGAGAAGAAGAAAGGAAGCAGGAGAGGAGGTGAGTAGTGCGGGGCAGGGTGAGGGGCTGGGCGGTGGGGGGGGTACTTACTGCGAGGTAGCTGGGCTTGCTTGGAGGTCACAGGAACCTGGGCTGGAGGAGCTGGAGGAGCTGCAGCGGCAGGGGGAGCGACCTACCCTTGGGTCAAGGGTCGCTACCACTGTCGCGCAGCGGCCGCCATAAGAGGGAGGAGGGGGGAAGGGGTCAGCTGGGGGCGGGGGACGGGAGTGGGGTGACGAATGGGGGCTGGGGGGGCGTGCAGGAGGTGGCGGCGGGAAAGCCGAGGGAGGGGGGACAGGTAGAGGGGAGAAGAGATGGGGGAGGGGGGGTTAAGGGTGGTGGGGGGTGAGTTTAGGAAGAGTTTAGGGAGAGAGTTAGGAGGAAGGTTGGGAAGATAGGGGAGGGGGGGTTGTAGAGGTGGAGGTGGGTGAGGGTGAGAGGTAGAGTGAAAGGATAGGAAGATAGGGGTGGTTACAGAGGAGGTGGCGAGAGGGGGGAAAGATAGAGAGATAGGTAGATAGGTAGATAGGAGGAGGTGGCGAGTGAGGGGGACAGATAGAGAGATAGGTAGATAGGGGTGATGCAGAGGGGAAGGCGAGTGAGGGAGACAGACGAGACAGGAGCAGGAGGACGGGCGCGGGAAGAACCAAGAAGCAGGTAAGAGAAGAAGGGGAGCAGAAGAGGAGCCGAAGATCAGAAGACAGAAGAACACAGAAGAAGGTAAAGAAGAAGAGGGCAGAAGACAAGAACACAGATGAAGGTAAAGAAGAAGAGGAGACGAAGAACAGAAGACCACAGAAGAAGGTAAAGAAGAAGAGGAGCGCAGAAGACAGAAAAATACAGAAGAAGGTGAAGAAGAGGAGCGCAGAAGACAGAAGAATACAGAAGAAGGTGAAGAAGAAGAAGAGGAGCGACGAGCAGCAGAGGGAAGAGCCAAGAAGAGGGACAGAGAAGAAGAGGCACATGCAGGTCGCGGTGCAAAGGAGAGAGAGAGAAGCACACAGATGAAGACAGAAGACGGGAAGCAGGAGGGAAAGAAGAGTACAGAAGAAGACTGCAGAAGAAGAGCGCAGAGGAAGAACAGAGAAGAAGAAAGGAAGCAGGAGAGGAGGTGAGTAGCGCGGGGCAGGGCGAGGGGCTGGGCGGTGGGGGGGGTACTTACTGCGAGGTAGGTGGGCTTGCTAGGAGGTCACAGGAACCTGAGCTGGAGGAGCTGCAGCGGCAGGGGGAGCGACCTACCCTTGGGTCAAGGGTCGCTACCACTGTCGCACAGCGGCCGCCATAAGAGGGAGGAGGGGGGGAGGGGTCAACTGGGGCGGGGGACGGGAGTGGGGTAACGAATGGGGGCTGGGGGGGTGGGGGCATGCAGGAGGTGGCGGCGGGAAAGCGGAGGGAGGGGGGACAGGTAGAGGGGAGAAGAGATGGGGGAGGGGGGATTAAGGATGGGGGGGTGAGTTTAGGAAGAGTTTAGGGAGAGAGTTAGGAGGAAGGTTGGGAAGATAGGGGAGGGGGGTTGTAGAGGTGGAGGTGGGTGAGGGTGAGAGGTAGAGTGAAAGGATAGGAAGATAGGGGTGGTTACAGAGGAGGTGGAGAGAGAGTGAGAAAGATAGAGAGATAGGTAGATAGGTAGATAGCAGGAGGTGGCGATTGAGGGGGACAGATAGAGAGATAGGTAGATAGGGGTGATGCAGAGGGGAAGGCGAGTGAGGGAGAGAGACGAGATAGGAGCAGGAGGACGGGCGCGGGAAGTACCAAGAAGCAGGTAAGAGAAGAAGGGGAGCAGAAGAGGAGCCGAAGATCAGAAGACAGAAGAACACGGAAGAAGGTAAAGAAGAAGAGCGCAGAAGACAAGAACACAGAAGAAGGTAAAGAAGAAGAGGAGCCGAAGAACAGAAGACCACAGAAGAAGGTAAAGAAGAAGAGGAGCGCAGAAGACAGAAAAATACAGAAGAAGGTGAAGAAGAGGAGCGCAGAAGACAGAAGAATACAGAAGAAGGTGAAGAAGAAGAAGAGGAGCGACGAGCAGCAGAGGGAAGAGCCAAGAAGAGGGACAGAGAAGAAGAGGCACACACAGGTCGCGGTGCAAAGGAGAGAGAGAGAAGCACACATATGAAGACAGAAGACGGGGAGCAGGAGGGAAAGAAGAGTACAGAAGAAGACTACAGAAGAAGAGCACAGAGGAAAAACAGAGAAGAAGAAAGGAAGCAGGAGAGGAGGTGAGTAGCGCGGGGCAGGACGAGGGGCTGGGCGGTGGGGGGGGTACTTACTGCGAGGTAGCTGGGCTTTCTAGGAGGTCTCAGGAACCTGGGCTGGAGGAGCTGGAGAAGCTGCAGCGGCAGGGGGAGCGACCTACCCTTGGGTCAAGGGTTGCTACCACTGTCCCGCAGCGGGCGCCATAAGAGGGAGGAGGGGTCAGCTGGGGGTGGGGGACGGGAGTGGGGCGAAGAATGGGGGCGTGCAGGGTTTGGCGGCGGGAAACGGAGGGAGGGGGGACAGGTAGAGGGGAGAAGAGATTGGGGAGGGGGGGTTAAGGGTTGTGGGGGGTGAGTTTAGGAAGAGTTTAGGGAGAGAGTTAGGAGGAAGGTTGGGAAGATAGGGGAGGGGGGGTTGTAGAGGTGGAGGTGGGTGAGGGTTAGAGGTAGAGTGAAAGGATAGGAAGATAGGGGTGGTTACAGAGGAGGTGGCGAGAGAGGGGGAAAGATAGAGAGATAGGTAGATAGGTAGATAGGAGGAGGTGGCGAGTGAGGGGGACAGATAGAGAGATAGGTAGATAGGGGTGATGCAGAGGGGAAGGCGAGTGAGGGAGAGAGACGAGACAGGAGCAGGAGGACGGGCGCGGGAAGAACCAAGAAGCAGGTAAGAGAAGAAGGGGAGCAGAAGAGGAGCCGAAGATCAGAAGACAGAAGAACACAGAAGAAGGTAAAGAAGAAGAGCACAGAAGACAAGAACACAGAAGAAGGTAAAGAAGAAGAGGAGCCGAAGAACAGAAGACCACAGAAGAAGGTAAAGAAGAAGAGGAGCGCAGAAGACAGAAAAATACAGAAGAAGGTGAAGAAGAGGAGATCAGAAGACAGAAGAATACAGAAGAAGGTGAAGAAGAAGAAGAGGAGCGACGAGCAGCAGAGGGAAGAGCCAAGAAGAGGGACAGAGAAGAAGAGGCACACGCAGGTCGCGGTGCAAAGGAGAGAGAGAGAAGCACACAGATGAAGACAGAAGATGGGGAGCAGGAGGGAAAGAAAGTACAGAAGAAGACTACAGAAGAAGAGCGCAGAGGAAGAACAAAGAAGAAGAAAGGAAGCAGAAGAGGAGGTGAGTAGCACGGGGCAGGGCGAGGGGCTGGGCGGTGGGGGGGTACTTACTGCGAGGTAGCTGGGCTTGCTAGGAGGTCTCAGGAACCTGGGCTGGAGGAGCTGGAGGTACTGCAGCGGCAGCGACCTACCCTTGGGTCAAGGGTCGCTCCCCTTATCCAAAATCCCCGATCCACAATAGCTTCTAACCCCAGACCCACCAGCTGACTGCAAACACCCAAGAACCCAACGCTCCAAGCAACACCCACCTCCTCCACACCTGGACCCCGTCAACATATTGGACACCACCATCACCATGGCCTCCATCCACTCCGGATCACCATTGGTCCCCTGCCCACACCATATCTTCAATAAGGCAAACATCATCATCGCCCCCCACCTCTGCAAAACCATCAACAGCTCCTTTGAGTCAACAACCTTCCCAGAAAGATATAAGCACGCAGAAATCAATGCCCTGCTGAAGAAACCAAAGGCATACCCAGACGACCCCAAGAACTACCGGCCAATCTCCCTCCTCCCCTTCCCAGCCAAGGTCATCGGAAAAATTGTAAACAGCTAACTATCCTGGTTCCTGGAAGACAGCAAGGGACTCGACACCTCCCAATACGGATTCCACAGAAACCACAGCACCGAGACTGCACTCATTGCTGCCACAGACAACATTAGGACCATGCTCGACGAATGAGAATCAGCAGCACTCATCCTCCTGTACCTCTCCGCAGCCTTCGACACGGGATGTCATCACACTCTCCGCACACGCCTCCTCAACGCTGGAATCTGCGACAAGGCACTCAACTGGATATCATCATTTCTCTCAGGCAGAACCAAGAGTCCGCCTCCCACCGTTCCTGTCAGAGCCTCCAGAATCATCTGTGGCGTTCCCCAAGGATCTTCACTCAGCCCCACGCTCTTCAACATTTACATGGCCCCCCTCGCCAACATCGCACGAACCCACCACATCAACAAAGTTTCTTACGCAGACGACACTCAGCTCATCCTCTCCAACACGAAAGACCATACAACTGCAAAGAACAACCTCCACAATGGACTTCACGCCATCGCCAGCTGGATGGAATCAAGCCACCTCAAGTTAAACACAGACAAGACAGAAATCCTCATCTTTGGCACCAACTCCTCAACTTGGAATGACTCCTGGTGGCCCACCTCCCTAGGAACCGCGCTCTCAGCCACCACCCACACACGCAACCTAGGCTTCATCTTGGACTCCACACTCAGCATGACTCAGCAGGTCAATGCCATCTCTTCTTCCTGCTACAACACTCTCCGCATGCTATGCAAAATCTTCAAGTGGATTCCCGTCGAAACCAGGAAAACTGTCACTGACGCCCTGGTCAGCAGCCAATTGGACTACGGAAACGCCCTATATGCAGGAATAACAACCAAACTCCTAACAAAGCTGCAAAGAATCCAGAACGCATCCGCCCACCTCATTCTGGACATCTCACGCCGCAACCACATTTCCCCCACCTCAGAGACATTCACTGGCTACCAGTATCAAAGAGGATCACCTTCAAACTCCTCATCCATGCACACAAGGCCCTCCACGACACAGGCCCAGCCAACCTCAACGACGGACTCACCTTCCACACCCCCACTCGCAATCTTCGCTCCACCAGCCTCGCCCTCGCCTCCATCCCCCGCATCCGCCGTGCCACGGCTGGAGGAAGATCCTTCTCTCAACTAGCTGCCAAGACCTGGAACTCCCTACCACTCCACCTTCGCCAGAGCCAAGAACTCTTGACATTCAGGAAACGCCTCAAGACATGGCTGATTAGTGCGCTCTATAAATCCTTGATTGATTGATTGATTGAATTGAAAAGTTAGGAACAATAGCAGTCCATAGCAGAAAGGTCAACAGTGTGTTGAGGAAGAGTGCATATCTGTAACAGTGCTAACACTGGGATGATGTCAAGCACAGGACTAAGGAAAACAATGCCCCTGTGGCATGGGCTGGTGCTACCAGGAACTCCTACGACTGAAGATGATCTGTTCCACATCTTCATTGTCCGATGTGTGTGCTGCCTCCTCCACCCTTGATGGTGGTAGTGGGAAGGTAAAGGGGACCACACACACTTCAGTAGCTGCAGATGTGGATGCCCCATATGTAAGTGAATATGAGGCACCCCTGTGTTGTCCCCCTCGCTGGTGCAATATTTATCTGCCAGCGTCATTGCAGGTATCCTTGCACCATCTTGGGTGTGACTGTTTATGTGTGCTAAGGTGTCCCTTCCTGCACATTAACAATCATTAATGGTGCTTTGGCCTTTCTGTGTGAGCTGTAGAATGCAGCCCACACTGAAGAGCCAAATCGTCATTTACTTATGATTGTTTATGTGCATGAAGGAACACCTTCACGCTCAGAAACAATAATTTCTGGCATTTTGCTCTTCCTATGTATGGTGCAGAATGCAGCACACATTGGAAAAGCAGAAAAGGAGGAGGTATAATTGTATTGCTCCTCGTTGCAGCCTTGTAATGCCACCCCTGGTGCTAGCGTTAGAGTTTTGGCCCTACCTCAAGTTTACAATATTCCATTTATCTGAGGCAGCATCAAAATTCCATGCACAGTCATGATCAGGAGGGTACGTATTTACAAGGTGACATAATGTCATAAAAAGTGGCTTAAAGCTACCTTGTCAATACGGCGCAGTGCTTAGCGTTACAGGAGCGTCAGTGAAAGAGACGCTCCTGTGGCGGTAGGGGCCTATGTTGCATCCCTTGGTTCCAAAGGATTGTTCCAGTACATCATAGCTGCAGTGTACAGCCCTATGCCCCACCTGCATGTCACATGAATGGAAGCCCAGTTGCCACTATTGGCTGCGTCATATCTTCTAAGTGTGTTGTCTATCCTTATTGTGGCTTGACATCCTCTTATCTTGTTCTACCCTCCCTTGGCATCTATTTGCATGGTGAGACCTTGCAATGTGTGTTGCTGTGCTCATACCACAGCACCACACATAGGTATTTTCACCTGTCACAGTCTTACATGTTTCACATATACCCATGCTGTGCTGAGACCTTGCACCACCCCATGGATTGCATTGTCAGGACACTGTGCTCTTGTTGCCATTGATGGCTCCTCATGTTGTCTTTTGTGTTTGTGTGCTACATTGCATAGCGCTTATGGACCTGGCAGAGTACTGTTTCAACTCCTGTCTGTGTAGGTTGTTTGCCTTACTAAACACCAATGTCCTCTCCCTCAATGCAGCCCTCCTTGCACTATGATACGTGAGTGCTGCATGGTGACAGTACAGCTCATCTGACAAAATCATAGGGTTGAACACAGGGATGGGCAGTATGGATACAAAATTTCTGCTGTGTACATCATTCTGTATGTGACAGTACCTGATGGTAAATGTGCCTATGGACATAGCAAATTCACACGAGTTGTACTTAGGTCAAGGCCTGAGGCAAGTACATATTTCATGTGCATCAGTCCAAGGGGCACCTGACTGCCACTGTGTAATTGAACACCCCCAACAGCACAGGCGATAGTGGCAACTGTTCTCAATGTGGAATGCCCCATGAGCCAATGGTCTAGACATGGCAGGTTACCAGAAGCTTATGTGTGTGTTTATTTCACCATTCCTATGTGTCTGACATGGTTGTGTCCTAATAGTTGTTGTCTCAGCCTATGACTGTTGTGACCTACTGTTTGCTATCTGTGGTACATATTTTCTGTAGAGGCACATTTGAGTTCAGCATCAATATGTGTGGTTGAACACAACTTCAGTTGGGTAGTGGCATGTTACCAATGATACCAGTCCAGCCTGCTATTCCCACAGCACCTGTTGAGTTAATTGTTCTATGCACACAGGGGACAGCGTGACTGAATGATCTAGGGATGGCTGCCTCATGTGCATGTGTTTTCAAAGTGTGGTTGGGCTGCCGCACATGCCCGGGTTCTGTTGGGACTGTTGCAATGTGTTGTGTGCTGGTAGATGCAACATACATGCGTTTTGGCAATAAGGCAAGGCAGTTGCAAAGTATTACTGCAAGGGACACCACTATGAAGTAACCCCAGGAATTGTGTTGACTGACTACCTGATCTCCGAGGTCTTGGTCGTGTTAGTAGTGTTGATGTGACTACATGCAAGGGATATTGTAATGTCACAACCAGTGACACAGTGATTATACATGCCATCCATCCCATGTGCTGCTTTTGTACATGTAGGTATTTGGGCATGGTGTTCTAAATATGTTCAGGTTGTGTATGTGTCAATGTTGCATGGCACTCCCAAGGCGTTGGTACATGTGCAGCTTACGGTGGCATGGTGCAATTTGCTTAACCCCTTGTTTGCCACGGAAGTAATGAGTCCGTGGCTGCACCTCTTGGACGTAACCATTACCTCCGTGTACCGGCCCTTGAGGGAAGCGCTAGCGCTCCCCGAGGGCCACCCCCCCAAATCAGAATCGCTTCCCCTTCCACCCCGACCCCCCTGGTGATGTCTGATGATGTCAGCACGCAATCGCATGCTGACCTCATCAGAGGTCACCTCCCATTGCGCTGGAAGCATTTTTCTTCCATTCGGATGGAGGCGGCTGGCAGAGGCATGGAAGGAAAGTCCTTTCCTTTCCTTTCATGTTTCTGCAAGCATTTCTGCTGCACCATCACGATGCGATCGGGAAGCAGAAATGCCCACTAGGCACCCGGAAGGCAAGTGGACATTTGATTATTTTGGGTTTTGGTTATACTTATGGCCCATGAGAGGTTGGTAACTCTCAAAATCGTCCACTTGGAATGCTGGGGGCTGTACTTTTTAGACTTTAGGATGCTGCCATGTAGAAAAATCGACAAGACCTAGACACATCTGGAAACTAAACATCTGGTTGATTCCAGGGTAGTGTGTTTCACATGCACCCCGCACCATTTTCTTACCCACAATGCCCTGCAAACCTCCAACTTTGCTGGAAATCACACATTTTTCCCACATTGTTGTGATGGAACCTTCTGGAATCTGCAGGCATCCACAAAATTCCTACCACCCAACATTGTCTCTTCTATATTGATAAAAATTCTGCTGCACTCGTCAGCCTAAATTTTTTTTTTTCAAACTGCCTTTTTGGACCCGCTTTAGTTCCCCTCAATTTGAACATGTTTTTGGCTCTTCCGTGTCACAGGCACTTTGCCCACCTACACAAGTGAGGTTTCATTTTTCCCAGGAGACTGAGTTGAACGTTGGGTGGTAGGAAATTTGTCCCAGGGCAGTGATCTCACACAGAAATGAGGGAAAAATTTGATTTTTTTAGCGAAATTTGAGGTTTGCTGAGGATTGTGGGTAAGAAAACATTGGGGGATCCACACAAGTCACACCTCCCTGGACTCCCTCAGGTGTCTAGTTTTCAGAAATGTCTAGGTTTGGTAGGCTTCCCTAGATGGCTGCTGAGCCCAGGACAAAAAACGAAGGTGCCCCCCGCAAAACAGGTAGTTTCGTATTTGATAATTTTGATGTGTCCAGATAGTGTTTTGGGGCACTTCCTGTCACAAGCACTAGGCCTACCCACACAAGTGAGGTACAATTTTTATCGGGAGGCATGGGGGAATGCTGGGTGGAAGGAAATTTGTGGCTCCTCTCAGATTCCAGAACTTTCTGTCACCGAAATGTGAGGAAAAAAGTGTTTTGGGGCCAAATTTTGATGTTTGCAAAGGTTTCTGGGTAACAGAACTTGGTGAGAGCCCTACAGGTCACCCCATCTTGGATTCCCCTAGGTGTCTAGTTTTCAAAAATGCACAGTTTTGGTAGGTTTCCATAGGTGCCGGCTGAGCTACAGGCCAAAATCCTCAGCTATGCATTTTGCAAAAAACCGCTCTTTTTTGGGGGAAAATGTGAGGTGTCCACATTGTGTTTTGGGGCATTTAATGTCATGGGTGCTAGGCCTGCCCACATAAGTGAGCTAGCATTTTTATCAAGAGACTTGGGGGAATGCTGGGTGGAAGGAAATTTGTGGGTCCTCTCAGATTCCAGAACTTTCTGTCACCGAAATGTGAGGAAAAAGTGATTTTTTGGCCAAATTTTGAGGTTTGCAAAGGATTCTGGGTAACAGAACAAGCCAGATTTCAAAGTAAAAATGTGATGTGTCCATGTTGTGTTTCCAGACGTGAGCATTACGCCAACCCAAGCAAGTGAGGTACCATTTTTATCGGGAGACTAGGGGGAACACAGAATAGCAAAACAAGTGTAATTGTCCCTTGTATTTCTCTACTTTTTTTCCTTCCAAATGTAAGACAGTGTGTAAAAAACATGTCTCTTTGAGAAATGCCCTGTAATTCACATGCTAGTATGGGCACCCCGGAATTTAGAGATGTGCAAATAACCACTGCTTCTCAACACCTTATCCTGTGCCCATTGTGGAAATACAAAGGTTTTTTTTATACCTATTTTCCCCTCATTATATTTCAGCAAATCAATTGCTGTATACCGGTATAGAATGAAAACCCACTGCAAGGTGCAGCTCATTTGTTGGCTCTGGGTACCTAGGGTTCTTGATGAACTTATAAACCCTATATATCCCCACAGCCATAAGAGTCCAGCAAATGTAACGAGATATTGCATTGAAAAATCTGACATCACATGAAAAAGTCACAGAGTAAAACGTAGTGAAAAATGGCTATTTTTTTCACCTCAATTTCAATATAGTTTTATTTCAGCTGTTATTTTCTGTAGGAAACCCTTGTAGGATCTGCACTAATTACCCCTTGCTGAATTAAGAATTGTGTCTACTTTTCAGAAATGTTTAGCTTTCTGGAATCCAGCATTGTTTTCAGACCCATTTCTGTAACTAACTGGAAGCAGGATGAAAGCACAACAAATAGTAAAATTGGTTATGTCCCAGTAAAAATGCCAAAATTGTGTTGAGAAATGGGTTTTTCTGATTTAAGTCTTCTGTTACTGAAAGCTGGGAAGATGGTGATTTTAGCACCACAAACCCTTTGTTGATGCCATTTTCAGGGAAAAAACCACAAGCCCTCTTCTGCAGCCCTTTTTTCCCGTTTTTTTTTTTAAACAACATTTTTGCTGTATTTTGGCTAATTTCTTAGTCTCCTTCAGGGGAACCCACAAAGTCTGGGTATTTCTAGAATCCCTAGGATGTTGGAAAAAAAGGACGCGTATTTGGCATGGGTAGCTTATGTGGACAAAAAGTTATGAGGGACTAAGCTTGAACTGCCCCAAACAGCCAAAAAAAGGCTTGGCACCTGAGGGGGAAAAGGCCTGGCAGCGAAGGGGTTAATGTGCATTGTATCCCTCTGCACTCCTTTGAGATGCAGTGTGTGAGTCCAATGTGCCTCCCCCTTCTTGCATTAGATATTTAAATATATATTTGCCCCATGCAACTTACCCTGCATTTAGTGGTGTTTCCTGGTATTCTGCGCTGTCCTATCAATGCATCCCTGTGACGATTTCCTCTGGGATGACCGCTGCAACCATCTCCTCCATCTCGTCCAAGTCCTCTTGTGGTTCTGGACTCTCACCTCCAGTTTGCAGTGCTGTCTTCATGTTCTGTGCCATCTTTTCCATAATCCTTCTTTTGCAGTTATGCCAGCGTTTCTTGCACTCATTCACAGTTCTCCTGACCTCTGCCACACTATTAATCTTATCCACAATCTGCTGCCAGATTGCCTCTCTCCTTCCAACTGGCAATTTAGAGGTGATGAAGAGTTGGTTTTGATGTTCTGTCAACTCTCTTACCTGTATTTCATGCTCCTCTGCGCTGAAACAACACTTCCCCTTTTTCTTCCCTCTCCCCTGGATCTTCTCTCTGTCCTCCTGGCTGGGTCCTGGTTGAACGGGGTTTCTTTGGGGTCTTTCCTGGCTTCCTACATCCATTTTGGGGCTCCTTTACACTATTTTCTCTGTTAATGTCTCTTTTTGACGCTATTGTGGAAAAAAAGGGTGCATTTCCATTTTGTGACGTGTTTCCGTGTCGTAAACTGGATTAGAGTCCTTTTTCCTCCATTAATGTCATTTTGCCTTACGACAAGGCGCAATGGTTAACATTTGTAAAAATGACCCTAACCATTTTTTAGTGCCACCCAGCATCAAAGTATAAATTTGACATCTGAGTGGCGTTAGAAAATGGCACTAGTCAGCGCTAACCTTTTTGAGGCTAAACTGCGTTAGCGCAGTTTTGCATCAAAAATTATTAATCTGGCCTTTCGTATTTCCTGCACAGCTTGAATATGCCGAAGGAACATGTTTCCCAGGTGTAGATGTCGGTGAGCTCTGTAACTCGTCGAAACACAGCATGCAACCAGGACCAGAGTTTGTGCGTCAGATCTGTGCCTAGGACATGGCAGCATGGGCAGCATGCACCAGCTTGTGGTTAAAAATGATTCATTAGACCTGGGGTAGAGTATGTGCGGTGCAGCATGAAAAGCTGAAGGTTTTTCAAAGTAGGAGTTGCAAGATGCCTGCTGAGGGAATTCCTTATTGTTAGACCTCACATCCTTAGGGTGGTCACCCCTAACTTTTTGCCTGCCTCCCTCCACTTTTTAGATACAGTTTCTGCTGGTTTTAAGACTCTGTGCACTTTACCACTGCTAACCAGTGCTAAAGTGCATATTCTTTCTCCCTTTAAACATTATAACATTGACTCATACCCAATTGGATTATTTAATTTACTTATAAGTCCCTAGTAAAGTGCACTGTATGTGCCCAGGGCCTGTAGATTAAATGCTACTAATTGGCCTGCAGCACTGATTGTGCCAACCACCTAAGTAGCTCCTTAACCATGTCTCAGGCCTGCCATTGCAAGGCCTGTGTGTGCAGTTTCACTGCCAATTCAACTTAGCATTTAAAAGTACTTACGAAGCCTAAAGAACCTTTTTCTACATATAAGTCACCCCTTAGTTATGCCCCAAGTAAATCATAGGGCAGGGTGCTATGTAGATAAAAGGCAGGACATGTACCTGTGTAGTTTACATGTCCTGGTAGTGTAAAACTCCTAAATTCGTTTTTACACTGCTGTGAGGCCTGCTCCTTTCATAGGCTAACATTGGGGCTACCCTCATATACTGTTTGAGTGGTAGCTGCTGATCTGAAAGGAGTAGGAAGGTCGTATTTAGCATGGCCAGAATGGTAATACAAAATCCTGCTGACTGGTAAAGCTGGATTTAATGATATTACTATTTTAGAAATGCCACTTTTAGAAAGTGAGCATTTCTCTGCACTTAAATCCTTCTGTGCCTTACAATCCACGTCTGGCTGGGTTCAGTTGACAGCTCCCTTGCGCATTCACTCAGACAAACCCCTAACACAGTATGCTCTGCCTCACTTGCATACATCTGCATTTTAAATGGGTATTCCTGGGCTGGGAGGGTGGAGGGCCTGACACATGTTAAAGGACAGTAGCCTGCCCTCACACAAAGGACTGCCACCTCCCCCCTACTGGGAACCTGGGAGACAGGATTGAACTGAAAGGGGACCTTGTGCACTTCTAAGCCACTCTTTGAAGTCTCCCCAACTTCAAAGGCACATTTGGGTAATTAAACAGGGCCTCTGCCCCTACCAACTCAGACACTTAATGGAGTAGACAGTCTGAACCAGAACCTGCAACTTGCCAAGACGAACTGCCTGGCTGCCCAAAGGACTCACCTGACTGCTTTCTGTGAAGGACTGCTGCCTTGCTGTTGTCCTGCTGCCTTGCTGCTCTCTGGCTGTGCTGAGAAGTGCTCTACAAGGGCTTGGACAGAGCTTGCCTCCTGTTCCCTGAAGTCTCAGGACCAAAAAGACTTAATCTCTGCAAGAAGGGCTCCTTGTGCGGCGAAAATTGACACAGAGGCCTGCCAGAAACGATGCACAGCCCACATTGAGGTAATGATGCAACCCGACTTTGCAACGAGAAGATCGATGCAGCACCAGCATAGCGACCGGAAATTCGACGCACGGCCCACTGGATCGATGCACAGCTGAGCCGGAATGACGCAGCCTAACTTCCAGAGAGGAATCGACGCAGCGCCTGCCGTGCTGTAGAAATTTCCACGCAACGCCCACTGGATCGATGCAGCCCCTGTGACTTCATCTTGTCAGCACCAGAAATCCAAACATCATCCCCGGGGTGTCCAAAAACCACTCAACCCAAAGAGGATCCAAGACTGAGCGCCGTAAATCGACGCAAAGACTTCCTTGCATGAAAATTAAACAATGTATTGCTGTGTGTGGCCCGAGACATTGACGCACACCTCCCTGTTTTCCATGTATCTCCTCCTCTGTGGTTCTTGCAGAGATTTGAATGCAAACCAGGTACTTTGTGCTTGAAAGAGACATTTATTGCTTTTTAAAAGACTAAAGACACTTTATATCAGTTTTACAGTGATACCTCAACATATACTAATTTAATTTTAATCATTTTGACCTGCATTTTAACAGATAAATATTATATATTTTTCTAAACGCTGTGTGGTGTATTTCTGTGGTGCTATACTGTTATTGCATGATTTATTGCACAAATACTTTTCACATTGCCTTCTAAGTTGAGACTGACTGCTCAGTGCCAAGCTACCAGAGGGTGGCTACAGGATAATTTGGACTGTGTGTGACTTACCCTGACTAGAGTTGGGGTCCTTGCCTGGACGGGGGTAACCTGACTCCCAACCAATGACTCAATTTCTAACACTTATTGTGCAACATGCTCCCAAACTCATCTTCTCATTTGTGTCGAAGAGTATCCAGGGACAGCAGGTTAACCCGTTCTGTGCCTTGGACGAGGTGACCTCGTCGAAGGCTAAAGTTCCCGTGTGCCTTGGACGATGTCACCTCGTCCAAGGCACAGGACTGGGGGGAGCGCTGTGCACCCCACCCACCCCCCAAAGGCGGGGATGGAAGTGGAAGCCTGATTAGTCATAGGGTCTCCCCCATCGCGCTGGAAGCTTTGCTTCCAGCGCGATTGAAAGAGAAATGCTCAGCATTTTTTTTAGAGATGGGGAGCGACCCATTAGGCAAGGGTCATTCCCCTGGGGGGGCAAATTGTATTTAGACCATTTCTGCCCCCCTTGGGGGCAGATTGGCCGATTTTAGGTACATCTGCCCCCAAGGAGGCAGAAACCACTAGGCACCGGCGATTTTTTTTTTTCTTTGTTTTTTTAGAGATGGGGAACAACCCATTAGGCAAGGGTCGCTCCCCTGGGGGGTGGAATTTATTTTAGGCCATTTCTTCTTCCCCTGGGGGCAGAAAGCTCTAGGCACCAGGGCAATTTTTTTTTGTGTTTTTTTGTTTGTTTGTTTGTTTTTTTAGAGATGGGGAGCGACCCATTATGCAAGGGTCGCTCCCCTGAGGGGCAAATTGTATTGAGACCATTTCTGCCTCCCTTGAGGGCAGATTGGCTGATTTTAGGTCAATCTGCCCCCAAGGAGGCAGAAACCACTAGGCACCGGCGATTTTTTTTGTTGGCGCCAATGTCACGCAGGGGTAGCGACCCCGTAGGCAAGGGTCGCTCCCGGGGGGGTGGGAGTTGGGGGTGCAAATTTATTTTAGGCCATTTCTGCCTCCCCTGGGGGCAGAAACCTCTAGGCGCCAGGGCATTTTTTTTTTTTGTTTGTTTATTTTTTTAGAGATGGGGGGCGACCCATTAGGCAAGGGTCGCTCCCCAGGGGGGCAAATTGTATTTAGACCATTTCTGCCCCCCTTGGGGGCAGATTGGCCGATTTTAGGGCAATCTACCCCCAAGGGGGCAGAGACAACTAGGGAATGGGGATTTTTTTTTTTGGCGCCAATGTCACGCAGGGAGAGCGACCCCGTAGGCAAGGGTCGCTCCTGAGAGGGAGGGGGAAGGGGTGTTGGGGGGGCAAATATATATTAGGCCATTTCTGCCCCCGGGGGGGCAGAAACCTCTAGGCGCCAGACCAATTATTTTTTTGGGGGTGTTTTTTTTTTGTTTGTTTATTTTTTTAGAGATGGGGAGCGACCCATTAGGCAAGGGTCTCTCCCCTGGGGGGCAAATTGTATTTAGACCATTTGGCCGATTTTAGGTCAATCTGCCCCCAGGGAGGCAGAAACCACTAGGCACCGGGGATTTTTTTTTTGGCGCCAATGTCACGAAGGTGGAGAGACCCCGTAGGCAAGGGTCGCTCCCGGGGGGTGTGGGGGTTGGGGGGGCACATTTATTTTAGGCCATTTCTGCCTCCCCTGGGGGCAGAAACCTCTAGGCGCAAGGGCAATTTTTTTGTGGGTGTTTTTTTTTTTTTTGTTTCGTTTTTTAGCGATGGGGAGCGACCCATTAGGCAAGGGTCGCTCCCCTGGGGGGCAAATTGTATTTAGACCATTTCTGCCCCCTTGGGGGCAGATTGGCCGATTTTAGGTCAATCTGCCCCCAAGGAGGCAGAAACCACTAGGCACCGGGGATTTTTTTTCGGGCGCCAATGTCACGCAGGGGGAGAGACCCCATAGGCAAGGGTCGCTCCCGGGGGGAGTGGGGGTTGGGGGGGCAAATTAATTTTAGGCCATTTCTATTATTAGGCCGATCCGGCCCCAGGGGGGGCAGAAACCTCTAGGTGCCAGGGCAAATTATTTTTTTGTGTTTTTTTTTTGTTTGTTTGTTTTTTTAGAGATGGGGAACGACCCATTAGGCAAGGGTCGCTCCCCTGGGGGGGTGGAATTTATTTTAGGCCATTTCTTCCTCCCCTGGGGGCAGAAAGCTCTAGGCACCAGGGCAATTTTTTTTTGTGTTTTTTTGTTTGTTTGTTTGTTTTTTTAGAGATGGGGAGCGACCCATTAGGCAAGGGTCGCTCCCCTGAGGGGCAAATTGTATTTAGACCATTTCTGCCCCCCTTGAGGGCAGATTGGCCGATTTTAGGTCAATCTGCCCCCAAGGAGGCAGAAACCACTAGGCACCGGGGATTTTTTTTGTTGGCGCCAATGTCACACAGGGGGAGCGACCCCATAGGCAAGGGTCGCTCCCGGGGGGGTGGGAGTTGGGGGTGCAAATTTATTTTAGGCCATTTCTGCCTCCCCTGGGGGCAGAAACCTCTAGGCGCCAGGGCAATTTTTTTTTTTTGTTTGTTTGTTTTTTTAGAGATGGGGAGCGACCCATTAGGCAAGGGTCGCTCCCCTGGGGGTCAAATTGTATTTAGACCATTTCTGCCCCCCTTGGGGGCACATTGGCCGATTTTAGGTCAATCTGCCCCCAAGGAGGCAGAAACCACCAGGCACCGGGGATTTTTTTTTTTGGTGCCAATGTCACGCAGGGGGAGCGACCCCGTAGGCAAGGGTCGCTCCCGGGGGGGGTGGGGCTTGGGGGGGCAAATTTATTTTAGGCCATATCTATTATTAGGCCGATCTGGCCCCAGGGGGGACAGAAACCTCTAGGTGCCAGGGCAATTTTTTTTTTTGAGTTTTTTGTTTTTGTTTATTTTTTTAGAGATGGGGGGCGACCCATTAGGCAAGGGTCGCTCCCCAGGGGGGCAAATTGTATTTAGACCATTTCTGCCCCCCTTGGGGGCAGATTGGCCGATTTTAGGTCAATCTACCCCCAAGGGGGCAGAGACAACTAGGGACTGGGGATTTTTTTTTTGGCGCCAATGTCACGCAGGGAGAGCGACCCCATAGGCAAGGGTCGCTCCTGGGAGGGAGGGGGAAGGGGTGTTGGGGGAGCAAATATATATTAGGCCATTTCTGCCCCCCTGGGGGCAGAAACCTCTAGGCGCCAGACCAATTTTTTTTTTTGGGGTGTTTTTTTTTTGTTTGTTTATTTTTTTAGAGATGGGGAGCGACCCATTAGGCAAGGGTCACTCCCCTGGGGGGCAAATTGTATTTAGACCATTTGGCCGATTTTAGGTCAATATGCCCCCAGGGAGGCAGAAACCACTAGGCACCGGGGATTTTTTTTTTTGCGCCAATGTCACGAAGGGGGTGAGACCCCGTAGGCAAGGGTCGCTCCCGGGGGGTGTGGGGGTTGTGGGGGCACATTTATTTTAGGCCATTTCTGCCTCCCCTGGGGGCAGAAACCTCTAGGCGCAAGGGCAATTTTTTTGTGGGTGTTTTTTTTTTGTTTGTTTCGTTTTTTAGCGATGGGGAGCGACCCATTAGGCAAGGGTCGCTCCCCTGGGGGGCAAATTGTATTTAGACCATTTCTGCCCCCCTTGGGGGCAGATTGGCCGATTTTAAGTCAATCTGCCCCCAAGGAGGCAGAAACCACTAGGCACCGGGGATTTTTTTTTGGGTGCCAATGTCACGCAGGGGGAGAGACCCCATAGGCAAGGGTCGCTCCCGGGGGGAGTGGGGGTTGGGGGGGCAAATTAATTTTAGGCCATTTCTATTATTAGGCCGATCTGGCCCCAGGGGGGGCAGAAACCTCTAGGTGCCAGGGCAAATTATTTTTTTGTGTTTTTTTTTTTTTTGTTTGTTTTTTTAGAGATGGGGAACGACCCATTAGGCAAGGGTCGCTTCCCTGGGGGGGTGGAATTTATTTTAGTCCATTTCTTCCTACCCTGGAGGCAGAAAGCTCTAGGCACCAGGGCAATTTTTTTTTGTGTTTTTTTGTTTGTTTGTTTGTTTTTTTAGAGATGGGGAGTGACCCATTAGGCAAGGGTCGCTCCCCTGGGGGGCAAATTGTATTTAGACCATTTGGCCGATTTTAGGTCAATCTGCCCCCAGGGAGGCAGAAACCACTAGGCACCGGGGATTTTTTTTTTGGCGCCAATGTCACGAAGGGGGAGAGACCCCGTAGGCAAGGGTCGCTCCCGGGGGGTGTGGGGGTTGGGGGGGCACATTTATTTTAGGCCATTTCTGCCTCCCCTGGGGGCAGATCGGCCTATTATTAGGCCGATCTGCCCCCAGGGGGGGGCAGAAACCTCTAGGCGCAAGGGCAATTTTTTTGTGGGTGTTTTTTTTTTGTTTGTTTCGTTTTTTAGCGATGGGGAGCGACCCATTAGGCAAGGGTCGCTCCCCTGGGGGGCAAATTGTATTGAGACCATTTCTGCCCCCCTTGAGGGCAGATTGGCCGATTTTAGGTCAATCTGCCCCCAAGGAGGCAGAAACCACTAGGCACCGGGGATTTTTTTGGTTGGCGCCAATGTCACGCAGGGGGAGCGACCCCGTAGGGTTTGGTCGCTCCCGGGGGGGTGGGAGTTGGCGGTGCAAATTTATTTTAGGCCATTTCTGCCTCCCCTGGGGGCAGAAACCTCTAGGCGCCAGGGCAATTCTTTTTTTTTTTTTTGTTTGTTTTTTTAGAGATGGGGAGCGACCCATTAGGCAAGGGTCGCTCCCCTGGGGGGGCAAATTGTATTTAGACCATTTCTGCCCCCCTTGGGGGCACATTGGCCGATTTTAGGTCAATCTGCCCCCAAGGAGGCAGAAACCACCAGGCACCGGGGATTTTTTTTTTTGGCGCCAATGTCACGCAGGGGGAGCGACCCCGTAGGCAAGGGTCGCTCCCGGGGGGGTGGGGGTTGGGGGGGCAAATTTATTTTAGGCCATTTCTATTATTCGGCCGATCTGGCCCCAGGGGGGACAGAAACCTCTAGGTGCCAGGGAAATTTTTTTTTGTTGAGTTTTTTGCTTTTGTTTATTTTTTTAGAGATGGGGGGCGACCCATTAGGCAAGGGTCGCTCCCCAGGGGGGCAAATTGTATTTAGACCATTTCTTCCCCCCTTGGGGGCAGATTGGCCGATTTTAGGTCAATCTACCCCCAAGGGGGCAGAGACAACTAGGGACTGGGGATTTTTTTTTTGGCGCCAATGTCACGCAGGGAGAGCGACCCCGTAGGCAAGGGTCGCTCCTGGGAGGGAGGGGGAAGGGGTGTTGGGGGGGCAAATATATATTAGGCCATTTCTGCCCCCCTGGGGGCCGATCGGCCTATTATTAGGCCGATCTGCCCCCGGGGGGGGGCAGAAACCTCTAGGCGCCAGACCAATTTTTTTTTGGGGGTGTTTTTTTTTTGTTTGTTTATTTTTTTAGAGATGGGGAGCGACCCATTAGGCAAGGGTCGCTCCCCTGGGGGGCAAATTGTATTTAGACCATTTGGCCGATTTTAGGTCAATCTGCCCCCAGGGAGGCAGAAACCACTAGGCACCGGGGATTTTTTTTTTGGCGCCAATGTCACGAAGGGGGAGAGACCCCGTAGGCAAGGGTCGCTCCCGGGGAGTGTGGGGGTTGGGGGGGCACATTTATTTTAGGCCATTTCTGCCTCCCCTGGGGGCAGAAACCTCTAGGCGCAAGGGCAATTTATTTGTGGGTGTTTTTTTTTTGTTTGTTTCGTTTTTTAGCGATGGGGAGCGACCCATTAGGCAAGGGTCGCTCCCCTGGGGGGCAAATTGTATTGAGACCATTTCTGCGCCCCTTGGGGGCAGATTGGCCGATTTTAGGTCAATCTGCCCCCAAGGAGGCAGAATCCACTAGGCACCGGGGATTTTTTTTTGGGCGCCAATGTCACGCAGGGGGAGAGACCCCATAGGCAAGGGTCGCTCCCGGGGGGAGTGGGGGTTGGGGGGGCCAATTAATTTTAGGCCATTTCTATTATTAGGCCGATCTGGCCCCAGGGGGGGCAGAAACCTCTAGGTGCCAGGGCAAATTATTTTTTTGTGTTTTTTTTTTGTTTGTTTGTTTTTTTAGAGATGGGGAACGACCCATTAGGCAAGGGTCGCTTCCCTGGGGGGGTGGAATTTATCTTAGGCCATTTCTTCCTCCCCTGGGGGCAGAAAGCTCTAGGCACCAGGGCAATTTTTTTTTGTGTTTTTTTGATTGTTTGTTTGTTTATTTAGAGATGGGGAGCGACCCATTAGGCAAGGGTCTCTCCCCTGAGGGGCAAATTGTATTTAGACCATTTCTGCCCCCCTTGAGGGCAGATTGGCCGATTTTAGGTCAATCTGCCCCCAAGGAGGCAGAAACCACTAGGCACCGGGGATTTTTTTTGTTGGCGCCAATGTCACGCAGGGGGAGCGACCCCGTAGACAAGGGTCGCTCCGGGGGGGGTGGGAGTTGGGGGTGCAAATTTATTTTAGTCCATTTCTGCCTCCCCTGGGGGCAGAAACCTCTAGGCGCCAGGGCAATTTTTTTTTTTTGGTTTGTTTCTTTTTTTAGAGATGGGGAGCGACCCATTAGGCAAGGGTCGCTCCCCTGGGGGGGGCAAATTATATTTAGACCATTTCTGCCCCCCTTGGGGGCACATTGGCCGATTTTAGGTCAATCTGCCCCCAAGGAGGCAGAAACCACCAGGCACCGGGGATTTTTTTTTGGCGCCAATGTCACGCAGGGGGAGCGACCCCGTAGGCAAGGGTCGCTCCCGGGGGGGTGGGGGTTGGGGGGGCAAATTTATTTTAGGCCATTTCTATTATTAGGCGGATCTGGCCCCAGCGGGGACAGAAACCTCTAGGTGCCAGGGCAATTTTTTTTTTTGAGTTTTTTGTTTTTGTTTATTTTTTTAGAGATGGGGGGCGACCCATTAGGCAAGGGTCGCTCCCCTGGGGGGGCAAATTGTATTTAGACCATTTCTGCCCCCCTTGGGGGCAGATTGGCCGATTTTAGGTCAATCTACCCCCAAGGGGGCAGAGACAACTAGGGACTGGGGATTTTTTTTTTGGCGCCAATGTCACGCAGGGAGAGCGACCCCGTAGGCAAGGGTCGCTCCTGGGAGGGAGGGGGAAGGGGTGTTGGGGGGGCAAATATATATTAGGCCATTTCTGCCCTCCTGGGGGCAGATCGGCCTATTATTAGGCCGATCTGCCACCGGGGGGGCAGAAACCTCTAGGCGCCAGACCAATTTTTTTTTTTGAGTTTTTTGTTTTTGTTTATTTTTTTAGAGATGGGGAGCGACCCATTAGGCAAGGGTCGCTCCCCTGGGGGGCAAATTGTATTTAGACCATTTGGCCGATTTTAGGTCAATCTGCCCCCAGGGAGGCAGAAACCACTAGGCACCAGGGATTTTTTTTTTGGCGCCAATGTCACGAAGGGGGAGAGACCCCGTAGGCAAGGGTCGCTCCCGGGGGGTGTGGGGTTTGGGGGGGCAAATATATATTAGGCCATTTCTGCCCCCGGGGGGGCAGAAACCTCTAGGCGCCAGACCAATTTTTTTTTTTGGGTGTTTTTTTTTTTGTTTGTTTATTTTTTTAGAGATGGGGAGCGACCCATTAGGCAAGGGTCGCTCCCCTGGGGGGCAAATTGTATTTAGACCATTTGGCCGATTTTAGGTCAATCTGCCCCCAGGGAGGCAGAAACCACTAGGCACCGGGGATTTTTTTTTTGGCGCCAATGTCACGAAGGGGGAGAGACCCCGTAGGCAAGGGTCGCTCCCGGGGGGTGTGGGGGTTGGGGGGGCACATTTATTTTAGGCCATTTCTGCCTCCCCTGGGGGCAGATCGGCCTATTATTAGGCCGATCTGCCCCCAGGGGGGGCAGAAACCTCTAGGCGCAAGGGCAATTTTTTTGTGGGTGTTTTTTTTTGTTTGTTTCGTTTTTTAGCGATGGGGAGCGACCCATTAGGCAAGGGTCGCTCCCCTGGGGGGCAAATTGTATTTAGACCATTTCTGCCCCCCTTGGGGGCAGATTGGCCGATTTTAGGTCAATCTGCCCCCAAGGAGGCAGAAACCACTAGGCACCGGGGATTTTTTTTTGGGCGCCAATGTCACGCAGGGGGAGAGACCCCATAGGCAAGGGTCGCTCCCGGGGGGAGTGGGGGTTGGGGGGGCAAATTAATTTTAGGCCATTTCTATTATTAGGCCGATCTGGCCCCAGGGGGGGCAGAAACCTCTAGGTGCCAGGGCAAATTATTATTATTTTTTTTTTTTTGTTTGTTTGTTTTTTTAGAGATGGGGAACGACCCATTAGGCAAGGGTCGCTCCCCTGGGGGGGTGGAATTTATTTTAGGCCATTTCTTCCTCCCCTGGGGGCAGAAAGCTCTAGGCACCAGGGCAATTTTTTTTTGTGTTTTTTTGTTTGTTTGTTTGTTTTTTTAGAGATGGGGAGCGACCCATTAGGCAAGGGTCGCTCCCCTGAGGTGCAAATTGTATTTAGACCATTTCTGCCCCCCTTGAGGGCAGATTGGCCGATTTTAGGTCAATCTGCCCCCAAGGAGGCAGAAACCACTAGGCACCGGGGATTTTTTTTGTTGGCGCCAATGTCACGCAGGGGGAGCGACCCCGTAGGCAAGGGTCGCTCCCAGGGGGGTGGGAGTTCGGGGTGCAAATTTATTTTAGGCCATTTCTGCCTCCCCTGGGGGCAGAAACCTCTAGGCGCCAGGGCAATTTTTTTTTTTTGGTTTGTTTCTTTTTTTAGAGATGGGGAGCGACCCATTAGGCAAGGGTCGCTCCCCTGGGGGGGCAAATTGTATTTAGACCATTTCTGACCCCCTTGGGGGCACATTGGCCGATTTTAGGTCAATCTGCCCCCAAGGAGGCAGAAACCACCAGGCACCGGGGATTTTTTTTTTGGCGCCAATGTCACGCAGGGGGAGCGACCCCGTAGGCAAGGGTCCCTCCCGGGGGGGTGGGGGTTGGGGAGGCAAATTTATTTTAGGCCATTTCTATTATTAGGCCGATCTGGCCCCAGGGGGGACAGAAACCTCTAGGTGCCAGGGCAATTTTTTTTTTTTAGTTTTTTGTTTTTGTTTATTTTTTTAGAAATGGGGAGCGACCCATTAGGCAAGGGTCGCTCCCCAGGGGGGAAAATTGTATTTAGACCATTTCTGCCCCCCTTGGGGGCAGATTGGCCGATTTTAGGTCAATCTGCCCACAAGGGGGCAGAAACCACTAGGCACCGGGGATTTATTTTTTGGCGCCAATGTCACATAGGGGGAGCGACCCCGTAGGCAAGGGTCGCTCCGGGGGGGGGGGGGTTGGGGGAGCAAATTTATTTTAGGCCATTTCTGCGCCCCCCTGGGGGCAGATCGGCCTATTATTAGGCCGATCTGCCCCCAGGGGGGACAGAAACCTCTGGGCGCCAGGGTAAAAAAAAATTTTGTTAGTTTGTTTTTTTAGAGATGGGGAGCGACCCATTAGGCAAGGGTCGTTCCCCTGGTGGGGGGAAATTGTATTTAGACCATTTCTGCCCCCCTTGGGGGCAGATTGGCCGATTTTAGGTCAATCTACCCACAAGGGGGCAGAAACCAATAGGCACTGGGGATTTTTTTTTTGCCGCCAATGTCACGCAGGGGGAGCGACCCCGTAGGCAAGGGTCGCTCACGGGCAGGGGGGGGTCAAATTTATTTTAGGCCATTTCTATTATTAGGCCGATCTGGCCCCGGGGGGGGCAGAAACCTCTAGGTGCCAGGGCAAAAAAAAAAATTGAGTTTTTTTTTTTTGTTTTGTTTTTTTAGAGATGGGGAGCGACCCATTAGGCAAGGGTCGCTCCCCTGGGGGGCAAATTGTATTTAGACCATTTCTGCCCCCCCTGGGGGCAGATTGGCCGATTTTAGGTCAATCTGCCCCCAAGGGGGCAGAAACCACTAGGCACTGGGGATTTTTTTTTTGGCGCCAATGTCACGCAGGGAGAGCGACCCCGTAGGCAAGGGTTGCTCCCGGGCAAGGGGGGTTGGGGGGAAGTGGGGGGGTCAAATTTATTTTAGGCCATTTCTGCCCCCCCTGGGGCCGGCTGAGCTAGTGGCCAAAATCCACAGGTAGGCACTTTGCAAAAAACACCTGTTTTCTGTGAAAAAATATGTTGTGTCCACGTTGTGTTTTGGGCCATTTCCTTTCGTGGGCGCTAGGCCTACCCACAGAAGTGAGGTACCATTTTTATCGAGAGACTTAGGGGAACGCTGGGTGGAAGGAAATTTGTGGCTCCTCAAAGATTCCAGAACTTTCTGTCACCAAAATGTGAGGAAAATGTGTTTTTTTAACCAAATTTTGATGTTTGCAAAGGATTCTGGGTAACAAAACCTAGTCAGAGCCCCACAAGTCACCCCATCTTGGATTCCCCTAGGTCTCTAGGTTTCAAAAATGCATAGGTTTGGTAGATTTCCCTAGGTGCCGGCTGAGCTAGAGGCCAAAATCTACAGGTAGGCACTTTGCAAAAAACACCTCTGTTTTCTTTAAAAAAATGTGATGTGTCCACCTTGCGTTTTGGGGCATTTCCTGTCATGGGTGCTAGGCCTACCCACACAAGTGAGGTATCATTTTTATTGGGAGACTTGTGAGAACGCTGGGTGGAAGGAAATTTGCGGCACCTCTCTGACTCAAGAACTTTCTGTCACCAAAATGTGAGGAAAATTTTTATTTTTAGCCAAATTTTGAGGTTTGCAAAGGATTCTGGGTAACAGAACCTGGTCAGAGCCCCACAAGTCACCCCATCTTGGATTCCCCTAGGTCTCTAGTTTTCAGAAATGCACATGTTTGGTAGGTTTCCGTAGGTGCCGGCTGAGCTAGAGGCCAAAATCTACAGGTAGGCACTTTGCAAAAAACAGCTCTGTTTTCTGTCACAAAATGTGATGTGTCCACGTTGTGCTTTGGGGCATTTCCTGTTGCGGGCACTAGGCCTACCCACACAAGTGAGGTATCATTTTTATCGGGAGACTTGGGGGAACGCTGGGTGGAAAGAAATTTGTGCCTCCTCTCAGATTCCAGAACTTTCTGCCACAGAAATGTGAGGAACATGTGGTTTTTTTAGCCAAATTTTGAGGTTTGCACAGGATTCTGGGTAACAGAACCTGGTCAGAGCCCCACAAGTCACCCCATCTTGGATTTCCCTAGGTCTCTAGTTTTCAAAAATGCACAGGTTTGGTAGGTTTCCCTAGGTGCCGGCTGAGCTAGAGGACAAAATTTACAGGTAGGCACTTTGCAAAAAACACCTCTGTTTTCTTTCAAAAAATGTGATGTGTCCACGTTGCGTTTTGGGGCATTTCCTGTCGCGGGCGCTAGGCCTTCCCACACACGTGAGGTATCATTTTTATCGGGAGACTTGGGGGAACGCTGGGTGGAAGGAAATTTGTGGCTCCTCTCTGATTCCAGAACTTTCTGTCACCAAAATGTGAGGAAAATGTGTTTTTTTAGCCACATTTTGAGGTTTGCAAAGGATTCTGGTTAACAGAACCTGGTCAGAGCCCCACAAGTCCCCCCATCTTGGATTCCCCTAGGTCTCTAGTTTTCAGAAATGCACAGGTTTGGTAGCTTTCCCTAGGTGCTGGCTGAGCTAGAGGCCAAAATCTACAGGTAGGCACTTTGCAAAAAACAGCTCTGTTTTCTGTCAAAAAATGGGATGTGTCCACATTGTACTTTGGGGCATTTCCTGTCGCGGGCATTAGGCCTACCCACACAAGTGAGGTATCATTCTTATCGGGAGACTTGGGGGAACGCTGGGTGGAAGGAAATTTGTGCCTCCTCTCAGATTCCAGAACTTTCTGTCACAGAAATGTCAGGAACATGTGTTTTTTTAGCCAAATTTTGAGGTTTGCAAAGGATTCTGGGTAACAGAACCTGGTCAGAGCCCCACAAGTCACCCCATCTTGGATTCCCCTAGGTCTCTAGTTTTCAAAAATGCACAGGTTTGGTAGGTTTCTCTAGGTGCCGGCTGAGCTAGAGGCCAAAATCTACAGGTAGGCACTTTGCAAAAAACAGCTCTGTTTTCTTTCAAAAAATGGGATGTGTCCACGTTGCGGTTCGGGGCATTTCCTGTCGCGTGCGCTAGGCCTACCCACACAAGTGAGGTATCATTTTTATCGGGAGACTTGGGGGAATGCTGGTTGGAAGGAAATTTGTGCCTCCTCTCAGATTCCAGAACTTCCTGTCACAGAAATGTGAGGAACATGTGTTTTTTTAGCCAAATTTTGAGGTTTGCAAAGGATTCTGGGTAACAGAACCTGGTCAGAGCCCCACAAGTCACCCCATCTTGGATTCCCCTCGGTCTCTAGTTTTCAAAAATGCAGAGGTTTGGTAGGTTTCCCTATGTGCCGGGTGAGCTAGAGGCCAAAATCTACAGGTAGGCCGTTTGCAAAAAACACCTCTGTTTTCTTTAAAAAAATGTGATGTGTCCACGTTGTGTTTTGGTGCGTTTCCTGTCGCGGGCGCTAGGCCTGCCCACACAAGTGAGGTATAATTTTTATCAGGAGACTTGGGGGAACATAGATTAGCAAAACAAGTGTTATTGCCCCTTGTCTTTCTCTACATTTTTTCCTTCCAAATGTAGGAGAGTGTGTAAAAAATACATCTATTTGAGAAATGCCCTGTAATTCACATGCTAGTATGGTCACCCCGGAATTCAGAGATGTGCAAATAACCACTGCTCCTCAACACCTTATCCTGTGCCCTTTTTGGAAATACAAAGGTTTTCTTGATAGCTATTTTTTACTCTTTATATTTCAGCAAATGAATTGCTGTATACCCGGTATAGAATGAAAACGCACTGCAGGGTGCAGCTCATTTATTGGCTCTGTTTACCAAGGGTTCTTGATGAACCTACAAGCCCTATATATCCCCGCAACCAGAGGAGTCCAGCAGATGTAACGGTATATTGCTTTCGAAAATCTGACATTGCAGGAAAAAGTTTCAGAGTATTTCAATTTCAATATTTTTCTTTTTAGTTGCTATTTTCTGTAGGAAACCCTTGTAGGATCTACACAAATGACCCCTTGCTGAATTCAGAATTTGGTCTACTTTTCAGAAATGTTTAGGTTTCTGGGATCCAGCATTGGTTTTATGCTCATTTCTGTCACTTACTGTAAGGAGGCAGATAGCACAATTCTTTTTAAAAATGGGGTATGTCCCAGTAAAATGCCATATTTGTGTTGAAGAATTGGGTTTTCTGATTCAAGTCTGCCTGTTCCTGAAAGTTGGGAAGCTGGTGAGTTTAGCACTGCTAACCCTTTGTTGATGCCATTTTCTGGGGAAAAACCACAAGCCTTCTTCTGCAGCCACTGTTTCCAATGTGTTTGAAAAAAATGAAATTGTCACTGTATTTTGGCTAATTTCTTGGCCTCCTTCAGGGGAACCTACAAAGTCTGGGTACCTCTAGAATCCCTAGGATGTTTTGAAAAAAAGGACACAAATTTGGCTTGGTTAGCTTATGTGGACAAAATGTTATGAGGGCCTAAGCGCGAACTGCCCCAAATAGGCAAAAAAAGGCCTGGCACAGGAGGGGGAAAAGGCCTGGCAGCAAAGGGGTTAAGTTCCAAATGTCTTTATACAGCCAAGTAATAAAGTGGCGCCCTGGGTCATTGCAAGTACGGTATGTAGGAAGGGATGTGTTGCAGGTTTCTTCTCTGTGGCACTCCATAAAGTATAATATGTGTGCATTTGTTGTTGGTGTAAAACACTAATTGGCCAAGCTAGAGGATCTGGCCATTCAGATAGAGATCACTGGTCCTGCAGACTGAGTGTTCTGTCAAAAATACCAGGTTGTGGTGTGTATAAGACCCAGGGAATTGTGGAAGACCAACCAGAGACAGTGCTGGTGCATACACCGGTGATCCTGGAGACATGCAATGTATTTCTGTTATGAATTCACAGATCACCGGCACCTGGAGGGATATTGAGGGGCAAGCAGTTTTAGGGAGTAAAAAGTGTGAATTGTTGGGCTGGGAGTACACCTTCCATGCCACAGGTCTCTCCCATACACCTATCAGCTGTCCAGCATGATAGCCACTGCAACTGTGCACCAGTAAATATGCCTCGAAAGCTTGGACACCCAGTCCTCCCAGATCAATCGGAGGCTTCAGTTTCTGAATGGCCACCCAACACATCCAGTATTCCCAATAAGGTCCTCCAGCAAGGATTCAAGCTCCCCAAAGAAGGAGCAGGGAGGGTGTTAGGGAGACTGGTGAAGTGATAAAGTAGGTGAGATAATCCACTCCTTGCCAGTGGAGGGGGGCTGGACCCGAATGTGTGTGGATCGTGGTGGTAGGTCAGGGTGTTGGGAGTGTACTGCAGATTTATCCCAGTTGACCTGGAGTCCAGGCATTCCAGCAAACTCATTAAGCATGGCTTGGAACAGGAAGAGGTCAGAGGTGATTTAAGTAGATAAGGAGGTCATCCGTGTACAGAGACACTGCATGTGTCCTGTCCTCTTAGGGAATCCCCTATGAGCAGCCTCCTCATCCTGTACGCATATGGCAAGAGGTTCCATTGCAAGGGCGAAAAGAAGCGCTGAGAGGGGACACCCCTGTCTGGTTCCCCTGCTCACCTTGATCAGAAGAGAGATGAGGCATCCCAGGCAGGCTCGGGATGTCCGGTTGGTGGAGAGAAGATGAGTGTATGTGAGGAGGCGGGGGCCAACTATGAATTGGGTGAAGACCTGAAAAAGGTAATACCTTTTCCAGGTCTAATATGAGACAGGCTGTCTGCATGTAGTGTCTGCATACAAAGGTGGTCATTACAACCCTGGTGGATGGTGTTAAAGCGGCGGTAAGACCGCCAACAGGCCGGTGATAAAAAAAATGGAATTACGACTGTGGCGGAAACCGCCAAAAAAAAAAAAAGCCACTTTACCACTCCGACCACCACGGCCGTACAAACAAACAGCTTGGCGGTCACCACCAACAGACAAGCGGAAGACAAAGACAAACCTACCAATCTGCCACCTTTTCTGGGGCGGATTCACCGTGAATAAAAACACGGCGGAAACAGGACTTCGAAGGGAAGATGCTCACCTCTACACACCCCACGAGGAATCCAGACGCCATGGAACCAGAGCTGCACATCCTGCCAGCCCTCATCTTCTTGCTCCTCTACTAGGAGCACAAATGCTGGCGGCGAAGACCACAGTGAGTACTGCACCTACGACACAGGGGAGGTGGGAGGGAAAAAACAGGGACACACACATGCAACACCCCCACCCTCACCCTCTACAACACACACACTAATACATATTTATACATTATAGTCACACCCCCCAGAAGAATGCAAAGACAAAAGGAAATGAGTGTAACCATTGTAATATATTAAAATTCAGTACGCAAAAATATAGATATACACCATAAACAAAAATACACCAAGCTTAGTAGTACAGGTAGTGCTCCAATGAAGTCCGTGGAACACTGGGCCCACACGGTATGGGCGAGGCCCACACGAGATCCCCGACCATAACGGAGAGAACACTGCAGGAGCATCAGAGAACAAGAAAACAGGCACCTCAGGGGGAGGGAAAGGGGGGGCACCTCAGTGGTTGAGTGCACAACGCCAAATCCACGAGAGGGCCACATGCCCACTGTTCAATCCTGGGGAGTGCAGAGCCACAGTCTCTCAAGTCTCTACAGTGAGTGGGTTGCCCACTGTGCAATCCTGGAGAGTGCAAAGCCACAGTCTCACAAGTCTCTACAGTGGGTGGAATGCCCACTGTTCAATCCTGCGGAGTGCAAAGCCACAGTTTCACAAGTCTCTACAGTGGTTGGATTGCCCACTGTTCCATCCTGGGGAGTGCAAAGCCACAGTCTCACAAGTCTCTACGGTGGGTGGGTTGCCCACTGTTCCATTCTGGGGAGTGCAAAGCCACAGTCTCACATGTCTCTACAATGGGTGGGTTGCCCACTGTTCCATCCTGGGGAGTGCAAAGCCACAGTCTCTCAAGTCTCTACAGTGGGTGGGTTGCCCACTGTTCCATCCTGGGGAGTGCAAAACTACAGTCTATCAAGTGGATGCCTTTCTCCACTGGTTCTGGAGGGGGCCTGGTGCCCAGAGTGCTTCATCCTGCTAAGGACAGAGGTAGTGGATGCCTTTCTCCACTGGTTCCGGAGGGGGCCTGGTGCCCAGAGTGCTTCATCCTGCTAAGGACAGAGGTAGTGGATGTATCTTTCCACTGGTTCTGGAGGGGGCCTGGTTCCCAGAGTTCTTCATCCTGCTAAGGACAGAGGTAGTGGATATATCTCTCCACTGGTTCTGGAGGGGGCATGGTGCCCAGAGTGCTTCATCCTGCTAAGGACAGAGGTAGTGGATGACAGTCTCCACTGGTTCTGGAGGGGGCCTGGTGCCCAGAGTGCTTCATCCTGCTAAGGACAAAGGTAGTGGATGTATCTCTCTACTGGTTCTGGAGGTGGCATGGTGCCCAGAGTGCTTCATCCTGCTAAGGATAGAGGTAGTGGATGACAGTCTCCACTGGTTCTGGGGGGGGGGCTGGTGCCCAGAGTGCTTCATCCTGCTAAGGACAGAGGTAGTGGATGTATCTCTCCACTGGTTCTGGAGGGGGCATTGTGCCCAGAGTGCTTCATCCTGCTAAGGACAGAGGCAGTGGATGACAGTCTCCACTGGTTCTGGAAGGGGCCTGGTGCCCAGAGTGCTTCATCCTGCTAAGGACAGAGGTAGTGGATGTATCTCTCTACTGGTTCTGGAGGGGGCCTGGTTCCCAGAGTGCTTCTTCCTGCTAAGGACAGAGGTAGTGGAGGACAGTCTCCACTGGTTCTGGAGGGGGCCTGGAAGCCAAGAGTGCTTCATCCTGCTAAGGACAGAGGTAGTGGATGCCTTTCTCCACTGGTTCTGGAGGGGGCATGGTGCCCAGAGTGCTTCATCCTGCTAAGGACAGAGGTAGTGGATGTATCTCTCCACTGGTTCTGGAGGGGGCTCTGTGCCCAGAGTGCTTCATCCTGCTTGTGACGGACTCAGTAGCGTCAGTGCCCTTGCCGCTCATGGGCCAGCGATGCTTGGAGCGGCGGTACCCTGTTCAGCGATGCTTGGAGCGCCGGTGCCCTGTTCAGTGGTGCTTGGAGCGGCGGTGCCCTGTTCAGCGGTGCTTGGTGCGGCGGTGCACTGTTCAGCGGTGCTTGAGGCGGCGGGCTCCTTTACAGTGACTCAGTTGCTGGCGGTCCTCTCTGTCCCAGCAGGGCTTGTGCTGGCAGTCCTCTCTGTCCCAGTGGGACTTGTGCTGGCGGTCCTCTCTGTCCCAGCGGGGCTTTGACCAGCGGTCCTCTCTGTCCCAGCGGGGCTTGTGCTGGCGGTCCTCTCTGTCCCAGCGGGGCTTGTGCCGGCGGTCCTCTCTGTCCCAGCGGGGCTTGTGCTGGCGGTCCTCTCTGTCCCAGCAGGGCTTGTGCTGGCGGTCCTCTCTGTCCCAGCGGGGATGACGGCGGTGGCCTCCTGGGTAGCGGGGATGATGGCTGTGGCCTCCGGGCCAGCGGGGATGATGACGGTCTCCTCTGCCATGCTGCTCTTCCTAGACTTTCCTGGTTTCTTGTAGCCCTTCCCCACCTTGGAAGGTGTCGCAGCTGACTCCACACTCCCACCGGGACCCCTGGGAGCGGCTTTGGTGGCTGGAGTCTTCCCCCTCTCCTGCCGGGCAATGGCCAACTTTTGATGCTTCACAGGTAGGGGACTGTCCGTGCTGTGGCTCCGTGCCACACTGGCTGCCCTGATGGCTGGTGCACTCCAGATTCCGGTGACTACAGGCACCACTGGTCCCGGAGATGTTGTGGCTGAGGTGCTAGTTTGGGACCTGGAGAATCGGCCCCTAGGTGACAGACGGGGTGGGGGATGTGTGGGAAAGAGGTCAAGGTTGGACAGGAAATGTTTTTGGGAGACACTGGGACGGGTAGCTGGAGGGGGTTTGGGAGTGGAGGAAGAGGTTGTGGTTGTAGGAGGTGTTCGTTTGCTGACTTTGGGTGAAGGTGCATGCGCTGGAGGCTGTCGTGAGGTGGATGGCTGTTGGGTGGGTGTGTGCCTGCGTTTGAGTATCTTGGGAGGTGGCGTCACAGACACACTGGGAGAGGACACAGGGGACGTGTGAATGGTATTGGGGGTGGTGACTGCACGTGAGCGGGTAGTGGTGGTGGGTGTGCTGGTGATGGTAGTAGTGGCTGTACATGTAGTGCATGCAGGTGTGAGTGTAGACAAGACTTAGAGGGAGGAGGGAGACGAGGAGGAGGGGTACACAGTGGAGGCAGTGGATGTTGGTGTGTCTGCATGTGTGTGATGCTTACGTGAGTGCCTGTGGGATGTGTGGTGCTTCTGTTTGCTAGAGCTTCCCTTGTGTGTTGAGCTGTGTGCGTGCGGGTCTGAAGGTGTGCTTGGGATAGGCTGGGGTACAGGGGATTGGGTCTGGGTGGAGGAAGTTGGAGGGGGGAGGCTAGAGACAGGGACAATGGCTGCCATCAGTACGGAGGCCAGAGTCTGAAAAGCTTGCTGAAGGGCCGCCTGACCAGAATGAATGCCCTCCAGGAATGCATTTGTTTGTTGCAACTGCCTTTCTACACCCTGGATGGCATTCAAAATGGTAGACTGCCCAACAGTGAGGGACCTGAGGAGGTCAATGGCCTCCTCACTGAGGGCAGCAGGGCTGACTGGGGCAGGGCCTGAGGTGCCTGGGCCCACCCTCCCGGGTGAGCGGGCACAGGGCAAAGGCTGAGGGGCTGCTGGGAGGGGGGGTGGTGGCTGTACCTGTAGATGGGGGGGCACAGATGTTGCCGCCACCACAAGGGAGCTCCCATCAGAGGACGAGTCTGTGTCGCTGGTGTCAGCTCCTGTCCCCGCCGTGGAGCTTCCCTCGCCCTCCGTCCCACTGGTGAACTCCGAGTCCGTAGTGTGACCCTCCATGGCCATGTGGGATGCAGCTCCCTCGTGCTCCGGTGCCACTGCTCCTCCACCTGATGATGCTAAAGCACACAAGAACAGGGAGACCACAGAAAGGGGGACGACGACAGAAGAAAGACATGTTGAGTGCATGCATTACCGCTACTGCTGGTGGACACGACAGACAGAGAAGCCCCCTGCACTGCCCCGCGCCCTTGGGCTCCACTGTTCAATCCCTGGGAAATGGATGACACAGGGGCATGACTAGGTGTACTTGGCACTCTACAGAGGTGGGGTGGGGTGCCACATGGCCTGCCTTACGGAGGGACCTTGCCTACTAAACTCGCCCTGGCATAGGGAAACCCACAGCCCACCTCCCCCACCCAGACCCCTCCACTGCACGCAAAATCAGCAGGATGAGAGTGTACTTACCCCCTTGTGGCTGCTGTGATGCCCTCAAGCGCCCATCCAACTCCGGGTACGCCACCGCCAGGATCCTGAACATCAGGGGGGTCATGGTGCGATGGGCACCCATCCCACGTTGGGAGACCATCCCCAGCTGAGCCTCCACCGTCTTCTTGCTCCAGCGGCGAATGTCCTCCCATCTTTTCCAGCAGTGGGTGCTCTGTCTGTGGTAGACACCCAGAGTCCGGACGTCCTTGGCGATGGTACGCCAAATATCTTTTTTCTGGTGGGCGCTGACCTACATGAATTGTACAGGGGTAAGAGAACTTATTACCAACTGCACCGTCACAGTCATTGGCCCCCATCCCTACCCTTGCCATGTGGCACATGCACTCACGTCGTTTCATGCATGCTGCAATCTCCCCCCCTTCTTTCATCGACCCCACTCCATACAGGACCGTAGAGTAGCGTGTACTGGGGAGGTCCCCGTCCACAAGTTTCTCCAACTCCTGCGATGTGAAGGCAGAGGCTTTCCCCAGACACTCGAGCCATTGTCTCTTCCAGACCGAGGTTACAGCAGCACTTGCTGTGTAGGTCCTCTCCTGTCGAAGATCAGGTATTGAGTGATTGAACAGATAGAAAATGGCGGTCACGTCCATGGCGGTGTGTACCGTCACCGCCGGCGTCCATCGTCATTGGCTCATGGGACCCATAGGGTCCAATGTTAACCAATGCAGCATTGCGCCGCGGTCTTCGATCGCCTACCGCGACGGTGTACAACGCCAGCGCAGTTACCTCACATTCCATTGTCCCACTTTAGAGGTCAGGCAGCCGCCATTTCAGGGTCCCACATGGCTTCATTTTTAACTGCATCACACATACTTAGGCCTAGACTCAACACACATACAGGCCACTTTTTGGATTATGATTCGTGTTCTGTTTAAGCTGTGGGTACGTACCTCTGAGTTGGTTGACTCTGTGCTCGCTGTTGTCCTTCATAGGCACCGTCCGCTGGGAAATGTGAGGAGATGGTGGCATCCTCCGGTGTACAGACCGCTGGTGGACCTGTCGACAATGGAGGAAAGACATGTGATCATCACATACAGGCTTGACCGTGACACAATCCAGGAACTGTGTACCCAGCTGGAGCCAGACCTGATGTCAGCTATCCGCCATCCCACAGGAATCCCCCCTCCAGTGCAGGTGCTGTCAGTGCTCCATTTCCTTGCAAGTGGGTCATTTCAAACAACAGTGGCCATTGCATCAGGGATGTCCCAGCCTATGTTTTCCAACGTGTTGTCCAGAGTGTTGTCTGCCCTGCTGAAACACATGCGGAGCTACATCGTTTTCCCTCAGGTTGAGGATTTGCCTACAGTGAAAGGTGATTTCTATGCCCTGGGACATATCCCCAACATCATAGGTGCCATTGATGGGAACCATGTGGCTCTGGTCCCCCCCCACAGGAATGAACAGGTGTACAGAAACTGGAAGAGTTATCATTCGATGAATGTACAGATGGTATGTTTGGCAGACCAGTACATCTCCCATGTGAATGCCAAGTTCCCTGGCTCAGTGCATGACGCCTACATCCTGCGGAACATCAGCATCCCTTATGTGATGGATCAACTCCAGAGGCACCGTGTGCGGCTATTAGGTGAGCACCTGGAAGCAAGACAGTGGGAATGGTTGTCTGGGTCTGGGGTTATCCCTACAGGTTAGTGTGTGTCTAACTGTTGTCCCTCGCCATTTGCAGGTGACTCTGGTTACCCCAACCTGTCATGGCTACTCACCCCAGTGAGGAATCCCAGCACAAGGGCAGAGGAACCCTACAATGAGGCCCATGGGCGTACACAGTGGATAATCGAGCGGACCTTCGGCCTCCTGAAGTCCAGGTTCAGGTGCCTCCATATGACAGGTGGATTCCTACTCTACTCACCAAAGAAGGTGTGCCAGATCATCGTGGCCTGCTGTATGCTTCACAACTTAACTTTGCAACGGCAGGTGCCTTTTCTGCAGGAGGATGGTCCAGGTGGCGGTGTTGTTGCAGCTGTGGAGCCTGTGGACAGTGAAGACGAGGAAGCAGAAGAAGCAGACATGGACAACAGGGACTCAGTGATCCTGCAATATTTCCAGTGAGACACAGGTAAGAATACAAACCTGCCTACTACATGTACTTTAACACTACTACCTCTCTACTGTCTGTTGTTTTCACCCAGTGTATGGTCACTGAGTTGTCCCTTTCCCTTACGTTTTCACAGATGTGGGTCCTACTGTGTGACATCTGCTTTGATTACTCATGGACTAGAGCTGTGTGACGTAGGTATGTTGACATTACAATTGAAAGAGCTTTTTGCCACAGTAATTGCTAATACACTATTCCGAAATCACAGACTGACTCCATATTGTTTTGTGCTTCAAGGGTGTTTATTTAAGTGCTCAATATTGGAGGGGCTTGCAAAATGGTGAGGGGTGATGGTGGAGGAATGTCCATGGCAGAGTCCAGTCTATTAGTCTCACAGGTGCATTGCCCAAATGGGCATAGGAAGTGGATCTGGGTCAGTTTAAGGATGGACAGGGTGACAAAGTGGGACAGAAGGATGACAATCAGGGTGGTCTCATTTCTTGGCGGGGGTCTTGGCATTGTTCTCTGTCTTTGTCCTGGATCTCAGGGACCGTTTGCGGGGTGGTTCTTCCTCTGCAGGGGGTGGGGTGCTGGTGTGGTGGTCCTGTGGCGGTACCTCCTGTCCACTAGCGCCGGCATAGGTGGTGGGCAGTTCATCATCCAGGTTAGTGTCAGGGGCCCCTTGTTGTGCCACAGTGTCCCTACTGGTGTTGAGTACTTCCTTCAGCACCCCAACGATGGTGCCCAGGGTGGAATTGATGGCTCTGAGTTCCTCCCTGAAGCCCAAATACTGTTCCTCCTGCAGGCGCTGGGTCTCCTGAAACTTGGCCAGTACCGTTGCCATCATCTCCTGGGAGTGGTGTTAGGCTCCCATGATGTTGGAGAGGGCTCGTGGAGAGTGGGTTCCCTTGGCCTGTCGTCCCCCTGTCGCACAGCAGCCCTCCCAGTTCCCCTGTGTTCCTGGGACTCCGTCCCCTGGACCATGTGCCCACTGCCCCCAGGTCCCTGTTGTTGTTGGGGTGGTGGGTTAGCCTGGGTTCCCTGTAGTGGTGGACACACTGCTGATTGACGTGTCCTGGGGACAGAGGTATGGGCCCGCTGGGTGGGTGCTGTGCTGGTGTTTCCAGAGTGGGAAGCTCTCTAGTGGCCTGTGACTGTGTGATGGGAACCGACTGTCCCGAGGTCCCTGATGGGCCGGGCTGGTCATCTAGATCCAGTTGGACAGAGCTGCTGTCATCACTGTGGGCCTCTTCTGTTGGTGGTGTGGACATGTGTGGACCCTCCTGTCCTGTGACATTGGGTAGGGGTCCTGCAGGGGTATAAAAGGATGTTTATTACATCTTTGTGTGTCATGGTGTGCAATGGGTGGGTTACCGTGTACCCCAGTGCTTGCATTCCTGTGTGGGACCTTGTGTGATGATGGTTTAGGGGGGTGTATGGGTTTGTGCAGTGGGCATGCTTTGGTGATGGGTGTCCATGCTTTGGTGTTGCATGCAGGGTTTGGTGTTGGGATGTGTGGTTTGTGATGTTGGGACATTTGTGAGGAGTTGGAGTGATGGGGTGAGTGTGGGGGTATGTGATGGCATGTAGGTAGGGTGGGGGATGTAATAGTTAAGATTTGACTTACCAGAGTCCATTGCTCCATCTAGTCCTGTGAGGCCCTCAGGATGCAGAATCGACAAGACCTGCTTCTCCCATGTTGTTAGTTGTAGGGGAGGAGGTGGGGGTCCGCCGCCAGTCCGCTGAACCTCAAGGTGGTGTATTGAGACCAAGGAATGCACCTTCCCCGTAGGTCGTTCCACCTCTTCCTGATGTCATCCCGATTTCTTGGGTGCTGTCCCACTGCGTTGACCCTGTCCACTATTCTTAGCTCATCCTCCGAGAACCTGGGGTGTCTTTGCCGTGCCATGGGGTGGTGTGGGTGATGTGTGGGGTGGTGTGTGTGGTGATAAGTGTGCTGGAATGTAGTGGGGTGTTGTGTGAGGTGCGTGGAAGTTATGTGGGTGATGGTGTTGTATGCCTGTAGATGCTAGTATTGTTGATGGTGGTGCCTCTCTGTGCTTCTTTCTCAATTGTGGTCGTGGGGGTTTGTGGGTGATGTGGGTGTGTGTTTTATATTGTATTGGGTGTGTGGGAGTGGTGTGTGTATGTGTATCAGGTGTGTGTATTTTGAATTGTCCAATGTGGCTGTGTTTTATATGTGTGTGTATTTTGAGTGCGGCGGTGTGTACCGCCAATGGAATACCGCAGTTGAAAGATCGCCACGTGGATTCATGGATCGTGATAGTGTGGGCGTATTTCTGTTGGCGTGACGGTGGAGGTTTTGTTTTCGCCAGTTTATCACTGACCTTTGGTGTGGCGGACTTGTGTGGGTGTCTAAATTTTGGCGGATTCCGTGCTGTGGGTCATAATGGCTGTGGCGGATTTCTGCGGGCGTGATGGTGTGGTGGCGGTCTTCTGCGCGGCGGTAAGCGGCTTTTACCGCCAATGTTGTAGTTAGGGCCAAAGTCGTGTACTTGAAACAACCATCAGATGTTTTGAGATGTTTGAGAGGCACTGCGTCCTGGGATGAATCCATTTTGGTCTATATGGATCAGGTCTGGAAGTATCCGGTTATGGCCGTCTGCCAGTATCTTGCGCAATATTTTATAGTCAGCCCCTAAAATGATGAGGGCCTGATATGAGGATGGATGATCTGGTTTCGGTCCAGTTATGGGATTGACACCAGAAGAGATTCCCAGAATGATTGAGGGAGTTTGCCCACAATCAGCACTGCTTCATACATGTTAGTTAATTTGGGGGCTAAAAGTGAAGAGAAGGTTCTATTATATTCGAGCGACAGGCCATTGAGCCCTGGAGTTTCACTATATGCTAAGTCTCTGATCGCCTGTATGACCTCCTCTGAGGTGGTTTTAGCATAAAGGGCATGTTTGGTACATATTGGGATGCTGGGGAATGTAACGCCAGCAAGGAATGCTCAAGAGCAGTTCTCAGAAAGATTGGATGGGGTAGGATACAGTGTGGAATAGCAATCATGAAACAAACACAGTATTTCCTCTTGGGCATAAACAGGGGTACCTGTAAGCTTATTCCACTCCAAGATGGGGGTGGCGTGGTGTCCTGCTGTGCTAGCCAGGCCAGAAGCCGGCCGGACCTGTCTCCCTTCCTGTGCTGCATGTGTTGTAAGGCTAAAGCAGCGGACATGCTCTAAAATCTGTATGTACAACATTTTCGCAGTGGCAAGCTGCGGGAGCTTCCCTGGGTCTTGATTAGCTGCCCTTTCAGCATTGTAAGATGTCTCTTGGCGGCTGTTATATCACTGTCTAGGGTTTTGCAAACACCTACCACATGCTAGATACAGTGACCCCGTGTCACAGCTTTGAAAGCATCTCATTACACTATTCTAGTGGAAGCAGTATCACTATTCTCTGTAAAGTAGCGACAAATATGGGTGCCCTGTTCCTCCCGGAAAACTGAGTCATCTAGGCAGTCATGCTAAAGTTACCAGGTAAGGGTTGGTGGTCTAGGGTATATCCACTTAAGATCTATAAAATGAGCCTCATGATCCGAGACTACCTGACCTAAGACGCAGGAGAGGAGAAAGCAGAACCGAACACAGGAAGCGTTCAAGGTGTACATGAAGCTTATGAGGTATTAAGTAGAACGAGTAGAGGTTGTTGGTGGGATTAAGAGACCACCAGGCATCTACCAAGGACCATTTTTGTGCCTGTTATATAGGCATGGAGTTTGAGTGTAATGGGGAGAACACAGAAGGGGAATGGCACCGGTCAAGTTGGATATCCAGGGTGCAGTTGTAGTCCCTGCCAAGAAGCCAAGGGAATGCAGTTTTGTGGGTGAGGATGGAGGATAGGGTATCCCAATAGCCTCCCTGTCCAGTATCAGGGGCATAGATGCTGCCAAGCAGCAGGGGTCAGCCATCTAGATGTCCTTCCAGGAGAACATAACAGCCCTTGGCGTCAATGACAGAATCCAGCACTTGCTATGGGACACCAGACCTAATCCAAATCAAAGTATGACAAGTGTATGCTGAGTAGGTAGTTGCATAAATGTGACCTCTCCAGCACTTGTGTGAGCACTCTACCTCGTATCTTGTAGTGTGGGCCTTTTGTAGAAAGACTAAGGGGCTCATTACAACTTTGACAGTCTATTTGGAAGACCGCCGCCGTGGCGGCCACTAAATGACCACCATGTGGAGGTAATCCGGCCGCCGCATTATGACTCACATCATGAAGACTGCCAAAAAACAGCCACAAATCCAACACCGCCAGGAGACAGGAGATTGGGAAAAAGGCGGTTCCACCACCAGCACTGCCACACCGACATATTTGCTCCCACCAGATTATGAACCACAAATCAACACAGTGGTTCTTACATAGCAAAACCATTGGCAGTGTAAACCGCCACGCTCAGAATCCAACATAGTCAAAACACAACACCGCATTGGATAGTTTGAATATCCTACACCTAACACATATACACACACCAGACACACCTACTCACTATATAACACACCCCAACACAACCCACAATATTTTGCTACTAATTCAATTTACACATACACAGTGAGCAGGCAAATACACTCAAATAGCACTGTTACACATCAGGCACAGATAAACATCCCACCCAGCACACACCACACAACTGCACTACCAACACAAAACCCACATAATGACCACACACACACCCCATAAGTGTCCATAACCCACTACGCACCACCCACACCCCATCAATCACTCTACACTGCACCCTAACACACACAACAACCCGCTACCATCCACAACCAATACCATGTCCCCACAAAAGCACCCACTGTTCACAGATGACGAGTTGAGGGTCATGGTGTATGAAATCATCAAGGTAGAGCCACAACTGTTTGGAGAACAGGTACAGCAAACTTTGATTGACAGGTAAATGGAGTTATGGCAGAGAATAGTTGACAGGGTCAGCTCAGTAGGCAACCATCCACACACAAGGGAGGAAATCAGGAAGAGGTGAAACAACCTATGGGGGAGTATGTATTCCATGGCATCACGACACCAGAGTGCAGTGCACAAGACTGGCGGCGGACCCCCATCTCCTTCCCCACAGTTCATATCTTTCGGAGAAGAAGGTCTTGAACATCCTGCATCCCAAGGGCCTGACTGGAATACCTGACGGACTGGACTCTAGTAAGTGCACACAACCTCCATGTCACACAATTGTTGTGTACTGCATGCTTCCTCACCACCCAAAGACTCCCAAATGTACTGCATGTCTCACTACACATCCCAACTATCCACCTAAGCCCCTCTTCTGCATGCCACAACCCCACCCAGCACAACTGCCCACACAGCCCTTGGCAAAAGCACACCTACCATGGGCTGATACTACCACTATGACTCCCACCATGCACAAGACCATCTACCTGCATACCTGGAATGTGCCCATCACATCACATCCCTTGCATGTATGCCTGTTGGACTACCTATACCAACTAGATGTTACAAGTGAGGACCACAACATTGCAATGATAGCAATGCAATGGTACAAAACAATGCCAAACAAGGCTAAACACAGCTGCAGCACAGTGACTTATCATATTGGTCACTAATCAGGATCCACAACCCAGAACTTCAGCCTCCATAGTATGGTATGTCAGAAGGCAGACACCAACCTAAAAGGAGTATGGTACACATTTCACAGACCACTACCTAACATCAATGGTATGCTGTGCAGCATCTGCCATTGTCATTGCTGGGAATCATATCAAGCCACTGTATGCAGATGATAAAGAGTTAACCAAACACATCTTCAATATGTAAGCCCCTCTCTCACTCCATCCACAGGTACGCCTGCCAGTGCCACCATGGAGAGGATACGAGAGGCTACCAGCCCACTGCAGGATGAAGGCCCCAGTGAGGACAACACGCCTGTATGTCTGGAACCTGACAATCTACATGGCCCATCTGGGACACCTGGTTAGTCTACCACTCCCTGCCTCATGCTGCCCACATCATTCCCCCCAAACCCTGTGGCCTCAACATCACAGCCTACCCTTGGTCCCCAAATCTGTGTCCCAAGGACAGATCAAACTATTGCGTGCCCCACAGTACAGGGACCTAAGTTGTCCCCTCACACCCCAGACAATAAAGGTTCTGCGAACACTAGGAGTGAGCACACTGTGCCAGAGGCACAGGCATATGGGGGTGGGAGGTGTGAGAGGGAAGCTATGGGCCAGAGGATGGGGCTTCCAACTCTCAAGTCCTGGCTGCATACCCACAATCCCAGGACAGCGTGGGCCAGATCATAACTATGTTGGAGGAAAACCATAAGGCTGCAGAGGGAATTCCACCAGGAGATCATGCAGAAGTGGCAGGCCCACAGTGCCACCATGGCCTCCATGGCAGGGCTGCTGAGGGATATCAACACCACCCTGCATGCTTCCTCCACCCAGCAGCAGGCCCCTTCTGCTAGCAACATAACATCAGACCCATCCACATATGCTGCAGCCAGCGGAATGAAGGCCCTGACATAGGAACCACAGACCTCAGACACCGCTCCCTCTGTAGCTGAAGAACCCTCCCGCCCCCCCAGTGAGGATATCCATCCACATATCTTGCTGGAGCAGATTCCAAAACCACACACACTGTTAGGAAGTGACCCTCACCTGAGCTGTCTCCCTTGCATGCCACTTAGATACCTTGTTGACTGTACAATGACATAACTTCATTTCCCCATAAGCAATTGGACACATGATCTGTGCAACCAACTGTTGTACCACCTACTCTGATGATTCTATCTACCATGACCTCACTCATCACCTCTTCGACAATGTTTGTTTTCACCATATATGTTTGATACAGCTTCAATATATGCACAATAAACACCAATTAAACACATCTAATGTATATGTGTCTTCATTACATCATCAACAAAAGTCATGATTGCTATTTTTGAGCAGGCTGTACACACCTATACACAACAGCCAGTATACTGGACAGGAGATGGAGGCATCCTTAGCAGGAGACATAGTACAACAGATGTGTTCCAGGACACATGTCAGGCAGTCAAAAATCATGACCCACACAAGAGTATAGTCATCATGCAAATCGACAAAAAGACAATGACAGAGAGTACCATCAGGATGGAAGTCATGGAACCACACAAAGCATATATGCAACACATAAAGGTCATCCCTAGTGTAGATTACCCTCTAACCAGGGCCCCCCAGAGATTACCTATACAACACTAGTCACAGAATAATCATAATTAAACCCTGTAGCTGCCATCTGTCATTTACAATACTCAATTCTCAAATTATTCTGCAATGTCTAGTGACTATAAAAGCCCCAAGCCATAGGTAGCTGAGGCACACGTTACCATGGTCAGTAAGTGGAATGACATGAGTACAGGAGAAAGCAACACACATTGCTCATTACTGGTCTGTACATTTGAGAATTGATTCAAGGAAACTTCAGTGGGTACACTTGTTAAATATGAGAAATTTTTCCTGTGCACATGAGATACAAACAGTCTTCTCCCCTAACACACACATAGGGATAGGACCACATCACACCACCACTGATGAGTCAATCCAGGAGGACAATTGTCAGCAAATCATGTGGATATTCAACACTTGCCTACCCACAATCACCATGCATGTACGTCACTGGAAGTACTGATTGATGAGCTCAGTCCTACATTCAGCTGCACCTTCCTCCTCTGCCTCCCCATCACTTGCCATGTCAGCATTACCAGCCACTGGTCCAGCTGCCTCACCCTCATCAGCAAGCAATGGTATCTGGCATCTCAGGGCTAGATTGTGGAGTATGCAACAGACTACTACTATCTAGCATACCTTTTGGAGTGAGCAGAGGAGGGCACCTCCAGATAGGTCAGACACCTGAATCTGGCTTTCTGGAGGCGAAATGTCCTTTCAATTACATGCTTCCTCCTCCCATAGGCCTCAATTAATCATAGTTCCCCATCTATGGCAAGGTTTCTCACTGGCATTAACAGTGAGGGGAGGATAGGCTATCCAGAGTCACCTTTGTGAAAAAATGTCGGACCAGTGACATAAAAGGTACAGCTGCAGGGAAGATTTTGAAGACAGATGCAATAACAGTGAACCACATTCAAATGCATACATACTAAGGCCCTCTGTGTGTAGTCGTGCCATCATGTGTGGGACATTGCTGTTCCTCAAAATGAAGGATCCAGGAAACATGGCTGTGACCTGTGAGATGTACTTGTCTGCCAGACACACCAGCCGAATATTAATGGAGTGGAAGTTGAAGTTCTTCCTGTTCCTATGCACCTGTTCATTGGCACTGTGAGGCACCAGAGCTACATGGGTGGCATCAATGGCCCCCATCACATGAGGGAAGTGTCCAATAGCATAAAAGTCTGCTTCCACGTAGGCCAAATCCACAAGGAACATGATGTAGCTGTCCAGGTGTTTCCACAATGCACACAGTACATCATTTAACACTGGACTGAACACTGGCTGTGACATCCCTGCTGTCAAGCCAACTGTATTCTGAAAGGAGCCTGTGACAAGAAAGTGTAGCACTGACAGGACTTGTACTGTGGGAGGGATGGAATAGGGATTGCGTATGGCTGGTAAAAGGTCTGGCTCCAACTGTGTACATATATTCATTATGGTCTGACGACTCAGATAGGTTTGTATGATATGTCTGTTTTCCAGGGCTGCAAGTTCAACTAGTGGACGGTACGATGGTGGTTGCCTCAATCTCCTTAAGGCAGAATACCTAGGTAATAAGGAGAGAATGTACATTGAGAAATGCTCTTGACACATGTAAGCTGAACATGTCAAAACAGCACACACTTAAATTGGCACATCAATACATTAGGGCCCGTATTTATACTTTTTGACGCTAAACTGCGCAAACGCAGTTTAGCGTCAAAAAGTTTAGCGCCGGCTAACGCCATTCTGAAGCGCCATGCGGGCGCCGTATTTATTGAATGGCGTTAGCCGGCGCTAGCAGACCGGCGCTGCCTGGTGTGCATGGAAAAAAGCCACGTACACCAGGCAGCGCCGGCGTTGGGGAAAATGGCGTTAGGGCGTCTTAAAAATGGTGCAAGTCAGGTTGATGCTAAAAAATCGCCTCCACCCGATTTGCACCATTTTTAACGACGCCCAGACGCCATTTACGTGACTCCTGTCTTAGTAAAGACAGGAGTCATGCCCCCTTGCCCAATGGCCATGCCCAGGGGACTTATGTCCCCTGGGCATGGTCATTGGGCATTGAGGCATGTAGGGGGGCACAAATCAGGCCCCCCTATGCCAAAAATATATATAAAAAAAAAAGAAATTATACTTACCTGAACTTACCTGAATGTCCCTGGGATGGGTCCCTCCATCCTTGGGTGTCCTCCTGGGGTGGGCAAGGGTGGCAGGGGTGGTCCCTGGGGGCATGGGAGGGCAGCTGTGGGCTCATTTTGAGCCCACAGGTCCCTTAACGCCTGCCCTGACCCAGGCGTTAAAAAGAGGCGCAAATGCGGGTTTTTTTGCCCCATCTACTCCCGGGCGTGATTTTTGCCCGGGAGTATAAATACGACGCATTTGTGTCACAGTCATTTTTTTTGACGGGAACGCCTACCTTGCATCTCATTAACGCAAGGAAGGCGTTCACGCAAAAAAATGACGCTCTTTCCCCATACTTTGGCGCTAGACGCGTCTAACGCCAAAGTATAAATATGGCGTTAGTTTTGCGCCGAATTTGCGTCGAAAAAAACGACGCTAATTCGGCGCAAACGGAGTATACATATGCCCCTAGATGTCCACATAATGGCTGCCGCCTGTCCTGCAGCACTGAACAGATGGAAGTGATCTAGGTCCACCGGCGTATGTCGTCATGGCAGTAGCACCATGCAACTTGTCATTGGTTAACATTGCTGCCTATGGGGTTTGGGGGCAATGGCGATGACTACCCGCCGTGACGGTCCTGTACGTGGCGGCCATGACAGCCATTTTCTGCATCCTTGCTCACTTGACTCCTGACACTGTTGCCAGCAAGACCTCCATGACCTGAACTGCTGTGTACTGTCTCTGGGAGCCATCATGCCACGTCCTGCAGGGGATACATCCCCAGCCTTCACAGAGCTGGAGAAGCTTGTAGATGAGGTCCTGCCCCTGTATGAACAGCTATATGGAGCACCAGAGGAACAGGTGATCCCAATTGCATGGTAATAGGTGATAGGGGTGCATGTGACTGTGAATGGAGAAAGTGTACAGGTGAGGGAGTATAGATGCATGCACAGGTTATGAATTGAAGGCATGTGGGCAGAGAGGATGGGTATGTGTTGGCACCTGGTGAGTCTGATTTGTATAGGCCTCTCCTGTTAGTATGGTGCCAGTGTACATGACTTTTTCCTTTTGTTTGTGTCATCCATGCAGGCAAATGCCCATCAGACGAAAGGAATCTGGCGTGCCATCACCAAGGAAGTGTGGACCCTGAGGGTCCATAGCCGGCGGAGCGCCCATTGTCGCAAGCAGTAGGAGGACCTGAGATGATGGGCCCGAAAGACCCCAGAGGCCCAGCTAGAGATGTCCACCCAACGAGGGAGAGGTGCCCATCGGACCCTGACCTCCCTAGTGACCTGCATTTTGGCAGTGGCCTACCCTGAGGTGGATGGGCATTTGAGTGCAGCAGAGGAGCCACAAATGGGTGAGTACTGACTGTATCCTTGGACTTGGTTTGGGTTCCATGGGATAAGATGCCTCACTGTAGCTTATGTGAAAATGTAGTCAATGCAACATGTATGTAGACTTGGGGGAATGGGTAGTTATCACCTGCTCAGAGCATTCGTTTTAGATGTGTCTTAATGATTTGCTGTCAGTGGATGTACATACCCCATATACAGTATTTTACATCTCTGCATTGTGGAGATGGTCTAATCAGACTGACACATGTGTGACTCAATCCTGCATTTACTATGGATGTGAGCTTGTGTACCACCCTATCCATTGAGTATGACTTGATTCATCCCTCCGCGCTTTGGGCATTTGTGGCTCTTAGTTGTCAGTCCACTTCTGTTTGTATGGCACACCCATATATACAACTGTGTGACCCTGCTTTATCATTGGGACAATAGAAATCAGGTACTGGTAATAGTGTTGACTCCATGTGAGTCAGCCATTACATTTCCACTACAAATATGGCTTCTGTATGACTGGACTAATGGCTTAACAGTTGTATACCCATATATTGGTAATCTGCTATCTCTTGGATATGTGAAGGTTGGTCGAGTAAGTGAATTGAAAAAGTAGCTTTGAAATGGTCTGATTGCAAACATCATGCATTTCTAAGTACTAGACTTGTGGGGATGAAAGCTTGAACACAATCGGATAGTACTAGAAGTGGTAAGTGCCTAGACAGACCTCTTCATTCACAATGTGTAATGTTAATGCTGTGTATGCCAATGCCCTAGCAATTACAGTGCTACATAGCTTATTGGCTGCCTACATCATGTCCCACTTGTTATTTTGAGACACAGCCGATGAAGTGTGAACATGTTAGCTGCCCTTGGCGTAGCAGAAGTGGGTGATTAGGACAGGATTGGGTATTGTAAGACTAATGACATGTTGAAGTGAAATGAATGTTGTATTTCCTCTGCTGAGGCAGCCCCATGTAGTAGTGTGATGTGCTGTCAGTGCCAATGCAGTGGTATTGGGCCATATATGCATATTGCACACATGAACTGACTGTCAGAGATGTGTGTTGTCAGGACTTAGGTAAAGGCAATATCAAATCTGAAATGGTGTGATTGAGGGTGATGTTATGATGTTGCGTAGTCCTACCGGTGAAAATGCATGTGTGGTGGTTTTGTATGTGGACCATGATGTCATATGTGTGTTCCTGATGTTCATCAGTTGTGACACTGCACTCAGTGAATAGGTATGGATGTGTAATATGTGCAATATGGGCCATTGTAGATGCACTTAGATGTATGATTAATTGTGATACATATGTGTTTGATGTCTGCAGATCTTCCTCTGAGATTTTGTTAGACAAAATCACATGCATGTTCCCATTGCTTGTATTGTACACATCAGATGTCACCGTGTGGCTGTCTAACTTGCAGTAGTTTAATCAGTTATTAGTAACAAATTACCATTATTGTACAGAGTGTTATGTCAGCCATGTAATGTGACAGGAAGATGCTTTGTGGTGTGTGAGTGTAGTAGTATTCACTGTCATGGATATCTCACAAAGGATGTGGACTGGCCATCTGTTGCAACTCTACAGGCCTGATGTGTTTGGTTCAGTCAGCTGCACTTCCAATAGGTGATAGCAGTATGGAGAGTTCTTATGTTAATTCAGGGAGATTTTTGTACTTCATCCAGGGCATGATGTGCATGCACACATGGCTATGGTGGTGATCATGTGGATGACCCCTGTCATGCTGACTTACTTGCATGTTGATGTAGGTGTGAATGTTGACATACAGGGGTGGGTAGTGGTGACATGTTGTAACATGATGTAGGACATGTGTATTGGCACCTGAGATAGCCTAGGCAGGATATGTATTATCACAGATGTGCCAGTTTACAAGAATGTAGGTGAGGTATGTTTTAACCCTCTCTCTGCCTATCTCTGTCCCTCCCTCCTTCTCTCTATGTATTTATGTACATCAGCATTGGCAGGCAAAGGAGAAGGGGGGCAGGCAAGTAGGGATGCTGCAGGCCACGGGACACAGAGTGCTGCTACCAGCAACAGGGATGGACCCAGTGTCACAGAGGGTGAGGGGAGTGCCACTGGGGAGACCTGATCATCCACGTCATCTTCGGAATCCATCTCCAGTGGGCATTCCCAGGAGGTAGAGGAACCTTCTGGGACCACCCCAGCACCATCATTGTCCACCAACCCCCTTACTACAACCGCCGTCAGTGTAGCTCCCCACCCAGTTGCCCATGAAAACAGGAGGGTGGGCATCTCCTGCGCCGCAGGCACCTCTGCCCCTGCTCCAGTCAGCCCTGCTGTCCTCAGTGAGGAGGCTATTGACATCCTGAGGTCCATCTCTGTGGGTCAGTCGAACATTATGAATGACATCCAGGGACTGGCAGCTCAAGTCCAGCAGAGCAATGCATTTCTGGAGGGCATTCATGGTGCACTGGCTGCCCTACAGAGATCCTTTCAGGCTCTGGCGTCCACAGTGATGGCAGCCAGTCACCCTTTGTCTACTGTCCCCCTTCCAACTACCTCTACCCAAACCCAAAACCCTCTTCCCAAACCCAGCCAAAGCACTCTGGCACACAAGCATGCATCCACCTGAACAGCCAAAAGTATCACTTTCTAACACAAGCACCATAGGACCCACCAACAGCATGCACAAAAACAACACCCACCTGCAGACATACCAACATCCACTACCTGCACTGACTCCCCCACCAACCCGACCTTCACAGACACTACACCAGACACACCTGCAGCCACCACACCAACATTGACTGATCCAGCCACAACTCCTATCTTACCCACAGTCAGCATAATAGCAGACATGCAGCCATCCACCCCAGTCACCACATCCCCAGCCACCACAACCACCGACACACCCACATGCAGTACATCTACCACACCTGCAGGCACCACGTCAACAGACAGTCACCCATCCAGCATGGCATCTCCCAGCACCTCCTTCCCCCCTCCTCCCAAGATATATAAACGCCTACGCTCACTAACCCAACAGGCACCCACCCCCTACAAGCATTCATTGCACGCTTTTGCACCCAAGACATCCACACCAACATCTCCTACAATCACTCCCTCTACCTCCACTCCCAAACCTTTTTGCCATAACTGCCCCATGTGTCTAAAAAGCATTTCCTCTCAGAGTTTCCCCTGTTCCTGACTCCTCTCCCACCCTGTGATAACCCCAAATGGTCTGTGTCCCTCCCCAAGTCCAGCCCTTCCACCTCCAAGTCCTCTCCTGAAACCCTGCTAGTACCCATGACCCTCCCCCTGCCAAGAAGTCAACCCCTCCCAAAGCCAAGCCCAGGAACCCCCATCCCAAGCCCAAGCCAAAAGACCCTGTCTTAAACCCAAGCCCAAACCCCTCCTTCTACCTCCCCAACATCCTGAGGTGACTGCATGCCCCCTTGATGCTCCCAGTTCATTTGGCAGTCAGGTGTCAAGTAGGGGCACACGGCCATTTGTGCCTTTCGCACTTTGGGCACTGGGCTGGCTAATGGGCTCAATATTGTATACAGTTGTTTATTTTATTGCCTACTCAACAATTTTAATACATCTGGCCCAACCTGTTGTTGGCTTCAATGGTAACATACTTGTCTTGCCTTTCTTTCCACATGGCTGTATTGTATTTGGGTTTTTTGTTTGTTTGTGTGTGTGTGATGTGTGTGTGTGTGTGTGAGTTGTGACAGCTGTAGTGTCTGGCCTGCATGTGTGTGTGTTGCCCTGGCTTTTTTCCCACTGAAACTGCTGTGAATTGTGTGTAGGATATGTTTTTGCTTGGTACATGCATGTATGTGTATTCATTGTGTAATGTTTGTGTTGAGATGTGTTATGGTGGTGTTGTGTGCCCTTGTGTGTTTGTTTTGTATGTGTGCATGTGTGTGATGATGGATATGTCAGATGTGTTGTGTGTTGTGTTTGCGTGGTATAACATATGCTTTGTTGCATGACTGTGTGATTGTGTATCTTGGTTGTCAGTAGTTGTTATGTGTTGTGGGATGTATTTGGTGTCATTTGGAGGTGTGAATTGAAATCACTTGATGAAGCATGTGTGCAGTTATGGTTGTGGTGTCTTTGTGTGAATCGGTGCTGTTGTATATTGTTGTGTTTGACTGTGCCGGTGCTGTGTATCCACAAGTTGCTATGTGCATTGCCCATATGTGTTGGCTGTGGTGTTTGTAGGATGGGTGTGCATGTGTGTAGTATGGGTGTGCATGTGTGTATGTAGGTGTATGTGTATGTGCGTATGGGTGTGAGGTTACATGTGTGTGTCGTCGTTGCCTGCCATCTGGATGTGTATGTTTTGTGTGCATGTGTACTTTGAGTTTTCCCTACATTGTCAGGAAGGTGTGTGTACTCACGGCTGTTGCCTTAGTTGCCGTTGATGGTTCCAGGGTCATACTGCGAGCAGGAGCAGTGGGAGGGCTTCCAATTCGGGTTCCATAGAGCTCCATACTGGTATGTGTTCCAGAAGGTGAGTGTTTCCTTTTATAGAGTTGGTTTTCGTGATGGTGTGCAGCGCCGTAATGTGTCTGGTGGGAATATGGTGTCCACCGGCCTGAAGGTGGTCACCACTGTCAGTGGCGGCATAACTGCAGTGGCAGTACTGGCTGTAGTTTATCTGTCTGTTGGGAATTCTGCCATGGTCATGATTTGGTGGTGTTCTTCGACGGCCTATTGGAGGTACGACCGTCGCCACCGACATGGCAGTCCTGGTACTGCCAAACTCGTAATGACCCTATGTGTGTGTGTTGTCATTTTATGCAAGAATAGACTATATATCGCTTGCAGGAAGTATGCATGCCCTGCACATTCAGTGTGAGGAAGCAGATCGTATCATGTGAGGGCTGCACAGTAAATAGGGAATGTAAGGGTCGCAGGGAGTGTAGCGGAAAAAGTAAGAGAAGGGGTTGTGAAGCAGGATGCATGATGATGGTTATGCCGTGAGTGGAAAGGGTGAGGGCAGTGAATGAGGTAGGGGGAAGGGGAGGAGATCAGTGTAACTTCATCATTAACATGGTGGACTAAGGCAGAACATTAAAGCAAAATAGTTATATCAGCATAACTTGTTCACATATGGGTGTCTGCCATTTGTGGTGTTACAGAAAGGACGGTTCCGGAAATTCTGCTGACTGTCATCAGAGAGAAGCCTCTCATCATCTGTGGTAAACAGATGAGGGTCTTTCTCATCATCCGTGGTGAGATTGTTAGGTGCTGCAGCCTGCAGTGTGGGCCATCTGCACTCTATGATTTGTTCTAGATTTGGGGATATTGAGGGGACCAGCCGCTGGACACTTCAGTGCAGGACCGGGCATGACTCTTCCACTTTGGTTTAGGTTTAGGTAGGAGCAGAGGGAGTCTGTTTTGACTCACCACTGTGACTCTATGCTGTTTATCAGCCCAGTCCCAGGATTCCTTTGGGTCAGTGAGTAAAAGTGTTGTTTCATTTGCAATGATTTTTAAGCAGGCAGGGAAAAGGTGTGAGTACTGGACTCCCTATAGCCGCAGGCAATGCTTGACCTCTAGAAAGAATGACCTTTGCTGTTGGACCACCATGGTAAAGTCAGGAAAGAGCATGACTGTTGGAAAATGGGTTATTGGTAAGGGCAGGTTGGTACCTACACTTAGCAATAGGCCACTAACCTCCACTTAGGTCCAGTTAGGTCTCAGTAAATTAAACCCAGCTTAACCCTTGGTAGCTTGGCAACAAGCGTCAAGGCTTAACTTAGGAGACAGAGGGGGTTATTCCAAGTTTGGAGGAAGTGGTAATCCGTCCCAAAAGTGACGGTAAAGTGACGGATATACCACCAGCCATATTACGAGTCCATTATATCCTATGGAACTCGTAATACGGCTGGTGGTAAATCCGTCACATTTGGGACGGATTACCACCTCCTCCAAAGTTGGAATAACCCCCAGAGTGTAAAGCATTCAAATATCACAAAACAGTACTTAAATAAAACACAGGAAACAGTTTAAAAATTCAAAACCAACTTATGAAAATAGATTATATTTTTATGTTTAAAATGGCACAAAAACGAATAAAATCGGATAAGGGGAACCGGAGATATGAATTTTTAAAGAATTATTGTTTTTTAGCACCTAAAAACAAAAAGCGCCAATCGGGCCATCTGGTTGCACCTCGACCGGGGCAATGTCAAACTTTAAGGCCGACCGCGATGGAGCCCTGCTCGGCTACAGGCCGCGGGAGGCCTCAGATAAAAGTTTACCTTCACACTTAGGGGGTCATTACAACCCTGGCGGACGGTGTTAAAGCGGCGGTAAGACAGCCAACAGGCTGGCGGTCTTTTTTTGAGGGTTATGACCATGGCGGTTACCGCCATGGTCATCCGCCGCTTCTCCGTTCCGCCCGCCAGAGCGGAGACGACCGCTGGGCTGGAGACCTGGGTCTCCAGCCCGGTGGCCGTGACAATACCGCCGCCGGTATTTTGACCCGGCGTACCGCCGTGGATTTCCAAAGGTAGGAACCGCCATGAAATCCATGGCGGAAAGCACTATCAGTGCCAGGGAATTCTTCCCTGGCACTGATAGGGGTCTCCCCCTACTCCCACCTGACTCCCTCCCCTACCCCCCCACCACCCCTGCCACCCCCCAAAGGTGGCAGGGCCCCCCTCCCCACACTGACCCCCAACATCCCATCACCCATACCCACATGACACGCACGCACGCCGACATACATGCCTACATCCACACACACAGTCAGACACGCACATCCACATTCAAACGTACATGCACACATCCATACAGACATACCCACAGACATACACACACTCATTCCCAATCACACAACACCCCCGCAAGCATACACGCACTCACACACCCCCTCCACATACACCCACGCACACCCCCATGCACCCACACAACACACAACACCCCCCACCCCCCTCCCCTAACGGACGATCGACTTACCTGTTCCGTCGATCCTCCGGGAGGGGACAGGAGCAATGGGGGCAGCTCCGCCGACACCACACCGCCAACATAACACCGCCGCGGCGAATCACAGGACGTGATTCGCAGGGCGGTGTTCTGTTCGCGTGTCGGTGGAGGTGGAGCAAACTCCACATCCCCACCGCCCGTCACTATGGCTGTTGGCGGCTCTCCGTCGGAAAAACGACGTAGAGCTGCCAACAGTCATAATACGCCGAGCGGAAAACCACCACCACTGGCGGTCTTCAGCACGGCGCTCCCTCAGCAGTCTTGTGAAAAGACCGCAGAGGTTGTAATGACCCCCGAAGTCTCTTTTTCAAAGATTTTCTTCAGCGGGACGAACCTGCCAGTCCAATCCGACCTCCTGGAGCCCTTCTCCTGATACGCGTCGCGGGTATCCTCGGTGGAGATGTTTACCTTCGGACTTAGTTGTTTTTTCGAGGTGTAAATCCTTCGACCGGGGTAAACCTGGATCTTGATCCGACGTCCCTGGAGCCCTCCTCGGATACGCTGGCTGGGAGGTCCCGGTCAACTTTTTACCTTCAGACTTAGTCTCTTTTTCTGAGATTGTCTTTACCGGGACGAACCAGCAAATCAGGCCGGGTCGCGGTTGAGGCAAGCCGGCTAGAGTTGCTGCGGTGGGTCGGTCCCTCAATGGAGATTTTTTTCAAAAGTTCTCCAAACTTCTCCACACTTCTGGGGCTTCTCCCAGATTTTCTTTTAAGGTTCTTTTGAGGTCCACAGCTCACCCCAAGGGTCCAGAAGCTCTGAGATGATCCTTGGGGGTGCGGACTACACCTCCCAGAATGCACTTGGCACAAACTCCTTTTTGGCCACTGGGCACTGGCCAGCTGGTTGATTTCTTCAGGAGTTGGTGCAGGGGACTCTGGTTAGCAATTTTTCACCTGAAGCAAACAGGGAGTCCCTCCTTGAACCAGTTGAAGCCAGGCAAAGTCCTTTTTGTGGTGAAGCCCAAGTGTGCAGCTGGTGCAGTCCTTCTGAGTACAGGTTCCACGTGCAGGCCAGGGGTCCAGCAGGGCAGTCCTTCTTCTCCTTTGGTTCTTCCTTGTTGGAATCTGATGGAGAACTGAGGTGTGGGTGCAGGTCTGCCAGTTTTATCCTTGCTCCTGGGTGAAAAGCAGGGTGGGTCCTGGTTCTCCAATCAGGTGCAGGGTCCTTCCCTCTGTGATGACCACTTCCTGGGAAGTGTGGCAAAAATCAATCCCAGGAGGCAACATTCTCCAAAAATTCATCATGGCTGAATCTGATTTTTGGAGGTTACATCTGACTGAGCCCACCCACTGGTGTGGCTAAAAATCATAAACACACCCCTCTCCTGCCCTCTCCTAATCTAATCAAGGGGGCACCTAGTTGTCTGGGGTTGCAGGATGTGGGGGTGTTGCTGGTTGCTCCAAATGTCCTTCTCTGCCTTTGAAGACCAGTTTGGCCGCCCTCCCCCTTCCTGCCTCACCATCTGCTGAGGGGAGATTCCCTCCCACAGGCACATTCCTTTGTGTGAAGCCTGGCAAGGCTGCTAGAGGCTGGCCAATCAGAGCACAGCAGCAAAAACAATGCAGGGCTGAAATTGGCAACTTTTCAGGTAAAGTTTAAAACTCTTTACCTGAACAAGTTATATTAAATCCAACAACTGGAAGTTCTGGGATTTATTATAACAATTAATTTGATACCAAACTCTTGGTATCCATCCTTTAAGGGGACTTTAAAATTAAAATAAAGTCTCCCCATTCTAGCCTACGAAGGCCATTTACTACAATGAGGGAAAAACAAATGTTGCTGTTTTTAGCTCATCAGGGCTTTAAAAACTATTTTAATAAGGTCCCTGCTTATAGTTACATGGCACCCAGCCCTAGGGGCACATAGGGCACACCTTAGGGGTGACGTATATGTAAAAATAAGGTAGTTTAAGACTTTGGAACTACTTTTAATTCCAAAGTCGAATTTGCATATAACTTTAATTTAAAAGCAGCCAGCAAGGCAAGCCTGCCTTTACAATTACACTGGGCACCTCAGCAGTGCACCTATGGGTGCACTATCTATGTTGTGGTCCCTAAACCTACATGCCCTACCATATACTAGGGACTTATAGGTAGGTTAACTTAGCCAATTATAATTAGCCTAATTTGCATATCCATTTTACACAGAGCACTGGCCCTGGGACTGGTAAGCAGTACCCAGGGCATAGCCAAGAGTCAGTAACCACCAGTACCTGTCCAAAAAGTGTGGGGGTGACCAGGGCAAAAAGGAGGACTTTCCTACAATGATACAATGCACTCTCTCCAGCCTGAAGAATGGTGTGAGGTCAGATTCAGGTGTGAAAGATCTAAACCAGGCCTCAAGGTGTTGGGTGGGGTCGCGGCCCTCAACTCCTTTCTGAGAGGCCCAGAATGTGTATGCTGCTTCTGCTAGATCTGCCTTCAATGTTGTGTGCTCTGTCTTCGTAATGGTGAACTCATGCTTGCAGTTCATGGATGGATCATTGGTTGTCCATTATAATAGAATGGAGGGTGGCCAGTTGCTCCTCTCCATCAGACACCTTGTTGGTAAGTTTGCGATGATTCTCTCAGAGAAAGCTGAGGTCAGTGGCTAAAGCACTAAAATGGGCCTCTATAGAAACCCACAAGTTTTTTGTGGCATCCAAGACTAGGTTGAGATTGTCTGCTGCAGGTGCAGTCCCCCCCCCCAATAGCATGACAGGGATGGCACTGGGTGGGTATTCTGACATCTGGGCCAGAGTCAAAGCAGCCCATCTGAGTCTGCCCACGCCTTGGGATGTTAAGGATGTTTGCTGCAGGGGCATGAGGGTAAATATTGAGTCAATGGTGCTCATGGGGTGTGAGAGACGATGCAAGACTTCAGCAGTTGAGGTGAATTGGCAAGATTTGAGGTGCAGTAAGGCTGAAGTGACCTTCATCCACAACGAATATTGGGGAGGTGAAAAAAACAGCGGCTGGCCCTCTGTGGCTGGGAGGCAAATCAGAGAAGGGGAATTAAATTTCACCCATGCACAGGAAGTGGGCCCCAGTGGCGGCAGTGGGGTCTCCATGGGACCCACATAAGGCAATTTAAAGTTGTAGCAAGTAGGGAAGTCCTTCAGATGTAGCTGACCCTCCCTCATGCATTCCGATATGAACGCCAATGCAAGGGTGGAGAAACCACGTGAGGAGGGTGTTGGCCTGGTAAATGGTTAGGAGTGGATGTGGGACCCTGAGGCAGGTGTCCCAGTAACATAGTGCACCATCTATGAGGATGGTCAGTCACTTCAGGGGTCAAGGAGCCACAGGGCCAGACCATTGATTCAGAGCTGGATGAGGCCTCCTTTGGGTATTCTCACCGTGCACCTGATTTGAACACCAAGTAGGATTAGTCTGTGTCAACAGCAATAGAGGGCATGGCATTGAGTCAAATTTATGTTTTGAGGTTTAAGTGCCAGCCCCGTGGAGTAGGCTATCGGGGCATGTTAGTATATCTTCGCCTGCAGTGGTGCGTGGGCTCCGGGGGCACCCTCCTTACAGGGACTCTGGGGTTGCGGTGTTTCGCAGCATGAGAGTAAAAAGCCAGGCCCTGTGAGTGGTAATTCGGCCCCACTGCATGCCTTGACAATGGTACTGATGTCGGAAGGCCTATTTATTGCACTTCAGGGGCTGCTAGGAGGTCTGCCGGGGGGTCCACAGGGAGTGTGTAGTAGCCCCGCCACAGGCCCTCTGCCAGAGTGATTGTGGGAAGCCTCCCCCACCCGCGATTGCCCCAGTGTGAATGCTGAAGCAGGGGCCAGGGGATTCTCCCAGACAGGTGGCAGGCCAAGGAGGAAGGAGGCAGGAGTCAGCCAGTAAAAGTCTAGAATAGGGGGTTTTAAGGCCTGAGCAGGGCTACAGTGAAGCAGGGAGCCACTCAGAGGGCCTTTCCCAGGGGCATCAGTCCCATCCCAAGCAGGTGGCAGAGAGGGCTCCTTTTGGCCTCATACATACCAATTTCAATGCTGATGCAGGGCCTGGGGAAGGTGTCTAGGAGGATTGCGGGCTAGCAGGAAGTATAAAGAGGGAGGTGGAGACCTGTGCAGAGCGGGCACCCAGCGACAACCTTGCTGTGGCACACCTGGTGTCTTGAAGGCCTCTCCACAATTTCTGAGAGCCTCACAGCTCAGGACAGCCCTTTAGGCCCATACAGTGGGATCGCCAATAGGGTGGGTGGAAGGACCCCTACCTCCGTTCGGCTCAGCCATGCAGAGCACAAGGCCAGCAGTGAATCCTCGATTGGGCCAGCATTCTGGGCAGGGTTCCATGGCAATTGTTCTCACAGCCCAGCAGTAGTCTTACAGGGTCCCAAGCAAGGATGGATGAGGATGTGCGGGCTGGCAAATAGAGCTCCAGCAGTTTGTGTCTGCCAGAGTAAGGACTAAACTAAAGATAAAACTGTGTCAGCGATGAAAGGTCTAAGAACCCTTTCACCTAAGATGCAGTACAAGAGAAAGAAAGACTAACTCACTGGCCTCCAACACAAGGTTGTGAAGTTGAGATGTGGCACTATTGCAATGGCTCAAGGCTTTGAGGTGCCAGAGTCAGAAGTAAATAGCTGCACTAGTTGTTAAACAGCTGAACATTATGAAAAGTAAATTATTACATTGATGTAAATTCAGTGGAGACAATAAAGGTGGATCTGGAATGACAATTCATGAATTAGAGGCATAGTCAAGGAATAGTTTCAGATTTTTGACTAAATAACCGTGAGCGTGTTGAACAGCTGAGAAAGATTTGTATTCCTATTGCTGCTTGCACACGAGATTTTATTCTTGGTGAAATTACGTTTTTTTAGTGATTTTGAAATAATGACATTTGAATATTCGCAGCTTGTCTGTCAACTGCACATTTTGTTTTCTGCTGATAGCAGTCATTCTGGCAGCGCCGTATTTTGGACTTCTCTGGTAAGCTATTCCGGGTAAGCGTGACTCTCAACAAAAGGATCAAATGTGAGATCTTGCACATCCACATCCATGCCATTGCCGCGTCAAAGGCTTGCCATCTGTGCCAACCTCAGGCCGAGCTGCGCAAGGGCCAGCCACTATGCTGTGGACATTAAAAATACTTCAGTTGGTCTGCCTGGGGTTCCATTCAATGTTTTAAAAGTGAATCGAATTTTTAGTAATATGTTGTGTCCTACGAAATGCAAGTATGTTAACTAGCACTGCCTTCATATTTGCTTTCTATTGTTTTTATCCAAATATACTCTATCTCAACAACCATATAATTAAAATAGATGGTCTAATTATGACCAACAATCTAGATGTTCTGCTATTAACCAAAACCTTGCCATCATGCATATCAGGTCCTGAGAACAATTCTACTATGCCCTAGAGTTATAACATAGTAACCACACAGCCTGAAATTAAATTTGGCGATTATGCTAACCTCTTGCATTTTCCCAAAAAATATTAATTGTAAGCTATTATTGTTCCTCACATATCACCCTCCAGGCTACTGCTATAGCTTAAATAATTAATTATTTTTATTAGCGCAGATCTTATGATGTCTAATATATTATTCATAATTGGGGATTTTATTTACAGGTTAAATGATTTAGTGATAGATCCAAAAGCCCTTTGATCTAATGCTCTTATCATCCTTCATATTCCAACACATAATAAAGATCAAATACTGGGTATACTCAGGACATAGGATATTAAGATCATAGACATTTTGGTCAAACACTGGCCATGGTCTGACCACTTTGTGACTAAATGGCCCCAGGTCTTTTATTGATAACATAAAATAATTGGTCACATGACAGTGGACAACCCTAAAGCCAGAAATGGTTGTTGGAGAAATCAAAAAAACATACTTTCATTACCAAATTGAATAACAATGTGATCTTTCTAACTCTTTGCTGAACAAATTTGCTAATCAGCTGGTTTTAACTAGCACATTTCCCTCCTTGTGTCCTATTATCTTCCGGATGGTTTTAACAAGATCAGAAATACACTAAAGTAGAAATGTGAAAAGTAGAAAGCAACCATACTAAAGATACTATACTATAAGCAACTATTTTTCAGAATGAAGCACACTTATAATTCAGAGAAAATAGCTTGTAAAACAAACATTCAAAATGGTCTTTCAGATTTTATATGATCTCAGCAACAAACCTAAACTTTTGTTTGAGGTGATTCCTTCTCAGAAGTTATGTGATTGACTTATAATTATTTTGTTGAAAAAATCTTCATATCCAAAATTATATTGACCTTAGCTCCTTTCTCTCAGTGTCCACTGTTATTGAACCATTGATGTCGATACTGGATAATCTTCCCTTAATTTCAGAAAACTGATCCAGCTAGTAGTGCCTACTAAATCAGGTGCTCCTCTTGATCTATGCCTTTCTTCCATCTTTAATGCGTTTCTTCAGGGTATTATTTACCCTCTTGATACCATATTAAAAATGTCCATGCAGCAAGGTGGAGTTTCAACTTCTTTTTAAACCCACCACCGTACTTCCTACTCTGAAACCAACCGGAGTAGATACCTCTGAGCTTAAAAGAAATCATTTTATTTTGATCCTTCACCTTGCTGCTAAAATATTAGAAAAGCATTGTAAAACCTCCATATTTCACCATTGGTAGGGTAAACATAGTTTATTTCAGACAAGCCCTAATGTCCTCCGCTCCTCTCCGTCTCCAATCTCAGAATGCCTATAAGAATCTCCCCACATTCTCAAACCCCACAGTCCATCACAACGTTCTGCTACTAACATATTACCTAGTTATAACACATTTTCCTTCCTAAAACAGAACAACCAAAAATATGAGGGAAAAATAAAATAAAATTATATGTCACAAATGCACAGGTAAACAAATAATGTAACAACAAAACAAATAAAAGGAGAATAGTAGATGTACCAAACATTTCTATACAACATTAACTAAATCTCAAATTAAACAAAATCTCTAAATTTGAAAGGCAGACAACATTTCCTCGCATTGGATTTAACCCTCGAAGCAACAGAATCCCTGTTCATGACATTGTCACCATAATTCCCTTGATTCCCAGCCATCCTCACTTCCCCAGAGGCTTCAGCAGGGACATACTGGTCCATTTCGCTTCCCACACACTCAACAGACCGTGCATTTTCCTCAACAAGACCACTCCAACCTGCCACCAACACATCATCAACACACCTTCCTTCATCACAATAAACTTGATCACCACTGCACTTCGCTACTCTTCTCACATTCCACACCTTGCCATCCTGCGTAACCACACTATTCCTCAGAACTTTGACCACCTTGAGAGCCCTTCCAAATTTACTTGCAGTTTTTCCTACGATCCCAGGTTTACGTACCTTAATCCAGTCTACCACTGCAAAGTTAGGTTCCTTCACATTCCACTTCCTTTCATAGATCTCTTTAAACTTCATTGGTTTGTACCTAACCCTTTCCCTGACTTCTTCCAGAGACACCTTTTCCCATTCTTTGTCATACTTCCTCTTGAACCACCATGGACATAATTTTGACACAGGATGTCTACACCTCACCAATATAAAAGGACTTACACCTGTCGTGGGTTGTTGAGTAATACGATAATGCCATTCTTTCTCTCAACTTTTCCTTCCACAATCTTCCAAATCCACGTGCCCAAATTATGCTATCTTTAAGAACACGGTTAAATCTCTCAACCTGTCTGTTGCCTTGTGGATCATACAACGGAGTTGTAACATGTTTAATATTGCTGTACTTTAAAAAACTCTGTGTTTCACTAGCAATCAATTGGACCCCATTATCTGAAATCAAAACTTCAGGATAACCTTCTCTAGCAAAAACGTCCTTGAAAAATTCTATGATAACACCCGAAGATACACACAGAACCATTTTTACCTCTGGCCATTTGGAAAAATAATCAATAAACACTAAGGCATAATGCGCATCTGCTGGAAGTGAATGGAACAGACCAATAATATCAAATCCCAATTTCTGCCAAGGAGAGGGTGGCCAGGAAACAGGAACCAGAGGCGCAGGCATGGTTCTTAACATTTTTTCTGTGTTCACACAAACATCACACTCCCTGACCACCCTGTCTACCATTTTATCCATGCCCAGCCACCAAAAACACATACGTACCAAATGTTTCATAGACGACATTCCCGGGTGGCCCTCATGGGCTAATCTTAAGATAGTCTCCATCAAGCCTCTAGGAGGAATGCACTTCCCTTTCTTAAACAACATCTCGTTTTCCACCTCCAGTTCATCTCTAACCTTACCAAAAGGTTCTAACTCTGCCAAAACCCTACCTCTGACAGGCCAACCCTCTCTCACATACTTCTTTACCTCTTTTAATACACAATAATTTTTTACACATTCCATCCATTCATCTTCTTTGATGCCTCCAAATTCTACAGTCATGTATTCTGACACAGTGGAAATTACCTCATTCTCCAACAGCTCACAGCATGCATTATCCTCCTTTTTCCCATTCTGTGGAAGTCTCGACAGACAATCAGCCATGTATTACTCCTCCCCGGCACATATTCAACCTTGAAACACTACTCTTGCAACCTTGACACAAGTCGAGCAATGCGAGCCGTGGCATTCCAACCACCGCCTGGGGAAAGAATACCCACTAAGAGTTTATGATCAGTCTGAAGGATGAAATTTGCACCCCAAACATAATTCCCAAAATGTTTAACATTCCAAGTACATGCCAACAACTCCTTCTCAATCACTGCGTATCTTCTCTCCGTGTCCTTGAGCGTACGTGAGGCAAACAAGACATTCCACCTGTCCTTACCACATCTTTGAGATAACACCGCCCAATTCCATATATACTTGCATCCACCCTCACCACACACTGCTCCCCAACACTGAAGGGTCTCAAAGTAGGAGCCCCCCCAATTTCCCTTTTAATTCTCTCAAAGGCTTCACTCTGTCTTTCTGACCACATGTACTGGACTCCCTTCCGCGTGATTTCCCTCAAAGGCTCCATTTTTGTAGCAAAGTTTTCGATAAACTTACTATAGTATTCACATAATCCTGTAAATGACAGTAGTTTCTCCTGATTATCAGGAGCCGGAGCATTCACAATAGCATCCACTAAAGATTGTTTTGGGATTACCCCATCTCCAGATATGGTATGACCCAAATATTCAACAGATTCGGAAAAAAAAATTGCACTTTTTCTCCTTTAGAGACAAACCATTCTCCCTCAAAACATTTCAAACATTTACCACATGCTCATCTTGGAAGCATTTGACATATCTATCCATGTCCTTGAATAGGGTGAAACATTGCTCTTTGAAAAACTGATGCTGCAGAGGCTAATCCAAAAGGCATCCTCTTGAACTGGAACAAACCCTGTGGGGTGATAAATGCAGTGAGATGTCTTGAGTCCTCTGTTAACTCTATTTGATGATACTCTGACCTTAGGTCCAAGGTGGCAAAGATTTCGCCCCTTCAACCAGACTAATCACCTCATTGATTTTAGGCAGTGGTTGACAATTTACAATAATGTTCGCATTCACCGCTCTCAAATCCACACATAACTTCAAAGATTTGTCAGGTTTACGGGCTAACACAATTGGAGATATCCATCCCGAGGATTCAATTTCTTCTGTCACATTGTCCTCTATCATCTCTGTCAAAATGTGTTTTAATTCCTCTCTAATGCTTATGGGCACATTCCAGAGTTTTTGCACAACTGGTTTAGCATTTGCCTTAACCTTTATTTTGTGGCTGTAATTCTCCAACTTGCCTAATTTATTGGTGAAGACTTGTGGAAATTTGGATATAATCCACTCTTTGTTTTTGTTTCCTATTACTGTGTCAATGCGTGAGTCTATCTTCCGCTTTTATTGTTTAATCCACAGTGCCTACAGTCCTCTTTCCATGTTGACTGTAAGCAGGAGACCGGAAGACAATGACGCTTAACGTGCTGGAAATTGAGAACAAGTAAGCCACTCCCGCAATATGCTATTTTGATTTGTAACACAAACCAAACACAACACTTTGGGGGTCATTCTGACCTCGGCGGTAAAAGGCGCTTACCGCCGGTCAGAAGACCGCCATAACACCGCCGCGGTCGTGGTAAACCGCCACGGTCATTCTGACCCGCAACTGGCAAACCGCCAAAAACCCGACATCAACAAAAGTCCGCCACACCAACGGCCAGCGAAAAACTGGCGATGACCAAACCTCCACCGTCACGCCAACAGAAATACGCCCATGCCATTCCGACCCACAAATCCCCGCAGCGGTCTTTCAACCGCGGTATTCCATTGGCGGTACACACCGCCGCGCTCAAAACACACACACCTTTACAAAACACAGCCACATTGGACAATTCAAAATACACACACCTGAGACACATACACACAACACTCCCACACACCCAATACAATATAAAAAACACATCCACATCACCCACAAACCCTTACGACCACAATTGCGACTGAAGGCCAGAGAGAGACAGCACAGAATAGAGTACACCATCACACAGAGGCAAATCACAACATCACCCACACAATATCCACGCACAAAACACCACACACCACCACACTCACCACACTCTACAACACATACATCACCCCACACCTCATCCACACCACCCCATGGCACCCCAAAGACACCCCAGGTTTTCTGACGCAGAACTCAGGGTCATGGTGGAGGAAATAGTTCGGGTAGAGCCCCAGCTCTTCGGGACACAGGTGCAGCACACCACCATTGCCAGGAAGAAGGAGCTATGGCAAAGAATAGTGGACAGGGTCAACGCTGTGGGACAGCATCCACGAAATCGGGACGATATCAGGAAGCGGTGGAACGACCTACGGGGGAAGGTGCGTTCCATGGTATCAAGGCACAACATCGCGGTGCAGAAGACTGGCGGCGGACCCCCACCTACTCCCCCAGAATTTACAGCATGGGAGGAGCAAGTCTTGCACATCCTGCATCCTGAGGGCCTCGCAGGAGTAGCTGGAGGAATGGACTCTGGTAAGTCAAATCTTCACTACTTCATTCCCCCCACCCAACCTGCATGCCAAATCATACCCCCACCCCATCACACCAACTCCTTGCAAATGGCTCACCATCACAACCCACCCATCCCAACACCAAGCCCTGTATACGTCCACAAAGCATGGACACCCATCACCAAAGCATGCCCACTGCACATACCCATCTCCCCCACAAGCCACCGTCACAAAAGCCCCCATAAGGGAATGCCAGCACTGGGGTACACGGCCACCCACCCATTGCACACTATGGCACACACAGAAGCAATAACCATACTCTTATACCCCTGCAGGACCCGAACGCCACCACACCGCCCAGGAGGGTCCAGAAATGTCCATCCCACCCCCAGAAGAGGCCCCCAGTGATGACAGCAGCTCTGTCTCCCTGGACCCAGATGACCAGCCCGGCCCATCGGGGACCTCGGGACAGTCGGTTCCCCTCACACAGCCACAGGCCACAGCAGACCTACCCCCCTCTGGGAACACCAGCACAGCTCCCACCCAGCGGGCCCACGCCTCTGTCTCCAGGACACGTCAATCAGCGGTGTGTCCACCACTACAGGGCACCCAGGTTGACCCACCACCCCAACAACAACAGGGACCTGGGGGCAGTGCTAGTGGGCACACGGTCCAGGGGACAGAGGCCCAGGTAAACAGGGGAACTGGGAGGGCTACTGTGCGACAGGGGGGGGACAGGCCCAGGGAACCCACTCTCCACGAGGCCCTCACCTCCATCATGGGAGCATACCACCACTCCCAGGAGACGATGGCTACGGTACTGGCCGGGTTCCAGGAGATCCAGGTACTGCAGGAGGAACAGTACATGGGGTTCAGGGAAGAACTCCGAGCCATTAGTTCCGCAATGGGGACCATCATCGTGGCTCTTAACCAGATTGTCACCACATTGCAGGACCATGTGGCACCACAAAGGGCCCCTGTCACTAGCATGGACCAAGAACAGGCTACCACCTCCGCCGGCGCTAGTGGACAGGAGGCCCCCACACAACAACAGGCCACCAGAACCCCACCTCCTGCAGAAGAAGAACCACCCCGCAAGTGGGGCCTGAGATCTCGGAAGAAGACAGAGTAGGATGCCAAGACCCCCGCCAGCAAAGGATACCCCCTGATGTCATCCCACTGTCCCACATTGTCACCCTGTCCAACCTTAAACTGCCCCTGCTCCATCATTCCACAGGCATATGGACAATGCACCTGTGAGACTGAAAATCTGGACTCTGCCATGGACATTACTCCACCATCACCCATCATCGATTTTCAACCATGTCCCTAAATTTAGCACTTAAATAAAATCACTTATTGCACTAAAATTATCTGGAGTCTGCTTGTATTTTGAACAAATGTATTAGACATAACGGTGCCAAAATGTTCAGTTACATTGTGATAACAACATACCACTGTCACATAGCTGTAGTCCATGGGCAAACAAAGCAGAGGTCACGCAGTGGGGCCCACATCTCTGAAAACGGAAGGGAAAGTCACAACTCAGTTAACATAAACTGGGGGGAAACTCAGACAGTAGAGAGGCAGGAGACTGTAAGTACATGTAAAATGGTGGTGTTGATTCGTATCTGTGTGTTATTGAAAATACTGTTGTATCACTGTGTCCCTGTTGTCTGTGTCGTCCCCGTCGTCTTCCTCCTCTTCACTCTCCACAGGCTCCACAGCTGCCACAACACCACCCTCTGGACCATCCTCCTGCAGGAAAGGCACCTGGCGTCGCAAAGCCAGGTTGTGAAGCATACAGCAGGCCACGATGATCTGGCACACCTTCTTCGTTGAGTACATTAGGGATCCACCTGTCATATGCATGCACCTAAACCTGGCCTTCAGGAGGCCGAAGGTCTGCTCGATCACCCTCCTAGTCCGCCCATGGGCCTCATTGTACCGTTCCTCTGCCCTGGTCCGGGGAATCCTCACTGGGGTCAGTAGCCACGACAGGTTGGGGTAACCAGAGTCACCAATTAGCCACACACGGTGTCTCTGTAGCTGTTCCATCACATAAGGGATGCTGCTATTTCGCATGATGTACGCGTCATGCACTGACCCAGGGAACTTGGCATTTACATGGGAGATGTACTGGTCAGCCAAACAGACCACCTGGACATTCATCGAATGATAACTTTTTCTGTTCCTGTACACCTGTTCACTTTCACTGGGGGGAACCAAAGCCACATGGGTCCCATCAATGGCACCAATGATGTTGAGAATATGTCCAAGAGCATAGAAATCACCCTTCACTGTAGCCAAATCGCCCACCTCAGGGAAAACAATGTAGCTCCGCATGTATTTCATCAGGGCAGACAACACTCTGGTCAAAACCTTAGAAAACATAGGCTGAGACATCCCTGATGAAATGGCCACTGTTGTTTGGAATGATTCACTTGCCAAAAAATGGAGTACTGACAGAACCTGCACCAGAGGGGGAATCCCTGTGGGTTGGCGAATGGGTGACATCAGGTCTGGCTCCAGCTGGGCACACAGTTCCTGTATAGTGGCTCGGTCAAGTCTGTATGTCAGTATGACATGTCTTACTTCCATTGTCGACATGTCCACCAGCGGTCTGTACACGGGAACATTCCTCCATCTCCTCGCAAGTCCCAGCGGACGGTGCCTAGGAAGGACAACATGGAGCACAGAGTCAAGCAAACCACAGGTACGTTCCCACAGCTTGCACAGTACACGATTCGCTATGCATTGATTGGCTTGTATGAGTGGCAATGCAAGGCCTAGGCCTGTGTGACGCAGTAGAAATTAAGCCATGTGGGCCCTTGAAATGGCGGCTGCCTGACCTGTGAAGTGTGACAATGGGATGTGAGGTCAATGCGCTGGCGTGGCACACCGTGGCGGTCGAAGACCGCGGTGCAAAGCCGCATTGGTTAACATAGAACCCTATGGTTTTCAGGAGCCAATGATGAAGTGCGCCGGCGGTCGCGGTACGCACCGCCGCGGGCGTGACCGCCATTTTCTATCAGCTTAATCACTCGAGACCTGATCATCCACAGGAGAGGACCTATACTGCAAGTGCTGCTGTGACCTCGGTCTGGAAGAGACAATGGCTGCTGCGACTGGGGAATGTGCCCCTTCCTTCACTTCTGAAGAATTGGAGAAACTCGTGGATGGGGTCCTCCCCCAGTATGCGCTACTCTACGGTCCTCCAGACCAACAGGTTAGTACACTGGGACCATGCTTTGTGGGCAATGCCTGAGTTGAGTGGGGTGAATGAACGATGGTGCGGAGGGGAGCGTATGAGGCATGCATCAAACGACAGATGAGAGCATGTGCCACATGGCAAGGGTGGGGATGGGGGGACACTCACATCGAGCATGCAGAAAATGATGATATTTTATTTTCTCTCCCTGTACGTGTCACATAGGTCAGCGCCCATCATAAAGTCGACATTTGGCGTGCCATCGCCAAGGACGTCCGGACCCTGGGGGTCCACAACAGATGGGGCACCCACTGCCGCAAGAGGTGGGAGGACATCCGCCGCGGGAGCAGAAAGACCGCGGAGGCTCTGCTGGGGATGGCCTCCCAATGTAGGAGGGGTGCCACTCGTCAATTGACCCCCCTGATGTCTCGGATCCTGGCGGTGGCCTACCCAGATTTGGATGGGCGCGTGAGGACATCACAGCAGACACAAGGGGGTGAGTACAAGCACATTCTGCTATCTTAGCGCGCAGTGGAGGTGTCTGGGTGGGGGAGGAGGGATGTGGGTATCCCTAGGCCAGGGCAATTTCTGTAGGCTGGTCCCCTCCGTAAGGCATGGCCCTGTGCCCCCGCCCTCCACCTCTGTAGGGTGCCAAGTACAGCTATCCATGGCCTTGTATCACCTATGTGTGCAGATGTCGTCCATTGGCTTCTAGGCCAAGTCTCACTGATTGAGTAGTGTACCCCAAGTGCGCGGCGTAGTGCAGGGGGCTTCTGAGTCTGTCCTCTCCGCCAACTGTGTTGCCAATGCATGCACTCAACATGTCTTTATTTCTCCCCCCTCTTTTTTGGTCTGCTCTTCCTGTTCATGTGTGCATTAGCATCATCTGGCGGAGGAGAAGTGGCATTGGAGCACGAGGGAGCTGCATCTCACATGGCCCCGGAAGGCCATGCAATGGACTCTGATTTCACCAGTGAGACGGAGGGCGAGGGGGGCTCCACAACGGGGACACGTGGAGACATCAGCGACACCGACACGTCCTCGGAAGGGAGCTCCCTTGTGGTGGCGGCAACATCCGTGCCCACCGCAACAACAGGTACAGCCGCCACCCAGCGCACCAGCTCCGCCCCCCAAGCAGCCCCTCAGCGTTCGCTCCGTGCCTGCTCGCACACCAAGGCGGGCATCTCCTTCGCCCCAGGCACCTCAGGCCCTGCCCCAGTTACCCCTGCTGCCCTCAGTGAGGAGGTCATTGACCTCCTCCGGACGCTCATTGTTGGGCAGTCTACCCTTTTGAATGCCATCCAGGGGGTGGAAAGGGAGGTGCATCGGAGCAATGCATACCTGGAGGGCATTCATTCGGGTCAGGCTGCCCATCAGCGATCGTTCAACGCTCTGGCCTCAGCACTGACGGCTGCCATTGTTCCTTTCTCCTGCCTCCCTCCTCCAACTCCCTCCACCCAGTCCCACTCTCCTGTTCCTCTGCCTATCCCAGACACACCTACAGACCAGCCTGCACACCCCTCAACACCCAAGGTCAGCTCATCCAAACATAAGCACCACACATCCCACAAGCATTCACACAAGCAACATCCACATGCAGACATGGCAACAGCCACTGCCTCCTCTGTGTCCCCCTCCTCCTCGTCTCCCTCCTCCCTCCCTGTGACGTCTCCACTCACACTTGCATGCACCACTTCATCAGCCACTATGTCCATCACCAGCACACCCACCAGAACACTCCGCACACGTGCAGTCACCACCCTCACTACCATTTACACGTCCCCTGTGTCCTCTCCCAGTGTGTCTGTCACCCCGTCTTCCAAACCACACAAACGCAGGCAGCCACTCACCCAACAGCCATCCACCTCACGACAGCCTCCGTCACAAGCACCTGTACCAAAAGACAGCACACTTGACTCTCCTACAACCACATCCTCTTCCTCCACTCCCATACCCACTGCACCTACCCTTCCCATTGCTCCTAAAAAGTTTTTCCTCTCCAAAATTAACCTCTTTCCATCACCTGACCCACCCCCTCCATCTCGTAAAAGTCCAATCTGCACCTCAGCCACCACAACCCCTGGACCTACAAGGACCATAGTCCAGGGATATTGGAGTCCACCACCTTCGAGGGCAGCTACCTCATCCAGCAGCAAAGTGACAGCCAGCCCACCCCCTGTGAAAAAATCCAAAAAAAGCAAGGGCCGTTGCGAGAGGACAGAGACAGCAGCCTCCACAGGCACCACCCTGGCACCGTCAGGAAGTGGGGTGCCATCTGGCACATCTCCAAAGGGAGGCAAGGGCCACAGAGGATCAGGCAAGGATGGCAAGGGCAGCACGGCCGACAAGTCCGGCAGCAGGCGAGCTTCCCAGGAGGGCCCCACCAGCCCCATTCCAGGGGTGAAGGAGTACACCCACGGGCACGGGACACCAGCACAGGAGGGCCCCGCAAGCGAGAAGTTGGATGGCGAGTGAACACCATATATTGGCCGGATCTGGTGCCCTGGAGACACATGTGAAGAACCGCTGAACAGGGCCCTTCAAGACAAGCACCGCTGAACAGGGCACCGCCGTCTCAAGAACCGCTGAACAGGGCCCTTCAAGACAAGCACCGCTGAACAGGGCACCGCCGTCTCAAGCACCGCTGAACAGGGCCCTTCAAGACAAGCACCGCTGAACAGGGCCCTTCAAGACAAGCACCGCTGAACAGGGCCCTTCAAGACAAGCACCGCTGAACAGGGCACCGCCGTCTCAAGAACCGCTGAACAGTGCCCTTCCTCTCAAGCACCGCTGAACAGGGCCCTTCACGACAAGCACCGCTCAGCTGGGCCCTTCCTCTCTAGCACCACTCCGCTGGGCCCTTCCTCTCAAGCACCGCTCCGCTGGGTACCGCCGTCTCTGCACCGCTCCGCTGGGCCCTTCAACTCTAGCACCGCTCCGCTGGGCCCTTCCTCTCAAGCACCGCTCCGCTGGGCCCTTCCTCTCAAGCACCGCTCCGCTGGGCCCTTCAACTCAAGCACCGCTCCGCTGGGCCCTTCCTCTCTAGCACCGCTCCGCTGGGCCCTTCCTCTCAAGCACCGCTCCGCTGGGCACCGCCGTTTCTGCACCGCTCCGCTGGGCCCTTCCTCTCAAGCACCGCTCCGCTGGGCACCGCCGTCTCTGCACCGCTCCGCTGGGCCCTTCAACTCTAGCACCGCTCCGCTGGGCCCTTCCTCTCAAGCACCGCTCCGCTGGGCCCTTCCTCTCAAGCACCGCTCCGCTGGGCCCTTCAACTCAAGCACCGCTCCGCTGGGCCCTTCCTCTCTTGCACCGCTCCGCTGGGCCCTTCCTCTCAAGCACCGCTCCACTGGGCACCGCCGTCTCTGCACCGCTCCGCTGGGCCCTTCCTCTCAAGCACCGCTCCGCTGGGCACCGCCGTCTCTGCACCGCTCCGCTGGGCCCTTCAACTCTAGCACCGCTCTGCTGGGCCCTTCCTCTCAAGCACCGCTCCGCTGGTCTCTTCAACTCAAGCACCGCTCCGCTGGGCCCTTCCACTCAAGCACCGCTCCGCTGGGCCCTTCAACGCAAGCACCGCTGACACATTGGCAGAAGGGGCAGGCCCGGATCAGTGTCGGACAGGGCTGCATGATACACTCTGGGCACCAAGACTCCTCCAGTACCGCTGGAGTCTGTCATCCACTTGAGAGACTGTGGCTTTGCACTCCCCAGGATGGCAGAGTGGGCAAGCCACCCACTGTAGAGACTTGAGAGACTGTGTCTTTGCACTCCCCAGGATGGCACAGTGGGCAAGCCACCCACTGTAGGGACTTGTGAGACTGTGACTTTGCACTCCCCAGGATGGCACAGTGGGCAAGCCACCCACTGTAGGGACTTGTGAGACTGTGGCTTTGCACTCCCCAGGATTGAACAGTGGGCAAGCCACCCACTGTCTGGACTTGAGAGACTGTGTCTTTGCACTCCCTAGGATTGAACAGTGGCCATGGAGGCCCCTCGTGGATCTGGCGTCGTGGACTCATGTGGCTGAGGTGCCCCCCCTTCCCTTCCCCCTGAGGTGCCTGTAGTTTTCCTATCTGATGCCCCTGCAGTGCTCTTTCCAATGGATTCGGGTCTCATGTGTGGGCTTTGCCCATGTGTTGAGGACCATTGCCCCACGTACAATGACAGAAAGCCAATTTTGACGGGACAATTTACATATGTGTATATAGTTATGGGATGTTCGACTTTCTTATTTACTTAGCCTTACAATATATTTGAATTCCAATAACATATTATTTTGTCTTTGCATTCTTCCGGGGGGTGTCACTCTGAGTTGTTGCTCTGCATTGGTGTGTAGGTAGTTGGGGGGGGGTGTTGTGTATGTGTGTGCCCGTATTCTTTTCTCCTCCCCCCTCCCCTGTGTCGTAGGTGCAGTACTCACCGTTGTCTTCTGCGCCGGTGTTCGTGCTCCTGGTAGAGGAGCAGGTAGACAATTGCTGGTAGGATGTGTAGTTCTGGTTCCATGCTGTCCATATTCCTTGTGGAGTGTGTAGGGTGCGCGTTTTCCCGTTCGTAGTCTGTTTCCGCTGTGTTTTTATCGGCGGGGCTCTCGCCCCGGAAAAGGTGGCGGATTGGTGAGTTGTGATAGGGTGGGCGGTACATTGTCTGCCGCCTGTCTGTTGGCGGTGACCGCCGCGCTGTTTGTTTGTCCCGCCGTGGCGGTCGGAGTGTTGAAGTGGCGGTCTGTGTTGGCGGTTCCCGCCAGGGTCAGAGTTCCATTTTTTTGGCCGCCTGCCTGTTTGCGGGTTGGCCGCCGCTTTAACACCGACCGCCAGGGTTGGAATGACCCCCTTTATGATTAGAAGACGCGCAAAGCGCAAAATCTTCCTCTAAAATGAAATCGACTTCGCGCGGCACAGCAAGGAGGTTCACCGGAGAATCAGCAGCGCGAGGAGCAGAAAGGCTGTGGCAGAACACTGCCGCGCGGTAAAGAATGGTGCATGCGCGGCGTGTTTCAAATGCATCGTGTGATTAACGGCTTACTAACGGAGCGTCAGATTTCAGTAAAGTAATCCAAACTGAAATAAAATAAGCAACAATAATCACCACAATAGTCGTCACGGTCGCCACTAGTTGTCGCTGGTTGTACAGTTGAAGTGTTCACAGCCAGGCGTCTTCGGCTTCGGTTTCACGATGAAGGCGCAGTTATACCATCAAAGGACGCGTAACAGGTTCTCATAGGAGATATAGGGGGTTATTACAACTTTGGAGGAGGTGTTAATCTGTCCCAAATGTGACGGATATACCACCAGCCGTATTACGAGTTCCATAGGATATAATGGACTCGTAATACGGCTGGTGGTATATCCGTCACTTTACCGTCACTTTTGGGACAGATTAACACCTCCTCCAAAGTTGTAATAACCCCCATAGTTCTTCACACGAAATTATCTCCAAACTCTTGTTGCCACCGTAAAAGCTCCATATTTCACCAGTGGTAGGGTAAACGTAGTTTATTTCAGATAAGCCTGAATGTGCTCCGCTCCTCTCTGTCTCCAATCTCAGAATGCCTATAAGAATCTCCCCACATTCTCAAACCCCACATTCCATCACAACGTTCTTCTACTAACATATTACCTAGTTATAACAAGCATGAACACCATTAATTATGTAGCCATTTGCACTCTAATAACTGCCTAGAAACCTTGCAGGCTGGATGTCGGCCCCCACTACACAGAATCAGTACTTTGTGCTATTATAGATGATTTAGGACTTGACTTGGACATTGCTCAGGTGAGTGCCTAGATCATGTTTAATCAGCCTTTAACACTTGGTTCTGTTGATTATAGCATCCTGCTAGACCGAGTTAGTAGGTTTCAGGGGTTCAATCATGAATTGCTTTCAACCTGCATTCAGACTGTGATTCTTGATACTTGTTTTAGCTGGCGATTATCTTTTACTTGTGACATCCCTCAGGGATCTTCCCTTTTCCCACACAGTCAACATAAATGTCATGACACCTGCCAGCACGCTGGAAAAGAAAGGAATAAAGGCATGTATATGCAGATGACACTCAGTTATCATAGTATCTGATACCTATATTAAGTCAATCGAAATTCAACTTAAAACCCGGGTTTCCATCATGTTTTTGTTGTTTAACTTATTATTAGGATTATCAGTAGGCCTCAATGTTCAGTCTCACAAACCCTTCAAATAAAAAAATGTGACTCAAGAATAAGATAAACTTCACTAAAGAACCAATAGGCCTTGTAATTACTATAGTTTTTGATCATTTTAATGAACTACATGTTCACCCCCTCCCCCCAAACCCTCCATCAGGATGAGAAAGTAGTCATGTGACACAGTGACAGCCCCAATCCAGGCCTTATTTAGGGTTTGATGGAGGGGGTTACTCCATCACAAACGTGACAGAAATCCCGTCCACTTTATTACGATCCAATAATAGCCTATGGAGATCGTAATATGGCGTATGTGATATCTATCACGTTTGTGACTGGATAACACGTCCGCCAAACTCCAAATCAGGCCCCATGTCAGTGCACAGGATAGAGGTATAGGGATTCCCAATGAGGAATTTCAACAAAAGTGGCAGTATAGAAGAAGACGGACAAAGAAGAACTTCTCTTGGCTCACTAAGCATCCTGATCCACTTTATGGACTGCCTGTTCCAGTCAAAAAATAGAAAATATTTAATTAACCTTATCTTGTTCATAAATTGTTCTACAGTAAAGTAGCAGTTTCATAAAGTCATACATTTAGCAACAAATCATCATTAACTATGAAAAACAAGACATTCAATACCCGCATTGAGTAGCATACCATTGGTTGACCTCCACAAGAGCATTGACACACAATAATTCATTTAAATATTTTTTCTCAATAATACTTGATAGTCCTCACTTTAAAATGCTAACCAAGAAATAAATCACTTTTTTCCATTTTAAATTTGGCCCACTGTTGCACAGCTCATTAATCTATCTGTTCATACGGGTTCTTTTGGTACCATTATTTTGCTGTAAAATAGAAAATTACTAAGGTGCTATTATGATTGTAAAATACGTCCCTTCAATAATATTTTCATCGCAAAAAGGACAGTCCATAGATTCTGTGGAAATCCTGTCTTTGTAAGACTCAAAATAAAAGGTTACAATTGGAACTAAAATGTGCCAAGTTCTGGTTAAAAAATGTATTAAAAGATAGCAACTCAGTTCCATTTCGTATATGTACATACAATTCCTCAAGTCATTTGGTTCCAAGTGTCTAATTCCAGTATATATCGGCTCTCAAGTATCACTGAAGCTCTGTATCACCTCCTCTCGATTTGGAACGATAACATCAACAACACAGTACTCTAAATGTGCTGGAGTGCCCTCATGTACTTTCCAAAAATGTCGGTACAAGATATGCGTTATCTCTATTGTCTATTGCTCTCATATATTGCCCTATTATTATAACTTCCAGACATTTAGCAGGGATCAATCTACTTCTTGTATTCAACCAGAACTCCATTGCAGGCAGCCTAAAATCATATCTAGGTCTCGTTCTACTGGTCCTATAGACTATTATTGACACTTTGGGGGTCATTCCGACCCTGGCGGTCCATGACCGCCAGGGCCGGGGACCGCGGAAGCACCGCCAACAGGCTGGCGGTGCTTCCAGGGCTATTCTGACCGCGGCGGTAAAGCCGCGGTCAGAAAAGGGGAACCGGCGGTTTCCTGCCGGTTTTCCCCTGGCCCAGGGAATCCTCCATGGCGGCGCTGCTTGCAGCGACCCCATGGGGATTCCGACCCCCTTCCCGCCACCCTGATTCTGGCGGTTTTCACCGCCAGAACCAGTATGGCGGGAACAGGTGTCGTGGGGCCCCTGGGGCCCCTGCACTGCCCATGCCACTGGCATGGGCAGTGCAGGGGCCCCCTAACAGGGCCCCACAAATATTTTCAGTGTCTGCTTAGCAGACAGTGAAAATCGCGACGGGTGCCACTGCACCCGTCGCACCCCTGCAACTCCGCTGGCTCCATTCGGAGCCGGCTTCCTGGTTGCAGGGGCTTTCCCGCTGGGCCGGCGGGCGGCCTTTTGGCGGTCGCCTGCCGGTCCAGCGGGAAAGTTGGAATGGCCGCCGCGGTCTTTTGACCGCAGGGCGCTCATTCGGCGGTGACCGCATGGCGGGCGGCGACCGCCGCCCGCCGCGGTCAGAATGATCGCCTTTGTGCTTTTTGGTGCCATTTCTACTTCCAAAAATGTAAATCTTCAATTCCTTTACTGGATTTCTATTGTTTTGGTGTCATCTTCTTTATTAAATTCTTCACTACTTTTCTAATCTGATTGTGATTTGTATTGACTTGTTACTGTTTTAGTACTGCAAACTCACTTTACACACTGCCCTAAGTTAAGACTGTCTGCTCTTTGCCATACCTACCAAGAGGATAAGCACAGGTTAATTTAGTGACTTTGACAGTTCACCCTGACAAGAGTTGTGATTTATCAGTCACCAACCCAAACTAATAATAAAATTTCTTACAGTTCTCAGTGGTGCAGTTTTCTGATGGGAAGGCCTTACATGATAGGACCTTCAAAAATGCATATGACTTGAAAATAATACCATTATGGGCTATTACAAATGTATGCATATGTTGAGTACTTCTAATCCAAACATGCCTAAGAAAGATACAATCACATTGTTGTATATTGACAAAAAAACAAAACATACAAAGCACTTTCTGGATTTAACATAGATACATGTTTACCAGGGCTGTGTGTCATCGAGTTGAAGATGTGTTTCGATGTCTGCCTTGGTTGTTGCTCTGTCACTGAGGCTGTTGCTCCTGCTTCAGTAGATATCACAAATGTTTTTCGGATCGAGACTTTTTAAATTATAAAAATGCTTAACGATTGCCTGTCTATTATTACCTTAAACTACAATTGGGGCATGGGGGAGATTTGTGTTACAGCAAAATGTAAGCTGCATTCCAGGATATGCAGGAACGATGGAGATATGTGTGTAAAACTCAGCAATAAAGTTACATGTTATTGTTCTTTAACTGTCCTTGCACTGTGATTCCCACAAACAGACAGGCCATATTTAGGTCAGGGTGCATAGTGTAGAGAGAACACTCACAAGAGGGTAGAGAGAGCACACTCAAAATCCACCTCCAGAAAGAGCCTTCACCACATATATCCTGGAGAGGTTCTCCTTTACCTGTCTCCACTTGTCCTTTTAATTTTTTTAAGGACTCTCATAGCGTGCATCAACCTCCAATGCAATGACACAGTATGTCAACTCCAGCCACATTGCCGCTTTCTCAGAAGGTGAATCCAGACAGACTTTTATTTCCTTGTAATGATCAATTACAACTATAACTGGAAGGTATGTAGCCTATTTACGCAATAGAGTTTCTCTTTCTCTAAAGCGAGGTTGGATGCATCTTCAAGCCTGAAACAGGTCTGCATCATCCTTTTAGCGAGACAGACCAAAGAGACAATGGGGGCATATTTATACTCTGTTTGCGCCGAATGTGCGTAAAAATTTTTGACGCACAATCGGCGCACACCCTGCCCCATATTTATACTTTGACGTCCGACCCCGCGGACGTCAAAATTCCACCATGTGCGTCATTTTTCAGAAGTGGGTACCAGCCTTGTGTTAATTATATGCAAGGTAGGCGTTCCCTTCCAAAAAATGACTTTAAGGCCTGTGCCCCTTATTTATACTATGATGTCATTTTGACGCACAGGAGGGGGCAGGCCTTAAAAAACGGCGCACAGCCTGATGGGCGCTGTTTTTTAACACCTGGGTCAGGGCAGGCGTTAAGGGAGCTGCGGGCTCAGAAGGAGCCCAGAGGTGCCCTCCCCGGCCCCCAGGGACACCCCCTGCCACCCTTGCCCACCCCAGGAGGACACCCAAGGATGGAGGGACCCATCCCAGGGAAGTTGAGGTAAGTTGGGGTAAGTATTTTTTTTCATTTTTTTTAAGTGTCATAGGGGGGCCTGATTTGGGCCCCCCTACATGCCACTATGCCCAATGACCATGCCCAGGGGACATATGTCCCCTGGGCATGGCCATTGGGCAAGGGGGCATGACTCCTGTCTTTGCTAAGACAGGAGTCATGTCAATGGAGGTTGGGCGTAAAAAAAAATGGCGCATATCCAGTTTGAGGACTGAATTTTGCCTCAGACCTGACTAGCCCCTTTTTTTGACGCACAACCCCCATTTTCCCATACGCCGGCGCTGCCTGGTGTGAGTCATTTTTTTTGACGCACACCAGTCCGCAGCGCCGGCTAACGTCATTCCATAAATAAGGCGCCCGCATGGTGCGTTGGAATGGCGTTAGCCAGCGGTAAAACTTTTGACGCACAACGTCGTTGGCGCAGTTGTGCATCAAAAAGTATAAATATGGGCCAATGTGTGGGCTTAGGGTGTGGGTTACATTTACATGTTGGCAGGGTTAATTTGTGTCAGATACGTGATACTTTGTTCAGGGGTATTGTGGTTTACTGTTGCCTTTTATGTGCAGTTCTCTGTTCCAGCAGCAGCACTTTGTGGTATATAGTAGAAATCTACTGGTAGTAACTTTATGGTCAATGTTTCAGACATTGAAGGCTCCAACCTTCATGTGAGGTGTTGGAGACTTATAACTTTACCATTAGAAAGATATTTCTACCGGGAATTAGTGAATAACATTTATGCAGAGAACTCTGGTTTGGCAGACATCTGGGAGATCCTCACACATAGAACTCCCTATGTGAATTAGGCTCCTAGTTTTATGGCTGTTCAGAGACAGCAACGAGGTATATTTGTTGAAACAACCTAATTTAGATTTTCTTTAAGAAAGATTTGAAACAGTGGTGTGCAAACACCATGGCATGTGGCATGTTTTCAGTTATGTTCTCCATTGGTGTAAGCATTTTTTTTCTTCAGCATACATTAGACATGAACTATCAGCCTTAGCATAAGAAATGACTTTTTTCAGTTTTTTAAAATGCTTATTGCATAAAAATGCCAATCCTGCATTCTGATGACTGCTGTTGAGGTTATTTTGAAACATTTCTTTTTCTTTGGCAATCTGATGTGACAGCTGTAGATTAACACTTTACCAGGGAAGTGATTTTACAACCTTGGTTTCAAAAAGCAAACACGTTGTATCCTTGTTCCTTTCAAAAAGTGTGAGTTACAACTGGAAAGTAAGTGAAAAATAATAGGACCTACTTATTGATATATGTGAATTTATTATTGTATATTGCACTGGAGTTGAGATTACAACTCTGTGTAGTCTACAGTAGTTTTCTATCAAAATGGAAGTGTAAGCTAATATACTTTATAATTATTTGTACATAACAATAAAATATAGGCTAAGCCTTTCATGCTAAAGTCCAACCATTTAATATTATAGCACATACATTAAAATATAAAATGGAGACATGTATATTCTAAAGATGCATTCAAACATGTCCTTAATAATGTATGTAGGTGACTTAAGGTGCCATTTTTTCCCCATTCTGTAATACTCTAAGGCAGTAGCCACCCGTAATAGTGCATACACCATGTAAAGTCTTCTACATTACAAAGGTGCATTTCAATGCACTTTGAACTTACTTTGGGTTTACTTTGAATTTACAGTATAAACCCCAATAATCTTTTTTTTGTCCACTGTAAAGGAATCCTTTATACTCCTACGAAAAGGATCTATGATTTACATCATAGCATTTCATTTGGCAGTATTTTCCTTTTCTAGGATTGTAGAATGAAAATAGTTTCTAAGCAACCGTTTCATATGCAAATCAGAGTAAACCTGTTGAGATTTCCTTATACGTTACTCACTCATGTAATGTACTAATATGAAAAATTAGATTATAAAAGAAACGCAGTACAACTTTTCTAATGACATGTAATATAAATGAGCAGCTGCAACGGGTTGTTTAACAGGTGCAATAATTGCAGAGGTTTTTCAGCACATTGAGTACCTTGTAAACAATTTGCTATTCTGAAAATGATTTTTACATTTGCTGAAATAAAGTAGTTTCAGGGAGCTTGTGATTATGGTGAGAATGATCATTACCATGATCTATGTCAATTGAATGATGTTTTTGTAATTTTCTATTTTAACCATACTGATTGCAGGTCTGCTGTAAAACGCTGCAGTGAGTTAACCAGAAATGTATGGTTACATGTAATAGACATCGCATTCCTTACAGTAACATGGCTCAATGACTCATCTGTCCTTATGATGGACTTATGTGTGCCCCCCGAAATTTGAATGAATAGGAATGGATTAGAGGACCATCCAGGTGAAGGGAAAGTGGTTTTCTACAAAACCTTGATTCATCTAAATTGATTTAGAGTAGAGGGAATCTCTACATTAAATACCTAGGAGTAACTCTTAACACTACACACTACACACTAACACTACACACTGAAACCAGTCCAAGATACACATCACCTACCGCCCTCTAAGAGACAATCACATCTTGAACACCAAATTTTGAACTTATGGATCTTATCACTGAATAATTATTTACCTCTTCCAGCAAAATATTAATGGACTACTTCAACCTCAAACTGAACTCTCTAAAGCAACTCTGCCTAAACTCAACCATATAAAGTGTTCCCTTCTTGAACTACAGATTGCAAATGAAGGAATAATTTTGATTAATGGTGGATTCGTCTGACAACAACCATATTCGTTTCCACCCCACACCTGAAAGACCTTTTTCCAGAGTTGTAGCACTCAGACCCAAAATAAAGATCTAATCTACTAGCCACTGTTAGTCTGCTTATCAGCATTACAATTTAACCATGTCTAATATTTAATTGATCTAATGACACAAATAATTCTGAATAGACAAAAAAAACTAAATATTTGCCCAATGGTACAATGAAACCTAAAAAAAGGAAGAAGAGAACTTCAATGTAGTAATTTGAGGTGGAAGCAATATCCCTCAACCTTGAATCAGTCTTTACTATACTCTGAATAAAGAAGATACAAACCCAGCATATTTGAGGCTAATGCTGCTTACGTAGATCTCAATTAAACAAAATGAGAAACTGTTCTAAAAATCTATTCAACATTGTCGAGGAACAGACTAATCCAGGGCAAATTCCAGCAACATTTCCTCCAAAGGAAGATTTTAGGGTCTATCGAAATGTTTTGCTAAAACAACTAACGCATTGTTGATATCAATACCAGCTGTTTTCTTACTCATCTTTCTACCCTTAAATATCAATGCTGAATGAAACTAGTTCAGAAACGACAATGAAAGTGAGATTAGGAGGACTACTACTGATACAAAACTGACAATCATATTGTAGTACTCATTTCTTCCACTCTTATTAAAGAGTTCAGTTGGAAAATCTCCCCTTAGTGAACACAGCTGATCATCCTCTCGTTGGTCCAAGGTGATGTCCTTGATTGAAAAAGGAACAAGTCACCCACTTCTTGAAAAAAAAAATGGGTGCTGACTTCGAGGACCTGAACAATGTCTTCTCAGTAACAAACCTGTTCCTAGCAACAATTCAACTCAACTAAATCAAAACATCGAGGAGTGCAACTTTCCAGACAATTTTCAGTCAGGCTTCAGACTAGTTATAGCATGATGGAAACAGCCATCTTTCAGATCATGACCAGCACTCTGGATCTGTCTGTAGCTTCCGGCACAGTCAATGACAAAGTCCTAATAAATGTTCTCAAGAATTGAATGGAAATAAATGGAATAGTGCTTAGCTGGTTCTCCTCATACCTGAACAACTAAACACAACAAATCAAAGTGCACAGTTTTCTTGAAGAACAATTCACTATTGCCCAAGGACAACCCTAACACTTTACTGTGGTGGTCATTCCAACCTTGGCGGTAAAAGCCGCTTACCGCTGTCAGAAGACCGCCAACATACCGCCGCGGCCGCGGTAAACCGCCATGGTCATTCTGACCCACAACAGGCAAACCGCCAAAATACAGACATCCACAAAAGTCCGCAACACCAAAGGGCAGCGAGAAACTGGCGATGACCAAACCTCCACCGTCACGCCAACAGAAATACACCCACACTATCACGACACACGAATCCACGCGGCGGTCTTTCAATCGCGGTATTCCATTGGCTGTACACACCGGCGCGCTCAAAATACACACACACTTACAAAACACAGCCACATTGGACAATTACAAATACACACACCTGATACACATACACACACCACTCCCACACACCCAACACAATATAAAACACACACCCACATCACCCTCAAACCCCCACTCCTACAGAATCGGGACCACGGACTGAGAAAAAGAGAACTGAGCACCCAGACGCGGATTATACTTTCACCCAGCAATATTTCCACGCACTTCACACAACACACCAATACACATCACCACACAATCCACCCCACACATCACCTACACCACCCCATGGCACCACAAAGACACCCCAGGTTCTCGGAGGATGAACTCAGGGTCATGGTGGAGGAAATTGTACGGGTAGAGCCACAGCTCTTCGGAACACAGGTGCAGCACACCACCATTGCCAGGAAGATGGAGCTATGGAGCAGAATAGTCGATAGGGTCAACGCTGTGGGACAGCACCCAAGAAATAGGGACGACATCAGGAAGCGGTGGAACGACCTACGGGGGAAGGTGCGTTCAATGGTATCCAGGCACAACATCGCGGTGCAGCGGACTGGTGGCGGACCCCCACCTCCTCCCCCAGAATTTACAACATGGGAGGAGCAGGTCTTGGCAATCCTGCATCCTGAGGGCCTCGCAGGAGTATCTGGAGGAATGGACTCTGGTAAGTCTCATCTTCACTACTTCATCCCCCCCTCCCCACCAGCATGCCAACTCATACCCCCACCCTCACTCTCACCCCATCACATCCTGCTCCTTGCAAATGTCTCCCCATCACAGCCCACCCACCCCAACCCCAAGCCCTGCATGCGACCACAAAGCATGGACACCCATCAACGAAGCATGCCCACTGCACATACCCATCCCCCCCCCAAACCACTGTCACAAAAGCCCCCACACGGGAATGCCAGCACTGGGGTACACGGGCACCCACCCATTACACGCTATGGCACACACAAATGCAATAACCATACTTTTATACCCCTGCAGGACCCGAACGCCACGTCACAGCGCAGAAGGGTCCACAAATGTCCACTCCACCCCCAGAAGAGGCCCACAGTGAGGACAGCAGCTCTGTCGACCTGGATCTAGATGACCAGCCCGGCCCATCGGGGACCTCTGGACAGTCGGTTCCCCTCAGACAGCCACAGCCCATAGCAGACCTTCCCCCCTCTGGGAACACCAGCACAGCACCCACCCAGCGGGCCCATACCTCTGTCCCCAGGACACGTCAATCAGCGGTGTGTCCACCACTACAGGGCACCCAGGTTAACCCACCACCCCAACAACAACATGGACCTGGGGGCAGTGGTAGTGGGCACACGGTCCAGGGGACAGAGGCCCAGGGAAACAGGGGAACTGGGAGGGCTGCTGTGCGACGGGGGGGGACAGGCCCAGGGAACCCACTCTCCACGAGGCCCTCTCCTCCATCATGGGAGCCTACCACCACTCCCAGGAGACGATGGCGACTGTCCTGGCCAGGTTTCAGGAGATCCAGCTTCTGCAGGAGGAACAGTATTTGGGGTTCAGGGAGGAACTACGAAACATCAGTGCCGCCCTGGCCACCATTGTAGGGGCTCTGAATCAGGTAGTCACCACATTGCGGAACACTGTGGCACCACAAAGGGCCCCTGACACTAGCATGGACCAAGAACTGCCTACCACCTCTGCCGGCGCTAGTGGACAGGAGGCCCCGCCACAGGACCAACAGGCCACCAGCACCCCACCCCCTGCAGAAGGAGAACCACCCCGCAAGCGGGCCCTGAGATCCAGGAAGAAGACAGAGTAATATGCCAAGACCCCCGCCAGGAAAGGATACCTCCCTGATTGTTATCCCACTGTCCCACATTGACACCCTGTCCATCCTTATACTGCCCATGCTCCACTTTCCACAGGCATTTGGACAATGCACCTGTGATACTAATAGTCTGGACTCTGCCATGGACAATCCTCCACCATCACCCCTCACTGATTTGCAATCACCCACCAATATAGAGCACTGAAATAAACACAGTTATTGCACAAAACAATCAGGAGTCTGGCTGTGAGTTTGTACAAATGTATTAGACATTACCGTGCCAAAAATGCATATTTACATTGTGATGCCAACATACCACTGTCACACAGCTGTAGTCCATGGGGAAACAAAGCAGATGTCACGCAGTGGGGCCCACATCTCTGAAATTGGAAGGGAAAGTCACAACTCAGTTACCATACACTGGTGGAAAAGGTCAGACAGTAGAGAGGTAGTAGGGGTTAAGTATATGTAATATGCCGGGTTGGAATCTTACCTGTGTGTCATTGAAAATACTGCTGTATTACTGCGTTCCTGTTGTCTATGTCGTCCTCTTCGGCTTCCTCGTCTTCACTCTCCACAGGCTCCACAGCTGCTACAACACCACCATCTGGACCATCCTCCTGCAGAAAAGGCACCTGGTGTCGCAAAGCCAGGTTGTGAAGCATACAGCAGGCCACGATGATCTGGCACACCGTCTTTGGTGAGTACAATAGGGATCCACCTGTCATATGGAGGCAGCGGAACCTGGCCTTCAGGAGGCCGAAGGTCCGCTCAATCACCCTCCTAGTTCTCCCATGGGCCTCATTGTACCGTTCCTCTGCCCTTGTCCTGGGATTCCTCACTGGGGTCAGTAGCCATGACAGGTTGGGGTAACCCGAGTCACCAATTAGCCACACACGTTGCCTCTGGAGTTGACCCATCACATAAGGGATGCTGCTATTCCGCATGATGTACGCGTCATGCACTGAGCCAGGGAACTTAGCATTAACATGGGAGATGTACTGGTCTGCCAAACACACCATCTGTACATTCATAGAATGATAACTCTTCCTGTTTCTGTACACTTGTTCACTCCTGCTGGGGGGTACTAAAGCCACATGGGTCCCATCAATGGCACTTATGATGTTGGGGATATGTCCAAGGGCATAGAAATCACCCTTCACTGTAGGCAAATCCCCCACCTCAGGGAAAACGATGTAGTTTCGCATGTGTTTCAGCAGGGCAGACAACACTCTGGACAACACCTTGGAAAACATAGGCTGGGACATCCCTGATGATATGGCCACTGTTGTTTGAAATGACCCACTTGCAAAGAAATGGAGTACTGACAGCACCTGCACTAGAGGGGGGATCCCTGTGGGTTGGCGGATTGGTGACATCAGGTCTGACTCCAGCTGGGCACACAGTTCATGAATAGTGGCTCGGTCAAGCGTGTATGTCAGTATGACATGTCTTTCCTCCATTGTCGACAGGTCTACCAGCGGTCTGTACACGGGAAGATTCCTCCATCTCCTCGCATGTCCCAGCGGACGGTGCCTATGAAGGACAACAGCGAGCACAGAGTCAATCAACCCACAGGTACGTAACCACAGCTTGCACAAAACACGATTCCCAATGCATTGAATGGCTTGTATGAGTGTTGATGCAAGGCCTAGGTATGTGTGACGCAGTAAAAAGTAAGCCATGTGGGCCCTTGAAATGGCAGCTGCCTGACCTGTGAAGTGCGACAATGGGATGTGAGGTAAATGCGCTGGCGTGGCACACCGTGGCAGTAGGCGGTCAAAGACCGCGGCGCTAAGCAGCATTGGTTAACATTGAACCCTATGGGTCTCAGGAGCCAATGACGATGTGCGCCGGCGGTCGCGGTACACACCGCCGCGGTACGCACCGCCGCGGGCGTGACCGCCATTTTCTATCGGCTTAATCACTCGATACCTGATCTTCGACAGGAGAGGACCTACACTGCAAGTGCTGCTGTGACCTCGGTCTGGAAGAGACAATGGCTCATGCGACTGGGGAAAGGGCCCCTGCCTTCACTGCTCAGGAATTGGAGAAACTCGTGGATGGGGTCCTCCCCCAGTATGCGCTACTCTACGGTCCTCCAGACCAACAGGTAAGTACACTGGGGCCATGCTTAGTGGCCAATGCCTGTGTTGAGTGGGGTGGATGAAAGATGGTGGGGAGGGGAGCGATTGAGGCATGCATCAAATGACGGATGAGAGCATGTGCCACATGGCAAGGGTAGGGATGGGGGGCCACTCACATTGAGGGTGCAGAAGGTGATGACTCTTTTTCTCCCCCTGTACATTTCACATAGGTCAGCGCCCACCAGAAGATTGATATTTGGCAAGCTCAGCTGGGGATGGCCTCCCAACGTGGGAGGGGTGCCAGACGGACTTTGACCCCCCTGATGTTCCGGATCCTGGTGGTGGCCTACCCCGATTTGGATGGGCACGTGAGGACATCACAGCAGACACAAGGGGGTGAGTACACTCTTATTCTGGTGACTTTGCGCGCAGTGGAGGTGTCTGGGTGGGGGAGGAGGGCTGTGGGTATCCCTAGGCCAGGGCGATTTCTGTAGGCTAAGCCCCTCCATAAGGCATGGCCCTGTGACCCCGCCCCCACCTCTGTAGGGTGCCAAGTACAGCTATTCATGTCCCTGTGTCATCTATGTGTGCAGATGTCGTCCATAGGCTTGTAGGCCATGTCCCACGGATTGAGTAGTGGACCCCAAGTGCGCGGCGTAGTGCAGGGGGCTTCTGTGTCTGTCCTGTCCGCCAACGGTGTCGCCAATGCATGCACTCAACATGTCTTTATTTTCTCCCCCCCCCTTTTTTGTGGTTTTCCTGTTCATGTGTGCATTAGCATCATCAGGCGGAGGAGAAGTGGCATCGGAGCACGAGGGAGCTGCATCCCACATGGCCATGGAGGGCCATGCAACGGATTCCGATTTCACCAGTGGGACGGAGGGCAAGGGGAGCTCCACAGCGGGGACTCGGGCAGACATAAGTGACAAGGACTCGTCCTCTGAAGGGAGCTCCCTTGTGGTGGCAGCAACATCTGTGCCCCCCGCAACAACAGGTACAGCCGCCACCCAGCGCACCAGCACCGCTCTCCCAGCAGCCCCTCAGCGTTTGCCCCGTGCCCGCTCAGCCAGGAAGGTGGGCATCTCCTTCACCCCAGGCACCTCAGGCCCTGCCCCAGTCACCCCTGCTGCCCTCAGTGAGGAGATCATTGACCTCCTGAGGACGCTCGCTGTTGGGCAGTCTACCATATTGAATGCCATCCAGGGTGTCGAAAGAGAGGTGCACCAGAGTAATGCATACCTGGAGGGCATTCATTCTGGTCAGGCTGCCCTTCAGCGATCGTTCAACACTCTGGCCTCAGCAATGATGGCAGCCATTGCCGATGTCTCTAGCCTCCCCCCTCCAACTTCCTCCACCCAGACCCTATCACCTGTATCTCTGCCTATCCCAGACACACCATCAGACCAGCCTGCACACACCTCAACACCCAAGGGAAGCTCAGCCAGACATAAGCACCACACATCACACAGGCATTCACACAAGCAACATCCACATACAGACATACCAACACCCACTGCCTCCACCATGTCCCCCTCCTCCTCGTCTCCCTCCTCCCTCCCTGTCACGTCTCCACTCACACCTGCATGCACTACATCTTCAGCCACTACATCCATCACCAGCACACACACCAGAACCCCCGCACACATGCAGTCACCACCCCCACAGCCATTTAAACATCGCTTGTGTACTCTCCCAGTGTGTCTGTGACCCCCTCTTCCAAGATACACAAACGCAGGCAGCCACCCACCAAACAGCCATCCACCTCACGACAGCCTCCAGCCCAAGCACCTGCACCCAAAGACACCAGACTTCAAACTCCTACAACCACATCCTCTTCCTCCACTCCCATACCCACTACACCTACCCTTCCCATTGGTCCTAAAAAGCCTTTCCTGTCCAAACTTAACCTCTTTCCACCAACTCCCCCACCCCGTCCATGTCATAGGACTCCAGTCAGCACCTCAGCCACCACAAAACCGGGTCCTGTCATGACAGTCTGCCATGGACTATGGAGTCCCCCACCCTCCAGGGCAGCCAGTTCAGTACGAAGCCAAGGCACGGGCAGCCCACCCCCGTAGAAACAATCAAAGATAGGCAGTGGCCGGCACGAGAGGGTGAAGACACAAGGCACAAAAACCCCTACCATGGCTCCGGCAGGAGGTGTGGAGACAGCTGTCACACCGCCCAAGGTGGGGAAGGGCCACAGGCGATCAAGGAAGACAAGACCGCCATCAGCCCAGCTGGCCAGGAGGGCCCCGCCAGCCCCATCCCCGGTGGGCAGGAGGCCACCAACATGCCCGGCACTGCAGACCAGGAGGGCCCCGCCAGCCACAGGACAGGTGGCAAATGAGCTCCACGCCATGGCCAGATCCGCTCAACTGGGCTCTTCATCTCAAGCACCGCTGAACTGGGCCCTTCATCTCAAGCACCGCTGAACTGGGCCCTTCATCTCAAGCACCGCTGAACTGGGCACCACCGTCTCAAGCACCGCTGAACTGGGCCCTTCATATCAAGCACCGCTGAACTGGGCCCTTCTTCTCAAGCACCGCTGAACTGGGCCCTTCATCTCAAGCACCGCTGAACTGGGCACCACCGTCTCAAGCACCGCTGAACTGGGCCCTTCATCTCAAGCACCGCTGAACTGGGCCCTTCATCTCAAGCACCGCTGAACTGGGCACCGCCGTCTCAAGCACCGCTGAACTGGGCCCTTCATCTCAAGCACCGCTGAACTGGGCCCTTCATCTCAAGCACCGCTGAACTGGGCCCTTCATCTCAAGCACCGCTGAACTGGGCACCGCCGTCTCAAGCACCGCGGAACTGGGCACCGCCGTCTCAAGCACCGCTGAACTGGGCCCTTCATCTCAAGCACCGCTGAACTGGGCCCTTCATTTCAAGCACCGCTGAACTGGGCACCGCCGTCTCAAGCACCGCTAAACTGGGCCCTTCATCTCAAGCACCGCTGAACTGGGCCCTTCATCTCAAGCACCGCTGAACTGGGCCCTTCATCTCAAGCACCGCTGAACTGGGCACCACCGTCACAAGCACCGCTGAACTGGGCACCGCTATCTCAAGCACCGCTGAACTGGGCACCGCCGTCTCAAGCACCGCTGAACTGGGCCCTTCATCTCAAGCACCGCTGAACTGGGCACCGCAGTCTCAAGCACCGCTGAACTGGGCACCACCGTCTCAAGCACCGCTGAACCATGAGCGCCAGGGGCTGGCCCGCATCTTAGTCGGGCAGGGCTGCACGAAGCAGTCTGGGCACCAGGCCCCACCCAGAACCAGTGGAGACTGTTATCCACTTGTGAGACTGTGGCTTTGCACTCGCCAGGATTGAACAGTGGGCAACCCACCCACTTGTGAAACTTGAGAGACTGTGGCTTTGTACTCCCCAGGATGGAACAGTGGGCAACCCACCCACTGTAGAGACTTGAGAGACTGTGGCTTTGCACTCCCCAGGATTGAACAGTGGGCAACCCACCCACTGTCCGGACTTGAGAGACTGTGGCTTTGCACTCCCCAGGATCGAACAGTGGCCATGGAGGCCCCTCGTGGATCTGGCGTTGTGGATTCATCTGGCTGAGGTGCCCCCCCTTCCCTTCCCCCTCAGGTGCCTGTAGTTTTGCTATCTGATGCCCCTGCAGTGTTCTCTCCATTGGAGTCAGGTATCTTGTGTGGGCTTTTCCCATGTGATTTGGGCCTAGTAGTCCACGGACAATACATGCTACAATGCTTGGACTTGTACATTTATGTATATAACAGTTTTTGATGTAGAATTATATTTTTAAGCCAGTAATACAATATATTCCTATGTTTAGAATCATTTCCTTTTGTGTTTGCATTCTTCCGGGGGGTTTGGGGGGTGTCACTCTGATGTGTTGATACGCATTGATGTGTGTGTTGTAGTGGGTGAGGGTGGGTGTGTCGCGTATGTGTGTACCCGTAATATTTTCTCCACCCCCCTCCCCTGTGTTGTAGGTGCAGTACTCACCGTTGTCTTCTGCGCCGGCGTTCGTGCTCCTGGTAGAGGAGTAGGAACACAATCTCTGGGAGTATGTGGAGTTTGGGTTCCATGCTGTCCTTATTCCTCATGCGCTGTATGGAGGTGAGCATTTTCCCTTCGAAATGGCTGTTTCCGCTGTGTTTTTATCGGCGGGGCTATCGCCCCGGAAAAGGTGGCGGATTGGTAGGATGTGATACAGTGGGCGGTACATTGTCTCCCGCCTGTCTGTTGGCGGTGACCGCCTCGCTGTTTGTTTGTGCCGCCGTGGCGGGCGGTGTGGTAATGTGGCGGTCTCTGTTGGCGGTTTCCGCCAGGGTCGGAATTCCATTTTGTTTCCCGCCAGCCTGTTTGCGGTTTGGCCGCTGGTTTAACACCGACCGCCAGGGTTGGAATGACCCCCTGTATCCCTTATCCTCTTCAATCTGTAAATGGAACTACAGACATTCACACATCTCCTATCATGAATGAATGAATGAAAAGGTTTAGAAAATGTGACAAATACTTGAAGGTGTCTTCACTTCTCAGAAGACAAACATTGATATGTGAGTATTTCACATCAAGAAGATATCCTAATGCTAAATCAAGTCATTACTGATATTCAATTGTGACTGTCTTTCAGCCCCCTAAAGTTGAACCCATTAAAAATGGAACTCCCCCTAGCCATCCCCATAAAGGTATAGCCACGGTCCTAGAGTAGTTCCTTGTTAAAATGCCCTAAACTGCAATCCCATAATCATTGATCTTGGGACAACCCTCAACAAGATTTTGAATTGTCAAGCACACATAAATACCAAAACAGAGACAGTTCAAAACTAGGCATAGTAAACTTACGACTGGGTCAATAGTGCAGGTTGTTATTAACCTATTTAAAGCCCTAGAACTCTAGTCCTAACACCTCTTGTTTCTAATATCTAGATCTCCAACAAAAGATGAAACCTTCTGTAGAAATCCTGGGCCATTACTTATAGCAAATCTACCAGAGAGTACCTGTAACTAGGATGCAGTTTGCCTTAAGGGCCACTATTCATCTGAAAGCCTGAGAGATTGAGTGGTTACTAGGCAAAAGTTTAATTCTATAGGTGGTTAGAAAATTCATCAAATATTTCTTGCAAATATTTGATTGACGTGCAGCTAAGAACATTGACATATATATGGATGAAGTATTAGTTTCAACAGAAGGCTGAGTCAAGCAAAATACACAAGTTATGCAGGATTCTTATCTAACGATTCAGCAACAAAAAAGGCTCCCATAAACAACCTAGATTATGTCAATAGAACTCAAAAGGTGGACAGGCCTGGTTCAAACCCATTCAGAAGAAATTATTAAACAGGGGAAGCCACACTACACAGTATACCTGGAGAAAAACCTACTGCCGCTAAATATCCAGGCAAAGCGCTGATAGCTCAAGCACAGGCTCAGTGGGAACACACATTATTGTATTATCACAATTAGCCTCAGAGGTGGAACTAGGACATTATTTACCAGCACAGACGAATAGGACTTGCTTTCATACTAGCATACCATCTCTGCATCCAAACCAACACCGCAGAGTTAAGAATAAATATTAATTATTACAACACGGCCTTCAGGCAGACAGAGAGTTTACATACCCTAACCTCTTTAATTTGCCATTCAACAGGATGGTCCATGGAGTCCTGATTCTCAGATAGATTGAGACACACACTTCCTGAGCAGGAAATATTTTGTGGACATGAGAATACATTATTTATCTTTATTACCAATGTCGGTGGTTCATTTTACATTTTGCTTGGGCGCACATATTTTAGCTTAGCTTAGGTCTGCGCCCCGGGCCTTTCACCTACATATGTGCTCTTATTTATTTTATTAATTGTATACATTTTTAGTTAGCCTGCTTTTGAGAGGGGATGTTTTTATTTTTCCTATTTAGCTGTGATTCTTCGAAAGCGTTATTTTTTCAGTGCACAACATTTCACCATGTACATCTGTCCAAGACTAGCAAGAACAATACCTGATAATCCAGCTAGCATTGTCGCCACAAGAGTACGTAAACTCTCTGACACTTAAAAACATGCCCACTTCAAGCCTATTTCATCAAACAGAAATATATTTTTTGTAAAACATTGTACAGGCCAACGAAAAACAGGGAGGTCATTCCAGCCAGGATGTCCATCCATGCTCCATGCCATTTCACTGCTACCCTCAGCCCTGGCTCTACAACCAGCCAAGGAGACAACGGGCAGACTCCTATTTTCCAGGTAATAGTGGTGGGTGCTCTTCTCATGGACTATGTACAGACAGATTGGACTATCACTGTTATGCTCTCGCTTAGGAGTTATGGGTAAGGTAGGATTCATACGTACATGTTATTCCAATGTGCTTGGACTGTTTATTTTCTTCTCACCGTTCATGACAATCCTAATCCTGCTATGTATCATTTTCCAAATAAAGCCAGTTCATATAAATTGAATATAAATGGAATATAAATTGTAATTGTATTTATATAAAACATACTACCCCTGAAGAGGTGCAAAAGTGCTTTTCGGCAAGTAGCATGCTACTCCGGAACCTAAAAGGATTAGTGGTGGATTAGCATAGGGAAATATGAGTATAGTATTAGTATTAGTGTGGGAGGTATCAGTTAATTTTAGCAGAGGACATGAGTCTGTTAGTTGCATTGAAATTGAATAATGGACGGAAGAATCCAGAAAGTGTTAATTGGGAGATCACAGTAGTAAGATGAGGCTTGGGATGAGTAAAGGAGAGATGGAGAAGATGAGAGTCTATAGAAAGGGATTAGAGAGATCATAGTAGTAAATTAAAGTTTGGGATGAGTCAAAGGGGAGATACCTGAGGGAGAATTTAGCAGGGTTGTTTGGGGGATCATAGTAGTAAACTGAGGTTTAGGGTGAACCAGAAGGGATTGAGGAGTGAAGAGTCTAGAAAGGGTTATTTTGGAGATCATAGTAGTAGAATGAGGTTTGGGAAGAGTCAGAGCAGAGATAGATGATAGACTGCTAGAGATGTAGGGTGAGACAGAGTATTGCACTGAAGAGTAATATTTTTTCTCTCTTTTTTCTCTTGTACAGTAGGGAGCAACTTCATATTTTGTCATAGATCGGACTTGTTAGACTTGGCATCCTTGGCGTGGTCTACCCTAACTTTTTGCCTATGCTTCCCAGGTTGTTAATGTGTGCAGGAGAGTTTTTGCAGTTGTTGTATGGGCACTATACCACTTGAATCCAGTGCTAAAATGCAAGTGCTCTTATGTAAAATGTATGTGTAATTGGCTTTTCCTGATTGGCATATTTGATTTACAAGTAAGTCCCTAGTACAGTGCAGTAAAGGTGCCCAGGGCATGTAAATAAAATGTTGCTATTGGGCCTGCAGCACTGGTTGTGCCACCCACATGAGTAGCCTTGTAAACATGTGTGTGCAGTTTTTAAACTGCTAATTCAACTTGGCAAGTGTACCCCCTTGCCCAGCCTAAACCTTCCCTTTTCTTACATGTAGGGCACCCCTAAGGTATGCCCTAGTTAGCCCAATGGGAAGGGTGCAGTGTATGTTTGTGGTGGGACATATACGAATATGTTTTATATGTCCTGAAAGTGAAATACTGCCAAAGTAGTTTTCACTGTTGCAAGGCATATCTTTCTCATAGGTTAACAGTGGGGCTGCCTTTAAATGTTATTAAAGTGCAGATTCCCTCTGAGAGCATGTATAAATATGGAGTTTAGGGTTTCTGAAATCTCAATTTAAAAATACATCTTTTGGTAAAGGTGGTTTTTAGATTGTGGCTCTAATTATGACAATGGCAGTAAATCCCACTTATCGCCATGCTGACTGCCACCAACATACAGCCGCCATGGAGGATATCCGTTCACCATATTATGACACACACACACCAATCCGTCACTATTCAGCCATGGACACAAGTCCGCAACTGCAAAGGTCAGTGATAGACTGGTAGTATCCAAACCCACACCGTTATGTCAACAGAACTACACCCACCTCATTAAGACCAACGAATCACCACGGCGGACATTAAACGGCAGTAAACCTTTTGGTGGTACATACCGCGGCGCTCAAAATACACACACAAATACAAAACAACACCACATTGGACAATTCAAACAACACATACCTAACACACTTACACACACCACACACGCATACCCACACCACTATAAAATACACACCCACACTACCCACAACCCCTTACGACTACAAACCATTGGCACAAGACAGACACCACAACTACAGAAGGAACCAGAGCCACACACCACCATCACCTATACACCACCCACACACCCCACATCACACCCCAACACATCACCCTACACACCCTCACCCACACAACTCACACAACACCCATGGCACCACAAAGACACCCCAGATTCACAGAGGAGGAGCTCTGGGTCATGGTGGGAGAAATCATTCGGGTAGAACCTCAGCTATTTGGAGCACAGGTGCAGCAGATATCCATTGCTAGGAAGATGGAGATATGGCAGAGGATCGTGGACAGGGTCAGGTTCAACGCTGTGGGACAGCAACCCAGAACAAGCGACGACATCAGGAAGAGGTGGAATGACCTACGGGGAAAGGTGCATTCCATTGCAGCAAGACACCAACTTGCTGTACAGAGGACTGGCGGTGGACGCTCACCTCCTCCCCCAAAACTAACAACGTGGGAGGAACAAGTCTTGGCAATCATGCATCCTGAGGGCCTGGCCGGATAGCAGGTGGACTGGACTCTGGTAAGTCAACCCTTTTTTACTACTATCACCCCCCTACCTGCATGCCATCACATACCCTCACCCACACCCTCACTCCCATCACTCCACCACATCCCACACACCCCACCATCACATCGCACTCATCCCAATGCCAAGCCGTGCATGCATTTCCAATGCATGAACACAACTCACAGACATGCATGGACACCTATCACTAAAGCATGCACACTAGAGAGAATCAGCTAGCCCACCACATACCAACTTACACAAGTGAAAGCTGCCAGGGCAAATACAACCAAACAGGGTAACCCACTGATGCACAATATGTCACACATAGAAACAATAACACAACAGGTATCCCAGGCAATGTCAGTGGCGAAGAGGTGCCAGCGCTATCCAGTCCCCCCACAGAAGAGGCCCACAGTGATGACAGCAACTCTGGTTTCCTGGATGACCAACCTGGCCCATCAGGGACCTCAGGACAGTCGGTTACCCAGGCACAGTCAAACACACCACACAGCCTCCCCATCGGGAAACACCACCACAGCACCCACCCAGTGTACCCATACCTCTGTCCCCAGTACACGTCAATCAGCAGTGTGTCCCCCACTACAGGGACTCCAGGGCACACCTTGCACCCAAGGCAATCAGGGACCTGGGTCAATGGCAGTGGGCACATAGTTCAGGGAACAGAGGCACAGGACAAAAGGGAAACTGGGAGGACTGCTGTGGGCCAGGGGGAGGACAGGCCCAGGGAACTTACTCTCCAGGAGGCACTCACCGGGATCCTGGGAGCATACCAACATTCCCAGGATATGCTGGGCCAGATCCTTGCCAACGTGCAAGAGAACAGCCGGCTGCAGGAGGGACAGTACCAGGGGATCAGGGAGGACTTTCAGGCCATTAACACCACCCTGGTCTCCATTGCAGGGGTGCTGGCAGACATGGCCAACATCATTAGGGAGGCAGTCTTACAACAGCTGGCCCCGGCCACTAGCCAGACATCTAAACTGCCTTCCACCTCCACTGCCGCTAGTGGACAGAAGGCCCGCCACAGGACTAACAGGCCACCAGCACCCCTCCCACTGCAGAAAGAGAACCTCCAAGCAAACGTTCCCTGCAATCTAGGCAGGAGCAAGAGACTATTGCCTAGACCCCCGCCAGGAAATGAGACTCTCCTTATTGCCACCCTTGTGTCCCACTCTGTCACCCTGTCCACCTTGAACTGCCATTGCTTCCCTTCCTATGGCCCCTTGGACAATGCACCTGTGCTACCAATAGACTGGAACAATACCCTGGACTTTGCTCCATCATTACCCCAGCCCATTGCACTTGCCCCTCTACATCTTAGCACTTAAATAAACACACTTTTAAAAAATACAAGTATAGAGTATGTGAAACTTATTTTAGTATGTACTGGTTTAAGCAGGTTCAAACATTGCAATTCAACTGTACAGTAAAGTTCAAATAAGAAATACCTGTAGTTGGCTGCAGTGATCACACCAGGAGCGATAGTGGGGCACCAACATCTGCAAAATGAGTTGCCAAAGGGTACAGTGAGTGGGCATAAAAGTAGATAATAACAGCATGCCAGTGCCAAAGATTAACCATAAAATGAAAATGTAATATGAAGTAACACTGTCTTACCTGTGTGTCAATGGAAGCTGTGTCGAATCACTGCAGTTCTGTTGTCCTCATCCTCATCCTCTGCCTCCTCATTCTCACTGTCCACAGGGTCCACTGCTGCCACATGGCCATCTCCAGCCTCCTCCTCCTGCAGAAAAGGGACATGGCGTCTGAGGGCCAGGTTGTACAACATGCAACATGCACGATTATCCGGAAGACCTTCTTGGGTGAGTAACACAGGGATCCACCTGTCAGATGGAGGCACCGAAACCTGGCCTTCAGGAGGCCAAAGGTACGTTCGATAATCCTTCTTGTTCACCCATGTGCTCATTATAATGTTCTTCTGCCCTTGTCCTGGCAATCCTCACAGAGGTCAGCAGCCATGATAGATTTGGGTAACCAGAGTCACCTGCAAATATCGAGGGACAACATTTAGCCACAAACTATCCCATATGGCCCACACCATACCCATACGCCAACATCCACTGGGTGGGAACCAGGGTTCACCTATTAGAAACCCCCTTTGCCTCTGGAGTTGGGCCATCACATTTGGGATGCTGTTATTCCTCAGGATAAAGGCGTCATGCACCGACCCAGGATACTTAGCATTGACATGGGAGATGTACTGGTCCGCCAAGCACACCATCTGGACATTCATTGAGTGAAAACTCTTTGGATTTCTGAACACCTGTTCATTTTGACAGGGGGAGGACAAATGCAATATGTATACCATCAATTGCCCCAATGATGTTGGGGATGTGTCCCATTGCATAGAAGTCAGCTTTCACTGTGGCCAAATCCTCCATCCACAATAATGTAGCTGCACATGTGTTTAATCAGGGCAAACAACACTTGATCAGCACTATTGAGAACATTAGCTGTGACATTCCTGCTGCCAAGCCCACTGTCTCTTGGAAAGAACCAGTAGTCAAGAAATTGAACATAGATAGGACTTGCATAAGGGGGGGGATCCCAATGGGGTGACTGATAGCAGATATCAGGGCAGGCTCCAGTTGGGCACACAGCTCTGTGACTGTGGCCCTGTCAAGTCTATAGGTGAGGATAATGTGCCTGTCTTCCATTGTTGCCAAGTCCACCAGGGGTCTGTACACAGCGGTATGTCTCCATCTCCTATGCATCCACAGTGGTAGCAATCTATGGGGCAAAAGAGTGATGAGACAGTCACAAACTGTACATTGTAGCCACAACAGTACAATGCATGATGTTAAATTTCAATGTATAAGTGGCATTTGTCCTGTATGTCCAATTTTGAACTTTGACGCAGTTATTATCCAAGGCCTGCCCCCCCACCTGAAATGACATCCACCTGTCCTGTGTGGAGGGATAGGTAGAAGTGAGGTAATTCCACTGACGTTGTGCACCGTTGCGGTAGACGGTCAGGAATCGCAGTGCAACTCCTCATTGGGCCCTATGGGGTAGAGTGGCCAATGGTGATCTACGCCGGCAGTGCTGGTATGCACCAATGTGGACAGGACCGCCATTTTCTATCTGATCACACACTTGCTACCTGACCTTCAACAGGAGAGGACCTACAGTGCATGTGCTGCTATGACCTGTGTCTGGAACCTACCATGGCTCGTGTGACTGGGGAAAGGGCCCCTGCCTTCACCTCAACGGAGTTGGAGCGACTGGTGGATAGGGTCCTACTCCAGTACGGACTGCTGTATGGGCCTCCAGACCAACAGGTGAGTATACTGTGAACACGATGCATGTGGCATGAATGCATGGCATGGTGTGAGTGAAGGCCTCATGTGGAGGAGTGGGTGGATGTTCCCTGGGCGGCATGCAGCTTGTGTGCTGGGCCCTGTGTGTGCAAATGGCGATGTGAAGGGGTATGGTGGAGCATAAGTGTAAGAGGCAGGATGGTCTGACTGATACCTTTTCTTGTGTGTATTTCTCTGCAGGTCAGCGCCTATCAAAAGATGGGAATATGGCATGCCATCACCAAGGAGGTGCGGACCCTGGTGGTCTACGGCAGGCGTAGCACCCACTGTCGGAAACAGTGTGAGTACCTGAGACGCTGGGCACGAAAGATGGTGAAGGCCCGTTGAACCCTGACCTCCATGATGACCTGCATACTGGCGGTGGCCTATCTAGAGCTGGATGGGCACTTGAGAGCATCTCAGCAGCCACAAGGGGGTGAGTACAGTGCCCATCATCACAACTCACGCATGTTAGTGGGGTACCCGGTTGTGGGATGTTTGTCAGTGGGTGCCCCTAGGCCAGGCCTGACTTTGCAGAGTGAGTCCCATGTTGGGCATGGTTCTAAAGTGATAATCCTGCTACATAGCTTGTAGGAATCCACTACTGGTCAGGGCTGTATGGGTCCCAGGTGTGCTGCAGTTGGTGGTATGTACCTCTATCCATGCCCTGGTGGCTAGCATTATTACTGGTAGTGCATTGCTTTGTGCGTACGGCTGTTTCACGTGTGTAACGGTGGTGTATACGCCAATGGTGGTGTTGGAGCAGCCATTGACCAAGTATATCCTTTGTCTCTTCCCCACCCTTTTTGTTTTGTCACCCTATCCTTATGTGCATTAGCATCATCTGGCAGAGGAACAGAGGCACTGGTGACGGAGGGAGCTGCATCCCACAGGACGGAGGAGGCAGAGTCCACCAACAGTGAGGGCACCAGTGGGTCGGAGGGGAGCACCACGGCGGAGACAGGAGGGGACAGTTCTGACACAGATACATCATCTGATGGAAGCTTCCTGGTGGTGACGGACACTTCTGTGACCACCCAAACTACAGGTGCTGCCTCAACCCCCGTACCAGCACCGCCCTCCCAGCAGCCCCTCAGCGAGTTGCCTGTGCCGCTCACCCAGGAGGGTGGGCATCTCCTTCACCCCAGGCACTTCAAGCTCTGCCCCAGTGAGCGCTGCTGCCCTGAGTGAGTAGGCTATTGACCTCCTGAGATCCATCTCTGTAGGGCAGTCAACCATTGTGAATGCCATCTAGGGGCTGGAAGCCCAAATGCAACAGAGTAATACATTCCTGGAGGGCATTCACACTGGCTTGGAGGCCCAACAGAGATCAATCCAGGCTCTGGCCTCCTCTCTGATGGCCCTTGTCCCTGTTTCTACCGTCCCCCCTCTAACTTCCTCTTCCCAATCCCATTCCCATCATCCCCAACCTATCCCAAGTACAGAGGCAGATGGGCATGCACACAAGACAACACACAAGAGTGGCACAGGCAAACATAAGCACCACACTTCATCCCACTGGCACTCACACAAACACCATCCAGATGCAGACATACCAATATTCACTGCCTCCACTGTGTCCCCCTCCTCCTCCTCTTCCAACTCCCTCCCAGTTGCATCTACACTCACACCAGAATGCACTATACCATCATCCACTGCCAGCATCACCACTACACCTAGCAGAACATACACCTCACTTGCAGACACCACTGCAACTGCCATGCACACGACCCGTGTGTCCTCTCCCACTGTGTCTGTCCCCCCCAAGGTACACAAACTCAAGCACTCAGACACGCAACAGCCATCCACCTCACAACAGCATCCAGCCCATGCACCTGCACCCAAACACAGCAGACAGACACCTCTTCCTCCACTCCCAAACCTTCTCCCTCTTCCCGCCCCAGTGTCCCTAAGAAGCTTTTCCTCTCCACCATTGACCTCTTCCCTATCTCTCCTCCCCCCAGGCCTTCACGTCCGGCCAGGGTGCCAAAAACACAGGCAAGCACTTCAGCCACCCAGTCCATGGGACCAGTAGTCTCCACACCCAATTGTGGTGGGAAAGGATCCAGGGCACCAGCCAGCCTCAAAGAAAGTGTGCCTGCCCCAGGTGCTGCCCAGAAGGGCAAGGAGCCTGCCCAGAGTGCTACTTGGAAGGGCAAGGAGCCTGCCCTAAGTGCTGCCAGGAAGGGCAACGAGCCATCCCCAGCTGCTGCAGGAAGGGCAAGGAGCCTGCCCCCAAATGCTGCCAGGAAGGGCACGCAGCTATTCCAACTTGCTGCGAGGAAGGGAAAGGGGCCTGCACCAGCAGGCAGGAAGGACACGGGGCCTGGTGCTGGGAGTCCCCACCACCAACTATGGTTGTGAAGCCATCCGAGGCTGCAGCGGATGGGCTGGAGCTTCCCCCCACCACCACCAGCAGCACCGCCATCACCAGCAGCACCGCCAGCAGCAGCACCACCATCACAAGCAGCAGATGCAGCATCGTCACCACCAGCAGTGGGCAGCCGTCTCAGGCTGCAGGAGATGGGCTGGAGCTTCCCCCACCACAACCAGCAGCACAGACACCACCAGTGGTGGGTAGCTGTCTGAGGCTGCAGGAGATGGGCTGGAGCTTCCTCTCCCCCACCAGGAGCAGCACCGCCACCACCAGCAGTGGGCAGCCATCCAAGGCTGCAGGGGATGGGCTGGAGCTTCCCCCAGCGGCTGCAGCAGCACCACTACCACCACTGCGCAGCCATCACCGCCGGCGGATGGCCTGTAGTCCTGCCTCCATGGGCCTTTGTGCAGCCTGCCCCCTGCAAATCCTGTGGGAATGACACCCAGCTGAGAGACTGTGACCTTGAACTCCCCAGGATCAGAAGGGCAGGGCCCGATGCCCCCTCCAGAACCAATGGGTACACAGCCCACTCACCCCATCCTCCCCAGGATAAGAAGCACACAGCACAATGTCCCCTCCAGAACCAGTGGGTAAGCCACCCACTCACCCATCCTCCCCAGGATCAGAAGCACATGGCATGATGCCCCCTCCAGAACCATTGGGTAAGCCACCCACCCACCCCATCATCCCCGGGATCAGAAGCACAGGGCACGATGCCCCCTCCAGAACCAGTGGGTAAGCCAGCCACTCCCCTATCCTTCCCAGGATCAGAAGCACAAGGCACGATGCCCCCTCCACAACCAGTGGGTAAGCCACCCACTCACCCCATCCTCCCCAGGATCAGAAGCACAGGGCATGATGCCCCCTTCAGAACCAGTGGGTATTCACCCACTCGAGAGATTGTGGCCTTGCACTCCCCAGGACCAAGCACAGGGCATGTTGCTCCCTCCAGAGCACCTGGGCAAGTCACCCACTTGAGAGATTGTGGCCTTGCACTCCCCAGGACCAAGCACAGGGCCTGTTGACCCCTACATTACCAGTGGCCTTGTTCCATCTTCCGGCTGAAGTATCCCCTTATTCCCCGTCCCCCTGAGGTGCCTGCCTATTTTCCAACTGATGCCCCTGCAGTGTTCTCTCCGTGTTGGTGCAGTTGACAAGTGGGGCCTTGGACTATGGCCTATGGCCCTGTGGCCCACATACAATATGGACTGGGCAGTGTCCCTTGAACTGTCCATATGTATATACCATTGGATAGCATTTTCGTATTTCTACTGTATTTATATTATATCACACTTTTCATCAATTCCTGTAGTCCTTGCATTATTCCTGAGGGGCACGGGGTAAATATGTTTTATTACTGCAGCTGATTGTGTGTATGGTGTTGAGGGTGGGGGTGTGTGTGTGTTGCACGTGTGTGTCACTCTCTTTTTCCTCTCCTCTCTCCTGTGTGCTAGGCGGCTGTACTCACCGTGGTCGTCTTCGCCGTCGTTGGTGTTACTGTTGGAGCACCACTTAGAAAAGCTTGGGGAAGATCTGAAGTTCAGGATCCATGGTGGCGTGGTTGTTCCCTGTGTCTCCCAAGGTGAGTCCTTTCCCTTCTGTGATGTGTTCCCGCCAGGCTTTTGATGTTGTTGGTACCGCCCTCGAAAAGGTGGCGGCTTGATGTGTCATAATATGGTGGGCAGAACATTGACTCCCGTCTAGCTGTAGGCGGCTACCGCCGTGGTGGCTGTTGAATCTGCCCTGGTGGTCGGTGTGGTAAAGTGGTTGTCTATCTGAGTTCTCACCGCCATGGTCATAATTTGGCAGTAGTTATTGCCAGCCTATTGGTGGTATTACCGCCACTTTATCACCGACTGCCAGGGTTGCAATGAGGGTCTGTGTGTTTGAAAATGCCACTTTTAGAAAGTAGGCATTTTCTTGCTTAAACCATTCTGGTACTCTGCCTGTTTGTGGACTCCCTGTTTGGGTCAGTTTGACAGTTGAGCTAGTTCCACCTCTTCTCTAGACAGTGACCCAAAGGGAGCTGGGGTGTAGTCTGCATTTCCTGATGAGCCATCTGTGTTGGGAGGGAGGAGAGGAGTGGTCACTCACACCTGAAAGGGCTGTGCCTGCCCCCACACAATGCAGTCTCCAGCCCCCTGGTGTGTGTCTGGGGCCTGACCTGGGCAAGGCAGGATCTTACAAACAAGAGAGACTTTCATTTGAAGTTTGCATACTTCAAAGGCAGAAAAGAGTATAAGTAGTGGGCCCAAAACCCCTGAAAATTAGATCACTTCTGGAATCAAGAGGAACCTCTGCCAAGGAGAAGAGCTGAAGAGCTAAGGAGAAGTGTTGCCCCTGCCTGTGATTGTACTTTTTTGGGCTATTCTGCAGTTGCTGATTCTGCCTGTGAAAGGGGTCAAAGACTGGACTTTGTTGTGCATTTCTTCTTGAGAAGAATCCCCAAGGGCTTGAACGGAGCTTGCCTCCTGTTGTTGAAGTCTCAGGGTCATCAATAACATCCCCTGATAGCACCTGGACACTCTGCTGAGACTCCTGCCCTGCCAAGTGGTGCCCTATCCAGTGCCTGGGCCCTTGAGATGTAAAGCTGTCAGCCAAGAACTGAAAATCCATGCACAGAACGCCATGAGTGGAAATTTACGACACGCCTTCCACAATGCAGCTGATAAATGACACACCGGTTACGTAGGCTCTCATTATTCCAATGAGACTACTGGATTTGAGCGACAGAATCACCTGCGGGATGGGAGACTGAGTCTAATCCACAACAGGTGACACCTGTCGCCCCAATCCGGGTTTCTGGTTCCGGCTAACTAGCAGTGCCTCATCTCTACCTGAGAGCAGGGATGATTGGGCAGCTGAGCGCATGACACAATTGACTCCTCAGTGAAATCGCGGTCACTCAGATCCCATCCGTTTCTCTAAGTTACATTAGTCTCACATATACAAGGACAAGCAGGGCAGTATATGTTTCAATAAGGTTTTAATGAAGCAACTGCATTTTAGATAATAATGCATGTACTGCAATCACCAGGACAATAAAGCATTACAGGATTAAAATTGTGACAAGGAGAGTAAAGCATAGAAATAACGCTACCATTTTGTCACTAGAGTCAATAGACTAATTCCTACCTAGGCTATATGAGAGGTCAGCATGTTAAGCTCTAGTTCTGCCCTTCAGGTTACCCTGGGAAGACATCATCCCCAATACCTGAGCAAAGGCCTGAAGTCTGCATAAGCAGCTGTAGCGAAGCTTTCAGCATTTAGAGTACAGTCGTGGTCATCTGGCCAGACTCTTCCTCTAACGTGTATGGGACAGGGAAGGTTTTTTAACTGATGTTCTGAGAAAATGTCCCTACGTAAGGATGTGTATGTTTCTATGAATACCAGAGACATAGTGTTACCACGTTTACCGGCAACCTATCTTAATGCAGCCTTGAGAGAAACACAGAGTAAACAAAATTTATTTTTTAAGAAAGCAGTGCTGGCCTAGGCAAAGAACAGCTAGATAGAAAGAAAGAAAACAAGACCACAAATGCTATAGTTAAAATAATAAACAAAGCTGGATAAAATATATCTAGGGTAAAGTGCACAGCTGCAGGCCTGGTCTTGCTAAAATAATGTGCATGGAGCTATAACTAAAATGGCTACATAACACACCTGCATCGTGGCTGGGAGATCGACACAACGCGGCTGGAGAAATGATGCACAACACCTGCTTACAAAGACTGATAATGAAGCAAACCCCACACAGCACAGTTTTCTGATACAGTGCAACTGGATTTTCCATGCATCGTCCGTGAGCGTCCAAGTGAACCCAACTCTATCTGTCTAAGGTGGCTACCCTTTTCAGCTCACGCTCGCCTGTGCAGCTTTATTTCTGAAGCTAACCAAGTACTTAATGTAACAACAGCATCTTCACTGTTTTCTAAGGATTAATACTTTTATTCTTTTGAAAATTCATTTCTTGACTGTGTATGTTGATTTTTGTCGTCTTGGTCTTGTTTTGTTTAGATAAATATTACCTATTTTTCTAAAGCAGACAGGCTTAACTCAGAGGCAATGTGTTAAGTATTTGTACCAACACACACAGTAATACAGTGAACCAATACAAAATGACACAACACAGGTTTAGAAAAATAGTAAATATTTTATCTAAAGAAACAAGACCAAATACGATACAAATCTACAATATGCAATTAAAAATACGAATGTAGCACTTAAAAGCAAGAAAACAGTGCCATGAGGCAAAAATACTGCAAGTTGGTATGCAGGGTAGTGATGGAGTCATTTCCTACAATGTGACACCAATGGCGCCGTTTACAGAGTCGTTTGACCCCAGGTACAGTACCTTAAGAAATAAGTAGAAAACAGGCCAGTGCGTGGAGTCGGGGAGAGCGGCTTTGCTGGGTCTGATGCAGTGCCGGTTCTGGTACCACAGGGCAGAAGGACTGTGGCGTCACTCAGTGGCATCGGGTCCTCACTACAGGGCGGTGGAGGTGAAGCAGCGTCAGATGCAAAGTCGGTCCCTTGGTTCTGGCAGATGCGAAGTCAGGCGGATTCCCGATGCTGCAGTGTAACCTCGCTGGGTCGTGATGACATCACAGGGCGGCAGGCGCTGTGATGACATCTGATCATCACAGATGTTGGACTTACGACACTAGGGTGCCAGCGAAGTTGGGCGGGATCAGTGGCTGCAGCGACGCTAGGCCTAAAGGGTCGTCGGACTTCTACAAGGTCCATGGCCTCTGGGCAGGTGACCGCTGTTCTGGGATATCGGTGTCAGCTCACAGGGTCGTCGGATTTGTCGCACTCAGCGAGGTCCACGGCTTTCTGGGCAAGCTGCATCGTGGTTCTGGGCCACAGCATCCTTTGCAAAGTTGCACAGTGTAGTCCTGCATCGTTAGACTGGTTTTTCTCCAGGAATTCACTTCCAGGGGTCCAGGTACTGGAATGACACCCTCTGGCAAGCTAGAGTCCACAGCAAGTAGACTCAGGTCTCGTTGGTGAAGCTTTTCCTGTCTCTGAGGCTTCAAAACAGGAGTCAAGCTGTACTCCAAGCCCTTGGAGTCACTTCTCAAGCAGGAATGCAACAAAGTCCAGTCTCTGTCCCCTTACACAGGCAGAAGCAGCATCTGTAGGATAGCCGGACACAGCATAGTCACAGACCAGGGTAGCACTTCTCTTCAGCTCTCCAGCTCTTCTCCAGGCAAAGGTTTCTCTTGAATCCTTCAAGTAATCTAAAGTCTGGGGTTTTGGGTCCAATACCTATACCCCTTTCTGCTTTTGAAGTTGGCAAACTTCAAAGTAAAGTCTCAAGGGTTTTTAAGATCCTTTCTTGTCCAGGCCAGTTCCCAGCCACAAACCAGGAGGTTGGACACTGCATTGTGTGAGGGCAGTCCCAACCTATTCAGGTGTGAGTGACCACTCCTCCCCTCTCTTCTAGCACAGATGGCTCATCAGGATATGCAGGTGACACCCCAGCCCCTAGTCACTGTCTAGAGAGAGGTGTAAACAGTCAAACTGATCTAAACAGGGAATCCGCAAACAGGCAGAGTCACAGAATGGTTTAAGAAATAAATGCCTACTTTTTAAAAGTGGCATTTTCAAACACACAATCTCAAAACCAACTTTACTAAAATATGTATTTTTAAATTGTGAGCTCAGAGACCCTAAACTCCGTATTTCTTTCTGCTCCCAAAGGGAACTTGTGCTTTAATAACATCCAAATGCAGCCCCCATGTTAACCTATGAGAGAGATAGACCTTGCAACAGTGAAAAAACTAATTTGGCAGTATTTCACTGTCAGGACATGTAAAACAGATATGTACATTTCCCACCTTTAACATATACCGCAACCTGGCCATGGGGCTACCTAAGGCCTACCTTAGGGGTGCCTCACATGTACAAAAAGGGAAGGTTTAGGCCTGACAAGTGGGTACACTTGCCAAGTCAAATTATCTATGCAAGACTGCACAGACAGACACTGCAGTGGCAGATCTGATACATGGTTACAGGGCTACTAATGTGGGTGGCGCAACCAGGGCTGCAGGCCCACTAGTAGCATTTGATTTACAAGCCCTGGGCACCTCTTGTGAACTGTACTAGGGACGTACTAGTAAATCAAATATGCCAATCATAGATAAACCAATCAACAATTCAATTTACACAGAGAGCATATGCACTTTAGCATTGGTTAGCAGTGGTAAAGTGCCCAGAGTCCCAAAGCCAACAAAAGCAGGTCATAAAAAATAGGAGGAAGGAGGCAAAAAAGATTGGGGATGACCCTGTAAAAAGGGCCAAGTTCAACAACAATATAAAGAAATACCTTTGATGTTATGTGCTGCTGATCCAGTGGTAGCATTAATGACACAAGATAAGTTTGAGGTTGTAGCATTATGCACATAAGCAGTTGTTACTTCAATAAGAAAGCTTTTACCAGTTCTAGCTTGGCCTCTCACATATAATGTAGTTTCAGAAGTAGCACATTGACATAATCCATCCTCAGGTAGAAGTCAATTTTTTCCTCAGTGCTTGATGTCTTGTTATGTCTGTAGTTATTCTGAATGTAATTGTGATACTAACTAATCCAAAATTTGAACATCCTTTTTGACTTCATCCGGAGTAGGGTATGGAGTGTGCAACAACCAAAAGTTGAATGCCTTGCCAGAGCAGGAGTAGAACTCAGCCGGAGCAGGAGCGTGAGCATGGACTGTGGCAGTGAGGTGAGCAGGAGGCAGGATACACCCTCCTGTGGTCCGCAGGATACACCCTCCTGTGGTCTGCAGGAGAAAGCCACAGAAGCAGTAGTTTGGGTTTGTACCCTGCCTTTGCTGTGTCTGACCCCTACTCCTGCCTGGTGGATGTGGCTCTGGAATCATCGGAGCACAGCATCAGAGACCCTTGGCACCTAACTAAGGTGTGGAGAATGTGGTGAGGCAGGGAGAAGGCAGTGCCAGTATGGCTTGTGGCCCCTGCCTGAAGTCTAGGAAGCTGAGGAAATGCCACTGCATTGTGTTCTGCAGTCTCAGAGTCCCCATGCCCCACAAATGCTCCAGTATCCAGTCTCCTGGTTCCAGGTCCTGGCTTAGGCGTATTGAGTCCTAAGGCCTGAGGGCTGAAGGAGGATTTATCAGCTGTGGTTGATATAGACAGGGAACTGGGGGCACCAGGACATCAGGACTCCAGGAGCTGTAGTGAGCTGTGGTGAAAGGTGAGGTGAGCACACTGCCTGCCTATATTTTTATTGCAGGAGCTCTCTGCAGGCTCTTTAAAAATTATTTTAAAGTTGTCTCTCCCCTGCCATTGTTAAGGTCACTTTGTCACTTTCTATGTCATCTATGACATTTATAATCATCACATTCTTTGAACCTGTCCTGTGAACCCTAAAATTATCACAGGCCAATACATCTGGGAGGGTTCAGCACAGCTGTCATCCTCTTGTGAAGCTCCTTAAGAGGCACCCCTTAAAGGTACCTCTGGATGTGCCTTTCATTTATTGTTAGTTGTCACTTAAAAATAGAAGCAAAATGCCTATAGACAGTGACCAGGTGTAGCTAATCTTATTGTATAGCACCATACTACTAGGTCTTTCAGAGGGCCCATCAAGCCTTTGGGTCATTGCTGATGCCCTACTTTCTGTGGTAGAGGGAGCTCCAATGCAAAAGCAAGAAAAGAGAGCAATGAGATCTGGCAAAATCTGAGGGGCCATCAACCCAGACAAATGACTAAATTATAAAGGCAAAAACAAAATTTCATGGTTCAGGTTACAAGTGATGCCCTTTCTCAGAAAGAACTGAGCACTGCATCACCTGCTGTTGACAAATTGAAAATCATGGAATTTATGAAGCCTACTAGTAACATCAATGCCACTAAATCACAACCCATGTTAGCAGAAGTACATACGTGATCTAGGAAATCCATTCATTACTCATCTAATCAATTCTCGAAGGAGAGCTCTTGTTTCATGAATGGAAGGGTAACTACAACATATGCCATTGCACACTCATCAGGCTCACCAGGTCCATGCATTGGTCATCCTACAAAATCATGTCTAATCAATATTCTTAGTGGGGGGTTGATGCAGCATTCAGCAGAAGAACATGCATTCCCTGATGGACAAATTTGCCTGAGTAACTTATCGAATCAAACCATAATCAACAGTGTCAACAGTGCCTATAGTGTTAATAATGGGGTAGTATATAGCTCAGCTTCCATCCTGGTAGATGCTGACATGGATAAGGCAGCAGGTTCCCTTATCTTGCAGGAGATGGAATCAATCTATCTAAGCAATTTAGGGGAACCCGGGCAGAGTATGAGCAGATTTTGCAAGAGCATGACAATGGAGAATTATAATCATTTGCCTAGCCCAAGAAAGCTGCCACTTGTGAAACAACTTTTTTCTGCCTGATCAATATACTCCAGATCACCAAAATGTGATCATTATTGATCAGCTTAATATGATCATATCTGTAACACATCTTCCATTCTATGTGGGGCTCCACTTTTAGGAATGGAAGAGCCATGACAGATGCAGATACCGAAGAGAAAGGACGCGTCATTTGCAGAAACGAGTGATCCTTCCTGGCCGACGTCACCACTCTGGAACTCTATCCCATGTATTATGGGATTTGATATTTTTGCCTTGTACATTTCACACCAATAAAATAGAGCTATAGATGGATTTGCTTAATGCTTTAGCAGTCCATGTCATTGGAATAGATAATAAACTAAAGACGCTAAATGGAAGGGTTCTCAAAGTTCAAGCAGATCCTGCCACCAGTTATCATACCTGCTCATGCTCATTCACTCTTGACCTGCTCACCTCCATTCTGTCTGTTTTAGCTACTATATTAGAGGAAGTTAGATCTCAATATTATACTTCTTCTCTAATGGCAAACAAGAAGGATGAGTCAAAGCAGAAGGGGCAACCGCCTTTATTATCAGTTAAGGACTAGCACAAGAATGATAATTGTCAAACAAGTACAAATAAAGTTGCCTCACATGACAAACTATCATCTGCCACTGGGCAAACAAACCACATTATATACATTGTGTAACTCCTGACTTTCAGCCTCTTCTACCACAAAGTCTGCTTTCAAAAAGACTGAGAAAACGGCTGAGAAAAGTGAGAAAAGGCAAAGGCAGGGTTGAAAGGTGCCTCCCTTTGCATCCATCAAGTTTCCCCCACCTTGGACAAAACAGCAGCTTCAGAAGCCCCCAAAAAAGTGAACACGTCACCAACTGGATTGCTGAATCATAAAATTTTTCAAACTAAAAGTGTACCAAAGGCTGGACAGTCGCTAGCTCGGGTGGAACAAAGTAAAGAAGAATCTACTAACTCTCTTGTTCCTTGCCAGAGCCAACTAACTTCTCATCTCAACTTGCTGGTCCTAACAGGGCATCTTCACCCTGCACAGCCCATTGTGCCTTCCTTGGTTCCTCCTAGGGGTAGAGATGATATTATTATTACCAAGGAAGACAAACTTTCTGTCACTCAGCAATTTGGCCAGTACAATGAGGCTCGAAGGCATGAAAAAGCAAGAGACAGTTCATCATTCCAAAGGATAAGGGACCTTAAGTCTTTGTATCTGCGTTTGTAACAACAGTATAAACCAATGAATGTGGATGGTAACATCCCTAGTGACTTCCTTTGAGCACCGATCCTGTGGAACCATGGTGAGTGCCCTATGTGACATGATAAGCTTGGTCTGAAGCCAATAGATGGCCTTGTGACATACTTAAATTGGTTGGTGCATTAGAGAACTTGGACCATATAACCTCTAACCACCCTCGAAAAATGTGTAGAATTGAAGTCCCACCTAACAATGTGAGTAAGGAATATTAATGTGAACTCCTGGTCTACTCAGAAAATAGCCAAACAGATTTGGAAACTTAGGGATACGTTCATTGAGTGAGGCATAGAGGTCTCATTTCAGCCCCCTGCTTTATAGAGCACCTTATCTCTGACCCCAACAAAACCTGTTTCATCACAGAGTCCAGTGAGCAGAAGGAAAAAGAAGGTGAAAAGAACACAGACTGTGTTATCTTGAAACTTTGAAGCTGCTTTTTTCTCCTCCCATAACTGTTTAAATTGAATTCTTGGTTTATGTGCAATTTGTACTTTTAAAACTGCTGTTTTTTCTAAAAAGTGAAACGGCAAAGTAAATCTCAGAGGCTAAGTAGAGTGTGTTTATGAGACTGCTTGACCTGCTTTTTGGTTTAAACTGTGTTTGGAAAGTGTATGTAGCACTTGTTTTTGGCTAGAAAAAGAGTTTTGCTCAGGTTCACAAAAAGCTGTATTTGGAGGGTCAAGGTTGACCAAGACCTGCAAAGTGAGGAATGAGCCTGTCCGTATCCAAGGAGATTCTGACTTGCAGAGCAATTCCCCGCCCCCTCCCCACCAGCCTGTGCTTTCCTGATTGGCCCTCTAGCTCCCAAGCAACTCTGAGCTTCCCTCTCACGCCTGTCCAGGGCATTTACATTTATGGAGGGAACCCCAAAACAGCCACCTCCATTTTGTAACACCAGCTTTTCTTTGCCCTAAACAACCAAGTGAGCAAAAGGATAAAGAAGGTGGTAAGAACACAAATGTCTTCTGTGTGTTCTTGAAACTTTAGAACTGTTTTTTTCTCTACCTGTGACTGTATAAACTGAATTCTTGGTTTCTGTGCAATTTGTACTTTTGAAAAAGCAGTTTTTTCTACCCTTGGCATTTAACTCTATCTCATATTTTTCTCCTGTACTGTGCCATGCTTTGTGTTTTTTTTTTTGTTTAAAGATTAAAAAGCGAACTAATCTGAGAGGCTAAGCAGAGTGTGCTTATGAAACTGCTTGATCTGCTTTATCGTTTACACTGTGCTTGGGAAGTGTATGTAGCATTCTTTTTTAACTAGAAAAAGTGTGAATTGAGTGGTTGTAGAGGCTTTTAATTTGTGCCTTACTTGTAAGTTTGACCAGGGCCTGCAAAGCGTGGATTGAGCCTATGTGTATTAAAGAAGATTCTGAATTGCAGACCAGGTCCCTGTCCCCTGCCCACCAGAGTGTCCTTAAGTCACATGCCCTGTATTTAGGTTTCCTACTGGTTCTTGCATCTGTGATCTGATTGGTTCCTAGGTCTAGGGTTTCTATCAGACTTAGAGCTCAAGGTCAATGTTCTGATTGGATGATAAACCTGGGGTTCTGATTGCTTCCTGCAGCTAGGGGCTGTATTTGAATAGGGCTTAGGGTTTAGCGTTTGAATGGTTACTTGGGCTAGGGCTGTGATTGGCTAAAAGGGCCAGGTCTCCCATTTGTCCCAGGGCTTATGGCTAGGGTTCTGAATGGTTAAGGTTAAGGCTAGGGTTCCCATTGGCAAACAGAGCTATTTAAACCTAGGGTTCAGGGCGTCTCAGCCTGGGGGTTGAGGTTAAGGGCAGAGAGGACAAAGGAAGTTGCCTGTTTAGGATTGTTTAGGCCAGGTCAGGCCTAGGGCCAGAACTTCCCCCCCTCCAGAACCAGTGGGCATGCAGCCCTTCCAGAACTAGTGGGCAGGAAGCCCCCTCAGAACCTGTGGGCTGGCAGCCCCCTCCAGAACCAGTGGGCAGGTAGCCCCCTCCAGAACCAGTGGGTAGGCAGCCCCCTCCAGAACCAGTGGGCAGGAATCCCCCTCAGAACCAGTAGACAGGCAGCCCCCTCCAGAACCAGTGGGCAGGAAGCCCCTTCCCAGTGAGTGCCCCTCCTAACCCTCCCACCCCTCCCACCCCCTGAGGTGCCTGCCCATTTCCAACATGATGCCCCAGAAAAGTGGAGTCCTATTGTTGTCAGGAGTCAGGTTGGGGCTTGGACTTTGCCCTGAGGGCATTTGTGACTTTCGACTGGCTTTTGGGCCTGCATGTATTTATTTCTGCAGTTGTGTATATTTTTGCATTTTACATACTCATACAACAGGAATACAGTGGTTAGAACTGTGTATGTGTCCTGGGTTTCTTTACTCCAGAGTTGTGTTACTGTTATTTTCCTCTGCATCTGGTTCTGGGTGTGTGGTGTGTGTATGGTGTGTGTTGTACATGTATCTATCACTCTCCCCCCCTTGTGTGTTAGGCAGCTGTACTCACCGTCGTCATCTTCATCGGCTTTGGTGCTCCAAGATGTTCATGGCGTGGTACAGCACCAGGAAGACTTGCAGTTCAGGTTCCATGGTGGCCGTGGATTCCTCTGTGTCCCTGGAGGTGAGAGTCTCCTTTTATCTGATGTGTTTCCACCAGGCTTTTGGTGTCATTGCTACCGCCCCGGAAATCCTGGCGGTGTGCTATGTCATAATATGGTGGGCGGATCCTTGTCTTCCGCCTGCCTGTAGGTGGCTACGGCCATGTTCAGTGTTAGTACCTCACTGGCGGTTGGTGTGGTACATTGGCTGTCTTTGGGAGGGCTCACCGCCATGGTCATTATTTGGCAGTCATCACCACCAGCTTGTTGGTGGTGATATCGCCACATTAAACCTGGCAGACAGAAGACTGCCAGGGTCATAATGACCATGTAAGCTCCAGTAAGAATAGGAATGAAAGTCACTGATTAGACAGAGCACAATTGAATGTGAGAATAAAGCCACGCCCAAGCAATGCCAAATAATGGGCAGGCTTTAAGCCCTCTGTAAGGTTTTGGTATGGCCAACATAAGGTCTTTCATAACTAAACCTAGAAAGGGCCAGATTACAGCTATGGCCATATTTGTAAAACCTAAGTGTCTTGGCAATGTTAAAACAGCTCTGAATGGATGATTTGGTCCGGGGACACTTAGGTGTTCATTATGACATTGGCGGTGACTGTTAAAGTGGCGGTAATACCGCCAACAGGATGGCGGTAATTTCTGCCAAATTATGACCATGGCGGTAATACCTCCCATGGAGAGCCAATGTACTACAGCAACCCCCCAGGGCGTAGACACCACTGACCACAGCGGTAACAATCAACAGCTAGGCAGAAGTCAAGGTATTGACCTCCATATTTTGACATAGCAAACCTCCAGATTTCCAGGGCAGCACCAACACCATCAAAAGTCTGGCAGAAACACTTCACAGAAGAAGAAAGACACACCATCAGGGACACAGAGGATTCTGCCGCCACCAAGAACCAGAACTCGGTGTCTTCCCGATGCTCTACCACGCCATGGCCATCCTGGAACACCAATGCCGATGAAGACGATGACGGTGAGTACAGACGCCTAGCACACAAGGGATGGAGGAAAGGGAGACTCAAAAACACATGCACAACACACACCATTCACACACACATCATACACAGAACCAGCTGTAGAGTAGAACGACTGTCACAGGACCCATGTTAAATTAATGCAAAGACAACAATTAGAATGCACAAACACTGTAATTTGCTGCCAACAGCCACCTTAATGTAAAATTAAATGTAAATGCAGGCATCAATATCTAGATGGGGTCCATGGCCAGTCCAAACTACAAAAGGGCCACATGGCCACAGGGCATAGTCCAATACCCAACTTGACTCCTGACGCAAACCGAACTCCACTGTTCAGGGGCATTATGTTGGAAATGGGCAGGCACCTCAAGGGGAAGGGGGTCAGGGGCACCTCAGCTGAAGTGGGTAATATGCCCACTGGTTCTGGAGGGGGTGCCTTGTCCAAATGTCTCTGGAGGGGAGTGAAAGGCCACAGTCTCTGTAGTGGGTAACATGCCCACTAGTTCTGAATGGGGCTCTTTGCCCAATTGTCTCTGGAGAGGAGTAAAAGGCCACAGTCTCTGAAGTGGGTTACATGTCTACTGCTTGTGGAGGGGGTTCCTTGCCCAACAGTCCCTGGAGGGTGGCCTACATGCCCTCTGCTAGTGGAGGGGGCTCCTTGGCTGCCTCTGCTCGAGGAGAGGACTCTCTGCCCTCTGCTGGTGGAGAAAGATCCTTGGCTGCCTCTGATGGAGGAGAGGGCTCCCTGCCCTCTGCTGGTGGAGGGGGCTCCTTGACTGCCTCTGCTGGAGGAGAGGGATCCTTACCCTCCGCTGGTGGAGGGGTCCCCTTGCCTTTCTTTGGTGGTAAAGGGGGAACATTGGCTTTCTTTGGTGGTGGAGGGGGATCCATGTGTCCCCTCTTTTGACACGTCCCCTTCACCTTTGACATGTGACTTGTGTCCTTGTCTCCAGGACTAGGAGGTGCCTTCACTGTCCCATTCCTCTTCCCCTTAGGTTTCGCCACCCTAGTCCTCCCTTTCTGTGGCGGAGGTGTGCTCTTACAAGGAGTTGCTGCTGTCACACTCAGGGGCCCTTTTGTGCCAACAGCTGATTTTTTGGTGGGAGCAGTGGCAGACTGTTTGGCTGAGGTGCTGGGCAGGGTTGTTGGGACCCTGCACTTACGGGCAGGACATGGGGCATGGGGGGAGAGATCAAGTTGGGCAAGAAAAAGCTTCAGAGGGACGTTTGGGCGGGATGTGGGAGGAGGGATGGGAATGGAGGTAGAGGGAGTGGTTGGAGGAGGTGTACATCTGCTGAACTTGGGTGCAGTTGCATGGACAGTGTGCGTGTGTGAGGTGGATGGCTGTTGGGTGTCTGAGTGGGAGCATTTGGTTGTCTGAGGGGGCAGACAGGGTGAGAAAGGACAAAGAGGATGCGTGGATGAATATTGTGAAGGTGTCTGCAAGTGAAGTGTGTGTGCTGCATGATGTGGTGATGGTGGAGGTTGCTGTTGATGCAGTGCATGCAGGTGTGAGGGAGGATGTGACTGTGAGGGAGGAAAAGGAGGGGAGACAGTGGAGGCAGTTGATGTTGTTGCGTGTGCAACTATCTGTTGTTTGTGTGAGTGCTTGTGGCCTGAAGTGTGGTGCCTGTGTTTGTCTGTGCCACTCTTGTGTGATGTTTTGTGTGCATGCTTGTCTTATGTGTGAATGGTATGGGTTGGGTTTGAGGAGACTGGGACTAGGAAGTGGTAGTTGGAGGGTAGACAGTTGGAACAGGGACACTGGCTGCCATCAGAAAGGAGGCCAGAGCCTGAAATGATCTCTGTGGGGCCACCAGCCCACCATGGATGCCCTCCAGGTAAGCATTGCATTGCTGTATCTGGGATGCCAGCCCCTGGGTGGCATTCACAATCGTTGACTGCCCGACAGAGATGGATCTCAGGAGGCCAATAGCCTCCTCACTGAGGGCAGCAGGGCTCACTGGGGCAGGGCCTGTGGTGTCTGGTGCAAAGGAAATGCCCAAACTCCTGGGTGAGTAGGCAGGGGCATCTCGGTGGGGGGGGGGGGGGCTACTGGGAGGGTGGTGCTGTTACGAGGGAGGCAGCTGTACCTGAAGCTGAGGTGGTTCCAGAGGTGTCTGCCACCACCAGGGAGCTTCCATGTGAGGAGAAATCAGAGTCTGTGTTGTCACCTCTTGTCCCCGCTATGGTGCTCCGCTCAACCTCCATCCCACTGGTTCCCTCGGTGTTGGTGGACTCTGCCTCCTGGGTCCCATGGAATACAGCTCTCTCACTCACCTGTGCCCTTGCTTCTCCACCAGATGATGCTAATGCATATATGGACAGGATTACAGAAGAAAATAGGGGGGAGAAAGAAAGGAAGCACTGGGTTAATTACTGCAGCAACACCACAGATGGCATACACATTACCATCAGACACAGGGAGCAAGATTGAGCACTATGCACCACAGAGTCATTGCATTGGTTAGGTACCACAGCAAGATGAGAGCCAACCACGGCCATCTGCACCCCTCCTGGGACCTACTAAGCCCTGTCTGACATGGAATGCTACCTAGCTAGTTAACAATATTTTGCCATACACCCATTTACCCTGAGCTGGACCACGCAGCAATGTCTGAGTTGGCATTAAGGGGCAACCACTAACTGAAACCCACAACCCGGATCCCATGCCAGGCAACAAAGATGGTTGTTACACACTGCACTTGTGGCTGCTGTGCTGCCCTCAAGCACCTATCCGGCTCTTGGTAGGCCACCGCCAGTATGCAGGCCATCAGGAGGGGTCAGGTTCTGATGGGCACCCCTCCCTTGTTGGGAGGCCATCCCCAGCCGGGCCTCCACAGTCTTGCGAGCCCAGAGCCTCAGGTCCTCCCACCTTTTCCTACAGTGGGTGCCTCGCCTACTGTAGACCCCCCAGGGTCCGCACATCCTTGGCGATAGCACGCCACAATCTCTTCTTCTAATGGGTGCTGAACTGCAGAGGAAATACAGACAGGAGGACACCATTAACCATACAATGCAGCCTGTCACACATATGGCCCACAAATACCATTTCCCCTTAAATAGCACACACATCACCCAGACCCCTGCATGTACACTACCACCAGACATACCCCCCATCCAAAATACACACTGCCAACACACACATATAAATGCAACCTTGTTGCATGCATCGTCCCATGGTGTACTCACCTGTTGGTCTGGAGTCCCATACAGCTGTCCATAAAGGAGTAGGACCCCATCCATCAGGTGCTCCAACTCCTCTGAAGTGAAGGCAGGGGTCCTTTCCCCTATCACACGTGCAATGGTAGGTTCCAGACTCAGTTCACTGCAGCATACGCAGTGGAGGTGTTGTCCTGTAAAAAGTCAGGAATAAAGTGAGGTCACAGACTGAAAAAGGCAGTCACATTAGCGGTGGTGTACAAGGTCACTGCTGCCGGTGATCCACATTGGACACTGTACTTCATAGAGCCCAATGTAAGCGAATGAGGAATAGCATGGGGGTGCAAGACCACCTTCCGCCATGACGCCCAATGCCGGCGGAGTTACATCAATTCCACCTGTCCCTATATATAGGACAGGCGCTCACCATTTTATGGTGGTGGCGCACATTATTAAATTGAAAACTGTGTCTTTACATGCCATTTACATTGTCCAATTACGTGCAAGCTCAGTTACAGTGAGGTGGTGGTTCCATTGTTCAATGTGTCACTCCCTTCTCACTCCTGTGTCCCTTAGGTAGCTATTACTGCGGAGGAATAAGAGGAGGAGGCAACCCCCCAAGTACAGACCCCTTGTGGACTTGGCTCTACTGGACGACAGGCACATAATACTCACCTTTAGACTAGACAGGGCCACAATCACAGAACTGTGTGCTCAACTGGGGCCTGATCTGATATCAGCTACCCGTCATCCCACTGGGATCCCCCCTCTTGTGCAAGTTCTATCTGTGCTCCATTTCTTGGCAACTGGCTCTTTCCAAGTGACAGTGGGCTTGGCAGCAGGAATGTCACAGCCAATGTTCTCAATGGTGCTGGCAAGGGTTTTGTCTGCCTTGCTCAAACACATGTGCAGCTACATTGCTTTCCCCCAAGTGGAAGATTTGTCCACTGTGAAGGCTGGTTTCAAAGCAATGGGACATATTCCAAATATTATTGGGGCCATTGATGGAAAACATATAGCATTTGCCCCCCACCCCCGGCATAATGAACAGGTGTTCAGGATTCAGAAGAGTTTCCATTCACTCAATGCGCAAATGGTGGGCCTGGCCGACCTGTACATCTTCCACGTCACTGCCAAATATCCTGGGTTGGTGTATGCCGCCTTTGTTTTGAGGAATAGCAGCATCCCAAATGTGATGGCAGAACTGCAGAGGCACAGGGTGTGGCTAATAGGTGAGCCAGAGTCCCCATCCAATGCATGTTAGTGTATGCCTTCAGGAGTCATTGCCATACCATTGTGCAGGGCTAACATTTGTTCACCAATTCTTGCAGGTGACTTTGGCTACCCAAACCTGTCGTGGCTCTTGACCCCTGTAAGGAATGTCAGGACAGGGGCTGAGAAGAGGTATAATGATGCTCATGGATGACCAGGAGATTAATTGAGTGGACCTTTGGCCTCCTGAAGGCCAGGTTCAGATGCCTCCATCTGACAGGTGGATCCGTCTGCTACTCCTTTGAGAAGGTCTGCCAGATAGTTGTTGTATGCTGCATGTTGCACAACCTGGTTATCGGATGACATGTGCCCCATCTGCAGGAGGAAGAGGGTACAAATGCTCCTGTGGCAGCAGTGGACCCTCAGGACAGTGAGGATGAGGAGGCAGAGGATGAGGATCCAGACAACAGGACATCAGTCATACAGCAGTACTTCCAATAACACACAGGTAAGACAGTGGAACTGACCATTCCTCTGATTATTTATCTTTAAAGTGTGGCTGTAGCATGATAGCAGCCACTGTGGAGGGCTGTTCCGTTGAATGGCTAGTGGAAGGGGCCCACTGGTGTGATGTGTACTGGCAATATAACCCAGCACCCCTGTTATAGAGACCAATGTGGTGTTTAGGGCCTGCAATTCTTACCTAATCTCTGTGTGTTCCTCCTGCAGCCGTTGGTACTCCTGCATGATGTCCATCACTGGGCCTGTGTAGGAAAGTACCATCTTGCCTGGCATGTTACCCCCATATTTCACTGTATATATGTTGTTTTAGTCTATGTGTCACTGGGACCCTGCCAGGCAGGGCCCCAGTGCTCATAAGTATGTGCCCTTTATGTGTTCACTGTGTGATGTCTAACTGTCTCACTGAGGCTCTGCTAACCAGAACCTCAGTGGTTATGATCTCTCTGCTTTCCAAATTTGTCACTAACAGGCTAGTGACTAATTTTACCAATTCACATTGGCATACTGGTACACCCATATAATTCCCTAGTATATGGTACTGAGGTACCCAGGGTATTGGGGTTCCAGGAGATCCCTATGGGCTGCAGCATTTCTTTTGCCATCCATAGGGAGCTCTAACAATTCTTACACAGGCCTGCCAGTGCAGCCTGAGTGAAATAACGTCCACGTTATTTCACAGCCATTTACCACTGCACTTAATTAACTTATAAGTCACCTATGTGGCTAACCTTCACCTGGTGAAGGTTGGGTGCAAAGTTACTTAGTGTGTGGGCACCCTGGCACTAGCCAAGGTGCCCCCACATCATCCAGGGCAAATTCCCCGGACTTTGTGAGTGTGGGGACACCATTACACACGTGCACTGTACATAGGTCACTACCTATGTACAGCGTCACAATGGTAACTCCGAACATGTAACATGTAACATGTAACATGTCTAAGATCATGGAATTGTCACCCCAATGCCATTCTGGCATTAGGGGGACAATTCCATGATCCCCCGGGTCTCTAGCACAGAACCCGGGTACTGCCAAACTACCTTTTCGGGGTCTCCACTGCAGCTGCTTCTGCTGCCAACGCTCTCAGACAGGTTTCTGCCCTCCTGGGGTCCAGGCAGCCCTGGCCCAGGAAGTCAGAACAAAGGACTTCCTCTGAGAGAGGGTCTAACACCCTCTCCCTTTGGAAATAGGTGTGAAGGATGGGGAGGAGTAGCCTCCCCCAGCCTCTGGAAATGCTTTGATGGTCACAGATGGTGCCCATCTCTGCATAAGCCAGTCTACACCGGTTCTGGGATACCCCAGCCCTGCTCTGGCGCGAAACTGGACAAAGGAAAGGGGAGTGACCACTCCCCTGACCTGCACCTCCCAGGGGAGGTGCCCAGAGCTCCTCCAGTGTGTCCCAGACCTCTGCCATCTTGGAAACAGAGGTGTCTGTGGCACACTGGACTGCTCTGAGTGGCCAGTGCCAGCAGGTGACGTCAGTGGCTCCTTCTGATAGGCTCTTACCTTTCTTGGTAGCCAATCCTCCTTCCTAGGTAGCCAAACCTCCTTTTCTGGCTATTTAGGGTCTCTGCTTTGGGGATCTCACCAGATAAAGAACGCAAGAGCTCATCAGAGTTCCTCTGCATCTCCCTCTTCACCTTCTGCCAAAGGATCGACCGCTGACTGCTCAGGGGGCCTGCAAAACCGCAACAAAGTAGCAAGACGACTACTAGCAACCTTGTATCGCTTCATCCTGCTGGCTTTCTCGACTGTTTCCAGGTGGTGCATGCTCTGGGGGTAGCCTGCCTCCTCTCTGCACCAGGAGCTCTGAAGAAATCTCCCATGGGTCGATGGAATCGACCCCTGCAACCGCAGGCACCAAAAGACTGCATCACTGGTCCTCTGGGTCCCCTCTTTGCACAACGAGCGTGGTTCCTGGAACTCAGCAACTCTGTCCAAGTAACTTCAACAGTCCAGTGACTATTCAGTCCAAGATTGGTGGAGGTAAGTCCTTGCCTCCCCACGCTAGACTGCATTGCTGGGTACCGCATGATTTGCAGCTGCTCTGGCTCCTGTGCACTCTTCCAGGATTTCCTTTGTGCACAGCCAAGCCTGGGTCCCCAACACTCTAACCTGCAGTGCACAACCTTCTGAGTTGTCCTCCGGCGTCGTGGGACTCCCTTTTGTGACTTCTGGTGGACTCCAGTTCACTTTTCTTCTAAGTGCCTGTTCAGGTACTTCTGCGGGTGCTGCCTGCTTCTGTGAGGGCTCCCTGACTTGCTGGGTCCCCCCTCTGTCTCCTCATCCAAGTGGCGACATCCTGGTCCTTCCTGGGCCACAGCAGCATCCAAAAACCCTAACTGCGACCCTTGCAGATAGCAAGGCTTGTTTGTGGTCTTTCTGCATGGGAACACCTCTGCAAGCTTCTTCACGACATGGGACATCCATCCTCCAAAGGGAAGTTCCTAGTCCTCTTCGTTCTTGAAGAACACCAAGCTTCTTCCAACAGGTGGCAGCTTCCTTGCACCCTCAACTGGCATTTCTTGGGCTCCTGTCCACTCTCGACACTGTCGCGACTCTTGGACTTGGTCCCCTTGTCTTACAGGTTCTCAGGTCTGGAAATCCACTGTTGTTGCATTGCTGGTGTTTGTTCTTCCTGCAGAATCCCCCTATCACGACTTCTGTGCTCTCTGGGGGTAGTAGGTGCACTTTACACCTACCTTTCAGGGTCTTGGGGTGGGCTATTTTCTAACCCTCACTGTTTACTTACAGTCCCAGTGACCCTCTACAAGCTCACATAGGTTTGGGGTCCAGTCGTGGTTCGCATTCCACTTTTGGAGTATATGGTTTGTGTTGCCCTTATACCTATGTGCTCCTATTGCAATCTACTGTAACTTTAAATTGCTTGTATTATTTCCTTTTGCTATTATCTGCATAATTTTGGTTTGTGTACATATATCTTGTGTATATATCTTATCCTCATACTGAGGGTACTCACTGAGATACTTTTGGCATATTGTCATAAAAATAAAGTACCTTTATTTTTAGTACTTCTGTGTATTGTGTTTTCTTATGATATTGTGCATATGACACCAGTGGTATAGTAGGAGCTTTATATGTCTCCTAGTTCAGCCTAAGCTGCTTTGCCATGGCTACCTTCTATCAGCCTAAGCTGCTAGAAACACCTCTTCTACAGTAATAAGGGATAACTGGACCTGGCACAAGGTGTAAGTACCTCTGGTACCCACTAGAAGCCAGGCAAGCCCCCTACAGCCTGCCTTCCCTTTGGCGCACAGCTGTCCTTCAAGTGTCCATGTCGCCCTGTGCCTGTGTTCCGTGAACGGTGTGCTCACTGGCACTGAGCCCAAGACCCTGATTGTCTTGGCTCTGAGGTGTGGACTGGGTTCTCTGTACAAGTGGGCACACTGCTGATTGACGTGTCCTGAAGAGAGAAGTGTGCAGACTTTGGTGTGGCTGCTGTGGTGTTGGATACCTAGGGGGGGGCTCTGTGATGGACTGGGTGTGGGCTGGGATATCCGACTGACCAGTGGTCCCTGATGGGCCAGGGAGTTCATCCAGATCCAGAATTCCAGAGTTACTGTCATCACTGGGGGCATCTTCCGGTGGGGGACTGGGTAGCCATGGTACCTCTTCGTCGCTGGGATTGGCTGGGGCACTTGTGGGGATGTAAGTGGTGCATTATGCTACATGTCTGTGACATTTCCTACATCCCTAGCTTCTCCTGTATCGTTGCTGTTGCCCTTCCACCTTTGTTTGTGGATGGTGATGTATTGTGGGATTGTTAGTTCTCCATGCTGTGCATGCATTGGTGGGGGCTGTACATGCAGGGCTGGGAGGGATGTTCATGCAGTGGGCATGGCATGCAGGGCTTGGCATTCAGGTCGGTGTATGGTGGTGGTGCACTGTAGGGGGGAATGGAGTTGAGTGATGGGTGTCAGGGTGAGGGGTGGTGGTGGCATGCAGGTATGTGGGGACAGGTGGTAAATATTGACTCACCAGTGTCCAGTCCTCGGACTACTCCAATGAGTCCCTCAGGATGCAGTATTGCCAAACCTTGCTCCTCCCATGTTGTCAGCTGTGGGGGAGGAGGTGGATGTCCACCGCCAGTCCTCTGGATAGAAAGCTGGTGTCTTGCTGCTATGGAACGTACCTTCCCCCATAGGTTGTTCTACCTCTTCCTTATGTTGTTCCTTGTTTTTAAATGCTGTCCCATGACGTTCACCCTGTGCATGATTCTCCGCCATAGCTCCATCTTCCTGCCAATGGAGATTTGCTGTACCTGTGCTCCAAACAGCTGTGACTCTTCCCTGACTATTTCCTCCACCATGGCCTCAACTCCTCATCTGTGAAACGGGGGTGTCTTTGTAAGGACATGAGTGTTGTGTGGTGTGTGTTGTGCAGTGGGTGTTGAATAATGTGCTAGGGTGTGGGGTGCATGACGGATGGATGGGTGTTTGTGGTGTGTGTAATTGTTGCTGTGATTTGTGTGGCGATCTCTTGGCTTTTTTTTGTTGATGTAACAATATGGGTGTTTGTACCAACACTTTACCACTAACCTTTGGTCTGGTGGATATGTGTTTGTGGCAGTATTCTGTTAGTTTAGTGTGTGTGTGTGTCATAGTATGGCAAACGGATGTTCGCCTCCGCAACGGTATGTTGTCGGCCATCACCACTGGAGTAAGCAGGATTTAACGGCAATTTCATAATGAGGGCCTTATTTAGAAGTTGGTGGAAGTAATTCTCTGACACAAACATGACGAATATCCTGTCCTCTGCATTACAATCCCTGTAGGATAGAATGGGATCGTAACACGGCAGAGGGGATATCCCTCACGTTTGTGAGAGAGTGTTCCCTTCCGCCAACTTCTAAATAAGGTCATTAGATATCTCCATATCACCCAGTTCTTTTCTGTTCAGAGTAAATGTACAAAATAGTACAAAATGCATATTTACATGATTCTTTTATAATTATTATAAGTATCTACTCCAACTTCATTGAGTAAGTTGTTTTGCATTTTTTTAATACAATTTTTTTAATACAAAGGGTAACCTCTAAAATTGTAGGTAATCAGAAATCTGTTATTTTTATGTATTTATATATTTACCTTTCTATGCCACTTTCACTCTTTCAAAGAAACTAAAGACCAGAATTAAGAAAAGTGGCGTTGCACAGAGTGCAGCACAACTTTTCTTGTGCCCCTTAGCTCCCCTCCTAATGCCACCATGTGTGAGCTGTATCTAAGATATGACACACCTTAGTGGTAGTAAGGGAACTAGCATTAACATTTTCAATGCTAGTTCGAGGGTTTGCAGGATGAGCGTTAAAAATGTTGACGCTAATCCTGCAAAGCCCATTGAGGCCTATTGTAAACAGTGGTGTGGCTCCTTTTAACGCCTGCTCTGAGCAGGCATTAAAAGTGCCAATAAAAATTATGCAGTCCTTTGTACCATTTTTTCAGCCCCCCAAAGGAGGAATGCCCTCTATGCATATATTATGCCTGGTGCAGGCATAATGTAGCGCAAAGGTTTACAAGTCTCAAATCTGCCCCTAATCATCTTCCCTGGATATCTCTTCAATATGTTCCTCAATAATCTGTCTGAATTCAATAATACCTGTGATGTAAGTATGTTTTTTTTCTGGTTTTCTGTTTTATTTTCCTTAGGCATCCATTTCGATTTCTTCATATGTATTTAGGTAACAAAACTGTAAATAATCTTTCTAATCAGCCCTTAAAATTAAAAATCTCCATAAAATAGTTGCATTTTTTTCAAGTCCTGTTTATAGCATCACTGGCAATTATCTCACTTATAGATTCCTTAAAGTACCCGATAACATCGCGAAAACCATTCTCAGAGTGTTCATATATGCATACTCACAGAATGAGGCATTGCACAGCTGCATAGTATCCACCCTCCATATTCTTGCACGTAGTAGATATTCTTTCTAGTGTTCTGCAAAATTTGTGTGATTTCTGCTACTGTGATTACTTGGCATTTCAACATAATTATTTGGCCTTTCAAAAGAATAATTCCAAATTACAGTCAAATTATTTGGCACTTTAAAAGAATTATGCAAGAGTACACTCATTCACCAGAAATGAAGCACCATGAGACTGGCACAGAAAAATGACACATTTAACATTAAAAAACATTAAAAAGATTGACGCGTGATGCACACTTATGGTCATTTTGAACAGGAAGTGGCAATCTTATTCTAGCCTGCTCATTCATAGCTGTTTTCTCTGACTTATCTAAGCCCTCCCATCCCATGTTTTCAACTTTCTTTTCAATAATTTCTTACCTTTCTCATAAGCCCTGTGCTTTTGTTGTTCTTTTTTTTTTTGCCAGTCTTTCTCTTTTGCTTGTTTGTTGCTACTCCCAGCCCTCACCGTTATAGAAAAGGCAAAAGTGTATCAGTCACACCGGAGGAGGCCTGCTCCCGCAATAGGCATAGGGGACTTATTCAGCACAATACTTTTTTAGAAGAAGAGATGGCAGGTTTAATGTAGTGTGGCCACAATGAAATGGCTCAAAATGGATTGATGGGCAGTTTGTAGAGTGGATTTCTGTACAGTGGAATAGCATAAAGTGGAGTAGCGCATTGTGGAGGGGCGAACAGCATATACTGGAGTGGCGTAGAATAGAATGGCATACAGCGTAATAACATATAGTGGAGATGTGTAAAGTGGAGTGGTGTATAGTGGATTGGGGTAGAGTGTTGTATAGTGACTTAGTTTAGAGTGGAGTGGTGTATTGTAGAGTGATGAACAGTGGAGTGGGGTGGAGTGTAATAGCATAGAGTGAAATGTCAGATTGGAGTGGCATAGAATGGACTGTCTAGAGTGGGGTATGGTTCTTAATACAGACGTAGCATGAAAGTGGGTGAACAGATGTAATGTGGCAGAAAGATAGATTCTGAGTTGTAAATCTTGGATTTTGGGAGTATGTGTAAATAATGCATGTAGTGTTAACGTTATGTGTTAAAATACTTATCTATTGTGCTGCAGTAGACCACAGTAACTTCACGCTAAACTGTGGTACATGCTGATAAAATGGCAATATCTGATTCGTTAATGGATCTCTTTTAAGAAAAGGTAAAAGGCAGTCTTATCGATTTTAGGACACTTTTGCTGCTCTCTGCATTTTGCTGCGTTCTTGATTGGAGTCTTAGACATAGGTAAGTAATAGGTTTTATTGTTGTTCCCTCCTTATTATCACTTTAATAAAGCAACAACAGTTAGAGAAATGTATTTATACTTTTCTATATTTTTTACAGCACTGTACAAAGAACTGCACTTTTGTTTCAATTATTGTAAATAGCGTGGTAATTTTTAGGTATTACAGTGGTACTCTGTAGATTTTTTTTTTAAAGAATTACATATGTAAAAATTCCTAAAACAAAGTAGTACACTGCGGTGGCATTATAACACTGGCGGTGAATGATAAAGTGGTGGAAATACTGCAAACTGGCTGGCAGTAATTACCGCCAAATTATGACCAAGGCGGTGAGAACTCCCATAGACAGCCAATGTACCACAGCCAATGTACAACACCATCCGCCAGGACGTTAACACCACTCACCACGGCGGTAGCCATCAACAGCCAGGTGGAAGACAAGGTACAGCCCACCATATCATGACACTGCAATCCGCCACGATTTCCAGGGTGGAATCAACACCATCAAAAGCCTGGCAGAAACATTGCACAGAAGACCAAAGTCTCACCATCAGAGACACAAAGAAGAACTGGTGGAGTGGGATCCTTCCCCTTCCTGGCAGGTGGAGTGGGATCCTTCACCTTCCTGGCTGGTGGAATGGGATCCTTCCCCTTCCTGGCTGGTGGAGTGGGATCCTTCCCCTTCCTTGCTGGTGGAGTGCGATCCTTCCCCTTCCTGGCTGGTGGAGTGGGATCCTTCACTGTCTTGCCTCCACGACTAGGAGGTGCCTCCTCTGTCCCCGTGGACTGTTTGGCTGAGGTGCTGGGCTGGGTTGTTGGGACCCTGCTGTTATGGGCAGGATGGGGAAAAGGGGGAAGGAAGAGGTCAAGTTGGGCAAGGAAAGTTTCTTACAGACGGTGGGGTAGGATGAAAGAGTAGGGATGGGAGTGGAGGTGGAGGGAGTGGTTGCTGGAGGAGTACATCTGCTGGACTTGGGTGCAGGTGCATGGGGAGTATGCTGATGTGAGGTGGATGGCTGTTGGGTGTCTGAGTGCCTGCATTTGTGTCCTTTAGGAGGGGGGGACAGACAGGGTGGGAGATGACACAGGGGACGCATGTTGGATGTTGTTGAGGTGTCTGCAAGTGAGGTGTGTGTGCTGCTTGGTGTGGTGATGGTGGTGATGGATGTTGAAGCAGTGCATGCAGGTGTGAGTGTGGATGTGACTGTGAGGAAGGTGGAGGAGAAGGAGGAGGGGAAGACAGTGGATGCAGTGGATGTGGTTGTGTGTGCAACTGTCTTCTGTTTGCATGAGTGCTTGTGGGCTGAAGTTTGGTGCCTGTGTTTGACTGTGCCACTCTTGTGTGTTGTCTTGTTAGCATGCTCATCTGTATCTGTGCATGGGATGGGTTGAGGTTCAGGAGACTGGGACTGGGAGGTGGTAGTTGGAGGGAAGATGATAGGAACAGGGACAATGGCTGCCATCAGAGAGGAGGCCAGGCCTGAATCGATCTCTGTTGGGCTGCCAATCCACTGTGGATGCCGCCAGGCCACCATGGATGCCCTCCAGGAATGCATTGGATTGCTGCATCTGGGATGCCAGCCCCTGCATAGCATTCACAATGGTTGACTGCCCTACAGAGATAGATCTCAGGAGGTCAATAGCCTCCACACTCAGGGCAGGAGAGCTCACTAGGGCAGGGACTGAGGTGCCTGGGTGAAGGAGAGGCCCACCCTCCTTGGTGAGCGAGCAAGGGCAACTCGCTGAGGGGCTACTGGGAGGGCTGTGCTGGTGTGGGGGTGGCGGCTGTACCTGCTGCTGGGGTGGTCACAGAGGTGTCTGCCACTACCTCGGAGCTTCCATCGGAGGAGATTTCTGATTCAGAGTTGTCACCTTCTATCTCCACCGTGGTGCTCCCCTCGCCCTCAGTCCACTGGTTCCCTCAGCGTCGTTGGACTCTGCCTCCTGGGTCCTGTGGGTTGCAGCTCACTCTGTCACCGGGTCCCCTGCTCCTCCGCCAGATTATGCTAATTATCGCAGAGCATTTACCCACACTCACCCACAGGTAGTGTTAGAAATGGGGTCTTTGGTTGGCAGTCAGGTTACCCCCTGTCCAAGCAAGACCCGCACTCTAGTCATTGTAAAGGAGAATCACCCTTAGTTAACCCCCACTCACCCCCTTGGTATCTTGACACAAGCAGGCAGGCTTAACTTCAGAGTCTAGGTGTAAATTATTTGTACCAACACACACAGGAACTCAGTGAAAACACTACAAAATGACACAACACAGGTTTAGAAAAAGAAGAAATATTTATCTAAAGAAAACAAGACCAAAACGACAAAAATCCAACATACACAAGTCAAGTTATTAATTTTAAAAGCAAAAGAGTCTTAAATCCTTGAGAAAACAGTAAAACTACTGTTAGCGTTGAAAAGTAATGAGGCACAGTTAAAATAACACACACGGGTGAGTGTGCGTCAGAAAGGGTCAGCGATGCCCACAAAGGAGACCATGCATCATTTCTCCTCCTCCGGTTGCGTTGGCGTGTTTCGTTTCTTCTCTCCGCAGGAGGGTGGTGCATTGTGTTTCCGCACCCAGCGATGTTGCTTTGAAAATCTGGCCGCACGGTATCAGGAAACCATTGTGTGTGGGTTGCGACATTATCAACCTCCGTCAGCGGGTGTTTCACGTTGTTTCTCCGGCTGACGCAGGCATAATGTAATGCAAAGGGTTACAAAGTCGTGCAATGCATGCATTGTGCCTCTTTGTAATTATGGCGCTAGGATTATGACCTCGTTGGGCCACATTAGCATAAAACAATTACACTAATGTGGCACAAGGTGGTGCTAGGAGCATAGAAATATGGCCCTTAATGTCACAGGGACTGTCAGTGACATGTGTCTCCATTTTATGACCATGATAGGGGCTAGGGGATGTGAATGCAGTTTTACACCATTATTTGCCTAGTTATGTGCTATGTTCAACATATGTACAGTTTCATGTTTCAAAATTTCGCATCATATGTGACGTAGGTGTGATCATACTTATGCTGTACAGATTGAGTGATATACAACATACTGGTTTTCTCCCACATAGTTACCCTGGCATGATAAGAACAAGACAACTTCCAGTGTACCATCCACTAACAGACCTACAGACCATGGAGGAGTGACATGTGATTCAGATCTGCCACCTGGATAGGCTTTCAATCATGGATCTCTGTCATCAGTTGCCATTCCTAATCCCTATGGCAATCCTCCCATTGTACAAGTAATGTCAGTGCAGCACTTCCTGGCAACAGGCTCCTTCCAAAATACAGTGGCTCTGACTGCAGGGATGTCTCAGACTATGTTCAGTCTGGTCTTGAAGGCTGTACTATCTACATTGTTGAAACACCTGGGCAGCCACATGCGATTTCCCCACAATGTGAAGATTTGCCCCATTTAATGGCTGATTTATATGCTTTGAGACACATTCTACATCTGTTTGGAGCCAAAGATGGTACCCATGTAGCCTTGGTACTCCAAAATACCATTGAACAGGTGTATGGTAACAGGAAAAACCTCTACTCCATTATTGTCCAAGTGGTCTGTTTAGCTAACCTCTTCATTTCACAGGTTTGTGCAAGGGACCCTGGGTCAGTCCATGATTCCTTCATCATGCGGAACAGCGATATCCTACTGCTGATGACATGACAATACACAGAGAGGGCCTGGCTGGTTGGCAAGTCACAAATGCCATGTGTGTCCGTAACTTATGTCTGCTACCAGATATGTGATTGTCCAAGATTCATGTTTGGCCTGTTGTAACTGTTCCTTACAGGGGACTATGGCTACCCAAATCATCCCTGGTTATTGCCACCAGTAAGTTTACCCAACCATGCCAGGGGAAGTCTGCTTCAACTAGTCCCATAGGAAGGATAAGGTGTGTCGTGCAGCAGGCTTTTGGGCTCCTGAAGGCAAGATTCCACTACATTAAGGGGGTCATTCTGACCCCGGCGGGCGGCGGGAGCCGCCCGCCTGGAGGGAACCGCCAGAAGACCGTACCGCGGTCAAAAGACCGCGGCGGTCATTCTGGGTTTCCCACTGGGCTGGCGGGCGACCGCCAAAAGGCCGCCCGCCAGCCCAGTGGGAAACAGCCCTCCATGAGGATGCCGGCTCCGAATGGAGCCGGCGGAGTGGAGGGTGTGCGACGGGTGCAGTGGCACCCGTCGCGTATTTCAGTGTCTGCAATGCAGACACTGAAATACAAAGTGGGGCCCTCTTACGGCGGCCCCTGCAGTGCCTATGCCATTGGCATGGGCACTGCAGGGGCCCCCAGGGGCCCCCCGACACCCCTCACCGCCATCCTGTTCCTGACGGGCAGAACCGCCAGGAACAGGATGGCGGTGAGGGGGTCGGAATCCCCCATGGAGGCGCAGAAAGCTGCGCCGCCATGGGGGATTCCCAGGGCAGCGGAAAACCGGCGGGAGACCGCCGGTTTTCCTCTTCTGACCGCGGCCGAACCGCCGCGGTCAGAATGCCCAAGGGAGCACCGCCAGCCTGTTGGCGGTGCTCCTGCGGTCCCCGGCCCTGGCGGTATTTACCGCCAGGGTCGGAATGACCCCCTAAGTCTGGAGGAGCCCTCCTCTACTCACCCACCACAGTATGTCAAATTATTGTTGCCTGCTGCATGCTCCACAATCTGGTCCTGAGACATCAAATCCGGTTTATACCAGAGGAGGGGGAGCGAGCAGTTCCAGTGAGTAAGAACGCAGATTTGCCAAGTGAGGATGAGTATGATAAGGATGAAGCTGGAGACATCAGGGATAATCTAATCAATCAGTACTTCACCTGACTTTTGGTATGTGATGTGATGTAATTGAAGTTATTAAGTGGGGAATAGGTGAAGTTTGGAATGCTTGATGAGGGTCTTAGTACGACCATCAGAGAAGTCATAAGTATGACACAAATCGCAAGCCTGATGGTGCCTGGTTCAAGCCATGACCATCTCATAAACATTACACAGCCAATTCATACATGTATGAATTGGCTGTGTAATGTTTATGTAGGAATGTGACCTATACCTTATGTTTGTCATTTAGAAATTGCACATTAAGTGAACAGGCTTGTCCTCATTTGGCAATATAAGACAGTATCAGAGGCAGATGGGATTTGCAGACTGACAATTGAGATGATCGTGGATTGAACTAGGTACCATCAGGCTTGAGATTTTTTGTGTGTGAGTTGTATGCCCAGACTGTCAGGACTGTAGGATGGCAGTGTCCTATTCCACACTAACGACCTGTTTTCCATTGGATGTGGGGCCAAAGGTGCCATGTGTGTTCATTTGTTTCGGAAACATGTCATCATGTGCCATCCATACCCTCTAACATCAGTATGGGTGGTGTTGGTTAAAACAAACTTGTATGTAGCTGTCAGTGTGTTTCCTCATTGCAGACCCATGTACACATGTCGGAAGACTGACATAGGTGAGTAGCAAGCCTACAGATACCTGACCATGGTAAGTAGAAAATTCCATGACTGGGGACATTTGTACTGCACTCTATCTTTTTCATGGGGTATGGTCATTTGGAGGCAACGGTATGAGTATGTGATAAGGATTTAGCTGATGATACATTGAACCATTATGTTTGCCTCCTGGGATAGTGTAAGACTGACTACCTTCAGAAGTCTGTGGGTTGGTAATGCATGACACCTATGCTAAAACTTAGAAGTTAGCACCAGTACTTCACTGTGTGATCCTTCACATTCTCCCAACACATATGTTGTAAAGTGAATTGCAAGTGATATGAGTTATGTCTATCATTAATAAACAATGCAAAATCTAGCCTGGTTATACAGTACATGTGTGTGGAACATTACAAAGGTTTTCCATTTGAGAGAAACGTTTTTGTGCAAAAGGTTTTAATCATAACAGTGGCTATGGTTGATAAATGACTCTAACACATGATTTATGTGTAAGTGGTATTTATTGGGGAGTGCACAGCAAAATGAGTGAATTGAAACAAAACATTACACAAAGTTAACAGTGAAGGATTCAGTCATGGTGGATGAAATCATCAGTGTAGCTGCTACAACATTTGGGGACACAAGTCCAGTGTCCTTGTACCATAGGAAAAAGGAGATAGGTCTCAGAACAGTAAATGGGTGTATCTGTGCCACACAAGGAGAACCAATCAGTAGAGGTACACTTCCTGGCAGTGGTTGTGGTCTTGGCACCTGTTCCTCCTGGATCTTTGACAGGACATCCACGTTTGCGGGGGGGCTTCAGCTACAGGGGCTGGGGTGTCTGAGGCATACCCTTCACTGGCAGGGCCTCCATTTCAATGGCTGCCACAGATGTAGAAGGGCTTGATATTTCAATGCTAGTAGAAGAGGCCAGATGTTAGGTACAAAACCTACTCAGGGTGGTATTCAAGTCCCTCAGCAACCCTGCTGTGGTAACCAAGTGGGCATTTAGGCCTGTCTCTTCTGCATGATTTCCTTTTGTTTTTCCCTCTGCAGTCGTCTGATCTTCCTCGTCATGGAAAGCACCTGGCCCATCAGGCCTTAGGATTGTTGGTAAGCTCCCAAAACTTGGGAGATGGTGTCCTGGCTAGTTGTGTCCCTAGGAGCCTCCATTATCTGGCCCACACCATCCCTCCTGCGTACCCTACCCCCATGTGCCTATACCCCTTGCACAGTGTGCCCACTCCTACTGGTGGCAGGTCCATCATTGTCTGGGTTCACAACAGGAGACTCTGGTACCTGTACTGGGGGGAACAAGATGGAAGACAATGCCCTTGGGACACAGGTTTGGGGATGAATGGTTGCCTGTGATGTTGTTGCAACAGGGCTGGGAGGAGTCGATGTGGTCAGGGTGAGACTCACGGTTGTTGACTGACCAGGTGTCCCAGATGGGACAGTTTCGCCTATAATATCCACAAATCAATGAGTGTTTTCCTCTCTTGGGCCCTCATCCAGATTGGTAGTGACAGTCTCTGGTGTCCTCTTGTTGGAAAATGGGTTATTGGTAAGTGCAGGTAGGTACCTACACTTAGCAATAGGCCACTAACCTCCACTTAAGTCCAGTTAGGTCTCAGTAAATTAAACCCAGCTCAACCCTTAGTAGCTTGGCAACGAGCGTCAAGGCTTAACTTAGGAGACAGAGTGTAAAGCATTCAAATGTCACAAAACAGTAATTAAATAAAACACAGGAAACAGTTTAAAAATCCAAAACCAATTTATAAAAATAGATTATATGTTTATCTTTAAAATGACACCAAAACGAATAAAATCAGATAAGGGAAACCGGAGATATGAATTTATAAAGATTTATTATTTTTTTAGCGCCTAGAAACAAAAAGCGCCAATCGTGTCAACTGGTTGCACCTCGATCGGGGCAAAGTCAAAGTTTCAGGCCGACCGCGATGGAGCCCTGCTCGGCTACAGGGCGCGGGAGGCCTTGATTAAAAGTTTACCTTCACACTTAGGGCCTCATTACGACCCTGGCGGTCATAGACCGCAAGGGTGGAGGCCGGAGGGAGCACCGCCAACAGGCTGGCGGTGCTACATCAGGTATTCCGACCGCGGCGCGGTCGCCCAGCCGGGTCCGGCGGTTTCCCGACGGATTTCCCCCGGCTGGGGGAATCCTCCATGGCGGCGCTGCATGCAGCGCCGCCATGGTGATTCTGACCCCCTTCCCGCCAGCCTGTTCCTGGCGGTTTACACCGCCGGGAAGAGGCTGACGGGAACGGGTGTCGTGGGGCCCCTGGGGGCCCCTGCACTGCCCATGCCACTGGCATGGGCAGTGCAGGGGTCCCCTAACAGGGCCCCATTTAGATTTTCAGTGTCTGCTTGGCAGACACTGAAAATCGCGACTGGTGCAACTGCACCCGTCGCACCCCAGCAAACCGCCGGTTCCATTCGGAGCCGGCTTCATCTTTGCTGGGGCTTTTCCGCTGGGCCGGCGGGCGATCTTTTGAAGATCGCCCGCCGGCCCAGCGGGAAAGTTAGAATGGTCCCCGCGGTCATTTGACCGCGGGGAGGTGTTTGGGCCGGTGATTCTGAGATTTACCCTGGGCTGGCGGGCGGCCACCAAAAGGCCGCCCGCCAGCCCAGGGCAAATCAACCTTCCCACGAGGACGCCGGCTCAGAATTGAGCCGGCGTAGTGGGAAGGTGCGACGGGTGCAGTGGCACCCGTCGCGTATTTCAGTGTCTGCATAGCAGACACTGAAATACTTTGCGGGGCCCTTTTACGGGGGCCCCTGCAGTGCCCATGCCATTGGCATGGGCACTGCAGGGGCCCCCAGGGGCCCCACGGCACCCCCTACCGCCATCCTGTTCATGGCGGGTTTCCCGCCATGAACAGGATGGCGGTAGGGGGTGTCTGAATCCCCATGGCGGCGGAGCGCGCTCCGCCGCCATGGAGGATTCAGAAGGGCAGCGGTAAACCGGCGGGTGACCGCCGGTTTACCCTTTCTGACCGCGGCTGAACCGCTGCGGTCAGAATGCCCTTCGGAGCACCGCCGGTCTGTCGGCGGTGCTCCCGTGGCCGGTGACCCTGGCGGTCACCGGCCGCCAGGGTCAGAATCAGGCCCATAGTCTCTTTTGTGGAGATTTTCTTTACCGGGACGAACCAGCAAATCAGGCCGGGTCGCGGTTGAGGCAAGACGGCTAGAGTTGCCGCGGCGGGTTGGTCCCTCTATGGAGCTTTTTTACAAAAGTTCTCCAAACTTCTCCAAACTTTTGGGGCTTCTTCCAGATGTCCTTTTAAGGTTCTTTTGAGGTCCACAGCTCACCCCAAGGGTCCAGAAGTTCTTAGATGGTCCTTGGGGGGTGCGGACTACAACTCCCAGAATGCACCTGGCGCAAACTCCTTTTTGGCCACTGGACAGTGGTCAGCTGGTCGCATTCTTCAGGAGTTGGTGCAGGGGACTCTGGATAGCAAATTTTCACCTGTAGCAAACAGGGAGTCCCTCCTTGAACCAGTTGAAGCCAGGCAAAGTCCTTCTTGTGGTGAAGCCCAAGTGTGCAGCTGGTGCAGTCCTTCTGAGTGCAGGTTCCAGGTGCAGGCCAGGAGTCCAGCAGGGCAGTCCTTCTTCTTCTGTTGTTCTTCCTTGTTGGATGTGGTAGGGAACTGAGGTGTGGGTGCAGGTCTGCCAGTTTTATCCTTGCTCCTGGATGAAAAGCAGGGGGGTCCTGGTTGTCCAATCAGGTGCAGGGTCCTTCCCCCTGTGATAACCACTTCCTGGGAAGTGGGGCAAAAATCAATCCCAGGAGGCAACATTCTCTAATAATCCATCATGGCTGAATCAGATTTTTGGAGGTTACATCTGGCTGAGCCCACCCACTGGTGTGGCTAAAAATCATAAACACACCCCTCTCCTAATCTAATCAAGGGGGCACCTAGTTGTCTGGGGTTGCAGGATGTGGGGGTGTTGCTGGTTGCTCCAAATGTCCTTCTCTGCCTTTGAAGACCAGTTTGGCAGCCCTCCCCCTTCCTGCCTCACCATCTGCTGAGGGGAGATTCCTTCCCAAAGGCACATTCCTTTGTGTGAAGCCAGGCCACTTCACACCTCATCAATGCAGCTTGGCCAAGCTGCTAGAGGCTGGCCAATCAGAGCACAGCAGCAAAAACAATGCAGGGCTGAAATTGGCAACTTTTCAGGTAAAGTTTAAAACTCTTTACCTGAACAAGTTATATTAAATCCAACAACTGGAAGTTGTGGGATTTATTACAACAATTAATTTAATACCAAATTCTTGGTATGCATCATTTAAGGAGACTTTAAAAATTAAAATAAAGTCTCCCCATTCTAGTCTATGAAGGCCATTTACTACAATGAGGGAAAAACAAATTTGGCTGTTTTTACCTCACCAGGGCTTATAAAACTATTTGTATAAAGTCCCTGCTTATAGTTACATGGCACCCAGCCCTAGGTGCACATAGGGCACACCTTAGGGGTGACTTATATGTAAAAATAAGGTAGTTTAAGACTTTTGAACTACTTTTAATTCCAAAGTCGAATTTGGATATAACTTTAATTTAAAAGCAGCCAGCAAGGCAGGCCTGCCTTTAAAATGACACTGGGCACCTCAGCAGAGCACCTATGGGTGCACCACCTATGCTGTGGTCCCTAAACCTACATGCCCTACCATATACTAGGGACTTATAGGTAGGTTAACTTAGCCAATTATAATTAGCCTAATTTGCGTATCCATTTTACACAGAGCACAGGCACTGGGACTGGTTAACAGTACCCAGGGCACCATCAGAGTCAAGAAAACACCAGCAAAAAGTGGAAAATGGGGGCAAAAAGTTAGGGGGCCTCTGCAATCAGCCCTGTTTTCTCACACAAGCCCCTCCCCCCAGCCCACACGCCCAGGAGACTCAGCACAACCCTGGGAGAGTCTTCCTGGCTTGTTAGGCGAGGAAGACAGTGAAGAAAACTGGCTGTCCCTTTGCAGGGCCTACTCTGCCTTACATCCTCCTGTCATGGTCACTCCCTCTGGGTAGTGAACCCACCCCAACAGTGAAAGGACCCATCTCAAACTGAAACTTCCCTCTAGGGGGGTCTTCCTCCTCTCTCTCTGCCAACTTGGGTAGTGAAGTGCCCACCTCCCCTACTCCTAACTTTGCTAGGGCAACACCTAGCTTACCCAAAGAGGTCACCCAACACTTGAGCAACCCCACCATGACCAACAGTGTCAGGGGGCCTACTTTGCTATTGACCCTGGGGTCTGCCTCCCAGGCCAAGTACAGCGCTGCCAGGAAGGCTAGCACCCAACAGAGGCTACTGACAGCTGTCAATACCCAGAACCACACCCTAAGCTCTCCACTGACAGGTGGCTGAGCTGCTTTAGGGGCAACTGTGCGGTCCTGGCACCCCTGTTGCTGTCTAGAATGGGGGGCTACCAACTCTTGTGGCAGACACCCTCCTTCCACTCTCCCTTCTGTCAGTGCAGGGGCAACACCTTGCATCTGGACAGCTTCCTGACTACTCAGGACTTCCTTGGGGTCAGGTGAGGCCTCACCAGTGCCAACTCTGGGTTCCCCCCCTACTGAGGCAGAAGGCCTTTGGCTCCCTGGAACTCTCTTTAAGAGTGGCCTACCCTTCCTTTTCTTCTTTCCTTTTCTTGGGGACCCCTGTCTCCTAACTGTAGGGACTGACTCCCCAGGACTTTGGGTTGGGGGGGGCGCCCTGGGCGACCGCCCCATCTGGGACCAGACTCACCTCTAGGAGGTCATTGCCCAGGATACAATCAAGGGGGAGGTCAGCACTGACTACCACCCTAAACCAGTCAAGGATACCCTCCCTCTCCAGGGGCACTATGGCTACAAGTTTGGAGGTGACCTCCCCTGTGGCTATCCTGACTTTCCTGGTCTCTCCTGGGACATACATGTCTGGGGTCACTAACCGGTCACTCACCATAGTGTGACTGGCACAGGTGTCTCTCAGGCCAGTGGCAGGGATCCCATTCACCTGAATAGGGTGGGAGTGCCTACTCCCACCCTCAGGGATCACCAGCTTACCATCTGGTCCTGTCTCCCAGCTCAATGCTAGGAGGACTTCATCATCTGAGGAGTCCTCCTCCATGGCTACACTGGACAGCCCAGTGCTAACCACCTTCTTTGGACAGGCTGCATCTCCTCTGAAGACACCTGTCTGCTGACAGTCAAAGCAAGCCTTACTGTCCAAGAGCTTTTTTAACCCTGGGTCTCTCTGTCTATGCTTGTCAGAGTGGGAGTGGGATTTACTCTCCTCCTTCTTAGGGTTCTGGGGTACAGAGAGAGTCTCTGTTGTGGGCTTACCACCTCCCTCCTTAGGTTTTTGGGGACCTGACCCCCCCTTCTTGGAGTCTCCCCCCTGGGACTTGGCAACCACCCTGGTTCTCAACCACTCATCAGCTGCCTCCCCTAGCTCTCTAGGGTTGGTCTGCTTAGAGTCCACTAGATGCTGGCGTAACCTTTCTTGGGTACAATTGGTCAAGATGTGCTCTCTCATGATCAGATTGTATAACCCCTCATAAGTATTTACTTTGTTGCCAATAATCCAGCCCTCTAGTGCCTTAAGTGAGGTGTCTTCAAAGTCAACCCAAGACTGGGTACTGACCTTCTGGGTGTCCCTGAACTTCATCCTATACTGCTCTGGGGTCATACCACACTTCTTGGTTAAGCACCTCTTCATACTAGGGTATGAATCTGCCTCCTCCCCCCTTAAGGTCAGAAGCCTATCCCTCCCTGAGTTGGGGACCAACTCCCACAAAAGGGAACCCCAGTATTGAGGCCTAACCCTTCTCATTTGGAGTGCCCTCTCAAAGGCCTCCAACCACTTGTCTATATCATCCCCCTCTACATAAGCAGGAACCACCCCCTTGGGTAATCTGGGGCAAAAAACCCTAACCATGGACGCCTCAAGTTCTCTGTCGCTGCCGCCATCTCTTTTCTCTCTCTTTGCCCACTTTTTCTTTTCTAGGGCCAGCTTCTGTGCTTCCAAAGCTATAAATGCTAGCTGGGCCTCCAGCTCTCTCACTCTGAGGGACAGGTTCTCTCCTCCTGAAGGGACCCCCTTCCCCCAACTAGCTTTGGGACTGCCCCTAGTGACTGTATGTAATGAGGACCGGTCTTCCTCATCCTCACTTAGGCTCAGATGCCCTCCCTCCCCTGAGTGGTTAGAGCTAGCATCCTCCCCTACTTCTCCCTCCTCTGGAGTTTCCTTTGGGTCTACCTCTTGGGCCTCAGCCCATGCTGTCAGAGATTTGATCAGGACATGCTTCCTGAGGTCAGTGGTTGCAGGCAAAGCTCTTTCAGTACACAACCCCCTAAGCTGGACTACTGTCAGTGTGGGTAGGCTAGCCAGATCAAGCTCCATGGTTCCCTATTTTTGTGTCAACAAAAACATTTTGCAAAAATTGGAAACAAGAATTTAGAAAAATCTCAAAAATTCAATAATTGAAATTAATCCAAATTAAAAATTAAAAACAAGTTTTGCACTAGGACAATTTAAAGGATTTTTAATTTGTTTTACTTAAAACTGTAACATGATACTGAACACAAGTACAGGATCCCACCACTGCTCACCAAAAATGTTGGAAAATGGGTTATTGGTAAGTGCAGGTATGTACCTACACGTAGCAATAGGCCACTAACCTCCACTTAGGTCCAGTTAGGTCTCAGTAAATTAAACCCAGCTCAACCCTTGGTAGGTTGGCAACGAGCGTCAAGGCTTAACTTAGGAGACAGAGGGGGTCATTCTGACCTCGGCGGTAAAAGGCGCTTACCGCCGGTCAGAAGACCGCCATAACACCGCCGCGGCCGCAGAATGCCGCCACGGTCATTCTGACCCACAGCGGCCAAACCTCCAAAAATCCGACCTCCACTGCAGGCCGCCACATCAGCGGGCAGCGATAAACTGGAGATTACCAAACCTCCACCGTCACGGCAACAGAAATACGCCCATGCCATTTCGACTCACGAATCAACGCGGCGGGCTTTCCAACGCGGTATTCCATTGGCGGTACACACCGCCGCGGTCAAAATACACACACAGCACCAAAACACAGGCACATTGGACAATTACAAATACACACACCTGATACACATACACAACCCACTCCCACACAATCAATCAACTATAAAACACACACCCACATCACCCACAAACCCCTACGACCACAATTACTGAGAGAAGGAGAGAGAGACACAGCAGTCAATCCATAGCAATACACACTGAGGCACACTACACCATCACACACACCACATAGTAGCACAAAGGACCACACACCAACATACTCATCATCACATACACCACCCCACACCTCACCCACACCACCCCATGGCACCCCAAAGGCACCCACACTTTTCGGACCAAGAACTCCGGGTCATGGTGGAGGAAATCCTAAGAGTGGAACCCCAGCTCTTCGGCTCACAGGTGCAGCACACCAGTATAGCTAGGAAGGCGGAGCTATGGCAGCGGATCGTGGACAGGGTCAACGCGGTGGGACAGCATCCCAGGAATAGGGAGGACATCCGCAAACGATGGAACGAACTACGGGGGAAGGTCCGATCGATGGTCTCCAGGCACAACATCGCGGTCCAGAAGACTGGCGGCGGACCCCCACCCACCCCTCCCGAATTTACATAGTGGGAGCAAGAGGTCTTCAACATCCTGCATCCTCAGGGCCTCGCAGGAGTAGCCGGAGGAATGGACTCTGGTAAGTCCAATCTCAACTACTATATCCCCCCCACCCCACCAGCATGCCAACCCACACCCCCACCCTCACCCCCAACCCCCCAGCACACATCCTCCCTGACAATGTCTCACCAGCACAACCCACCCATCCCAACACCAACTCCTGCATGCCAACACAATCGATGGACACCCATCACCCAAGCATGACCACTGCACTTACCCCCCCCCACTAACTACCCTCACAATACCTCCCTCAAGGGAATGCCTGCACTGGGGGACAAGGGCACCCATAACACGCACGCCATTGCACACACAGAAACAATAACCAAACTCTCTTACCCCATGCAGGACCCAAACGCCAACACACCAGCCAGGAGGGTCCAGAAATGTCCATCCCACCCCCGGAACAGGCCCACAGTGAGGACAGCAGCTCTGTCGACACTGAACCTGATGACCAGCCCGGACCATCGGGGACCTCTGGGCAGTCGGTTCCCCTCAGGCAGCCACAGGCCACACCAGACCCGACCCCCTCTGCCAACACCAGCACAGCTCCCACCCAGCGGGCCCATGCCTTTGTCTCTAGGACACGTCAATCAGCGGTGTGTCTGCCACTACAGGGCACCCAGGCTAACCCAACACCCCAACAACAACAGGGACCTGGGGGCAGTGGGAGTGGGCACACCGTCCAGGAGACAGAGGCCGGGGGAAACCGGGCAGCTCGGAGGGCTGCTGTGCGACAGGGGGGGGAGGAGAGGCCCAGGGAACCCACTCTCCAAGAGGCCCTCACCACCATCATGGGGGCCTACCACCACTCCCAAGAGACGATGGCGACGGTACTGTCCAGGTTCACGGAGATCCAGGCACAGCAGGAGGAACGCTACATGGGGTTCAGGGAGGAGCTGAGAATCATCGGGACCGCAATGGGGACCATCGTCCTGGCCCTCAACAGGATAGAAGACGCGTTGCGGGACCATGTGGCACCACACAGGGCCCCTGTCACTAGCCCGGACCAGGAACAGCCTACCACCTCCGCCGGCGCTAGTGGACAGGAGGCCCCAACACCACGACAGGCCTCCAGAACCCCACCTCCTGCTGAAGAACAACCACCCCGTAAGAGGAGCCTGAGATCCAAAAAAAAGACAGAGTAGGATGTCAAGACCCCCGCCAGCAGGACATACCCCCTGAACTCTTCCCACTGTCCCACATTGCCACCCTGTCCAACCATGAACTGCCTCTGCTCCATCCTTCCACAGGCAAAAGGACAATGCACCTGTGAGACTGAGAACTGGACTCTGCCATGGACATTACTCCACCCCCACCCATCACCCTTATAATCACATGTACCAATATCTAGCACTGTAAATAAATCACATATTGCACACAAATCAGTTTGGAGTCATGCTGTATTATTAGCAAATGTATTACATATTACTGTTCAATATCTGTTCTGTCAATTAGTGATGACAACATACCAATGTCAATACGCTGTAGTTCATGGGCAAACCAAGCAGAAGTCAGGCACTGAGTCATACAGCACTGAGAAGGGAAGGGAAAAACAAAAATTACCCAACTAGATCTGGTGGGAACTACAGAAAGTACAGATGCAGGAGGCTATAAGCAATTGTGAAATGGCGTGGGTGATTCTTACCTGGGTGTTACTGGAAATACTGTTGTATCACTCTGTCCCTATTGTCTGTTTCGTCCTCTGAGTCTTCCTCCTCTTCACTCTCCACAGGCTCCACGGCTTCTACAACACCACCATCTGGACCATCCTCCTGCAGGAAAGGCACCTGGCGTCGCAAATCCAGGTTGTGAAGCATACAGCACGCCACGATGATATGGCACACCTTCTTTGGTGAGTACATTAGGGATCCACCGGTCATATGCAGGCACCTAAACCTGGCCTTCAGGAGGCCAAAGGTTCGCTCAATCACCCTCCTAGTACGCCCATGGGCCTCATTGTAGCGTTCCTCTGCCCTTGTCTGGGGATTCCTCACTGGGGTCAGTAGCCACGGCAGGTTGGGGTAACCAGAGTCACCTATTAGCCACACACGTTGTCTCTGTAGCTGCTCTATCACATAGGGGATGCTGCTATTTCGCATCACATACACGTCATGCACTGACCCTGGGAACTTGGCATTTACATGGGAGATGTACTGGTCAGCCAAACAGACCACCTGGACATTCATCGAATGATAACTTTTTCTGTTTCGGTACACCTGCTCATCGTCTTTTGGGGGTACCAAAGCCACATGGGTCCCATCTATGGCACCAATGATGTTGGGGATATGTCCAAGGGCATAGAAATCACCCTTCACTGTAGGCAAGTCACCCTCCTCTGGGAAAATGATGTAGCTCCGCATGAGTTTCATCAGGGCAGACAACACTCTGCTCAAAATCTTAGAAAACATAGGCTGAGAAATTCCAGATGACATGGCCACTGTGGTCTGGAATGACCCACTTGCCAAAAAATGGAGGACTGACAAAACCTGCAGCAGAGGGGGAATCCCTGTGGGTTGGCGGATGGGGGACATCAGGGCTGGCTCCAGCTGGGCACACAGTTCATGGATAGTGGCATGGTCAAATCTGTATCGAAGTATTATATGGCGTTCTTCCATTGTCGACAGGTCCACCAGCGGTCGGTACACGCGAGGATTCCTCCTTCTCATCGCAAGTCCCAGCGGACGGTGCCTAGGAAGGACAACATGGAGCACAGAGTCAGCCAAACCACAGGTACGTACAGACAGCTTGCACAGTTAAAGAATGGCAATGGGTTGAAAGGCGTGTATGTGTGGCAATGCAAGGCCTAGGCCTGTGTGTCGCAGTCAAAATTAAGCCATGTAGGCCCTTGAAATGGCGGCTGCCTGACCTGTGAAGTGGGACAATGGGATGTGAGGTCAATGCGCTGGCGGGGCACACCGTGGCGGTAGGCGGTCGAAGACCGCGGCGCAAAGCCGCATTGGTTAACATTGAAGCCTATGGGTTTCAGGAGCCAATGACGAAGTGCGCCGGCGGTCGCGGTACGCACCGCCGCGGTACGCACCGCCGCGGTACGCACCGCCGCGGGCGTGACCGCCATTTTCTATCTGCTTAATCACTCGAGACCTGATCATCCACAGGAGAGGACCTATACTGCAAGTGCTGCTGTGACCTCGGTCTGGAAGATACAATGGCTGCTGCGACTGGGGAAAGGGCCCCTGCCTTCACGTCTAAAGAGTTGGAGAAGCTCGTAGATGGGGTCCTCCCCCAGTATGCGCTACTCTACGGTCCTCCAGACCAACAAGTGAGTACACCGGGTGCACATGGAATGGGCTATGCCTGTGTGGATTGGGGTGGATGTAAGTTGGTGGGGTGGGGGGCGAATGAGGAGTGCAACGCCCGACAGATGAGAGCATGTGCCATATGGCAAAGTTGGAGGGGGGGGCCAATTACATCTAACATGCAGGTCATTGATGATTTCCTCCTTTCCACCCTGTACATGTTAAATAGGTCAGTGCCCATCAGAAGATCGAGATTTGGCGTGCCATCGCCAAGGAAGTGCGGAACTTGGGGGTCCACAACAGACGGGGCACCCACTGCCGCAAGAGGTGGGTGGACATCCGCCGCGGAACAAGGAAGACCGCAGAAACACTGCTGGGGATGGCCTCCCAACCTAGGAGGGGTGCCAGTCGCACCATGACCCCCCTGATGTCCCGGATCCTGGCGGTGGCCTACCCTGAATTGGATGGGCGCTTTAAGACATCACAGCAGACACAAGGGGGTGAGTATCAGCACATTCTCCTATCTTTCTGCGCAGTGGAGGCATCTGGGTGGGGGAGGAGGGCTGTGGGTGACATTAGGCCAGGGCGCTTTCTGTAGTGTAGTCCTCTCCCTTAGGCATGGCCCTGTGCCCCCGGCCCCCACCTCGGTAGGGTGACAAGTACAGCCATTGAAGGTCCAGCATCTCCCATGTGCGCGTTTGACGTCTCTTGGCCTGTTGTCTTAGTCAGTAGTACTGAGTAGTGTACCCCGAATGCGCGGCTTAGTGCATTAGGCACCTGTGTCTGTCCTCTCCGCCAACGGTGTTGACATTGCATGCACTCAACCTGTTCTTCTTTTTTCTCCCCCCACCCTTTCTCTTCATCTTCTTGTGCATGTGTGCATTAGCATCATCAGGCGGAGGAGATTTGGCATCGGAGCACGAGGGAGCTGCAGGACACAAGGCCCCGGTGGGCCCAGGAACAGACACCGAGGGCACCAGTGATCCGGAGGGCGAGGGGAGCACCACGACGGGGACCGCTGGTGAGAGCAGCGAAAGCGACACATCCTCGGATGGGAGCTCCCTAGGGGTGGCGGCAACATCCGTGCCCCCCGCCTCTACAGGTACAGCCGCCACCCAGCGCACCAGCCCCGCCCTCCCAGCAGCCCCTCAGTCTTCGCTCCGTGCCCGTTCGCCCAGGAAGGCGCGCGTCTCCTTCGCCCCAGGCACCTCAGCCCCTGCCCCTGTTGCCCCTGCTGCCCTCAGTGCGGAGCTCATTGACCTGGTAAGGACGCTCATTGTTGGGCAGACGACCCTTTTGAATGCCATCCAGGGTGTGCAAAGGGAAGTGCAACAGAGCAATGCGTACCTGGAGGGCATTCATTCGGGTCAGGCTGCCCATCAACGAGCGTTCACTGCTCTGGCCTCAGCACTGACGGCAGCCATTGTCCCTGTTTCCAGCCTCCCTCTTCTTACTGCCTCCAGCCTTTCTCTGTCTCCTGTTCCTCAGCCTATCCCATCCACACCATCAGACCAGCCTGCACACACCTCTACACCCAAGAGCAGCTCATCCAAACACAAGCACCACAGATCCCACAAACACTCACCCAAGCAACACCCAGATGCAGACATGCCAACAGCCACTGCCACCCCTGTGTCCCCCTCCTCCTCGTCTCCCTCCTCCCTCCCTGTGACGTCTACACTCACACCTGCATGCACCCCAACATCAGCCAGTGCTTCCATCACCACCTCACCCTCCAGTACAGTCCACACTCGTGCAGTCACCACCCCCACTGCCATTTACACGTCCCCTGTGTCCTCTCCCACTGTGTCTGTCACCCCCTCTTCCAAGACACACAAACGCAGGCAGCCACCCACCCAACAGCCATCCACCTCACGACAGCCTACAGCACCAGCACCTTCACCCAATGACAGCACACCTGACTCTCCTACAACCACCTCCTCTACCTCCACTTCCATCTCCACTTCTCCTACCCTTTACCTTGGACCTAAAAAACTTTTCATGGCTAACCTTGACCTCTTTCCCCCCGATGAGCTCCCCCATCCATCTTCAAAGAGTCCCAAGAGCACCGCAGCCACCACCAGCCCAGCTTCGGGTGTCACTGTTGTGCATGGGTACTGGAGCCCACCCTTTGCCAGCAGTGACTCATCGATCAGCAGCAAGGACACGTCCAGCCCCCCCCCCAGCAAGAGGACCCGCAAAAACAAGGGCCGCCGTGCGAGGACCGACAGGGCTGCCCCCAAGGAGAAATGTGCGGCCACTTCACCACCCACACCATCTAGGGGAGGCAAGGGCCCGAGAGCCCCATCAAAGGAGCGGAAGGGCAGCAGGAGCGCGGAGAAGGTGGACCCCACATGCCACATCCCAGCTGGGAAGGAGGACACTAAGGAGGCCAGGAGGCCGTCCCCGAAGGGTCCAGAAACGTCACGGTCCGAGGGCGACTGAGCAGGGAGTCCAGGCCAGGTCTGGCTCCCTTGACCTGATGGATGAGCACCGCTGAACAGGGCCCGCCGTGGAGAAGAGCACCGCTGAACAGGGCCCGCCGTGCAGAAGAGCACCGCTGAACAGGGCCCGCCGTGCAGAAGAGCACCGCTGAACAGGGCCCGCCGTGGAGAAGAGCACCGCTGAACAGGGCCCGCCGTGGAGAAGAGCACCGCTGAACAGGGCCCGCCGTGCAGAAGAGCACCGCTGAACATGGCCCGCTGTGCAGAAGAGCACCGCTGAACAGGGCCCGCCGTGGAGAAGAGCACCGCTGAACAGGGCCCGTGGTGAAGAAGAGCACCGCTGAACAGGGCCCGCCGTGCAGAAGAGCACCGCTGAACAGGGCCCGCCGTGGAGAAGAGCACCGCTGAACAGGGCCCGCCGTGCAGAAGAGCACCGCTGAACAGGCCCCGCCGTGCAGAAGAGCACCGCTGAACAGGGCCCGCCGTGGAGAAAAGCACCGCTGAACAGGGCCCGCCGTGGAGAAGAGCACCGCTGAACAGGGCCCGCGGTGAAGAAGAGCACCGCTGAACAGGGCCCGCCGTGCAGAAGAGCACCGCTGAACAGGGCCCGCCGTTGAGAAGAGCACCGCTGAACAGGGCCCGCGGTGAAGAAGAGCACCGCTGAACAGGGCCCGCCGTGCAGAAGAGCACCGCTGAACAGGGCCCGCCGTGGAGAAAAGCACCGCTGAACAGGGCCCGCGGTGAAGATAGGCACCGCTGAACAGGGCCCCGCCGTCTCAAGCACCGCTCCGCTGGGCCCTTCATCTCAAGCACCGCTCCGCTGGGCCCTTCATATCAAGCACCGCTCTGCTGGGCCCTTCATCTCAAGCACCGCTCCGCTGGGCCCTTCCTGTCAAGCACCGCTCCGCTGGGCCCTTCTTCTCAAGCACCGCTCCGCTGGACCCTTCTTCTCAAGCACCGCTCCGCTGGGCCCTTCTTCTCAAGCACCGCTCCGCTGGACCCCGCTGTCTCTCCACCTCTCCGCTGGGCCCTTCCTGTCAAGCACCGCTCCGCTGGGCCCTTCTTCTCAAGCACCGCTCCGCTGGGCCCCGCCGTCTCAAGCACCGCTCCGCTGGGCCCCGCCGTCTCAAGCACCGCTCCGCTGGGCCCTTCATCTCAAGCACCGCTCCGCTGGGCCCGCCGTCTCAAGCACCGCTCCGCTGGGCCCTTCATCTCAAGCACCGCTCCGCTGGGCCCTTCCTGTCAAGCACCGCTCCGCTGGGCCCTTCTTCTCAAGCACCGCTCCGCTGGACCCTTCTTCTAAAGCACCGCTCCGCTGGGCCCTTCTTCTCAAGCACCGCTCCGCTGGACCCCGCTGTCTCTCCACCTCTCCGCTGGGCCCTTCCTGTCAAGCACCGCTCCGCTGGGCCCTTCTTCTCAAGCACCGCTCCGCTGGGCCCCGCCGTCTCAAGCACCGCTCCGCTGGGCCCCGCCGTCTCAAGCACCGCTCCGCTGGGCCCTTCATCTCAAGCACCGCTCCGCTGGGCCCTTCTTCTCAAGCACCGCTCCGCTGGGCCCTTCTTCTCAAGCACCGCTCCTCTGGACCCTTCTTCTCAAGCGCCGCTCCGCTGGGCCCTTCTTCTCAAGCACCGCTCCGCTGGACCCCGCTGTCTCTCCACCTCTTCGCTGGGCCCTTCCTGTCAAGCACCGCTCCGCTGGGCCCTTCTTCTCAAGCACCGCTCCGCTGGGCCCCGCCGTCTCAAGCACCGCTCCGCTGGGCCCCGCCGTCTCAAGCACCGCTCCGCTGGGCCCTTCATCTCAAGCACCGCTCCGCTGGGCCCCGCCGTCTCAAGCACCGCTCCGCTGGGCCCTTCATCTCAAGCACCGCTCCGCTGGGCCCCGCCGTCTCAAGCACCGCTCCGCTGGGCCCTTCATCTCAAGCACCGCTCCGCTGGGCCCCGCCGTCTCAAGCACCGCTCCGCTGGGCCCTTCTTCTCAAGCACCGCTCTGCTGGGCACCGCCGTCTCAATCACTGTTTATGGTTCACTGTGCCCACCATGCCTCCTCCTTGACCAGTGGAGACTGTCATCCACCTGATGGACTGTGGCTTTGCACTCCCCAGGATGGTCCAGTGGGCAGCCCACCCACTGTAGAGACATTGAGAGACTGTGGCTTTGCACTCCCCAGGATGGTCCAGTGGGCAGCCCACCCACTGTAGAGACATTGAGAGACTGTGGCTTTGCACTCCCCAGGATGGTCCAGTGGGCATGGTGGCTCCTCGTGGATCTGGCGTCGTGGACTCATGTGGCTGTGGTGCCCCCCCCTTCCCTTCCCCCTGAGGTGCCTGTAGTTTTTACATCTGATGCCCCTGCAGTGTTCTCTCCAAAGGACTCAGGTCTCCTGTGTGGGCTTTGCCCTTGTTTCTCAAAACTTTGGCCCACGGACATGATGAATTCGTAGGATGTGCAGGACTTGTTACTTCAGTTATACACTGATGTGTATGTCATTTGTTTTCTTGTGAATATCTTTCATGGTTGTACGATATTTTTCAGGAGCTTTTTGGTACATAAATATTTATTCCAAATTTGATTATGTCCTAGCATTTTTCTGGGGTGTTTGGGTGGTGTCACTGTGACTTGTTGCTCTGCATTGGTTTGTACATAGTTGGGGGGGGGTCGCATATGTGTGTGCCCGTAACCTTTTGTCCTCCCCCCTCCCGTGTGTCGTAGGTGCAGTACTCACCGTTGTCATCTGCGCAGGACTTCGTACTCGTGGAAGATGAGAAGGTAGACGAGAGCAGGTAGGATGTTTAATTTGGGTTCCATGCTGTCCTCCTTCCTCCTGGAGTGCGTAGTGGTGAGCGTTTTCCCGTTCGTAGTCTGTTTCCGCCGTGTTTTTATCGGCGGTGCTCCCGCCCCGGAAAAGGTGGCGGATTGGTGAGTTGTGATAGTGTGGGCGGTACATTGTCTGCCGCCTGGCTGTTGGCAGTGACTGCCGCGCTGTTTGTTTGTCTGCCGTGGCGGGCGGAGTGTTAAAGTGGCTGTCTGTGTTGGCGGTTCCCGCCAGGGTCAGAATTCCATATTTTTTACCGCCAGCCTGTTGGCGGGTTGGCTGCCGCTTTAACACCGACCGCCAGGGTTAGAATCACCCCCTTAGTCTCTTTTTCAGAGATTTTCTTTACCGGGACGAACCAGCAAATCAGGCTGGGTCGCGGTTGGGGCAAGCCAGCTAGAGTTGCCGCGGCGGGTCGGTCCCTCTATGGAGCTTTTTTACAAAAGTTCTCCAAACTTCTCCAAACTTCTGGGGCTTCTTCCAGATGTCCTTTTAAGGTTCTTTTGAGGTCCGCAGCTCACCCCAAGGGTCCAGAAGTTCTGAGATGGTCCTTGGGGGGTGCGGACTACAACTCCCAGAATGCACCTGGCACAAACTCCTTTTTGGCCACTGGACAGTGGTCAGCTGGTCGCTTTCTTCAGGAGTTGGTGCAGGGGACTCTGGATAGCAAATTTTCACCTGTAGCAAACAGGGAGTCCCTCCTTGAACCAGTTGAAGCCAGGCAAAGTCCTTCTTGTGGTGAAGCCCAAGTGTGCAGCTGGTGCAGTCCTTCTGAGTGCAGGTTCCAGGTGCAGGCCAGGGGTCCAGCAGGGCAGTCCTTCTTCTTCTGTTGTTCTTCCTTGTTGGATGTGGTAGGGAACTGAGGTGTGGGTGCAGGTCTGCCAGTTTTATCCTTGCTCCTGGATGAAAAGCAGGGGGGTCCTGGTTGTCCAATCAGGTGCAGGGTCCTTCCCCCTGTGATAACCACTTCCTGGGAAGTGTGGCAAAAATCAATCCAAGGAGGCAACATTCTCTAATAATCCATCATGGCTGTATCAGATTTTTGGAGGTTACATCTGGCTGAGCCCACCCACTGGTGTGGCTAAAAATCATAAACACACCCCTCTCCTGCCCTCTCCTAATCTAATCAAGGGGGCACCTAGTTGTCTGTGGTTGCAGGATGTGGGGGTGTTGCTGGTTGCTCCAAATGTCCTTCTCTGCCTTTGAAGACCAGTTTGGCAGCCCTCCCCCTTCCTGCCTCACCATCTGCTGAGGGGAGATTCCTTCCCACAGGCACATTCCTTTGTGTGAAGCCAGGCCACTTCACACCTCATCAACGCAGCTTGGCCAAGCTGCTAGAGGCTGGCCAATAAGAGCACAGCAGCAAAAACAATGCAGGGCTGAAATTGGCAACTTTTCAGGTAAAGTTTAAAACTCTTTACCTGAACAAGTTATATTAAATCCAACAACTAGAAGTTGTGGGATTTATTACAACAATTAATTTAATACCAAATTCTTGGTATGCATCATTTAAGGAGACTTTAAAAATTAAAATAAAGTCTCCCCATTCTAGTCTATGAAGGCCATTTACTACAATGAGGGAAAAACAAATTTGGCTGTTTTTACCTCACCAGGGCTTATAAAACTATTTTTATAAAGTCCCTGCTTATAGTTACATGGCACCCAGCCCTAGGTGCACATAGGGCACACCTTAGGGGTGACTTATATGTAAAAATAAGGTAGTTTAAGACTTTTGAAATACTTTTAATTCCAAAGTCGAATTTGGATATAACTTTAATTTAAAAGCAGCCAGCAAGGCAGGCCTGCCTTTAAAATGACACTGAGCACCTCAGCAGTGCACCTATGGGTGCACCACCTATGCTGTGGTCCCTAAACCTACATGCCCTATCATATACTAGGGACTTATAGGTAGGTTAACTTAGCCAATTATAATTAGCCTAATTTGCGTATCCATTTTACACAGAGCACAGGCCCTGGGACTGGTTAGCAGTACCCAGGGCACCACCAGAGTCAGGAAAACACCAGCAAAAAGTGGAAAATGGGGGCAAAAAGTTAGGGGGCCTCTGCAATCAGCCCTGTTTTCTCACACAAGCCCCCCCCCCCAGCCCACACGCCCAGGAGACTCAGCCCAACCCTGGGAGAGTCTTCCTGGCTTGTTAGGCGAGGAAGACAGTGAAGAAAACTGGCTGTCCCTTTGCAGGGCCTACTCTGCCTTACATCCTCCTGTCATGGTCACTCCCTCTGGGTAGTGAACCCACCCCAACAGTGAAAGGACCCATCTCAAACTGAAACTTCCCTCTAGGGGGGTCTTCCTCCTCTTTCTCTGCCAACTTGGGTAGTGAGGTGCCCACCTCCCCTACTCCTAACTTTGCTAGGGCAACACCTAGCTTACCCAAAGAGGTCACCCAACACTTGAGCAACCCCACCATGACCAACAGTGTCAGGGGGCCTACTTTGCTATTGACCCTGGGGTCTGCCTCCCAGGCCAAGTACAGTGCTGCCAGGAAGGCTAGCACCCAACAGAGGCTACTGACAGCTGTCAATACCCAGAACCACACCCTAAGCTCTCCACTGACAGGTGGCTGAGCTGCTTTAGGGGCAACTGTGGGGTCCTGGCACCCCTGTTGCTGTCTAGAGTGGGGGGCTACCAACTCCTGTGGCAGACACCCTCCTTCGCCTCTCCCTTCTGTCAGTGCAGGGGCAACACCTTGCATCTGGACAGCTGCCTGACTACTCAGGACTTCCTTGGGGTCAGGTGAGGCCTCACCAGTGCCAACTCTGGGTTCCCCCCCTACTGAGGCAGAAGGCCTTTGGCTCCCTGGAACTCTCTTTAAGAGTGGCCTACCCTTCCTTTTCTTCTTTCCTTTTCTTGGGGACCCCTGTCTCCTAACTGTAGGACTGACTCCCCAGGACTTTGGGTTGGGGGGGGGCGCCCTGGGCGACCGCCCCATCTGGGACCAGACTCACCTCTAGGAGGTCATTGCCCAGGATACAATCTAGGGGGAGGTCAGCACTGACTACAACCCTAAACCAGTCAAGGATACCCTCCCTCTCCAGGGGCACTATGGCTACAGGTTTGGAGGTGACCTCCCCTGTGGCTATCCTGACTTTCCTGGTCTCTCCTGGGACATACATGTCTGGGGTCACTAACCGGTCACTCACCATAGTGTGACTGGCACAGGTGTCTCTCAGGCCAGTGGCAGGGATCCCATTCACCTGAATAGGGTGGGAGTGCCTACTCCCACCCTCAGGGATCACCAGCTTACCATCTGGTCCTGTCTCCCAGCTCAATGCTAGGAGGACTTCATCATCTGAGGAGTCCTCCTTCATGGCTACACTGGACAGCCCAGTGCTAACCACCTTCTTTGGACAGGCTGCATCTCCTCTGAAGACACCTGTCTGCTGACAGTCAAAGCAAGCCTTACTGTCCAAGAGCTTTTTTAACCCTGGGTCTCTCTGTCTATGCTTGTCAGAGTGGGAGTGGGATTTACTCTCCTCCTTCTTAGGGTTCTGGGGTACAGAGGGAGTCTCTGTGGTGGGCTTACCACCTCCCTCCTTAGGTTTTTGGGGACCTGACCCCCCCTTCTTGGAGTCTCCCCCCTGGGACTTGGCAACCACCCTGGTTCTCAACCACTCATCAGCTGCCTCCCCTAGCTCTCTAGGGTTGGTCTGCTTAGAGTCCACTAGATGCTGGCGTAACCTTTCTTGGGTACAATTGGTCAAGATGTGCTCTCTCATGATCAGATTGTATAACCCCTCATAAGTATTTACTTTGTTGCCAATAATCCAGCCCTCTAGTGCCTTAAGTGAGGTGTCTACAAAGTCAACCCAAGACTGGGTACTGACCTTCTGGGTGTCCCTGAACTTCATCCTATACTGCTCTGGGGTCAGACCACACTTCTTGGTTACGCACCTCTTCATACTAGGGTATGAATCTGCCTCCTCCCCCCTTAAGGTCAGAAGCCTATCCCTCCCTGAGTTGGGGACCAACTCCCACAAAAGGGAACCCCAGTATTGAGGCCTAACCCTTCTCATTTGGAGTGCCCTCTCAAAGGCCTCCAACCACTTGTCTATATCATCCCCCTCTACATAAGCAGGAACCACCCCCTTGGGTAATCTGGGGCAAAAACCCCTAACCATGGACGCCTCAAGTTCTCTGTCGCTGCCGCCATCTCTTTTCTCTCTCTTTGCCCACTTTTTCTTTTCTAGGGCCAGCTTCTGTGCTTCCAAAGCTATAAATGCTAGCTGGGCCTCCAGCTCTCTCACTCTGAGGGACAGGTTCTCTCCTCCTGAAGTGACCCCCTTCCCTCAACTAGCTTTGGGACTGCCCCTAGTGACTGTATGTAATGAGGACCGGTCTTCCTCATCCTCACTTAGGCTCAGATGCCCTCCCTCCCCTGAGTGGTTAGAGCTAGCATCCTCCCCTACTTCTCCCTCCTCTGGAGTTTCCTTTGGGTCTACCTCTTGGGCCTCAGCCCATGCTGTCAGAGATTTGGGGGGTGATTCTAACCCTGGCGGTCGGTGTTAAAGCGGCGGCCAACCCGCCAACAGGCTGGCGGTAAAAAATCTGGGATTCTGACCCTGGCGGGAACCGCCAACACAGACAGCCACCTTAACACTCCGACCGCCACGGCGGTACAAACAAACAGCGCGGCGGTCACCGCCAACAGACAGGCGGCAGACAATGTACCGCCCACACTATTCCAACTCACCAATACGCCACCTTTTCCGGGGCGGGAGCACCGCCGATAAAAACACGGCGGAAACAGACTACGGACGGGAAAACGCTCACCACTACGCACTCCAGGAGGAAGGAGGACAGCATGGAACCCGAATTAAACATCCTACCTGCTCTCGTCTACCTTCTCATCTACCACGAGTACGAAGTCCGGCGCAGACGACAACGGTGAGTACTGCACCTACGACACACGGGAGGGGGAGGACGAAAGGTTACGGGCACACACATATGCGACCCCCCCCCCCAACTATGTACTCACCAATACAGCGCACCAAGTCACAGTGACACCACCCAAACACCCCTGAAAAATGCTAGGACATAATCATATTTTGAATAAATATTTATGTACCAAAAAGCTCCAGAAAATTAGCGTACAACCATGAAAGATATCCACAACAAAACTAATGACACACACATCAGTGTATAACTGAAGTACCAAGTCCTGCACATCCTACGATTTCAGCATGTCCGTGGGCCAAAGTCTTGAGAAACAAGGGCAAAGCCCACACAGGAGACCTGAGTCCTTTGGAGAGAACACTGCAGGGGCATCAGATGTAAAAACTACAGGCACCTCAGGGGGAAGGGAAGGGGGGGGGCACCACAGCCACATGAGTCCACAACGCCAGATCCACGAGGAGCCACCATGCCCACGGGACCATCCTGGGGAGTGCAAAGCCACAGTCTCTCAATGTCTCTACAGTGGGTGGATTGCCCACTGGACCATCCTGGGGAGTGCAAAGCCACAGTCTCTCAATGTCTCTACAGTGGGTGGGCTGCCCACTGGGCCATCCTGGGGAGTGCAAAGCCACAGTCTCTCAAGTCTCTGCAGTGGGTGGATTGCCCACTGGACCATCCTGGGGAGTGCAAAGCCACAGTCTCTCAATGTCTCTACAGTGGGTGGGCTGCCCACTGGACCATCCTGGGGAGTGCAAAGCCACAGTCTCTCAAGTCTCTACAGTGGGTGGGCTGCCCACTGGACCATCCTGGGGAGTGCAAAGCCACAGTCTCTCAATGTCTCTACAGTGGGTGGGCTGCCCACTGGACCATCCTGGGGAGTGCAAAGCCACAGTCCATCAGGTGGATGACAGTCTCCACTGGTCAATGAGGAGGCATGGTGGGCACAGTGAACCATAAACGGTGTTTGAGACGGCGGTGCCCTGTTCAGCGGTGCTTGAGACGGCGGTGCCCAGCGGAGCGGTGCTTGAGACGGCGGTGCCCAGCGGAGCGGTGCTTGAGAGGAAGGGCCCAGCAGAGCGGTGCTTGAGAAGAAGGGCCCAGCGGAGCGGTGCTTGAGAAGAAGGGCCCAGCGGAGCGGTGCTTGAGAGGAAGGGCCCAGCGGAGCGGTGCTTGAGAGGAAGGGCCCAGCGGAGCGGTGCTTGAGAAGAAGGGCCCAGCGGAGCGGTGCTTGAGAAGAAGGGCCCAGCGGAGCGGTGCTTGAGAAGAAGGGCCCAGTGGAGCGGTGCTTGAGACGGCGGGGCCCAGCGGAGCTGTGCTTGAGACGGCGGGGCCCAGCGGAGCGGTGCTTGAGACGGCGGTGCCCAGCGGAGCGGTGCTTGAGAAGAAGGGCCCAGCGGAGCGGTGCTTGAGACGGCGGGGCCCAGCGGAGCGGTGCTTGAGACGGCGGGGCCCTGTTCAGCGGTGCTCTTCTGCACCGCGGGCCCTGTTCAGCGGTGCCTATCTCCACGGCGGGGCCCTGTTCAGCGTTGCTCTTCTGCACCGCGGGCCCTGTTTAGCGGTGCTCTTCTGCACCGCGGGCCCTGTTCAGCGGTGCCTATCTCCACGGCGGGGCCCTGTTCAGCGGTGCTCTTCTGCACCGCGGGCCCTGTTCAGCGGTGCTCTTCTCCACGGCGGGCCCTGTTCAGCGGTGCTCTTCTCCACGGCGGGGCCCTGTTCAGCGGTGCCTATCTCCACGGCGGGGCCCTGTTCAGCGGTGCTCTTCTGCTCCGCGGGCCCTGTTCAGCGGTGCTCATCCAGCAGGTCAAGGGAGCCAGACCTGGCCTCGACTCCCTGCTCAGTCGCCCTCGGACCGTGACGTTTCTGGACCCTTCGGGGACGGACTCCTGGCCTCCTTAGTGTCCTCCATCCCAGCTGGGATGTGGCATGTGGGGTCCACCTTCTCCGCGCTCCTGCTGCCCTTCCGCTCCTTTGATGGGGCTCTCGGGCCCTTGCCTCCCCTAGATGGTGTGGGTGGTGAAGTGGCCGCACATTGCTCCTTGGGGGCAGCCCTGTCGGTCCTCGCACGGCGGTCCTTGTTTTTGCGGGTCCTCTTGCCGGGGGGGGGGCTGGACGTGTCCTTGCTGCTGATCGATGTGTCACTGCTGGCAAAGGGTGGGCTCCAGAACCCAGGCACAACGGTGACACCCGAAGCTGGGCTGGTGGTGGCTGCGGTGCTCTTGGGACTCTTTGAAGATGGATGGGGGAGCTCATCGGGGGGAAAGAGGTTAAGGTTAGCCAGGAAAAGTTTTTTAGGGCCAAGGTAAAGGGTAGGAGAAGTGGAGATGGAAGTGGAGGTAGAGGAGGTGGTTGTAGGAGAGTCAGGTGTGCTGTCATTGGGTGAAGGTGCTGGTGCTGTAGGCTGTCGTGAGGTGGATGGCTGTTGGGTGAGTGGCTGCCTGCGTTTGTGTGTCTTGGAAGAGGGGGTGACAGACACAGTGGGAGAGGACACAGGGGACGTGTACATGGCAGTGGGGGTGGTGACTGCACGAGTGTGGACTGTACTGGAGGGTGAGGTGGTGATGGAAGCACTGGCTGATGTTGGGGTGCATGCAGGTGTGAGTGTAGACGTCACAGGGAGGGAGGAGGGAGACGAGGAGGAGGGGGACACAGGGGTGGCAGTGGCTGTTGGCATGTCTGCATCTGGGTGTTGCTCGGGTGAGTGTTTGCGGGATCTGTGGTGCTTGTGTTTGGATGAGCTGCTCTTGGGTGTTGAGGTGTGTGCAGGCTGGTCTGATGGTGTGGATGGGATAGGCTGAGGAACAGGAGACAGAGACAGGCTGGAGGCAGTCAGAAGAGGGAGGCTGGAAACAGGGACAATGGCTGCCGTCAGTGCTGAGGCCAGAGCAGTGAACGCTCGTTGATGGGCAGCCTGACCCGAATGAATGCCCTCCAGGTACGCATTGCTCTGTTGCACCTCCCTTTGCACACCCTGGATGGCATTCAAAAGGGTCGTCTGCCCAACAATGAGCGTCCTTACCAGGTCAATGAGCTCCGCACTGAGGGCAGAAGGGGCAACAGGGGCAGGGGCTGAGGTGCCTGGGGCGAAGGAGACGCGCGCCTTCCTGGGTGAACCGGCACGGAGCGAAGACTGAGGGGCTGCTGGGAGGGCGGGGCTGGTGCGCTGGGTGGCGGCTGTACCTGTAGAGGCGGGGGGCACTGATGTTGCCGCCACCCCTAGGGAGCTCCCATCCGAGGACGTGTCGCTTTCGCTGCTATCACCAGCGGTCCCCGTCGTGGTGCTCCCCTCACCCTCCGGATCACTGGTGCCCTCGGTGTCTGTTCCTGGGCCCACCGAGGCCTTGTGTCCTGCAGCTCCCTCGTGCTCCGATGCCATATCTCCTCCGCTTGATGATGCTAATGCACACATGCACAAGAAGATGAAGAGAAAGGGTGGGGGGAGAAAAAAGAAGACCAGGTTGAGTGCATGCAATGTCAACACCGTTGGCGGAGAGGACAGACACAGGTGCCTAATGCACTAAGCCGCGCATTCGGGGTACACTACTCAGTACTACTGACTAAGACAACAGGCCAAGAGACGTCAAACGCGCACATGGGAGATGCTGGACCTTCAATGGCTGTACTTGTCACCCTACCGAGGTGGGGGCCGGGGGCACAGGGCCATGCCTATGGGAGAGGACTACACTACAGAAAGCGCCCTGGCCTAATGTCACCCACAGCCCTCCTCCCCCACCCAGACGCCTCCACTGCGCAGAAAGATAGGAGAATGTGCTGATACTCACCCCCTTGTGTCTGCTGTGATGTCTTAAAGCGCCCATCCAATTCAGGGTAGGCCACCGCCAGGATCCGGGACATCAGGGGGGTCATGGTGCGACTGGCACCCCTCCTAGGTTGGGAGGCCATCCCCAGCAGTGTTTCTGCGGTCTTCCTTGTTCCGTGGCGGATGTCCTCCCACCTCTTGCGGCAGTGGGTGCCCCGTCTGTTGTGGACCCCCAAGGTCCGGACTTCCTTGGCGATGGCACGCCAAATCTCGATCTTCTGATGGGCGCTGACCTATTAGACATGTACAGGGTGGAAAGGAGGAAATCATCAATGACCTGCATGTTAGATGTAATTGGCCCCCCCCCACCCACTTTGCCATATGGCACATGCTCTCATCTGTCGGGCGTTGCACTCCTCATTCGCCCCCCACCCCACCAACTTACATCCACCCCAATCCACACAGGCATAGCCCATTCCATTAGCACCCGGTGTACTCACTTGTTGGTCTGGAGGACCGTAGAGTAGCGCATACTGGGGGAGGACCCCATCCACGAGCTTCTCCAACTCTTCAGACGTGAAGGCAGGGGCCCTTTCCCCAGTCGCAGCAGCCATTGTATCTTCCAGACCGAGGTCACAGCAGCACTTGCAGTATAGGTCCTCTCCTGTGGATGATCAGGTCTCGAGTGATTAAGCAGATAGAAAATGGCGGTCACGTCCGCGGCGGTGCGTACCGCGGCGGTGCGTACCGCGACCGCCGGCGCACTTCGTTATTGGCTCCTGAAACCCATAGGCTTCAATGTTAACCAATGCGGCTTTGCGCCGCGGTCTTCGACCGCCTACCGCCACGGTGTGCCCCGCCAGCGCATTGACCTCACATCCCATTGTCCCACTTCACAGGTCAGGCAGCCGCCATTTTAAGGGCCCACATGGCTTAATTTTGACTGCGACACACAGGCCTAGGCCTTGCATTGCCACACATACACGCCTTTCAACCCATTGCCATTCTTTAACTGTGCAAGCTGTCTGTACGTACCTGTGGTTTGGCTGACTTTGTGCTCCATGTTGTCCTTCCTAGGCACCGTCCGCTGGGACTTGCGATGAGAAGGAGGAATCCTCGCGTGTACCGACCGCTGGTGGACCTGTCGACAATGGAAGAACGCCATATAATACTTCGATACAGACTTGACCGTGCCACTATCCATGAACTGTGTGCCCAGCTGGAGCCAGCCCTGATGTCCCCCATCCGCCAACCCACAGGGATTCCCCCTCTGGTGCAGGTTTTGTCAGTCCTCCATTTTTTGGCCAGTGGGTCATTCCAGACCACAGTGGCCATGTCATCTGGAATGTCTCAGCCTATGTTTTCTAAGATTTTGAGCAGAGTGTTGTCTGCCCTGATGAAACTCATGCGGAGCTACATCATTTTCCCCGAGGAGGGTGACTTGCCTACAGTGAAGGGTGATTTCTATGCCCTTGGACATATCCCCAACATCATTGGTGCCATTGATGGGACCCATGTGGCTTTGGTACCCCCAAAAGACGATGAGCAGGGGTACCGAAACAGAAAAAATTATCATTCGATGAATGTCCAGGTGGTCTGTTTGGCTGACCAGTACATCTCCCATGTAAATGCCAAGTTCCCATGGTCAGTGCATGACGCGTATGTGATGCGAAATAGCAGCATCCCCTATGTGATGGAGCAGCTACAGAGACAACGTGTGTGGCTAATAGGTGACTCTGGTTACCCCAACCTGCCGTGGCTACTGACCCTAGTAAGGAATCCCCGGACAAGGGCAGAGGAACGCTACAATGAGGCCCATGGGCGTACTAGGAGGGTGATTGAGCGAACCTTTGGACTCCTGAAGGCCAGGTTTAGGTACCTGCATATGACTGGTGGATCCCTAATGTACTCACCAAAGAAGGTGTGCCATATCATCGTGGCCTGCTGTATGCTTCACAACCTGGCTTTGCGACGCCAGGTGCCTTTCCTGCAGGAGGATGGTCCAGATGGTGGTGTTGTAGAAGCCGTGGAGCCTGTGGAGAGTGAAGAGGAGGAAGACTCAGAGGACGACACAGACAATAGGGATAGAGTGATACAACAGTATTTCCAGTGACACCCAGGTAAGAATCACCCACGCCATTTCCCAATTGCTTCTAGCCTCCTGCATCTGTACTTTCTGTAGTTCCCCACAGATGTTTTTCAGTAATTTTTGCCTTTCCCTTCCCTTCTCAGTGCTGTCTGACTCAGTACCTGACTTCTGCTTGGTTCGCCCATGAAATACAGCGTATTGACATTGGTATGTTGTCATGACTAATTGACAGAACAGAAATTGAACAGTAATATGTAATACATTTGTTAATAAGACAGCATGACTCAAAACAGATTAGTGTGCAAAATGTGATTTATTTACAGTGCTAGATATCGGTACATGTGATTCTAAGGGTGATGGGTGGGGGTGGAGGAATATCCATGGCAGAGTCCAGTTCTCAGTCTCACAGGTGCATTGTTCTTTTGCCTGTGGAAGGATGGAGCATAGGCAGTTCATGGTTGGACAGGGTGGCAATGTGGGACAGTGGGAAGAGTTCAGGGGGTATGTCCTGCTGGCGGGGGTCTTGACATCCTACTCTGTCTTTTTCTTTGGTCTCAGGCTCCTCTTACGGGGTGGTTGTTCTTCAGCAGGAGGTGGGGTTCTGGGGGGCTGTCGAGGTGTTGGGACCTCCTGTCCACTAGCGCCGGCGGAGGTGGTAGGCTGTTCCTGGTCCGGCCTAGTGACAGGGGCCCTGTGTGGTGCACCATGGTCCCGCAACGCGTCCTCTATCTTGTGGAGGGCCAGGACGATGGTCCCCATTGCGGTCCCGATGATTCTCAGCTCCTCCCTGAACCCCATGTAGCGTTCTTCCTGCTGTGCCTGGATCTCAGTGAACCTGGCCAGTACCGTCGCCATCGTTTCTTGGGAGTGGTGGTATGCCCCCATGATGGTGGTGAGGGCATCTTGGAGAGTGGGTTCCCTGGGCCTCTCCTCCCCCCCCTGTCGCACAGCAGCCCTCCGAGCTGCCCGGTTTCCCCCGGCCTCTGTCCCCTGGCCGGTGTGCCCGCTCCCACTGCCCCCAGGTCCCTGTTGTTGTTGGGGTGTTGGGTTAGCCTGGGTGCCCTGTAGTGGCGGACACACCACTGATTGAGCTGTCCTAGAGACAGAGGCATGGGCCCGCTGGGTGGGAGCTGTGCTGGTGTCGGCAGAGGGGGTCTGGTGTGGCCTGTGGCTGCCTGAGGGGAACCGACTGCCCAGAGGTCCCCGATGGTCCGGGCTGGTCATCAGGTTCACTGTCGACAGAGCTGCTATCCTCAGTGTGGGCCTGTTCCGGTGGTGGGATGGACACTTCTGGACCCTCCTGGCTGGTGTGTTGTCGTTCGGGTCCTGCATGGGGTAAGAGAGTTTGGTTATTGTTTCTGTGTGTGCAATAGCGTGCGTGTTATGGGTGCCCTTGTTCCCCAGTGCAGGCATTCCCTTGAGGGAGGTGTTGTGAGGGTATTTAGTGGGGGGGAGGGGTTAGTGCAGTGGTCATGCATAGGTGATGGGTGCCCATGATTTGTGTTGGCATGCAGGAGTTGGTGTTGGGATGGGTGGGTTGTGCTGGTGAGACATTGTCAGGGAGGATATGTGCTGGGGGGTTGGGGGTGAGGGTGGGGGTGTGGGTTGGCATGCTGGTGGGGTGGGGGGGATATAGTAGTTGAGATGGGACTTACCAGAGTCCATTCCTCCGGCTACTCCTGCGAGGCCCTGAGGATGCAGGATGGTCAAGACCTCTTGCTCCCACTATGTAAATTCGGGAGGGGTGGGTGGGGGTCCGCCGCCAGTCTTCTGGACCGCGATGTTGTGCCTGGAGACCATCGATCGGACCTTCCCCCGTAGGTCGTTCCATCTTTTGCGGATGTCCTCCCTATTCCTGGGATGCTGTCCCACCGCGTTGACCCTGTCCACGATCCGCTGCCATAGCTCCGCCTTCCTGGCTATACTGGTGTGCTGCACCTGCGAGCCGAAGAGCTGGGGTTCCACTCTTAGGATTTCCTCCACCATGACCCGGAGTTCTTGGTCCGAAAAGCGTGGGTGCCTTTGGGGTGCCATGGGGTGGTGTGGGTGAGGTGTGGGGTGGTGTATGTGATGAGGAGTGTGTTGGTGAGTGGTGCTTTGTGCTACTATGTGGTGTGTGTGATGGTGTAGTGTGCCTCAGTGTGTCTTGCTATGGATTGTCTGCTGTGTCTCTCTCTCCTTCTCTCAGTAATTATGGTCGCAGGGGTTTGTGGGTGATGTGGGTGTGTGTTTTATAGTTGGTTGATTGTGTGGGAGTGGTGTGTGTATGTGTATCAGGTGTGTGTATTTCAAATTGTCCAATGTGGCTGTGTTTTGGTGATGTGTGTGTATTCTGACCGCGGCGGTGTGTACCGCCAATGGAATACCGTGTTTGAATGACCGCCGTGTGGATTCGTGGGTCGTAATGGCATGGGCGTATTTCTGTTGGCGTGACGGTGGAGGTTTGGTCATCTCCAGTTTATCGCTGCCCGCCGATGTGGCGGGCTGCAGTGGAGGAAGGATTTTTGGAGGTTTGGCCGTTGTGGGTCAGAATGACCGTGGCGGTTGACCGCGGCCGCCGCGGTGTTATGGCGGTCTTCTGACCGGCGGTAAGGGCATTTTACCGCCGAGGTCAGAATCACCCCCTTGATCAGGACATGCTTCCTGAGGTCAGTGGTTGCAGGCAAAGCTCTTTCAGTACACAACCCCCTAAGCTGGACTACTGTCAGTGTGGGTAGGCTAGCCAGATCAAGCTCCATGGTTCCCTAGTTTTGTGTCAACAAAAACGTTTTGCAAAAATTGGAAACAAGAATTTAGAAAAATCACAAAAATTCAATAATTGAAATTAATCCAAATTAAAAATTAAAAACAAGTTTTGCACTAGGACAATTTAAAGGATTTTTAATTTGTTTTACTTAAAACTGTAACATGATACTGAACACAAGTACAGGATCCCACCACTGCTCACCAAAAATGTTGGAAAATGGGTTATTGGTAAGTGCAGGTAGGTACCTACACGTAGCAATAGGCCACTAACCTCCACTTAGGTCCAGTTAGGTCTCAGTAAATTAAACCCAGCTCAACCCTTGGTAGGTTGGCAACGAGCGTCAAGGCTTAACTTAGGAGACAGAGTGTAAAGCATTCAAATATCACAAAACAGTAATTAAATAAAACACAGGAAACAGTTTAAAAATCCAAAACCAATTTATAAAAATAGATAAAATTGTTATCTTTAAAATGACACCACAACAAATAAAATCAGAGAAGGGAAACCGGAGATATGAATTTTTAAAGAATTATTATTTTTTTAGCGCCTAGAAACAAAAAGCACCAATCGGGTCATCTGGTTGCACCTCGGCAGGGGCAAAGTCAAAGTTTCAGGCCGACCGCGATGGAGCCCTGCTCGGCTACAGGGCGCGGGAGGCCTCGGTTAAAAGTTTACCTTCACACTTAGGGGGTTATTCTAACTTTGGAGGAGGTGTTAATCCGTCCCAAAAGTGACGGAAAAGTGACGGATTTACCACCAGCCGTATTACGAGTCCATTATATCCTATGGAACTCGTAATACGGCTGGTGGTATATCCGTCACTTTACCATCACTTTTGGGACGGATTAACACTCCTCCAAAGTTAGAATAACCCCCTTAGTCTCTTTTTCGAAGATTTTCTTCAGCGGGACGAACCTGCCAGTCCAGTCCGACCTCCTGGAGCCATTCTCCGAATACGCGATGCTGGAATCCTCAGAGATTTTCCAGCTGGAATCCTCCGAGATTTTTACCTTCGGACTTAGTCGTTTTTTCGATGTGAAAATCCTTCGACCGGGGTAAACCTGGATCTTGATCCGACGTCCATGGAGCCCTCCTCGGATACGCTGGCTGGGAGGTCCCGGTCAACTTTTTACCTTCGGACTTAGGTGGTCATTCTGACCTCAGCGGTAAAAGGCGCCTACCGCCGGTCAGAAATCCTCCATAATTCCGCTGCGGTCGCGGTAACCCGCCACGGTCATTCTGACCCGCAGCAGCCAAACCTCCGAAAATCCGACAGCCACAACAGACCGCCAGACCAGCGGTCGGCGGAAAAGTGGAGGTGACCAAACCTCCACCGTCACGCCAACAGAAATACGCCCATGCCATTACGACCCACGAATCCACGCGGCGGTCTTTCAAACGCCGTTTTCCATTGGCGGTACACACCGCCGCGGTCAGAATACACCCAAACGAACAAAACTCAGCCACATTGGACGATTTGAATTCCACACACCTGATACACATACACACACCACTCCCACACACACAATACAATATAAAACACACACCCACATCACCCACAAACCCCTTCGACCAAAATCCGAAAAGAAGCACAGAGAGACACATCAGCGATCACAGAATACCATCACACAGAGGCACACTACACCATCACCCACACAATATCCACACACAAAACAACACACACCACCACACTCAACACACTTAACTACACATACTCCACCCCACACATCATACACTCCACTCCATGGCACCCCAAAGACACCCCCGCTTCTCAGACGAAGAACTCAGGGTCATGGTGGAGGAAATCGTTTGGGTAGAGCCCCAGCTCTTCGGCACACAGGTCCAATACACCAGCATTGCCCGGAGGACGGAGCTATGGCAGAGGATTGTCGACAGGGTCAACGCTGTGGGACAGCACCCCAGAAATAGGGAAGACATCAGGAAGCGATGGAACGACCTACGGGGGAAGGTGCGTTCCATGGTATCCAGGCACAACATCGCCGTGCAGAAGACTGGCGGAGGACCCCCACCTCAACCCCCACAATTTACAACATGGGAGGAGGAAGTCTTGAACATCCTGCATCCTGACGGCCTCGCAGGAGTCGGCGGAGGAATGGATTCTGGTAAGTTGAAGCTTCACTACTGATTCCCCCCCACCTGCATGCCAAATCATACCCCAACCCTCACCCCCATCCTCGAACCCCACCCCCACCCCCACCCCCACCCTCACCCCCACCCCCATCCTCACCCCCACCACCATCCTCACCCCCACCCCCAGCACACCTATTCCCTGCCAATGTTTCACCATCACAACCCACACATCCCAAAACCCAGGCCTGCATGCGTCCACTAAGCATGGACACCCATCACCAAAGCATGCCAAATGCATATACACATCCCCCCCACAAGCCACCCTCACCAAAGCCCCCACACACGAATGCCAGCACTTGGGGACACGGGAACCCATAGATACACCCATATGGCACACATTGAAACTATAACCATACCTCTATACCCCTGCAGGACCCGACCGCCAACACACCGCCACGGAGGGCCCAGAATTCTCCACACCCCCCACCCAAGAGGCCGTCAGCGATGACAGCAGCTCTGTCGACCTGGACACTGATGACCAGCCCGGACCATCGGGGACCTCTGGACAGTCGGTTCCCCTAACACAGGCACAGGCCACTACAGACCCAAACCCCTCTGGGAACACCAGCACAGCTCCCACCCAGCGGGCCCATGCCTCTGTCTCCAGGGTGCGTCAATCTGCGGTGTGTCTACCACTACAGGGCACCCAGGATAACCCACCACCCCAACAACAACAGGGACCTGGGGGCAGTAGTAGTGGGCACACCGGCCAGGGGGCAGAGGCCCAGGGAAACAGGGCAACTCGGAGGGCAGCTGTGCGACAGGGGGGGGACGGGCCCAGGGAACCCACTCTCCACGAGGCCCTCACCACCATCATGGGAGCATACAACCGCTCCCAGGAGACGATGGCGACGGTACTGGCCCGGTTCCAGGAGATCCAGGTACTGCAGGAGGAACACTATCGGGGGTACAGGGAGGACATCAGAGCCCTCACCTCCACCCTGGTTACCATGGTAGGGCTGCTGCAGGACCTCATCAACACCAGGACGGACACTCAACAACAACAAAGGGCCCCTGCCACTAGCCTGGACCAAGAACAGCCAACCACCTCCGCCGGCGCTAGTGGACAGGAGGCCCCCGCACAACAGCAGCCCACCAGACCCCCACCTCCTGCAGGAGAAGAACCACCCCGCAAGAGGGCCCTGAGATCTCGCAAGAAGACAGAGTAGGATGTCAAGACCCCCGCCAGCAAAGGATACCACCTGATGTCATCCCACTGTCCCACATTGTCACCCTGTCCATCCTTGAACTGCCCATGCTCCATCTCTCCACAGGCCTATGGACAATGCACCTGTGTGACTGTTACTCTGGACTCTGCCATGGACATTCCTTCACCATAGCCCCCACCCACTTGAAACCACACATCCCATTTTGAGCACTGAAATAAACACCTATTTTGCACAAAACTATCTGGAGTCTGGCTGTGATTTCAAAATATTGTAATTGACATGACAGTGCAAATATGTCCTTGTACATAGTGAAGTCAACAAACAGCTGCCACAAAGCTGTAGTCCATGGGGAAACGAAGCACAGGACTCGTAGTGGGGACCCCAGATCTGAAATAGGGAGGGAAAAGCCACAACTCAGTCATCATACACTGGGGCAAATAGACAGGCAGCAGAGATGCAGGAGAGTAGTTCACATTTACTAAATTATGTTTGAATTGTTACCTGTGTCCTATTGGAAGTACTGTTCAATGATTCTGTCCCTGTTGTCTGTTTCAGCCCCGTCGTCTTCCTCCTCTTCAATCTCCACAGGTTCCACAGCTGCCACACCACCACCATCTGGACCATCCTCCTGCAGGAAAGGCACCTGGCGGCGCAAAGCCAGGTTGTGAAGCATGCAGCAGGCCACGATGATGTGACACACCTTCTTAGGTGAGTACATTAGGGATCCACCTGTCATATGCAGGCACCGAAACCTGGCCTTCAGGAGGCCGAAGGTGCGTTCGATCACCCTCCTAGTACGCCCATGGGCCTCATTGTACCGTTCCTCTGCCCTGGTCCGGGGATTCCTTACTGGGGTCAGTAGCCACGACAGGTTGGGGTACCCAGAGTCCCCCAATAGCCATACACGGTGTCTCTCTAGCTGTTCCATCACGTAAGGGATGCTGCTATTCCTTAGGATGTAGGTGTCATGCACTGACCCAGGGAATTTGGCATTTACATGCGAGATGTACTGGTCAGCCAAACACACCACCTGGATGTTCATGGAATGGTAACTTTTTCTGTTCCTGTACACCTGCTCCCTGTCTCTTGGGGGAACCAAAGCCACATGGGTCCCATCAATGGCACCAATGACGTTGGGAATATGTCCAAGGGCATAGAAATCACCCTTCACTGTAGCCAATTCGCCCACCTCAGGGAAAAGGATGTAGCTCCTCACGTATTTCATCAGGGCAGACAACACTCTGGATAACACCTTCGAAAACATGGGCTGAGACATCCCAGAAGCAATTCCCACTGTTGTCTGAAATGACCCACTTGCCAAGAAATGGAGTACTGACAGGACCTGCACCAGAGGGGGAATCCCTGTGGGTTGGCGGATGGGGGACATCAGGTCGGGCTCCAGCTGGGCACACAGTTCTTGTATAGTGGCACGGTCAAGCCGGTAGGTCAGGATAATGTGGCGTGCTTCCATTGTCGACAGGTCCACCAGCGGCCTGTACACAGGAGGATTAATCCGTCTCCTCGCCAAACCCAGCGGACGGTGCCTAGGAAGGACAACATGGAGCACACAGTCAAGCAACCCACAGGTACGTACTCACAGCTTGCACAGTAAACGATTCTCTATGCAGTGAATGGCGTGTCTGAGTGGCTATGCAAGGCCTAGGCCTGTGTGACGCAGTTGAAATTGAGCCATGTGGACCCTCGAGATGGCGGCTGCCTGACCTGTGAAGTGTGACAATGGGATGTGAGGTCAATGCGCTGGCGTGGCACACCGCGGCGGTCGGCGGTCGAAGACCGCGGCGCGAAGCCGCATTGGTTAACATTGAAGCCTATGGGTTTCAGGAGCCAATGGCGAAGGGCGCCGGCGGTGGCGGTACGCACCGCCGCGGTACGCACCGCCGCGGATGTGACCGCCATTTTCTATCTACTTATTCACTTGCGACTTGAACTTTCACAGGAGAGGACCTATACTGCAAGTGTTTCTGTGACCTCGGTCTGGAAGGGACAATGGCTGCTGCGCCTGGGGAAAGGGCCCCTGCCTTCACTGGAGAAGAGTTGGAGAAACTTGTGGATGGGGTCCTCCCCCAGTATGCGCTACTCTACAGTCCTCCAGACCAACAAGTGAGTTTAATTCAATATGGATTTGGGGCCACTGGCTGGCTTGGGGGCCTGGCGGGGGGCCTGGCGGGGATGGGGGGCATGTTGGGCCTGGCGGGGGGCCTGGCGGGGATGGGGGCATGTTGGGCCTGGCGGGGGCATGGCGGGGGGCCTGGCGGGGATGGGGGGCATGTTGGGCCTGGCGGGGGGCATGGCGGGGGGCCTGGCGGGGGGCATGGCGGGGGGCCTGGCGGGGATGGGGGGCATGTTGGGCCTGGCGGGGGGCATGGCGGGGGGCCTGGCGGGGATGGGGGGCATGTTGGGCCTGGCGGGGGGCATGGCGGGGGGCCTGGCGGGGATGGGGGGCATGTTGGGCCTGGGGGGGGGCCTGGAGGGGGGCCTGGCGTGGATGGGGGTGTTGGGCCACTGGCAACGAAAATGCAGACAAACTTGAACGTGGTATTTCTCCCTCCCTGTACGTGTCACATAGGTCCGCGCCCATGAGAAGATCGGGATTTGGCGTGCCATCGCCAAGGAAGTCCGGACCCTGGGGGTCCACCATCGACGGGGCACCCACTGCCGCAAGAGGTGGGAGGACATCCGCCGCGGGACCAAGAAGACCGCTGAGTCTCTGCTGGGGATGGCCTCCCAACGTAGGCGGGGTGCCTGCCGTCAACTGACCCCCCTGATGTTCCGGATCCTGGCGGTGGCCTACCCTGATTTGGATGGGAGCGTGAGGGCAGCACAGCAGACACAAGGGGGTGAGTACAAGCATTATCTACTCTGTTGTCGCGCAGTGGAGGTGTCTGGGTGGGGGAGGAGGGCTGGGGGTCACCCTAGGCCAGGGCGATATCTGTAGGCTGGGCACCCCCGTAAGCCCCTGTGTCCCCAGCCACCACCCTCAGTAGTGTGTCAGTACAGCCATCCCTGGGCCGTGTCATCCATGGGTGCAGTTGTCAACTCTAGGCGTGTAGGGCATGTTCCACGGAATGCGTAGCGGACCCCAAGTGCGCAACTTAGTGCAGGGGGCATCTGTGTCTGTCATGTCCGCTAACTGTACCGGTGATCCATGTACTCAAAATCTCTTTATTTCTCTCTCCCCCCCCCTTTTTGTTTGTCTTTCTGTGCTTGTGTGCATCAGCATCATCAGGCGGAGGAGAAGTGGCATCGGGGCAGGAGGGAGCTGCATCTAACATGGCCCGGGGGGCCATGCCACAGAGTCTGACTGGACCAGTGAGACGGAGGGCGAGGGGAGCTCCACAACGGGGACGACTGGACCCTGCAGCGACACGGACACGTCCTCAGAAGGGAGCTCCCTTGCGGGGGTGGCACCATCCGTGCCCCCCGCCATTACAGGTACAGCCGCCACCCAGCGCACCATCTCCGCCCTCCCAGCAGCCCCTCAGCGTTCGCCCCGTGCCCGCTCTGCCAGGAAGCCGGGCATCTCCTTCGCCCCAGGCACCTCAGGCCCTGCCCCTGTTACCCCCGCTGCCCTCAGTGAGGAGGTCATTGACCTCCTCCGAACGCCCATTGTTGGGCAGACTACCCTTTTGAATGCCATCCAGGGGGTGGAGAGGGAGGTTCATCGCAGCAATGCGTACCTGGAGGGCATTCATTCGGGTCAGGCTGCCCATCAGCGATCGTTCCAGGCTCTGGCCTCAGCACTGACGGCAGCCATTGTCCCTGTCTCCTGCCTCCCTCTACTAACTCCCTCCTCCCAGTCTCCTGTTCCTCTGCCTGTCCCACCCACACCATCAGACCAGCCTGCACACACCTCAACACCCAAGAGCAGCTCATCCAAACATAAGCACCACAGATCACGCAGACATTCACACAAGCAACATTCCGATGCAGACATGCCAACAGTCACTTCCACCTCTGTGACCCCCACCTCCTCGTCTCCCTCCTCCCTCCCTGTGACGTCTACACTCACACCTTCATTCACCTCACCATCAGCCAGTGTTTCCATCACCAGCATACCCTCCACTACAGTCCGCACACGTGCAGTCACCACCCCCACTGCCATTTACACGTCCCCTGTGTCCTCTCCCACTGTGTCTGTCACCCCCTCTTCCACACCACACAAACGCAGCCACCCACCCACCCAACAGCCATCCACCTCACGACAGCCTCCCGCTCCTCCACCTGCACCCAAAGACAGCAAACTTGTCTCGCCTACAACCACATCCTCTCCCTCCACTCCCATACCCACTGTACCTACCACTATCCATTGTCCCAAGAAAATCTATCTCTCTACTGCTACCTTCTTTCCTGACCCTGAGCCCCCCCCTCCTTCTCGTCGGGGTAAAAAGAGCACCTCAGCCACCACCAGCCCTGCAGCCCCCTTGACAAGGGTGCAGGGGTATTGGAGCCCACCAGCCCGCAGGTCTGGATCTTCGCCCAGCAGCAAGGGGACAGCCAGCCCACCCCCTGGGAAGAGGAGCAGAAGGCGGAAGGGCCGCCGCCGGAGCCCGGATTCGATATCCCCCCAGGACACTAGCCAGCCACCGTCAACAGCCACAGCTCCAAAGGGAGGAAAGGGCCACAGACTCCCGACTAAGGAGTGCAAGGGCAGCAAGGCGGAGAAGTCAGGCAGCAGGCCTGCTGCCCATGGAGGACCCGTCACAGCTGCCCAGGAGGAGCCCGCAACCCCCATAGCCGCTGCCCCGGGAGGAACCGGCACAGCTGCCCCGGGAGAGCCCACCACCCCCATAGCCACTGCCCAGGGAGGACCCAGCCCAGCTGGCCAGGAGGGCCCCACCACCCACAGCCCAGGTGGGCATTGAAGGAGCACCATCCCCGCTGCCCAGGAGGGCACCACCAGGCAATGAGCAGTTGGCCATAGAATGTCCGCCGTCTCCAGCACCGCTCCGCTGGGGACCGCCGTCTCAAGAACCGCTGAACTGGGCCCTTCAAGGCAAGAACCGCTGAACTGGGCCCCGCCGTCTCCAGCACCGCTCCGCTGGGGACCGCCGTCTCAAGAACCGCTGAACTGGGCCCTTCAAGGCAAGAACCGCTGAACTGGGCCCCGCCGTCTCCAGCACCGCTCCGCTGGGGACCGCCGTCTCAAGAACCGCTGAACTGGGCCCTTCAAGGCAAGAACCGCTGAACTGGGCCCTGCCGTCTCCAGCACCGCTCCGCTGGGGACCGCCGTCTCAAGAACCGCTGAACTGGGCCCCGCCGTCTCCAGCACCGCTCCGCTGGGGACCGCCGTCTCAAGAACCGCTGAACTGGGCCCTTCAAGGCAAGGACCGCTGAACTGGGCCCTTCAAGGCAAGGACCGCTGAACTGGTCCCTTCCAGGCAGGAACCGCTGGCCCTTTGGCAGACGTGGCAGGGCAGGATCTGTCTCGGGCAGGGCTGCAGGATGTCCTCTGGCCAACATGCCTCCTCCAGTGGCAGTGGAGTCTGTTATGGACTGTATGGACTGTGGCTTTGCTCTCCCCAGGATGGCCCAGTGGGCAGGCCACCCACTGTATGGACTGTATGGACTGTGGCTTTGCTCTCCCCAGGATGGCCCAGTGGGCAGGCCACCCACTGTATGGACTGTATGGACTGTGGCTTTGCTCTCCCCAGGATGGCCCAGTGGTCATGGAGTCCCCTCGTGGATCTGGCGTCGTGTACTCAAGTGGCTGAGGTGCCCCCCCTTCCCTTCCCCCTGAGGTGCCTGTCCTTTTTTCTTTCTGATGCCCCTGCAGTGTTCTCTCCGTGGAGTTCTTGTCGTGGGACTGGGCCTTGCCCCTTTGCTCAGGACCCCTGTGGTCCACGGACAGTGGTTGGACTGCATTTAGTAGATGTCTATATTTTGTACATAGTTTATTTATTTATTGGGATTACTGCTGTCCATTTTTCAATATATCTGCCCGTTTAAGATCTCTTCTTTTGGTCTTTGCATTATTTCGGAGGGGGGGGTTTGTGGGTTGTGACAGTGATCTGTGGGAATGCATTGATGTGTGTGTTGTAGTGGGTGTGGGTGGGTGGGTGTGTGCCGGTAATCTTTTCCCTCCCCTGTGTCGTAGGTGCAGTACTCACCGATGTCTTCCGCGCCGCCGGGCGTGCTCCTGGTACAGGAGCAGGTATAGGAGTGCGGGGATGACCTGCAACTCGGGTTCCATACTGCCGGAATCTCGCGTGGAGTATGTGGAGGTGAGCGTTTTCCCGTTCGTAGTCTGTTTCCGCCGTGTTTTTATCGGCGGTGCTCCCGCCCCGGAAAAGGTGGCGGATTGGTGGGTCGTGATAGGGTGGGCGGTACTTTGTCTGCCGCCTGGCTGTTGGCGGGGACCGCCGCGCTGTTTGTTTGTTCCGCCGTGGCGGGCGGAGTGTTAATGCGGCGGGCTGTGTTGGCGGTTCCCGCCAGGGTCAGAATTGCATATTTTGGACCGCCGGCCTGTTGGCGGATTGGCCGCCGCTTTATCACCGACCGCCAGGGTCAGAATGAGGGCCTTAGTCTCTTTTTCAGAGATTTTCTTTACCGGGACGAACCAGCAAATCCGGCTGGGTCGCGGTTGGGGCAAGCTAGCTAGAGTTGCCGCGGCGGGTCGGTCCCTCTATGGAGCTTTTTTACAAAAGTTCTCCAAACTTCTCCAAACTTCTGGGGCTTCTTCCAGATGTCCTTTTAAGGTTCTTTTGAGGTCCGCAGCTCACCCCAAGGGTCCAGAAGTTCTGAGATGGTCCTTGGGGGGTGCGGACTACAACTCCCAGAATGCACCTGGCACAAACTCCTTTTTGGCCGCTGGACAGTGGTCAGCTGGTCGCTTTCTTCAGAAGTTGGTGCAGGGGACTCTGGATAGCAATTTTTCACATGTAGCAAACAGGGAGTCCCTCCTTGAACCAGCTGAAGCCAGGAAAAGTCCTTCTTGTGGTGAAGCCCAAGTGTGCAGCTGGTGCAGTCCTTCTGAGTGCAGGTTCCAGGTGCCTGCCAGGGGTCCAGCAGGGCAGTCCTTCTTCTTCTGTTGTTCTTCCTTGTTGGATGTGGTAGGGAACTGAGGTGTGGGTGCAGGTCTGCCAGTTTTATCCTTGCTCCTGGATGAAAAGCAGGGGGGTCCTGGTTGTCCAATCAGGTGCAAGGTCCTTCCCCCTGTGATAACCACTTCCTGTGAAGTGTGGCAAAAATCAATCCCAGGAGGCAACATTCTCTAAAAATCCATCACGGCTGAATCATATTTTTGGAGGTTACATCTGGCTTCATCATAAACACACCCCTCTCCTGCCCTCTCCTTATCTAATCAAGGGGGAACCTAGTTGTCTGGGGTTGCAGGATGTGGGGGTGTTGCTGGTTGCTCCAAATGTCCTTCTCTGCCTTTGAAGACCAGTTTGGCAGCCCTCCCCCTTCCTGCCTCACCATCTGCTGAGGGGAGATTCCTTCCCACAGGCACATTCCTTTGTGTGAAGCCAGGCCACTTCACACCTCATCAAGGCAGCTTGGCCAAGCTGCTAGAGGCTGCCCAATCAGAGCACAGCAGCAAAAACAATGCAGGGCTGAAATTGGCAACTTTTCAGGTAAAGTTTAAAACTCTTTACCTGAACAAGTTATATTAAATCCAACAACTGGAAGTTGTGGGATTTATTACAACAATTAATTTGATACCAAATTCTTGGTATGCATCATTTAAGGAGACTTTAAAAATTAAAATAAAGTCTCCCCATTCTAGCCTATGAAGGCCATTTACTACAATGAGGGAAAAACAAATTTGGCTGTTTTTAACTCACCAGGGCTTATAAAACTATTTTTATAAAGTCCCTGCTTATAGTTACATGGCACCCAGCCCTAGGGGCACATAGGGCACACCTTAGGGGTGACTTATATGTAAAAATAAGGTTGTTTAAGACGTGGGAACTACTTTTAATTCCAAAGTCGAATATGCATATAACTTTAATTTAAAAGCAGCCAGCAAGGCAGGCCTGCCTTTAAAATGACACTGGGCACCTCAGCAGTGCACCTATGGGTGCACCAGCTATGCTGTGGTCCCTAAACCTACATGCCCTACCATATACTAAGGACTTATAGGTAGGTTAACTTAGCCAATTATAATTAGCCTAATTTGCGTATCCATTTTACACAGAGCACAGGCCCTGGGACTAGTTAGCAGTACCCAGGGCACCATCAGAGTCAGGAAAACACCAGCAAAAAGTGGAAAATGGGGGCAAAAAGTTAGGGGGCCTCTGCAATCAGCCCTGTTTTCTCACACCTCTCCTTGGTGACAATGGCAAGCTTACCTGTAGGATACGTGGAACACACAGGCGGTGATTCTAACCGCGGCGGGCGGCGGTCGCCGCCCGCCATGCGGTTACCGCCAAATGACCGCACCGCGGTCACAAGACCGCGGCGGCCATTCTGGCTTTCCCGCTGTGCTGGCGGGCGACCGCCAAAAGGCCGCCCGCCAGCACAGCAGGAAAGACCCAGCAACGATGAAGCCGGCTCCGAATGGAGCCGGCGGAGTTGCTGGAGTGCGACGGGTGCAGTAGCACCCGTCGCGAATTTCAGTGTCTGCTAGGCAGACACTGAAATTCCTTTTGGGGCCCTCTTACGGGGGCCCCTGCAGTGCCCATGCCATTGGCATGGGCACTGCAGGGGCCCCCAGGGGCCCCGCGGCACCCCCTACCGCCATCCTGTTCCTGGCGGGAGACCCGCCAGGAACAGGATGGCGGTAGGGGGTGTCAGAATCCCCATGGCGGCGGAGCGCGCTCCGCCGCCATGGAGGATTCTCAAGGGCAGCGGAAAGTCGGCGGGACACCGCCGACTTTCCGTTTCTGGCCGCGGCTGAACCGCCACGGTCAGAATGCCCAGCGGTGCACCGCCAGCCTGTTGGCGGTGCTACCGCGGTCATTCGCCCTGGCGGTTTTTACCGCCAGGGTTAGAATGACCCCCACAGTGTAGGAGGCTGGCCTGGTGTGTAGTAGGTACCTATAGTACTTACACATTATACCAGGTCCAGTAATCCCGTATTAGTTTAGTGTAGGCAGAGTCTAGAAGCCAGGGTCTCTAGAGGTAGTTGTGGATGAGCAGTCAAAGCTTATCTAGGAGACATGGAATACCACTGTAGTCACACAGTACTCAAACACATTAAAGAAAACACTCAGGGGGTTATTCTAACTTTGGAGGAGGTGTTAATCCGTCCCAAAAGTGACGGAAAAGTGACGGATTTACCACCAGCCGTATTACGAGTCCATTATATCCTATGGAACTCGTAATACGGCTGGTGGTATATCCGTCACTTTACCGTCACTTTTGGGACGGATTAACACTCCTCCAAAGTTAGAATAACCCCCTCAGTGTTACAAAAATAAAGGTACTTTATTTTGGTGACACAAATACCAATAATACCATGGAGACTATACTCCCTTAGGAGGTAAGTAATACACAAATTATATACACTAGTATGAAGAAATAGACAAAAAAAATCACAATAGTGAGAAATTGACCTAGGGGGAGCACAAACCATATGCTAAGAAAATGGAATGCGAAAGGTGGTCCCCCACCTGGGCAAGTGTAGTGTGTAGGTGGGGAGCTGGGAATACTAGAAAAGCACAAAGGTAAGTAGCAAAACCCACCATAGCAGCCAGGAAAACAGGGGTAAATCATAGTAAGTTTCCCAGATCACACACAGAAATTAGAAGAAGAATTATGCAAAACCCAGAAGAGACTGCAAGACTCCAACAGTGGATTCCTGGACAAGAAGACCTGTGGAAGAAGGGGACCAAGTCCAAGAAGCACTGACGAGTCCAGGAAGAACAGGAGCCCCTGCTAACCTGGATGAAGGTGCAAAAGGAGAACCACCGGTGGAGAAGAAAAGTCAGTACTGCACCCAAGAAGATGAAGTCGGGTTCCTGGAGGGTACAAGTGATGTCCCACGCCGGATGGAGCTTTGACACATGCAAAGCTTGCTGGTTAACGGAAAATGGCACTGCCAGGGACCAGGAAGGACCAGGTGGACTCTACCAAGGAGGGGGAGTCAGAAGGGGCCCTCAGCAACACAGAGAGCCCACAAAACACCAGGCAGCACACACAGGAGTCCCACAGGACGGGATGGGAAAGTTGCAGAAGAGGCCCATGCATCACTACGACAAAGGTTCCCATGCCGCCGGAGAACCACTCAGGAGGCTGTGTGTAGCAGAATAGATTGCTTCGGGCCAGAACTTCAAGATGCCTGAAGATCTTGGAGGAAGGATGCCACAAGCCTTGGCAGCTGCAAAAGACAAAGGGGGTGATTCTGACCCCGGCGGTACAAGACCGCCGGGGCCAGGGTCGGCGGGAGCACCGCCGACAGGCCGGCGGTGCCCCGCAGGGCATTCTGACCGCGGCGGTTCAGCCGCGGCCAGAAAGGGTAAACCGGCGGTCTCCCGCCGGTTTACCGCTGCCCTTAGAATCCCCCATGGCGGCGCAGCTTGCTGCGCCGCCATGGGGGATTCTGACACCCCCTACCGCCATCCTGTTCCTGGCGGTTCGCCCGCCAGGAACAGGATGGCGGTAGGGGGTGCCGCGGGGCCCCTGGGGGCCCCTGCCGTGCCCATGCCAATGGCATGGGCACGGCAGGGGCCCCCGTAAGAGGGCCCCACAAAGTATTTCAGTGTCTGCATAGCAGACACTGAAATACGCGACGGGTGCAACTGCACCCGTCGCACCTTCCCACTCCGCCGGCTCAATTCTGAGCCGGCATCCTAGTGGGAAGGTTGATTTGCCCTGGGCTGGCGGGCGGCCTTTTGGCGGCCGCCCGCCAGCCCAGGGCAAATGTCAGAATCACCGCAGCGGTCTTTCGACCGCGGTGCGGTGTTCTGACGGCGGTACCTTAGCGGACGGCCTCCGCCGTCCGCCAAGGTTAGAATTAGGGCCAAAGTGCGCAGGGTACTGTCTTGCGTGGGGAGGCAAGGTCGTACCTCCACCAAAGGCAGACAGCTAGAAGAGAGGGCACTGTCGGGTCTACTTCAGTCCAACACTTGAGATGCAGGATCTACCCAGCTCAGCAGGAGAAGGGATCCACACTGCCGGTCGTCATTGCAGTTGGTGCCTGCAGAAGCAGGGGAATGACTCCTTCACCCCAAGGGAGACTCCTTCTTCCTTCTGATGCAGGCTGTAAATGGGCTGTCCTCAGAGGATGCATGACCAGGGAAATGTTGCAGTTGCAGGAAGGAGCCAGAGATACAATGTTGCAGGACGCGTCGTGCTTCTTTGTTGCAGCTTGTAGGTTTCTAAAGAGTCTAGATGTAGTTTCTTCAGTCAGAGGTCGAAGTGGAGGATGCAGAGGATTTCTGCTGGAGTCTTCCAATCAGAATCTGAGGAACAACCCAAAGGAGAGACCCTAAATAGCCCTGAAAGGGGGATTGGTCACCTAACCAGGTAAGCACTTATTAGAGGAGGGATCTGACATCACCTGCTGGCACTTGCTACTCAGATGCTTCCAGAGTTCCCTGCTAACCTTGAATCCAAGATGCAAGACCCAGAGACCCTCTGGAGGAGCTCTGAGCACCACCCATGTGGTGGTGATGGACAGGAGAGTGGTCACTCTCCATACCTTTGCCCAGTTTGGCACCAGAGTAGGGTCCCTGAACTGGTGTAGACTGGTTTATACAAGGAGGGCACCAAAGATGCCCTTCAAAGCATTTCCAGTGGCTTGGGGAGGCTACCTTCCCAAGACTGTAACACTTATTTCCTCAGGGAGAGGGTATAACACCCTTCTCTCAAACAAAATCCTTTGTTCTGCTTTCCTGGGCTCGAGCTTTTCAAGCAAGGGGAGGGCAGAAACCTGTCTGGGAGGTGGCAGCAGCTTGGGCTGCCTGGAAACCCTCAGAAGGCTGAAATGACAATTACACTCACATCAGGTGAGTATGTGATATTGTTTGGATTTCAAAGGTCGCTTTAGTAGGGAACACAGCTGTAGCTGCGTGTTGCTTCTAATAATACTGTTAGTATGCCATAGCATTGATTTTATTAACATAGACTGTATAATAGTTGAGCATTCAGATGTGTAGATTTGATTGTTAGTCTCACATGCAAGGCTGTTTTAATTGTAGTATACCGTTCTGGTTTTCTTAAAGGTGGAACAGTAGCTGCTGGGAGTTGCAGTGCTGTTAGTCCCTGTTCTACCTATGCCATACACAGACAGTGTACGCCCAGGTGAATTTACTTGACATGAGGCATGCCAGAGAGGGGTATTTGGACATTTGGAAACAGGGTTGGTCGTTAGGTTGGTTGGTGAGGTGGTCAAAGGTGATCAGTGAGCATGCAAGACAAAGGCGGTCACTACAACATTGGCGGTAAAAGCCGCTTACCGCCGTGCAGAAGACCGCCAACACACCAGCGGGCTGCAGAAATCCGCCACAGCTATTATGACCCACAGCACGGAATCCGCCAAAATTCAGACACCCACACAAGTCCGCCACACCAAAGGTCAGTGATAAACTGGCAAAAACAAAACCTCCACCGTCACGCCAACAGAAATACGCCCACACTATCACGACACACGAATCCACCCGGCGGTCTTTCAACCGTGGTATTCCATTGGTGGTACACACCACCGCGCTCAAAATACACTCTTACAAAACACAGCCACATTGGACAATTTGAAATACACATACCTGACACACATACACAGCACTCCCACACACCCAATACAATATAAAACACACACCCACATCACCCACAAACCACCACGACAAAAAAATCTATAAGAAGGCCAGAGAGAGACACCACCAGCAAGAACAACAGCATCCACAGGCACACAACACCATCACCCACACAACTTCCACGCACCTCACACAACACACCACTACATATCACCCCACTTACCACACACTCCACCCATCACCTACACTACCCCATGGCACGCCAAAGACACCCCAGGTTCTCGGAGGAGGAGCTCAGGGTCATGATGGAGGAAATCGTCTGGGTAGAGCCACAGCTATTCGGAATACAGGTGCAGCACACCTCAATTGCAAGGAAGATGGAGCTATGGTGAAGAATAGTGGACAGGGTCAACACAGTGGGACAGCACCCAAGAAATCGGGAGGACATCAGGAAGAGGAGGATCGACCTACGGGGGAAGGTGCGTTCCGTGGTCTCAAGACACCACCAGGCGGTTCAGCGGACTGGCGGCTGTCCCCCACCTCCTCACCCACAACTAACAACATGGGAGGAGCAGGTCTTGGCGATTCTGCATTGTGAGGGCATCACAGGAGTAGGTGGAGGAATGGACTCTGGTAAGTAAAACCTTTACTATTACATCCCCCACCCTACCTGCATGCTATCACATACCTCCACCCTCACCCCCAGAACCCCAACTCCTCACATATGTCCCAACATCACAAACAACAAATCCCAACACCAAGCCCTGCATGCAACAACAAAGCATGGACACCCATCACCAAAGCATGCCCACTGCACATACCCAGACACCCCCCTAAACCATCATTACACAAGCTCCCACACAGGAATGCTAGCACTGGGGTACACGGTCACCCACCCATTGCACACCATTACACACACAGATTTAATAAACATCCTTTTATATCCCTGCAGGACCCCTACCCAACGTCACCGGACAGGAGGGTCCACACATGTCCACATCACCAACAGAAGAGGCCCACAGTGATGACAGCACCTCTGTCCACCTGGATCTAGATGACCAGCTCTGACCATCGGGGACCTCTGGACAGTCAGTTCCCCTCACACAGGCACAGGCCAACACAGATCTTCCCCCCTCTGGAAACACCAGCACAGCACCCACCCAGCAGGCCCATACCTCTGTCTCCCGGAACACGTCAATCAGCAGTGTATCCACCACTACAGGGAACCCAGGATAACCCACCACCGCATCAACAGGGACCTGGGGGCAGTGGTAGTGGGCACACGATCCAGGGGACCGAGGCCCAGGAACACAGGGGAACTGGGAGGGCTGCTGTGCGACAGGGGGCGGACAGGCCTAGGGAACCCACTCTCCACGAGGCCCTCTCCTCCATCATGGGAGCCTACCACTACTCCCAGGAGACGATGGCAACGGTACTCGCCAAGTTTCAGGAGACCCAGCACATGCAGGAGGAACAGTATATGGGCTTCAGGGAGGAACTCAGAACCATCAGCTCCACCCTGGGCACCATTGTAGGGGTGCTGAAGGAACTACTCAACACCAGGAGGGACACTGTGGCACTACAAGGGGCCCCTGATACTAGCATGGACGATGAACTGCCCACCACCTCCACCGGCGCTAGTGGACAGGATGCCCCACCACAGGACCACCACACCAGCACCCCACCCCCTGCAGAGGGAGAACCACCATGCAAACGGTCCCTGAGATCCAGGACAAAGATAGAGCATGATGCCAAGACCCCCGCCAAGAAATGAGACCACCCTGATTGTCATCCTACTGTCCCACTTTGTCAACCTGTCCATAATTAAACTGCCCCAGCTCCACTTCCTATGCCCATATGGGCAATGCACCTGTGAGACTAATAGACTAGACTCTGACATGGACACTCCTCCGCCATCACCCCTCACCATTTCACTACCCCCTCCAATATTGAGCATTTAAATAAACACACCTAAAGCACAAAGCGATCTGGAGTCTGTCTGTGATTTTGAAATAGTGTATTAGCAATTACAGTGCTAAAATGTTTTTAAAATAGTAATGTCAACATACCTATGTCACACAGCTCTAGTCCATGAGGAATCTAAGCAGATGTCATACAGTGGGACCCACATCTGTGAAATCGTAAGGGAAAGTGACAACTCAGTGACCATACACTGGGTGAAAACGACAGACAGGCGAGAGGTAGTAGTGTTAAAGTACATGTAGTAGGCAGGTTTGTATTCCTACCTGTGTCTCACTGGAAATATTGCAGGATCACTGAGTCCATGTTGTGCATGTCTTCTTCCTCTGCTTCCTCCTCATCACTGTCCACAGGCTCCACAGCTGCCACAACACCACCATCTGGACCATCGTCCTGCAGAAAAGGCACCTGTCGTCGCAAAGCCAAGTTGTGAAGCATACAGCAGGCCACGATGATCTGGCACACCTTCTTTGGTGAGTAGAATAGGGATCCACCTGTCATAGAGAGGCACCTGAACCTGGCCTTCAGGAGGCCAAAGGTCCACTCGATCACCCTCCTAGTTCGCCCAGGGGCCTCATTGTAGCGCTCCTCTGCCCTTGTCCTGGGATTCCTCACTGGGGTCGGTAGCCATGACAGGTTGCGGTAACCAGAGTCACCTGCAAATGGCGAGGGACAACTGTTAGACACACATTAACCTGTAGGGATAACCCCAGACAACCATTCCCAATGACTTGCTTCCAGGTGCTCACCTAATAGCCACACACGGTGCCTCTGGAGTTGACCCATCAAATAAGGGATGCTGCTATTGCGCAGGATTTAGGCGTCATGCACTGAGCCAGGGAACATGGCATTCACATGGGAGATGTACTGATCTGCCAATCATACCATCTGTACATTCATCGAATGATAACTCTTCCAGTTTCTGTACACCTGTTCACTCCTGTTGGGGGGGGGACCAAAGCCACATGGGTCCCATCAATGGCACCTATGATGTTGGGGATATGTCCAAGGGCATAGAAATCACCTTTCACTTAGGCAACTCCTTCACCTGAGGGAAAACAATGTAGCTCTGCATGTGTTTCAGAAGGGCAGACAATACTCTGGACAATACGTTGGAAAACATAGGCTGGGACATCCCTGATGCCATGGCCACAGTTGTTTGAAATGAGCCACTTGCAAGGAAATGGAGCACTGACAGCACCTGCACTTGAGGGGGGATTCCTGTGGGATGGCGGATTGCTGACATCAGGTCTGGCTTCAACTGGGTACACAGTTCCTGGATTGTGGCACGGTCAAGCCTGTAGGTGATAATCAAATGTCGCTCCTCCATTGTCGACAGGTCCACCAATGGTCGGTACACCGGAGGATGCCGCCATCTCCTCACATGTCCCAGCGGACGGTGCCTATGAAGGACAACAGCGAGCACAGAGTCAACCAACTCAGAGGTGCGTACCCACAGTTTACACAGAACATCATCCATACACATAAGGTGGCCTGTATATGTGTTGAGTCTAGGCCTGTGTGACTCAGTTGAAAATGAAGCCATGTGGGCCCCTGAAATGGCGGCTGCCTGACCTCTAAAGTGGGACAATGGGATGTGAGGTAACTGTGCTGGCGTTGTACACCGTCGCAGTAGGCATGGTATTTATTTTGTACATTGTGTATATATATATATATATTTCTGCCTACTTGTTTTTAATATATTCCGATGGTTACACTCATTTTCTTTGGTCTTTGTATTCTTCCGGGGGTGTTTGGGGGGTGTAACTGTGATGTATTGATATGCATTAGTGTGTGTGTTGTTGTGGGTGAGGGTGGGCATGTTGGGTGTGTGTGTCCCTGTTTTTTGCCTCCCCCCTCCCCTGTGTCATAGGTGCTGTACTCACCGTGGTCTTCGCCGCCGGCGTTCGTGCTCCTGGTAGAGGAACAGGAAGACTATCGCAGGGAGAATTTGGAGTTCCGGTTCCATGGTGTCCTCGTTCCTCGTGGAGTGTGTAGAGGTGAGCGTTTTCCCTTTGAAATTCCTGTTTCCGCCGTGTTTTTATCCGCGGTGAAAAGGTGGTGGATTGGCCTGTCATAACAGTGTGGGCTGTACATTGTCTCCCGCCTGTCTGTTGGCGGTGACCGCCGCGCTGTTTGTTTGTACCGCCGTGGCGGTCTGAGTGTTAAAGTGGTTGTCTTTGTTGGCGGTTTCCGCCACGGTCGTAATTGCAAATTTGTTTACCACCGGCCTGTTGGCGGTCTTACTGCCGCTTTAACACCATCCGCAGGGTTGTAATGACCACTAAAATCTTTTGGTGACATTAGTTTGTACTGACTTACCAGACTCCACCCCCCAGGTATCCATGTCAGGCCCTCAAGATGAAGGATATCCAAGACCTTATCCTCCCATGATGTAAAGGAGGAGGAGGTTGGAACCTAATGCCTGTCTTGAGGACTGCCAGCTGGTTTCTGGCAGCAATGGAACATACCTTCGCTCTATTGTCGTTAAATCTCTTACTGAAGTCCTCCCAAGTGCGTGGATGGCTGCCTACAGAATTGACCCTGTCAGCTATCCTTTGTCACAACTCCATTTTCCTGGTGATTGATGTTTGCTGGACCTGTGCTCCAAATAGGTGTGGCTCTACTCTGATGATTTCATCCATCATGACCCTCAACTCATCATCAATGAAACGTGGATGTTTTTGTGGGGACATGGTAGTGGTGGACAAGACAGTGAGGTTGAAAAAATGGAAAGGAAAATAAATTGGTGATGAGGTGTGGATGCTGTGATATGAGTGGGTGATGGTTGGTGTCTATTGCGTGGGGTATTAATGTGTGTGTTATGTGTGTTGTGCAGGTGTGGGATGAGTGCTAGGTAAAATGTGTAGGGGTGCCTATTGTATGCTTTATAATATTTTTTAGTAATTTCTATCTAGCTGTGCTTGGCGTTTTTGCTGCAAAGAATTGTGGGGCATGAAGAGTTCTGTTTTCTAGTGCAGTTTGTAGGTGTGTTGCTTGTGTGGATGTGTGTCAGGTCTGGGGTTTTCAAATGATCCAATAAGGTGTGATGTATTACTGTGGTGACCACCCAGGTTCGCTCTGCCATTGGTTTTCTGCCATTGAAGAACTGCTATTGTGATTTGCGGATCGTAATATGATCGGGTTTTTTGGAGGGCTTGTGGTGCTGGTGGTGGGACCACCTCTTTCTCACCCTCCAGTGTCTTGGTGGTTTTGGAAATGTGGCTGGATTTTGGTAGATTTTGCTGTGTGACTCTCAATACAGTAGTCGGATTACTGCCAACATGGCGGTCTATTGGCAAACCACCATGGCGGTCTTGCCTAAAGGCCACCAAACTCGTAATGGGGCCCATAATGTCTTGACATTGCTATGTACCACAGTAGTATTGTACAATACAGCAAAACTGATATCCCTAAGTATAAATGCCTTATAAGTTAACAAATACCCTATTTACTTGTAGTCCCCAAAAACATCATGTGCACTTCATTACCCACAATCCTGAGAAATTCCATGCACATTCCATGCAAATTTGACTCAGTGTTTGCACGCTACACATGAGTACAAAGTCTATGGAGAATGCATTGGTGCCACAATGCATTCTTGATCCCCCCTTTATCTTTGACTCTCCTTGACCAATTACTGTAAAACCTTGCATCACCTACCAACGTAGAAAATAGAACAGTTATGCAAGGTTTTATGGAGCTTCGTCCAGTGGACTCAAAGTAATAAACGGTCAAAAAACAGCAAAATGTGTATCTCCGGCAACTATAACTATAACTACAGAGTGACTATTGGAAAGCAAAACATGACTTGAGCCCTATGTGTGTAGCCTGACTCATACAGCTTTTCAACTGCAGGCAAATTGTTCTCTGCGAGCCCCTCACCTGAATTTCAGGCATTCCGATGGGGTGATGACAATTCCTCAATCCCGGTGAGGACAACGTGACTGTGGTGAGGAGTACATTGCCCTCTTGCTAGTTCTCAAAGGGAAGGGGGTTTGGGAAGAGAAAAAGAGAAAATACCAGGTTTTGCTTCATGGACTGCAGAATCGGACTGCTGGACCTTGGACTGCATTTCGTGTTTAGCATCAGGACTTCTGATTTCTCAAAATACTGGGTTCTTGGTATTTAGGATTCTAGGCTGCAAAAGAATGGCTTCATTAAATCATTGAACTTCCATAAAGCATTACGGAATTATACATTGCATAATGTCAGTTATTGTCGACACATGGGCCCTTATTACGAGGCTGGCAGTCATGAGACCGCCAGCCTCGCTGTGATTGTCTTACCAGCGCGGAGCCTGTGGTAAGGACTGCCACATTAACAGTTGTGAGGCTTGGCAGATGCCAAGCCTCCACAACCCCACCAGGTCCACCAGTGTGGTCGCACCGCCGTGGCCGGCGGGTTGTACCTCCAACCGGGTGGCAGACCTCAGCCTGCCATCTGGATTACGAAGCTGCAAACCGCCAGGCTTTCCATGGCAGTCACCCTGCCATGAAAACTCTGATGGCACACACATACACACATGTCTACACACATCCCGACTGCCCATCCACACACTCACACACACCTCCCACACTCCTTCACGCATGCATGCATACACATACACACCCATTCAGCAGATGCATGCAGGAACTCAGACACCCCCACTCACTCACATTCATCCACACAGACACTCCCACTTACTCGCAGATATGCACACACCTCCCATTCACGAGCACATATATGCACACACACATTCACATTAACTCACATACACACACGCATTCAGCCCCCTCTGCAAACATACACACACGGACCTAAATACACAAATCCCCGGCCCCTCTTCAATGCCCACTTACCTCCTCATTTGGCGGTCTTCCCTCACCGCCACCGCCACGACTTGGTAATACGGCTTGCTGGAGTTCTGCTGGTGTGGCAGTGCTGGCGAGGGACCCGTCTTTGCACCGCCGACCTTTCACTAGTAACATGGCAGATGGCTGCCAGCACTCGTGATATGGCGGTCTGCAGACCACCAGCACTGGCGGACTGCTGGCGGGTTTGTCTTCGGCAGCCTGGCAAAAAGACCACCAAAGTCTAAATGAGGGCCATAGTGCCTTCTTTACTTATGTTTCCATAAGGCTGAACAAGTCTCTTCCTCTTTTTACAATACTTTCCCAGAGTCTCTTGCCAATATTAGTTTTTGATAAACTTGCCCTACCTCTGATCCTAATTCTCAGGGGAGCGCTTATTACAGGAAATACTTCTTTCCTTAACGTCTGTTTAGCGGTATCATGTATTCCCACCCAAATGATAAATCACAGAAGTTCTTGTTGTCATAAATTATTTAAAAAACAGAGCTCTGTTTTGTTTCATTGATTTTAGTGCAGCATACATTAAGCGATTAATCTTTCTTTAACTTGAAGTGAAGTTATTTGCTTGAAAATATCAGAAGAACCCAGCTGTTTTTTTCCACCTTTCTTATTTTCTCTTTTTTACAGGAAATATGGGATTGTTGGCAGAAGATGGAATAGGAGATCCGGGACTCTGCAGGAAGCCGGAGGGCGAGGATTGCCGGAACTCGACTGGAGGCTTTCCGGAGGACAAGAAATGTTGGAACTTGACTGGAAGCTCGTCAGAGAATGAGGAACACTAGAACTCGACTGCAGTCAGGCTGGAGGACAAGAAGCTTGACTTGACCGGAGACAGGTGAGCAGAGCAATAGGCACGAAGAAAAGCAAGCCCTCAGACTCACAAGCATCCTTAAAGAATGAAAAGTGCACATACGCCTTTTGGCAAATGATTGCTTGTTAAGGAGATGAGCAATTATCCTCCTGATCGTGGCACATGCTCATTACAGATCAGATTGTGAAGAGCACATATTTTAGCAGTTACAGTTGGAGCTGGTGGAATGGCAGTTGATTGCTTGTTAAGGAAATTAGTAATTATCCTCCTGATTGTGGCACAAGTTCAGTACATACCACATTGTGAAGAGCACATGTTTTGGTAGTTACAGTCGGCACAAGTTTAGCAGGCTAGATACAATGTGCATAATCAACAAGCATTGGTTATAATAAATGAGACATTTAACAATCATTGGTTATTGCAAACTTGATATTAAAGGATGTAATTAATATACCCAAATAACTCTGAATAATGCAAGCAACAGCACCTTACTGAAATTGAGCTATTAGACGTGCTAGTGTACCCACAACGGTTCTCCCCTCATAGGGTTTAACAGATAAAATTGTTGTAGTAAACAAGGAGCATGAACGAAAGATCAGGTTCCCAAGAACGTTTTGAACGGTCATATCCTTTCTAATCAATCAGATAATGCAATTTACCATGGATACGCTTAGCATCTAAAATGCAACATACCTTGTATTCCTGATGTCCATCGACAATGAATGGAGCGGATGGTTAATCAGGTCTCGTGTTTGGGAGGTAGGGTTTTAACAGAGATACATGAAATACCAGTGTATTGTATATATTCGAGAGGTAGTTGCAGCTTCATCATAACTGGTCCTAAGACTTGTCTGATCTTGAATGGTCCTAGATAACATAGCTGCAGTTTTATGGGACCTGCTGGGGTATTGTTACGTGTAGCAAGCCATAACTAAGGCCCATATTTATACTTTTTTGATGCAAAAGTGGCGCAAACTTACAAAATACAATTATATTCTGTAAGTTTTCACTACTTTTGAATCAAGAAATGACGCAAGTGCAGTGCAAAAAAAATATAAATATGGGCCTGAGTCTCCAATTTGGTACTTGGGTTCAGGGCTTCTGTGTTTGTCAACTCGTAATTTTATTAGGGTCTTGTGTTTAGTTAGCTTTTCTTTCGCTTTCCATTGGATGTCCTGTAAAATCTTTAATTGTTCAGTGATGGAGGGGACTGAAGGGGTTAAATCTGGAAGGGTTATCGGGAGATTATGGGGATGGGTGCCAGTGAGAATTCTGCCAATGGTAGGACTTGGACCCCAGTCCCTGTTAGTGAGGACATGAGGCACCTGAGTGTTTTTTCTAATGTCTGGTTAACTTTTCTTTCCTTCACCATCTGTTTGAGGGTAGTAAGCAGTGGATAGGGCTATTTCTATGCCAAGTGAAGAACAAAAGGCCTTCCAGAATCTTGATGTGAATTAAGTGTCATGATTGGAGATAATTTTCATGGCAAGCAATGGAGTCTGACTATATGGTGTAGGAACAGTGGGGCATATTCATACTTTGTGGTGCAAAACTGCACTAAAGTTTAGCACTGGCTTGCACTATTCCTGAGCACCACCCCGGCACCATATTTATGGAATGGTGCAAGCTGGTGCAAAGGGTGGGCTAGCATAAAAAAAATTACTTTAGCCAGGTGGGGCTGGTGGTATAGGAGAAGGGGGTTTTGCACCAAAAAATGACATTAGACTGTAGTAAAAAAAGATGACTCTAACCAGCCAAGTGTCATTTTCTGATGCAAAACCATCCGTACCATACCACTCCTGTCTTAGAAAAGACAGGAGTCATGCCCACCACCCCAATGGCCCGCACAGGGGACCAGTGTCCCCTGGGCATTGCCTTTGCACACTGTACCATGCAAGGGACCCCAAGTTGGGCCCCTGATGGCAATTTAATAAAAAAAAAAATACTTACCTATACTTATCCTACTTACTTGGGATGAGGGTCCCCCACCATCCGATGTCCCTCTGTTGTGGGTGTTCCTGGGGCTTGAGGAGGGCACCTGTGGACCCATTCCATGATGTTTAACCATGGAAATGGGTCCACAGGTCCTTTAACACCTGGTCTGACCCAGGGGTTAAACAATGATGAAAAGCAAGCTTTGCACCATTATTTAGCCCCTCCTCCCACCCATGCATCATTTTACCATGGGGGGATAAATATGGGGCTATGGGTTAGCACAATTTTTTAGATGGAAGCGTCTACCTTGCATCTCATTGACGCAAGGAAGGTTCGCACATATAAAAAATAATGCAGACTCCAATATTTTGACATTAGACAGGTATAACGTCCAAATGTAAATATGGAGTTAGTTTTGCGCTGAATTTGCGTTAAAAAAATTATGCACATTCAGCGCAAATGGGATATACATATGCCCCAGAGTGCTAAGCTCAGCAGCCATTGATAATTTCTTGAGTGGTCCGAAATGTGCCATTTTTGACAAGATGTCTACTACAACTAACACAGTAATATGTTTGTTAGATTCTGGTAAGTCTGCAATAAAATCCATGCTCACTGTGTGCCAAGGTTTAGGGGGGATTGACAAGGGTTGAGAAGGCCAGGGAGAGTGAGGTGTGAGGATTTATTCTGAGCACAGGTTGGGCATGAATTTATATGGACATAAACATCTTTGCGCATGGTTTTTCGCAAAAATGTCCGTGAACAGTTCTCTTAAATCTTTTGTATACCTGGGTGTCCAGCCAGAAAGGAATCATGAGTCCAGACTAGTACCTGATGTGGCAATTCCTGCGTTGGAATCTACAATTTCCCTGCAAATAAGTAATAATCCTGTTTGATCGCATTATATGGTTTCTTGAGCCACTGTTCACATGGGAGGTCATGAGATGCCTTCTTGACATTATCCATGAAGGTATCAATTGTGGTTAGAGCTAGCACTTCGTCTGCAGATATTATACTGGGATGGTTACAAGAACTAGCAACCTATGGATGACCTATACGTGACAAGATATTTGACCAAAGTTGTTTGGTCCCTGGTTTGTATGTGATAATAAAATCAAAATCGCTGAAGAAGTGAGGCAAGTGCATTTGTCATGGGATCAAAGCCTTAACTGAACTTAATAATTGCAAATTCTTATGGTCAGTGTACATGGTGATAGTGTGGTTTGCTTCCCACTCAGTAAATGCTGTTTTAATAGCTAATAGTTCTCTTCCAGCAATGGTATAATTTTGTTCAACTGGAAGACGTTTCTTAGAATAAAAGGCTACAAGATGGAGATGCCCTATTTGTGGATCTTTTTGCGCAAGCACACCTCCAAGAGCGAATTGAGAAACATCAGCTTCAATATAAAATGGCTTCTCAGTGAAACTTCATTTGAGAGTTGTGAATGCCTGTTTTGCTGCTCAAGACCAGATATGGTTGTCACTTCTTTAATAAGGTGGTTACAGAGACCACTATTTGTGAGAATTGTGGCATGAAGCACCTATGAAAATCAGTGAAATCAAGAATCTTGTGTACGTCCTTAACAAATGTAGAGATTGGTCATGAAAGAATAGTGTTTACTTTTTGGGGGTCCATAGTTATGCTGCTGGCTGATAAGTGATATCCATGGAAGTCTACGGAGTCAATGTTACAGGAAAAAAAAATTAAATTGCCATACCAGGACTGTTCACATAGACATTGCAGAATGGCCCTAATGTGCTAAATGTGTTCCTGCTTATTTTTTAGAGAATATCAAGATGTCATCTAAATAATTGACAGCACAGACATCTGAGAACTCATGTAATACAGCATTGATAAAATATTGGAATGCCGCCAGGGAGTTGCAAAGCCAAAAGGGCATCATGGTGTATTTGAACAAAAAGTGGTTTTCCACTTGTCTTCTTCATTGACACGGATGAGGTGATATTCGCCACCAAGTCTAGCTCAGGGTAAATGGTATACCCCCGGACTTGGTCCAACAGGACCGGTATCAGGGGCAAGGGGTAATGATTTTTGATAAAAGACCATGTGGGACACCGTGGCACTCCAAGGGGCCCCTGACACTAGCATGGACGATGAACTGCCCACCACCTCCGCCGGCACTAGTAGACAGGATGCCTGCCACAGGACCACCACACCAGCACCCCACCCCCTGTAGATGGACAACCACCACGCAAGCGGTCCCTGAGATCCAGGAACACGACAGAGCAAGATGGCAAGACCCCCGCCAGGAAATGAGACCACCCTGATTGTCCTCCCACTGTCCCACTTTGTTACCCTGTCCACATTGGTACTGCCCCAGCTCCACTTCCTATGCCCATATGGGAAGTGCACCTGTGTGACCAATAGACTGGAATCTGCCATGGACATTCCTCCACCATCACCCATCAACATTTTGCCACCCCCTCCAACAATTAGCACTTCAATAAACACCCTTGAACCACAAAACAATCTGGAGTCAGTCTGTGATTTTGAAAAAGTGTATTAGCTATGACAATGACAAAATGCATTTTCAAATGTAATGCCAACATACTTATGTCACACATCACAAGTCCATGAAGGATGCAAGCAGATGACACACGTTGGTTACCACACCTGTGAAACTGTAATGTAAAGGTATAACTCAGTTACCAAATACTGCTACTAATTGACAGACAGGATAGAGGTAGAAGTGTGAAAGTGAATGTAATATTAAAAAAATTGTTCTCACCTGTGTTTCACTGGAAATATTGCTGTATGACTGACTCCCTGTTGTCTATGTCTTCTTCCTCAGCTTCCTCCTCATCACAGTCCACAGGCTCCACAGGCTCCACAGCTGCCACAACACCGTCATCTGGACCATCCTCCTGCAGAAAAGGCACCTGGCGTCGCAAAGCAAGATTGTGAAGCAAAGAGCAGGCGATGATGATCTGGCACACCTTCCTTGGTGAGTAGAATAGGGAACCACCTGTAATATGCAGGCACCTGAACCTGGCCTCCAGGAGGCCAAAGGTGCGTTCGATCACCCTCCTAGTCCGCCCATGGGCCTCATTGTAGCGTTCCTCTGCCCTGGTCCTGGGATTCCTCACTGGGGTCAATAGCCATGACAGGTTGGGGTAACCAGAGTCCCCTAATAGCCACACCCGGTGCCTCTGGAGTTGACCCATCACATACAGGATGCTGCTATTCCGCAGGATGTAGGCGTCATGCACAGAGCTAGGGAACATAGCATTTACCTGGGAGATGTACTGGTCTGCCAAACATACCATCTGTACATTCATGGAATGATAACTCTTCCAGTTCCTGTACACCTGTTCACTCCTGTGGGGGGGGGACCAGAGCTACATGGGTGCCATCAATAGCACCTATGATGTTGGGGATATGTCCAAGGGCATAGAAGTCACCTTTCACTGTAGCCAAATCCTCCACCTGAGGGAAAACGATGTAGCTCCTCACGTGTTTCAGCAGGGCAGACAACACTCTAGACAACACGTTGGAAAACATAGGCTGGGACATCCCTGATGCCATGGCCACAGTTGTTTGAAATGATCCACTTGTAAGGAAATGGAGCACTGATAGCACTTGCACTTCAGGTTTTTTTTCCTGTGGGATGGCGGATTGGTGAGATCAGGTCTGGCTCCACCTGGGTACACAGTTCCTTGATTGTGGCACGGTCAAACATGTAGGTGATGATCAAATGTTGCTCCTCCATTGTTAACAGGTCCACCAGTGGTCGGTACACCGGAGGATTCCGCCATCTCCTCAAATTTCCCAGCTGATGGTGCCTAAGAAGGACAACAGTGACCACAGAGTCAACAAATTCCCAGGTATGTACCCACAGCTACACAGAACACAACACCAAATACAAAACTCTTCCAGTATGTGTGTTGAGTGTAGGCCTAGGTATGTGTGACGCAGTAGTAAATGAAGCCATGTGGGCCACTGTAATGGCGGCTGCCTGACCTCCAAAGTGTGACAATGGGATGTGAGGTAACTGTGCTGGCGTTGTACACCGTTGCGGTAGGGGGTCGTAGACTGCAGTGCAATGCTGCATTGGTTAACATTGGACCCTCTGGGTCCCAGGAGCCAATGATGAAGTGTGCCGGCGCTGATGATACGCACCACTGCGGACGTCACCGCCGCGGACGTCACCGCCATTTTCTATCTGTTCAATCACTCGATACCTGATCTTCGACAGGAGAGGAACTACACTGCAACTGCTCCTGTGACCTCGGTCTGGAAGAGACAATGGCTGCTGCGTCTGGGGAAACGGCCTCTGCCTTCACTGCTCAGGAGTTGGAGAAGCTAGTCGACGGGGTCCTCCCCCAGTACACGCTACTCTACGGTCCTGCAGACCAACAGGTAAGTACACAGGGAGCACGTTGTATGGGCTATGCTGGGTGGAGAGGGCTGGATGTCAGTAGGAAGGGGGAGGACTGTGAATGCATGTGCCACATGGCAAGGGTAGGGATGGGGGCCACTCACTTCGACGGTGCAGTTGGTAATGACTTCTCCTCTTCCCCTTTACATGTCATGTAGATCAGCGCCCACCAGAAGAAGGACATTTGGCGTGCCATCGCCAAGGACGTCCCGACCCTGGGGGTCCACCAAAGACGGGGCACCCACTGCCGTAAAAGATGGGAGGACATTCGCCGCTGGAGCAAGAAGATGGCGGAGGCTCAGCTGGGGATGGCCTCCCAACGTGGGAGGGGTGCCCGTCGCACCATGACCCCCCTGATGTTCCAGATCCTGGCGGTGGCCTACCCGGAGTTGGATGGGCGCTTGAGGACATCACAGCAGACACAAGGGGGTGAGTACACTCTCATGCTGCGGACTTTGCGCGCAGTGGAGGGGTCTGGGTGGGGGAGGAGGGATGTGGGTTTCCCTAGGCCAGGGCGAGTTACGTAGGCTAGGCCCCTCCATAATGCAGGCATTGTGGCACTCCACCCCACCTCTGTAGAGTGCCAAGTACAGGTATACATGCCCCTGTGTCATATATGTGTGCAGATGACCGCCATAGCCATGTAGGCTAGATCCCAGGAATTGCATCTGTAGAGGCCAAGAGCACGGCGTAGTGCAGGGGGCTGCTGTGTCTGTATTGTCCGCCAACGGTAGCGGTAAGCCATGCACTCAACCTGTCTTTCTTCTGTCGTCCCCCCCCTTTTTGTGCTTTCCCTGTTCTTGTGTGCATCAGCATCATCAGGCGGAGGTACAGTGGCACCGGAGCACGAGGGATCTGCATCCCACATGGCCATGGAGGGCCACACCACAGACTCTGAATACACCAGTGGGACGGAGGGCGAGGGGAGCTTCACGTCGTTCACCAGATCACCAAAAAGCGACACGGACTCGTCCGCTGATGGGAGCTCCCTTGTGGTGGTGGCACCATCTGTGCCCCCCACTTCTACAGGTACAGCCGCCACCTCCCCTACAAGCACCGCCCGCCCAGCAGCCTCTCAGCCTTCGATCCGTGCCCGCTCACCCAGGAGGGTGGGCATCACCTTCGCCCCAGGGACCTCAGCCTCTGCCCCAGTCACCCCTGCTGCCCTCAGTGAGGAGGCCATTGACCTCCTCAGGACACTCACTGTTGGGCAGTCTACCATTGTGAATGCCATCCAGGGTGTAGAAAGGGAGTTCCAACGTGGGAGGGGTGCCCGTCACCCCATGACCCCCCTGATGTTCAGGATCCTGGCGGTGGCCTACCCCGGAGTTGGATGGGCGCTTGAGGGCATCACAGCAGACACAAGGGGGTGAGTACACTCATATTCTCATGACTTTGCACCCAGTGGAGGGGTCTGGGTGGGGGAGGAGGGCTGTGGGTTTCCCTAGGCCAGGGCGACATAGGTAGGCTAGGCCCCTCTGTAATGCAGGCCATGTGCCACTCCAACCCACCTCAGTAGAGGGCCAAGTACAGGTATACATGCCCCTGTGGCATCCATGTGTGCAGATGTCCACCATAGCCATGTAGGCCAGATCCCAGGAATTGCATCTGTAGTGGCCAAGAGCACGGCGTAGTGCAGGGGGCTGCTGTGTCTGTATTGTCCGCCAACAGTAGCGGTAAGCCATGCACTCAACCTATCTTTCTTCTGTCGTTCCCCCCCCCCATTTTTGTGCTCTCCCTGTTCTTTCGTGCATCAGCATCATCAGGCGGAGGTACAGTGGCACCGGAGCACGAGGGAGCTGCATCCCACATGGCCATGGAGGGCCACACCACAGACTCAGAATACACTAGTGGGACGGAGGGCGAGGGGAGCTTCACGTCGGGCACAGGATCACCAACCAGCGACACGGACTCATCTGCCGAAGGGAGCTCCCTTGTGGTGGCGGCACCATCTGTGTCCCCCACTTCTACAGGTACAGCCGCCACCTCCCCTACCAGCACCGCCCGCCCAGCAGCCTCTCAGCCTTCGCTCCGTGCCCGCTCACCCAGGAGGGTGGGCATCACCTTCGCCCCAGGCACCTCAGCCTCTGCCCCAGTCACCCCTGCTGCCTTCAGTGAGGAATCCATTGACCTCCTCAGGTCACTCACTGTTGGGCAGTCTACCATTGTGAATGCCATCCAGGGTGTAGAAAGGGAGTTGCAACACGGTAATGCATTCCTGGAGGGCATTCATTCTGGTCAGGCTGTCCTTCATCGAACCATGCAATCTCTGGCCTCAGCACTGATGGCAGCCATTGTCCCTGTGTCTAGCCTCCCCACTTCAACTTCCTCCTCCCAGACCCAGTCCCCTGTACCTCTGCCTATCCCAAGCACTCCATCAGACCAGCCTGCACACACATCAACACACAAGGGGAGCTCAGGCAAACATAAGCACCACACAACCCACAGGCACTCAAACAAGCATCACCCACATACAGACACAACAACATCCACTGCCTCCACTGTGTCCCCCTCCTCGTCATCTCCCTCCTCCCTCCCAGTGTCGCCTACACTCTCACCTGCATGCACTACATCTACAGGCACTAGGACTCGCACCAAAACACCCAGCACCACACCCCGCTCACCTGCACTCACCACCCCCACTACCATTTACACGTCGCCTGTGTCCACTCCCAGTGTGTCTGTGACGCCCCCTCCCAAAGTACACAAACGCGGGCACCCACACACCCAAAATCCATCCACCTCACGACAGCCTCCAGTACCTGCACCTGCACCCAAATCACCTAAAGTTACACCTCCTACAACCACCTCCTCTTCCTCCACTCCCAAACCCCCTCCAGCTACCCATCCCAGTCTTTGTCAGAAACTCTTCCTCAGCAACGTTGACCTCTTTGCCACCACCCCCACCCCTCCAATTCATAGGTCCCGTAGTAGCACCTCAGCCAAAAAAAGTCCAGTACCAGTGGTGCGTGTTAAAGATGTGTGGAGTGCACCGGCCACCAGGCAGCCAGTGTGACACGGAGCCAAAGCACTGCCAGTCCACCCCCTGTAAAGCACCTTAAGTTGGAAAGTGGCCGATGGGAGAGGGTAAAGACTCCTGCCGGCAAAACTGCTCACAAGGGTCCCGGGGGGAGTGCCGAGTCAGCTGTGACTCCTCCCAAGGTGGTGAAGGGGCAGAAGAAGTCTGCACAGTCTGGTAAGAGCAGCACAGCAGAGAAGGGTGTCATCCTCCCCGGCGGCCAGGACGCCACCGCCAGCACTGTCGTCACTGGTCCGGAGACCACCGCCAGAGTCAGTGCCCTGGAGGCCAGCAGTATCGTCACTGGTCAGGAGACCACCGCCAGAGTCAGTGCCCTGGAGGGCAGCAGTATCGTCACTGGTCAGGAGACCACCGCCAGAGTCAGTGACCTGGAGGGCCCCGGCAGCCACAGCCCGCTGGGCACTGAGGGACCGTAATGCCACACACCGCTGCACAGGTCAGAGACAGCAAAGGCAAGCACCGCTGAACAGGGAAAAGACCGCCATGGTGAAGACCGCTGAACAGGGCAAAGCACCGCTGAACAGGGCAAAGCACCGCTGAACAGGGCAAAGACCGCCATGGTGAAGACCGCTGAACAGGGCAAAGCACCGCTGAACAGGGCAAAGACCACCATGGTGAAGACCGCTGAACAGGGCAAAGACCACCATGGTGAAGACCGCTGAACAGGGCAAAGCACCGCTGAGCAGGGCAAAGACCGCCATGGTGAAGACAGCTGAACAGGGCAAAGCACCGCTGAACAGGGCAAAGACCGCCATGGTGAAGACCGCTGAACAGGGCAAAGACCGCCAAATCAAGCATCGTTAGCCCATGTGCAGCTGGGACAGTGACAGAACTGGGACCGTCACGGGGAGCGTGATGCACTCTGGGCACCATTCCCCCTCCAGAACCAGAGGAGACATGCATCCACTACCCCTGTCCTACACAGTATGAAGCACTCTGGGCACCAGTCCCCCTCCAGAACCAGTGGAGAACAGCATCCACTACCTCTGTCCTTAACAGGATGAAGCACTCTGGGCACCAGTCCCCCTCCAGAACCAGTGGAGACATGCATCCACTACCTCAGTCCTTTTAAGGATGAAGCACTCTGGGCACCAGTCCCCGTCCAGAACCATTGGAGACTGTCATCCACTTGAGAGACTGTGGCTTTGCACTCACCAGGATGGAACAGTGGGCAACCCACCCACTGTAGAGACTTGAGAGACTGTGGCTTTGCACTCCCCAGGATGGTACAGTGGGCAAACCACCCACTGTAGAGACTTGAGAGACTGTGGCTTTGCACTCCCCAGGATGGAACAGGGGGCAACCCACCCACTGTAGAGACTTCAGAGACTGTGGCTTTGCACTCCCCAGGATACATCAATGGGCATGGAGCCCCATCGTGGATCTGGTGTGGTGCTGTAATCCGGCTGAGGTGCCCCCCCCCTTCCTTTCCCCCTGAGGTGCCTGTTGTATTTCTATCTGATGCCCCTGCAGTGTTCTCTCTGTTTGTGGACAGGTATCTAGTGTGGGCCTCGCCCATGCATTTTGGGCCCAGTGGTCCACGGACATTGATATGTGCATACCTGCACTACTAATCGTAATGTATAAATTCTACAATGTGTATATATATATGTATATATTTGGTTACTGTGGTTTGATACATTACAATGGTTGAACTGATTTCCTTTTGTCTTTGCATTCTTCCGGGGGGGTTGTGGGTTGTTACTGTGCTGTTTGGAAATGCATTGGTGTGTGTGTTGTAGTGGGTGAGGGTCGGGTTGGGGGTGGGGGTGTTGCATGTGTGTCCCCCTAACTTTTGCCTCCCCCTCCCGTATGTCGTAGGTGCAGTACCCACCGTTGTCTTCGGCGCCTAAGTTGTTGGTGATCGTAGAGGAGCAGGAAGACAAGCGCAGGGAGTATTTGTATTTCGGGCTCCATGGTGGCCTCCTTCCTCGTGGAGTGTCTTCAGGTGAGCGTTTTCCCATTGCAAAAGCTGTTTCCGCCGTGTTTTTATCCACGGTAAATCCGCCCCGGAAAAGGTGGCGGATTGGCGGGTTGTGATACTGTGGACGGTACATTGTCTTCCGCCTGTCTGTTGGCGGTGACTGCCGTGCTGCTTGTCTGTACCGCCGTGGCGGGCGGAATGTTAAAGTGGCTGTCTATGTTGCCGGTTTCCGCCACGGTCATAATTCCCTTTTTTTGTCCGCCGGCCTGTTTGCGGTATTACCGCAGCTTTAACACCGTCCGCCAGGGTTGTAATGACCCCCTTTGTCTATTATGAGAAGATCGAATGAGGGTTGCTCCAGTGGTCAGGTGTCTAGGTGCACCATTTAGGACATTAGTCAAGTATTAGGAGATCTGGTAAAGGGATCCTCTTGGAGAGTCAATCTCAATTCTCTCTGAGAGCATTCATTATTCTGCTGAAGTTCAAGAATACTCAAACTAGCAACAGCTTTTATATTTTTAGGTTTATCTGTGCGGTCTCATGCAAAGTGACAGAATTTACCAGAAATACAGGCAAAGATTGGCCTTATGGCACTGTTTCTTCTCTTCAATAGATAAAGGACCTATAATTCCCCTAATGTGCATGGGATCTGGTTCCTGTGCTCTTCTTCAATCTCTTTTTGATCTGTTTTTAAAATAACTACCCTGGGTTAACTCCGAGGACGTTCAGATTTCCTTTCTCCTAACCAATGATCTAGTCTCACAACTAAATTAATAAATTCAGTACAAGCTTCTGGTAATTCAACAATATGGGTTAAACTATGTTTTAAATCATCCCTCAGGCCTCTGTAAAAACGTGAGGTACATTTTTCTTCCGGCCATCTAGTCTCAGTAATTAATCAGTTGAAAGTAATCATGTAAGCGAGGCGGTCCTTGGATCTTTGTCAATAGTTTAATAGTTTGTTATCACAAGACTGGATAAAAACATGTTTCACAAGAAATCACATTAAGGCTGCCTTAAAGGCATCAAAATTATATAGGATGGGATCATTGTTTTCAATAAGTGGAATAGACCAATTGGCAGCAACATCACCATGACAGGAAACTACAAATGCTACCCTAGCAGCGCCAGATGTAAATATTTGAGGTTTACACGAAAAATGCAATTGGCATTGTCCCATTAAAGCAGCAAAGCAAGAACTATCCCCAGTGAATTTTTCAAGGTTGGCCTATGGCACAGATGTCGGAGTGGTCACTGGAACATGTAGATTCTGGTCAGAGGAATTAGTTGGAGTGGAAGCGAGGGTTGAGTACCAAATATTAGGGGAGTCTTAATGGGCTGTGGACCTGAGGGATCGCTCCATTGCGTGAAGGATGTTGAACATGTTAGAGACTGCCTGAGCTCTTAATTCTCGGTTCATAATTTCAGGACTTGTTCTTGAAAATTATGTGCTAGAACTGCCAACTGCTCAATAGTGGTAAATGATCTGAATCAGTTGCAGACTCGTGATCCATTATGACTTGCCCCAAAGGGAACTAAAATGTTGTGGTTTGGCTTTCTGTTTTGTGCGAGTAATTCACCTGAATTCCCGGTGTTCTGATGGGGCGATGACATTTCCCCAATCCCGGTGAGGACTAACATGACAGTGATGAAGAGTACATTGCCCGCTTGCTTGTGCTCAAGGGGAAAGGGTTTTGGGAAGATAAAAAGAGAAAATACCAGCTTCTGCTTTGTGGGCTGCAGAATCGGACTGCTGGACCCTAGACTGTGTGTTGTGTTGGGCGTCAGAACTTCTGATTTCTCAGAATACTGGGTTCTTGTTTTTTAGGATTCTGGGCTACAAAAGAATTACTTCACTAATACATTGAACTTGTATAAAGTGTTGCGGAATTATACATTGCATAATGTCAGGTATTGTTGACACGTAGTGCGTTCTATACATACATTTCTATAAGGCTGAACAAGTCTCTTCCTCTTTTTACAATACTTTCACAGAAACTTTGAAGCAATGTTCAAACTCAAAAACAATATACTAGACTAAAGGGCTTCTCTGTGTTCCACTGTAATCTCTTGCTAATAATAGTTTAGATAAACTTGCTCTATTTTTGATTTCCTAATTCTCAGGGGAGCGCTTGTTACAGGATTTTTTTTTTTTCATTAATGTCTGTTTAGCAGTATGTTGGATTCCAACCCAAACAATAAATTGCACTAGTTCTTGTTGTCATATATTATTTAAAAGACATGAGATCACCAGGTTTGTAATGATCGCCTTAATGTCTGCATGTTCCTACGGGGAAAACCACACAAAGGTTTGTTTCATTGTTAGGACTGTAGCTGGCTCTATGAAGAAAAAGTACAATGTATTTGTTAGTTCTTCATCTTGGTCTTGAAATTATCTGCAGAGATGGTTTGGCCACTGTTTTGAATATTGATGTAAAATCCAGTTGAGTTGTGAAGTTGGATTTATGGATTTTTGCTAAATATATAGGAAGGTAACTTTTAAAAAGTTATATATTTTTCCTCCCTGAAGCCCCTGCAGGCTATTTTGCATTGGTTAGCCAGAAACAGGATTGTCATTGCTTCTATGAATGAGGTGTGAAATACTTCTCACAGAGCACAGATAATGGCTTGAGCCTGCAGCATGGCTCAGGGAAGTCATGTGACTCATCATAATCCAAGAAGTGCGGATTAGGGTTGTCCAGGAATTTACCTATCTTAAAAGGAACCTGTACTTTCAAAGTTTTATGATAAAGAAGGTTTGGGGAAGAAGGGCATTTTGATCACAAAGCACACTTTAGCCTCCTGAATTTTATTTCAGAAGAGGATGGAACTGGTCCCAGCACCATTTTAGAGTTGTGAATGGGAGGGTGTTGTTCATTATTTTAGTCAGATCTGTAGGTGTGCCACAAGCTCACACCAGGGACAGAAAGATTTTGCCATCTTGGATCTCACTAAGAATAGTACACAATGGAACAGTTTGCAGCAAGGTAAACAGGTTGTGTCTCAATAGGAGAACGGTTTGCAATTGTGAATTTTTTGTCCATTGGTGAGGGAGTGTACGGGACTCACCTCCATCTACTGACTGAGAACTAGACAAAATAAGCACCTCACCTGCTGCACCGCTGAACACTTTCTGGACCTGTAACAGAAAAAAAACAGAATAGGGCTGTGCCTCCTGTCTGTTACCGTTGAGAAGACCTGAGGAGCTGGACCTGCTCCCTCCTGTGCCTAGGTCAAAGAAGAAAATTAAAGGGTCAGTTGAATGACCTCCAATGTGGCTACATGGGCATAACAAATTGCAAGAGGCCGTTATCCTGAAGTGAGCTGTGGACCAGTTACAACTGGAATTGTACTGAAATTTTCTGGTGACATCTTCTGCAGTGACTACCAGCCCCTAACTGCTGTCCCTGAGGTCCTGGTAACCATAGATGTGGTTAAGTGGAAGTTGTCCAGAAAGTCTGAACAGTTTTGACTTTTGGACTTCCAAAATCCCAGGAACTTCAGCTGGACCAAAGGACCAATTTCAGAAGAACCTCATTGGATACTTCTTCAAGCTTGCCCCACTAGAAGATTTAGAGCTGGAAAATAGATTAAAGGCCTGATTTACAGTTTGAAGGATAGGTTACTCTATAACAAACTTGACAGATATCACGTTTGTCTTCTTACAAGTGCATTATCTTCCATGTAGCTTGTAATAAGGTGGGTGGGATATCCATCATGTTTTGTATGGAGTACTCATTTGCCAAACTCTAAATTAAGCTAGGGTGGGACTTGTGGAGTTTCAATCTGCATAATTTTGTGGAGCTACATAAAAACTCTACAAGAGTCCACTCTGCTATTTTCTGGCACTCGAGTAGATTTTGTACTCAAGCAGCAGCTTTCTGAACGCAAATGGTCTCGACCTGCAGCAACTTCCAGTATTGAGAAATCTTGCTGAGAGGCATTCCAGCACCTGAAAATCATTCTAGGGGATGCAAATTTTCACTCATGACCGGCCAGCAAGTCACACGTGAGACGAAACTCTGACACATGGTGGTTGGTGGACTTTTGCCAAAACTTCGCTCTCCAAGCAGACGCGGAGTGGGCAAAAATCTGCAAAGTCCACAGGTGTAGCAGAATTTTTTGCCCACTTCCAATCAGGCTCTAAGTCTCAAGGTTGAACTCTTGATCAGGTGAATGAGTGAAAAGTATCTGTCCTATGAGAAGACTTTGGGAGCTGTGAAAGTTGAATTTTACTGCTCAGAGCTTTTCCTGTCAAACCAATGGCTTGAGCAGGATCCTCAACCAGGGGGTATCCACATTTAAAAGGGATTTCTTAGCTATAGCCATCCACTCCAATCAGGCAAGTATAAGTTAGAAGGAAAAATGTTTTATAGGATTGCTCTGCTTCATTTATCAGTCCCGTGTTCTATTGTGGTCAGCCTGAAATTGTGCATACATCCTGGTCAATTTCCGATTTAATTTGCCTTTTTGGTATTTGCCTTGAAACTTTAAACATTCATACCTTTGCTCCACTTATTTGATTTTAGTCATTTTGCTGTTATTTGTCTTAATAAAAGTTTCTCAAAATTTAGAAATTAATTGTGAGAAGTTGTCTTTTAACTTTTTGATGGTGTTTAGTAGTACTAAATGTTTTGCACATTTTCTTAAGTTAGGCCTGTCTGCTCCGTGGCACACCTACCAGGAGCTGAGCCCAAGTTTGAGTTATTTAAAGTATGGGCCTCATTCACAAATGTGCAGTTTTGTGCAAGTTTATGATTGTTTACTACTCACAAAGGTAGTTTACTAGTAGTATCTTTACGACTGTGATGTCTCTGTACATAATAAAATAAGACATTCCATGTTTTGTGTAGGCTTACTTTTGTGACTCATGCTCTGTGTGTTTAATCTTAGATGACTCTGGGACTTATTAATTTGGTAGAACTCACATCATAATATATATATAATATATATTTATGTGAATGGCACCAATGCATTTATTAATTGATTATGACAGGAAGGTAATTTGTGCATTAGTGCTAGCCAGATAAAAATATCTGAATCTTTTTCAGGATCCAGGCCACCTTCCACTGGGACTTTTTATTTTTCATGGAGAGGGGGAACATCAACAACCTCCCTGGGACATATTGAGGCCCCAGGATTCCCATCTCTGGGTCTTCTTTAATTTTAATGGAGAGGTGGTGCCCAAGCCTCCTGGGTGGGCTATTTTTAGGCCCTGGGGACCCAGTCCCTGAACAATTTATTTTTCACGGTTTGTTGACACTACACCCTCTCCAAGTAACTTTTAGGCCCAGGAGACTACATCCCCTTGTCTAAAACATTCTTTTAAATGTGGCAGGGCACATGAAGATGCCTCCTTATGGACCTTTGAAAAGCCCTGGGTACTCCAGTCCACATAGGCTAACATTCTTTTAATTTTTAATGTTCTAGAGGGCTGCAGGGTGCACAGCAACACCACAGAAATATTTAAAAAAACATACAGCACAGCAACCCAACAGCAACGTTGAACATTGAGTGTGAATTTATAAAATGTACATTGATTATAGGTATTGGTAACTTTTTGACTAAGCCAATATGGCTGATATATATACATGTTGAAGTGCTGACCCGTTGATCAAGCCAATAGGCCTGATAGTTTTTATTTTTTATTTTTCTGACCCCTCGATATGGTCAGTTAGTCTGCCTGACTTAAAATTATGCTCTTTATGTGCAGCTCTGTGCTAGATATTGGGGGTGTTGTATGCAAGATTGCAGGCCATGAGTCATAGTTACTTTAGGCCACGATTTATAGTTACTTGATCTAACTATAACTGTTGAATTTCATTGATTTTTTTCAAGTATGTTTCAATAGACATTTTCACCTAACTATTATATTCCTTTACCCTCTGTTTTTTCATTGAATCTATTTATCCTGAAAGAGTAAGAGGAGGCAGCAGCCAGCTTTTCCAGTGCTCGGCCCCAGTACCTAGCCGATGGAACAGAGGTAGCACTATTATCACAGCCTCTGCTATGGTCTGAGTCATACATCTCTAAAAACATCCTGCGTCTTCTGCCCCTCCACTACATACATCCTCCTCTGTGAAGCCCTGAAAGGCCTCAATGAGGTAAAAAACACAGAGAGGGACATTTTTAAAGGACTGGAAGACACTGAGGGCCACAGATTTTAATTAGGGAGGAGGTGAGCATGTTATGGGTGGTGAGGGTTATGCCCAGAAAAGGAAGTGAAAATGATATTTAATTTGTCTTGGGTTTAGGGAGAGGGATAGGCAGATGGTTAGAGAAAGGATGGCAAGGAAGATATTCTGTCATTGTTTCAGTGGTCTACCCTGTCGACCAAACTCTCAATCTAGTGTAGGTAAATTGAGAAAGTTTCAGACGAACGAAGTGATGATAGACTTCAATTACCAAAATATTAATAAGGCAAAATTCCTTGAGTTCATCATAAATCAAATGATTACCCAAGCATTACTTACCAAGTTTACCTAGGTTAAACATGTCACACCCATCACCTGAGTTATCATTTGTCATTCATTGACTCAAGTTATCTGTTCCAAGTGCAGCATCCATTTACCTATACATCCATAATTCCTCATGGAAGCAACATACATACACTGGGCAGTTCTTTGCACCTTGACTTATAACCCAGCAAGGAAATGTAAGGTTAAGCATGGAAAGCAGGAATCTTGCTTGTATAGGAAAGGTTCTGGAGGTGCCCATGCTAACTTAGATATTACAGATTGCTCACTGCACAGCCTACAGTTAACTTTAATTAATTTTTATCTTTGTCACCGCAGATCACTCAGTCACCAGGCAAAATGGATGCATGCTCCTTGATTGTTTATCTGTGTAATGCCCACTGGTCCTTCGAAATATATTACATTAGCCCCACACCAAATTAAAACATATATCTTTTGTTTACAGAAGACATTTCTTTTGTGTTACTGTTTCTTTCTTTTTAACCTGAAAACTAGAGGTCACCCTTAAATTCAGGAAAGTCATTTGGAGGATAATCACTTGGTGCACTTGTGATGGCCAAGCAATTGCCCTAATCCATGGTTGTGTCTTTTAGAGCCCTATAAACATTAATAATTAAATGTGTATAGATTTTAATTCATTGTTAATCTCTCCATGTTTTGGTCATTCTGACTGTGACAATTGCCCTCAGCTGCACTAAATGCTGACTGAAATGATACACTGGCTGCAGGTTATTCAAGATACATTATTTCCAACCTACTAAGTTCTTACTATTGTTAACTTTTCCAATGAAAATAGGTCAATGGTTCTTGATCAAAGCAGATGTTGGCTTGCTCATCCAAGTATTCTTGTGGCATCTTCTCTATTTTCATAGTGGTGGACATCATCTGTTTCTGATTTTTCTGTGTCTGTGTGCTTGATTAATTCAAGTCCTGAAATATTAATAAACCAACCTGCTAAAGGTGCTGGAAATGGAAGGGCTGTTGTTGGTCTTTCAGGTAGTACTCAACTTTGCTACAGCTGGTGAGTGTTCTCCAGCACGTGAATGACAATAGTATTGTTTCAGAAATATTGAGCATAAATGTTTTATCAAATATATCTTCAATGCATTAAATATTGCTGAAAAGATTATAGAAGGTAAAGAGATTGTTTTTACATGTATTACATTATTTTCCATATATTGTAGTGTATATAATATTGTTGGCTTTCATATAGTTTAATTCAATATTGTTTTATTAATGTACTTTTTAGATATAGTTTACAGTTTTGAATGTGTAAAAGTTACTTCTGATCTTAACAGACGATAAATGTGTAAACGATTTAACTGAACAATTATCATGTTAATTAAGTGTATTTTTGGATTTTTTATTTGCAATTGTATTTTTGTATCAATTAAATACTAGCTTATAGTTTAGTAGTAGATTGTGGGGTTTGAAGGATCATAGGGTGGGAAGGTATTTAAATAATACACTTTTTTTCTCACAAATGACAAATATAGTTAATTATATATTTAATTCACAATAAAGTATAAAAATGTTTTAATTGATTATTCGTTATATAAATTATTTGTTGTATTCCATTTAATTTTTGGTTTATTTATTTCCCGATGTTAATATGGCAAGGGATTTGACAATTTGGAATAGTTTCCTTAGGGAGTTAGCTGCCTTATCAATTTTGGCTTCATAGTACTAAGATTGGGCATTGCTAATTTCAACGCCATGGTTCCTGATTGCAAGCCAGTAGGAGTTTTCTTCCTGTTCCTCATATGTTTTCCTCCAATTCCTTTCTAGCTTTTTGCATTCTTTTTTACAGGATAGGAGATGAGCTGCAAACCAAGGAGAGGATTTTCTGTTGTGGCCTCTTTTAATTGAGGTGATTAAATAATTTTTTCAAGGGACTGTTTAATCCAATCTTTAAATGTATTATTGCCAAGAGTAGGGTTGTTGCATAAGGCGGGTTTATTGGAAATTGAAGGCGCAATCCATTCATCTTCATCCACTTATGGTCAATGTTCAGTGCTGGATTGATGCTAATATGTGATGAATCGCGGTCCAATGTCAATGTAATCAGAAAGTGGTCTGTCCATGACATAGGACAGGGTTTCTTAACTTGAATATTAGGGTTGTGGCTGAGAACCCAATTGAGGAGATGCCCTTTATCGTGTGTGTGGTCTTCTATTCTTTGCATTAGTTAAAAGGCCCAAACGACATGTAATATGTCTGACAATACCAAAGTGTTGGTCTTGTCAAAAGGAACATAAAATCCCCCAATAAGGTTAGGTTCATTTTTTTCACTAGCTAGACTAGCAATCATATCTGGAAGAGCTATTGCAAACTTGAGGCAAGGTCCTAGGGGTCTGCAAATCAGAACTCATAAGAATAAGCACATGGGCAACATGTTTATGGAGAAAGAAAGGTTCTCGCAGTCCTGGGGAGACGATTATATACACATCTATAGGAATCTTTTAATATTACAGCTATTCCTCTGACTGTTTTATGTATATGATCATTCCTACACATGTAACAACCTACTTGGTTAACATCTGGTGTAGAGCTGTCATGTAGCCAAGTTTCCATGAGGAAAATGGCATCTGGTCTTTCTTCCTGGATCAGTGTTAATAGCTCAAGTTTGTGGCATGGCGAGAGATGTGTAATTGACCGGAAACAGAATCCAGCTTTTTCTGTGGAGTGTTCATACAAGTCTTCTATGGTCATGAGAAGAGAGAACCTGCAATTCGGGCATTGCCCCCTCATCACCTTCTAAGTTTAAAAGGGGGCACTCTTAAGTAGTAGGTGAGGATCTAAGTGCAAGCAGCTGTTATGAAGAGTAGCCTAGCTTATTTGTAGAGACTTGGACAGGGTTCCTGGCTCCTGATCCTGTTTGGACAAAGTTGGTGCAGACAGGTCTGCTTTTGGTGTGCCTTCAGTACGCCAGTGCTATGCCTGCACCCCAGCCGTCATTTATACCAGTCGGACAAGAAAAACACTAGAGATAAGATAGACTCTTTGCTAGTGTGCAACAATTCTTGCCTTATATCTAAAAAAAGATTCCCCTTTTTAAATTTTTAACATCAGATCATATTCATATTCGGATCACATAAGCTTCATGAATTGTGGCCCTGGCTACCAACAGGCACACACAGACAGAAAAATAACTGAAACCTGGCATGAATACAAGGCCATCCACATGCCCACAAAATAAAAAAATCTCTAGTACAGAAGCACTGGGAGTGTGAAAAGTACATTTAAAATACTTCTAAAATATACAGCAGATTGAACCTCAAAATGTAAAATGCACCACAGTATGAAAACATATGGGTACCAAGTTCACAAAAACATAATTAAAAATGAGGAAAACCAGATTAACCACCAAAGACCCCATTATCTTAAAATTCCCATTATCTCTTAATTATACTGCCTGCACCCTCCCTAACCTAAACTGCAGGCCCCCAGCAACAAACAAACAGAATAAACAAAAATTAAACAATATCAGCAGTGACTGCCAACCCAAATATTTTGGGAAAAACTGCACTGAACTTTATTAAAAAGTCCAGCTTCTAAGGCTCGGTGATGCGGCAGAAATTGCAGACAAAGGAAGAGTGATGCTTTCCCTCCAAAATCAAAAATGAGCAAACCTGGGCAAAGCACTAAGGAGTAGTACCAACAGCAAAAGGGAGTGGATACCTTATATTAAGTAGCCTCACTCTACATGGCATCTGCTATGTAAAACCAAATCAATAAATACAAATAAAAACGATGCATTTTGCTTTCAATGTTCTGCCCTGGTAAAAAAAAAAAAAAAGTTATTCTAAAATGACTTTTTGAGCCTTACCATTCTTATGCTCCAGCCAAACATGTTTTTTTCTAAACAGATATTGTGCTTACCAAGTTAGCATAATAGTGTAAATTCAGGCATAAAGCAGAGTTTCTACTCAAAATTCCAGGAGATTATTACAAATTACTCTGGCATAATGAAATGTATGCTCAGGCTAACTCTTTCCAAATGTCAGCTCACTTGTATTTGTGGCATGGTCTCATCTAAGACAGTTTGTAACTGTTAAGAGCAGGAAACCAACTGTAGAGTACAACTAATATAACAAAGTAGCTTTGTTAGAAATGGAGTCTGTAGTTGGCAGTGGTTTGCACCCTGTTCAAATAGGGACCCTCACTCTAGTCAGGGTAAGAGAGCCACACATCCAAGGTAACCCCTGCTCACCCACTTGGTAGCTTGGCATGAGCAGCCAGACTTATCTTGGAGGCAAGGTGTAAAGCAACACAGTGAACACACCACAAAAACACTCAATACCAATTTAGAAAAGAGGCAATATTTATCTGAATTAAACAAAATCAAAATGACAAAAATCCAACATTCACCAACAAAGACATCCCTTTTAAAAAGTTGCAAAGAGTCCTTATCCAGTGGAATCAATGGTTGTCTCTTTTTAACATACAGTACCTAAGATGTATAAAAAACAAAGGTAATGCAGGCCACAGAGGAGGTGAGGTGCTAGAAAACAAAGCGATGCATCAGTTCCATATTGCACAGGGGAGGTGATGCATCGGTTCCTTACTGATAGGGGAGGCGATGCATCAGTTCTCTCCTCACAGGAGAGGTGATGCATTGGTTCCCTACTGGCAGGGGAGGTGATGCATGGGTTCTCTAGTGGCAGGGGAGGTGTTGCATTGGTTCTCTGCCCCAGGAGAGGGGATGCATCAGTTTCCAGGCATGCGGCCTTGGTTCCTTCCTCTGGTGCAGGGTTGATGCGAAAATTATGACCAAGGATGTTGCGTGGGAAAATCCGGATTCACTGTGATGATACAGCCATGGTGCAACGGGCACTGTATCGGTCCTAAAGGCGCTGCATCGATTCTTCCAACGCAAGGTAAGAGCTGCATTGATTCCTCAGCAGCAAGGCAGGTGCTGCCTCGATTCTTCTGCTGCAAGCTAGGCGATGCATTGATTTTCAGCCACAGCGATCCGATGCATTCATTTCACTTCCAAGGGCCCAGGGTCTAGACTTGGCATCTCTTGGCAAGTCAGGACTCTCAGCAGAAGAGTCCAGGCACTGGTAGATGAAGACATTGATGTCCCTGAGACTCCTAACATGAGGCAAGCTCAGTTCAAGCCTTGAAAAGCAGGATGTAGAAAGCAAAGTCCAAACCTTATACTAATTTCTGCCTTTGAAGTTGGCAAGCTTCGAAGGAAAGTTTTTGTAGTGCACCGGACCCTGCCTTTCTGCCCATGGTCCGAGACGCACTCTGGGGGCTTGGAGACTGCTTTGTGTTAGGCACAGCCTTGTTTAGGTGCAATTGTCTGCTTGACTGAATTCACCACAGCCCAACTGTCGTCCTGACCCAGACATGTATTCCGCAGCCAGGCAGAAGCACAGAATGGTTAAGCAAGAAAATGCCCACTTTCTAAAAGTGTCATTTTCAAACGTACAATTTAAACACCAACTACAAAAAAATATGTATTTTTAAATTCTGCGTTCAGAGACCCCAACCTCCAAATCGCTCCCAATGGAAACTTACACTCAAAAGATATTTCAAGGCAATCCCCATGTTAACCTATGGGAGAGATAGGTCCTGCAATAGTGAAAATCAAATTTTGCAGTATTTTACTATCAGGACATGTAAAACATAGCAGTACATATGGCACCTTTTAGCTACTCTGTACCCTGCCCATGGGAATGCCTTGGGTCTACCTCAGGGTGACTTACATGTATTAAAGTGGAAGGTTTAGGACTGGGAAGTGGGTGCACTTGCCAGGTCATACTGGCTGTACAAACTGCACACACAGACACTGCAGTGGCAGGTCTGAGACATGTTTACAGGGCTACTCATGGGGGTGGTACAATCAGTGCTACAGGTCCACTAGTAGCATTTGATTTATAGGCCATGGGCACACACAGTGCACGTTAATAGGGACTTGCTGGTGAATCGAATATGCCAATCATGGATGCACAAATCGCCACTAACATTTTGACAGAAGCCACTTGCACTTTCGCATTGGTCAGCAGTAGTAAAGTGCCCAGAGTCCTAAAGTCAACAAAAACAGGTCAGGGATGCACCCTGCAAAAAACACCAGGTCCAACAAGTTTTATGAGGGTTTGATTATCACACTCAAAAAAGGCCCTTCGCCTATTTTTTCAAAATGTTTTCACCCACACTCTGGTGGCATGCTTCATTATCAGACAGCTTCAACATCTCCTATATTGATTGTACATAATAGGTGAAGGAGTAATAGATCAATAGGGATCCACTCACCAAATGAACAGTTAAAACTGCCTAGAAGGACATCCAATCTATTTGACGTCCCTTCTGTCAGGATGAAAATCCATAGAAGATGGTCAATGGGTTAGAATTACCCTAACATCTTGACTTTGGTTAACTATGCTTCTGGAAGCCTCATGGGCCATTGGCCTTCAGTAGGACCTGGGATCTATACTTTATAACATCATTTGCATCAGATAAATAGTCCAAGTTGGAATCTGTCAATGCCACATTCTCTTAATAGTTACCCAATCCAGTAATACCCACATTTGTGCTGGGGATCCTAGAGGGTTTTTCTGTAATAAATAGGTAAAAGGAAAACAGTGAAGGTCAAAGGGGTGACAAATCTGTCATTAGCGCTCAAAGTGATACTTCCACATTGACCCCCCATTAATATTTAGTGCAGTGTAAAACACATGTGATACACAGCATACATAATTGATGTGAAACAATTCATGATGGGTACCCCAAAAAAGTTAAGAGTCATAATTCTACTTATCCATCTTACCCAGAAAGTGAGGTATAGGGACATTGACTTGTAGTCACACACACACAAATCTTCAGCCTTGTTTCCTTGAACTCACGCTGTCTCATAGACATTTAGAAAACTTCACAAATATTAACAACACTATGCATTCCTCATCCTCCAGCCATTTCTACAATAATCTTCATATGTATTTATAAAATACACAACCTATTCTCATGAGTGAAAATAGTTGACCCTTATACGACTTCTTCACTTGGGTATATCTTGCAAGGCTACTCCGGTTCGTACTCTAGAGAAGTTAAATCCAGCACCAGGGGTCTGTTATTCTTTCTCAGACATACCCTCCAAAATATTATGCCCCAGCTCAAGGGACCTATACTGGCCTTCATTTGCCAGATACCTGCCACTGCTGATGCCACTCACCCGCTACACTGTGTTTTTTATGGCGGTCTTAGAGGCAGGGACATCCTACATTAGTGCATTGCAGCACATGGTGTGACACAGCCACATCCATACTGAATCGACAACTTGGACGCTCCCCTTGTCACCACACTCAATGAACTAAAATGATATGCCTTTCAGCTCTCCAGTCATTCACCACAATGTATCATAGGTAATTATATCCCACTCCCTTAATGGATAGCAGGATGTGTTGTGACCAGCGAAAACCCATATCAACTTGGCAACTATTGCACTCACCCTGCCATTCAATTACTGGTGGTTAACAATATTTGATAGAGCTCTCCTATTATCTACCATGATGCCATCTAGCTAAATAGTTCTCACTCCCATAATTATCATAGTCTAGTGGATTCTCTGTAATGGTAAACTATCTCACTGGCAGTTGCTGTCAATTACACCTGAAGTGTGTTTCTACTATAATTTAGATTTTTGGTTTCATTTGTTTAAACATAATTTTATTGGGTATAGGATGTCACATTTAGGTTTTTGTCTTGTGTTATAGTGTATTCATCAAATATCACTGACGTTTGTAATTTAATCGCAGTAAATTAGTGTCCAGTCTGTAAATCAAATGTTGTTCTTTCTTAAGCAATGTTGTCTTTGCATTTCTTGCATTCTTAGGAATGTAAGATTTGTCTAATTCTTTCAAATTTAAAATATTGATATTTCGAAGTGAAATTTATTTGAATATAAATTTGCGGGTGCATATTGATGAATTTATTGATAGTATTAGATGCAGTGCAGTCTTTTGTGACACATATCAATTTGTCAATGTTGTGCTTAGTACCAGTTTCCAGGAGTGCCTCTCTATGTTTGTTTCTAGCACGTTTGTATGCAGTATTCCCCACTCTTTAATGATAGCCCTGTGCTACCTGTTTCTTCTTCAGTTTTTCAGATTCTGTTTTATAATCCTCTGTCAGGGTGCAGTTTTTCCAGAAATATTGAAACTGTCCCAGAGGAAGGTTGCGTCAGAGGCTACCTGGGTGAAACTACTATAGAGGAGAAGACTATTCTTATCTGTCGGTTTATGATAAACCATAGTCTCCAGTTTCCCGTCCCATTCTTGGATTGATTAACAAGTCAAGGAATTGTAATGAAGTGTTCAATACATTTGAGGTGAACCATAAGAAGAGATTCAGAGTATTCAGTCATTCCATCAGTAGGGTATTCAGAGCCCCCTTGCCAGATCACGAGTACATCGTAGATGTGTTTTTGCCATAATCTAAGCCTGTCCCTGTGGAGATTTTCCATCAAATACATGTAGCTTTCCACAAATTGGTCCACATACAGGCAGGCCAGACTCAGGCGAAGGTACTCCCCATTGACGTAACATGAGCCGGAAGCTGTCTGGCCTATTCAAATTCAAAACTATTTTTGTATGGGCTAATAGGGTCAGTTCTAGGATAAAGGCCCTCATTACAAGATTGGCGGTAAATCCCGCTTACCGCCGTGCAGAAGACCACCAACAGACGGCCGCGGCCGTGGAATTCCGCCACAGCTATTACGACCCACAGCTCAAAATCCGCCAAAATATAGACACCCACACAAGTCCGCCACACCAAAGGTCAGTGATAAACTGGCAATAACAAAACCGCCACCGTCACGCCAACAGGAATACACCCACACTATCACGACCCACGAATCCAGGCGGCGGTCTTTCAGACGCGGTATTTCATTGGCGGTACACACCGCCGAGCTCAAAATACACACACATTTACAAAACACTACCACATTGGACAATTCAAAATACACACACCGGATACACATACACACACCACTCCCACACACCCAATACAATATAAAAGACAAACCCACATTACCCACAAACCCTTACAATGAACAATTTGGAAGAAGCAGAGAGACAGCAAAGTAAAGACCACACCAGCATGCAGAGGCACACAACACCATCACTCATACACATCCATGCACAAAACAACACACACCCCTAAACATCACCCCACACATCACAACACACACCACCTCACACATCACCCACACCACCCCATGGCACCGCAAAGACACCCCAGGTTTTCTGAGGAGGAGCTCAGAGTCATGGTGGAGGAAATCATCCGGGTAGAGCCACAGCTATTCGGATCACAGGTGCAGCATACCTCCATAGCTAGGAAGATGGAGCTATGGCGCAGAATCGTGGACAGGGTCAACGCAGTGGGACAGCACCCAAGAACACGGGATGACATCAGGAAGAGATGGAACAACCTACGGGGAAGGTGCATTCCGTGGTCTCAAGACACCACATTGCGGTTCAGAGGACTGGCGGCAGACCCCCACCTCCTCCCTCACAACTAACAAAATGGGAGGAGCAGGTCTTGGCTATACTGCATCCTGAGGGCCTCGCAGGAGTAGCTGGAGGAATGGACTCAAATGGTAAGTCAAATCTTTAACTACTTCATCCCCCACCCTACCTGCATGCTATCACATACCCCCACCCTCGCCCTCACCCCCATCACTCCAACTCCTCACATATGTCCCACTATCACAAACCACACATCCCAACACCAAGCCCTGTGTGCAACAACAAAGCATGGACACTACACATACCCACACAGACCCCGAAACAATTATCACACAAGGTCCTACACAAGAATGTAAGCACTGGGGTACAGGGTCACCCACCCATTGCACACCATGGCACACACAGATGCAATAATCATGCATTTATACCCCTGCAGGACCCCTACCCAACGTCACCGGACTGGAGGTTTCAGACATGTCCACTCCCCCCACAGAAGAAGCCCACAGTGATGACAGCAGCTCTGTCCAACTGGATCTGGATGACCAGCCCGGCCCATCTGGGACCTTGGGACAGTTGGTTCCCCTCACACTGGCACAGGCCACCACAGAGCCCCCCCCCCAGGAAACACCAGCACAGCACCCACCCAGCGGGCCCATACCTCTGTCCCCAGGACACGTCAAGCAGCAGTGTGTCCACCACTACAGGGAACCCAGGCTAACCCACCACCCCAAGAACAGCAGGGACCTAGGGGGAAGTGGCAGTGGGACAGAGGCCCAGGAAAACCAGGGAACTGGGAGGTCTGCTGGGCGACAAGGGAGGACAGGCCCAGGGAACCCACTCTCCACAAGGCCCTCTCCAACATAATGGGAGCGTACCATCATTCCCAGGAGGTGATGGCAACGGTACTGGCCAAGTTTCAGGAGACCAAGTGGCTGCAGGAGGAACAGTATTTGGGGTTCAGGGAGGAACTCAAATCCATCAATACCACCCTGGGCACCATTGTAGGGGTGCTGAAGGACCTCGTGAACACCAGGAGGGACACTGTGGCACAACAAGGGGCCCCTGACACTTGCCTGGACGATGAACTGCCCACAACCTCCGCCGGTGGTAGTGGACAGGAGGCACCGCCACAGGACCACAACACCAGCACCCCACCCCCTGCAGATGGAGAACCACCTCGCAAGCGGTCCCTGAGATCCAGAACAAAGACAGAGAACAATGCCAAGACCACCGCCATGAAATGAGACCACCCTGAATATCATCCTTCTATCCCTCTTTGTCACCCTGTCCATCCTTAAACTGCCCTAGCTCCACTTCCTATGCCCCTTTGGACAATGCACCTGTGAGACAATTAGACTGGACTCTGCCATGGACATTCCTCCACCATCACCCCTAACCATTTTACAACCCCCTACACTATTTAGCAATTAAATAAACAATCTGGAGTCAGTCTGTGCTTTCACAAATGTGTATTTGCAATAACTGAGGGAAATAGTAATGTCCATTGTATTGTCAACATACCTATGTCACACAGTTCTAGTCCATGAGGTAACATAGCAGAGGTCGCACAGTGGGACCCACATCTGTGAAATCGAAAGGGAAAGTGACAAATTAGTGTCCATACACTGGGTGATTGTGACAGGCAGATGATAGGTCGAACAATTTTATCAGATATAGGAGGCAGTTATGTCTTCATACCTGTGTCTCACTGGAAGTATTGCTGGGTCACGGTGTTTCTGTTGTCTATGTCCTCTTCTTCTGCCTCCTCTTCTTCACTGTCCACAGGCTCCACAGCTGCCACAAGACCTCCTTCTGGACCATCCTCCTGCAGAAAAGGCACCAGTCGTCACAAAGCCAAGTTGTGCAGCATACAGCAGGTGACGATGATCTGGCACACCTTCTTTGGTGAGTAGTATAGGGAACCACCTGTCATATGGAGGCACTGGAACCTGACCTTCAGGAGACCGAAGGTCCTCTCTATAACCCTCCTAGTTCGCCCATGTGCTTCATTGTAGCGTTCTTCTGCCCTTGTCCTGGGATTCCTCAATGGGGTCAGTAGCCATGACAGGTCGGAGTGGCCAGAGTCACCTGCAAATGCCGAGGGACAACTGTTAGACACCAACTAACCATTAGGGAAAACCCCAGACAACTATTCACACTGTATAGGGTCCTTGTCCTCACCTAATAGCCACACACGGTGCCACTGGAGTTGCCCCATCACATAAGGGATGCTGTCATTCCTCAGAATGTAAGCGTCGTGCACTGAGCCAGGAAACCTGGCATTCACATGCGAGATGTAATGGTCTGCCGAACACACCATCTGCACATTCATAGAATGATAGCTCTTCTGGTTTCTGTACACCTTTTCACTCCTGCGGGTGGGTACCCAGGCCACATGTGTCCCATCAATGGCAGCTATGATGTTGGGGATATGTACCAGGGCATAGAAGTCACCTTTCACTGTAGGCAAATATTCCACCTGAGGGAAAACGATGTAGCTGCGCATGTGTTTCAGCAGGGCAGATAACACTCTGGACAACACGTTTGAGAACATAGGCTGGGACATCCCTGATGCTATGGCCACTGTAGTTTGAAAAGACCCACTTACCATGAAATGGAGTACTGATAGGACCTGCACTAGAGGGGGGATTCCTGTGGGATGGCGGATAGCTGACATCAGGTCTGGCTCCAACTGGGCACACAGTTCCTGGATTGTGGCACGATCAAGTCTGTAGGTGACAATTACATGTCGCTCTTCCATTGTCGACAGGTCCACCAGCAGTCTGTATACCGGAGGATGCTGCCATCTCATCACCTGCCCCAGCGGACGTGCTCTATGGATGAGAACAGCGATTAGAGGGTCAGCCAACACTGAGGTACTAAAAAAACAACTGCATTGCACACATTTGTCAATCTGCTATGTGCCTGTCTTAGTGTGTATGCAAGGCCTAGTTATGTGTGACGCATTTAAAATTAATGCCATGTGGCCCCCTGAAATGGCGGCTGCCTGACCTGTAATGTGGTACACGGGGATATGAGGTAACTGCGCTGGCGTTGTACACCGTTGTGGTAGGCGGTCAAAGACCGCTGCACATTCCTGCATTGGTTAACATTGGACCCTATGGATCCCAGGAGCTAATGACGATGTACGCCAGTGGTGACGGTATGCAGTGCCGCGGACGTGACTGCCATTTTCTCTTTGTATACTCACTTGATACCTGATCTTCAACAGGAGAGGACCTACACTGCAAGTGCTGCTGTGACCTCAGTCTGGAAGCGACGATGGCTCATGTGTCTGGGGAAAGGGCTCCTGCCTTCACATCGTAGGAGTTGGATAAACTAGTGAATGGGGTCCTCCCCCAGTACACGCTACTCTGCGGTCCTCCAGACAAACAGGTGAGTACACTGTGAGCATGCTGTATGGGCAATGCCTTTTTGGAGTGGTGTTGATGAGAGATAGGGGGGAGGCGTGCATGATCGGACGGTGAGTGTAGGTGCGTCAGGGCAAGGGTAGTAACGTGGGCCAATGACTGTGATGGTCCGGACGGTTAATGTTGTACCTGTACTATTCCTGTAGGTCAGCACCCACCAGAAGAAGGATATTTGGCATGCCATTGCCAAGGACATCCGGGCCCTGGGGGTCCAACCCAGACGGAGCAGCGACTGCTGTAAAAGATGGGAGGACATTCGCCGCTGGAGCAAGAAGATGGCGGAGGCCCAGCTGGGGATGGCTTCCCAATGTGGGAGGGGTGCCCATCGTACCATGACCACCCTTATGTTCCGGATCCTGGCGGTGGCATATCCGGAGTTGGATGGGCGCTTCAGGGCATCACAGCAGCCACAAGGGGATGAGTACAGTCACATCCATCTGAATCTGCGTGCATTAAGAGGTGTCTGGGTGGGGGAGGTGGGCTGTGGGTTCCCCTAGGCTTGGGCGAGCCTTGTAGGCAATGACCCTTGTGAGGCAGGCTAAGTAGCACCCCAACCCCACCAGTCTACACCTAGTCAGGCTCCTGTGTCTTCCATGTGTGCAGCAATTTGCCATAGGCAATGTACCCCATGTCCCTGTGAGGAATTAGGGAACTCTAAGTGCATGGCGTTGTGCAGAGGGCTGCTGTGTCTGTAGTGTCCGTCAACGGTAGCGGTATTGCATCTACTGAACATGTCTTTCTACTTTCTTTCCCCCCCTTTTTGTGGTCTCCCTGTTCTTGTGTGCATTAGCATCATCAGGCGGAGGAGCTGTGCCACCGGAGCAGGAGGGAGTTGCATCCCACATGGCCCTGGAGCGTGAGACTACGAGTCAGAATTCACCAGTGGGACGGAGGGGGAGGGAAGCTCCGCAGCGGGGACTGGAGCAGAGACCAGCGACACCAACCCCTCCTCTGATGGGAGCTCCCTTACGGTGGCGGGCCCCTCAGTGCCCCCCGCATCTACAGGTACAGCCGCCACCCCCCCCTACCAGCACCGCCCTCCCTGCTGCCCCTCAGCGTGTGCCCCGTGGCCGCTCACCCAGGAGGGTGGGCATCTCCTTCGCCCCATGCACTTCAGGCCCAGCCCCTATCAGCCCTGCTGCCCTCAGTGAGGAGGCCATTGACCTCCTGAGATCCCTCACTGTTGGGCAGTCTACCATTCTGAATGCCATCCAGGGTGTAGAAAGGCAGTTGCAACAGACAAATGCATACCTGGAGGGCATTCATTCTAGCCAGGCAGCCCAACAGCGAGCATTTCAGATTCTGGCCTCAGCACTGATAGCAGCCATTGTCCCTGTGTCCAACCTCCCCCCTCCAACTTCCTCCACCCGGACCCAATCACCAGTACCTCAGCCTATCCCAAGCACACCATCAGACCAGCATGCACACACCTCAACATACAAGAGTAGCTCTGGCAAACATAAGCACCACACATCCCACAGGCACTCATACAAGCATCATACCCATGCACACATACCAACATCCACAGCCTCCACTGTGTCCCCCTCCTCCACGTCTCCCTCCTCCCTCCCTGTCACGTCTCCACTCACACCTGCATGCACTACATCCTCAGCCACTACCTCCATCACCAGCACACCCATCACCACACACCACTCACATGCAATCACCACCCCCACTACCATTCACACATCTCCTGTGTCCTCTCACAGTGTGTCTGTGAGCCCTCCTCCCAAAGTACACACATGCAGTCACACACCCACCCAACAGCCATCCACCTCACGACAGCCTCCAGCCCATGCACCTTCATCCAAAGTCAGCAAACGAACATCTCCTACAACCACTACCTCTTCCTCCACTCCTAATCCCCCTCCATCTACCCATCCCAGTGTGTCTAAAAAACTTTTCCTGTCAAACCTTGACCTCTTCCCTTCACCTCCTCCACCCCTTCTGTCCCCTAGGGCCCGCCTTTCCAGGTCCCAACCCAGCACCTCAGCCACCACATCACCAGACACAGTGGTGACAGCAGTAACCAGATTCTGGAGTGCGCCAAGCAGCAGGGCTGCCAGTGTCCCAAGGAGCAAGGCCAAGGACATTCCCCCACCTCCAAAACGGAAGAAGTTGCCCACATCCCGGAGGGAGAAGGCCAAAACACCTGCCACCAAGGGCTCAGCCAACAGTTGGGAGTGGCAAGACAGTTGTGCCACCCTCCAAGGTGGGGAAGGGCCTGAAAAAGAAAGGCAAATCAACGTCGCAGCCAACCTGCACGCCGGACAAGACCGCCACCGGCACTGCCACATGCACTGCCGCCACGGGCACCGCTGCCAGCACCCAAGATACTGAGCCCTTCACCAGAACCGCAGACACTGTGCCCTTCAGCAGCACTGCAGTCAGTGAGCCCGCCACCAGCACCGCCACCAATGACACCGCCGCCAGCACCAAGGTCAGTGAGCCCACCACCAACATCCGCCGCTCATGCCACCGCCACCAGCACCGAGGTCAGTGAGCCCCCCACCAGCACCGCCGCTCCTGACACCACCGCCAGCACCGAGGTCAGTGAGCCCCCCACCAGCACCGCTGCCCAATGACCGCCGCAAGCACTGCCGCTACTGAGCCCGCCACCAGCAGGGGCCAGTGGCCACGCCACATCCTGAGCCAGTGGCACCACCTCAGACATGGCTGCCATCCTCCGTGGTCATTCGTACGAGGCTGGTGGTCAGTTCCAGGGGCCTGGGCAGCTTCCATGTTGCCCTACCGTCAGTGAAGTATCACATCCACTACCTGAGTCCTTGGCAGGATGAAGCACTCTGGGCACCAAGCCCCCTCCAGAACCAGTGGAAAAAGGCATCCACAACCTCAGTCCTTGGCAGGATGAAGCACTCTGGGCACAAAGCCCCCTCCAGAACCAGTGGAGAAAGGCATCCACTACCTCAGTCCTTGGCAGGATGAAGCACTCTGGGCACCAAGCCCCCTCCAGAACTAGTGGAGACTGTTATCCACTTGAGAGACTGTGGCTCTGCACTCCCCAGGATAATGCAGTGGGCAACCCACCCACTGGAGAGACTTGAGAGACTGTGGCTTTGCACACCCCAGGATAATGCAGTGGGCCACCCACCCACTGGAGAGACTTGAGAGACTGTGGCTTTGCACTCCCCAGGATAAAGCAGTGGGTAACCCACCCACTGGAGAGACTTGAGAGACTGTGGCTTTGCACTCCCCAGGATACAGCAGTGGACATGGAGCCCCCTCGTGGATTTGGCATCGTGCACTCATCCGGCTGAGGTGCCCCCCCTTCCCTTCCCCCTGAGATGCCTGTTTTTTTTTCGATCTGATGCCCCTGCTTTGTTCTCTCCATTTCGATCAGGTATCTTGTGTGGGCCTCGCCCATGCATTTTGGGCCCCGTGGTCCACGGACTATATTGGTGCAGTACCTGGACTTGAATTATTGGTGTACATATTTGTTAATAGTGTATATAAAATTTTGATTAATGGATTTTACATGATTTCAATCGTTCAACTCATTTCCTTTTGTCATTGTGTTCTTCCAAGGGGGATTGGAGGGTGTAAATGTAATGTTTCAGCATGTATTTGTGTGTGTGTTGTAGTGGGGGGGCTAGGTGGGGGTGTTGCATGTTGCGTGTGTGTGTCACTCTCTTTGCCCTCCCCCCTCCCCTGTGTTGTAGGTGCAGTACTCACCGTGGTCGTCGCCGCCGTCGGTCGTGCTCCTGGTAAAGGAGCAGGCAGACAATCGCAGGGAGTATTTGGAGTTCAGGCTCCATGGTGTCCTGGTTCCTCATGGGTTGTTTAGAGGTGAGTGTTTCCCCTTCCAAGTCCTGTTTTCGCCGTGTTTTGTTCGCGTTGAATCCGCCCCGGAAAAGGTGTCGGATTGGCCTGTCATAATAGTGTGGGCGGTACATTGTGTTCCGCCTGATTGTTGGCGGTGACCGCCATGCTGTTTGTCTGTACCGCGTGGCGGTCGGAATGTTAAAGTGGATGTCTATGTTGGCGGCTTCCGCCGTGGTCGTAATCCCATTTTTTTTCCGCCGGCCTGTTGGTGGTATTACCGCCGCTTTAACACCGACCGCCAGGGTTGTAATGAGGGCCAAAGTGTCTTAGGCGGTCATTCTGACCACGCCGCCCGCCATGCGGTTACCGCCGAATGACCGCTCCGCGGTCAGGAGACCGCAGCGGCCATTCTGGCTTTCCCGCTGGGCCGGCGGGCGACCGCCAAAAGGCTGTCCGCCGGCCCAGCGGGAAAGCCCCTGCAACGAGGAAGCCGGCTCCGAATGGAGCCGGCGGAGTTGCAGGGGTGCGACGGGTGCAGTGGCACCCATCGCGATTTTCACTGTCTGCAAAGCAGACAGTGAAAATCAGTATGGGGCCCTGTTAGGGGGCCCCTGCACTGCCCATGCCAGTGGCATGGGCAGTGCAGGGGCCCCCAGGGGCCCCCCGACACCCGTTCCTGCCATCCTGGTTCTGGCGGTGAAAACCGCCAGAAACAGGCTGGCGGGAAGGGGGTCGGAATCCCCATGGCGGATGGAGGATTCCCTGGGCCAGGGGAAAACCGGCGGGAAACCGCTGGTTCCCCTTTTCTGACCGCGCCTTTACCGCTGCGGTCAGAATAGCCCAGGAAGCACCGCCAGCCTGTTGGCGGTGCTTCCGCTGCCCTCCGCCCTGGCGGTCAGAGACCCCCAGGGTTGGAATGAGGGCCTTAGTGTTTGATTGTGGTAGGTAGTTGAGTACAGTATGCTAGCTACAGAGACTGTTCTACTGAATTGGTTCCATTACAAAATAAGTGCTTATTGGGGGTCACATCGATAGGAAATCTATTTTGGATATAAAATACAATCCCATATCTATTTGATACTGTTCAAATCAGAAGGTTTATCACTAAGAGATGACACTGCATCAGCGATTTTGTCTGTACCCCCTTTATTAGGGGATACCACTATTTCTAACACCCTGACACAGGTGGAAGGGTGAAAAGCCCGGTTAGATTTGAAACATTATTACATGCTGCCATACTAACAGAGTATCTGAGAGGAAATGTGGCACCAATGTTTAGTATTTCTATTGCTAAGTCCGTATATCAACATGTTCTGTTGCTTTTATTTACCTCTTTTACATTGATCTTCCATAAAAGTTGCAAATTGGCTAAATATATCAGTTGTTCCTCCTCTGTCTGTGTGGTGAACCACCTAGGACACTCGACTTCAGTAATTAAAATCCCTCTTCTTGATTCTACCTAGTTGTAACAAGGTTTGTAACAGGAAATGGTCACTACACTCTAATGGGAGCAAATTAATATTTGCTCTTAGAGAAACATATCAAATTGGAATGGAAGTCTAATAATTAAATGAGCTACATTGTAAACTTTGATAAAAGTCTAGTATCTATAACATCACCTCGATCTCAACCATTCAAACATACAAACAACCAATTTCGTAAAAACTCCTGCCAGTTATCATCCAACTTAGATGTTGTACTTTAAGGAACAACTACATTCAGAATATGCAAGACGGATAATAATTCTTCAACTGAATGTATGTCATAATTAAAGGTAATTCTTGCATTCAAATTACCTAATAACAAGCATTCTGATTTTGATGTGAAATTCACATGTCCATTTAGACACTCTATAAATAGTGTTGATGGTTCCTTATTTTACTTCCTTTCAAACAGCTTCACATAAGCATTAGCCGTAGGCAAATACTCGAATCCTATAGTGTTTGCCTATTCTTGCCTATAAATCAGTCTTGATTACGTTAATCCAATCGCATTGCTTAACTATTGTGTAACATAACAAGCTTTTCATTGAGGAACTAAAGTGACAGGCAACCTAAAAAATTTGCTTTTGCACTAGACTTTACCCTCGACAAACCCATCAAATATTGGCGATTTCCCACACACCCATGTTTCTCGAAAACACATCACCTCATTCACTGCTAGAATTGCACCCATCTTCCCTAGTTTTTGTAATTTCTTTAAATCATGTCAGTCCAACTAAACAGCCCCAAGGAGTGCAGGGAGATATTATCCTTGTTGAGGTCACTTAAGCTATTTCCTAATACTCATCTTGACTTAAAGGTTCTTTATATTTCCTTGCATGCCTTATATTCTTCTATTGTGCACTTTTGTTTGCAGTCCTTCGTTATCGATATTTATAAACCATGTTGTAGACTTTCCGTTACACAATTCCCATACGTTCCTGATTTGATCTACGGGTAAGACTGCATGTCACTTCGAAAGGGGGTTATTTGTTGCTGCTCTATTTCACTAATTAGGAGTAATTTTACTCCCTCTACATTTACCTCTTTTTCTGTTCAAATTATCAATTCATTTATAAACAAAGAATGTGGCAAGGCCTTTGTTACCTCACTACTATCCTTTTTAATTGCAAAGCCCACCCGGCTAAATCTTCTGATGTAATTAAAAAGAGGGAACTATATTTTTGAAAGACATCAAACAGTCTTTCTCTATTTAAAGGTCTTAATTTTTTACTCCGTTGCTTTCTTGAGGATATACTTATGGATCCATAAATTCATTTTCTTACTTGTTTTCTCCTGGGATTGTTCTTCTAGCCAACCGATCTCAATTAGAGATTGATTCTGGTGTTTTTGTAATTTTCTACTGTGCCGGTTTATATGTGCTGTTGGCTTTTTTGCTAAAACGTGCTTATGTTTACTCTTCTTCTTCCAGCTTTGCACATCAGAGGAGCTATCGTTTCCCCTCTTTTTATGCCCCACCCTACACCGGTTTACATGCTTTGATATATCTCATTGTTCAACAACACACAAAAAAATTACCCTTAAATGCTACATGCAGGAGCCTCTTTCTCCTACTTCTCATATTTTTTTACATTTAAATTTCTGACTTATTTTACATGATTCTGTTGCTCAAAGAAATGTTATGTGTAGGAGTCTTCGCCATTGGCGTGGACGTGACATTCACACCTGTGGATGAAGTCAATTTCTCCTCCTGTTCCTTCTTATATTTTTCCTCACCTTCTCTGTCAATAGATGCATTTTGATGGCTCTTGTCTTCCTGTGAGCATTTTTCTCAACTTATTATGTTCATACTTAAGGTTCAGATGATGTATCACAGGATGCGTGCTCACCTCCTCCAGAATAACAATCATTGCAAGTGCAGAACTGTATTTAATTCACCAAACACATTGAAGTATCACAATGCTGATGCATGTTCCTAACACATAGGGGCTCATTACAACCCAGGTGGTAAAAAGTGCCTACCACTGCTGCAATGGCTGCCTAAAGACCATCGCCGTGGCTACCAGCCATCAGGCGGATTTTGACCACAGCCAGATTTACACCAGTAGGGTGGCAGAAATCCGTCTGTGGCAATGCCGGCGGATGCCAGTAAGGTGACGCTGCTGCCGGCAGCAGCACCACACCAGTAGACCACCGCAGACCGTATCATGACCCATGATACCGCCTGGCAGTGTTCTTCTGGCGGACGTAGCGCCCCACCCATCTCCTACTAGAGGACCCCCTGACATCAGGTAAGTCGGGTGATCTGACAGGAGAGGGGGTTGGGGGGTATTGTGTATGTGTTTGTTAGTAGGGGTGTGTGTGTATACCTGTGCGTGCGTGTATGGGGGGGTGATGCGTGTTGTTTGTTTGTGCATGTATGGATGTGAAGAGTGCGTGTATGTTGTGTGAATGCGTGTGGACTGGGATGTGTCTCAGAGTAATTTACCAGTGGCGGAGACTGATTCAAGCATTCAAGTCTTCCCTTTTTGCAGAGCATAGTGTGTTTAGCCAGGTTTTGCACTTGCTGATCCAATCACAGATTTACAAGAGTTGCAGCAGACTAATTGATCTATGTCACAAGAAGCCAAAAAAAATACCAAAGGATATGCTTTTCCTTATAAGTGTGAAGAACATGTTATTTCAAATATATGTTAGAATTCTCTGACATGTAGGTGGGGCTTGGAGCCAACTGAGATGGCCGTTCCACACTGAAGATCCGCACAGTTCTGTCATCATCCCCCTGTTGCCCCTGCAGCAGCATCCCTGGCCTGGTACCCTGGGACCACCACGTGATGGGGGGTTGAACTGAGGGTAGAGAGCCACCTGAGGACCTGGACTTGTAGTGTAGCAGCTCTGCACCCAGACCTGGGGGCGATGGATGCCTCAAAGTCATCACCAGTTTGTGATTGGGGCCGACCGGGCAGCGCTTCCTGCACTGGAGCCCAGTGATTTGGAGCCACGACACCTGCCCCTGCCAGCTGCGGCCAAACCTACTCCACTTTCACCACTCACAGCAGGTAATGTAATTGTTGGTCCATTCCTGACCTGGAGAAGCTGGCATTTGCTCCACGGTGGCCTTGCACTCCGAGCATTGATGGCACTTGCCAGAGCCCTACCCTCCTACATTGTGGCCTGTAGGGGCAATCCTTTTTTTACATTGACAGCTGCTAACCATGGAGGGTACTGCATGCTGCACCAATAATACCCCATCAGGTGCCGAGGTGCGGATGCTTTCACCTCCATCGTAGGTGGCCCAGAGGGCCTGGGAATGGTGTGGCTGACCTCCTTGCAGCTGCTCATCTCCTTTTTTTTTTGTCATGGCCATTTCACGCCGACCTGAGGCACACCTCCCTGGCCTGGTGCACTGTCTCCCCTCTGGCTTCTGCTTGTGCTGGGACCAGTTCCCTCTGCCCTCCTTTTTTTAAATTCTTTTCTGAAAGTCTGTCAGTGACCCATGGGGTATCTTTCTCCCCTTCTCAAGACTGGCTTGGGTTCGCGCTCCCGCTGTCCTTCCTCCCTCCCTGGCTGTTTGATTTGGATCTCCATCTCTTTGGGCTTTTCCCAAACTGTGGTTTTTCCTTTATTTCTTTCATCATGACTACCCATCCAGGGTGGCTGGCTGCTTCTCCTTGGGGTTTGGCCCACCTTCCATGTCGCCTATCCACTATCTTTTTGTTGGTGTAGCAGATGGGGACACTCAGCACACCATCACAGTCCCAAGCCCAGCTCCAAAGTAGTGGTCACTGTTGGGCTCTGGCCCTGTGTTGTTTTTATTTGTTTCCTCTTTTTTTTTGCACCACTTCCGTACCTGTATTCCCTTCTTACCACGTGTAGCTCTCGGGGTTGCCCACTCGAGGACCCCTTTTAGTCTGAGTCAGCCGGGTCCTTTTTTCTTTCCCAGGTCTGAGCTCTCTTTTAGTGCTATCTGGAGTCTTTCCTTGCCTTGGCGACCATCTCCCACCTTCTGCCCTTGCACAATGTCCTCCATACCCTTTACCCTGACTTTAGTGAATGTCAAAGGCCTGTTCCACAATGTCAACCACAAGCAGATTTATACTATCTTCATTCTTAGTGACTGGAAATAGCCCTGCTCCAGGAGACACATTTGTTCCCTGTTAAGTCCGCCAAGGTTAAACAGGAGTAAGTGGACACAGTCTTTAGTAGCATTAGGTTGGTGGCTGATCCCGGTGCTGCTTACCTGTCATGCAATAGCTGAGTAAAGTGTGGGATGGCCCTCCTTATACATAGGTCCTTGCCTTGCTCAGTGTCTAGGTCATGGCCGGATTTGGGGAGGTCATTGGGTACTGGCAAAGTTGCAAGTGGATGGGATGGTCTATGCTCCCACTGCAGGCAAGTCTGATTTAATTGACAAGTTTTTCTGCCTCCTACCCTCCCTCAGCAGGATGCCTCTGCAGGATACCAGTACTGTTGTGAGGTGACTGGAACTTAGCTCTAGACCCCAACCTGCATCCGGTGGGCTCAGATGGTACGCACAACAGGCGAGGCAGGGTGCTCCTTGGAGATCTGATGTTTGCCCACGCTTTGATGGATGTGTGGTGCTTGCTGCACCTAAGGGATTGCTAGTACATGTTTCTTTCGTGCCTGCACAGAACCAGTCCTGGATCTATTACTTTTTAATACATGATCGGCTCTTGCCCTGTGTTACCTCCTGTGCTATTCTGGACATGAGACTGTCTGGCCGTAGTCTTGTGCTGTTTGAGCTGGGTGTGGCCTGAGATGCCCACAATCCCCCCACCCCAGTTGCTTGCAGGCCTTTGCCTACCAGCAGTCTGAGGGGAAAGTCAGACAGAGCTATCATATCTGGTCCTACTTCTTGGACAATGAGAGCACGTGTTCTCTGGGGATGCTCTGGCTGGCCGACAAGGTGACCCTTTGGGGCAACATGATGGCAAATACGGCAGTTATCAGATGTAAGGAGCATGTGGCCAGATATCTTCTGGAACGTGAATTGAGCACTTTCACGACTCAGTACATGGCCTCCCCTGCCCGTCTCTCCTTCAACAGCTGAAACTTGATCAAATTCACTGTATTTTTATTTCAAGAAGACCACTTAGAAGACCTTAATCAAGCTGTGGTGGTGCCATTATCACCAATGTGAGAAAGTAGGGTGGCTTTATCTTCCCAGAAGACTCAGTGAGAGTCACAACTTGCTATCATGGTGGTCTGTGATCCTGCAGGTGCCCTCCTCCTCCACACAAGTGACATCTCCACCTGTATTTCCTTCTATTATACTTTCCTAATTCTACATATCAAGGGGCTACCATGGAACAAATTGATGCCCTCATGCCCCCCGCATTTGCTGTTGCTGTCTGATGTGGGCTGGTAGGCTTTGTTGGGGGCCATTAGTGAGGAGGAGGTGGCTGACTCCACAGTGGACCTCCCTATTTCCAGAGGAGGATGGATTCCTGCATCAGTTCTATAAACAAAGGAAGGACCTTTTAGTTGCCTACCTGAAAAGAACATTCCTGAAGGCTGAGGAGGTGGACACGTTGGGGACTATTTCCAACAAGGTCACCATTACCCTTCTTTCTAAAGCAAATAAGGACCCCCTAGACTGCGTAAGTTGCCACCCAATCTCACTGCTCAGTTCTGATACACAGGTGCTGGCCATGGTGTAGGCTACTTGTCTGGCTAAGGTCATATCCCTCCTGATAGATGAGTCCCAAGTGGCCTTTGTCCTGAGCTGCAGCTCCCGAGACCACCTCCACCTTCTGTCCCACTTTTTGTGGCAGATGAAGGATGACCCTTCTGAATTTTATTCTTTCCTCAGATGCCAAAAAGGCATTTGGTACTGTTGACAGGCACTATCTCTTCCACATTATGTTGCTTCGGAGCTTTGGTGAGGACTTTATCTGGAAGGTTCATCTTCTGTAGGATGCTCCAGAGGCCATGATGTCCTCCTGCAGGCTGCTGTTGAATTCTTTCCCATTGGTGTGTTGGACACACCAGGACTGTCCTCTTTGTCACTCTTTTGTTCCTTCTCACCATGGAACCCCTGGCGGATGAGATCCAGCATTCACCAGGTGTATTTGGCACCCCCATCGCTGTGGACAATGTTACGGTCCTTCTGTATGCTCACATTTTGTTGCTTTTGTCGAGACCTTGGACATAGATAGCAGCTGAAATGTCACTCAATTATGATTTTTCTCTGCTGGTCTGTGAGGCCCTTCTTATATTCCACTTGACCACTGTGGCCTGCATTAGTGACTACCACATCAGCTGGGTTTCATCCGGCCTCACTTATCTGGACATTAAGAACCAGTATTGTGGATGATAATTTGCTCCCACTGCTGCACCACTCAGAGAAGGCTTTACAGAGGTGGTTGCTCCTGAACCTCTCCCTTAAAGGTAGGATGCGCCTTGCCTTCATTGATGCAGAGATCTGAACTTACATTTGAAGAGGCTGTAAGTCTAGGCTTCAGATGGCACATCATTGGGAGGATATGGAGGTGGGTGCCCTGCTAGTGCTGCATATGAGGTCTTATTATCTGGAGGTCCAGCATTTCCAGGTGGTGGTGAATTTGGGCCTGCATTAGGCCGCCCCTCTCTGGATGCACTTGGAGCGTCACTTGTTTGGTGTTCCATCCCCATCTCTGCCATCCTACCAGTTTTCCTCCCTTGGTGTGGGGTTGTCCAATCAATTTTTGGCTTTGATTGCAGTGGCTAGGCTGGATGCACACCGGGTCCTGGGCGTGCCTCCACTATTGCATATGAATGCCTCGTGGCACAATGTTGCTTTGCGCATTGAGGGTGCACCATTCTCTTAGGAGTTCTGGCATGCACGTGGCCTGCTTTGGGTGGATCAAATGTACAATGGAGTTATGCCTAAGACTTCCCAGGTTCTCTGTGTTGAATTTGTCCTTCTGCCTGTGGACCAGTAGCCATTTCTGCAATTGACGCACTGTTTGTGGCACCACATGGGTTGGGCCTGAGGCACTCCCCTACACACCTGCTGTGCAATACCTTCACGCTCTGAACCGCCACTGTGGTCTGATATCGGGCTTTTATGGGGTACTCATGAAAACCCTTCATTCCGGTCCCTTGACCAATTTGATGCAGCTGTTGTGGCAGGTGGTGATTGGCAAGGCCTATTAACTGCAGGTGTGGGCTTCTCACATGCTGGGGTATGACCTGGTCCTCTGGCAATCCCTGCTTAAAATCCTGTATTTCAAAGTTTTGCATGATTGATATTGATCACTGTGGAAGCTGAAGTGGGCCAAGTTGCTTCTTCATGACCCTGATTGCTGTAACGTGCTCTATATTCTTTGGACCTATCTGTCCCTTGCAGCCTACTGGGCACTGCAGCCTCAGTTCCATCGTAACTGCACCTTTCTGGTTCCCTCCTTGCCTTACCTGGCTCTCTTCCACAATATCTCGGACCTCCCTGATCTCACCTCTCATGAATATAGGTGGATTGCTGCTGGACTGGTCATGGCAAAGCTCAAAGCTTTGCATCCTTTGTTACTGCAGCAACCAGTTATCCCCACCATTGGGGAATGACACATAGAACTTCATTGTATTCCTGTTCATGAATGTGTGACGTAAAAGGTGAATGACAACCTGGATGCTGTTAAGGTGGTCTGGAGCTCTTTGCTCATTGTTGTCAGTCTGGACTTCTCCTGAGGTGTTTGGTGTCTCTCTCACCTTAGCACCCCACACACCTTGGCTATATCTTGCCCTGCTCCTCGGCGCCTGAGTAATGTCGCCTATGTTCTTTGTCCCTCTTGAGTGTGCCCCCCCACCTGGTGCCTGCTTAGATTTTCTCCTGTTTCTCCTGCACCTCTGGAATCATGTACCTTTCCCCCTGCCCCCCTTACTCTCATCTGTGGCCCACGAATGCCTACCCCTCCTGGCCCCTTGCCACTGGATGTTGTGTAACTATGGCCCACTTCATCCGATAAGGCGAGTTCATCCACCCCGGTTTTGGGCTATGCCCTTTTCTTTGGCCCCTTTGGGCATCCTGTGTAGACTTCTTCATCACTCCTGAGCTCTGCCTGTCACAAGTGGCTCCCCTCCCCCTCAATGGCTGTCCTTATTTGTTCTTATGCATAATGCTTGTTTGCTGTGTTACCAGTTTGTGTTCTGGAAAAATAAAAGAATCTCAAATAAATAATTGTTGCCAAAGAAAAGAGAAAAACATGAATTCTGAAGAAGTTGTTGCCCAGGACTCACTCGGTAAAACAACCTGTCCACAAATAAAACATTTAATTAAGTTTAAGGTACTGCTTCAACTTTAGACGTCTAACCTGATGCCTAAATCTCAGTACTGTAGTTTCCTTTCCTCTCAACATTATGTTTACTTTCTTTCAAATAGTGTTAAAGCTGAATTTTACTAATGAATAGTCATGTATTCTGATTGTTGAATTTGCATAGAAAATGAATTAACATAGAGAAAAATAATGCATGCATTTGAAGGTGGCCTACTTGAGTGGCCTTCAATATTCACGAGGTGTAATTATTAATAGCTTATTAATGTAAAATGTTGAGCTAATGTTTTAATAATGTAGTAATATATGTTATTAAGGGTTATGCATTATGCAGTAGCTTTATTACTCATAGGCCATAACTTACAGAGGTCTTGGGACTAGTTGCACGGCCACATGTCAAGCTGCATTTCTTGAACAACTTATAAAATGGCTGCTTAGAGAATTAAATTGTGATTTTCCACTGTACTGAACAAGTGTTCATAGATAAAATTCTTTCTCATGAGAACTGCTTGCTAGATAATGTTGTACTAACTAAGGGTACATTGTATAACATAGTATGTGTAAGAATGACCTTCCCAGGAGAAGACAATGGATGCATTGACTGGAGTATAAGCTGCAAGCCCAACGATGGGAACAGGAGAAAAGGAGCCAATCATTGACATGTGAATCGTATACTAGTAAATTTGTAGATTTGGGTCTTATTCTCATTGGACTAAATTCAAACATGTGATTATTTAACCAAACGGGACGTGGAAAGTAGTTTTAAGAAATCTAACTTAACCAGACTGCCCCGATAGGAGATGCACCATTCTCCCCACTCTTCTTGAGTGTATAGTTATTATTATTTTCTGAACTGCCTGAAGAGACTTTGCTTTTCCTGAACTTTAGTGCTGAATCCTGATGCCTTGCTGACCAAACTGATGTCCAATTGGCGAAGACTGTCACAGCTTGCTGAACCATACTGAGGCAAGGTATAAGATGATGTTACTATGTTACCGACTGATATGTCTATTTGCTTTTGTCCCTAAGCACCAACCTCTACTTTTGATAGGACCATAGTTAGATGTTTTTCCAAATTTGTGTTGACTAACTTGCTTTTGCATGAAGTCCAAACATGTTATTCTAATCTAATGTTAGTTAGGTTACTCACTGAGGATGCTCGCTACAAGTAATAACAGTTGATGTTTTTTCTTTAATGAATCTAAATGTAACGCCTCGCTCTGACCCGGCGTCTCTTGCTGTCCTCGCGGATGGAACGCGCTACCGATACTCAGAGCGCTGTTTCCCGCGTTTTTTGACTACACATTCTGAGAAGCATATATTTCGCTCCTGGTCGAACTACACTTACCTGTAGCCCTTTTTTCTTCTTTTTGTTTTTGATGGGTTTGTCTGGTCTTTTTACCTGTCTCTGTCCATGTTGTGTCCATCTTGTCTTCTTCGTGTTTTTGTCCCAGCATGCTCTGTTTTTCTTTTATACTACTTCCTTTTTCCTATACTGATCTATGGGCTCTTCCCAATTCAAGATGGTGTCCTTTCCTTTTCCTGTGATGTCACTTCCCTTTTCACAGTATATAAGTCAGTCAGTCTTGTTCCACCTTGTGTTGCAAACACTTCCTTCTGGATGTGCTGTTCGCTCCTGTTCTTTGTTCCTGCTTTTTGCCTTGGGAGATTTTTGCCTGTTCTTTGTTCCTGCTTTTTGCCTTGGGAGATTTTTGCCTGTTCTTTGTTCCTGCTTTTGCCTTGGGAGATATTTTGCCTATTTTTGTTTCCTGTTGTTTAGTCCTGTTTTTTCTTGTTTTTCTTCAGGAGTTCCTGTTTGAGGTTTTTTCCCCAGTGTTGGTTTTTTTTTCCCTCTGGGACTCCTTCTGGAGGGTACGGTCTGCTTTGGCGCAGCCTGTCAAGCGGCACCGTGGCTACTAGAAGGGGTCGCCCTTATCTTGGAGTATCCAGAACCTGTAGAAGACTTGGGGGGTTATTACAACTTTGGAGGAGGTGTTAATCCGTCCCAAAAGTAGTGGTAAAGTGACAGATATACCACCAGCCGTATTACAAGTCCATTATATCGTATGGAACTCGTAATACGGCTGGTGGTATATCCGTCACATTTGGGACTGATTAACACCTCCTCCAAAGTTGTAATAACCCCCTTGGTGTATTCACCAACCCGGTATTCAGAGGTGAGAAGTCCGGCGCAGTACGTAACACTAAATGTATATCATTTTGTTTGTGCAGTTATCCATGCTATTGATTTGTACTGTAACCTTAGAATGTTAAGTGGCTTAAGCTTTGATTAGATTGTGATTCTTTAGGTGCTTTGGTCAGCCAGTGTTGGTTTTGTATGCTTACCTTTTGATGTTGAGACTACCTTATGTGACTTTAGCATTGTTAATATAGGGAAATAAACATTCAAATTTTTATATAAAGGCATGGTTATTCATGGCCATGAGGTCATGATGTGTGTGGAAATTACTGACTCCTATTGATTATTAATGTCTTTGATTGTTATTGCTATTGATTTGTATTGGTATGGGGTTACATGGTGGGAACTATTGGAAGCGCAGTCATAAGGCACATCGCCCTACACACGTCCCCTTATAAGCTCACTTAATAGTGTCTGGTGCATTAACAGAGATGGTAGCAGAGATTGATGGTTTGTCTCCTTAAGAGCCCATCATAAAGTCCAGAGATAAGTAGAAGAGTATTTGGTCCCAGAGATAGTAAGCAAGGAATAACAGGTGTTCCCAGAGATGGTAGTGGGGTAAGGGTTAATATTCAACAAAGAGCAAAGTAATTTGTAGATTTAGTGAAATTGGCGAACGTTTAGATTTTTGAGACACGATGATACAAAGTGGAGAGAAAATGTGCCCCTAAGGACTTAAAATGACTTTCCCAGAACCTTGGAGCCTGCCAATGATTGTTTGAAAATGTTCTCGGCGTTCTAGTGACAGGGTGAATGAAGTAGGTTTTGTGCTTGCACAGCTTATGCAAATCGCAAGTGAATTATGATGTTTGTGAGGGATTAGGGATTTTGCATACTCCACATGAAGTTGTAGAAGGAGTGTACGTACCCTAAAAAATTGTCCATGTGGTTGTTGGTATACGGGCCCTGCGTGGTCTAAGACTCCAGAGTATATTGAAAAGTGTATGAGACACTTGTTTTTTGTTGGAATTTTTTCTGATTTAGTAGGTCGATCAGGCGTGATCAACAAGTCAGAGTGTGAGTCAAATAGAGCAAAATAATTTTTTGACTAAAATCTGGCAACTTCTATGTGCACCAGGACAGACCCACTGATCAGTTGAGAGTGAAATTTGTGAGTCAAATTTTGCTTGCGAATCAGGGAAACTGAGAAAGAAGGGGTAGATGTTAGAGCGAAACTCAATCAGTAAAAAATCTGTAAGGTTTCTTACCTGTAGTAAACGGACAAATTGTGTTTTGATTTTGTTTAGTGCTTGCAATAATTTTGCATTTGTTTCGTGTGAATCTGAGTTTGGGAGGACGAGCCGCAAGACTTTGTCTGCCACAGTACAGTGAGTGTGTCATCATTGAAGCCGCGCTGGGATAGGTTGGCTAGTGAGAAGGGTCGGGCATGGATTGGCAGATGACCGTGAAGCACAATTGGTTGAGAGGGTTGGTGAAGAGAATTCTGGGAATAAAAGTCCCTTCTTGATTTGATACAGAAGAACATTAAGGTTGCAAAAATTCAATTTTCAAAGCGTTAAAGAGTGCTTTAGGGGGAGATATATACATTACAACAAGTATAGGGGATATTCCACTGCCAGAGGGTACATCAGCTTAATTTGTAATACAAGAAAAGGGTAATGCACCATGAATTTGGCTGAAGCAATGGTGAAAAGTGACAGAGAAAGATGGGAGTTTAGCTTTTCCTGCCCACAGAACATTCCATTTGAGGAGCTTGGAGAATCTGATGAGGGTGCTGTCTGATCTGAACCCCCCCCCTCCAAGACCAGCATAGTTCGAGGCATTAGCAATGTGGGAATTAATAGTTAGACCGCAACAGGAACAGAAATTTAAGAGGAGAATGAGACAGGCAGAGAAGACGCTAGCGGAGGCTAGGTGGGAGAGTGATCACAGGTTTTGTAGAACCAAGACTTTACAGGGGATTAAGTTGACAGTGAGTCCAGTGCAGATTAATCCTAGCTTGACACAGAGCCCAATGCAGACCAGTCTTGATGCACCTATTACACCAATAGCACAAAACAAGGTGCCCCAGGTGAATGTCCAGAGAATTTACCCAGATGTACCCATTGTGGAAACTGCCACAAACCAAATAGTGGCAACAGGACAGGTTTTCCTGAAGCCGACGTTGGTTCAGACAGATCCAACTCCACTTTTACTGCCTCAGGTGCAGTCACAAACAGTGCCAAAGTACACTCCGATGATAGGGACACAGTCAGACAGGACTGTATTGATGAGACAGAATGCGGGAATTATGCACCCACAGAACTTGAGTGTCAGATCAAGCCCAGTCTCTAGCACAGAACCCGGGTACTGCCAAACTGCCTTCCCGGGGTCTCCACTGCAGCTGCTGCAGCTGCCAACCCCTCAGACAGGTTTCTGCCCTCCTGGGGTCCAGGCAGCCCTGGCCCAGGAAGGCAGAAAAAAGGATTTCATCTGAGAGAGGGTGTGACACCCTCTCCCTTTGGAAATAGGTGTGATGGCTGGGGAGGAGTAGCCTCCCCCAGCCTCTGGAAATGCTTTGATGGGCACAGATGCTGCCCATCTCTGCATAAGCCAGTCTACACCGGTTCAGGGATCCCCCAGCCCTGCTCTGGTGCAAAACTGGACAAAGGAAAGGGGAGTGACCACTCCCTGACCTGCACCTCCCAGGGGAGGTGCCCAGAGCTCCTCCAGTGTGCCCCAGACCTCTGCCATCTTGGAAACAGAGGTGTTGCTGGCATACTGGACTGCTCTGAGTGGCCAGTGCCATCAGGTGACGTCAGAGACTCCTTCTGTTAGGCTCTTACCTTTCTTACTAACCTATATTCCTTCCAAGGTAGCCAAACCTCCTTTTCTGGCTATTTAGGGTCTCTGCTTTGGGGAATTCTTCAGATACCGAATGCAAGAGCTCATCAGAGTTCCTCTGCATCTCCCTCTTCACCTTCTGTCAAAGGATCGACCGCTGACTGCTCAGGATGCCTGCAAAACCACAACAAAGTAGCAAAGACGACTACTGCAACTTTGTATCGCTTCATCCTGCCGGCTTTCTTGCCTGTTTCCTGGTGGTGCATGCTCTGGGGGTAGCCTTCCTCCTTCTTGCACCAGGAGCTCTGAAGAAATCTCCCGTGGGTCGAGGGAATCTTCCCCCTGCAACCTCAGGCAACAATAGACTTCATCACAGGTCCTCTGGGTCCCCTCTCAGCACAACGAGCGTGTTCCCTGGAACTCAGCAACTCTGTCCAAGTGACTCCCACAGTCCAGTGACTCTTCAGTCCAAGTTTGGTGGAGGTAAGTCCTTGCCTCCCCACGCTAGACTGCATTGCTGGGTACCGTGTGATTTGCAGCTGCTCCGGCTCCTGTGCACTCTTCGTGCACAGCCAAGCCTGGGTCCCCGAAACTCTAACCTGCAGTGCACAACCTTCTGAGTTGTCCTCCGGCGTTGTGGGACTCCCTTTTCTGACTTCGGATGGACTCCGGTTCACTCCCCTTCTAAGTGCCTGATCCGGTACTTCTGCGGGTGCTGCCTGCTTCTGTGAGGGCTCCCTGACTTGCTGGGTGCCCCCTCTGTCTCCTCATCCAAGTGGCGACATCCTGGTCTCTCCTGGGCCACAGCAGCATCCAAAAACCCTAACCGCGACCCTAGCAGATAGCAAGGCTTGTTTGCGGTCTTTCTGCGTGGGAACACTTCTGTAAGCTTCTTCACGACGTGGGACATCCATCCTCCAGAGGGGAAGTTCCCAGTCCTCTTCGTTCTTGCAAAACACCAAGCTTCTTCCATCCGGTGGCAGCTTCCTTGCACCCTCAGCTGGCATTTCCTGTGCTCCTGCCCACTCTCGACACTGTCGCGACTCTTGGACTTGGTCCCCTTGTCCTACAGGTACTCAGGTCCGGAAATCCACTGTTGTTGCATTGCTGGTGTTTGTTTTCCTTGCAGAATCCCCCTATCACGACTTCTGTGCTCTCTGGGGGTTGTAGGTGCACTTTACACCTACCTTACAGGGTCTTGGGTTGGGCTATTTTTCTAACCCTCACTGTTTTCTTACAGTTCCAGCGACCTTCTACAAGCTCACATAGGTTTGGGGTCCATTCGTGGTTCGCATTCCACTTTTGGAGTATATGGTTTGTGGTGCCCCTATACCTATGTGCTCCTATTGCAATCTATTGTAACTTTACACTGCTTGCATAACATCCTTTTGCTATTACTGCATACTTTTGGTATTGTGTACATATATCTTGTGTATATTTGGCATCCTCATACTGAGGGTACTCACTGAGATACTTTTGGCATATTGTCATAAAAATAAAGTACCTTTATTTTTAGTATATCTGTGTATTGTGTTTTCTTATGATAATTGTGCATATGACACCAGTGGTATAGTAGGAACTTTGCATGTCTCCTAGTTCTGCCTAAGCTGCTCTGCTGTAGCTACCTTCTATCAGCCTAAGCTGCTGGAAACACCTCTTCTACACTAATAAGGGATAACTGGACCTGGCACAAGGTGTAAGTACCTCTGGTACCCACTACAAGCCAGGCCAGCCTCCTACAGTTACTCAAAAGTGTCCAGAAATGGGGAGCATTAGGCAAATGGGTAAAGAAAAGAGATAAAAGAAAAAGGAATTCTACAGAACTTACTGCAAATGTGCAGCAGGGTAAGGATCCAGAGAAAATGTTACCAATCAGAGAGATTCCAGGAGGAAATTTTGTCCATGTCCCTTGGAGTAGAAGTGACATTCTGTCTATCCTAGGTTGAGAGAGAAACCAGTAGAATGGTACCAGCAGACAGACAGATTCGTGAAACTTGCCAAATGCTTGTGGGAGGGCTTGAACACTCTATTAGTGATAGTAATTCCAGCTCATTTATGGCTGGAGTGCAAGAGGAGTAAAGATTGGCCGACAAAGCAAACAGAGAGAGATCCGCCTACAGGTGCGCCATCTCCTAAGGTAATGAAATAGTCTTACAAAGTGGTTGAATTCTTGAAATGTGAATTTTTCCCAAAAACATTGACTGGCAGAGAATAGACAGGACAGCTTAAGAAGAGAAAGAGTCAATACATGCGTATTATGAGAGATTGTTGCAGGTGTTTAAGCATTACAGTAGTACTGAAACTATTGAAATGAAATACATGATTCATTTTGTGTTTAGATTTGTGGAAGGATTGAGACCTGAAATTAGCCAGATGATAAAGAGTTATTTGATTTGCTAGCAAGCAAAGCTGATTGATGAGGTATTACAGTATACTAAGTAATGTACTGACGAGATTGAGTTGAAGCAGAGAAAGTTGAAAGAAAAGGCTATGTTGATGCAGATTAAAGTTGCACAAACAGGCATTCAGGGGACTTTTCCAGCAGAAGGGAAATGTGGTATTTCAAAATAAGATGAGAGGTAGAGGTCTCAGAGGAATTGGTAATGGAAACCATGTCCCGATTTGGGTACAGTAGTATTTCAGAATGATGTGCAGGGAATGAAGAGATTGTTGCCTTGTCATGCTTGTGGAGCAGTCGGACATTGTAAGCAGGAGTGTCTGATGATGGTACAGGAAGGTGTTGTTTAGCAAACAAGTGATATCAATGTGTTTCAAAATATGAGAGGACAGAGAAGGAGAGGTCATAATCCAAATTTTCATAACAATGTGAACCAGAAGCAACATTTTCAACCCATACAGCAGGTGCAAATGCCAAATGTACAGATGACACAGTTGCAGCCAATGCAACAGCAGGTTCAAATTGTACCTAGACAGCAAATCTAAATACCTCAAGCCTCAATGGAACTGCAGCAGGTGATGCTTCCCCAAAAGTTCACAGGTCTGAAGTTTAACCAGAGTAATAACATGGTACACCAATACCCGTTACACAGTGAGAATGGAATAAACGATGATTGGGTGAGCAAGAGTTCGGATGAAGAGGAATGTGTGCTTGCAGCTTCTTTAGAAGTAGTTCAGAAAGGCCCATATGTGAAGAGAAAGGTAATGGGTCACAAAGTTTAATTCTTGGTTGCTACAGGAGCTACAAGCTCTACAGTGAGAACTGCAGAAGTTCCAAACTTCCCCCTTTCAGGAAAGACAGGCCAGATTGTAGGAGTAGCAAATCAATATTTGACCAACCCAATCAGAGAACCAGTTCAGGTTCAACTTGGCAACTTTAAAGGATTGCACAAATTCGTAGTCTGTAACTCAAGTCCGGTATCCCTACTGGGAAGAGACTTGCTGTGTAAAATTATGTGCTCGATTACTTGTTCAAACTATGGAATCGAGATACAGACGAACAATGATGATGAGGATGACTCAGCTCCAGAGATTGAGTGTGAGACAATGAATGAGGAGTACTCCTGATCAATTTCTTTCCAGTATTCTCAAAAAAAGGAGCTTCCTCCTGATTTACAGGGAACGGTTAAAGAGAGAGTGTAGTATTTGACAGGGAAAGAGATTGGCCTTATAAAGGGAGTTGAGCCAGTTAAAGTTCCTGTAAAGCCAAATGCTATTATTCATCAGATTCCCCAGTACCACATGATACAGGAAATCACTATAAAGGTTTCTCATATAATTACAGAATTTGTAAACCAAGGGGTCTTGAAAGAGGTGTTGAGCTGCCCATGTAATTCACCGATAATGGGATTGAAAAAGCCCTGTTGGAAGGTTTGAATTGTCCAGGACTTGGGAAAAATAAATGACATTGTGATCAAATGTTGCCCCATGGGGCTAAATCCAGCCTTGATTCTGTTTCAGATTCCAGGTAATACTGAACCGCTCACCCTCATAGACTCATCACAAGCCTTCTTTTCTGTGCCTCATCATGAGGATAGTCAATTTCTCTTGTGTTTCACATTTTTTGATCAAGTTTACTGTTGATGTAGAATTCCTCAAGGGTTTTCAGAATCACCTTCCATATTCAATCAGATCTTGCAAAAGAATCTGGAGTCATTGGCATTGCCTTTCCAATCAACATTGGCACAGTACATTGATGATTTTCTGATTGCACCCAAAGCGAAGGAAGAGTGCAAGTATGATAAGATTGCCTTACTGACCCAGTTGGGAAAGAATGGTCATAAAGTGTTTCCACTTAAATTACAATACTGTCAGAAAGAAGTGAAATACTTGGGTCACCAGATTGATAAGGGAATAAGAAAAATATCCAGAGAAAGGGTCACCGCCATATTGCAGATGAATACCCCAGCGACCCAGAGAAATGTCAGGATGTTTTTAGAGATGGTAGGCTATTGTCGCCAATGGATTCCTAATCAATTTTTCAGTCATTTTCAAGCCATTGCAGAGGCTGACCCACAAGGAGGTTACCGATCCTCTAGTGTTAGACCAACCTTGCATGAAAGCGTTTTCTGAATTGAGAGAGTGTCTGTGTAAAGCTCCGGCTTTAGGTATGCCTGACTACACTAAGTCCTTCACTATGTTTTGCCATGAGCGAGAGGCATGGTCTTTGTCTGTCTTGATGCAGGTCCATGGAGGTCTAAGTCTCCCAGTAACACATTTTCCAGCTACTTTGGACCCAGTTGCAGCAGCTTTACCAGGCTGTTTGCGTTCAGTTGCAGCGGTTGGACAGAGCCCTGCACAGTGTGAAGGCATTGTGATGGGACACCCTTTGACAATTATGGTCCCTCACTCCATTGAAGAACCAAAACGCAGTACTTGACAGGTGCCAGATTGACTCACTATGAGATGAATATCTTAGGGTTGCCTAATGTGTCATTAATAAGATGTACAGTGCTTAGCCCTGCAAACTTAATTCCAAATGAAAATGTTGAAATTGAAAAATTGGAAGACATTGAGCATGATTGTCTTGAAGTAAGTGATCTGTGCACAAAACGAGACCTGATATTAGAGACACTCGATTTGAAGAAAATGACCAAATTATCTTTGTTGATGGTTTCTGTCTAAGAGACAATACAGGAGTACTGAGAGCAGAATATGCTGTGTGCACAATTTTGGGTATACTGGAAGCATCTTGGCTTCGAGGAGTATATTCTGCACAAGTAACGGAACTGGTGGCCCTTACTAAAGCATGCCATGTTTCTGCTCAGCTTAAAGTTACCATCTATAGGAATAGCCAGTATGGATTTGGAATAGTCCATGACTTTGGCCAGTTCTGGTGAGAGAATTCAAGAGTTGTTTTAAGCTATCTAAATGCCTGAAAAGATTGCTGTGTTGAATTGCAGTGCACATCTTAAATCGCAAGATTTTGTATCAATGGGAAATGGAAATGCAGAACAAGCCACAAGGTTTTGTGCATTGAACTGTATATTGTTCAAAGGTAAGTGGGAATTGTTACATGAAGGAGATTAAACATGTCCAAGTTATGCATTGCATGTGATAGATACATTGGAAGAATTGAGAACACTGCAGAATAATGTTGACAGGGAGGAAAAACGATCATGGAGCAAACTTTACTCTCAACTGATCAATGAACTATTCTAGTGCGCCTTAGAATTCGTCAAATCTCAAAGTCGAAAATTTTCTTTTATTCCTCAACATTCGTACTGACTTATTGACCACGCCCGATCAACTTACTAAACCGAACAAATTACAACATCAATCTAGTGTCTCATACACTTTTCAACATACTCCGGAGTCTCTTGACCTCGCAGAGCCCGTATCAACATCAACAACCACGTGGACAATTTTGTCTGCACAAAGCGCTACACACATATGAAGTTCGACGACTTCCCTACTCTCACACTTTTGGAGTATCACTCCTCTAAAATTTTGATTGGAGTTCGTAACCCCCTAAAAATCCTCGCAAACTTCAAAATTCATCTGTGGCATAAGCTGTGCAAGCGCGAAACCCTAACTTCACTCATACTGTCACTAGAAACGCCGAAAACATCCTCACACCTCCATTTTCCAATTGGGGCAAAAGTTTTTGCATGGACAAGACGGGACAAAATTAAAATTTAAAGTCTCTAGGGTGAGAATTCTTAAAGTATCTTTCTCTAGGACAGAGAAAAGGCATCAAAGTGTCATTTAAAATGGCATCTTGAATCTGGCTTCAAAATGGCATCAGAGAAAATGGCTGACTTATTTTTGTCCAGTGGGTTTAAGTAAGAAAACATTCCAAATTCTTCAGGGTCCTCCATTGGAGGGTTCATAGGGTGGCTTCTTATTGACCAATGAATAGTGTCTTTCTCCTAGTACTCATTTATGCATAAGGTGTCCTTGGAGTTTTGGAACACAAGTCGCAACAAAGTTTGCCAATTATTTCTGTATCAGTGTCTTTATTGTCTGCACCTGCAGAAACTGACCTTGCTTCAAAGGGGATGAAACTTGCCTAGCACGAAACCTTGAGATAAGTGTATTAGTCATTTCTACTGGAAAAATACAGCCTTAAAGTTAAACATGCATCTTTGTTCATACAAGTGAAAACCACGCAGTGTACAGCGACAGGATGAATTGTGGGTTTCAGAAGTCAATTTGTTTTGCCGAACAGTTTGTTGACTCAAATGGCTAGGTATTATCATGGACAAGCACATATTGGGAGTGATGCCATGATTCGCCTCTTTAAACAAAATTTAGAAAAGTTGCTGAAGCAGGTTGCCATTGTTGCGTCATTTGACAACAAATGAGAGCTGGAAAAGGGACAGTGGTAAATTTTAACCACATTGGAAGAGCAGGAGGTCCATTCAGCAGAACGCAGATGGATTTTATTGAGATGCCTGAGTAGGGAGGATTGAGATATGTGTTGGTGATTGTCTGCATCTGCAGTCATTGGATTGAAGCATACCCGATACAAAGAATTACAGCCTCACAGTACCAAAACTACTGCCTAGGGAACCGATACCATATTTTGGGTTTCTGATCTGTTTAGCAGAATATGCATTGTAGTTACCACCCTGAAGCATCAGGACTAGTGGAACAGATGAATGGTACCTTAAAATCAAGAATTGCAAAAATGTGTGTGTCCACGAATCTGAAATGGGCTGATGCACTGAAGTTAGTTTTAATGACAATGAGAAGCACATCCGACAGGAAGACAAGATTGTCACCGCACGAGATCCTTATGGGCAGAGGAATGAGGTTACCAACGGTTCCTGCAAATGCTCTTGTGAATATAACAGATGATATGGTGTTGGACTACTGCAAAGGTCTGGCTGATGTGGTTCGCTCTTTCTCTCAGCAGGTGGAAGCCACCACACTGCAACTGTACCAAGATCAAGGACACAACCTGAGAGCTGGTGACTGGGTTATAGTCCAAAAACACGTGAGGAAGACATGTTTGAAATCTCAGTGGAAAGGCCCTTTCCAGATAGTTCTGATTACTACCACGTGAAGTGCACTGGAGTTCCAAACTGGATCCACGCAAGCCATATAAGAAAAGTGGCATGTCCTCTGGACAATGAAGAGGAGATGCTGAGAGTACCAACAATGACCAGACAAGCTTCAGAGCCGGAAAGAGAAGAGGAACTGAGACCAGATCTGAGCATGTTGCGAATGGTTCAGTGATTCCTGTGAGAGATGAAGGAGAAGACTTCCAGCAGATTGAGAGTGAGCCACTCTCAATTGAGGCAGCAGGAGAGTCTATTCAGATGAGGGCTCTCCTAGAAGTAGATAAAGTTGAGAGATAAACAGAGCAAACACCAGACCCCGAGGGGGAAGGAGTTGAGCTGGATCAAAGACAATGTGGTCTGACTCCTCCTGAACCATTCATAGGTCCATCAAAAGAAAATCCTCCAGAGCAAGAAGACGTTTTAAGTTCAACACTGAAAAGAGCATTGAGCAAGGGCCCACTGAAAGGAGATAAGTGGCCGGTGTGAAAAGCAAAGAGAAAGGAAGCAGTTGTTGTGATAACAATCGAGGAAGAAGTAGATACAACATGGAGAGAAGAACTGAGCGAAGGAGAATTGAATAGAGATTGAAAAGTTGAAAAGAAAGAGAATAGCAAGTCGAAGGTACACATGTCCTGAATGGGTGAATGCAACAACAAGTGAATTGCAGAGATTATTTTTGTCTTTTTGATTTGAGACATTCCAGGTCAATATTTTGGCACTTGAAGGAAGCTAATGAACTGAACTGTTGAAACAAATTTGGGATAAGTACAAAGAAAAAATAATAGAGACTGCTGAAAATAACTGGGAAAGTCTTTTGAAACCTGAATTGACAAGCTGTTAAACTGATTTTTGACAAAAGATCCTGGAAGTAAGACTGAAAGCTGTAAATACCTGCTGAAAGAAAATTGAAGATTTTTGTTTTTGATTTTTGCTGCATAGTTATACATTTTTCTCTTCTACTTTCTGATTCTTTACAGATCATGAATAACGTTAGCCAGCAGGGTAGGAAGAACAGGTGCTGTAAATACATGAGTATTGGGTTGGCAAATGTGTGCTTGATATTAATTGTGGGAAGGACTGTTGTTGACAAGAGTAAAGCCAACCATACTTCAGCTTTACAGACAACTACTGCATTAACAGAGATAGAGAAGCTTAGGTTAGATGAGAAGTATCTGCATGTAGACAATGCACAACGGGAACATTCTTCTAATGTCTTCTTATGGTTATTGAGTGAGTATTTTGAGACGATGGATGCAAAGAACTGTTATGTGTGTATGCAGATTCCTTCATCAGTCGAGGAAGGAGTTACCTATCATAGTTTGCCCCTCACTTATGGGATTTGTTTAAAAGTCTGTTACTACAAGATTCTAAAACCAGGAGTACATCCGGTATTTCTGTTCTAACCACGATGTTGTGTTTTCGTTTGTCCCCATAATTAGATACCTGAGTAGAGCAGCTAAGGACAATGACATAGTACCAGTGAGAGGTTTCTTTGAACCTACATTAACTTTTGGTACGGCATATGCACCCAAGAATAACCTGCCATGCTTGCTTACACCTTTGAAAAGAGCTTCTTAGATCGGACAGGTGACAGAAGAAAGGCATTAAAGGAGAAGTTAAAAAAGGGCTTAGAGAAAAGGACTTTTAGGAATGATAATGCTTTTAGTGAAATAAAAACACAAGGGAATCTAGCACTGACACTTTATTTGTGGGAACAAGTGAATGTAAGCACATTTTTTTGTTTCACAATAAATGGACATTTATGTTGAATGGACAGGATCTAATTCTTATTACCGTCATCCAAGAGGATGGTACGTCACATGCTACGTGGGGATAGTTTTCCCAAAGATATTCTAACTTGATGACTTGAAAACATTATGGAAAATGACTGAATTACATCACACCAAACAAAAGAGAGAGGCTCCTTCTGGTATAGTGGGAGATATGTTTGGAGTGATAATTCCTTCAGTAGGAGTTGTTCTGAATTCTATAAAGATTCAAAAGTTGTCTACTATTGTGGATATCATGTTTACAAATTTTTAAGGAGTGAGAATTCTAATGAATACAGAAATGGCTGCAGTATGATCTATGACTCTTCAGAACCGTCTTGCGTTAGACATTCTCTTAGCAAAAGAGGGCAGAGTTTGCAAAATGCTTAATTCGAGGTATTGATGTTCATATATTCCTGATAATAGAATAGAAATTAGAAGCTTACTTACAAACTGACTAATAAAAGTGCTGATTTGAAAGAGTTGAAAGAACCAGGTGTTTGAGAGAAAGTGGGCAAAGGATTTGTTTCAGTGGGAAATTGGCTCAGCAACATTAGGAAAGTGATACTATTGAAAATAATACAAGGGATATTGATTATTGTGATTTGCATAGTTGTAGCATGGGGAATAAGTCAATTGTGCAGGATGATCAAACTAAAGAAAAAGAAAAATGATCAGAGAAGTTAAGAAATGAAAGGGGAAAATTTGTTTAGGGAAAATTCGAAGAGGGAACGAAGATTAAAGGGGGTAGAGGTGTCAGAATTTTAGCTGAAGCAGAAAATGTGTGTGTGAAGATTTAAGTGTGATGACACATTTAATCATCAAGGGAGGAATTGTTAATGCTGAATTTTACTAATGAATATTCATGTATTTTGAGTGTTGAATTTGCATAGAAAATGAATTAACATAGAGAAAAATAATGCACACATTTGAAGTGCGCCTATTTGAGTGGCCGCCAATGTTCACAAAGTGTACTTATTGATAGCTTATTAACGAAATGTTGAGCTTATGTTTTATTAATGTAGTAATATGTCATATTGAGGGTTATGCATTATGTTGTAGCTTTATTACTCCTAGGCATAACTTAGCAAGGTCATGGACCTAGTTGCACGGCATCATGTCAAGCTGCATTTCTTAAACAACTTATAAAATGGCTGCTTAGAGAATCAAATTGTGATTTTCCACTGTGCTGACCAAGTGCTCGAAGATAAAATTCTTTCTCATGAGAACTGCTTTCTAGAATATATTGTACTAGCTAGGGATACATTGTATAATGTAGTATGTGTAAGAATTACCTTCCCAGGAGAAGACAATGGATGCATTGACTGGAGTATAAGCTGCAACAATATTGATACCTGACAAGCCCAACGTAGGGAACAACAGAAGAGGAGTCAATCATCGACATGTGAACCGTATACTAGTAAATTTGTAGATTTGGGGTTTTATTTTCATTGGACTAAATGCAAACATGCAATTATTTAACCAATAGGGATGTGGGAAGTAGTTTTAGGAAATCTAATTTAGTCGGACTCCACCAAGAGGAGATGCACCATTCTCCCCACTTTTCGTGACTCTTTAGTTATTATTCTTTTCCGAACTGCCTGAAGAGACTTTAGTTTTCCTGAACTTTAATGCTGAATGCTGATGCCTTGCTGACCGAAGTGATGTCCACTTGACGAAGACTGTCACAGCTTGCTGAACCATTGTGAGGCAAGGTATAAGACGATGTTACTGATTGATATGTCTATTTGCCTTTGTCCCTAGGTACCTACCAATCCTTTTGATAGAGCCACAGTTAGATGTGTTTCCAAATTTGTGTTGACTATATTGCATTTGCATGAAGTTCAAACATGCTATTCTAATCTGATGTTAGTTAGGGTACTCACTTAGGATGCTCGCTACATACAGTAACAGTTGATATTTTTTCTTTACTGAATCTATTTGCTCAGTAGTTTGTGCTATTGATTTGTACTGAAACCTTAGAATGTGTAGTGGCGCAAGCTTTGATTAGATTGTGATTCTTCAGTCGCTTTGGACAACCAGTATTGTTTTTGTATGCATATCATTTGATTTTGAGACTAAGTTATGTGACTTTAGCATTGTTAATATAGGGAAATAAACCTTCTAACTTTTACATAAAGGTGTGGTTATTCATGGACGCGAGGTCATGGTGTGTGTGGAAATTACTGACTCCTATTGATTATTGATGTCATTGATTGTTATTGCTATTGATTTGCATTGGTATGGGGTTACATGATGGAAACTACTCGAAGCGCTGTCAAAAGGTCCATCGGTCTACATGCGTCCCCTTATAAATTCACTGAATAAGGTCTGACACGCTAAAAATAGTCTTAGAGGTACACGGATCCCTGTCATTTTCTCCGGCTGTCCCATGCAGCCGCTTTTAGGTTTCTCATGCACAGAGCTATTAGTTGTCCATTGTACCTATTGTGATCATTAGTTTTCCGTGGTTGAGCCCCTTTCTTATTATTAAGGCCCACTGTTTTTCGTTTTCACTGATTGGAATAGATAAATACAGACAGAAAATGTCCTCGCTGTATCTATTTTCAAAAACAGAAAATAGAGAAAATTTTGTTTTATATGAGTTATTCTCCATGATGCCTTTCATGATTTCCAAGCCAAGGGCTGAGCAGATAGACAGGATGGGGAGATAAAAACACAGGATGACATTTCCTTAAATACAGGAACTGGTCAACATATATTTGTGGTATAATGCTAATATTTACTTGTGGGTGTAATATTGTATTACATGTTTTTGCTTAATGTGCTAAACAACAACTGGCATCAAATTAGGAGTGTATGTTCATCTGTTAAATAAATGTGAAAATATACCAAAAAACGATAAGAATTCCTTGACAGGATTTATGTTCTTTAAAACAAAGTATGGTATTACTCTCATTCAACATTCCGTATTTGTGGTAGTTTCATTGTGACAGGTGTGCGCCTTCCTGTACTAAATACACAATCCTCTAAAGTGCTGGAGCATACTCTCTTGTTTTGGGTAAGCAATCAAGCTGAAAGGCTTCCTGTGTAAGCCAGAATGTACTCTCTCTGTAGAGATATTTTATCAGTGAATGCAGCATTTTAATGCCTGTGAGATTAGATTTACAGTTCCATAAACAGAGCTTGAGGGGTGAACCAGAGCTTGACTGCCAAGAAAATAAAACTGCACTTGAGATATGAATCGGTGTGCCTGTCTAGATTGTTATCTGTTCCTTTCATTTCATCAGTTTTTTTGTTGCTTTGGGGGATGGTGTTGACTGAGGAAAGCGGTGTGGAGTGGAGAATTAACCGAATAGAATTAAGTGAGTGTGGGGTACACGACTAACTTGGTGTGTCTTTCTAAGCCAAATTATTGCTTGTTCTCATACACTTGTCTGTTATTGAGCTCTCTGATCTCAGGACCCAAATTACTCGAACAAGCAAATCTGTCATTGCAAGTCAAACCACAAATTTCAGAGAATAGGACCAGCATTTTACGACAACAAGAGTGACATAATTTAAACGCTGCGCACTCAAAGGTCCAAAACATTTAGTAAACTAAACCTGCCCTCAAATAGCAAGTAGGGAGAAACTTATAAGTTTCAAAAGGAGCACCAAAATACTACTTGCTTCCGACATGAGTTTGAGAGCTATGATCAACTATAACCTGGATTAGTGAAGTAATAATTAATGCACAATAACCACTTTTCATTTGCAGGCCGTCTTTCCTTAACAGATGCCGGCAATGATTCGAGAGGATAAGCATTTCACCTCCTACGGATGCCAAAAAAACACTCCCAGATTATGCAGGTCCACAGGAGCTAGAATGTGACCAGGTAGGAGCTGCGTACCTGCCTTTTTCTTTGCTTACAACCGTTTATATCTTAGTCTCGCCCCCCACCTTTTTCCATGATACTCTGAAGCTGTCAGCAGAGGGCACGAAGTGCCCAAGACAACATCTCAATAAAAAAAGTACGTTTGATGCTTTCAGTATATATGGAATGTTTTATTCACATTTTAAGATATTTTTAATACAACTGTATCATTGATATCTATTTTTTTTTTAAGTAAATGTTAATAAAAGGTGTGTAAAGTAATATAACCATGTCATGGAAAAAGAGGTCTCATACTCGTTTGCATGGGAGGACTGGGCAAGTGATGAGAAAAACAAGATACAGGCCTGTCAAAACGACATGCCACCCGAAATACCATACATCCATGAGCCAGTCCTCAAGGTAGGTACAAAGTTGGAGCCTTAATAAAACCCCTACAAGACCCCAGTGGCTATGAGCCGTCTTTGTCTCTTGTGTTGTAACACCAGGTTTCAAGGCATTGCAGATCCTATTGATTCAATTGTGTTACATGTTATATTTTCCCTGTTCAGTCCACCATTGTGCTTTGGTCCTTCCCAATAAATGTCATAGTCTGAATAAATATTTTTTAAAGGTGAAATATCCTTTCTGTCTGCCTGGTAAAACACGTGTAAACTGAGCTTTGAAGGGGCAATAGACAAATCAGTGTTCAGCTGTTGAGATGACATTACAAAAAAGTCAGCCTTATCTGATAAAGACAATTATTTTATGCATAGCTTTGTGGTGCAACAGCATTCTAGAAGTCTTTGAATTTTTTTTTTTTTATTGTTTGTTTGCTTACAGGTATTTGCTGCATCTGATACTGGAAGAGCATCATTACCTGTACATACCTTGTCCTCATACCAGTTGTTACTTATGAAGTGGATCCCACCTCTCCGGGACTGAAAAAACACATGAAACAAGTAAAATTGAGCTCCACCCATCACTTTCCATAGCCAATAGCCCAGAGGCCACGAGAAACAGCTGAATTCCTCTATCAGGCAGACAAACTGGATCTGCAAGTGGACCTACTTAACGTGAAGCTCAAACAGATACTTTTCTACAACAATCAGTTTGTTTATTCTCTCATATTATAGACAAATTGGAATCCTTGCCAGGCACTATGAATATTACTCCTTGCGGATATAAAGTCCAGCTTGATATGCCTCACCGAAATGATGTTTCAACATGGTCAGGCTAAGAACACTGTAGAAAGAAGACCATCCAACGGTCACAACCATCCTAATCCTGCTGTTGCTGCTGGTGAACAGGCCCAAGTTCAGAAAGGGACCAGCAACCCATACAAAGTGGAGGATGAAAAGGGTATAACACCTCCTACTGGCACTCTTCCAACCAGCACAATGTACTCATCATCCAACACCCCACTGACGAAGTGACAGAGGACTCCTCTGCCCTCCTGGTCAGTGTCTGTTGCCCTCCTCTGTGCAGCTACACATGTTGCTGCTGCCTCTGCCTCAAGCGAACTGAGAGCCTGCCTGACTCTCAGTTCGAGGCCCACCACCACCCACAGCCTCCCGCATGCACCTCATCCCTGGTGGCCATTTACATGTAAGTATCTTCTGTCTCTCTTTACTCAAGCTTTCACTTCTGCTTTTATTTCTGTTTTTTACTTCTGGGTCTTTTTCTGTCTTTTTATTCCATTTGATTCTCTTTCCTTCTTGTCTCTATTTCTCTCCCTTCACTCTCCTGGTGTTTTCCCTGTGCTATTGCTGCCCCTGCGGCCTTGCTCCCTCCCTCCCTGCGAAGCACTTTTCCCACCCTCCCTCCTCCCATCTGACTGAACCCCCCGCCTCCTTCCCCTTCTTAATGGCAGCCTCTGCGCGGCCGGGCCAAAGACAAGTTAGTCAGTGCCTGTCCGTGTCTTTACCGCGCCCAGTGCCATGAACCCTGGTCTTTGCTCCATCCTCCTTTTCAACTCCAACACATTATGGCCCTCATTCTGACCTTGGCGGGCGGCGGAGGCCGCCCGCCAAAGTCCCGCCGTCAGGTTACCGTTCCGCGGTCGAAAGACCGCGGCGGTAATTCTGACTTTCCCGCTGGGCTGGCGGGCGGTCGCCTTCAGACCGCCAGCCAGCCCAGCGGGAAAGAGGCTTCCACGATGAAGCCGGCTCGGAATCGAGCCGGCGGAGTGGAAGCTGTGCGACGGGTGCAGTTGCACCCGTCGCGTATTTCACTGTCTGCGCAGCAGACAGTGAAATACATGTAGGGGCCCTCTTACGGGGGCCCCTGCAATGCCCATGCCAGTGGCATGGGCACTGCAGGGGCCCCCAGGGGCCCCGCGACCCCCCCTACCGCCATCCGGATCCCGGCGGTCCGACCGCCGGGATCTGGATGGCGGTAGGGGGGGTCGGAATCCCCGCGGCGGTGCAGCAAGCTGCGCCGCCGCGGAGGATTCAATGGGGCGGCGGTACACTGGCGGGACCCCGCCAGTGGTGCCGGTCCGACCGCGGCTTTACCGCCGCGGTCGGAATCCCCATTGGAGCACCGCCGGCCTGTCGGCGGTGCTCCCGCGGTCCTCCGCCCTGGCGGTCAAAGACCGCCAGGGTCAGAATGACCACCTATGTGCCCTCAAACCTACCCGACCCAAGGAACACTCATGGACCTTTTTCATGCCGCTCACGCACCCGCACCCTCCAAGGACCACCACACGATCCCGCATCAAGCCACCGACCACCTTAAGTGCATATTCCTTAACACACTCCCTTCACAAGTACGCAGTAGAAGTCTGGGACCTCCTCGACTTGACCGCCTCAGACATCACCTTCTTCATGGAGATGTGGATCACTCCTACCTCGGCCCTGGACATCGCCACGGCCATCCTGGACAACTTCAAAATCATCCACAAGGACAGAGCCAATTGGCTGGGAGGAGGCATTGCCACAGTCTACAAGAGCATCCTCTGCCTGACAACTACCAACAAGCCACAGTCTTATCCAACCCATGAACACTTACACTTTCAGATTCAGACCATTGCTAGCTCCTCGCTCTGTGGCACACTCATCTACATGCCGCCCAGACCCAACCTCAATTCTGAAAGACAGCACCGACCTCATCACCCTCCAAGCACTCACCTCCTCCGACTACATCCTACTCAGTGACCTCAACTTCCACCTTGATATCCGCGATGTCCCCCAACACCACAAACCTCTTGGACAACCTCTCAACACTCGGTCTCAAACAACTTGTCAACGTCCCCACCCAAAGAGCCGAACACATCCTCAACCCTGTCTTCTCAGCAGGGTACAACATCACCATCTGACACACTTTTGAACATCACTGGAAGGGCTTTACCTTCACAGAAAAAAACTGCATGCCACTATGCCTCCCACCCCTCAACAGAGGCTGGTGCAAAGTTACAGAAGAGCAACTCACCAAAGCTCTCAGCCACTCCCCCCACTAGACAAAGCATATGCTAATGAAGCTGCACAAAATCTATACCTCTGGCTATCAGAATGCGCCAACAGTGTAGCCTCCTCAGAAAACCAGCTGGAAACCAACATAGCAAAGCACCCAAATGGTTCATGACAGACCTACAAGAGTCCAAACATTACTGTAGATGACTGGAACGGAAATGGAGGAACAGCAAATCAGCCAAAGACCTCATAAGCAACAAGAACGCAGTCACCACACCCCACCAGAACATCAGAGCCACCAAAAAAGCCACCATCCAAGAACGCCTCAGCACCAGCGCTCACAACAGCAAAGAGCTCTTCACCATCATCAAAGAATTCATGAACCCTGGGACAGACACCTCATCCATCCCTCCCTCCTAAGACCTCTGCGAAGATCTCACCACCTTCTTGCACCAAAAAATCCAGCACATTTACGAAGGTTTCAAGAACCAAAACCCTCCCGCACTGCTCACAGATACCACCCCGGCCCCAGCACCACATCAGGTCCTGAGCTCCTGGACCCCCATCACCAAAGAGGACAACCAAAGAGTCATGAACTTCATCCACTCGGGATCCATGCCCTCATCACATCTTCAACCTGGCCATCGCCACTAGCTCAGCCAAACTATCAACTGATCCTCCAAGATAGCTACCTTCCCATCAGACTGGAAGCATGCCCGAGATCAATCCGCTACTCAAGAAAACCCATTGCCGACCCAAGGGAGTTGAAGAACGACAGACCCATCCCTCTGTTCCCTTTCCCAGCAAAAATAATGGAAAAGGCCACCAACTAGCAACTCACTGAATTCCTTGAGAGAGCCTTTCCAACCAATTAATCAGTCAGTGCTTGTATAACGCAACTACTCACCCATTCATGTCTCAAGGCGCTGCGGGGAAGGTACAGTCTACCTGTGAGGTGGTTCCTTCGTGAAGCTAAGGAGAGAGGTGGTTTGTCTGAAGTTGAGAGGGAGGGCATTCCATGCGATGGCTGTGAGGTAGCAAAAAGGAGTGTTGTCCTGTTCTGCTTTTCCTGATGCGAATTAAGGAGCAACCAAAGCACCAAAACAGCACTGTTAGCATCAACTGATGACATCTGCGCCATACTACACCACGGAGAGACAACAGCACTCATCCTCCTCTACCTCTCCATTGCATTCCACACTGTTTCCCACCACACCCTCTGTGCCAGACTCCATGACACCGGCATCTGATATAAAAACACTGGAATGGATCAGGTCCTTCCTTACCGGAAGAACACAGAGTGCCAGACTACCGCCGTTCACATCAGAACCCAAAGATACATGCTATGGAGTACCCCAAGGATCATCATTCAGCCCGATGCTTTTGAACATCTACATGGCCCACTAGCCAAGATCACCAAACTACATGGGCTAAATATCATCTCCTATGCCGACAATACCGAACTGATCCTCTCCCTGTCCGATGACCCTGTGAAGGCCGAGAGAAGTTCCCACAATGGGATGAGAGCAGTTGCCGCTTGGATGGAAGCCAGATGCCTTAAACTCAACTCGGACAAGATGAAGATCCTCGTAATAGGCTCCACGCCTCCACTGGGAACGACTCCTGGTGGCCCACCACACTGGGAAATGCTCTTGCATCCACGGACCACACATGAAATGTAGGCACCATCCTGGACTTCTCACTATCCATGACCCACCAAGTCAACGCCTTCTTTTCTTCATGCTTCCACAACCTTCTAATCCTTAGAAAGATCTTGAAATGGATCCCCACCGACACAAGGAAGACAGTAACACACACACTTGTCACTAGCAAATTGGACTACGGCAATGCACCTTATGCTGGCATCACCAAAGAAACTGCAATCAAGACTACAAAGAATCCAGAGTGCAGTAGCCAGACTCATCCTGGGCATCCCTCAACACAGCCACATCTCCCCCCACCTCAGAGAACTACACTGGCTCTCAGTCATTAAGTGCATAACATACAAACTCCTGAACCACACCTACAAGGCACTACACAACAAAGGACATGACCACCTCAACCACAGCCTCGTCCTCTACATACCCAACAGACAACTCCATTCGTCCCAGCTCGCGCTCGCAGCTGTCCCCAAGATCTGGAAAAGCACAGCAGGAGGAAGATCCTTCTCCTACCTTGTAGCCTGGGCATGGAACACGCTGCCTCTCAAACTCAATCAGACAGCATTACTCAAGCAGTTCAGGAAGGACATCAAGACCATTAAGGCCCAGGGAGCAGCGTAAGAAGACTGAAGAGTGGGGAGACGAGGTCCATAATTCATAGAAGCTGGAGGCCCGAAGAGCGGCCCAAAAGCATCCTGAACAGCCTGAGGTGAGGCCTGATGTAAAGTCCAGTGTAAAGACACGCGGAGAGACAGAGAGTGAGTGGACGTGGGTCAATCAAGGTCTGAGGAGGTCTGGGGTGTGGTCCGAGGAGTGACCCGAAGTACAAGAACCCAAGGAGCAAGGACCAGGGGAGCAAGGAGCAGGGAGCAATTTGCAACTAAGGAGCCTGGAGAGAGTGAGAGGCAAGCAGCAAGTGGCAGCGAGAAGTAAGCAGCCTGGTTCAACAGCTGTATTACCAGGTTGTTGTAGATCTACCAGGTACTTACCAGGACTCAAGACAGATTTGAGCCACGGTCGCAGTATGAGTGCCCGATAGCGCAACCACGATTGAGACCGCGACAGAGACAGAGTCTGAGGAACGGGGAAAAGTGCTTACAACTGGCTGCAGTAAGCAGTGAGCCAGCAGTGAGCCAGCACTGAGTGGTCGGCCTTGTAGCTAGGAGTGGGGGGGCAATATCTTAACCAGCTGGTTCAGCCCAGGACTGCTTAGACAGCCAGGACTGCCCCTGATCTTCTGGACCCTGCTCCCATTCTCGTTGATTTGACCTAGTTTGCCTGTTTCCCGTTCCTCACCTGAGCTCTCTATGCATCAGTCATAAAGTATATCTCCACATCACTGCCTTACTGGATTACACTGTGCTGCACTGTGAGAGTTTTTGAGGCCTTTTTGACAGAAGTAATAGCATAATAGAGGCGGACAAGAGTTGAGGGACAGGACTGAAAAGGGCCTTATGTGGAGGAGGTGTATCACTGTGTAGCACCGTGCGGGAGGACAGGCCACAAAGCTCCCAGATATATCAGAGCCCTTGAAGCTTGTATTGAATCAACAGGTTGCTAAGTGTGGAGGAGCCAGGCGCTAATCGTGAAGTACCTCTGGCTGTGGAAGTGGCTCTTATCTAAAGGGTGCAGCTTTCAACCAGACGGGGGTTTAAGAAGGGTCAAGAGGGAGTGGCATTATCATCATTTTACCTCTATATTACTTCCATCTTCCCTGTATCCACCCTCCTCTTATGGCCTCTGCATGCTCGTGGCCCTCGACTATTGAAGTGAGATGAGATGGCATATTATTCTCCCCAGCATCAACGAGCCTGTAAACTGTCCACAGCAGGAAACAAAGGGGCATATTTATACTCCGTTTGCGCCGAATTTGCGTCGTTTTTTTCGACGCAAAACTAACTCCATATTTATACTTTGGCGTTAGACGCGTCTAGCGCCAAAGTTCATGGAGTTAGCGTCATTTTTTTGCGTGAACACCTTCCTTGCGTTAATGATATGCAAGGTAGGCGTTCCCGTCTTAAAAAATGACTGCGATGCATATGCGTCGTATTTATACTCCCGGGCAAAAATGACGCCCGGGAGTGGGCGGGACTAAAAAACCCGCATTTGCGCCGGATTTTAGCGCCTGGGTCAGGGCAGGCGTTAAGGGACCTGTGGGCTCAGAATGAGCCCAGAGGTGCCCTCCCCTGCCCCCAGGGACACCCCCTGCCACCCTTGCCCACCCCAGGAGGACACCCAAGGATGGAGGGACCCACCCCAGGGACATTAAGGTAAGTCCAGGTAAGTTTAAAAAAAAAAAAAAAAATTGTGGCATAGGGGGGCCTGATTTGTGCCCCCCTACATGCGACTATGCCCAATGACCATGCCCAGGGGACAGAAGTCCCCTGGGCATGGCCATTGGGCAAGGGGGCATGACTCCTGTCTTTGCTAAGGAGTCATTTCAATGGGGGATGGGCGTCGTAAAAAAGTGGCGCAAATCGGGTTGTGGCGATTTTTTTGCCTCAGCCTGACTTGCACCATTTCTGGACGCCCTTACGCCATTTTCCCCCTACGCCGGCGCTGCCTGGTGTACGTAGTTTTTTTTAACGCACACCAGACAGCGCCGGCGGCTAACGTCATTCAATAAATACGGCGCCCGCATGGCGCTTCAGAATGGCGTTAGCCGGCGCTAATTTTTTTGACGCAAAACTGCGTTGGCGCAGTTTTGCGTCAAAAAGTATAAATATGGGCCACAGTATCCAAGGATTAAGCTCTCCTATTCGGGAGAATGCACTCAAGGAAAGAGAGGTTATCTCACCCATTACCAGAAAGAAGCAAAAGGAAACAAAAATGTCCAAGTTTGCAACCAGCGAAGTTAAAGCCGTCAAAAGATAATAAGGAAGAACTTCAGACCCTGATTAACCCTATATCTTGTATGTTTGGCAAAGCAGCAAAGATGCCATATACATTTGACTTCTTGCTGAATCCAGTGGAGGTGATATTCTCCACCTCTAAGGACCAAACAGCTCTTCCCCAGCCTATTTCCCCAATAAAGAGCGAAAATAGTTTAATGTTTGAAAAAAGGAGAAAGGGAAAAAAACAGGACCAGTGGAGCAAAGTGAGTTGCCAAGTGCCCCGGTGAGTTTATCGTCTCCTTCATTCCAAAGGCCCAAGTTGCTCTTCATATTCAATCTTTCCCAAATAAAAGTGAAGTGAGTGGTAGCAGCTTGAAATCTTATCTGGGGAGCCAAAATGGTCTATAAGTCGAAGAGGAGGGTCCAAACATCTCCCTGGGTATTCCTATTAAGTCATCAGTTGAAAACAGTTGGTACAAATTACAGATTTGGAGTTACTCACTTTAAGATAGCCTTCTCCATTACCATTTCCCACAATGACTAACGGCCCGATCGAGAGTTCCACCCTGATACTTCTTGAGTTGGCTTTTGGAAACCCAAATATGATAACTAACCAAACAGCTCAGGGGGGTGATGATCAATGTAGCAACTCTTACCCGTTGATTACCCCTCATTGCACTTGTGGTCCAATAGTTAGTAAGCTCATAACTTTACCGGAAGTAATAACTGCATTAATGGACAGTTTTAAAGCCAATCTTGCCTTAGGAAAGAGAACGGATGACAAGTTATTGATGTATTCAAATTGTAAACTAAGGGATAATGTCCAGAGAAATGGGGGTAAACAGATGGGTATGGAATATGGGGAAGGGAAAAGAGTATGTATCACATTGAGAAGCATAAAAGAGGTTAATCAATGTTATGAAAACAAAGGGGTTATAGAGATTCCATCAGAAGAGATAGTTCACACTTCTGAAGGAATATCCAACCAGATTTTGCTACTTCCTCAGTACCCATTACCTTGTCTCCTAATACCTAAGCAGAAAAACCATTAAAACTGCCAACCCCCAAAAGACAAAGTAAAAAGATTAAAGAAAAGCCATGAAAAAGTTGAAAGGGGTTCCTGTGGCATCCAGAGAAATTAGGACTAACACAACAAACCCCTTGGACATCATTAACAAGATAGGAAATATTCCAAAGAACAAAATAAAGGAGAAAAACAGTCAATTGATTCCCAAATGATTTCTTTTATTCAAAACTCGAAAAGTGGAGATTGTGCATTTAGGCCCCTGGGAACCTAGTCCAAGCTCTGGGGAGAAAGTGGAAATAACAAATAGAGTAAGCCCTGGGAACCTAGTCCAAGCTCTGTGGAGAAAGTGGAAATAACAAATAGAGTAAGCCTGGGTCCCGAAAAATAAAGTCACAAGTGGACCCGGATTCTGGCTGTGGAGACTGTAAAGAAGGGACCGAAAATAAACTCTCAATAGAAGAGGGACTAAGGAGGAGGTCAAGAGTGATGCTAATTGAAAACACCCTCGCAAATATAGCCCTATCAGCAGAGGCCATCGCAACAAGTAGTCATGAACTAGTTAGCAGACAGACTACCCACAGGACAGGGGTTGCATGAAAGGGGTAGATACCCAGGGCCTTTTACAGACCATCCAAAGACAGTTAGCACTGATATAAGTTTAAATCAAATCTCACAGGCAAGAATAATCCAGGAGAGGACCCCACTTAATTTAAATAAATCCCAGCGAAGCCAGACAGGATTCCATGACATACCTTTGCCAGGGGGACTGCCCTGGGGGGTGGAAATAGGTTAATGTTTTCTTCTCAGTATCAGACTAGGGGCCCACACAATATACTAAATAATGGTAATATCTTAAAACTCTATAGAGCAATACCTTCGCTGGAAAACATCCAATCTGCAGATATTGACTATGTAGAATTCCTGACTGGGGCTGAGGTAGGAAGTGGTCCAACCCAAGAATCCGCCATGGTGACCTGGGCTGCAACCCAGCTTGTTAACAGGGTTTTTGAGGAGAAAAGTATTTTTCTAAAATAGGAAATTGAACTTGGAATCCCCCAGCAGATTGGTTATCCAGAGCCTTTAGAAATTGATAATAGGACTTCACAAATCACATGAAACAGCAACATTCAAAAACCATATTCATTTTTAAAATCTGCACTAGGGAATTCTACTCCAACTATTTATCATCCGATAATCATTCGATAAGCTGAATAATGGACAGGAGTCAGGGCAACTTAGTTTTGGATGCCTTTCATCCCCTCTTCTCAAAAGTAGGAGACCCTGACAGACATCCTACATCACTACGATTGATTAAGGCTATAGTTAGTCAAAACTCTCTAAACAAATGGGATTAGTACTAATAATCAATGAAAATACTTAACTCAATTAAAAGATTTTCAGATCATAATATTATAGGAGACCTGGGCAAATAAACCATTTTCTATTGATGACTATATAGTTTTTTTTTCCTCAGCATATAAGGTGAAAGTTTGGCTGACTGAAGGGTAGCTTGGTGACCTTTATTGCAGCAGGGCTAAAAGCATTGTGTATGCAAATAAAAAAGGACAATTCAGACCTTTTAATGAAATAAAACTGTTTATTTGGCATAAAATGATAAGGAGACCAGGACCTTATGTTATCTGTCCCTCAACAATTCCTAGGGAGCAATAGTATGGGCTCAATTGACATTAAGGGTAAATGGTTTGTTAAGAACTTAGAGGCACTAGGCCTTAGAATACTGAATGGAAGGTTCCAACCGGATACTCCCCCTGCATTTACTTACTACGCCTTCTGGAATTAATCCCTAATTGATTATATAGTGGTCTCTCTCTCACTCTTAGCCCTAGTTGCCACTTACCATATAGTTAGGACAGATTTAAGTGATCATGGTCTGCAATGCATGGAAAATAACTACGGTTATCCAATCCACAAACTTGCTGCTAGTCATCCCATTACTATCACCCCGACAAACTATAAGAGGCTTTGATGGCGTGGTGATTCGATTAAGGTTATTGGTACCAATTCAGAGTTGCCAATAACTCAACTTATTTGTGAACCTGGCTGGTGTCCCAACTAATGATCCTCTGTGTCAATGGTCTGTTTTCTTGGAAAAAATCACAACTGGCTTTCTCTCTCAAAACCATCACAAGTTTCATCAGCATATCACAATGGAAAAAGCAAGAAATAGAGATAAAAGAAAAATAACAGCTGTTATTGCCTTATTGAGGAAAAAGAGGAATAGGTTACCAAGACTTGCTAAGAAGAAGCCAACTGATCCTTATATATAGCTCAGATATTTCCGAATCGTCTTGGTACAATTTTCTAACTCAATATTTCAACCATGCAAATGATAGTTAAGAAGTGGTGCAGAGGCAAGGGGGATTAATAGGGGTTCACGATCAGGGTACCATAGACACTTTAACCTGCCACAAGCTTAATGTTGGAAACAATCAATTGTGTACTGCTGCCCAGATTACTAGTCTTATTAATAGGAGCAGGCAGGCTCTTGCCCCGGGCCCAAACAGAATCCCTAATACCTTATATAAAACAAACCCAGGTTTTTGGGCAGAGAAGTTGTCAGCGGTTTCTAATTACGCACTGGAATTGGAAGTTATTCTAAACTCTTGGAAGGGTGCCATCAATCAACCAATTTTGAAAGGTGGAATACGAGCCAACCCCGAGAACTACTGCTTAATCACCCTAACTGATTCAGAATCCAAATACTACGCTGGTTCCCTTCTGGAGGAACTCAAAAGCTGGGCAGATGAAAACAACATCATTCATGTCAATCAAACAATCAAACAGGTTTCAACAACGGACCGGGAACAGTCGTAAATATTTTATCCCTTCACACATTTAAAGATAAATGTATTCAAAATAATCAACCTTTGTACATATGTTTTGTGTACTTTAAATCCGCATTTGACTTGGTTCATCGTAGCCACTTACGGGCAAAATTAACCAACTTGGGTATTCCATCACAGTTATTAGGAGATATTCAGATGTTATACACTGACACCCAAGCACAGAACCTGGGCATCATCCTTGACTCAGCACTCAGCATGACTCAGCAGATCAACGCAGTCTCCTCTTCCTGCTACAACACCCTCCAAATGCTCCGCAAGACTTTCAAGTGGATTCCCGTAGAAACCAGAAAAACAGTCACCCACGCCCTAGTCAGCAGCCGACTGGACTTCGGAATCGCGCTCTATGCAGGAACCATGGCCAAACTACAAAAGAAAATGCAATGCATCCAAAACTCCTCCGCCCGACTTATACTTGACGTCCCACGGCTCAATCACATCTCAGCCCATCTCAGAGAACTACATTGGCTACCCGTATCGAAGAAGATCACCTTCAAACTACTCACCCACGCACACAAAGCCCTCTACAACACAGGTCCGGCCTATCTCAAAGACAGACTCACCTTCCACACCCCGCCCGCCAACTCTGCTCCAGCAGCCTCGCCCTCGCCTCCGTCCCCCATATTCACCGTTCCACCACAGGAGGAAGATCCTTCTCTTACCTCGCCGCCAAGACCTGGAACTCCCTACCGCTCCAACTACGCCAGACCCAAGACCTCCTGGCCTTCAGAAAATGACTTAAGATATGGCTCTTTGACCATTAACTCCCCCCCCAGCACCTTGAGACCCTTACGGGTGAGTAGCACGCTGTATAAATTGTTTGATTGATTAATTGATTGATTGTGTTGTGTATATTATACTAATTCACATTATTTTTCATTTGTTCTACATCTGTGTTTTCATCTTGAGACATGGGGAAAAAATACAGACACAATATATGCAGATTTTCCCGTCAACATAAGGAAGAAACCAAGACATGTCTCCAGTGAAGAGTAAGAGTCAGGAAGATTCTAATTGATGCCCTTTCCTTTTTGTTTGGAGACTAACCGAAACAGCTAAAATACTAAGGGACATATTTATGGTACTGTAATTGTAATTGTATTTATATAGCGCTTACTACCCCTGACGAGGCGTCGAAGAGCTTTTCAGCAAGCAGCAAGCTACTCCTGAACCCAAGGGAAATTAGTGGTGGAGTAGTATAAGGAAATCCGAGTACAGTATTAGTATCAGTAGGAGTTCATTTGAGAAGAGGATATGTGAGTTTGTTAGTTGGATTGACTAGATTAATTGAGAGATAAAGGAGGCAAGAATCAGAAGTGCTAATTGGGAGTTTATAGTAATAGGATGAGGCTTTGGATGAGTAAAGGAGAGATGGAGGAGATGGAAATAATAGATGCACAAGCTTTTCTGGCCTATAGTAGCCAGGGCCGGCTTTAACGCTGGTGACGCCCAGTGTGAGAAACTATTTTGGCACCCCACATAACCTCCTTCTTCACAGTTTCCCTCACTAACATCTTTTAATGATGCCGCTCATCTTTCCAAAGCCCCTCTCTCATTTTGTGAGGACAGTTCTGACTATCTGGTCTGTCCTGATTTTCTGCTTTTGGATCACCTGGTTTTTTACCTTTTACTGTGAGGAAATCTAAAAGTTCGGAACTCATCCATGATAAATTCATGGTAAAATGGACTGCATGTGTTTACTGCCAGTGGATGTGGGTAGTCACACAGTGCATCCCAGCAAGTCATCTTGCTGTGCAGCACTGAGTGACAGGGAAAGGGAAGGAATTTAAAATATATTGTTTTAAATAATATGGCACATTCTTGCCTTTTCTCTTGCTCATGTGCCCATTTGCTGCTTAAAGCCAATGCTGGCACCTTTGCACTATTGTGCAAGAGGGCCTACATTGCATGCAAGATTGTTTTTGTTTGTGAAGGGGGACCTTCCTACAAAGAAACAATCCTGAGAGGACTTTTCCTCTTTATGTGTGTGCTGCATAATGCAGCACACATAGAAAGGGGAAAAAACAAGGAGAAATAAAGATATTTCTCCTTGTTATGCCTTTCCTGGGGAGGCATATCTTTTTGGTGCATTCCTAGGTTTACCTGCTCTTGTAAATCTGGGAATGTGTCAAAATCCATGGATACTGCATGGGACCACCCACGCAAAACCTCTCTGGTGCAAAGTAAATCATCGCAGCCATTTGCACTTTGTTGCATTACTTGAGATTTAGGAAGCCACAAAGGGCCACTCAAGGTTGCCCTGCATGGCTTCATGAGTCTCATTTTTCATTTGCATTGATCTTGCACCACATTGCGTGGAGCAAGAACGACACATGGGGTCACAAATATTGTCTCGAAAGTCAACACAAAAGCTTTGATTCTGACTCCTCCATTAGTAATGGAGCAGAGGGTGAGATTCCTCTTAGGGATCAATGAGGAAAATATATAGGAAAAGATTTTCTGCCAGAGATCCTGTTTCATATCAGAATGAATACAAAGCTTGTGCTCCAAAGCAACCAGGTTCTTCTTCAGGCACAACACATTTTTATGCTATTTCCAGAAATTGCTGATTGGAATTTGTAAGGGCCCAATTGAAGATTGACATTCAGAAATGGTTCCTTTCACAGGAAAGATCATTACGACTCAAGAGTCTGGTATCAGATCTGTGCAAAACAATGAAAGCAGCACCATCAAGATTTTGAATGAAGGTGCAATACAATATGGCAACAAGCATTTTCACAAGCCAAGGGTATGGCTGCACATCTTACCCCTGATGAACCCACTAGTTAGTTTAGAGGTTTACTTGCTCAAGATTTTGGAACGATGATTCCAGTGACAGAGAATATTTGAGAGGAGTTGAAACGCTGGGGTGGTGTACATTCTATTGAGAAAGGGATGCTTCTCCTCTTCTGGCAGTGGCTCCAAAATCATGGCAGGTGCCACCTCATTCTGCTGGGAGGCTTGGAAGAATAACTTGTAAAATAAAGCTCAGTGGTTGGTCCTGGATATGTAGAAATCCTCCAATTGAAGTAAACTGAGGCATTTCTCAGAGCCATAACTAACTAATCATCATGCCATACTGGTAAAAGTCAATGTAGTGACAGTTACATACAGAAATCATTAGGAAGTAACAAAGTCTTGATCTCTCAGAACTTTGGCAGCACAAATGACAGAGACTGTTATCCTTAAGAATCTCTTTTGTGAGTGGAAAGAAGAATGATGAGGCGTACTCATTAAACAGAGTCTTTCCGTCATCCTAATCTCTATCTTTAATGCAAGAGTTTTTTTTTAGATTTGTCAGAGTTTTGGGGAACCATTTCTGGATCTGGTTATGGATTTAGACAACAGTCAGGACTCCAGGTTATGTACAAGGACATGAGGGAAAGGCTCATGGGGATTGGATATAATTGCAGTGTTATGGTCTCAGGAACTACATTATGCCTTTCTTTCCTTGTCCCTGATCTCAAACGAGTTAGCATAATTGAATGTGAGCAGGGGATATTGGCAGTGCCCTTCTAATAGACTAGGTTATAGCTTCTTCTGCTGCTGAGGGTATCAGTTTACCAGTAATGAAGGATTCCTATTTCCCTCTTCTGCTTTACATCATTCTGTGCTAGCAGTGAGGTTTTTACTACACCCAGCTTGGAAGCTGAGAGTAGAGGGTTAGCAAAAAACAGGACTGCTCTTCACATTGCAGAGGCAACCATTCAAAATTCTAGGAAACCGTCAACATTCAAATATTTATAGTTAGTGTTGGACTTTTGCTCATGCAGGGTCATCCCCAGACTTTTTTGCCTCCTGCCTCCTATATTTTTCTGACATGTTGCTGTTGGCTTTTCAACTCTGAGCACTTTACCACTGCTAACCAGTGCTAAAGTGCATATGCTCTCCTGTTTAAATTGTATGTAAGTGGTTTATCCATGATTGGCATATTTGATTTACTAGTAAGTCCCTAGTAAGGTGCACTAGAGGTGCCAGGGCCTGTAAATCAAATGCTACTAGTGGGCCTGCAGCACTGGTTGTGCCACCCACATAAGTAGCTCTGTAATCATGTCTCAGACCTGCCACTGCAGTGTCTGTGTGTGTATTCTTACACTGTAAATTCGACTTGGCAAGTGTACCCACTTGCCAGGCCTAAACCTTCCCTTTCCTTACATGTAAGGCACCCCTAAGGTAGGCCCTAGGTAGCCCCAAGGGCAGGGTGCAGTGTATGGATAAGGTAGGACATATAGTAATGTGGTTTATATGTCCTGACAGTGAAATACTGCCAATTTCGTTTTCACTGTTGCAAGGTCTGTCTCTCTCTCATAGGATAATATGGGGGCTACCTTTAAATATGATTAAAGTGTAGATTCCCCTAGAGAGTAGATGGACATGTGGAGTTTGGGATCCCTGAACTCACAATTTAAAAATACATCTTTTAGTAAAGTTGATTTTAAGATTGTGCGTTTGGAAATGCCACTTTTAGAAAGTGAGCATTTTCTTGCTTAAACCATTCTGTGACTCTGCCTTGTTTGTGGATTCCCTGTCTGGGTCAGTTTTGACAGTTGGGTTGTTTTTCACCTCACACCAGACAGTGACACAAAGGGAGCTGGGGTGTGATCTGCATTTCCTGATTAGCCATCTCTGCTAGGAGGGAGGGGTGGAGTGGTCACTCTCATCTGAAAGGACTGTGCCTGCCTCTGACAATGCTGTCTCCAGCCCCCTGGTGTGTGTCTGAGGCCTTGCCTGGGCAAGGCAGGATTTCACAAGAAGGTGTGAGTCCCCTTTGAAGAAAGGTGACTTCAAAGACTAAAATGGGTATAAGAAGGGCACCCAAACTTACAAACTTTAGAAACACTTCTGGAATCAAGGGGAACCTCTGCCTGGAGAAGAGCTGATCGCTGAGGAACAAGTGCTGCCCTGCCTGTGACTGTGCTTTGTGGAGCTTTCCTGCAGTGCTGCTTCTGCCTGAGTAAGAGGGCAAAGACTGGACTTTGTGTGCCTTCCATCTTGAAGAAGAAATCTCCAAGGGCTTGATGTAGAGCTTGCCTCCTGTTATTGAAGTCTCAGGGATAGCAAAGACTTCTTCCTGCCAGCACCTGGAGTCTCTGTAGAGACCCCTACTCTGCTCTGTGGTGCCCTTCCAGTTCCTGGGACCCTGAAAGGAGAGGCTGGCAGCCTAAGGACAAAAATACACGCACCGAGCGCCGTGCGGAGAAAAGATCGACGCGAATCCGATCGCGGCTGAGAAAACGATGCGACGCCGGCTCCGCAGCTGAGAAACGACGCCGCAGGAAACGCGACCGGAGAATCGACGCCCGGAGCAGGAGAAACGACGCGCAGCATCGCTGACGAAGGCTGAGAGATCGCAACCAGCGCCGCGGGACTTTCGGACCGTCGCGTGGCTGGCTTTTTTGACGCGCCTCGCCGTGCCGAGCTGTTTTCGACGCATATACCCGTGCAGGGTTATTTTCGACGCACACCGCCCGTGCGGGGTTATTTTTGCCGCAAACCAGGTACATTTTCACGCTAGCAGCGCTAGTGTGGTGTTACAACTACCTAAAGACTCTTTTTATTTTAAACCTTTAAAAAAATCATAACTTGACTTGTGTATGTTGGATTTTTGTCGTTTTGGTCTTGTTTTGTCTAGATAAATATTTCCTATTTTTCTAAACTGGTGTTGTGTCATTTTGTAGTGTTTTCATTAAGTTACTGTGTGTGTTGGTACAAATACTTTACGCCCAGCACTCTGAGGTTAAGCCTACTGCTCTGCCAAGCTACCAAGGGGGTAAGCAGGGGTTAGCTGAGGGTGATTCTCTTTTATCCTAACTAGAGTGAGGGTCCTTGCTTGAACAGGGGGTAACCTGACTGTCAACCAAAGACCCCATTTCTAACAGTTAGCATTCAGGGTTCTTGCAAGCGATGGTGTAGTGGTCATTTTTTATGTCCATTAAATTGCCAACTTTATCTATTTTAGTGTTTCTGAAAAATGGTTTCAGTAACATTTTCAGTAACCTATTTACCATATGTTCACCATCTTTAATGGTCTTTCAGTTACTTGAGTTGGAGCTATTGGCATTGTAAATGCATAAGTGGACATTTTTTCGCCAGATGAATACATATTTGTACTCCAAGAATGAGTGCTGCATTCTGGGGAGTCGAACAAAATGCCCATGATTTTCCACACACTTGAGGAGAACCATCTCACATAATATTAATGATCCTCAGTTAGTCTTGAACTTAAATATTACATATAAGATATTGACCACTGTACAGCCTAATTAACTGTAAGCTGTCCTCAAGGTTAGTTTTATAAATACACGCGCACACAGCTCATGTTTCACAGAATCAAACCTGTTTGTCAAGTTTCTGCTATTTATTTGCAGCTTGTATCAGCTTATAAAAATATAACTACAAGTCCCAGAATTGCAAAGAAGAAACATAAACTAAATCAGCGAATCATGCATCAAACTAGGGAGCTGGATAACTCTGGATAAGTCTATGAAAGGCTGGTTTCCAACTTGTATCATGTCATAAAATTAAAACTACAAGTCCCAAAATTAAAAGCAGAAACAAACTGAATGAAGGAATTATTTTTTTAACTAAGGATCTTGACAATTCTACAAATACTACTCCAAAGGCTGGCTTCCAACTTTACGATATTGCAGTTGGAATGCCCTTTGAATCATAGTATATCATAGTAAAAACACGGCAAAGCCAGGATTCCAGCACCTTACCTGACTATTTTCATCACAAACTGCAGCTACAGCTCGTGAGCTGGGGTTGGCTGCCTGCACATGGTTTGGAAGAGGCTTCAGTGTTCAATTTTCAAAGTTATTTATTAAGGAGTTCAATAAAGTTGTAATATTGCACTCAAACAAATAAGTCATTATTCCTGGAGGCCCCAAAAAACAAATATCTTCAAAGCAGAAAATAGCCTCAAAGCGCTATGCAGTAACACAGCTGCTGCATGTAAATGTTAAAGCACTAAATACTCAGGTAGCATAATTTTAAAGCAAAAATGAAGTGACTCTTATTAGGTAACAGTGTAAGCTATGTGTGCAGTGCTCCAATGCCGTCGTTTGAGTTTGCACTTTGAGCGATGTGAGTGCCATGGCAGCTACAGAGCTCAGACAAAAGTTAAAAATGCTTTCCGATGTGCTTGGAAGCACCAACGCTGATAAAAAGCAAACACATATTCACCACGCATTATCCGAGAAGGTAATCTGGGAACCTACAGATCATGTGAATAAACGCCAAAAGGCAAAATGAAATTACTTTTATTAGGTAACAGTGTATACAATGTAAGCAGCACTATGATACCGTTGATCAAGTTCACGCTGAGTGCCATGGCAGCCACACAGCAGAGACAAATGAAAAAAGTAGTTTGTCCATGCTGAAGTATATCTGCAATTGTGCAAATATCCCTGTAACAGCGCCGGTAAAGAAACCACATCAAGATGGGCAAAATGTAAAGCATTTACCCATGACATAAGGTGATTTATGAAAGGCAAACCCAAGAATGAATGAAAGTGATGGACATGAGGTAGGCATGGTTAAAACCCCACAATACTTGAGCTCTTAACCTTAAAACTCAGGCCCTCATTACGAGTGTGGTGGTTTCAAGACCGCCACACTCATGTGGCGGTTGGACCGCCGCAAACAGGGCGGTCCGACTGCCTATCATGACCGTGGCAGATGGGTCGCGGTCTGACCGCCAGCACCAACAGGTTGCTGCCTGTCGACAGCCTGGCTGTCTCAGCGGTTGCAATCCGCCAGGGCAGTGCTGCTGGGGATTACAAATCCCCTTTCTGCCAGCCTCTGCATGGCGGTCTCACTGCCATGCAAAAGCTGGTGGAATGGGGGCACTACCCATGCACTTTGCATGGGCAGTGTAGGGGCCCCCATGGACAGCCCCAATGAACATTTCACTGCCCGCATTACGGGCAGTGAAATGCGCGACGGGTGCTTCGCACCGATGCACCACAACATTGCCGCTGGCTTGATTATGAGCTGGCGTCAATGTTGTGGTGAGTTTTCCGCAGGGCTAGTGGGCGGAAATGCTGTTTTCGCCCACTTGCCTGGTGGAAAGCTCCTAATAGGGTGGGCAGCATACTGCCAGCACTGGCGGTATGCTGGCTGTAGTCATAATGAGGGCCTACAGTATTTTGCAGACCTGCCACCTCACATAGTGCCACAGTATGGCATACGATTTCAGCTCCCTTCACACAGTAACCCGGATACTGAGCTCATATCACACTGTGGCAGGAAAAACAAGGTAAAAAGCACTGTAAACAGTCGATTTCTAGCTCTTTTTCCGAGCTTTTGCACTGTCAACATCCTTTAAGGGGGATGAAAATACCTCAGTACTTCAGCACCAACCTCATAAAGCCTTCTTCTGTTTTTGAAGCAGGGGATTTGGGAGCAGGGTGGTGCAAAAGTGTCTTTTAGGTACTTCTGGGAACATGTCCCTGCTTGTTCTAATATTCCAGCCCCTCCTTACACACTAACATTTTTGTTTTAGTTGGCAGGTCTGTTTCTGGTAGTAGACCACATTGGAGGGACTGCATATTAACAACTGCTTTACCATAGTGCCAGTCAATGCAGTTTGTAAATACAAGAGTCTTCAGCTAAACACAGCTCTTGTAATACCAACCACCGCAAACAGGGCGGTCCGACTGCCTATCATGACCGTGGCAGATGGGTCGCGGTGTGACCGCCGGCACCGGCAGGTTGCTGCCTGTCGACAGCCTTGCGGTCTCAGTGGTTGCAATCCGCCAGGGCAGTGCTGCTGGGGATTACAAATCCCCTTTCTGCCAGCCTCTGCATGGTGGTCTCACTGCCATGCAAAAGCTGGTGGAATGGGGGCATTAGGGGCCCCATAGGGCCCTTACACCACCCATGCACTTTGCATGGGCAGTGTAGGGGCCCCCATGGACAGCCTCATTGAACATTTCACTGCTCGCATTACGGGCAGTGAAATGCACGACGGGTGCTTCGCACCGATGCACCACAACATTGCCGCTGGCTTGATTACGAGCTGGCGTCAATGGTGTGGTGAGTTTTCCGCAGGGCTAGTGGGCGAAAATGCTGTTTTCGCCCTCTTGCCCAGTGAAAAACTCCTAATAGGGTGGGCAGCATACTGCCAGCACTGGCGGTATGCTGGCTGTAGTTATAATGAGGGCCTACAGTATTTTGCAGACCTGCCACCTCACATAGTGCCACAGTGTGACATATGATTTCAGCTCCCTTCACACAGTAACCCGGATACTGAGCTGATATCACACTGTGGCAGGAAAAACAAGGTAAAAAGCACTGTAAACAGTAGATTTCTAGCTCTTTTTCCAAGGTTTTGCACTGTCAACATCCTTTAAGGGGCATGAAAATACCTCAGTACTTCAGCACCAGCCTCAGCAAGCCTTTTTCTGTTTTTGAAGTAGGGGATTTGGGAGCAGGGTGGTGCAAAAGTGTCTCTTAGGTACTTCTGGGCACATGTCCCTGCTCGTTCTAATATTCCAGCCCCTCCTTATACACTGACATTTTTGTTTTAGTTGACAGGTATGTTTCTGGTAGTAGACCACATTGGAGGGACTGCATATTAACAACTGCCTTACCATAGTGCCAGTCAATGCAGTTTGGAAATACAAGAGTCTTCAGCTAAACACAGCTCTTGTAATTACATCTATGTAGCAGCCTACAGCCAACACAGAAGTCAAACAACAAATGGGAAGTGAATGGAAGAAATATGGCTTTCTTGAAAGGACCAACAGACACACTTAAACTTACAGGCCATCATACCGGGATGATGAATGTTTAGATTAATTAAATGGTGAGTGTTAGGATGGTGATATGTGTGAGTGCATGAAGGAGTGAGGGTGTGCAAAAATGAAAGTGCAGATTAATAATATGTGGATTGGTAGACAAATGTGTATACTGATAGATGACTGTACATGGAAATTATTATACAGGGAGTGCAGAATTATTAGGCAAATGAGTATTTTGACCACATAATCCTCTTTATGCATGTTGTCTTACTCCAAGCTGTATAGGCTCGAAAGCCTACTACCAATTAAGCATATTAGGTGATGTGCATCTCTGTAATGAGAAGGGGTGTGGTCTAATGACATCAACACCCTATATCAGGTGTGCATAATTATTAGGCAACTTCCTTTCCTTTGGCAAAATGGGTCAAAAGAAGGACTTGACAGGCTCAGAAAAGTCAAAAATAGTGAGATATCTTGCAGAGGGATGCAGCACTCTTAAAATTGCAAAGCTTCTGAAGCGTGATCATCGAACAATCAAGCGTTTCATTCAAAATAGTCAACAGGGTCGCAAGAAGCGTGTGGAAAAACCAAGGCGCAAAATAACTGCCCATGAACTGAGAAAAGTCAAGCGTGCAGCTGCCACGATGCCACTTGTCACCAGTTTGCCCATATTTCAGAGCTGCAACATCACTGGAGTGCCCAAAAGCACAAGGTGTGCAATACTCAGAGACATGGCCAAGGTAAGAAAGGCTGAAAGACGACCACCACTGAACAAGACACACAAGCTGAAACGTCAAGACTGGGCCAAGAAATATCTCAAGACTGATTTTTCTAAGGTTTTATGGACTGATGAAATGAGAGTGAGTCTTGATGGGCCAGATGGATGGGCCCGTGGCTGGATTGGTAAAGGGCAGAGAGCTCCAGTCCGACTCAGACGCCAGCAAGGTGGAGGTGGAGTACTGGTTTGGGCTGGTATCATCAAAGATGAGCTTGTGGGGCCTTTTCGGGTTGAGGATGGAGTCAAGCTCAACTCCCAGTCCTACTGCCAGTTCCTGGAAGACACCTTCTTCAAGCAGTGGTACAGGAAGAAGTCTGCATCCTTCAAGAAAAACATGATTTTCATGCAGGACAATGCTCCATCATACGCGTCCAAGTACTCCACAGCGTGGCTGGCAAGAAAGGGTATAAAAGAAGGAAATCTAATGACATGGCCTCCTTGTTCACCTGATCTGAACCCCATTGAGAACCTGTGGTCCATCATCAAATGTGAGATTTACAAGGAGGGAAAACAGTACACCTCTCTGAACAGTGTCTGGGAGGCTGTGGTTGCTGCTGCACGCAATGTTGATGGTGAACAGATCAAAACACTGACAGAATCCATGGATGGCAGGCTTTTGAGTGTCCTTGCAAAGAAAGGTGGCTATATTGGTCACTGATTTGTTTTTGTTTTGTTTTTGAATGTCAGAAATGTATATTTGTGAATGTTGAGATGTTATATTGGTTTCACTGGTAATAATAAATAATTGAAATGGGTATATATTTTTTTTTGTTAAGTTGCCTAATAATTATGCACAGTAATAGTCACCTGCACACACAGATATCCCCCTAACATAGCTAAAACTAAAAACAAACTACAAACTACTTCCAAAAATATTCAGCTTTGATATTAATGAGTTTTTTGGGTTCATTGAGAACATGGTTGTTGTTCAATAATAAAATTAATCCTCAAAAATACAACTTGCCTAATAATTCTGCACTCCCTGTATTGTTTAGGAGGGTGAAGGATGAATTCATATTTAAATGGATGAATTAGTGTTCTGTTCCTTGATAGTTTGGTGTGGTTTAAAGATTGATGTTTGGATGAGTCTGCTGACAAATGGATGGGTTTTTAGACGGACTGATGAGTGTGGAGCTTAGAGGATGAGCCAAGGTTCAGATGTTTAGATGGATAAAAATAAATTATAAAATGTATTTTTGAAGGCTCTTGATTTTAAAACACCATTCCTCTCTGGCCTTAAGGAAAGATGAAAGACCAGCCAGATTTGCTTGATACTCTCAGATCTCGTAACAGATACTCGGCCCACGGAGCTGTCCATTTAATTCTCTATTTGCATGCATCGCATTTTAGCTTTGATGCTTGCAGTACAGTGCAGATATTCCTCCTAGTGGTGTGCAACTAAGAAATAACATTTCTAGCCGGAAAATACTGAATAAAATGGCATTGCTCAAACAACCATTGTCTTGCCAATTGGTCTCACTTTTACATACAAGATCGCTTGCCTCTGCCAATGATGTTATTTAAACAAGAGGTACACAGGCTACATATTTCCACAGCAGCTGAAAGCTGCTAGCAAGAAAAACATTTACCCATATCTTCTTGAAATCCACTTGGATGGTCCGTGTTATGACTCCACCTTCAAAACACAGCAACTAAAATATGACAAACTCATCAGACAAGCACTTTCTCAACTTTTCCCCACTATGGCAGCTTTGCTAACATGAAGTTTTTCAAGGTCCAGCTGGGGGTGGAAACCATCTTGAATTTTTGATTGTTCCCAGTCAGCTCTCATGGCAGCAGCTGTGGGGCTACGGAAGAATTTTTTCATTGCATTGATCTGAGGAGATAAAGTGGCTTTTAAACAAGCGAACTCACTCAGAATACACGCACACTTTAACCTACAATAATAAAATAACCAACAAGATATTATTACACAATGTATCATTCTTATTTTCAAATTTTACTGCAATCACCAAATGTTTGTAGAAAGAACAGAAATAAGTGGTTCCTTGTCGCTTCTATACGGAAATGAAAGCACTATTTACACAATCTGCTGTGTATTTTTTGAGGGCTTAAACATGGACTGCTGCTCAATAGACACATTATTTACCCTCTCCAAGGTCATGTTGGTGGATAATTTATTAAAATATCTTGCTAAGGTTTAAGGATACAATGTGTCACAGTTTAGCAAACTAAGGGGCATATTTACACCTTTTGACGCAAACCAAGTTAGGCCCCCCCACGGCACTTTAAAAAAATAAAAAATGTACTTACCTGTATTTACCTATACTTACCTAGGATGAGGTTCCCCCATCCTCTGCTGTCCCTCTGGTGTGGGTGGGGGTGTCCCTGGAGCCTGGGGAGGGCACTTGTGGGCTTATTCCATGGTGTTCCACCATGGAAATAGGCCCACAGGTTCCTTAACGCCTGCCCTGACCCAGGCGTTAAGGCCTCCCTCCCGTCCACCATTTTTGCACGGGAGGATTAATAAGGTGCTAGGGTCTTTGTGTCATTTTTTTCCCGGGAACGCCTACCTTGCATCTCAGTGATGCAAGGTAGTTTTACGCATGCAAAAAATGATTTTAGATCCAATATTTTGGTGCTAGACATGTCTAGCTCCAAAATATAAATATGGAATTAAGGTTGCACTGAATTAGCATTAAAAAATGATGCTAATTCAGTGCAAACAGAGTATAAACATGCCCCTAAGTTGGTTTATCTCCAGGTCTGACCTCAGCCTGGAGTTTTGAACACATTAATCATCATCTTTGACAACAGCACACACAAGCAAATACTAAAGAAAGCATGAGTTGGTACTGAGAAAAGGCAACTTACCAAAACAAAAGAAAGTTAGCTTAAAAAAATAAATCTTTGGAATTTTGTTTGTCCTGCTGGGCACGTTTTGCCAGTCACAAGCTCTCTGTTTGTGGGGCACTATAAGTTAATAAAAAGAACAAATAGTACCTTAATCACACCGTGAGCAGCGGCCGGGCACTAATTAAGTTGAATCAATTAGTGCTTGATACTTGCTCCACCCTGAGAAAATATGACGGGTGTGCCTTGGCGAATTATAAGACTGTAAAGAAGAGTGCCAATTAAACCAGCTAATGGTGAGTGGCATGTGGACTCCAAGCCCTTAACTGAACACAACTGAGTCTCGCAAGCATTAGCATATGCACTCACAGACTCAACCCCTAAAAAGTGTCATGTATGCAAGTCATCAAGTCCTAGTAGACAATTGAGGTTGAATAGTGATAATTGGAACCTACTCGATGAAACAAACTGCAACAAGTCTACAGCAGGGGAGTGAAGGTGGGTGAGAGGGTGTGTGACAGGGCACTGGAAGCCCCAGTATCTGTAGTAAATGAAACAGTATGACAGCGTCAGCCTGCTGGAAGGAGTTGGCGTGTGGTTTCAATTACATCATTATATGTAGAAGCCCAAGAAACTGAGGGACAGATCAACTACTGCCGGAGTATGCACAAATTAGCTGCAGTTAGTATTGTGGCCATCCAATGCACATTATGTGAAGTCAGTTCTGCTAGGTAACGAGTGCCATGGAGGATCACCAGCGGGCCTTCGAGAGGAGTGGCACTGCTGAAAGTATCCTTCAAAATGTGACTAACCAAGGTTGAAGGCATGAGTGTAGGGCAGGACCAGAGAATGTGCAATAAGTCACAATTCAGCACACGGCATCTTCAACAATCTGACATAGGTGTCAGCTGGGCTCTGTATAACTTAGCCAGTGACTAGTGCCAATCTTTTAAGACCTTATAGAAACAGAACTTAATTCAGGTTTCCCTCAGACCCCTGCCATGAGAGGTTAAGAGACGTAATCAATGTGGTGAGGAGTAGTAATTTGTAGGTAAGTCTGCTATCAATTCTTTCACTCTGTGCTTTTCTCAAGACTGCAGTAAGATAGGTTCCCAGCAAACGTGGTAACGCTCTGTCTCTAGTGTTCATAGAAACATACATACTCTTACGTAGGGATCCTTTCTTGGAACATCAGCTATTTTATTATAAAAATTCTACTTTGACCCATGTACGTTAGAGGGAGATTCCAGCCAGATGACCACGGCTGTATCCTGATTGCTGAGTGCTTCGCTACAGCTACTTATGTAGACTACAGGCCTCTTGCTCAGGTATGAGGGATGATATCTTCCCAGGGGAACCTGAAGGGCAGAACTAGAGCTTAACATGCTGTGTTCTAACATAGCCTAGGTAGTAAATATTTTGATGATTCTGGTGACAACATGGTATCATTTTATTTTAATGCTTTACTCTCCTTGTCACAATTTTAATCCTGTCAAGCTTCATCGTCGTAGTTATTGCAGTACATTCTTTATTATCTAAGATGCAGTTGCGTCATTAATACCTTATTGTAATATGTGCTGCATCTGATTGTCTTGTTTATGTGAGATTAATGTAACTGAGAGAAACGGATGCAATCTGAGTGAGCACGATTTCCCTGAGGAATCAATTGTGTCATGTGCTCGGCTGCCCAATCATCCCTGCTCTTGGGTGGAGATGAGGCACTGCGAGTTAGCCACAGCAAAACCTGGATTAGGCCGACAGGTGTCACCTATAGTGGGTTTAGACTCAGTCCCCCACAGCGCAAGTGATTCTGCCACCCAAATCTAGTAGTCTTATTAGGATGATGAGAGCATACATGACATGGCACCACCAACGTTTGGTCGGGCTCAAATGTTTGGGTCCTCCTGAGTATCTTTGTCTCACTACATTCAAAGACACATCAGTAATACTTACAGAGATGTACGAAGTATAGACGATCTTCCTCCTCAGCTAAATAGGGAGAACCTAAAGCTGTAGGTTGTTCAAGCTTGAACTCTAAAAGGATAACCCTCATTTGGTGTGCTGATCTCTGAACAAAATTAACCATTCATCATGGCGAATCCACAACAGGTAGCAATTGCAGTCAATATGCGACCACCCCTTACTGTACATTTATTGGCACCTGGCCTAATGGCCCAGGGGGGGTCCTGTTACATTTGTTGTTGAGGCTCACCCAGGCTATAGAACAGAACATATGTATTTTTGGGTACCATTTCCAGCAGCTGAAGGGAACACAAATACATTTCATTACTATACACCGGCAGGCATACCTGCACAATACAGAGCATATGCATATCTAGAAATACCTCTATCTAATCAAGAACATAATAATTGGCTTGGGTGCGCACTACCCCATACAATTCTACACATTATGTTAGGTCTTCTAAGTAATGATGGTCCTACCTGGCCTTTTTTTGGCCACTTAAACACCTCACCCTGCTGCAGCTAATTTAACAACAGCTGAAGTCCGTCACTTATATGCTGAGCTTACAGCAATATACAGACGATTAGTACAGTGTATAATGAAAACATTAAACACAACCCACATGCAGTAATGCCAGGCAATAATCCAACAACTGTGCATTCGATCATGGGTAAAGTACCCAACAAACAAGAAGAGATTCAGTTTTGGTTAGCTCAAAACATAAACGCACTGGAAGCAATATTTCCCCAAACGGGACCTCAGGATAAGCATAGAGCATTAACTACGTGCTTGCCATTTGGGATGGTTCCCACTATAGATAACTGCAATACATGGGGCACAGTATTTGCCACTCTCTATACTACAACACACGGTACACAACACTTGCCAATTTACCTGAAGTGTTGAAACAAATTCAAGATGAATACGGGGCTGCCCCAGCCCTGGATTTGGGGGTGCAACTAATGGGCAATTTTGCCACAGAATTCTCAATTATATTAAGTAACCTTAAAGGGGAATCAGTTGCACTAGCACTGTGCATGCGGCTCCAGGATAATCTTCCACAGAATCAAGAATGTGACCTGCCAAATATTATCACAGAGACCTACTCTAGCATTGGTCGAGATAGTCTGGGGGCCAGACCTAAAATACAACAGTTTCAGGTTAAATCCAATAAAGATTCTACCAAGCATTCCCCTGTGGGTCCTAAGAAACACTGGGATGAAAAGAAAAAAAAAAAAACTACAAAAGAAAGGCAAGAATCTCCGCATACGCAGACCCCACAGAATAGATATAATCTCAGAAATGGAGATAATATTCAAACACCTGACAGATATCAATATACTGATACACGCCAATCTCGTTCCTTTCAGGACTCACCGGAAAAACACAGTGAGAGAGTTGGAGGGTCAGAAGGGAGAACTGAGTACATGAAACCGAGACAGGAATCACAACACTCAACAGAGGTTTCTGTCAAAAAAGAAGATAAACTTCCCCAACAACAACCCCAATTCAAAAAGAAAAAAGTGGCAGCAGTTGCAGTTCTTCATGCCACTCAAGACAAGGGCTCTATTGAAGAACAAGAAGTGGGCATTAGTGCTGTTAGACAGCGTGGCATAGGTCACAATAGTTCACCAGAATCTTCAAGACCATCTGGAGGTGAAAGCAACTGATGACTTCTTACAAGTTCAAACTGCGGACATGCATGTCTCCACGCCTGATAGGGTGTACAAAATAACGTTACAGTTAGAATTAGACAGTGAACACACAATCAACGCAATCTTTTCGGACCACGTCGTAAATATATACGATATTCTACTGGCTGAACTGGATTGGCCACCTAAATTTGTCCGTAGTTGCCCATATGGGGAAGATGTTATCAAACATTCTTTCTCACCTCTTGTTCCCGATGAGCTTGCAGAATCCTATGCCATCAATTGGGCATTGGTACAGGCACCCGTGTTGTGTCACATCCACATAGGGTAGGATAAAGATTCCCCCTATCATGGAATTAAATTAAAAATCAACCTCAACCACAATATCCAATAAAACATGATGCTAAAGCACCCATGAGGGAAATCCTCACACAACTGGAGTACCAGGGTGTAATCAAACCCTGTGTCTCACCAATAAATAATCCCTTCTTTCCAGTAGCTAAACCGGACCATTCACACAGAATAGTCTTAGACACCAGACACTTAAACAGTCATATATGCACATAAGCTAAACAAAACTCACATAGCACAGCACTCATGACCCAAATAGTGCGTAAAAAATACAAAACAACACTGGACATTTCCAATGGTTTCTTCTGCCAAAATATAGCACCTGAGATTAGAGGCCTAACAAGTTTCAGCGCACTAGGCTCCCAGAAAAAATTCAGTTGTTTACCCCAGGGGTACAAGAACAATCCAGGACTGTTTGCGGCTCGTGTGACTTCAGTATTGCACAACATTGACCCTGTGGCATTGTCCTCTGTAGATGATATCTATCTCACAGATGATGAATTACTACGACTTCTAAGACAGGTATTCTGCATTGTTGTAGGAGTTTCCGAATTTGGCCATAAATTTAATTTAACAAAAACAAAAATAGCCTTCCTTACTGTCCTGTTTCTGGGATATGAATTATCAAGCGAAGGAAAGAGCCTAGCGCCACAATTCTTAGAAACATGCACTCCAAATACTATAAAAAACTCAAATCCCTATCGGGTTTTATAAATTCTGGCAGAATTTATATTCCAGATCATGTATCACATATAAAACCATTATATGACTTAATACATCCCGACTTTTCCAGTAAATTTTGGACAGTCAAACAAACACGCATTCTCAAAGCTTTGCAAACAGACATGCGTGCAGCACAACACTTACACACAAGGGAAAACAAAAAACATCTGGTCATCAGAGTAATTGCTGGTGCCATTGGTTTCACCTATGTAACTTTCAATGAGGGTGAGACAGTCCTTATTGCAAATAAATCATATTTGTATTCAGCAGCAGGTCAACACTTTGCTCCCAATGAGAAAATTCTCAATGTTGTTCAGATGGCTGTCATTAAAGGAAGACCACTAGCTCAGAGGAAACACATTATTGTCATATCTCCAGTTCCAGCCCTTGAGGCTGCAACCAAAGCCAACGTTCCAAACGCTAAAGCATTGCATCCATGTTGGATTCAATGGGCAATGTCTTTGACAGCCACTGATGTTGACTACATTTTTTTCCCAAAATTACAAACTCAAGAAATTTTGCAGTATGAACTAGAATACCCAGTTCCAGCAAATACATTGCCTATTGATCAATATCAAAGAGTCATGTATACCGATGGCTCAGCACAACTTGCAATAGGCACAAAGCATCAGTACTCCACTGCTTGCGCAGTCGTAAGTGGCTACAGGGAGAATAATACATGTTCCCAGCATACATTCATGCAAACCCTAGGGGATTGCACAGCACAACTAGCAGACCTAAAGGCTCTGGTGATTGCACTAGAACATACGGATCCTGCACAGCTAACACTGATTGTCTGTGATACATACTATTGTGTCCAGTCCTTCAATGAATGCCTCTATTAGTGGCGCCAGAATGGGTTCAGAGATTCTAAAGGCAACACCATCAAAAACAGACTTCTGTGGGGGAAAGTAGCGGATTTGAAGGAAATGCTACCAAATGTCCATGTTGTACATACACTTGGACACCAGCGCGTTGGAATACACATTGCTGGAAATACACTGGTGATGAAGCAGCCAATACACCTACCGAATCGGAGGCTTTCTTAACACATAAGTAAAAATGCCAGACATGGGAGTTTGAGTAATTTCCAACAAAGACATAAGACAAGAGTTGATTAAAGCAGCGCATGAGGGGGTTGCATCTGCCCATGCTGGTTTGGCAGTTACAATATCATTATTGAAAGCACGTTATTGGTGGCCAGGTCTATACAAATGGACCAAGCAGTATATCCTTTGTTGTGAAATCTGCCAACAAATTAAGGGCTCCACTGTCAAACACCAACCGCAGACACCCCTCCTAATTTCCAACAAACCTTTACAGTGTGTGTACTTGGACCATTGCGGTCCCCTAACACCGGACAGTGCATACAAATACATTCGAGGCACTTTTGTCTCTCATGCTCCAGATTTCTATGGGTGTGGCCACAACGCTCGGCTGACGCTCGGACTGTTATTAAAGATTTGTAAGTCTTTATCTGCACAAATGTAGTTGCAGCTTTCCACTCGGACCCGGGCCCTGCTTTTGCCTCAAGGGCAATCAGGGACGCCATGGCTTTATTAGGAGTCCGACTCCATTACCCGTCTCCATTTCATCTGAGGGAAGTAGTGAAGTGGATGAAACCGGGATTTAAAGCTGTCCTTAACAGTCGGAGTATTAGATACGGGTTGTAGTTGGCTTAATCACCTGTATGGAGTCCATAGAGCACTTAATAATCTGCCTAGAAGGTCCCTGGGGGGGGTTGTACATCATAAGAGTACCTGTTTAGAACTCAAATGTATGTTCCAGATCTTGATGGTCCTGGCATGGAGGCGGAAGAAGCACCTTTTGACATAAATGAACGAGTCACTGTCTTGCAGGAATTACAACAGTTACGTGACAACAACTCTTCTGCCAGTTCTGCCTCCACAGGAATTAAGGATGTACCAATAACATCTAGCGGCTGCATTCCAAAAGTTAGGGATCTAGTAAGTGAAAAAGTTGCTGTGAAAAAGGAGTTTGGTCCTTCTTATCGTGCACCGGTCCCAGTCTTGGGAATACACAGTACCAGAACTGTCATTCTACCACCGTTGGCTGATGCTAAAGAACACTGCTTTGTATCTATTGACCATGTCAAGTCACACCATGTGGCTGATCTTGCACAGTAGACCAAGAGGAACAGCCAGTAGTTCCTAAATCCCTCTCACTACTGGTCAAGACGTCCCTCTACAGGTTTTGAGCAGCAAAGTTGACACCTCTCCGAGCTTACTGATCGATTTGACACAACTTCAACGAAGACCGATGGCATCATTTACTGTGAACCACCGCAGGAGACCCCTACCAGTTCTCCTCCTACAAATATGGCTCCAGTTTTGCATGAACTGCTTCTGGATGCTTTGCGGACATCAACAACACCCTTTCAGATTCATTTGCCTCTTCCACATCAGAGCTGCCAAAAACAAGTAAGCTGACAAACTGGCTTAAAACAAATGACTTTATTTTCCCATGGAACTATCTGTGGCTTTCCTTGACTGTATTAACTTTCCTCCTTTGGAATGACTTTGTCATAACGTTCTTTCTATTAATACATGGTCATTTTCTTCCTGAAAGATCAGCAGTTTAACTGGTGGCTGAGGTCCTAAAACTCAATTTTTCTTCTCACCAGGTCTGCACAGACTTGTCTTTCGTGAACATTTTCACTACCAATTCCTGATGGGATTGTTTGTGATCAAGTCACATTTGATATATACGGCCCCACAGAGGTCATTCAAATACCACAAGTTGTTTCTGATGACTGTGATGTGAAAACAGTTGACTCTATGATGACTGAATAGCAGTATTTTAATGTATTTTAATGTATTTGAAAGTGAGGATGTTTATGAATCTAAAGAGATTTATGGTGACATGTTTGCTATAATTATTATGGACACCATTTTATTCACAGAGCAAGTATCCCAAAAACAATTTTTAATTACTCACAATGTCCAACCCCATCGCAAGGGAGTTCTAAAACATTTTCAGAAAAATGTGCAAATTTGTCTGGGCACAATGTTAAAAATGCTGGGTCATATTATTTTAAATTGCCATTGATGGAAAATGTACATATATTGTTGACAGATACAAAATTCATTTATTCAGATTCCTTTGGTTTCTGGTTGGCTATAGAAGGCTATGAATATTGGCTGAAGTTGATTGACTTAAAAAGTGTGTGGGGAACAAGAAACTGGCAAATACGGGGGAAAGAAGCTTTATTTAGAGCATGGCTGACACCTGTTCAAATGATATTATGGGGGTTATTCTGACCCTGGCGGTCATTGACTGGCAGGGCCAATGACCACGGAAGCACCGCCAACAGGCTGGCGGTGCTTCCTGGCCAATTCTGACCGCGGTGGTAAAGCCGCGGTCAGAAAAGGGAAACCGGCGGTTTCCCGCCGGTTTTCCCCTGGCCAAAGGAATCCTCCATGGCGGCGCATGGGGATTCCGACCCCCTTCCCGCCAGCCTGTTCCTGGCGGTTTACACCGCCAGGAACAGGCTGGTGGGAACGGGTGTCGTGGGGCCCCTGGGGGCCCCTGCACTGCCCATGCCACCGGCATGGGCAGTGCAGGGGCCCCCTAACAGGGCCCCAGCAAGATTTTCAGTGTCTGCTTGGCAGACACTGAAAATCGCGACGGGTGCCACTGCACCCGTCGCACCCCAGCAACTCCGCCGGCTCCATTGGGAGCCGGCTTCATCGTTGCTGGGTCTTTCCCGCTGGGCCGGCGTCAGAATGACCCCCTATATTTTTTAATGAAACTGTACAACAGACAAGTTGTTTAGGCTTAGCAAAGATTGAGGAATTGAATGCGCCCAATATTCCTGCCTCTGCAAAATTTGACAATTGGCAAAAGTATATAAAAGTAAATGAAGATCAGCTTGATGAATGGGTTCAGAATGGCACTGTTAATGCTTCACTGTTACATCCTGCCACGTGGTTATTGTGGCCAGTAGATACCAACGGGTGTCCTTACTGTTTTATTAACTCCACTGGGGTTTTAGAGTAAGTAGGCCAGACCTTCGCTATGTGTCATCTGAACATGCGGGTATAGGAACAACATACAGTGTAGGGAAACTATGCCAGTAATGGTTGAAGAGTTCCTCACTAGATGCTGCTAGAGAACACCTCAGTCTCCTGTCTAATAACACTGACTTACAGGATTTCCTGTTAGGCCCCAGAAAATAACTCAGAAAGCACTTCTTGTACACAGTTTATAATGAAATTTGGAAGCTTTCTCAACAAGAAGCTGCTGCCCGGTTAAGGCAACTAGATCAGGAAAACCTACAGAAGGGATTAACTGTTGTAGATAATGGGATTAATACCCTGTCTGACTAGATATACATCTTAAACAACATTGTTTCTTCTGCAATAGACATAATACAAAGTGACATGTCTTCTTTACACCATGGACAGAGTCAACTAAGGTCCATTATGCAGTTGCGTTGGACACTACAAACATCGAAGGCAGGTTGCGTTCCCTGGCAACACGTTAGCACAAGGGATATATTTTCTACATTTAATTTAACCCGATAACAACAACTAATGGCTAAGAAAGAAGTGACTTACGTCATGTTAAATATTGAGAAGTTAGAAAAGTTGCCTTTTACTGTGGCTAAAATACCACTGAGTTATTAATCTGCCTATTTCAACACTTCAAATCACGTCCTGCTTAAAACTCATTCCAGTGGGCAGATATGAAAGGCTAGGAGATAATTACATCTATGAGGTGTGGGGGCTGCCCTTCTCATACAAATGTCTGAGTAGCATGAAAGAGGTATTTCTTAGTGGTAGTGAATGCAAACTTCTGTCAGCCATTCAATGGTTTGTAAACAGCTGTCTTTGCACGGGGCATGTAACGCTTCAGCAGCGAACTTGGCTTGTTATCTGAAGGGAGTTCCAGTCCACTTGATTAGATTAGACACTGCATTCCAGGTGCTCTCCAATGGCAGCTATGTCATCCTCAAAAGTGAAAACTGTTGTGGGATGCGAGACGGAATAGTTTATGTTGTTTCGGTCTCTAAGATTGTTACATGCTGCGGGATTATACTTTTTCCTCCCACAAGACGAAGGGAGGTAGCTGAGATTTGTCCCCATATCGTTACTTCAAATGTGAATTTTGGTAAGTTGAGCAGACTCAAGGCTTTATTGTTTCAAAAACATGTGGCGCTCACATCTGCACGCAAGACCTATCCGCTTCAGATGGTGAGGTCATCAGCAGAGATACAGACCCTTTTAACAACTAACTATCCGAGACACTTTGGTGAGCTCGTGGGGTGAATATTCAATGCGTCCAGTACTACTGGAATCACACATTTCTTTAAGGCTGTTGGTTCTGGTTTCATTCACACCTTCTCTGTATCTGGTTTAATACCACTAGCCATCCACTCAACATTTTCCAGTATTTTTAGGGGATTTCCTATTACTTTGGCTATAATAGTTGGCATCTTGCTATAGCTACTCTTTCTGCACAATGGCTGTCCCATCGCAACAAGGAGGACTGAAAGCGCATCCACCAGCACAGTTGGGTTGTGAACGTATGATGCCGTACTTTGCAGTATCACTGCTGGAGCAATTGGAGTGTGACTGGTCCCTGTCATTCAGACCAGTTTTGCATTGTGTGCAGCCCGTGTTTCGGTGCCTCTGGTGCTCGTTCAAACATGCACTGAAAGTTTGTCTTTCTACTTAGCACTTGCTTTCATTGGATGCTGATCTGTTGATATTCTCGCTGAGGGCTCATTACCAGACATGCACGCTGAGGGTGCGTTTACTACGGGAAGCTGCTTATGAGTTGCCCTTTGTGGGGGATGCAGCTCTAAACTCATTGTTGGGCACACCACGGAATGCTGCTGCCTTGGCTGGAGTTCGGGCTTTGGAACACGAATGCTCCTTGGTTTTCCTTGGTGATAAATTTCCTACTTTACAACCTGCCGAAGTGGAAGATTTACTGTCTTCAATTATCCCGGATTCGATTGGCAACTTCCAAAATGACTCTAACTCTTAAATTTCGGTCTTTTTACACCACAGTTACCGTTTTAAATTTGCTTTTTTACACATGCTCGTGTCTTTTTAACTTGTCCTTATTGACATTCTTATATATGTCTTAGGTTGAATTTTAGTGGCTTTTATATATAGTTAGGCTTTGAACCACCCTTGAACTGGCAACGGGGGGTGTTGTGTAGCCATTTTAGTTATAGCTTCATACATGTTACTTTAGCGAACTAGGCTTGCCGCTTTCCACTTTAACCTAGATATAGTTTATTCAGCTTTGTTTATTATTTTAACAATAGCCACATTTGCAGTCTTATTTTATTTTCTCTTTCTAGCTGTTTTTTGCCTAGGCCAACAGTGCATTCTTAAACAAGATCACTGTGTGCTTTTCTCAAGGCTGCAGTAAGAAAGGTTGTCGGCAAACATGGTAACGCTTTGTCTCTAGTGTTCATAGAAACATACACACTCTTACGTAGGCATCCTTTTTTTGGACATCAGCTGTTTTATTATAAAAACGTTACTTTGACCCATGTATGTTAGAGGGAGATTCCAGCCAGGTGACCATGACTGTACGCTGATTGCTGAGAGCTTTGCTACAGCTGCTTATGTAGACTACAGGCCTCTTGCTCAGGTATGAGGGATGATGTCTTCCCAGGGAACCTGAAGGGCTTAACATGCTTAACATGCTGTGCTCTAACATAGACTAGGTAGGAATTAGTTTAATGATTCTGGTGACAATATGGTTGCGTTATTTTTATGCTTTACTCTTCTTGTCACACTTGTAATCCTGTCATGCTTCATTGTCTTAGTTGTTGCAGTACATGCTTTATTATCTTAGATGCAGTTGCTTAATTAAAACCTTATTGAAATATATACTGCCTCTGATTGTCCTTTTATTTGTGAGACTAATGTAACTGAGAGAAACGGATGGAATCTGAGAGAGCACGATTTCCATAAGGAATCAATTGTGTCATGCGCTCTGCTGGCCAATCATCCCTGCTCTTGTGTGGAGATGAGGCACTGCTAGTTAGCTGGAGCAAAACCTGGATTAGGCCGACAGGTGTCACCTGTGGTGGGTTTAGACTGAGTCCCCCACAGCGCAAGTGATTCTGCTGCCCAAATCCAGTAGTCTCATTAGGATAATGAGAGCCTACGCGACAGTATAATGACATAAAGCAGTCAGGAATAACTTAAGAGGCACTGTGTTAATTATTTGTGCAACACTCCAAACAGTAAACCAGTGAAAACACCACACAAAAGGTACAACAACTGATTAGAAAAATAGAGCTTTATTTAATAAATAAAACAAGATCAAGATGACAAACATCCAGTAAGTAGTACTTGAGATATGAAATTATTTTAAAGAATAAACTGTGAAATAGTGCTTAGGAACAAGAAACATCAATCAGGGATATCTAGTCGTGCCGGACTGAGACAAAGTAAAAAGTTCAGGCCACCCTGATGGAGTGCGGGCTGACTACAGGCACCCTATTGGGCCCGCTGAACAAAAGTACCTTTATCCTGATTGTGCTGATGTTGAAGATGCGAGGTGCTGGCTGAAGTGATGCATTGGTGTTGATTCCCGCAGTGAAGGTGAAGTGTTGATTCTTCCCATGCACTAGCGAAGATGCATCAAATTTCTTCAAACAGCAGAGGTGATGCATCGGATCTGAGATGCGGCATGTCCAAAGGCAATGTGCTGAGGTCGAGCCATGCTGTGGAGGTGATGCGTCGGCTTCAATCCAACCAATGGGGCCATTGCGCTGGTTCTGATCTACACATAAGGGACGATGTGCCAGTACTGATCTGCAGCGATGCATTGGTTCTGACCGGAGCAGCACTTTATACCCACTTCCAAGAGCCCAGGACTGGACTGGCACCACTTGGCACAGCAAGACTTACTGTTAACAGAGTCCAGGTGCTGTACCAGGTGAGTCTTTTGTGTCCCTGAGACTTCAGAAAACGGTAGTTAAGTGAGAAAGTCTTAGAGTCACATAAATTCTACATTGAAGAGATGCAGGTTGAGTCCTTCACATTCCCAGGAAAGGTGGGCAGCAAGCAGCAGGTTAGCACAGCAGAGCAGGAGTCCAGTAGAGTTGCAATCCATCAGAGTGGTAGCAGTTCTTCTTCCTCATAGAGTAGTCAGAGATCCCGAAGTGTACTGATTTGGTGGAGTCCGAAGTCCAGTACTTATACCCAGTTCTGCCTTTAAAGTGGGGGAGACTTCAGAAAGAGACCTTTGAAGTACACGGAGTCCATGCCCTTCCTTCCCTGGCTCCAGATTCACTACAGGGGGTATGCAGCCCTTTGTGTGGGGACAGGACTCAGCTTACTCATTCCTCCCATCCTTCCTAGGGTGGCCCATCAGGCTGTGGATGGGCTATCAGTCACACCTAAGCTCCCTTTGTGTCTGGCTATCTAGAGGGAGTACACAAAGCCCAACTGTCAGCCACCCCAAATGTGTATTCAGAGACAGACAGAAGGTACCAAATGGCTAAAAGTAAGAAAATTCCAACTTTCTAAAAGTGTCATTTTCAGAATTACAATTTAAAATTCGACTTCACAATATGATTTTAGATTGTGATTCCACAGACACCAAACTTGGGGGTCCCATCTCTTCCGAATTGAAAATTTAACTTATAAAATATAATAAGGTAGTCCCAATTTTATCCTATGTGAGAGACTGACCGTGTAGTATTGAAAAATGAATGTAAGAGTTTTTCACTATTGAGTCATATAAAACGTAACAGGACAGGTCTTCCTTTTTCTTTCTTCTTTCTTCTTTCTTTGTTTCTCTCTTTATTTATGCCCTTCTTTAGTTGCCATGATCCTTTCTCCTTCCCAGCATGCGTTCCTTCTCCCTGCATACCTTTGGAACCTTTTTTAACATGGTGACTTTTCTATAGGTTTCTATGCTATATTTCCAAACCAATATGGTGTCTTTTACTTCCTGTTGGTCACTTCCTGTTTTTTGGGTATATAAGGTGTGTGATTCCTGTTCTCTTTGCGCTGCAACACATCCTTTGGGTGGTGATCTTCGCTCCTGTTTCTTCTGCATCAGTTATATTTTTTCTTAGCCTGTTCCAGCTTTTTTCATTGACATTTTGGGGGTTATTACAACTTTGGAGGAGGTGTTAATCCGTCCCAAATGTGACGGATATACCACCAGCTGTATTACGAGTTCCATAGGATATAATGGACTCGTAATAGGGCTGGTGGTATATCCGTCACTTTACCGTCACTTTTGGGACGGATTAACACCTCCTCCAAAGTTGTAATAACCCCCTTCGTCTTTTGTTCAGATTTACTTTTTACTTTTGTTTTTGTTCCAGGAGTTCCTGCTAAGGGTTTTTTACCTTTTTGCATTTTTTTTCCCTCTGGGACTCCTTCTGGAGGGCACAGACTGCTTTTTGGCGTTCCCTCCAAAGAAAGAGTTTGGTGAAAGCACTGTTATTCAGGATAAGAGTAGTAGTTGGGGTTGTAGATACACCACTGTTAATCCTCTCCTCAAGAGACTGATGTTAATCCTCTGAAACATAATGAATGAAAAATGTGGATTTACATAAATTAAGTTGTGAAAATATTGTTGAGATTGTCTACTAATCCCTAGTACAAAGCTTTAAAATTGCAAATGTTCTAAAACCAATTATTAGTTAAGCAAACATTCATTAATTTGATCATATTAAACATCATAACAAAGATCCAAATTCATCCAAACAGGACATCAAATGTTTTAACTTGGTTAATTATACATTTCTAAACAAACAGCCAAGCAAAAATGATTTTGCCTCCTTAAAAGGTAAACAAATGGCTATTGGCATCGCTATGTTAGTAAAAAAGGCAAGGCAGAATATTAGACTGCAATTACGTACTTTTTGTCAGGGTGGCATGCCTTGGATGGTGTATTGCAATTACACGTAGACTTTGATGCACATCCCTATATAAAATGACTTGTTGGTGTGTCTTTGAAAAAAATGGAACAGCATGATGTTGGTGAAACCATGAAAATACATCTATCAGTGACTATGAGCCTGATTTAGAGATTGGCAGAGGGGATTACTCCGTCACAAACATGATTGATAACCTATCCGCCATATTACAATTCCATGATTGTCTATGGAACTTGTAATATGGTGGATGGGATATCCATGAAGTTTGTAGCAGACTAAACCCTTTCACCAAACTGTAAATCAGGCCCTATGTTATTTACTCTTTGGATGTGTGCTGCAGTCTGCTGCACACATACAGAAAATAAAAATTCACGAAGAATATTATTAGTGCAGGCAGAGGTCCTTTCCTGACATATAAATACCCTGACCATCACACAAAGAGCCTTGCATGATTTCTCAAGGGTGGCTATGTTGGCACAAGGCAGCACAACAGGCATCAATGCATAGAGAGCACTAATAATAGACCTACATGTGCAATTGTGAAATAGTCAAGAGAGCTAGGTATGAGTCTGTTTTTAGTTCTGTTTACATTTGTCAGTCAATGTGTCGAAGTAAGCCTCAGCAAGGCCTACTAGTGCAAGGGTTTTGCCCTTCTCTGCACAAAGTCCTCAGACCATATAGGAAGAAGTTGCCACAGAAACTGAAATAAAAGTCAAAGTTTATTAAACCTCATGAGGTGGTACCACAGTTCAAACAACACCCTTCGGTAATGTTTGAAGTGGCACACTGAACTAAGAGAGCATGGTCCTTTTATACCCACGCAGGGGCTAAAAGAAGGTGATACAATTATAGAAGCAAGACTTATATACATATAAGGTCATATGGAAATGCACAGTCAACAGGTAGGATGGGCTAAAAGTTTTCAAGGACTAGTAGACACATTACAGTTGGTTACTAATTACTAACAGCTGCAGACCTTACTGGGCTTATGCATAGTGGGAGATGCTAAATATAACGTGCAACTAGACAGATTTTCAAGAGTAGTTAAAGGAAGGTAGGACAGATCACATGGTAGCATGTGGCAGAGATAATGGATGACATGAATACAAAATGGATTCCGCGAAATGTTCACAATAGTTGCTAAATACAAGATGTCTTCTGCTAATGCTTGATCTAATCGCTACTAAATTACAACAGACGACCCTTTCAGCATTAGCTGAAGACATTCGTCTTTCTGGGATAATCTAAATATTCATCTTGTATATTTATGCTCATCATTTCAGCTATTTCCTTATCTAACATGTGTTGTGCTTTCATTTCTGTAATATTTCTTTTGGTAGGCATACAAGCAGTAATACACATGGAGCAGAACATTGGACCACACTGAATACAGATACAGCATGTGAAAAATATTGCAATCATTACACACAGGATAGTCAGTAGTTTCCAGCCCTAAGTGGAAACAAGAGCCAAAAACCATCCAGAAAAAGGCAAAGTACCAGTCTCTGTTTGAATTTCTGCAGCAATTTTATGCAATTTAGATATTGCATCATATACTGAAGGTGAGTGATCTGGAATGAAAATGCGGCAACTACTACCGATGATGCGACATGCACCACCTCGATCAGCTAATATCACATCTAGTACCATACGATTTTGGAGCGCTACAATCCTCGCAATTTGGAGCTTCTCTTTAATATTCCCAAGTGCCAGAGCTGCCTGATTGGTAACAGCTTCCACAACCCTAGTCAATCATCTCACTTTCCTACTCTTTAATGCAGCACCCACAAAGGAGAACAACCCTAAATTAAAATCAACGTATTGTTGCAGGCTAGTGTCCTTTTGGTCTACCTCATTTGTACTTATTGTCCTTTTATATCTATTTTTAATGATGTCATTGAACAGTTTAAAATCTCGGTGATATGATGCAGGTGCCAAAAACACAGGGGGTAATAGAAAAGAGACATAACACACACCTGACCACCCAAATGGTAGATGGTAATATCCATAGTTACCACAAACAAAATATGTATTATGTGAAGCTGTAAAACTACTATTATTTACACCCTCAATAGTTAAAATCAAGGTACAATCGCTTGTTCCTACTGGAATTCGCACAATGCAACGTATACATAAATCTGCTTTAGTTTTTGTAACAGAAATCACAAATTGTTCTTTCTTGTCAGAGTCTCTTATATTTGTGAAGACATATGGTATTGAAACATTGTCGGGTTGATACTCTTCCCATTCCCATTTAATTCCTTTAGCTTGGGGATACCCATCTTTGTCTTGGTAGCATACTTTATAAAGGCGAAAAAGAAGTACACCCTCTGTACGTTTTCGAGATGCAAATAAAAGCGTATACCAAGCTTGACAAGAAGCATTGTGTGAAAAAGGAAGAGGAATGAAAGGTGTCCCTCCTTTCTTTTGATGCGCAGGTATCATTCCACATACCCAAGTTAGTAGTATTTGTAGCATTATGAGTATGATGCAACATCTGAATGAAAGTATTACTGAAGTACGATTGACAGTGCTTCTGCTCCTGATAGGGAAGCGTAAAGTAATAGTGATCCTCTGGTACTGGAGTAGTGGCAACACAAAACTCACGAGCAGGAGCCTTCTTTTCAACAAACCAGGTGATTATTGCTATAACCACCAAAACAACAACAAACCCATAGTACTAATGATCACTTTGTTATTCATTTTAGCAACAGTGATAATCAACCCTTCCAGAAATTATTTGAAAACAATCGTTGGAGCTCTTAACCCTTGGCAGCCGCTGATTTCTTCACCATGGGCCAAGACGGGTGTCACTACTCTAATGAATGACTGATCCCCCCCCTCGCCACATTGGCTCTCCGTTTCACTAACCCAGGGCGGTAGATCAACCAGTTTTTTTCAGCACTACATATTCTTTCCTCACTCTCAAATTATATCACGATACTCCAGAAATCGTATGGTCCGGGAAGAACTCTGCAGATTCGTCAGGTGATATAGCACGGCCTTTCTCCATAGTCAAGATCTCTCGATGATTGGTTAGCACAGCAGGTTCCACCAAGGTAGGTAGCACTCTCTTGCAGGGAGTAATATGGATCCAATTCTTTTGGTTCGTCACTCAAACTGCTGTCCTTGTCGCAAGGAGCACCTGCTCTGAGCCTCGCCACCTTGGTTCCAAGCTGCTTGATCTTTAAAAGGACTTAATCATCACCTGGTCACCAGGTCAGAGTTCATGGCCTTCACCTGTAGATCTGTCAGGAAGTGCTTCTCGAACCTGTTGATGAATAGAAACCAAATTGTCGGTTAACTGTGCCAAATAATCATTCATCAGGACACAAGGTACATCATATACAAAATTTGGCTTAGGAACTCCCCAAATGTTCATTGGCCTTCCAAATACTATTTCATAGGGTGTAAGGCCTGTTCGAGAGTGTGGCACTGACCTAATAGACAATAATGCCAACGGTAATGCACCGGCCAAGTTAAAGATGTGGAAGCCTGTATCTTCGCTAACTTCAGCTTCAAAGTAGCATTATACCTTTCCACCAACCCTGCTGATTGTGGGTGAAACACCGCATGGAACGTCTGTTTGATCCCTAATCCTTTCAGGACATACTTAATAACTTCCCCAACAAAATGAGGTCCGTTATCATTCCATAAAAGTCTGCAAACACCAAAACTAGGGAAAAATCATTTCAAAAGCACGTTCGCTGTGGTAATGGAAGTATTATCCTTTGTGGGGTACGCCTCTATCCATTTACTGAAGGCACATACCACCACCAAGACATACTTTAAATTGTTGCAGCATTCAAGCTGAATATAATCCATTTGTAGAACTTCAAAAGGTGCAGTTGGGGTAGCAAACCCTCCCGCAGGAGTTTGTGTCCCTTTTCCAGGATTGTATTGTAAACAGATCAAACCAGACTGTACTACTCTCTTAGCTGTACTGGAAATTTCTGGATGCTCCCAAACTTGTGTAAGCAACTTCGTTATTGTTGAAGCTCCAACATGTGCCAGCCCATGTGCCATCTGAACCATAGGTTGTACAAAAGCTATAGGCAATTTCCATTTATCCATCTGCTTATTCCGCCAACAGCCCTCATCATCCAATTCTCCTACTTCAGACCATTGCTCACGTTCTTTCACAGAAGCAGATTTCTGTATATCTAATACGTCTTGTCTAACATTATGCCAACGTTCAGCTTGTGATGTCATTACATACATAGAAGTAGTACTTCGCTGCATCACGGTCTCACGTGCTACGCGGTCCGCAAGGGCATTACCTTGCCCTATCTTATCGGTCACTCTCTTGTGTGCACTACATTTCACAATAGCTATTTTCTTTGGATATGTCAATGCAGTCAAGAGGTTATGCACTAATTCTCTGTGCATTATCTGCATCGTGTGGGAAGTGAGAAAGCCTCTCTCCTTGCAAAGCAAACCAAAATCATGAGCCACTCCAAAAGCATAGCAGCTGTCTGTAAAAATGTTCACACATAAGTCAGTACTAAGTTCACATGCTCGTGTCAAAGATATTAGTTCAGCTGCTTGAGCTGACTTCTGTCGTATACAAGCTGTCTCCACTACAGTGTGTATTGTGGTGATTGCATGTGCAGCTGAGCTCGTACCGTCTGGCAACTTCAAACAAGACCCATCAACCCACAATTCCCCGTCTACATCTGGAAGGGGCTTATCTTGCAAATCAACACGACCCTTTGTCTGTTCTTCGGTAAGGAATATACCATCATGTGTTTCTTGTGACTGAGGATGAGTCACCGGATATGGCAACAAGGTGGCTGGGTTTAGTGTTGCACATCTCTTCGGTGTAATGTGAGGAGCCAGCAATGTCAATTCATATCCTGTCAGGCGAGCGCTAGTTAAATGTTGCGTCTTTGTTTGATTTAAAAGAGCATCAACCGCATGGGGTACTAACACCAACAACTTATGTGACCAAACTATCCCTTCACTCTGACGTATTGACAAAGCTGTTGCCGCAACTGAATGAAAAAAGCCAGGCAACGCTCGAGTGACAGGATCAAGTACTGCTGAAAAATATGCACAGGGACGCTGCTTATCGCCATGTGTCTGTACTAAAACTGACAATGCACATCCATCTTTCTCATGTACGTAAAGTGCGTAAAAGGACTTCCTGTAATCTGGAGTACCTAACACTGGTGCTGAACAAAGGGCTTGTCGTAGATGCCGGAAAGCAGTCTCACATTCATCTGTCCATGGGAGGGGCATTGGAGTATCTTTAGTCAAAAGTGCTAGCAAAGGTTTGACCATGTGTGAAAACCCTAATATCCATTGCCTACAAAAAGAAGTAAGACCAAGGAATGCACGAACATCTTTCTGAGTAGAGGGTACTGGTGTGTCTAAAATTGCTTGAATACGATCTGATGTAAGTGCACGGCCCTCCTTAGACAAAAGGTGACCTAAATAGGTTACCTTTGGTCTACAATATTGCAATTTCTTTCGTGACACTTTATGATGGTGTGAAGCAAGAAACAGAAGTAAGGACAAAGTGCACTTTTCACATTGCTCAGGAGTATCAGCAGCCAACAGAATATCATCGACATATTGTATGAGAGCCACACCTTCAGGCAAAACAAAAGAATCAAGTTGTTGTTTTAACGCTTGACTATAAATACTAGGACTCTAGATCTAAATCTAGATGATCATTTATTCAAAGTAAAACCAAACAAATATCGGCTGTCAGGATGAATAGGAATCGAAAAGAAAGCATTCTTCAAGTCTATCACAGAGAATGTAGTTGCTGTCGGGGGAACCAAGGTAAGAAGTGTCGTGATGTCAGATACCACAGGATATTGTGGTACCACAATCATATTCACTTCTCGTAAATCAATAATGAATCGGTAACTCCTAGTATCAGTATCCTTTTCAGAATAGGAAGAATCGGACTGTTACAAACATTATACGGAACTTCCTCAACAACTCCAACTGCAATAAGATCATGTACAATTTGTGTGAGTGCTTCTTCGCCCTCCTGTGAAATTTTGTATTGAGGTAAACGTGGCAATACAGCTCCCTCCTTGACACTAATATGTACCGGTGGAATAATCATTTGTCCCACATCAGTATCTAAAGTAGCCCACAAAGTACTAGGGAGTGAAGCTAATGCAATATCCTCTTTAACAAGACAAACTCTTTCCATCACAGGATGATTATCATTCAAAATAACACGCACCCCTTCAGGAGAGAATCATATTGTAGCCCTGAAATACTTGAGCATATCAAGACCCACAATATTGACAGCTCCTTGTGCATTCACTCAGACACACCCCAATCACAGGGTACTCAGCCTCACTTGCATACATCTGCATTTTGAATGGGTCTTCCTGGGCTGGGAGGGTGGAGGGCCTGCTCTGATGCAAAGGACTGCCACACCCCCTACTGGGACCCTGGCAGACAGGATTGACCTGAAAGGGGACCTGGTAAACTTCTAAGCCACTCTTTGAAGTCTCCCCTACTTCAAAGGCACATTTGGGTATTTAAGCAGGGTCTCTGACCTACTACCTCAGACACTTGCTGGAGAGAAAACCTGAACCAGAACCTGCATCCTGCCAAGAAGAACTGCCTGGCTGCTCAAAGGACTCACCTGACTGCTTTCTACAAAGGACTGCTGCTTTGCTGTTGGCCTGCTGCCTTGCTGAACTCTTGCCTTACTGTAGAAGTGCTCTCCAAGGGCTTGGATAGAGCTTGCCTCCTGTTCCCTGAAGTCTCAGGACCAAAAAGACTTCCATCTTTCAACTGGACTCCTTCTGCGCCAAACAATTCGATGCACAGCTTGCTCCGCGGTGAAAAATTCACTGCACGCCGATCCGGAAAGACGCTGCTCGACCCTGCAAGGAAAAGATCGACGGGACGCCTGCGGTGCGACCGGAACTTTGACGCACGGCCCGCCTGGACAATGCCGGCCGACGTATAGAGAGGAAATCGACGCGACGCCTGCTGTGAGGGAGAAAATTCCACGCACAGCCCACCGGAAAGAAACGAAGCGCAGCCGGATAACAAGCCCAAGATTCCACACACAGACCCCGGGACATCTGGGAATCCTGCAACACACAGAGGAGACCTGTCCGCGTGCTGGAAAACGACGCACGTCTTCCCCGCGTGAAAAATAATGACACAAGTCCGTGTGTGAAGTGGCGAAACCAACGCACACACCATTTTTCCACGCATCTCCTTTGCGGCCCTTTGCAGAGATTATTCACTCCAACCCAGGTTCTTTGTACTTGAAAGAGACTTTGTTTGCTTTTTAAAGACTTAAGACACTTCATATCACTTTTCAGTGATATCTCTACAATTTCTTATTGCATCTTTTATCATTTTTGACCTGCAAATACTCATAAAAATATTATATATTTTTCTAAACACTGTGTGGTGTATTTTTATGGTGCTATATTGTGTTATGGTATGATTTATTGCACAAATACTTTACACATTTCCTTCTAAGTTAAGCCTGACTGCTCAGTGCCAAGCTACCAGAGAGTGGGCACAGGATAATTTGGATTGTGTGTGACTTACCCTGACTAGAGTGAGGGTCCTTGCTTGGACAGGGGGTAACCTGACTGCCAACCAAAGACCTCATTTCTAACAAGTAGGTAATCATTTATCAAGAAAAACAGAAACATAATTTTAAGAAAAATGTGCATACTGTGTTGGCAAATATACTTCCTAAATGCTAAGTCCCAAATCCACACACAATATACAGTTTTGCTTTTGCAGCATTGGAGATGTGGTCATTGCTCAACAAATGTTTACTGAAAATATGTAAGCCATTTCAATGAAGCAGTTACAGTGCAGCAATATAAATATCTAAAAAGTGTCCTAATATATACATCATAAGTATTGCACCATCAAAAATTCATAGGTAAAATCTTCAAGTGAAATTCATTAATCATAAAAAGTTAAATAATCGATAATGACACCTAACAGCTTTATATCTCTACTACATAACCAGGTGTAAGGTCTGAAAGTCCCTTCCTAATCTGCTCCCAGAATTTTCTTAACTTACTACTCCTAAGGTCATTTTGTATGACTGCCAGTTCCAGCCCATAAATGAACTCCTGCCAGGATAAAGGATCCAGAGCCTCCTTCTGAAGCCATTACCTAGCAATCAACAACTGTGCTATTGTTATAGCACACAAGAAGAACCCCACAACATCAGAATAAACATTAGAGTCATAGGTCAAAAATAGTTTTAGAATCTGGTTGGACATCTGCCTTCAGGAGTTGATTAATTAGTTTGAAAGCTTTATCATAGTATGGATAATATCACAAATCACAGAGATATGTGCGGTGTATAAATCAGTCTTTCTACAACAAAAGACATTTGATGTTTCCCTTATCCGCCCATTCATTCAATTTATATAGTGTATATTATAAGTAACAGAACATTTTAAAAGAGGCTTAAACCGAGAAGCATTTGAAATACTCGAAGCAAGCAGATTATAATATCACAAAACACAGAGATATGTGCGGTGTCTACATCAGTCTGCTACAACAAAATAAATGTGATGTTTCCCTTAGACCCCCATTCATGCAATTTATATAGTGTATATTATAGATAATAGAATTTTTTAAAAGAGTGTGTCTTAGGGCGAGAGACATTTGGAATAATCGAAGCAAGCAGATTGGTAAATATTATTTCAACGTCAGAAATATTAGCGTGCAGATTATCTGACCAGCTAGCAGACAAGCCCTTTAATATATTTGCAGTTTTTTTCTGGCCCACCAGAATTGTATAGAAGATGTGTGTATTCCTGTGTCTCAATAATTTAACAAGCTCTGTAGAAGCTCATTGCTAGCCAAGCTAATTTCATTGGGTGAAAATGTGATAGAAATTCTCTTAAAAGTAAATAATGAATGTTGGAAAATGGGTTATTGGTAAGGGCAGGTAGGTACCTACACCTAGCAACAAGCCACCAACCTCCACTTAGGTACAGTTAGGTCTCAGTAAATTAACCCCAGCTCAACCCTTGGTAGCTTGGCAACGAGCGTCAAGGCTTAACTTAGGAGACAAAGTGTAAAGCATTCAAATATCACAAAACAGTAATTAAATAAAACACAGGAAACAGTTTAAAAATCCAAAACCAATTTATAAAAATAGTTTATATTTTTATCTTTAAAATGACACCAAAACGAATAAAATCGGATAAAGGGAACCGGAGATATGAATTTTTTAAGAATTATTACTTTTCTAGCGCTTAGAAACAAAAAGCGCCAATCGGGTCATCTGGTTGCACCTCGACCGGGGCAAAGTCAAACTTTCAGGCCAACCGCGATGGAGCCCTGCTCGGCTACAGGTCGCGGGAGGCCTCGGTTAAAAAGTTACCTTCTGACTTAGTCTTTATTTGGAAGATTTTCTTCAGCGGGACGAACCTGCCAGTCGAATCCGACCTCCTGGAGCCCTTGTCCGGATACGCGATGCTGGATTCCTCGGTGGAGATTTTTACCTTCGGACTTAGTCGTTTTTTCGAGGTGAAAATCCTTCGACCGGGGTAAACCTGGATCTTGATCCGACGTCCGTGGAGCCCTTCTCGGATACGATGGCTGGGAGGTCCCGGTCAACTTTTTACCTTCGGACTTAGACTCTTTTTCAGAGATTTTTCTTTACCGGGACGAACCACCAAATCAGGCCGGGTCGCGGTTGAGGCAAGCCGGCTAGAATTTCCGCGGCGGGTCGGTCTCTCTATGGAGCTTTTTTTCAAAAATTCTCTAATCTTCTCCAAACTTCTGGGGCTTCACCCAGATGTCCTTTTAAGGTTCTTTTGGGGTCCACATCTCACCCCAAGGGTCCAGAAGTTCTGTGATGGTCCTTGGGGGGTGCGGACTTCAACTCGCAGAATGCACCTGGCGCAAACTCCTTTTTGGCCACTGGACAGTGGTCAGCTGGTCACTTTTCAGGAGTTGGTGCAGGGGAACTCTGGATAGCAATTTTTCACCTGTAGCAAACAGGGAGTCCCTCCTTGAACCAGTTGAAGCCAGGCAAAGTCCTTCTTGTGGTGAAGCTCAAGTGTGCAGCTGGTGCAGTCCTTCTGAGTGCAGGTTCCAGGTGCAGGCCAGGGGTCCAGCAGGGCAGTCCTTCTTCTCCTTTAGTTCTTTTCTTGTTGAAATCTGGTAGGGATCTGAGGTGTGGGTGCAGGTCTGCCAGTTTTATCCTTGCTCCTGGGTGAAAAGCAGGGGGGTCCTGGTTCTCCAATCAGGTACAGGGTCGTCCCCCTGTGATGACCACTTCCTGGGAAGTGTGGCAAAAATCCATCCCAGTGGGCAACATTCTCTAAAAATCCAACATGGCTGAATCTGATTTTTGGAGGTTACATCTGGCTGAGCCCACCCACTGGTGTGGCTAAAAATCATAAACACACCCCTCTCCTGCCCTCTCCTAATCTAATCAAGGGGGCACCTAGCTGTCTGGGTTTGCAGGATGTGGGGGTGTTGCTGGTTGCTCCAAATGTCCTTCTCTGCCTTTGAAGACCAGTTTGGCAGCCCTCCCCCTTCCTGCCTCACCATCTGCTGAGGGGAGATTCTCTCCCACAAGCACATTGCTTTGTGTGAAGCCAGGCCACTTCACACCTCATCAAGGTAGCTCTGCTAAGCTGCTGCAGGCTGTCCAATCAGAGCACAGCAGCAAAAACAATGCAGGGCTGAAATTGGCAACTTTTTAGGTAAAGTATATAACTCTTTACCTGAACAAGTTATATTAAATCCAACAACTGGAAGTTGTGGGATTTATTACAACAATTAATTTGATACCAAATTCTTGGTATGCAACATTTAAGGAGACTTTAAAATTGAAAATAAAGTCTCCCCATTCTAGCCTATGAAGGCCATTTACTTCTATGAGGGAAAAACGAATTTGGTTGTTTTTACCTCACCAGGGTTTATAAATCTATTTTTATAAAGTCCCTGCTTATAGTTACATGGCACCCAGCCCTAGGGGCACATAGGGCACACCTTAGGGGTGACTTATATGTAAAAATAAGGTAGTTTAAGACTTAGGAACTACTTTTAATTCCAAAGTCGAATTTGCATATAACTTTAATTTAAAAGCAGCCAGCAAGGCAGGCCTGCCTTTAAAATGACACTGGGCACCTCAGCAGTGCACCTAGGTGTGCACCACCTATGCTGTGGTCCCTAAACCTACATGCCCTACCATATGCTAGGGACTTATAGGTAGGTTAACTTAGCCAATTATAATTAGTCTAATTTGCATATCCATTTTACACAGAGCACAGGCCCTGGGACTGGTTAGCAGTACCCAGGGCACCATCAGAGTCAGAAAAACACCAGCATAAAGTGGAAAATGGGGGCAAAAAGTTAGAGGGCCTCTGCAATCAGCCCTGTTTTCTCACACAAGCCCCCCCCAGCCCACACGCCCAGGAGACTCAGCCCAACCCTGGGAGAGTCTTCCTGGCTTGTTAGGCGAGGAAGACAGTGAAGAAAACTGGCTGTCCCTTTGCAGGGCCTACTCTGCCTTACATCCTCCTGTCATGGTCACTCCCTCTGGGTAGTGAAGCCATCCCAACAGTGAAAGGACCCATCTCAAACTGAAACTTCCCTCTAGGGGGGTCTTCCTCCTCTCTCTCTGCCAACTTGGGTAGTGAGGTGCACACCTCCCCTACTCCTAACTTTGCTAGGGCAACACCTAGCTTACCCAAAGAGGTCACCCAACACTTGAGCAACCCCACCATGACCAACAGGGTCAGGGGGCCTACTTTGCTATTGGCCTTGGGGTCTGCCTCCCAGGCCAAGTACAGTGCTGCCAGGAAGGCTAGCACCCAGCAGAGGCTACTGACAGCTGTCAGTACCCAGAACCACACCCTAAGCTCTCCACTGACAGGTGGCTGAGCTGCTTTAGGGGCAACTTTGGGGTCCTGGCACCCCTCTTGCTGTCTAGAGTGGGGGGCTACCACCTCCTGTGGCAGACACCCTCCTTCCACTCTCCCTTCTGTCAGTGCAGGGGCAACACCCTGCATCTGGACAGCTGCCTGACTACTCAGGACTTCCTTGGGGTCAGGAGAGGCCTCACCAGTGCCAATTCTGGGCTCCCCCCCTACTGGGGCAGAAGGCCTTTGGCTCCCTGGAACTCTCTTTAAGAGTGGCCTACCCTTCCTTTTCTTCTTTCCTTTTCTTGGGGACCCCTGTCTCCTAACTGTAGGGACTGACTCCCCAGGACTTTGGTTTGGGGGGGCGCCCTGGGCGACCGCCCCATCTGGGACCAGACCCACCTCTGGGAGGTCATTGCCCAGGATACAATCTAGGGGGAGGTCAGCACTGACTACCACCCTAAACCAGTCAAGGATACCCTCCCTCTCTAGGGGCACTATGGCTACAGGTTTGGTGGTGACCACCCCTGTGGCTATCCTGACTTTCCTTGTCTCTCCTGGGACATACATGTCTGGGGTCACTAACCGGTCACTCACTATAGTGTGACTGACACAGGTGTCTCTCAGGCCAGTGGCAGGGATCCCATTCACCTGAATGGGGTGGAAGTGCCTACTTCCACCCTCAGGGATCACCAGCTTACCATCTGGTCCTGTCTCCCAGCTCAATGCTAGGAGGACTTCATCATCTGAGGAGTCCTCCTCCATGGCTACACTGGACAGCCCAGTGCTAACCACCTTCTTTGGACAGGCTGCATCTCCTCTGAAGTGACCTGTCTGCTGACAGTCAAAGCAAGCCCTACTGTCCAAGAGCTTTTTTAACCCTGGGTCTCCCTGTCTCTGCTTGTCAGAGTGGGAGTGGGATTTACTCTCCTCCTTCTTAGGGTTCTGGGGTACAGAGGGAGTCTCTGTGGTGGGCTTACCACCTCCCTCCTTAGGTTTTTGGGGACCTGCCCCCCCCTTCTTGGAGTCTCCCCCCTGGGACTTGACAACCACCCTGGTTCTCAACCACTCATCAGCTGCCTCCCCTAGCTCTCTAGGGTTGGTCTGCTTAGAGTCCACTAGATGCTGGCGTAACCTTTCTTGGGTACAATTGGTCAAGATGTGCTCTCTCATGATCAGATTGTATAACCCCTCATAAGTATTTACTTTGTTGCCAATAATCCAGCCCTCTAGTGCCTTAAGTGAGGTGTCTACAAAGTCCACCCAGGACTGGGTGCTTGTCTTTTGGGTGTCCCTAAACTTGAGCCTATACTGCTCTGGGGTCAGACCAAACTTTTTAGTCAAGCAACTCTTCATACTGGGGTATGAGTCTGCATCCTCCCCCCTCATGGTTAGGAGCCTATCCCTCCCAGAGTTGGGAACTAACTCCCAAAGAATTGAACCCCAGTACTGAGGCTTGACTCTCCTCATCTGGAGGGCCCTCTCAAAGGCCCCCAGCCACTTATCTATGTCATCCCCCTCTACATAGGCAGGAACCACCCCTTTGGGTAATCTGGGGGAAAAAACCCCACCCAGGGACACCTCAGCTTCTTTATCGCTGCCTCCATCTCTTTTCTCTTTGTTTGCCCACTTTTTCTTTTCTAGGGCCAGCTTGTCTGCTTCCAAAGCTATATATGCTAGCTGGGCCTCCAGCTCTCTTTCCCTGATGGATGGGTTCTCTCCACCTGAAAGGACCCCCTTCCCACCACTAGCTTTGGGTCTGCCCCTAGTGACTGTATTTACTGAGGATCGTTCTTCCTCATCCTCACTTAGGCTCAGATGCCTTCCCTCCCCTGAGTGGTTAGAGCTAGCATCCTCCCCTTTTTCTCCCTCCTCTGGAGCTTCCTCTGAGTCTACCTCTTGAGCCTCAGCCCATGCTGTCAGGGATTTGATCAGGATTTGCTTCCTGAGATCAGTGGTTGCAGGCAACCCTCTTTCAATACACAACCCCCTAAGCTGGACTACTGTCAGTGTGGGTAGGCTAGCCAGCTCAAGCTCCATGGTTCCCTTGTTTTGTGTCAACAAAAACTTTTTGCAAAAATTGGAAACAATAATTTAGAAAAATTATAAAAATTCAATAATAGAAATTAATCCAAATTAAAAATGTAATTTTATTTTTATTTTTATTTTTTTTAAACAATTTTTGCACTAAGACAATTTAAAGGATTTTTAATTTGTTTTACTTAAAACTGTAACGTGATACGGAACACAAGTACAGGATCCCGTTGCTGCTTCCAAAAATGTTGGAAAATGGGTTATTGGTAAGTGCAGGTAGGTACCTACACCTAGCAACAAGCCACCAACCTCCACTTAGGTACAGTTAGGTCTCAGTAAATTAACCCCAGCTCAACCCTTGGTAGCTTGGCAACGAGCGTCAAGGCTTAACGTAGGAGACAAAGTGTAAAGCATTCAAATATCACAAAACAGTAATTAAATAAAACACAGGAAACAGTTTAAAAATCCAAAACCAATTTATGAAAATTGTTTATATTTTTATCTTTAAAATGACACCAAAACGAATAAAATCGGATAAAGGGAACCGGAGATATGAATTTTTAAAGAATTATTACTTTTCTAGCGCTTAGAAACAAAAAGCGCCAATCGGGTCATCTGGTTGCACCTCGACCGGGGCAAAGTCAAACTTTCAGGCCGACTGCAATGGAGCCCTGCTCGGCTACAGGTCGCGGGAGGCCTCGGTTAAAAAGTTACCTTCTGACTTAGTCTTTATTTTGAAGATTTTCTTCAGCGGGACGAACCTGCCAGTCAAATCCGACCTCCTGGAGCCCTTGTCCGGATACGCGATGCTGGATTCCTCGGTGGAGATTTTTACCTTCGGACTTAGTCGTTTTTTCGAGGTGAAAATCCTTCGACCGGGGTAAACCTGGATCTTGATCCGACGTCCGTGGAGCCCTTCTCGGATACGATGGCTGGGAGGTCCCGGTCAACTTTTTACCTTCGGACTTAGTCTCTTTTTCGGAGATTTTTCTTTACCGGGACGAACCACCAAATCAGGCCGGGTCGCGGTTGAGGCAAGCCGGCTAGAATTTCCGCGGCGGGTCGGTCCCTCTATGGAGCTTTTTTTCAAAAATTCTCAAATCTTCTCCAAACTTCTGGGGCTTCACCCAGATGTCCTTTTAAGGTTCTTTTGGGGTCCACAGCTCACCCCAAGGGTCCAGAAGTTCTGTGATGGTCCTTGGGGGGTGCGGACTTCAACTCCCAGAATGCACCTGGCGCAAACTCCTTTTTGGCCACTGGACAGTGGTCAGCTGGTCACTTTTCAGGAGTTGGTGCAGGGGGACTCTGGATAGCAATTTTTCACCTGTAGCAAACAGGGAGTCCCTCCTTGAACCAGTTGAAGCCAGGCAAAGTCCTTCTTGCGGTGAAGCCCAAGTGTGCAGCTGGTGCAGTCCTTCTGAGTGCAGGTTCCAGGTGCAGGCCAGGGGTCCAGCAGGGCAGTCCTTCTTCTCCTTTGGTTCTTTTCTTGTTGAAATCTGGTAGGGATCTGAGGTGTGGGTGCAGGTCTGCCAGTTTTATCCTTGCTCCTGGGTGAAAAGCAGGGGGGTCCTGGTTCTCCAATCAGGTACAGGGTCGTCCCCCTGTGATGACCACTTCCTGGGAAGTGTGGCAAAAATCCATCCCAGTGGGCAACATTCTCTAAAAATCCAACATGGCTGAATCTGATTTTTGGAGGTTACATCTGGCTGAGCCCACCCACTGGTGTGGCTAAAAATCATAAACACACCCCTCTCCTGCCCTCTCCTAATCTAATCAAGGGGGCACCTAGCTGTCTGGGTTTGCAGGATGTGGGGGTGTTGCTGGTTGCTCCAAATGTCCTTCTCTGCCTTTGAAGACCAGTTTGGCAGCCCTCCCCCTTCCTGCCTCACCATCTGCTGAGGGGAGATTCTCTCCCGCAAGCACATTCCTTTGTGTGAAGCCAGGCCACTTCACACCTCATCGAGGCAGCTCTGCTAAGCTGCTGCAGGCTGTCCAATCAGAGCACAGCAGCAAAAACAATGCAGGGCTGAAATTGGCAACTTTTTAGGTAAAGTCTATAACTCTTTACCTGAACAAGTTATATTAAATCCAACAACTGGAAGTTGTGGGATTTATTACAACAATTAATTTGATACCAAATTCTTGGTATGCAACATTTAAGGAGACTTTAAAATTGAAAATAAAGTCTCCCCATTCTAGCCTATGAAGGCCATTTACTTCTATGAGGGAAAAACGAATTTGGCTGTTTTTACCTCACCAGGGTTTATAAATCTATTTTTATAAAGTCCCTGCTTATAGTTACATGGCACCCAGCCCTAGGGGCACATAGGGCACACCTTAGGGGTGACTTATATGTAAAAATAAGGTAGTTTAAGACTTTGGAACTACTTTTAATTCCAAAGTCGAATTTGCATATAACTTTAATTTAAAAGCAGCCAGCAAGGCAGGCCTGCCTTTAAAATGACACTGGGCACCTCAGCAGTGCACCTAGGTGTGCACCACCTATGCTGTGGTCCCTAAACCTACATGCCCTACCATATACTAGGGACTTATAGGTAGGTTAACTTAGCCAATTATAATTAGTCTAATTTGCATATCCATTTTACACAGAGCACAGGCCCTGGGACTGGTTAGCAGTACCCAGGGCACCATCAGAGTCAGGAAAACACCAGCATAAAGTGGAAAATGGGGGCAAAAAGTTAGGGGGCCTCTGCAATCAGCCCTGTTTCTCACAATGAAAAAATCACATTTTCAGGATCTGATATCCATTAATAATCCCCTAAAAGGACAACAAATGTCATTCCTGTAAAGCTAACCCAAGGTCAGTAATTGAGACCCACACCAGCAGTTTATAAAACTGTCCTGAAACAATATAGAAAAATGCTGGGATTATTCCCAAGAGAAGTAATTTGATAAACGTAGTATATGATAAATGGACCTGATAGCCTGCCTCGCCTTGTGATATACCAGAAGAGACTTAAGCACTGTGGCCCATATTTATGGAAAGTTAGCGTTGCCTTAGTGTAATTTTTTTTTTTAATGCTAAAGTGGCACTAACTGAACTCCATATTTATATTTTGATGCTACAGCTGTTTTGAGTCAAAATATTGGAGTTAGTGCCATTTTTAGGAAGCACCAACCCACCTTGAGACGAATTGCGACAATGAGATGCAAGGTAGGCGTTCCCATCCTTAAAATGACGCTAGTCCTCTAGCGCCATATTTTCCTCCTGATGCAAAAACAATGCATACTGCAAAAGGACTGCAAAAATGGCGCTAAGTCTGATTAGCCTCATAATGTAACGCCTGGTCAGACCAGACGTTAACAAAAGGCCCACACACCACCACTCAAGGAAAACACACAGAAGGAGCATTTGCAACCTCCAGGACAACATGGAAGTGGTACTGCTCCTGCTTGGCACCCACCGCAGACTTCAGCAAAGGCAGTATGTCCCTCCACCACCACCGCATCAACCCCAAACAACCCCACAGCACCACAAAGGCAGTGCAGAAGGCGGGAGAGGATCTTCCGTCAGCAGACAACCAACCTTGGCCTCAGGGAACAAGATGTCATCAGGATGTACCGACTGAACCGGGAGTCCATTATATGCCTGCTGCACCACATTGATCTAAATATCACAGCAAGGGTGGGAACTCCCACAATTATTCCACTCAGGACAAAACTCCTTGCTTTCCTTCATATGCTGGTGTCTGGATCTTTTCAGATATCGGGGGCACAAATGGCTGGCATGTCCCAGCCATCCTTCTCGGTCTTCCTACCTAAGGTTCTGGACACAATCATACACCTCACATCACACCACATATGCTTCCCAAACACCCAGCAACTGAAGCAAGGTTTCTACCAAATTACTGGGTTCCCGCATTTGCTGGGTGCAATGGATTGCACCCATGTCCAACTGCAGAAACTAAACATCTATATAGGGACCCCAAGCACACCCATTTGATCAATGTGCAGGCCACTGTGGACCACCGTGGGCTCTGAACTAACATCCTGCAAAATATCCCAGAAGCGTCCATGATGCCTACATGGTCCTCCATTCTATCAATGAGCGGTTCCAGGATGGTCAATATGACAATGGCGTACTCGTAGGTAAGCCACCATGCCAACCATTACACACACAACACAACAACCATGTAGGACAAACAAAACATACACCACACAAAATACTCATGGGCAGGTGAACACTGATGTACAGGCAACAACACATGTGCAACATGCCACACTACACCACAATCATTGCACATCACAAACACATACAGCCACATGTACATAACACAGCCGCAACCTGACTGGCACACCACATGTAGACAGGTGGAGCAATGTTCTCTTTACATGCAGAAGCTGCCCACAAACCATTTCAAGTGTCGACTGGTTGAGAACTAAATACAGATCACACACACATTACACCAAACAAAGAATAGCTTAGTTTAGCCATGGCCATTTAACCCCTTCGCTGCCAGGCCTTTTCCCGCTCCTGTGCCATACCTTTTTTTGCCTATTTGGAATAGTTCTCGATTAGGCCCTCATAACTTTTTGTCCACCTAAGCTACCCATGCCAAATTTGCATCGTTTTTTTCTAACATCCTAGGGATTCTAGAGGTACCCAGACTTTGTGGGTTCTTCTAAAGGAGGTCAAGAAATTAGCCAAAATACAGTGAAAATTTTGTTTTTTTCAAAAAAATGGGAAAAAGGGGCTGCAGATGAAGGCTTGTGTTTTTTTCCCTGAAAATGGCATCAACAAAGGGTTTGCGGTGCTAAAATCACCAGCTTCCCAGCTTTCAGGAACAGACAGACTTGAATCAGAAAACCACATTTTTCAACACAATTTTGGCATTTTACTGGGACATACCTGTCAAAGCCCAGCTTACCTGAGTCCTTGTTCAGTTCTGATGGAGGTTGAAGACAATCCGACCCCACCCTGAAACTGCTTGTTCCAGCACACTAGTTTTTAAAACAGTGCACTAAGAACAGAAGCTCAAGGGAAGGGGGGAAGTGGATAAAATAAAATAAAGAGACAACACCGTTCTTGCGTTTCCACTGTTGAAGTGCTGCACAAATCTGCGGCCCTCTCTGACTTTTGTAGAAACTGGTGCCTAATGAAACATAAACAAAGAACAGATAAGTACAACCTATTCCTAACTGGGTTCCTGACTATCCCTTTATTTATTAGAAATTTTCTTCTAAAAGTACCTCTTGGATCCTGGTCTCTAGTTTCCAGGTTTGGAATGTGTTACTGCTCTGGGATGTGCTTTCTATTACTCTAAAGCTTCTAAAACATTAAACAAATACCGTTATCAGAATTACCAATATCAAACATTCATCTTAATATAACTAAAGCCTAAATTCCCAATAGCACACTCACTTTTCCCATATTTCCAGAATCTTTTATAAAACAAATACGGTACTTTTACGTCAAAATACAGCATGTAATTTGTGCAAGTCCTTGATTTACTGTTTGCCTTGCTGTTAATGGTTTCCACGGTTCGATTCTTAAAAGTTCCATAAAAAAAAAAAATGTTTGCTTCACAAAGTTCCGCAAAGTATTCTTGTAACAAAGAGTTTGAATCACAATGTTCGTGGAAGGTATCTTGTTTCAAATTGTCTATACACGAATCCAGAAATTGTTGTCAAAGTTCTTTCAGGTAATAAAAGTTTTGCACTTACTTGTTGCTGGCAAGAGATACTGATCAGTCTAACCTTGTCTTCTTTCTCTTTTGCAGGTTGCTTGTAGGAGAGAGGCTAAGGCAAGGAGGAACCGGAAACCGGAAGAAGGAAGAGCCAGCAGCTGTGCCCATTGAAGCCAATGAAAGTCTGTAGAGAGCAGGAGTGCCAGCGCCGAGGGATCTGTCCTCAGGTAAGCGGGAGGTAGACGAGCACAAGCACTGGGTGAGGCTCGGGGGCTGCCTTTTATAGACAGGGCTGGGTGTGGTCCTCACATGCTGCACATGTTCTTGAAAGGTGTGCAGAGTTTCAGTTATTATGCAAATGAGTTAAATTAACACATGGCCTAGAGAGGAGTGTTTTAAAGAAGCCTTGGTAAAAGCAAGGCCCAATGTGTAAACAAAACAGCACATTAAACAACATACACAGAAGCCTAGGGGGGCGGGGGGGAAGGTGAGATAACAAGAAAGGCTTTCAATAGTAAGTTTAAAAGGGAGCTATTACAGAACCCACTAGTGCAGTGAGAGGGGACATGCTCTTTGCTGTGCACAAACCCTAACAGTTGCCCCCCTCAGAGGCCCTCCTACAGGACGGGGTTTTCCTGGATTTTTTAAATAAAACCGTCTAATCAGCTGTGCGGCATGTACATATGATGCTGGTTCCCATGAATTCTCAGATTCATCATATCCTTTCCATTCTACTAAATAAAACAGACGTCCACTAATTCTTTTTGAGTCTTTTATGCTTTTCACTTCATATTCTAGATTTCCCTTAATTGGTATGGGTGGAGGTGGTGGTTCAGGTCGGGTTTTTGGATTGTACGGCTTAAGCAAGGACACATGGAATGTAGTATGTACTGGATATTCTTTTGGTAAATCTAATTTTACTGTTACCGGGTTTACTATGGCAGTTATACTAAAGGGTCCAATGAAACGTGGTTGCAGCTTTCGGGATCCCTCTATGTTTAGGTTGTTTGTGGAGAGCCATACCTTGTCACCGATTTTATACATTGGGGCCTCAGATCTGTGTTTGTCTGCTTGTCTTTTCATGCTTTCCTTGTACTTTAATAAATGTTTCCTGGCTTTGTCTTGTATGTCACCTAACCTCGTTAGTCTATCCGTTACTGTAGGTAACAGAGAATCTTCTAACAAAATGGGTATAGCTCTTGGATGATACCCCTGCAAGAAATAGAATGGTGAGCAAAGTAGAGCTGAATGCTCAGTATTATTATAAACAAACTCCGCTACAGGGAGAGCTTCCAACCATTCACTAGAATAATCAGCCAATAAACAACGTAGCGTTTGAAGTAAGGTTTGGTTCAGTCGTTCAGTCTGTCCATCTGTCTCTGGGTGGAAAGCAGTGGATAATGCCACATCTATTTTCAGTTTTTTACATAATTTTTTCCAAAATTTTGAGTTGAACTGGCTCCCTCGGTCTGACACCACTTTGCTTGGCAAACCATGTAAACGCACAATTTCCCTTATAAAAATATCGGCAAATTCTGCTGCCATGGGTAATTTCCGTAATGGTACAAAATGTGCCATTTTAGATAAAAAATCCACTATAACCAACACTGTTGTGAAAGATTTTACAGGTGGTAAACCTACAATAAAGTCTACGCTCACAGTGTGCCAAGGTTGTTTGGGTGTTGGCATTGGTATTAACAAGCCGTCAGGGGCCTTATGAGAAGATTTATGTCTTGCACAAATTGGACAGGTAGTGACAAATTGCTTAATGTCCTTTCTTATAGTGTCCCACCAAAAGTGTTTTTGCACATTTTCCAGGGTTTTTACCCAACCAGGATGACCTGCCAACGGTGAGGCTTGATGCCAAATTATCACCTGTGTTTGTAATTCAGAGGTGGGCACTAACAGCATGTTGTCGTGATACAATAAACCTCGTTGTATTGTGTTATGGGAATCCTTTAACCAATCCTGAGGTGCTATTTGCATGTGTGCATTATATAGATCTGTGATGAAATCCTTCTGTTGTACTGGTGCCAAAAACTTTTGGGGAGGAATAATGGGTTCTCCTATTTTATCTTGTTTCATGTCTGAAGTATGTCCGTATCTAGATAACACATCAGATTTAATTTGTTGTGCACCTGGTCTACAGGTTATTACAAAGTCAAATGTGCTAAAAAAATTTAACCAGCGCATCTGACGTGGTGTTAGTGCTTTAAGTGATCCAAAAAACTGTAGGTTCCTATGGTCAGAAAAGATTGTAACTGGGTACTTGGCTCCCATTAAATGGTGCCTCCATTCTGAAAAGGCTACTTTGATAGCTAGTAGTTCCCTTTCAGCCACAGTGTAATTTTGTTCAGCTGGTAATAACTTTTTGGAATAGAAGGCTATAGGATGTAACTGGCCATCTACTGCATCTCGTTGAGAGAGAACTCCTCCTAAAGCTACTTGTGAAGCATCCGCTTCAACAAAAAAAGGCAAGTCAGGATCAGGATGTTTCAGAATTGGGGCTGAAGTGAACTTTTGTTTTAGGAGTTGAAAGGCGTGTGCCACCTCATCAGTCCAAAGAAATTGTTGCCCTTTCCGCAACAAGGTAGTTATTGGGGCCGCAATGTCTGCAAAATGTGCAATAAACCTCCTATAAAAATTGGCGAAACCCAGAAATGTCTGAATATCTTTTACAGAGGATGGTTCTGGCCAATCAGCAATAGCACTGATTTTCTTTACATCCATAGTTATTCCTTGAGGTGACAGGCAGTATCCTAAAAAGTCCACCTTGCTGACATTAAAAGTACACTTTTCTAACTTAGCAAAAAGATGATTTTCTTTTAACTTTGATAATACTGCACGAACATGTTGGGTATGTTCTTCTGAGTTCTTAGAGTAAATGAGGATGTCGTCTATGTATACTATGACACAAACGTCCAGGAATTTGTGTAGGACCTCATTTATAAAGAACTGAAAGGCCGCAGGGGCATTACATAACCCAAAGGGCATTACTGTGTACTCAAATAAACCAAACTTTGTCTTGAAAGCTGTCTTCCACTCATCCCCCTCTTTTACTCGGACCAGGTGGTAAGCTCCCCGCAGATCTAGTTTAGTGTATACAGTAGAATGTCTTAATTGATCCAACAACACAGGTATTAGAGGAAGAGGATATTTATTCTTTATTGTAGCCTTATTTAGTCCTCTATAATCGATTCACGCGCGCAGGGATTTATCCGGCTTCGGGATAAAAAAGAGTGGAGATGACACCGGAGATGTGGAATGACGGATGAACCCAGACTGTAGTAGGTCATCTAGGTAGGTTCTTAAGTATTTGGTTTCTTCGTCAGTCAAAGCATATACTCTGTTATTAGGTAAAGGGGCCCCTGGGATAAGATCTATACGACAGTCATAAGATCTATGTGGGGGCAGCACACTAGCCTTTACTGGATCAAAGACGTCTTTAAAGTCAGAATATTCAGGAGGGAGTCTTGGTTCCTCTTGTGTAACACTAGCACAGTGTAATACTGTGCTCTGTTCTGTACCTGCTTCTTGATAGCAATTGGTTCTACAGAAAGAGGAATCCAAAGTAACAGTTCTATTCACCCAATCAATTTTTGGGTTATGAGTTGTTAACCAGGGTAGCCCGAGAATCAAACCAAAATTAGGAGTATCTATCAGATCAAAGCTAATCAACTCTGTGTGCCCGTTCTGACAGACCATAACAAGTGGACTTGTTTGTTTTGTGATTAATCCAGAGGTCAATTCTGACCCATCCACTGCACATACTGCTTCTGGACAAGGCTTTAGGCACATAGGAAGTCCTAAGTTTTCAGCTAACTTATTATCCACAAAATTTCCTGTCGCGCCTGAGTCCAGTAGGACAGGGAGAGAATGCCTCACTTGGGTAGTAACAATTAAAACGACCTGAATTATGAAATGTCTAGGTATGTGCGGTACCATGAAGGCTGCAGCATTAGAGGTTTGATTAAGATGTTTTCTCGAACAAGTAACCTCTCCCCTTGTCGAGCTTAACCGTTTCCCGATTCAGTTGAGGAGGTGGAGGAAACAGCACCCTTTCGTGGATTTTTAGGCTTTACTGGACATTCTCTGGCAAAGTGACCTGCCCTTCCACAATATAAACATAATTGAAGTTTTCTCCTTCTTTCTTTTTCCTCTGATGTGAGTGGACCTCTGAGTGTCCCTATTTGCATAGGCTCAGGTTCAGGGAGTTTATTATCTGGGTCTTTCTTCTCGTGTCTAATACAAGTTAACCGTGATTCCAGTTTGTATTTATCTCCCTTTCTTTCTCCTAGTCTATGTTCTAATTTCACAACTAAATCTACAAAGTCTGAATAGTCTTCTGGCAAATCAACGATATGAGCCAGCGCGTCTTTTAACTCGTCTCTCAAACCTTTATAGAAAAGGGAGACACGCTTTTCTTCTGGCCACTGTGTCTCGGTGAGTAAATGTTTAAAACTAGTGAGATAGGTCAATACATCCTTGTTACCTTGTTTAAGATTTAAAAGCTCATTATCACTTGCCTGCATGAAAGTGTGTTTTGCAAAAAGGCTGGTCATGGTACGTTTAAATTGATTCCAATTATGGAGGATGGGATCATCTCTCTCCACGAAAGGAATTGACCAATTGGCTGCTGTGCCACCCAAATAAGACAAGACGAATGCCACTTTCGTAGCATCAGTAGGGAACTGTTGTGGCTTACAAACGAAGTGTAATTGACATTGATTGATAAAAACATGGAATTTGTTACTATCTCCATGAAAACGTTCAGGTGCTGCTAAGGGCACAGCATTAGGAACATTAACAGTGACCTCAACTGGGGGAGGCAAAGTTGTATGTTTTGATGGCGCCCCTGTCTCTGAGGAGGTTTTAAACAAAGGCGTAAAAGCTGTGTTCCACTGAGATACCCTAAATTTATACCTGCTTAAATACTGTTTTAAAGAGGTATTCTCCATCTTTAATCTCTCTATTTCCTCTTGCATATGTTGCAAGATGCCAGACACTGATTCATTATGAGCCAAGTCCTCATTTAGGGCCTGCGCCATATCCGTGACGTCAATGCCCTCTATTTCTTCCCCGATATTCATCGTCCACCAGAACTGATTTTTTTTTTTTTTTTAAGGCTTGTGCTTCTGTCAAAGCCCAGCTTACCTGAGTCCTTGTTCAGTTCTGATGGAGGTTGAAGACAATCCGACCCCACCCTGAAACTGCTTGTTCCAGCACACTAGTTTTTAAAACAGTGCACTAAGAACAGAAGCTCAAGGGAAGGGGGGAAGTGGATAAAATAAAATAAAGAGACAACACCGTTCTTGCGTTTCCACTGTTGAAGTGCTGCACAAATCTGCGGCCCTCTCTGACTTTTGTAGAAACTGGTGCCTAATGAAACATAAACAAAGAACAGATAAGTACAACCTATTCCTAACTGGGTTCCTGACTATCCCTTTATTTATTAGAAATTTTCTTCTAAAAGTACCTCTTGGATCCTGGTCTCTAGTTTCCAGGTTTGGAATGTGTTACTGCTCTGGGATGTGCTTTCTATTACTCTAAAGCTTCTAAAACATTAAACAAATACTGTTATCAGAATTACCAATATCAAACATTCATCTTAATATAACTAAAGCCTAAATTCCCAATAGCACACTCACTTTTCCCATATTTCCAGAATCTTTTATAAAACAAATACGGTACTTTTACGTCAAAATACAGCATGTAATTTGTGCAAGTCCTTGTTTTACTGTTTGCCTTGCTGTTAATGGTTTCCACGGTTCGATTCTTAAAAGTTCCATAAAAAAAAAAAAATTTTGCTTCACAAAGTTCCGCAAAGTATTCTTGTAACAAAGAGTTTGAATCACAATGTTCGTGGAAGGTATCTTGTTTCAAATTGTCTATACACGAATCCAGAAATTGTTGTCAAAGTTCTTTCAGGTAATAAAAGTTTTGCACTTACTTGTTGCTGGCAAGAGATACTGATCAGTCTAACCTTGTCTTCTTTCTCTTTTGCAGGTTGCTTGTAGGAGAGAGGCTAAGGCAAGGAGGAACCGGAAACCGGAAGAAGGAAGAGCCAGCAGCTGCGCCCATTGAAGCCAATGAAAGTCTGTAGAGAGCAGGAGTGCCAGCGCCGAGGGATCTGTCCTCAGGTAAGCGGGAGGTAGACGAGCACAAGCACTGGGTGAGGCTCGGGGGCTGCCTTTTATAGACAGGGCTGGGTGTGGTCCTCACATGCTGCACATGTTCTTGAAAGGTGTGCAGAGCTGGGTGTGGTTTGAAGAGCTGGGTGTGGTCCTCACATGCTGCACATGTTCTTGAAAGGTGTGCAGAGTTTCAGTTATTATGCAAATGAGTTAAATTAACACATGGCCTAGAGAGGAGTGTTTTAAAGAAGCCTTGGTAAAAGCAAGGCCCAATGTGTAAACAAAACAGCACATTAAACAACATACACAGAAGCCTAGGGGGGTGGGGGGGAAGGTGAGATAACAAGAAAGGCTTTCAATAGTAAGTTTAAAAGGGAGCTATTACAGAACCCACTAGTGCAGTGAGAGGGGACATGCTCTTTGCTGTGCACAAACCCTAACAATACCCCATTTTTACGATTTTTTGTGTGCTTTCAGCCACCTTCCAGTCAGTGACAGAAATGGGCGTGAAACCAATGCTGGATCCCAGAAACCTAAACATTTCTGGAAAGTAGACATAATTCTGAATTCAGCAAGGGTTAATTTGTGTAGATCCTACAAGGGTTTCCTACAGAAAATAACAACTGAAAAAATAAATATTGAAATTGAGGTAAAAAAACAGCAATTTTTCTCTACGTTTTACCCTGTAACTTTTTCCTGCAATATCAGATTTTTTAAAGCAATATACTGTTACGTCTGCTGGACTCTTCTAGTTGCGGGATGTATAGAGCTTGTAGGTTCATCAAGAACCCTAGGTACCTAGAGCAAATAAATGAGCTGCACCCTGCAGTGGGTTTTCATTCTATACCGGGTCTACATCAATTAATTTGCTGAAATATAAAGAGTGAAAAATAGCTATCAAGAAAACCTTTGTATTTCCAAAATGGGCACAAGATAAGGTGTTGAGGAGCAGTGGTTATTTGCACATCTCTGAATTCCGGGGTGCCCATACTAGCATGTGAATTACAGGGCATTTCTCAAATAGACGTCTTTTTTACACACTCTCTTATATTTCGAAGGAAAACATTTAGAGAAAGACAAGGGGCAATAACACTTGTTTTGCTATTCTATGTTCCCCCACGCCTCCCGATAAAAATGATACCTCACTTGTGTGGGTAGGCCTAGCTCCCGCGACAGCAAATGCCCCAAAACACAACGTGGACACATCCCATTTTTTTACAGAAAACAGAGGTGTTTTTTGCAAAGTGCCTACCTGTAGATTTTGGCCTCTAGCTCAGCTGGCACCTAGGGAAACCTACCAAACCTATGCATTTTTTAAAACTAGAGACCTAGGGGAATCCAAGATGGGGTGACTTGTGGGGCTCTGACCAGGTTATGTTACCCAGAATCCTTTGCAAACCTCAACATTTGGCTAAAAAAACACGTTTTCCTCATATTTCGGTGACAGAAAGTTCTGGAATCTGAGAGGAGCCACAAATTTCCTTCCACCCAGCATTCCCCTAAGTTGTCTCCCAATAAAATTTTTACCTCACTTGTGTGGGTAGGCCTAGCGCCTGCGACAGGAGATGCCCCAAAACACAACGTGGACATATCCCATTTTTTGACAGAAAACAGAGGTGTTTTTTGCAAAGTGCCTACCTGTAGATTTTGGCCTCTAGCTCAGCCCGCACCTGGGGAAACCTACCAAACCTGTGCATTTTTGAAAACTAGAGACCTAGGGGAATCCAAGATGGGGTGACTTGTGGGGCTCTGACCAGGTTCTGTTACCAAGAATCCTTTGCAAACCTAAAAATTTGGCTTAAAAAACACGTTTTCCTCACATTTCGGTGACAGAAAGTTCTGGAATCTGAGAGGAGCAACAATTTTCCTTCCACCCAGCATTTCCCCAAGTCTCCCGATAAAAATGATACCTCACTTGTGTGGGTAGGACTAGCGCCCGCAACAGGGAATGCCCCAAAATACAACAATGTGGACACAGTGCCTAGTGGTTTCTGCCCCCGGGGGGCAGAAATGGCCTAAAATAAATGTGCCCCAACCCGGGAGCAACCCTTGCCTACGGGGTCACTCCCCTTGCGTGACATTGGCGCAAAAAAAAAAATCCCCGGTGCCTAGTGGTTTCTGCCCTCCTTGGGGGCAGATTGACCTAAAATTGGCTGATCTTTGGTCTAAATACAATTTGCCCCCAGGGGAGCAACTCTTGCCTAATGGGTCGCTCCCCATCTCTAAAAAAAAAAAAACAAACAAAAAAAACACATTAACAAAATTTGCCCTGGTGCCTAGAGGTTTCTGCGCCCCCTGGGGGCAGATCGGCCTAATAACAATAGGCCGATCTGCCCCCAGGGGGGGCAGAAATGGCCTAAAATAAATTTGCCCCCTCAACCCCCCAACCCCCTCCGGGAGCGACCCTTGCCTACGGGGTTGCTCCCCTTGAGTGACATTGGTGCAAAAAAAAGATCCCCGGTGCCTATGACCTCAAATCGGCCAATCTGCGCCCAAAGGCAGCAGAAATGGCCTAAATACAATTTGACCCTCCAGAGGAGCGACCCTTGTCTAAGGGGTCACTCACCATCTGTAAAATAACAACCCCAAAAAAATCTCCGGTGCCTAGTGGTTTCTGCCCCCCTTGGGGGCAGATCGGCTTCATTAAAATAGGCTGATCTGCCCCCCAGGGGGGCAGAAATGGCCTAAAATAAATTTGCCCCTCAGGGGAACGACCCTTGCCTAAGGGGTTTCTCCCCTTGCGTGAAATTCACAAAGAAAAAAAAAATCCCTAGTGTCTAGTGGTTTCTGTCCCCCTTGGGGGCAGATTGGCCTCATAAAAATAGGCAGAAATGGCCTAAATGTAATTTGCCCCCTAGGGGAGCGACCCTTGCCTAAGGGGTCGATCCCTGGTGCCTAGAGGTTTCTGCCCCCCCGGTGGCCGATCGGCCTCATAATAGGCTGATCTGCCTGCAGGGGGGCAGAAAAGGCCTTAAAAAAAAATGCCCCCCCTGGGAGCGACCCATGCCCAAGGGGACGCTCCCTTATGCCAATTACCAAAAAGAAAATAAATCCCTGGTGTCTAGTGGGAGTTTCAAAAGCCGGATTGCTTTACATTCTGGCTTTTGAAACACTGAGAGATACTTCAAAGGGAAGGAAATTAATTTCCTTCCCTTTTAAACCTCTCTCGGCCTCCTCCACGTGATCGGAAGAGAAATGCTTTGCATTTCTCTTCTGAGCACGCTGGAAGCTGAGCTTCCAGCATGAAGGAGGAGGCCTCTGTGACAATCAGCATGCGATGCGTGCTGACATCACGGGGGAAGGGGGTCGGGGGTGTAAGGGGAAGGAATTCAGCTTCCATCCATGACTGAGGGTGTGGGTGGGGGACCCATGGGGGTGCAGGACGAGGTGATCTCATCCAAGGCACCCAGGAACCGGTACCTTGGACGAGATCACCTCGTCCAAGGCACAGAACAGTTTAAAGAAAGTCACACATAGGCACAGTCCCACATAAATCATGGTGTGCAAAAGCCTCTGGCAGCACCTATATCATATGCAACCCAATTGGTGCCATTACCAATTACATATCATCTACACATACCTGACATACCTGTGGTGTGCACATACACCTGTCTCCTGCATTATGGTGCATACATAGGAATACAAATTAACCTGCATTGAAAGATCATGGGGCAGAATCATGAGAAATGGGGCAGTACCTGCTCCAGTGCCACGTCACATGTGTCCCTTAGTGCCCTCTAACACCACCATGTCTGTTCCGTCTACTAGAAACGGTCCACCATGGTGAAGAGTTTGTACAAACCTGTAAAGATCATGGATGCGATAGTAGGACTTGGCAGGAGTACGAAGGACATACCTGACCTTCCATGCACTGTACATAGGGACTCATGTGAAAAAAAATGTGTGACCCCTCCCAAAGACTGCACTGCGCATGTGTTGAAAGTGCCTGTGATCAATCTGGAAGCTAGGAGAAACGACTGCACCAAATTAGTTCATTGTACAAATGTGTGATACACACCCTCGTACACTTGATGGCTGACATAACATCATCTGCCACAAAGGGTCACTAAGGCCCTCATTATGACATTGGCGGTCATCTGACCACAACGCCAGCAATGGCTGTAGTTCTGCCACCAGGCTGGCGGTGAAGACCGCCAAATCATGACTAAGGCGGTGATCCCTCCCATATACAGCCAATGAACCACCTGAACCGCCAGTGCGGTCATGCCACCGACCACGGCGGTTGCCATCTTCAGGCTGGTGGAACACCATTCCTTCCCGCCCACCATATTATGTCATAGCAGACCGCCAGGATTTCTGGGGTGGGACCACCACCACAAAAAGCCTGGCGAAAACGAATCTCATTAAAGGAGACACCCACCTCCAGGGACACAGAGGATTCCACTGCTACGATGGAAGCCGAACTGGAAGCCATGTTGATGTTGTACCACACAATGGCAGTCCATGAGCTGCAACGCTGACGATGACGGTGAGTACAGCTTCCTGGCACACAAGGGAGGAAGGGGAGAGTGACACACCCACACACACAACACACTATGTGAGCTATATAAAGAAAGGGCCATTGGACAGTCCAATTCTCCCTGGCATCCCACAGGGCAACGAATTAGGCCCAACATGACTCCTGACAGCCCAAATCACTCCACTGGGCAGAGACATCATAATGCAAGGCAGGCACCTCAGGGAGCAGGGGGTTTCTTGGGAAGGGGTCCTTGAATTTAGGTTTGGAAGGGGCAGGCCTTTGCTCTTCTGTTTAGGGGCGGAGAAGTGGACTTGGAGTGGGGAGTCAGAGTGGCAATCTTGTGCTGCAGGGAGAGGGACATGGGCAACACCAGGGGGGCCATGAGAGGACTGGGAGCTGGGGGTACTAGGCTGGGGGAGCGGGACCTTCCATTTACGGACAACACGAAGTAGGGGAGGAGGGGGGAACAGGTCAAGGCGGGCAAGGAAACGTTTTGTGAGAGGAGGTTTGGGAGTGGATGTAGAGGGAGCGGTTGTAGGAGGAGTAGGTGTGCTGGACTGCATTGTAGGTGCATGTAGAGTCTGTGTGTGAGGTGGATGGCTGTTCAGTGTCTAAGTAGGAGAGATTATGTTGTTTTGGAGGGGGGCAGACAGGGTGGGCGAGGACAAACAGGTTGTGTGCATGTATGTTGTAGTGGTGTCTGCAAGTGAGGTGGGTGTGCTGCATGTGGTTGTGATGCTGGTGGTGGCGACTGTGCATGTGGTGAATGGGGTGCTAGCCTGAAGGTCTGCTGTTGTGGTTACTGTGGGCAAGGCTGTACAGGTGGCAGGATCAGTGACTGTAGATGCATTGCTAGCAGGTGTGAGTGCTAATGTGACAGTGAGGGAATACGAGGAGGGGGAGTCAGTGGAGGCAGTGGCTGTTGTTGTGTGTGCACCTGGGTGTTGGCTGTGTGTGTGTTTGTGGTATGATCTGTGGTGCCTGTGTTTGTCTTTGTGAGTCCTGTTTTTGGGGGGAGAGGGCTTTGCAACTGGGAACAGGTAGTTGGAGGGGGGACGGAAGAACCAGGGACACTGGCTGCTGTTAAAAAGGAGGCCTAAGTCTGAAACAATCTCTGTAGGGCAGCCAACCCACCATGAATGACCTCCAGGTAGGCATTGCATTGCAGCATCTGGGATGGTGGCCCCTGAATGACATCCACTATGGTTGACTGCCCTACAGACATGGATCTCAGGAGGTCAATAGCCTCCTCAGTGAGGGCAGCAGGGCTGACTGGGGCAGGAGCTGAAGTGCCTGGGGCGAAGGAGATGCCCACCCTCCTGGGTGAGTGGGCACAGGCAACTGGGTGAGGGGGTACTTGCAGGGCAGAGCTGCTATGGGGGTGGTGGAAGATGATATACCTGGGGTGGTCCTAGAGGGGTCTGTCACTACCAGGGAGCTTCCATCTGTTGTCGTAGCTCCTGTCTCCTCTGTGGTGCTCCCCTCGCTCTCCAACCCACTGGTCCTCTCGGTGTTGTTGGACTCTGCCTCCTGGGTCCTGTGGGCTGCAGCTCCCCCACTCACCGGTGCCCCTTCTCCTTCACCAGATGATGCTGATGCACACAAGGATGGGATGAGAAAAGGAGAGAGGGTGGGGGAGAAAGAAAGGGAGCACAGGGTTAATAACAGCAACAGCAGCACATATGGCATACTCATCACAATGACTCACTGGAACTAACACTGTGCAATATGAACCTTAATACCAAACCATTGCCTAGGAACAACAGCAGAAACAAACTCAAACACTGCCATCTGCACACCGACTGGGACTCACTAAGCCATGCCGCAACACCGCAGCGGTAACCGCCAACAGCCAGGTGGAAGACAATGTACCACCCACAGCATTACAACAGGCCTATCAGTCTGGGGCGGTACCAATGTCATCAAAAGCACAGCGGAAACAGAACACTGAAGGTAAACAACTCCCCTCTCGACACTCAAAGAAGAACCACAACGCCATGGAGCCGGAGCTGCACTTTTTTCCAGTGCTGGTGTACCTTCTCATACACCAGGAACACGAATGTGGTCGAAGATGACCATGGTGAGTACTGCACCTAGCACACAAGGGAGGGGGAAGAAAAAAAAGAGTGACACACAAACGCAACACCCAACACCCCCACCCCCAACACCATACACACAGACAGATGGAACAACATTACATATACACCCTATAACCCTCAGGAATAACGCAAGGACAAAAGGAATGGAATAAAATGAGTGTAATAGTACAGTTTTATATATATACGTCCTTAAACAGTAAACAGTATGTACAATATATACAAAAGGAGGGACAATGCCCACTCCAAAATGTTCGTGGCACACATAGGCCAAGGCCACACTTGACTCCTGCCTCAACACGGAGAGAACACTGCAGGGGCATCAGGTCGAAAAAACACAGGCACCTCAGGGGGACGGGGAATGGGGGGGACTTCAGCCGGAAGATGGTACAATGCCACAGGCCTGGAGGGGTCTCCATGCCCACCGCTTGGTCCTGGGGAATGCAAGGCCACAGTCTCTCTAGTGGGTGGTTTGCCCACTGCTTGGTCCTGGGGAGTGCAAAGCCACAGTCCCTCAAGTAGGGGGTTTGCCCACTGCTTGGTCCTGGGGAGTGCTAAGCCACAGTCTCTCAAGTGGGTGGTTTGCCCACTGCTTGGTCCTGGGGAGTGCAAAGCCACAGTCTCTCAAGTGGGTGGTTTGCCGCTTGGTCCTGGGGAGTGCAAAGTCACAGTCTCTCAAGTGGATGCCTTCTTCCATTGGTTCTGGAGGGGACCTTGTGCCCAGTGTGCATCATCCTGGCAAGAAGGGGCTGAGGGGATGCCTTCTTTCACTTGTTCTGGAGGGGTCCTTGCGCCCAGTGTGCTTCATCCTGGATGGGGCAAGATCGCAGTCTCTCACCTGTGTGTCACACCGACAGGTGTTGCAGGGGCCCAGACACACTGCAGCCCATGTAGTCACCAATTCACACTGATCGCCAGTGGTGATGGCTGCTCAGTGGATGACAGTTGCGCTGCAGGTGTCAGTGCTGTCAGTGGTAGTGGTAGCCTCCAGGCCTTCACCTGCAGCCTCGGACTGGGGCTGCTGCTGCTGGCAGTGGTGCTGCTGGAGGCAGTGCTGGCAACGGTGCAGGTGGCAGTGCTGGCCGCGGTGCAGGTGGCATGTAGGAAGGTAACCTCTTTCTAGCATTGTTACCCCCACTTTTGGCCTGTTTATGAGTGTATGTCAGGGTGTTGTTACTGTCTCACTGGGATCCTGCTAGCCAGGACCCCAGTGCTCATAGTGAAAACCCTATTTGTCAGTGTGTTTTATATGTCTCACTGGGACCCTGCTAGCCAGGGCCCCAGTGCTCATAGGTTGTGGCCTGCATGTGTATCCCTGTGTAGTGCCTAACTGTGTCACTGAGGCTCTGCTAACCAGAACTTCAGTGCTTATGCTCTCTTTGCCTTTAAAGTTGTCACTAAAGGCTAGTGACCATTTGCACCAATTCTAATTGGCACACTGGAACACCCTTGTAATTCCCTAGTATACGGTACCTGGGTACCCAGGGTATTGGGGTTCCAGGAGATCCCTATGGGCTGCAGCATTTCTTTTGCCACCCATAGGGAGCTCAGACAATTCTTACATGGGACTGCCACTGCAGCCTGAGTGAAATAACATCCACATTATTCCACAACCATTTTTCACTGCACTTAAGTAACTTGTAAGTCACCTATATGTCTAACCCTCACTTGGTGAAGGTTAGATACAAAGAGGGTCATTCTGACCCTGGCGGCCGGTAGCCGCCAGGGCCACCGACCACGGGAGCACCGCCAACAGGCTGGCGGTGCTCCAACGACCATTCTGACCGCGGCGGTTCAGCCGCGGTCAGAAGCGGAAAGTCAGCGGTCTCCCGCTGACTTTCCGCTGCTCGTGTGAATCCTCCATGGCTGCGGAGCGCGCTCCGCAGCCATGAGGATTCCGACCCCCCCTACTGCCATCCTGTTCATGGCGGGAAAGCCGCCATGAACAGGATGGCGGTAGGGGGGGTCGCGGGGCCCCCGTAAGAGGGCCCCGCAAAGTATTTCAGTGTCTGCCTTGCAGACACTGAAATACGCGACGGGTGCCACTGCACCCGTCGCACCTTCCCACTCCGCCGGCTCGATTACGAGCCGGCATCCTCGTGGGAAGGTCGTTTTCCCCTGGGCTGGTGGGCGGTTTTTCAGCAACCGCCCGCCAGCCCAGGGGAAAACTTGTAATACCCGCCGCGGTCTTTTGACCGCGGCGCTGTATTTTGGAGGGCGGCATCCTGGCGGGCGGCCTCCGCCGCCCGCCAGGGTCATAATGAGGCCCAAAGTTACTAAGTGTGACGGCACCCTGGCAATAGCCAAGGTGCCCCCACATAGTTCAGGGCAATTTCACTGGACTTTGTGAGTGCGGGGACACCATTACACGTGTGCACTACATATAGGTCAATTACTTTATCTAGCTTCACAATGGTAACTCTGAATATGTAACATGTCTAAGATCATGGAATTGTCCCCACATGCAAAATCTGGTATTGGGGAGCCAATCCCATGCATCCCCGGGGCTCCAGCATGGACCCCGGGTACTGCCAAACTAGCTCTCTGGGGTTTTGACTGCTGCTACCGCTGCTGCCAACCCACAGACAGGCTTCTGCCCTCATGGGGTCTGGGCAGCCTAGTCCCAGGAAGATAGAACAAAGGATTTTCTCTGTGTGTTATACCCTCTCCCTTTGGAAATAGGTGTTAAGGGCATGAGAGGAGAAGCCTCTCCTGGCCTCTGGAAATGCTTTGAAGGGCACAGATGATGCCCTCCTTGCATAAACCAGTCTACACCGGTTTAGGGAACCCCCAGCTGTGCTCTGGCTCGAAACTGGAGAAAGGGAAGGGGAGTGACCACTCCCCTGCCCATCACCATCTCAGGGGTGGTGCCCAGAGTTCTTCCAGTGTGTCCCATACCTCTGCCATTTTGAATCCAGAGGTGGGAGGGCACAATGGAGGCCTCTGAGTGGCCAGTGCCAGCAGGTGACATCAGAGACCCCTCCTTATAGGTGTTTACCTGACGAGGTGGCCAATCCTCCTCTGAGGGCTGTTTAAAGTCTCTCCTGTGGGTTTTTCGTCAGATAACAAATGCAAGAGCTCACCAGAGTTCCTCTGCATCTCCCTCTTCAACTTCTGCCAAGGATCGACCGCTGACTGCTCCTGGGCGCATGCAAAACTGCAACAAAGTATCAAGAAGGCTACCAGCGACAGTGTAGTGCCTAATCCTGCTGGCTTTCTCAACTGTTTCCTGGTGGTGCCTGCTCTGGGGGCTGTCTGCCTTCACTCTGCACTAGAAGCCAAGAAGAAATCTCCTGTGGGACGATGGAATCTTTCCCGTGCTAACGCAGGCACCAAACCTCTGCGTCACTGGTCCTCTGGGTCCCCTCTCATCGTGACAAGAGTGGTCCCTGGAACACAGGAGCTGGATCCAAGTGACCCCAGCAGTCTAGTGGTCCATCTGTCTAAATTTGGCGGAGGTAAGTCCTTGCCTCCCCTCGCCAGACAGTAATCCTGCGTACTGCATGAACTGCAGCTGTAGGGCTTCTGTGCACTTTTGCAAGGAATCCTTCATGCAAAGCACAGCCTAGGTCCCCAGCACTACGTCCTGCATTGCTCAACTCGCTGAGTTGACCACAGACTTTGAGGGACCTTAATTTGTAGTGTTGAGATGACCACTGTGCTTAGTTTTCTTGAAACCATGTTCAAGTACTTCTGCTGGTGCCTCCTTCTCCTTCATGGGCTCTCTGTGTTGCTGAGGGCGCCCTCTGTCTCCTCCTCCAAATGGCGACCTCCTGGTCCTTCCTGGGCCTGGGCAGCACCCATTTTCTTCAACTGTGACCTTTGCAGCTAGCCAGGCTTGTTTGCAGTCTTTCTGCAAGGAAACAGCTCTGCATCCTCCAGCATTCCGTGGTACATCATCTGTGCAAAGGAGAAGTTCCTGGCACCTTCCGTTGTTGCATTTTGCACCTTCATCTGGGGTTTAGTGGGCTCCTGCCCCCCATGGAAACACTTTTGTGACTCTTGGACTAGGTCCCCTTCCTCTACAGGTCCCCAGGTCCAGAAATCCATCTTCAGTGCTTTGTAGTCAGTTGTGGTCTTTGAGGAATCTCCTATCACGACTTTAGTGTGTTTCTGGGGAAGTAGGGTAACTTTACTCCTACGTTTCACGGTCTTGGGGTGGGGTTTCTTGGACACCCTTAGTGTTTTCTTACACTCCCAGTGACCCTATACACACTACACTAGGCCAGGGGTCCCTAAGTGGTTCGCATTCCACTTTCTTAGTGTATGGTTTGTGTTGCCCCTAGGCATATTGCATCCTATTGTATTCTACAGTGTTTGCACTACTTTCCTAACTGTTTACCTACCTGATTTTGGTTTGTGTGTATATTTTGTGTATTTTACTTACCTCCTAAGGGAGTATATCCTCTGAGATATTTTTGGCACATTGTCACTAAAATAAAGTACCTTTATTTTTAGTAACACTGAGTACGTGATTCTTATGATATGGTGCTATATGATATAAGTGGTATAGTAGGAGCTTTGTATGACTCCTAGTTCAGCCTCAGCTTCTCTGCTATAGCTACCTCTATCAGCCTAAGCTGCTAGAACACTACTAATCTCCTAATAAGGGATAACTGGACCTGGCACAAGGTGTAAGTACCACAAGGTACCCACTATGAACCAGGCCAGCCTCCTACATGGCGGTGCTGTCATTGGTGGTGGTAGCCTCCAGGCCTTCACCTGCAGCCTCAAACGGCTGCCCACTGGGGCTGCTGCTGCTGGAGGTGGTGCAGGTGGCGGTGCCGGCCATAGTGCAGGTGGTGGTGCTGCCCGCGGTGCAGGTGGCAGTGAGGTCAGTGGTGGTGGTAGCCTCCAGGCCTTCACCTGCAGCCTCGGACAGCTGAAGTGCCATGGCTTGTGTTGTGTGCCCCTTCCTGCCCTTGTCAGATGGTGGTGCCTCCTTGCTTCTGCCATCTGGTGTCTTTTTCTTGCCCTTGCTGGCTGGTGTCCCTTCTTGCCCTTGCTAGGTGGCGGACTCTTCTTGGCCTTGGCAGGTGGTGCTGGCACACTGGCCAGGCTGACGGGTGCCTCCTTGGAGCCTCTCACACCTGCAGCTGCTGCAGAAACAGCAGTGGCCATGGACTGGGTGGCTGAGGTGCTGGGCTGGGTTCTGGCCACCCTGGCCCGAGGTGTGGGAGGGGTAGGGAATAGGTCAATGTTGGTGAGGAAAAGCTTCTTAGGGACACTCAGGCGAGAAGAGGGTGAAGGTTTGCGTGTGGAGGAAGAGGGAGTGGTTGTAGGAGGTGTCAGTCTGCAGCGTTTTTGTGCATGCGCATGGGCTGGATGCTGTTGTGAGGTGGATGGCTTTTGGGTTTCTGAGTGCTTGCGTTTGTGTACTTTGTGAGGAGGGGTCACAGACACAGTGGGAGAGGACACAGGGGATGTGTGCATAGATGTGGGGTTGGGGACTGCCAGTGAGGGCCATGTAGTGATAGGCGTGCTGGTGATGGATGTAGTGGATGAGGATTTAGTGCTTGCAGGTGTGAGTGGGGACGCTACTGGGAGGGAGGTGGTGATGAGGAGAAGGGGGACACAGTAAAGGCAGTGGATGTTGGTGTGTCTGCATGATGATGGTGCCTGTGAGATAAAGTGTGGTGCTTGTGTTTGCCTGAGCCTCTTCTGTGTGTTGATTTGGGTGATTGCTGTTCTGAAGGTGTGCTTTGGATAGGCTGGGGTTGAGGGGATTGGGACTGGAAAGAGGAATTTGGAGGGGGGAGGCTGGAGACAGGGACAATGGCTGCCATCAGTGAGTTGGCCAGACCTTGGAATGCTCTCTGTTGGGCTGCCACGCCAGAGCGAATGCCTTCCAGGTATGCATTTGTTTGTTGCAAATGCCCTGCTAGACCCTGGATGGCATTCAGTGTGGTTGACTGCCCAACAGAGAGGGATCTAAGGAGGTCTATAGCCTCCTCACTGAGGGCAGCAGGGCTGACTGGGAAAGGGCCTGAGGTACCTGGGGTGAAGGAGATGCCCACCCTCCTGGGTGAGTGGGCACAGGAAACACGCTGAGGGGCTGCTGGGAGGGCAGTGCTGGTACGGGTGTGGCAGCTGTACCTGTAGTTGGGGTGGGCACAGAGGTGTCTGCCACCACCAGGGAGCTTCCATCAGAGGAGGATTCGCTGTTGGTACTGTCCCCTCCTGTCTCCGTCGTGGTGCTCCCCTCGCCCTCTGTCCCATTGGTGCCCTCATCGTTGGTGGATTTAGCCTCCTGGCCCATGTGGGATGCAGCTCCTTCCGTCGCCGGTGCCTCTTCTCTTACGCCAGATGATGCTAATGCACACAAGGACAAGGTGACAAAACAAAAAGGGGGGAGAGACAGAGGATACACTTGAGCAGTTCCAACAAAAACACTACTGTTGACGTACACAACTCACAGGGAACAGCCCTATGCACTAGGCCATGCACTACCAGTTACAAAGCTAGTCACCAGCCCATGGGGTACAATGCCTATCGCCATTAGCTGCACACCTGAAACCCACAGGACCCTGCAGAGTAGTAAATGCCCACTAACATTATTGGGGTTGGAGTGCATCTGAGCTTGCCCATCATTGAACATACCCTGCCATGTTCGCCCTGGCCTAGGGGCACCCACAGCCCACATCCCCCACCCAGTTAATACCTTAACACGCTCAAAGTCATGATTCAGAATCTGTACTCACCCCTTTGTGGCAGCTGAGATGCCTTCAAGCGCCCATCTAACTCCAGATAGGCCACTGCCAGGATGCAGATTATCAGGGGGGTCAGGGTACGATGGGCACTCCTTCATCATTGGGAGGCCAGCCCCAGCTGGGCATCTGCCGTCTTCCTTGCCCAGCGGCACATGTCCTCCCACCGATTGCGGCAATGGGTGCTCTGCCTGTCAAAGACCCCCATGGTCTGCACCTCCTTGGCGATAACACGCCAAATACCCTTTTTCTGAAGGGCTCTGACCTGCAGAAAAAAACAGCAGAAAAGGTATTAGTCATACAGTCCGGACTGTTATACTGATGGCCCACCATATCCCCAACATCCCCTTATGCACATACATTGACCACCATATATGCAGCACTCTGCCCAGGACCCCTCAGACCCCACCCTTACGCAAGGCCTACACACACAGCAATCCATACATTCATGCCCCATGCATCATGCTCACAGTGTACTCACCTGTTTGTCTAGAGGACCAAAGAGTAAAGGGTACTGGGTTAGGACCCCACCCACCAGTCTCTCCAACTCCTCCGAAGTGAGGGCAGGGGCCCTTTCCCCAGACACTCGAGCCATTGTCGCTTCCAGACACAGGTCACAGCAGCACTTGCAGTGTAGGTCCTCTCCTGTTGAAGGCCAGATAGCAAGTGAGTGAACAGATAGAAAATGGTGGTCACAACCACGGCGGTGCATACCGTCACCGCCAGCGTACATCGCCATTGGCTCCTGAAACCCATAGGCCCCAATGATAACCAATGCGGTTTTGCACGGCGGTCGTCGACCGACGACCGCAACGGCGCACAACGCCAGCGCAATTTCCTCATTTCCACTTGTCCCTTCTCACGGGTCAGGTGGGCAAAAGCCATGGCACCTAACTGCGTCACAGCAGACATTGGCACATTAACTGACTTACGAGTTTACATACTGTTTCTGTAATGCAGAAAGTGCATATTAATGTGGAAATATGTTTGAATATGACCTTCTGCTCACCGAGTTCAACCACTGAGGATGAACAGGAGATGGAGACATATCCCGTGTACAGACCCCTGGTGGACCTGGCGACAATGGAGGACAGGTACATTACCATGACCTACAGACTTGATAGGGCCACACTCCAAGAACTGTGTGCCCAATTGGAGCCAGACCTGATATCAGCTATCCGTCACCCCACAGGTATTCCCCCTCTAGTGCAGGTCCTGTCAGTGCTCAATTTCCTGGCAAGTGGTTCCTTCCAAGCGACAGTGGCCATGGCATCAGGGATGTCACAGCCTATATTCTCAAACGTGAGAATGGAGGATTTGGCCACAGTGAACGCTGACTTCTATGCACTTGGACATATCACCAACATCATTGGTGCCATTGATGGTACACATATTGCATTTGCCCCGACCCCCCCGTAGAAATGAACAAGTGTTCAGAAATAGAAAAAGCTTTCACTCTCTGAATGTGCAGATGGTACGTTTGGCGGACCAGTACATCTCCCATGTTAATGCAAAGTATCCAGCCTCTGTGCATGATGCCTTTGTCTTGAGGAATAGCAGCATCCCATATGTGATGTCTTAACTCCAGAGGCACAGGGTGTGGCTAATAGGTGAGCCCATGGTCCCCACCCAGCTGGTGTAGGTATATGGGTGTGGGTTTGGCCCTAAGGGTGAGTGTTTGTCTACCAGGTATCCCTTGATATTTGCCAGGTGACTCTGGTTACCCCAACCTCTCATGGCTACTGACCCCAGTGAGGAATGCCAGTACAAGGGCAAAGAAACGGTACAATGAGGCACAAGGGCGAACAAGGAGGATTATTGAGCAAACCTTTGGCCTCCTGAAGGCCAGATTCTGGTGCCTCCATCTGACAGGTGGATCCCTGTACTACTCACCCAAGAAAGTGTGCTAGATCATCGTTGCATGGTGCACAACCTGGCCTTGACATGCCAGGTGCCTTTTCTGCAGGAGGATGAGCCTGGGGATGGTCGTGTGGCAGCGGTGGAGCCTGTGGACAGTGAAATATAGGAGGCAGAGGAAGAGGATGTGAACAACAGAGCTACACTAATTCAACAGTACTTACAGTGACACACAGGTAAGACACTGTAACTTCACCTTCCCTTGCAGTTTTGTGTTGGACATTGAAAATGGCAGCCTGATTTCCCTATTTCTATGGCCACTTACTGCACCCTTTGGCATCTCTCTTTTCAAATATCTGTGCCCCACTCTGGCTCCTGGTGTGTTTACTGCTGCCAACTACAGGTCATACCTGTGTAAATATTACAGTGCATTTGAACTACAATGTTTACAGTTTGTTAAACTAATACATGTCAACCAATTGACAGACTCCATACTTGAATTTGTTCCAAGAGTGTTGATTTAGGTGCTAATAAGTGGAGTTTAGGATCGAGCACAGTCTATTTGTATCACAGGTGCATTGTCCAAGGGGGCATAGGAAGTGGAGCAATGGCAGTTCAAGGTGGACAGGGTGCCAGAGTGGGACACAAAGGTGACAATCAGGAGAGTCTTATTTACTGGTGGCGGTCTTGGCAATGTTCTCTTGCTTCTGCCTGGATCACAGGGACCGTTTGCGGGGTGCTTCTCCTTCTGAAGTGGGTGGGGTGCTAGTGGCCTGTTGTTCCTGTGGCAGGGCCTCCTGTCCACTAGCGTCGGCAGAGGTGGAGGGCTGCTCTTCGGTGTGGCTAGTGTCAGGGGCCCGTTGGTGTGCCAGTGCCTCCCTCATGGTGTTGACCATGTCTTCCAGCACCCCTGCAATGGTGACCAGGGTAGTGTGGCTGTCATTCAGGTCCTCCCTGATCCCCAGGTACTGTCCCTCCTGCAGCCGCTGGGTCTCCTGCAACTTGGGCAGTATCTGGCCCATGGTCTCCTGGGAATGGTGGTATACTCCCAGGATGTTGGTGATTGCCTCATGGAGAGTCAAATCCCTGGCCCTGTCCTCCCCCTGTTGCACAGCAGTCCTCCCAGCTTCCCTATTGTTCTGTGACTCTGTCCCCTGAACCGTGTGCCCACTGCCACTGACCTCATGTCGCTGATCATCCTGTGTTTGGGGGGTTGCCTGGGTTCCCTGTAGTTGTGGACACACTGCTGATTGATGTGTCCTGGGGACTGAAGGATGGGCCCACTGGGTGGGTGCTATGGTGGTATTTCCAGAGGAGGGAGGCTCTGTGGTGGGTTGGGACTGTGCCTGGGTAAACAACTGTCCAGAGGTCCCTGATGGGCCAGGCTGGTCATCGTGATCCAGGCCTGCAGAGCTGCTGTCATCACTGTGGGCCTCTTCTGGAGGGGACGGGATGTGGGTGGCACTTCCTCTCTGGTGATGTTGAGTGGGGGTCCTGTGGGGATGTAAATGCAGTGTTATTATTTCTGCGTGTGCCTTCTTGTGCATGGGTGTGTTTCCCTCTATAGTTGTTATTAGCAAGGCAGCTTTGACTTGTGTGAGCTGTGATTTGTTTGGCTAAGTGATTGTAACTAGTGTGCTGTGGTGATGGGTGTCCATGCAGGTCTGTGATAGGGGTCCATGCATTGGTGTTGCATGCAGGGCTTGGTATTGGGATGGGTGGGTTGTGATGGTGGGGTATATGTGAGGTGGTGGTTTGATGGGAGTGAGGGTAGGGGTTGTTGTTTGTGATGGCATGCAGGTGATGGGGGATAAAGTAGTAAAGATTTGACTTACCAGAGTCCATTCCTCCTGCTACTCCTGGCAGGCCCTCAGGATGTATGATCGCCAAGACTTGCTCGTCCCATGTTGTTAGTTGTGGGGGAGGAGGTGGGGGTTCACCACCAGTCCTCTGTACAGCTATCTGGTGTCTTGCAACCACAGAACGTACATTACCCCGTAGGTCGTTCCACCTCTTCCTGATGTCATCCCTTGTTCTTGGTTGCTGTCCTACGGTGTTGACCCTGTCCATGACTCTCCACCATAGCTCCATCTTCCTTGCAATAGATGTCTGCTGCACCTGTGATCCAAAAAGCTGTGGCTCTACCCTGACGATTTCCTCCACAATGACCCTTAGCTCCTCCTCTGAAAACCTGGGGTGTCTTTGTGGTTCCATGGGTGTAGTGTGAGTGGTGTGTGCGAGGGTGTGTGGGGTGATGTGTTGGGGTGTGTGCTGTGAGCTATGTGTATGGTGTATGGGTGATGGTGTTTTGTGGCTCACATTCAGTGGGTGCTCCTGGCTTGTCTCTTCCTCACTTGCCAAAATCTTTGGGTCGTAAAGCATTGTGGGCAGTGTGGGTGTTTGTTTTATATTGGTGGGGGTGTGTGTGTATGTGTGTCAGGTGTGTGTAGTTTGAATTGTCCAATGTGGTGTAGTTTTGTATGTGTGTGTGTATTTTGAGCATAGCAGTCTGTACCGCCAATGGTTTACCACGGTTGAATGACCGGTGCGGTGATTCGTGGGTCATGATGCTTTGGGTGTATTTCTGTTGGCGTAATGGTGTGGGTTTTGGCACCACCATTTTATCACTGACCTTTGGGCTGGTGGACTTGTGTGTATCTGTATAGTGGTGGATTTCTATGTGTGGGTCATAATACGGGTAGCGGTATACCGCCGTGGTCGCAGTATGTTGGCGGCAGTCAGCATGGCAGTAAGCGGCACTTCCCACCAATGTTTTAATGAGGGCCAGTGTGTACTCACCCCCTTGTGGCTGCTGTGCTGCCCTCAAGCGCCCATCCAATTCCATATTGGCCACCGCCAGTATGAGGACCATTGGGGGTTCAGGGTCCGATGGGCGACCCTCCCTCGTTGGGAGGATGTCCCCAGCTGGGCATCCATGGTCTTCTCGGCCCAGCGTCACATGTCTTCGCACCTCTGTCTGCAGTTGGTGCTCTGCCAGATATGTAATCCCAGGGTCTTCTTGTCCTTGGCACGCCACAACACTTTCTTCTGATGGGCGCTGACCTGCATAGGGAACACAGAGGAAAGGACACCATTAACTCCACACTACATTCTGTTACAGCAATGACTTACATACTGCAGATGCCACATTAACCTCACACATTACTCGTACCTCTGTGTACACATTGTATGCAGCAAAAATACACTCCCCAAATGACACACTGCCAACACACACATACATCTACATAAAGCTATGTCGCATCCAAAGTACCCAAAAGGGGCTCACCTGTTGATCTGGAGGCCCATACAGCTGTCCATACAAGGGTAGGACCCATCCACAAGCTTCTCGAGTTCATCATATGTGAAGGCTGGGGCACTATCCAATGTAGCATGAGCCATCCCTGGTTCCAGACACAGGACACAGCAGCACATGCAGTGGAGGTGTTGATGTGGTGAGAATCAAGAATCAAGTGAAGTGGGATACAGAAAATGGTGGTCACGTCCGCGCCGGTTAACACCGTCATGGCCGGCGGTGATCATCATTGGTTCAGGGGGCTCCATAGACTTCCATGTTAACCAATGCGGAGTTGCACAGTGGTGCAGATGCCATCCACCATTATGCCAAACACTGGTAGAGTGAGGTAACTTCCTCTTGTCCCTGCATGCGGGACAGGCGGTTGCCATTTCCTGATGCTGGTGCTTATGGTGGTCATTTTCGTGTGTGTTATAGGTACCAAGGGTAGACACTAATGCAATTCAAGTCTGCTACATACCTTGGGTTGGTTGTAGACTCTGGCACTCAAATTATATAGGTCTGTTTGCATGTAGTGGACACTAGTGAAAATTACAATCATTGTCTGCATAAATTTGATGTGACTGCTCTGTGTACTGTGATATTGTGTGTCCATCCTTCCTATAATAATACACTTCGATGTTTGGTTTCCTTAGATACCAACCACTGCAGAGGAGGAGGCAAGCACTCGTGTACAAACCCTAGTCGACTTGGCTACACTGGAGAAATGCCACATTATACTAACTGCTAGAATGGTGTATTTGGTTGGCAGTGAGGTTATCCCCTGTCCAAGCAAGGACCCTCACTCTAGTCAGGATAAAAGAGAACCACCCTCAGCTAACCTCTGCTTACCCCCTGGGTAGCTTGGCACGAACAGTAGGCATAACTTCAGAGTGGTGGTGTAAAGTATATGTACCAACACACACAGTAACCTAATGAAAACACTACAAAATGACAAAATACAGGTTTAGAAAAATAGAAAATATTTATCTAAACAAAACAAGACCAAAACAACAAAAAATCAACAATCCACAGGTCAGGTTATCAATTAAAAAGCAAAAAGAGTCTTCATGTAGTTTAAAACACACACTAACACTGTTAGTGTGAAAATGTACCTTGGTTGCTTAAAAAATAACCCTGCACAGGTGAGTGTGCGTCAAAAAGGGGCTTGAGATGCGTCAATTTCACTCACTCATGAGACCTTGTGTCATTTCTCCTTTCATTGGGGTTGGCGCGTCGTTTCTTCTCTCCGCAGGAGAGCAATGTGTCGATCCGGTCAGCACTCTTGGGTCCGGGCAGGCCTTGCGTTGTTTTTACACACCCAACGGTGCTTGCGTCAGAAATCCAGCCGTACGAAGATCCGAAAACCAAGCAGCGTGGGTTGTGCTCTCACCCCCCTCCATCAGTGATGCTGCGCGTCGTTTCTCCAGTTCCGTGCATCAATTCTTCGGTCGCGTTGCAGGCAAGCGCCAATTTTCAGCTGCAAAGCCAGCAGCACGTTGATTTCTCAGCAGCAGATTGGAGCTGTGGCGATCTTTTCCCTGCACGGCATTCTGTACATGGAATTCTTCTTCTTAGGCTGCCAGCTTCTCCTTTCAGGGTCCCAGGAACTGGATGGGCACCACTTGGCAGAGTAGGAGTCTCTCCAGAGACTCCAGGGACTGTCAGAGACAAGTCTTTGCTGTCCCTGAGACTTCAAAAAACAGGAGGCAAGCTCTAAATCAAGCCCTTGGAGATCTTCACAAGATGGAAGGCACACAAAGTACAGTCCTTGCCCTCTTACTCTGGCAGAAGCAGCAACTGCAGGATAGTTCCACAAAGCACAGTCACAGTCAGGGCAGCTCCTCTTCCTCAGCTCTTCAGCTCTTCTTCAGGTGGAGGTTCCTCTTGGTTTCCAGAAGTGTTCTAAAGTCTGTGGTTTTGGGTGCCCTTCTTATACCCAATTTCACCTTTGAAGTAGGCCTACTTCAAAGCAAAGTCTCTCTTGATTGTGAAATCCTGCCTTGCCCAGGCCAGGCCCGAGACACTCACCATGGGCTTGGAGACTGCATTGTGTGAGGGCAGGCACAGCCCTTTCAGGTGTGAGTGACCACTTCTCCCCTCCCTCCTAGCGCAGATGGCTCATCAGGAAATGCAGACTACACCCCAGCTCCTTTTGTGTCACTGTCTAGTATGAGGTGCGACCAGCCCAACTGTCAAGCTGACGCAGACAGGGAATTCATAAACAGGTACAGTCACAGAAATGGTATAAGCAAGAAAATGCTCACTTTCTAAAAATGGCATTTTCAAACACACAATCTTAAAATCAACTTTACTAAAAGATGTATTTTTAAATTGTGAGCTCAGAGACCCTAAACTCCACATGTCCATCCACTCCCAAAGAGAAACTACACTTTAATCATATTTAAAGGTAGCCCCCATGTTAACCTATGAGAGGGACAGGCCTTGCAACAGTGAAAGACGAATTTAGCAATATTTCACTGTCAGGACATATAAAACACATTACAATATGTCCTTCCTTAACCATACACTGCACCCTGCTCTTGGGGCTATCTAGGGCCTAACTTAGGGGTGTCTTACATTTAAGAAAAGGGAAGGTTTAGGCCTGGCAAGTGGGTACAATTGCCAAGTCGAATTTACCGTTAAGACTGCACACACAGGCACTGCAGTGGCAGGTCTGGGACATGATTACAGAGCTACTAATGTGGGTGGCACAACCAGTGCTGCAGGGCCACCACTAGCAAGAGCTGAAGAGCTGAGGAAGAAGAGCTGCACTGCCTGTGACTGTGCTTTGTGGAGCCTTCCTGCAGTTGCTGCTTCTGCCTGTGCTAGAGGACAAAGACTGGACTTTGCGTTGCCTTCCTTCTTGTGAAGAACTCTCCAAGATTGATGCGACTCTGATCTGCGGCTAAAAAATCGACGTGCCACCGGCTTTGTGGCTGAAAATTGACACCTGCAATGCGACCCAAAGATCGACGCCCGGGGCTAGAGAAATGACGCACAGCGGTGCTGATGGAGGCCGGTAAGATCACAACCTGCGCTGCGTGGTTTTCGGGTCATCGTGCGGCTGGATTTCCGACCCAAACATCGCTGGGTGTGTAAAAATGACACAAGGCCTGCCCGGACCCGAGAGTGCTGACCGGATCGTCGCATCGCTCTCCTGCGGTGAGACGAAATGACGCACGCTGACCCGACGACAGAAGAAGCGACCCAAGATCTCGCTCGTGAGTGAAATCGACGCATCACAAGCCCTTTTTGATGCACACTCAGCTATTTTTGACCCACCCAGGGTACATTTTCACACTCACAGTGTTAGTGTATGTTTAAAATTACATGAAGACTCTTTTTGCATTTTTAGTGATAACTTGACTTGCGGATTGTGGATTTTTGTTGTTTTGGTCTTGTTTTGTTTAGATAAATATTTTCTATTTTTCTAATCCTGTGTTGTGTCATTTTGTAGTGTTTTTAATAAGTTACTGTGTGTGTTGGTACAAATACTTTACACACTCTGAAGCTTAGCCTACTGCTCATTCCAAGCTACCAAGGGGGTAAGCAGGGCTTAGCTGAGGGTGATTCTCTTTTACCCTGATTAGAGAGAGGGTCCTTGCTTGGACAGGGGGTCTCCTGACTGTCAACCAAAGAGTCCATTTCTAACCGTAACATAGATGGCACAGTTAGGCTTTGTAGGGCTTCCATGGTGTCTCCACATTGACACCATTGTGGTGCAAGGAAGTGTTAGGTTCAATAAAACAAAAGGGCACTGCCTCAAATATGGAATACACAACACATCTTTGCAATGGTGTAACCATTAGTCTGGAATCAATATGAAAATTCCCGGGTCCCTGAATCGCTACCCAAGACTGTCATGTCCATCAACACAGACCGATGAAACCATTTCATAAAAACAGAAGCATACATTATACCACAAGCAAGTCAGAGTCACCACTCCACCTACAACTAACAACTGTCATGGTATATTCCAAACCACTATCAAGCTTTACCAACATATTTTCTCCCAGATGATCAAGGTTACAGGATACAGCCATGGGTAATGACTCCATTTGTCAATCCCACAATGTTGGAAGAGCTTGCATAAAGCGAAGGGCACAGAAGAACTTGCAATGTGGTGGAGAGGGCATTTGGTCTTCTGAAGTCAAGGTTCAGGTGACTATTGTATGCCCCACCACTGGTATGTAAAATCATACTGGCATGTGTGGTCCTCCATAATATATGTACTGTATAAGAACAAATGTTCCCTGGGATGAACAGGTTGACATCCCCAACATAGTACAGAACTTTCATACATAGTGACCAGACTATTATCATCACATTGCAAATAGCACAAATAAAATACTTTTCACGTGAATCTCCAGGGTCTACCCATTCTTCACTACATATACCATTGGAATGTAACTCAGACCTCGGGGAGCAGGTAAGAAACACATTAGTTACAAGTATGATAGCAGCATTATTTGTGATGTAAAGGGGTCTACTGCCTTCATTTCACATATCAGTGACACACAGTTCACGAGCATGTGACTCCTGAAGACCTAGATCCATGCAGCACAACATATATCATACTGTGAAATGGGCAAGGTGCTAATTCCTAGCTCTTTCCCCACATCGACACCACACCTAGCAGGATCTATGCAAGAGGGGCACACAAAAGGTGGGGCTGTGATAAAATGGTGTTTAAGTAATGTAGGAACTAAACACTGTCACATCTCAGGGTGAATATTGCTTTGCCTGCACAGTGCATGTGTGACAAGGGGGGAACATCACTGGTAACTATGGGCCTTCAATAATTGTACAGGGATTGTAACGAGTGTTAAAGGCAGAGCCTGCACAGTGTATTTGTGGGATTATGTCCTTGCCCTGCCATTGTGCACAACCATGACACATGGTGGACTGTAACTCGCTTATGGGACACACACGTTGGCTGTGGAGTGTGCTATGGATTGCCAAACAAATTAAGCAGCTTTGGGTGCTGAATCACTATCCAAATCCATGATCCATTGTCAGGATCTAAAATTAAATGGGACAATGCACCACCAAATAATTGTCTGGGTGGAGTACAGGCAGAGTGTGTTACACTCCCTATGCACACTTTTCACACAAATCTGTTGTCTTGAAACATGGCTACATCAATTCCAGATAAACATGATAAACATTTTAAGACTGCTGTATAGGTGTAACCCTTCACTACCTAAGACTGATGTATAGGTGTATGTCCTAGGTAGCAAAGGGTTTGCTAGTACCAACAATGCATGTCGTTTCAGCATGGTTACCTAGTTTGCTCTATATACCAACATCACACAGCACATAGCAATACACACCACTCATTGTCACTCACATGCTAGAACAAGTTCAAGGTAGCAACAGTCACAAATTATTCCATACATGTTTTGGGCTCCAACATGCAATCGGGTTGGGGATGTGCAACTATGTCCAGCAATGTTAAAAAATGTCAGAGACCCCTCAAAATATGAATGGAAGTAGAAGTAGCCATATATGTTGCGTTTGGCTAATGAAAAAAACAGCACTGAGATGATTTCACACCTCAACATCATTCAGTCATGGCAAGAGTTACCTGGGTTGTGGCATGCTGGAAGAAATGCATACTCATGTTCAATGGAGGATGTGGATGGATAACTGAGAAATACGCACAGATACTTGCAAATACAACATGGGAGGTCACTTTGAGACAACACAAGTCCTGTGGCACTTTTTACATCACAACTACGGTCAATGGAGCACAAACTATCATGTAGCCAGCAGTAGAGGATGTGTACATCTACAATTTACACAAGTCACATGTTGCATCATGTCCATGTATGACCATACTATGTTGCTGTAGAAGATGTGTACAAAGTGCAAGCAGCCTAAAGAATGGGAACAATGTAGAAGACAATACATACCTTACAAGTAATGTGGGAAAATATGGAGAAGGAACATACGTAGGCGAATAATGACTGTTCAACACATCAATGTCTACATGTGAACATTCAACATATGTACAGAGAGGGTGGCCAGGTTAGTACATTACTGAGTCATGTTTTCCACTACCATAACCTGGTAGTTGCCCATTGCATGCCAACATGACAGGAGGCAGTGACAGGTAACACCATCTGTACCCTGGCATGTTCCCAAAATAGAAGTCACAAGATATATACAACCCCTAACCAAGCTGCCAATGGAAATTACTAAGGACATCAAATGATGAGACATATCCTACATGTGCAAGTACTGAGTCCTCTGTACATGAGATGGGAAAGCTGACATCAGGTAAAGCAAAGAAAAATGTGATATCCCAGTCTGTTTGATCACAATTGTGCATGTATCTGTCTGCAGGGGAGTGTGCATTGTACTGATGAGTAGCAATCATGAAGAGGCTAGATCCCCATTCAAAACACCTTAACACCACTGCTCTGGCTATGTAAACTTAGGACATTGCCAGGGGCCTGATACATGTGCACAGTGCGCTGAGTAAACTGGAGCTCTGTAAACTTGCCCCTTCACATGCAACCATGGGTTTGTGTTGCCATACAAACTCCCACAGTAGTGATGAAGAGTAGGCTGCCATCTCTGCCAGACTGCAACACTGCTACACAGTGGTATGCTATTGTATGTAACAGGCACAACAAACATGATGTGTATAAATGTGAGTGTCTAGTTGGTGTCATGCACACATATACCACAAATCTCCACTCACATGTACCACTGTAATGGCTCAGGCATGGTAATGTGTATAGGATTCTGAATAAAAGGCAACATACCACAAATGTAAGGGCAAAGGCATCACAAGATCAGTGACTGAAAGAAATTACCTTCACATGTGTTCCGATATATGGAAACAGGTGGCACTGATATGACTATATATGCATTTGTCAAAGACCAACATGTGTCCATGCAGGAAGATAGTAAGGTTTCACATCCCATGAACACACCACTGTGGTCATATGTTACTGAAATGACACTACACATACCTTTACACACCCATGGCAAATAGCAACTTTCAGTGACACATGTGTACATAACGTCTTCTGAAACTAAGGTACATGGGGAAATATATGTCAGATATGTAGCAGAGCATCATGAAGGCATAACCAACAACACACCACTGAGTGGACACACATGCATACGCAAATTGGCAGGGGTAATGTGATGTCAACCCAGTCTTAATCCACTACAATACTCTGAGTACAAATTGTCACGGTTGTCAAATGCCTTACCATGTGTTGGAAACAGGCCATCATATATTTTGTGTTGTTGTTATGTGTACATTTGAATATCAGACATAACAATGTAGTACTCCCAGCACCTAGTATTCAAACACATATGTAGACTCATAGTACACATGTGCTGGCACGTTTGTGGACACAGTGTAGCTGCACATGTGCATATGCTCAAGGTGTGAGTAATTGCGTGCAGCAGACTCATAAACGAAATGTTAGCATGCCAAAACAAGGAGAGATAGTTACATTTCCCCTAGAGTTTTTGCTCTTTCTATGTGTGCTGCATTGTGCTGCACACATAGAAAAATCTAATTGCCATTTAAGTTTGTTGTTGTGCAAGAAGGGGTTTCTTCCTGCTCAAAAACAATCTCCCCCTCAACGCAGCCATCCTTGCACTATGATGCAAGGGTGGCTGCATTGGCACACAACAGCTAATTTACTGCTGGTGCAGGGGGAACACAGGGGTGCGCCGTATTCTTATTATTATGAGGAATCCCTCAGTTTTGAAAATGACAGTGTGTGATGCTGCCTAATTTGACACAGTGCCATGCACCATAATTTTCTGTTTGATCTGGGCTTCTACCTTGTCAAATAGTGAGACTGCAGCTACTTGAACAGCTGCACACATGATATTCACAGACATGCTCCATGTGTTGTATGTGTTTTGATTTGTGTCCATTCCCATATGGCGCATATGGCTGTCTTTGAGTGTTGTGGCTTCACCCTGTATGGGTTGTGTTCCACAGATTGCAAGGTTTAGGGCAGATTTTTCTCATGTGTCACGGCTTAGGGCAGCTGCAATATGGTTTGCATTATACTGCAGAAGTTTAGATACACAGGGATATGCCATGTTAACCTGAATACAGTACAGCCGCCATGCTACCTTGAATACAGTGCAGCCCTTTAATTTCCCCTGTGCCCTCACAGATTTGCTCTCCCTGCACCAACACAAGCATTGTTGCAGCATGATGAAGAATTGCCTGTAGGAAAGTACCCTCTTTCTTGATATGCTTACCCCTTTTTTTGCCTGTCAGTGTGTTTGACTGTGTTCACTGGGATCCTCCCAACCAGGATCCCAGTAATTATGGTCTTTCTCCCAAAACTCTGTATTTCATCCCACAATTGGCACACTGGTGTCCCATTATAAGTCCCTAGTAAATGGTACCTAGGTACCCAGGGCATTGGGGTTCCAGGGGATCCCTATGGGCTGCAGCATATATTTTGCCACCCATAGGGAGCCCAAGCAAAGGGTTCTGCAGGGCTGCCATTGCAGCCTGCGTGAAAAGGTGCAAGCTTTTTACTGCACCAGGTCACTTCTAAGTCACCCCTATGGCAGGCCTTCTAACCCAGAGGGCAGGGTGCAAAGTACCTGTATGTGAGGGCACCCCTGCACTAGCAAAGGTGCCCCCACGACCCCAGGCCCATTTTCCTAGACTTCCTGAGTACAGGGACACCATTTTACACATGTACTGGACATAGGTCAATACCTATGTCCAGCACCATAATGGTAACTCCGAACATAGGCTTGTTTGGTATAAAACATGTTGGAATCATATCCCATTGCTTATGCAAGCATTGGTTGCATGATCCCATGCACTCTAGGGGGTCCTTAGAGGACCCCGAGTATTGGCATTATAGCCTTCTGAGCTCAAGCTGCTGCCACCTCCCAGACAGGTTTCTGCCCTACTGTTGCTTGAGCAGCTCAAGCCCAAGAAGGCAGAAAAATGGAGTTCCTTTGGGAGAGGGGTGTTACAACCTCTCCCTTTGGAAATAGGTGTTGCAGGCTTGGGAGGGGTAGCCTCCCCAAGCTACTGGTAATGCTATGAATGGCACTTTTGGTGTCCTTCTTGCATAAACCAGTATACACTGGTTCAGTGACCCCCAGTCCCTGCTCTGGCATGACACTGGACAAAGGAAAGGGGAGTGACTACTCCCCTTTCCATCACCACCCCATGGGTGGTGGTCACAGCTCCTTCAGAGGGTCCTTGGGTTTTGCCATCTTGGATTCAAGGTTGGAAGGGAACTCTGGGAGCATCTGAGTGGCCAGTGCCAGCAGGCGATGTCAGAGCCCCCTCCTGCTGGGTGGTCACCCAGCTAGGTGACCAATCCCCCTTCCAGGGCTATTTAGGGTCTCTCTCTTGAGTGGTTCCTCAGATTCGATTTGCAATGCTCCAGCAGGATTCCTCTGCAACCTCCACTTCGACTTCTGACGAAAGAAACTGCATCTGGGCACTCCAGGACCCAGCAAACTGCAACAAAGAAGCAAGATGCCTCCTGCAATATTGTATCCATGGCTCCTTACAGCAACTGCAACATTTCCCCTGTCATTCATCCACTGAGGACAGTCCATCTTCGGCCTGCCCAGAGAGAAGAAGGAATCTCCCTTGGGGTGAAGGATTCCTTCCCCTGTTTTGAGGCAACAACTGCAATGACAACTGGTTGCGTGGATCCCCTCTCCTGCTGATCTGCATGGATCCTGCATCACGGGTGGTAGACTGAAATGGTCCAGACAGTCCTCTCTTCCAGATGTCCAACTTGGGTGGAGGTGAGCCTGTGCCTGCCTACCCAGGACAGTACCCCATGTACCACGTCCTTTGCAGCTGCCAAGGCTTGTTGGCATCTTTTCCAAGGTATCTTCAGGCATCCTGAAGCTCCAGCCCCCAGCACTCCATCCTGTGATGCACAGCTCCCTGAGTGGTTCTCCAGCGGCTTGGGAGCCCTTTTCATAGTGCTGCATGGGCCTCTTCTTTGACTTTTGTGTGTCCATCGTGTGGGTGCAGCCTGTGCTTCTGTGGGCTCCCTGTGTTGCTGAGGCCCCCCTCTGACTCCCTCTCCTGGGTAAAGTCCACCTGATCCTTCCTGGTCCCGGCAGCTCCACTTTCTGCTAACTGTGAGTTTTGCATGTGCCAAGGCTTGTTGGCAGAATACGAAGACACAAATCCAACTGCAATCCTCCTTCCGGCCTGGGACATCACCTGCATTCGCCAGGAACTCAACTTTGCCTTCTTGGGTTCAGTGCTGACTCTCTTCTTTCATTGTCGACACACCTCTTGCGCCTTCAGTCTGGTGGGTAGGGGCTCCTGCCTTTCCTGGATTCTGCTGTGCTTCGTGGACTTAGTCCCCTTCTTCCACAGGTCCTCTTGTCAGGAGATCACTGTTGGCTCTTGCAGTCTCTTCGGGCATTGCATTAATCTTCTTTTCTTCTAAGTGGATGTTCATGGGAATTTACAGTGATTTACTCCAGCTTTCCTGGTCACTGGGGTGGGTTGTGGTACTTACCTTTGGGCTTTCCTAGTACTCCCAGCTCCCCTCTACACACTCCACTTACCTAGGTGGGGGACTCACTCTCACATTCCACTTTTTTAGTATATGATTTGTGCTCCCCCTAGAGATATTTCTCTCTATTGTGATTTTACCTAATTGCACTGTTTTCTAACAGTTTTATGCCTATTTCTGCATACTAGTGTATATAATTTGTGTATTACTTACCTCCTAAGGGAGTATAGCCTCTATGGTATTTTTGGTATTCGTGTCACCAAAATAAAGTACCTTTTTTTTGTAACACTAGTGTTTTCTTTTATGTGTGTAAGTACCTTGTGACTACAGTGGTATTACATGAGCTTTGCATGTCTCCTAGATAAGCCTTGAGTGCTCATCCTCAGCTACTTCTAGAGAGCCTGGCTTCTAGACCCTGACTCCATTGCATTAATAAGGGATACCTGGACCTGGCCTAAGGTGTACGTACCATGGGTACCCACCACACACCAGGCCAGACTCCTACAGTGCCTGCCTTGAGGGGATGATTTTTTTCATGTGCAGGGAAGTGTCCCTTCCTTCACACGTACAAGCTACTTTTACTAAAGTGGCATTTCAATGTGTGCTGCAAGATACTACAGACATGAGTAAATGCAAGGCAACAAGGAGGAAGGGAAACAATTTGGCAAGATGCAACACCCTGACACCACCCCTGGGGTGGTATTGACTTTCTTCCTAGTGTCTGATGTTTAAGTTCTGTAGGTACAGTGGCTTTGACAATCTGCAATGGGTGTTGTCATGGCACAGCCATAGCCACACTATTTGCATGTCCCTTCCAGGCAATGTACTGCATATTTACATGGTCGAGGATAGCCATAGTAGGGAGCCTGTGTCCACATTGCATATATGTTGGAGTGCATAGAAGAACCAAAGTGGCAGTACATGTGTGGCTCAGGTGGGGATGGTGCCTCTTGATTCAGGGCCTATGTGTCCCAATGCAACCCTTTAGCTTGCATTGAGTGTGTTGAACGTGCCTCCCCCTTCTGCCATTTGTAGTATTCCATATATCCCCCCTGCAACTTACCCTGCATTTGTGGTGGCTGTTGGTATTCTGCACTTTCCTGTCCTGAGATTCCAGTGACCAGTTCCCCTGGGATGACCACTGCAATCATCTCCCCCAGCTCTTCCATTTCCGCCTGTGGTACAGGACTTCTACCTCCAGTCTGCAGTGCTGCCTTTCGGTTCCTGTCCAGTTTCTCCTTAGTCCTGCGCTTGCAATAATCCCAGCGCTTCTTGCAATCAATGGCAGTACTCTCCATCTCTGCCACGTTGTTGAGTTTGTCTACTATTTCCTGCCATATTGCATCTCTCCTACCAACTGGCAATTTGGAGGTGACGAAGAGCTGGTGCTGGTGCTCCAGGATGTTATGCTCCTGCTCACTAAAGCAACACTTGCTCTTTCTCTTCTCCTTCTCCTGGGACTTTCTGAACCCTCCTGGCTGGTACTTGGGTGACTGGGGTCTCTCTGGGGTCTCTCTTGGCCTGAAAACTCCATCTTCTCTTCAATTTGCAGGGCTAGCCCCAAACCTTTGCCTTTTTCGTCCTATTTTTCTGACCCTCTTTTTGTTGAGTTCAGGACACTGGGCAATTTACCACTGCTAATTAATATTAAAGTGCATGTGCTCTCTACCCCTAAATGTGGTATGATTGGCTTTGACCTGTTTGGCATGTTTAATGTTCCTGTAAATTCCTTGTAAATAGGTATCCCATATAACCAGGGGCTGCAAATTAAATGCTTCTAATGGGCCTGCAGTGCTGATAACTTCACTCAGAGAAGTAGCCTTTCAAACTTGTCTCCGGCCTGCCACTGCATTGCCTGCATGTGCAGTTTACTACCACATTGACTTGGCAATTCTTGCCAAGGCCTAAACTCTCTTTTTACTATACCTAAGTCACCCCTAAGGTAGGCCCTAGCTAGTCCCATGTGCAGGGTGCTGTGTATATAAAAGGTAGGGCATATATTTTGATGTTTTGCATGGCCTGGTAGTGACAAACAGCCCATTTTGGTTGTCACTAATGAGGGGGCTGATCTTCTCTTAGGCTAGCACTGGGAATTTCTGATCTGAAAAGAGTAGAATGTCATGTTTGGTATGTGTGGAATGGTAGCGAGAAATCCTGCTTACTGGTGTAGTTGGATTTTACATGACTATTTTAGAAATTACACTTGTAGAAAGTGGGCATTTCTCTGTGCTTATAACTCTGTGGGGGAGATTTCCAAACATATTGTGATAGGTTGGCATCACAAATGTGACGCTAGCCATCACTAAATATTTTTTTACCAATTTAATTTCCAGTGCAAAATTTGTTTCGCACTGGAAAGTAACCTAAAAGTAATCAAAGAAGTGCAAAACACTGCTTTTATTTATTTAGAGCCACATGAGCATTACATGGATGGCACAAAGTCGTTCCCATGCAGCCACCCATGCCTTTTGATGCAAATCCCTATCAACAAACAATAGTAGAAAAGGTTTTGCCCCAAAAGTTAACGCCTTTTAAAAGCAGGTGTTAAAATGAATAAATGTTTTTATTTTTCCTTTCTTTTCCTACTTTGCATGTGTGCTCTACTGTGCAGCACCCACACAACATGAAAACTGTTTTAAAGTGTGTCTGAGGATAGTATTTTGGACTGAAAGGCTACCCTTCAGGTAGAAACACATGCACACACCCTTGCACTACAGTGCAAAGGTGTGTGCATGGCGAACGGAAGCTAAAATTAGTATCAGGACTAGGGAGAGGGGAGGAGAAAGGCATATCTCTGCAGATATGGTGGTCTCCTGCTCCCTCATTGTCATGGAGTGCACCATTTTTCAATGCTGGACTGCGTTGTGTGACTATTTGGTAAATATGGATGTAAGTGCTTTGCAGCCTGACTCCAATCCACATCTAGGGCACAACTACACTTGGTGCATACCTCCCAGACAGCCACAACAAAGGAGGGGCTAGGTGTGAAAAGAGAGACATCTGCATACTGATAGTCTTCCTAGGCTGGGAGAGAGAGAGGTGGGGTGTAATAACTTTTGGATAAGCTCTGTCCTTACCTTAAACAATTGGCTGATTTATCCCCTATTGATGTCTGGAGCCAGGGCTGAGTTGGAAGGGGTTTAACTTGAAAGGTTCCCTTTGAAGTCACCCTCTTGAATAAATACATTTTGTAGTATAAGTACAAGGGCCATGCCCCCATGATTTTTAGAGCACTTTTGGAACTGGGACTGAATCTCTGTCAGAAGGACTGCTGCACAAAGGACTCAGCTAGACTGTTCTTCTGTTGTTGCCCTGCTGTCTGTTGGGTGGCACAGATAAGTCACTGGATTGTTTTTCTGCTGTTTGCCCTGCTGCGAGCTGCCCAACTGACTGTGGTCTCATCAGACACCTTTACATTGCCAGGAGTAACCGCCATCTCTGCTATCTGCTTCGATGTGGGGACCTGCTGCCTGTGGATTGCCAGACTGCCGGAGGACCTATCACATCTGACCCTGATCCCGATGAACTGGCCAGCCTTCTGTGTGCCCCCACCAGTGTTATCCTGGGACTTTCACGTCTCCAAGAGGGCACCATCCTGTAATTGTGAGAGCTCCAGCTTTATTGTGAGTTGAGCTTTATCCCCAGACCCTGAGCTTCACCCTGAAAAAGTGCTACTCTCCGCTGGGGAGAGCCTGCAGTGCCTGTGTAGGAGCCATCATACTAGGTTCAACACACCATGCTGCCTTTTGGCCGAGGCGACTGCTGCACCTCAAGAACCCCCCTAGCGGGACCTCCTCTGCCACAAGGAGATGCAGAGAGCAGGGCCTGCACTTCACAGCACTGGGGATTGGATGCCACACTGATAAGTGAGGGAGCAGGTACTCCTCATGTGCTAAGCAATAAACAATAAACGTACTGCTCCAAGGTGTAACCACGCCTGCCTGGAACCTAAAGAACCAGACCCTGGCTTCAGAGGTCTGCTGGTATATCTTCTAGAGCTGCAGCCTGCAACAACCAGAAGAAATAGGTGCTCGGGGAGGAGGAGGCCTGGAGACCCTCTTCTGGAATGGAGCAGTCAGGTGGAGAGTGCCCTGCTTGGCTGTGGCAGCTCCCAGAAGCTCCCAGAACCTGGCCGTTCTTAGACGTTGTCCCCGTGCCTGGGGGAAGCTGTCTTCTCACAATTCCCACTACGAGGGATCCAGGAAGGTCACCCTGCTCTCACCCACAGTGTCCGTGTGCGCCTCCCCCATTGCTATACCTTGGAAGACATGGGACCACAGTCGGGGATGACTGACACAATACATGCGGGGCAGGTCCCCAACGGAGGCCCTGCTCACCCTGGGAAAGTGAGCCTTGATTAATGGAGAGTGACTACAGTTCCTGTAATAGGTACACAGTGCTCCCTGTTGGCCGCTGTGCATAAGTGTATTCATTTAAGGAGCTCATAGTTGTAAGAGGCTAGCTCTCTATATAGTGTTCAACAATGACGTTCACTGTGCAGAAAGCCCAAGCAACCTCAACTGGGTATCCAGAGGTAAAAATAGACCACCTAATACCCTATTTTTGTGGTAGTGTGGACGAGCAGTTAGGCTAATCCAGAAGATATGCTAAGCTTTTGTTGTACTCACAGTATCAATAAATGTTGTCACACACTCGGAAGAATAACTCAAGACCGATTTACAAAAATACTTCAGATTTCTATAAAATATTTAAGACACCTAACCTGCCACACATGAGGGGTGGTGAAGGCTGGGTAGAGCCACTCCTCTACCCTATGCTGCCGGTTTTCCCACCTAAAGTGGGGGAAAAACCATTGGGTAGTCATCTGCTGTTAGCTGCTGAGGTAGAGGTCAGATTTCAAAGGCGGTAAAGCCTTTAAAGATGACCACTGGTGCAGGGTGTTTGCCTGGGGAAGGAGGTATAACACCTCCACCCAGGAAAGGCTTTGTGTTCTGGTTCCTGAGAGCAACAGGCTCTCACCCCAGGAGCCCAGAATCATGTCTGGTGATAGCAGGCTGGTTAGTTCCAGTCAGCACCCATGCCAGGGCTGTTAGGGTTTGCAAGTGGCACCTCTAAGGTGCCATCTGGGTACATTTTATTATAGCTGGGGAACTCGTAATGACCAGTATCCAGCACATGCGTTTGCTATGGTTCACCTGTATACTTACTATCCCTTAAGGTTTAGCAAAGACACAGTAGGGGAATATTTGCTCATGCGCACATATGCCCTTACAAGTGCACCCTGCATTTGGGCTTTAGGGCCTGCCAGAGGGTGACTTACCTAGACTGCATGCAGTGTTAGTGGGCATGGCACTCTTGGTGAGTGCCAAGTCAACTTTACAACTTTAGATTCACTTTGTTGTGCACTCCACAGTCTGCGTGAGGCTTATGTGGGTCATCTCAGAGTGGCACTATTGGTGTTGTAGCTGTGAGGGGCCCTCTTCGGGTCCCATGCCCTAAGTACTAGGGGTACCATTTACTAGGGGCTTACAAAGGTGACTGAAGTGCTAAACATATTACAGTTTTGGGGAAAGAGATATGGCCTTGAGAACCTGGTAAGGAGCAATCTGTGTGTAATATTTCATCTCTGCAGCTAAAATGCCAATCTAATCCTTCATCATTCATACAGTGTTTATGTATGTATGTTATGTTCACCTTGCATTGGCCAGGATAACGGGGGCTAGAAGGTATAGAACTTCCTTATTTTGGCACTATCTGTCTCTTCTATTGCTGCATGTTATTGTATTCACTTAAGAATTTTTAGAATTTGGTTGACATCATAGTGGGGCTGCATATTATTTTGTTAAATCAGCACTTGTTGCTGTGCCTCGTTTTTCTGTGATACCGTTTTATTCTTTACCTTGGGCCCTGCTTGGGCAGTTTTAAAATAGGGAAATCAGGGGGGGTTGTAATTCATTTTAAGGCATTTTTATCTATTTAATCCATTGACTTTTAACTGGGACTATTTCAATTTGAGGCTTTTAGGCATTTTCATTTCCCTAACCGGCGGCCATTATCTGGATGTTTTGTGGCGGCCATTTTGGTCTCCGCTCTAGTTGTTTGTGTGGAGCTTGGTTGGCACGCCCACATGATTCCTTCAAGCTCGTGCGGCCGCCGGCTTCATAAGGTATAGAACTTCCTTATTTTGGCACTATCTATCTCTTCTATTGCTGCATTTTATTGTATTCACTTAAGAATTTTTTGAATTTGGTTGACATCATTTCGGGGCTGCATATTATTTTGTTAAATCAGCACTTGTTGCTGTGCCTCGTTTTTCTGTGATACCGTTTTATTCTTTACCTTGGGCATTTTTAAAATAGGGGAATCGGGGGGGGTTGTAATTCATTTTAAGGCATTTTTATCTATTTAATCCATTGACTTTTAACTGGGACTATTTCAATTTGAGGCTTTTAGGCATTTTCATTTCCCTAACCGGCTGCCATTATCTGGACGTTTTGCGGCGGCCATTTTGGTCTCCGCTCTAGTTGTTTGTGTGGAGCTTGGTTGTCACGCCCACATGATTCATTTGAGCTTGGGCGGCCGCCGGCCCGTCTGTGCCCGTCCGCGCCCTGACGCGCCCAGGGATGCTGCCCCTATCCCTATTAATAGGCTGTGCTATTCCTCCTGTCAACTGCTTGCCTTTAGAAGTCACCCGTCATGCCCCGCTAGGATAAACATGTCTCTCTCCCTCACTGGCTTTTTATGTCCTGATTGTTTCTGGACTCCCCCCACTGTTCCTTTTATTCCCCCTCAGCCTCAGTTGGGTAACATGTTACTTCTCAACTGCCGTTCTCTACCAGCGCATGCCTTACACATATATACACTCTTGGAGCAATCTACACCTGACGCCTTGTTCCTAACGGAAACTTGGCTCAATGAGGATTCATCAGCTGATATATGTGAATCTCTGCCCCCTTCCTATTCTATTACCCATATAGATAGGTCTCAAAATAGAGGTGGTGGGATAGCAATTATTCACAAAACGACCATTAAGTGTCGGACATCGCCTCTTAAGCTCCCTGACTGTGAAGGTATGACCTTTTCCCTACATCTATCTGCTACTTTTACTTTTTCGGGTATTCGTCTTTACCGTCCACCTGGCCCGTGTGCCTCTTTTTTAGAAGCGCTCCCCGAGGCTGTGGCCGGCCTCATAGATAAATCCCCCAATCTAACGGTACTCGGGGATTTTAATATTCATTTGGATAATCCGGATTGCCCTTCGGCAAAATCCCTGCTGGCCTCTTTTAATGCGCTAGACATGACTCAATTGGTCGTGGGTCCTACTCACGTGAAAGGCCATACTCTGGATCTGCTTTTCAGCAATATTCCAGATTTTGCCATATCTCCGTCAGTACCTCTACCGTGGACCGATCATTTTCTCCTTTCATTTAACTTTCCCTATGATCTCCCTAGAGACCCTCAACCTAAGCTAACCACCTCGAGTCGCACTTGGTCTAAATTAGCACCTAATCTTTGGTGTGCTGCACTTCGTGCCTCCACTAGGTTCAGCGTTGACTCTCCTTTGACTACCCCTGAACATTTTGATAGCTGGATCTCCACCACCCTGGATCTAGTACTGCCCACCAAACTCAGATCACAAAAACCCCACCTTAAATCTAAACCATGGTACTCCCCCTTACTATTTGAACTTAGAATTAGCTGTAAAAAATGTGAAAGAATCTGGAGAAAGGACTATGGCTCTTTAGCTAAAGAAAAACAAGCTATTAGAAACTATCATCAGAACATTAGGACAGCCCAAGCCAGCTACTATAGCAGGAGAATAGAGGACCCCGCTAACTCTCAGAAAGAAATATTCCAGATCTTTAAAGAGCTTACTACTATTGCTACTCCGGCCTCCCCGATTGAAGCGTCTGTTATTCATAGCAACTCTCTAGCAGCCCATTTCCAGGACAAGATTAAGAGGATCTATGCGGATTTCTCATTGTCATCCCCCCAGATGTCTCCTGATGAGCTAGCAGGGAATTCCCTACCGACCGGACCCTCATAAACTGCCTTCTTACCGCTCACAGATGAGCAAGCTTTTAAATTACTCAGTGCTATTAAATCTGGCTCCCCTTTGGATCCTGCTCCCCGTCTATTCTTATAAAAGCCGCAGATGTTGTTATTCCTTCTTTGATGAAAATTCTCAATGCTTCTCTCACCGCGGGCCTCTTCCCCCAATCGCTCAAACACGCCATTGTAAAACCTCTCCTTAAAAAGCCCAAACTTGACCCCTTGGTTCTGGATAATTACAGACCCATTGCTCTTCTCCCCATTCTAGCTAAGATACTAGAGAAGCATATAAATCTACAGCTTATGAACTATTTGGAAAGTAATATGCTCCTTCACCCCTCCCAAATGGGTTTTAGAGCACAACACAGCACTGAGTCTGCGCTTCTGACGGTGACCAAATCTGCCCGTCATCTATTAGATAAGGGAGGACATGTAGCCATTATTCTCCTGGACCTTAGCGCAGCTTTTGACACGGTTGACCACTCTCTTCTTCATGACAGACTCCGCAAGATAGGCGTGGGAGGCCCTGCGCTTTATTGGCTGTTCTCCTTTCTTACTGGAAGATCCTTTCAAGTTTTAGACCGCTCTTTCCTGTCTAATGTTGTTTCTTCAGTATGTGGAGTCCCTCAGGGATCCTCCTTAACTCCTACCCTCTTTAATATCTGTTTATCTTCCTTGGCCAAAGTGGTTGCCCCCTACAATCTTTCAGTGATCACCTATACCGACGATACTCAATTAGTCGTCTCTCTCTCCAGTACTGCAAAGTCTCCCTCTGCAAATCTATCTGGCTGTATGAAGTACATAAGTGACTGGATGATTCAATCCAAGCTTAAATTCAACGACGGCAAATCTGAAGTACTCATTTTAGGTAATGGCTCTCCTGCCTCCCCTTTATCTTGTTACTGAGATACCTTTGCCAGTCTTCCGTCCCCTAAAAGACAGGTAAAAAGCCTAGGTTTTATATTGGATTCCCGTCTTACGATGGAATCACAAGCTAAGAAAATCTCCTCGGTTTGTTTTGGCCTTATCAGATCGCTTAGGAAGATTCTCAATCTTCTCCCTGCCTTGTCCAGAGGGATCCTGGTCCATGCATTAATTCTTTCCCGCCTGGACTATGGGAATTCCCTCTACCTCAGCTCCCCGGAATACGTGATAAGGAAGCTGCAGATTGTTCAGAACGCTGCAGCTAGGCTCCTTACGGACTGCCCGAGACATTTATCTGCCAAGCCGGCTCTTGTGGCTCTCCACTGGCTGCCGGTCAAACATCGCATACATTTTAAATCCATGTGTATTACTCACAGAGCCTTACATACCAAAGGACCTTCTTTTTTTAGAAAACATATTTATATTCACGCCCCTCGAAGACACCTTAGATCTTCTTTAGCCCGGCAGATTCATATGCCCCGTGTCCATAGAGCATGGGGTGAAACTCCTTTACTATCAAGGCTGCCCATCTTCGGAATGCCTTACCTTCTGAGCTTCGCCATGAACCTTCTGAATCCTTTTTTAGGAAGAAACTGAAAACTATTCTTTTTAGTCATTAGTTGTGTCTTTTCATGTGTCTTGGATTTCTCTGTACCTTTAGCGCTGGGATGCCGTAGGGTAGCTATGCGCTTTATAAAAATGTATAAACTAAACTAAACTATTTAGGTGTTTGCATAGCATACACAATAGTTTTCACCTGTGTCACTTTGTTCTAAGTTTATGCACAGTAACTATGAATTATCTCATTTGTTCTCTATTATCTGCACAATATATACTTCCTATTTTCATTTAATCTCGCATTGAATGTCTTTTTTGGTGTATTTATTGTGTTGCACAAATGTTTTACACATGACCTCTGGGGATAAGCCTGACTAGTCTGTGCCAAGCTACCAGGCGGTGAGCATAGGTTGTCTATGGTGTGTAACTTTCTTGCCCTGACTAGAGTAGAGGGTCCTGCCTGGCCTAGGTGCATAACTTAGCCAACCAGAAACCCCAATTCTAACAGTAAATATATAATTGCAGGATATTCATTTTAAATCTACCTAGTTGACCTAGAGGCAGTCTATCTCATTTTGTAAATGTGGAGAGGAATTCCATGTATAATGCTTCAAAATTAAGAGAGATAATGGTTTCCTTATTGGAAGAGACACATGAACACCCGATACCTAGCCAATGTGACAAATCAAGGATCAAAAGTCTCTGGTTAGACATTAGCTAAGATCTCTGTCTTGTCCCTAGACAATTTTGTATAGTGAGACTTGCCCAAATACCATAACAGCATCTTCAACAGCTGGGAGGCCCTTCATAAGGTATGATCTTATAATTGCAATATCATCTGCATATGCTATTGGCTTGACTTCCCAGTTTTACAGCGTTAAAGATAGAATATTAGTGGATGATTTGAGTACTCAAATATATGGATCTAAATGGAGGGCTAATAAAACCAGGGAAAAGGAACATCCCTGCTTAGTGCTGTGATTCATTTGATTAACTTTGGATAATGTTCCCATAGAGATGGCCATAGCAGTAAAGGAGGAATAAAGCATCTTACTCTATGTTAAAAAAGCTAGCCTAAAAACCCACCTGAGACATATCCACCCATAGGTACCACCAGGAGACTTTGTCAAATAGTCTGTCAGCATCCAACAGATCATCCGGGTGTGACTTTTTGACTCACATGTGACATCAGTCGCTGATATGCCAGAATTTATGTGGTAAGCAGATTTCATGCTGCTTTGGATCAATGAATTACATAATAACTGCAGCTAGTCAGTTAGAAAGTATCTTTGCATACATTTTGGAGTCACAATATATTACTAATGTGGGTCTACATGAACTGCAATTAGGTGGATCTGTATTCTTTTTTGCAAATATGGCTTTTAAATTGCCCCCCTAAGAGGGCAGTGTCAACTTTAAAAAAGCAGGGGAAATGACAAGTTTGAGCAAAAGAGGGGTAATTATATTTTGAAAAAGCTTTCACTTTGCCACTGCTGATTGTGCAATAGCTATTTCAATCTCCTCTCTGGTTTTTCAAGTATCCAATCCTAGTAGCTGCTCAACTGTGAGTTGATTAAGCCCTACTGCCTGAATAACTGTCAACCATACTCTGAGTAGAAATGCAGTAGCCATTATAAAGATTTAAATACAATTAATGAAAGACTGTTAAAATATCAGACTACCATGTTACAACTATCCCTGTTGCAGCTCTTCTACCCCCTATTTAATCAGTAAATGACCCATCTCTTTGCTATTCTCAAAGCACAAGCATTTTGACCAACACTTTAGACAGGCCCTTTCCCAAATCTTTTTTTTCAGTTGCATCCACAATGCTGTTATTTGTCCAAATATATAACAAGCATTATCCAGCCAATTTTGGTATCTATTTTGAAGTATGTATTCCATTTCCAGTTGAAGAAGTGTCTCCCATACCTGTGTGTCAGTGGTCCATTCTTCCTTACACCTTTGCATAGTATAGTTTAGAGACTGTCCATGGACAAACAACTTTAGGGCATCCCAAACCATTATTGGGTTTGCAAAGCCGTTGTTAATATTAATAAATTATCTTAAACAAAGTCCCATGAAGCTAACACACTCAGACCCTCATTCCAACCCTGGCGGTCTCTGACCGCCAGGGCGGAGGGCAGCGGAAGCACCGCCAACAGGCTGGCGGTGCTTCCAGGGCTATTCTGACCGCGGCGGTAAAGCCGCGGTCAGAAAAGGGGAATCTTTTCCCATGGGGATTCCGACCCCCTTCCCGCCACCCTGTTTCTGGCGGTTTTCACCGCCAGAACCAGGATGGCGGGAACGGGTGTCGTGGGGCCCCTGGGGGCCCCTGCACTGCCCATGCCACTGGCATGGGCAGTGCAGGGGCCCCCTAACAGGGCCCCATACAGATTTTCACTGTCTGCTTTGCAGACAGTGAAAATCGCGACGGGTGCCACTGCATCCGTCGCACCCCTGTGTTGCAGGGCCTTTCCCGCTGGGCCGGCGGGCGATCCTTTGGTGGGCGCCCGCCGGCCCAGCGGGAAAGCCAGAATGGCCGCCGCGGTCATTTGACCGCGGAGTGGCCAAATGGCGGTAACCGCATGGCGGGCGGCTACCGCCGCCTGCCGCGTCAGAATGACCGCCTCAGACTCCAGCAATAGCTTATAATCAAAGATCCCTTAACATGGGTATATATATTGATCAGTCTAAATGTCTTGACAAATAATGCCAGTAGATTGTGATCCAATATAATCCTAGGATTTAATTGATAGACAAGGCAGGTAGAATGCTATAATTTGCAAAGATCATATCTATGCAAAAGGATGTATCATGTGGGATAGAATGAAATGTAAAAACAGGTTTGTTTTCCCGGCAAGCCCACCAGACATCACAAAGACCATGTGTATCAAGAATTTATTTCATAACTCCCCAGGAATACCCATGCACCACTGACTTAATTTCCAAAAGTGTCAGTTTAAAATCCCCACAAATGGGACTTGGGTCCTGCCACATACTGAGCTCACCAAGAAGAAAATTTAACATTGTGCATCATCTGGATTTGTAGCATAGATCACCCATAAAGTTAGTTGTAAGCTATCCTTCCCTATTCGAGAGGTCAGCCATCTTCCTGAACTCTCCAGCTTAACCTAATAAGCAACCCATTCCTTCCACCTTAAGAGTAATCCCACCTCCCTATTCTAAACATCAGTCTCTGTTGCAGCAAAGGTATGACAACCTAACCTACTCAATTGATGAAGCGCACTAGTGGGGAGATGAGTCTCTTGAACACAAGGAAGATGGAGGTTCAAAGTACTAAATTCTTCTCTAATATATGTACTCGTAGCAGTGGATTGCATACCTTTGATCTTCAACTAAGTATATGCACATTTTGGTTACGACTTTTCAAAGAACTATCCATATGCGGATAAGAACTTTTTCCTAGGCATGGCATCATGATTAGAATTGGGTAATGTGTTGTATTTTTCATTTAACCCATTACACCCCTGCTACCTCTCCAGAGTTGCTATGCTTTGACCAAACACCTTGTGAAGGTCTTCACCCCCCACTCCGATCCACCCCCAAAATTCCCATCCCATCAATCTGCCAACTGCCAAGCCCATTTCCATTCCTATCTTACTCTGCTAAGCAGGCATTTAAGAACTTCAATGTCAACCCACACTAATACCCCCATTGTGTCAAATTGCAATATGACTGACAACAGAGCCTCCTCCAAGAGTAATTCAAGAAGCACAAGTATGCCCAGATTGTTCTTCAAAATTCAATTAAAGAAAAAAGGCAAATACAAATGAGAATAAATGAGAGAAAAAAAACCCATATAAAAGGAACCCAGGCATAATAAACAAAAATAGTTCCTTAAGCATATTGCCACAGAAAAAGACAGTCATCAACTTGAAGAAGCCACAACAACTTTCCAAAGACTCAGTCCATAATGGTCAAGAAATACGAATAAACAAAATGAAGGGACAGATCACACATCATTATTATCCCCCAAAGTCTTAGCAGGTCCTGTGCCTTCCTTTGGTCCAGACAATAGACCGTCTGGCCATTCAAACATATATTCAGATTAAAGGGCTCTATAGGGAGATTGTTGTACCAAAGATGAAATTGCCTCCTGTAGGTGCCATCTAAGTTCTATTGTTACCTGACAATAGTCAGACCTGCCAAGAACTCCACACTAGAGACTTTCACTGGTTTACTGGGACGCTGAAATATAAGTTTTATAAAAACGAAATTTCCAAGGAAAATCAGGATGGTGCAAGCTAATGAGCTGCTCTACCCTTCTTTGGCTTGTGAAAGTGAAATATGTGACAATCAATATCCCAGTCACTGAGTTTAGAAAATGACTGCTGAAATAAATGAATGATGTACCTTCTAGGGTCATCCCCGTCATTCCATTCTGTGATCACCAGCATGCAAAGATGATTTAATTGCATTCTATTTTCAACAATTTCCATCTTTTAGGACATATCCCACAATCTGCCTTCATATTGACTTATCTTGACTCCACAAGACTGGCTGATTTAGATTCAATGTCATTCAGGAGACCACATGTTATATCTATGTTTACAGGCATTTTTCACAATGACAGGAAGGAAGTCTTTAGAGCCTAAGAGTTCTTTTTATACTCCTCCCGGTGAAGTTTGAGAAAGATGTGCATTCAAGAAAGAGAAGCTCTGGCACCAGACCCGGACTGCCAAGGCACTTCTGAGATACCATTGCATGAGTCTCTATCAGAGTGTCGTTGGTAGGGAAGAATTTACATCCATCAAGATCTTATAATAACTCACCCACTGATCTCACTAGTAGCCCCAATATTATCATAGCAGCATGAGCCTTGAGTTCGTTCACTCTCTCCACGTGGTCACATTGGGAGCCAGGGCCAGACATAGCAAATCTACCAGTATCTGAGAAATCTGATAGAGGAAATAAGGCCTCTAAGGATTCTTCATTCTCATGCAACATATTTTCTCTGATAGTGTAGGGCCCTAGACATGTCATGTCGTCTACCATTTTAGGATACATCCTTCCTTATGGGACCCTCCTCAACAATGGTCACAGGGGCACCTGTCAAAGTTATTCACAGTAATTGCCTTATAGTTAATCCCAGCACTAGTTTCATGAAACTCCATTCCCTACCTGAAGTATCTTTATCGCAGGTACCAATGCCAATGCCAACTCAGAAGATGCAGCTCCAGAGGACACATTGGAAATAGCATCCACCTTACGGACCGCTATCTCCTCAGCTTGGCAGCCCTCACCAGTGCTGAGCATCTCAAGTGATTTGGCCATCTCAGGAGGTTTAGTAGCACGTTTAGGATCCTTGTGCTTCACTCTGTGCTCCTTGGGCACCATTGAGGCACATTTGTTGAAGATGCCATTATGGCCACCATGTCTAACCTCTTGATGTCTGTCTCAGCTGCTCGTAGCACCTGAAGGTGCTGTGGATGCTGATGGATGCCCGCACATGTGAGACAGCCCCCCATCAGGTTCAACACCTTTATCATTGACCTCGCACTGTCCCTCTCCCGAGTCAGAATTCTTGTAGGGACTTGGAACCAAACCAGCACTCCACTGGCAGGAACCGATACAGAGGCAGGGGTCAATTCAACTGGCATTGAGGAGGAAATCCCTTTCACCCGACTACCACTTCCACTGTTGAGCCACTGGGTATTGCTACACGCTTAGCACACAATACTGCCCACCGTTCTTTAGTTTCAAGTGAACATTTCAATCTATTAATCTCCCCTCATAATTAGCACACCTTCATGAACCCCATTGATTAGACAGGCAGGCGGTAACCAGGATTTTTCTCAATCCTCTCAGCAGGGTGGCAAGCAGTGTCAGCCATGTGCTGCCATGACAGGTTTTGCTATGTTCACTCACAAGGAGGTGCTTTGAAGTTTCCACATTGGCCATCTAAGAACAGGTTTTGGGATGAGGAAGAATTTTTAAAAAGTTATTTAAATAGAAACAATGTTGAAAATATCACACGCACATTGAGATACATCTAAACATTGCAAACTATTTTTCCTGTTGATTTAGGTTACCACTAGCCCTCCCGCGCCAGGTGCACAACAGCTTCCAGGATCACCAAAATATCCCCAACACAAATTCCACCTCCTGGGTAGTAAATAGTTGGCATTCCAGAGGGTATATTTCTCCCATCAATTTATTGCAGCTCGTATATCAAATCAATTTAAAATGTTTAGGCAAGCATTGCCTTTCCATAACCGGAATTCTATAGCCAAATGAGTTCACTTTCTATATATCATACTGTTAACATTTGAAAGCAGAGTATACCAATCAGTTATTCAACTAATAATACAATTTGCGCATTTCCAACAAGAACACAATGGCGTCCTTGAACCCGGGTCCACATATCTCGAAAACATCCTTGTCGACCGTGTGCTACCAATCAATGTTATGTGAGCCCACTTATTAACATATCTATCTCATTCTATAATGTCAAATGCAAGGGGGCTATTCAGTAACTTCTATGTATGTGCAAATGTTTGTACTCTCCAAATCAAATCCCACATTGGTTATTAAATCTATAATGTGAGTATATTAGCATCTTTAATATCCCAACCAAATATGCAGAACCATACAAAGAATGACATATAAAGACAACTCTTTTCCTCAGATGTAGAAACTTCCTTCATTCTCATTGCAATAGAAAAATCTTGCACCAGAGAGCAAATCACTATGAATTATTCTGGTGGTGATTGCTCCAATATAAATCTCTATAATTAGTGGCATCTGAGAATAACTATTTCACTACTGATCAGGGGTCCACAAAACCTGAAACAAAACAAATTGACACAATAAAAACAACCCACCCATAGTTAAACAATGTTATATGTATCATTGTTTGATTTGTCACATAATACCCTTCACCCATACCTACTCATTCAGGTGTGTTTTGAGCTCTTCATCAGTGTTCAGACCTCCTTGTCCACAGGTTTGTAAATCAATCAAATTCTTTGACTCTACCTGTCACAATAGCATATCTCAATTGGCACCGCTTGAACTGTTTCTAACTTGATCAATGCCTAAGATGCATAATTTCACAATTACTATTGATCTAGTCCACAACATATATGGGATAAGTTTCATCCTTGCTACTAATTGCCCTGCTGTATTGTAGGACCCTTTTTTACCAGTAAAATTGTATCCCCTGTTCACAATCTGTTACAGGGGCATTCAAATATACAGACTACATTTTTGGTAGTATATGTTATAAACTTGTCATTTTTTCTAGTATCCCTGGTGTCTGGGATGATCTAACTTTCCCTGACCTTTGAATTTCAGTAAACTTTGCAATTTTTTAATGTTTAAATCCATTCACATCTGACAATCCAGTTCTGTCTTCCAAGGGTTGCAAGTAAACACCTTAAATATTGATAGATTCATTTGGATAAATCTTGATTTATTAAATTGTGACGTACTTTGTGGCTAAGCAAACATAGCTTGTTACTCATCTCATCTAAAAACATTGTGAAATCAACACTTACAATAACATGGGCATTATAGAGAACAAAACATTGTTGTTTTGAATGTCAACACAGTAAGGGAACCACATAAACAGCTTATGACAAACATAATACAAAACAAAATTTTCAAATAGACTTTGGATAGTGGACACCTGAAACAATCAACATTATGGTGAGAGACAATACCTCCACAGACAATAAGTAAGAATATTGATTAATAACAAATGGTGGCTTTGTTTTACACTTAACCTGATTTGTTGGTAAGGCCTCAACATCAGCAATGGCTAAGTCCTCCAAACCAGCAGCCATCGCAGGAGCAATGAGTGCTGATACCTGATCCTTCATTGGGGTAAAGACCTCATAGATGTCTGGTCCTCCTCCTTTGATCACTGCAGCCTATGGACTCGTTGCCAGTTTCTCATTTGTCTTATGTTTATAATCACACCACCTTTTCTTGCATTCTATTACAGTTCTGGGTGTTGGTGCTATAGAATGAATTGTGTCCACAAATGGTTTTCCATAAACCATCCTTTTTGGATAATGGTCATTTTGAGCTGACAAAAAGATGTTTCTCTTCCTTCCTTCTACCCTCCAGGACAACATACACATCAACACCAAGACCCCCCTGGGTGTTAGCATACTCCTACCTTCCCATGTTGAATAATGTGTAAATGTTGCATGGGAAAGATTTGCTTTTTGTTCTGAAAAGAGGTGCTTATGCCTCTTACGTGATGCGAATCGGCCTTGTGGCACCCAACTCTGATTTGTGTCACACAAAGAGGATTTGTATTATTATGTGTTGCAGCACAACACTGACTTTGCATTGAAGTTGCGCTGTGTATTGGATAAAAACAGCAATACATTTTCTGATGCAAAGGAGCATTGTGTTAATCTAGTGGACCCTAATGTTTTTCATCTATATGTTGCAGCCAACAAGTGTGTTTCCTATTTGGGCACTTGTTGTACTTTGTCGTAGGACACAAATGTGAGCTTTTACTTTTGTGCCAGTGGAACGTGTCACCAACTATTAAGCTTCTTCCTGCCTGGGGCACCATCCATTTGGAAACATAATAAAGCAGTTTCTCAGCTCTGTAATATGGTTAATTTTAGACTCTGTCCAATGCCAATAACAAAAAAAAATGTATGTGTCTATTGGAGTGCCATTAAAGTTATTTAAGTACAAGAAATGTTCCAGCTCTGCTGGTTTGTCCTAACTGTTCAAGATAGAAGTCCTAAGTCCGTTTAATATATATTTTTTAATTTTTAGCTTTTAAATTGAAGAAACATATAAGGAGTAGATTGAACTACCATGAACTTTCACCGTATTAGAAATTTGAAAGATGTATGTTTTCACTACTACCGGAGTACAGAATCCCATTTTATTCTTAAATCAACTGATTTTAAAATAAATTACAATAAATTACAAGCTTCATTTACACTCAAACCTGCCTATAACTGTCACTTTTCCTCACATACCTTATTGATTTGTTTTGTACTTTTGTAACAGTAAGAAAAAAGGAATAATACAACAACAAATTTTAAGTGGTTCTCTCTTGAGCGTGCGACTTTATATTCATTAAATGCAGATGTGTTTGCAATACACCAGTTGAAAGAACTATATGCATTTGCACCATGACAGATTTAATTTCATAGCTAGATATTCAAGAATAACTTTCCCAGTGCAGCTCATGTCCTTACAACAAACTGATGGAAATTCAATGATATGTTTCATGGAAATGTGTTAATCAGAATGCATTCTATGAGAGAAGCAGATTGCTAATACGGTAGCAATGAACAGATAGAAGTAATATAAATTTCACAGTATTTTATGTTTGTATTGTTCTTTTACGTAATGTCTCAAGAAGCTTTCAGTGTTTCTGCGAATAAATAAAGCTTTGAGGATGGGAATTTAAAGAATTGTCAAAGGTCCACTAAACTGTTGCCTCCATACATATTTTGAAACATTGACACAGATTTATCATTATTGCACAGCACATTGGAAATCACCAGTTAGTAAGTATGTGGACAAACAGCTTAATCAGCTCTTAGGTCATCAGTGCTTTCCTGCAATTTCAAGTGTATTTCCTGGAGTTAACTTTACTTTGAATCGCGTACAGGAAATACAAACTAGGACTCGCACCTTACAACTCACATATAACAATTTGTTTTTAATTTTTTAAACTACAAAAATGAAAAAGTATAGTACATGCTAACGTTTAGCTCATTAGAAAACATTGAAAATATATGACTGAATGGAGACAGGACTCTGGATAGTAAATAGGAGAATGAAGATTCAGCAAATTGAAGAATTTTGATTATGTTATGCCGTGCAATCCAACCCCATCCACTTAAACGTCTTCTCAGCACTTGCGGTTTGTGAATGACCAGTAGCTCAACTAAACAGTGGGAAATGGAATGGCAAGATTTTTAAAGGTGGATCAAGTCAACACTGTGGCCCTACATATGAGTTTGGCGGCGGAAAAGGCTGCCTGCAAAACTCCTGGGGTCAGGAGACCACCAGTGCGGTCTCCTTCCTGCTGGCCGTATTATGAGTTTCCCAATGGATCAGCGGGTGGAAAAAAAGTTTCTGTCCACCTGCCCAGTGGAAGACGTACAACAACATTGACACTGGCTCATAATAGAGCCGGGGGCAATGATGTTGTACGTCGGGTGTACTCGAACCCATTGTGCAAATCACTGTCTACAAAGCAGAATGTGATTTCCATGATGGTACTGGCCAGGGGGGTCCCCAGCACCCTGTCCCTGCCAGCCTTTACATGGCGGTAAAACCACCATGTAAATGCTGGCAGAGAGAGGGGTTGTAATCCCCAGGGCAGCGTCGCTTGCAGCGCTGCCCTGGCAGATTGGGACTACCTGTACTGCCAGGCGGCCAAAAAGTGGCGGTGCTGGCAGTCCAACCATGGTGTAACACCACAGTCATAATATCGCGGGTGCACTCCCACTTTGGCAGCGATCCGACTGTGAACCTGACAGTCTAGAGATCGCCAGGTTAATAATGAGGGCCTGTGTTTTTTTCTCCATGATGCATTAGTAATTTGCTGCATCTCAGCACTGACTGATGTACCTGTTGACATCATTATTTGCTGTGCATAAGGGGAAAACTGACCTTTGTGCATCTGAGGAACACTTAAAGAGGATTAGGTGAAATATAATGTAGGGCCATATGTCTATGGCAGAATGAGATGATGCACAATAAAGGGTACCGAAAGCTGCGCATGAGATAATTTGTTGATTTACTTTGGGGCCACATTTCAATCGCCATTAGTTGGTGACATTTCCTAAATATGTTTATTTTCTGCTCTCAACTGTGAATTTTGCAATTTTAAGGTTATTCCCTATAATTAAAGTTGCTCTGAATGACGTACAGGAAATGCACACCATGTGGTATTTAGGGCACAGAAAATCTCAATATTTTGACTCACCAATATTTCACCTCAAAGAATGCCCACAAATTGATGAATCAGAGATGGTGTTAAGCCACAATTTCATAAGGCAATGTATGTCCAAGGTAAGGCATCTCCAAACACATCAAAATTACAGCCAGTTAGCAAAGGAGCCCACTCAAAAAGTAATTCTAAATCTGCAGAATTAATTTAAAGATGCATTGCAAAAGTTTTAAAGCAATACAAGTTCAGCAAAAGGTCAATGCCGCTGGCTCTTGGCCATGACTCTTAGCAAACAGGGCATTCATAATAAAGTGCAAAATAAATACAAAAAGGTCCAAATGAGCAGCAAAATCAATAGAGAAGTGGGCAACATCCCTAATAGCATCAGGACGTCTTCTGGCTCATTCCCAAAATCGAGGGTTTATATACGAATTCTCACATAAAAGAAAGTGCAGATTCATTGTGGCATGAGCATGGCATCCTACTATAAGAAAATTAGGACACAGATTTATTACATGTCATATTTCCATAGCACCTAAGTATTATCCCACTTCCTGAGTATTGCTTTTGCCCACTCTATGCTAATGTCATCCGCAGATGTCAGAATACACTAGATTTATGAACAACAGTAGACTATTATGAATGAACAGGGCACATTGAGGTAGCGGAAATTCCTTGAAAAAAGATACAGTAATAAGATCATGAATTCACAACTGAGGGATATTCATGTACATGTAATGCTCTATCAGGAGGTGTCTGCCAGCTGCCACAGGAACACTGTATCAAAATTGCACACACAGAAAGGTTGCAAGG